>NW_024063306.1:45000-1473337 GCF_006381635.1 Hibiscus syriacus | reverse complement strand
AAGGGTGTTAATCCTACCTTGACCGTAACCGACTCTCGAACCCGACACGTTTCTGGTACAACGTAGATCAGGTAAGATGGTGTCCGACCCACCTAAATTCGTTTGAAAATGGTCGGTGGCGACTCTCAACCCACTTATTTCAAGTCGAAACCCAATTCGGGGTCCATCCGAAAGACGGTCGCGACAAGGTTAATCCAAAAAAATAAAATAAAAAATTAGATTATATAAACAACCATTAAAATAGGTTAAAACAAATTTTTAATCATTTATAATTATAAAAATTATAAGATAATTAATTAAACTATTATAAAATAATAATTGAATAGTGTAAAATAATAAAAAATTCTAATAAGTCAAAGATAGTTTTATATCAATTTAATAAGTTAAATCAACATCTTAAAATAATTTGATAAAGTTCGGTGATTCTTCTGTAATAGTTTGAAAAGTTTGATTATTATGTTATAAATTTTAAAATTTTAGTAATTAAAGGTATTATTTTAATATAATTTAATGATTATTTGTGTATTTTATCTAAAATAAAAAACCATTTTAATATTGATTAAAAAAATGATTAAAAATTATAAACAAATATTAATTTATGATCATACGTACACATAAAAAATAAAAATATTCAAATATATTTATAAATGAAATGAATGAAACCTTGATTACTTGTTGGTAGGTTTAGGTGACTTTCCATGTTGTAATAAAGATGTGGTACCCCGTCGGATGTACATAACGTGGCCAATTAATTGCCACACAGATTAGAGAAAATCTGGGAATTCTTTCTACACGTGTCATCATGTAAATTGATCTTCTATATTATATTTAGGTTGGCATTCAATGTCTAATTTGATAGTGAATTGTTATTTAATATTTAAAAAAATTATAGTATATGTTCTGAATATTTTTAATCAATTAATAATGAATATTTAATATTTTTACAATTATTGGTGTTCAAATTCTAAATTTTTAAAAATAATAATGATTATTTTAACTACTGAAATAAGGTGGTTCGTACAAAATAATTATTATGTTGATTGATACAAGTTTATTTAAACATGATTTACAATATCAAATAATTTTAAAGTATTTTTATTGAGTTTTTCTTACAAAAATATAATATTCTGCTTTCTAATATTTATAAATATTTTTTACTTTTTTTTTATTTTTTTAATATAGTTTGAAAATAAAATTAGCTAATTAGAATGTTTCATGTACACTTTGTCGAAAGAAACGTTACCGAATTAAAAAATGTTAAATTACATTTTTTATTTTTAAATAGAGAGAAAAAATTATCTTTAATTTAATAGTTTTATTAAAATATAAAATATTCAAAATTATAATGAAGAGTTATAAATAAGAGAAAATACCTCAGTGACCGAAAATTCCTTATAATATACGATTTTGACCAACTTTTTTTCGATTTGCCAAAATGACCAACAAAATCGCAATGCGATCTCTAAATCGCAACGCGATCTCCAGTATCGCAAATCAGTTTCCAGATTCGCAACGCGATTTTGACTATCTCAATGCGATTTTGAGTATCGTAACGCGATTCTGACTATCGCAACGCGATTCTGACTGTCGCAACACTGAATTCCAAATTTGCAACATGTTTTAGTTTCGCAACACAAATATTTTGGGTATATAACTACGCAGCAACAACAACTCATAACCTAAATCCCTAAATCGCAACTCATTTCATCTCCATCTATCACTCTCTCCGGCGACATCCGTTCCTATATCCAACGAAATCCTTCCCCATCCGTTAACATGTTTTAGTTTCGCAACCCGTTTGTTTAGTAAATTAATTACAATAATGAAATCATCTAATGTGATCATGTTTGGATAGATTGTGTTTTGGAGGGTCATGGGAGAATGTTAATGGTGTTTTACAATATATGCCTTTACCCATGAATCTTCAACTAAAACTGTCATTAAAAAAGTTAACTTATGAAACTCTAATGTTACGTGTTGCAAATAAATTGAATTTAGAGTTCTTAAGTGGATTTAGGTTATCTTATCAGAGAAAAGGTAAAGTTTATTTGTTAACCGATAATGAAGATATTGAACGATTCATTGCTTACATTAGTGTTTCGCAAGATGATGTTACATTGTATGTTGTTGAACATAAAAGTAGTGAAGTTGGGTCAGTAGCGGGTAATAATCAACTAAGTTTTTCAATCCCAGTTTATGGTGCTCAAAATTTAATGGTTTCACCACAATTTCATCACCAAGCAAATTTTGTTTCACCACATTTCCAATACCAAACATAATCTCAAAACCCACAACCTTTCCCTAATCCAAATCCCAATCAACTTTCAGCACCAAATTTCGGTTTTCGTATTGACCAGTTAGACGATGATGAGCTAACAGAAAAAATTGTGAGTACTAGTCAGTATTCGAAATTTGATCTTGGTCAATACCCGGACTTTGATCTTGGTCAATACTCGAATTTTGATGATGTTTCAGAAGAAGAAACAGACCTTGCGTGTAATGATTTTGATATTGGTCAATACCCAAATTTTGATGATGAACAACCACTGCGAGGAAAATATTGTTGATGATAATGAGGAGGAAGTTATGACTGTGAATGAACATGTTGAACACCATTCTGTAATTCATATAACCCTGAAGAAGAAAAAGAATAAGAAGAAATCCCCGAAGAAAAGTCCCCGAAGAAAATGCCACGGGATTATAACTAGAAGATAGCTTTGTATACGAAATGTGTGAAAGATGGCTATCAACTAAAGGTTAACAAATCAAGTAAAGATCGTTTCGAAACAAGGTGTATGATTGAAAAAAACTGTACGTGGCTTATGATTGCAAAGAGGATAAAAGATTGTGACATGTTTCAAGTTAGGACTTTTATTGATAAACATACATGTTCAAGAACCCAAGTTTTTCCTCACCATAGACAGGCAAACAAAAAGGTTGGGTGGTTTTCTGGTGAGTTAATGTTTTTGAATGGCAGGGTATATCGGGGACATGAAATTATGATTGACATGAATGCTCGGTTCAGATTAGTATCTCATATTCTCAAGCTTGGAGAGCCAAATGTTATGCCTTGGAATTGTTGGGGTCGCCAGAAGCATTGTTTGCCCAACTGTCGGCTTATTGTCACAATTTAAAGCTGAAAAATCCTAGGTCGGTAACTCATATCAAAACAGATAGAGATGGACGCTTTGAGTTGTTGTTTATCGCCATTGGTGCTGCGGTTAGTAAATCAATATAATTTTGTTGACTCATTTTTGTTAGTTACATGCATTTCACATTTAATGATTATTTCTTGTGTATATGATTTTGTAGATTCGTTCGTTTATTACTTGCATGCGCCCAGTTATTATAGTTGACAGAGCACATTTAAAAGGTCGATACCTTGGAGTAAACTTATTAGCAGTAGTCATGGATGCTAACAATGGGATACTGCACACAGCTTACGGGGTTGGCAAATCTGAAACCTCTGATTCATGGACATGGTTTATGGGGCATCTTAGGGATTGCATAGGTCCTATTAGCAATCTGACAATCATATCCGATAGGGCAAAATCAACTGACAACGCTGTTAGAAGGTGTTTCCCAGATGTTTTTCGTGGACTTTGTGGTGTTCATTTGTATAGAAATCTAAAATCAAGGTCTGCTGGTATAAAAAATCACAAATGAACATACTGGATACTGTAAAGCTTATCGGGAAGTAGATTTTAATAAGCATATAAATTATTTAAGACGTGTTTTGCCTCAGTGTGCTCAAACACTAGAAGATGTCGGGTTTGAAAGATGGTCAAGAGTACATCAACTTAGAGCAAGATATGGTTTCATGATGTCTAATAGTGCAAAATCAATCAACGCTCTAAGTCATCATTCCCGAAAATTACCCATTACTATGTTAATGGAGTTTTTTCGAGCCTCTATTTAACAGTGGTACTACAAGAAAAGAAACCTCGTTACGATTTTCACGTTGCAATTTTTATTTCGCATTGCGATTATCCCGTTGCGATAGTCAAATTCGTGTTGCGATAGTCATTTCCGCGTTGCGATAGTCATTTTCGCGTTGCGATTTTTAAGTTTCGTGTTGCAACTATTCTTCTTCTGCAAATTGAAACTTGAATGGATTGCATTACTTCAACCAAAAGACAAAACAAAGACAAATACTAACTTCAGAGGGTTATTTTAGAACTGTTTAGCAGTATTGGCAGCAACCGAATGAATTTACTAAGCAATCTAAGTGAAATGGTTAATCTAAGTGAAATTACGAGTAAATCAAGTTAATATATATGAAAAATCTTAAACTTACCTCGTTGCGTAGAGTATGAATCTCATTCTGCAATGATGCTACCATCTCACGTAGAGCCGCTACCTCACCACGTAAAGTATATACCTCGTCACGCCATGCACCATTATCATCGCGTAAAGTACCGACCTCCTCACGCAAGGCATTGACCTCATCACGTAGCTCCCCTAACTCATCCTGTGGAGGTGGAGAACAGGAGATAAATGTCGTTGCATCTTTGTCGGTCGCCTATCATGAGGTGATGGTGAAGAAGAGGCTCGATGATGTGATGGAATAGGTGATGGCTCTCGTTGTAGAGGTATATAGTGGTCGATCAGGTGATATGGCTCTCGTTGTAGAGGTATAGTGTGGTCGATCAGGTGATGGCTCTGGGTGAGGTGATGGCTCTCGAAGTGGAGGTTGCTCATCATCCGTGCCATCAAAAAAACGCTTACTAGCTTGCCACCAATCAGTGGCAAGCTCAGCCTCCGTAGGTGTCAGCATCTGTAATGGAGTGTTGGTCTCCTAACAATATAAAAGCTCAAACAAAGTTACACGTGTACTAGTAATAACTTGTTTATATATGGTAGTATTTGTGTTAACTTACATCATTTATTGTCGTATACCGTAGTAACTCTTCCCAAATCAACAACTGTCGTTTCCTCTTGCAGGAAATAGCTCTAGGAATATCATTTGAAGTTTTTAATGCATATGTCTGCATGTCGGGAAAAGCCTCAAATATCAAAATCTACAAAAATAATATAATACACAAACATTAGTAATTGTTAAATAATTAATTATAATTTTGGAAACATTATATAGAAATTCTTACCTTAAAGGCCCAAATAAAGCCTGACAAAGTGTATTATCGCAACGCGATAGTCAGAATCGCGTTGCAATAGTCAGAATCGCGTTGCGATAGTCAGAATCGTGTTGCGATTATGTATTATCGCGTTGCGAATTTGGAAAATCGCAATGCGAATATGTAAATCGCAACGCGAATCTGGAAACTGATTTGCGATACTAGAGATCGCGTTGCGATTTAGAGATCGCATTGCGATTTAGAGATCGCATTGCGATTTTGTTGGTCATTTTGGCAAATCGAAAAAAAGTTGGTCAAAATCGTATATTATAAGGAATTTTCAGTCACTGAGGTTATTTTCTCTAAATATAATTCAAACGTAAATAAAATTGTAATTAGTATATTTTTCTATAAACATTAACACAAAAAATAATCACCTACATCACACAAGAACAAGGAAAAGATTAAAAAACCTAACAAAAAAGCTCGAACAAAATAAAAATACAAACAAATCCGAATGCATCGGCAAACGAATCACAAAAGGGAATGAAGCTACTGAAGGCCACCAACAAATCGCAAATCAGAGTCAAGTTACGTGAAAAAACTATCCACGAACGCATAACGTATTTCCAAATTAATCTGAGGGTCTAAAGCATGGAAGATCATCATGATAATAAATAAACATCATCTTGATCAGTCACGACGATGCTAAATCTAACCCTGAGAAAAAATATAAACGAAAATAATGGTAAAAAATCGTAACCTACCAAAAGACAGAAAAACGTGCTTTAACGACAGAGAATATGTCATAAAGACATAATTATTTTTATTAAAAAACCAAAAAAAAAAATATATATATAACCGGCGGTAATAATCAGCATCAAAACCGATATTGCAGCCAGTTAAACAAAATTAAAATAAAAAAAATAGATTGATCAATAAAATTAATATAAATTATAAATAAAAAAGAAAAAAAGGGAAGAGGAGGAAGAAAGCAGTTAGATAGTTATATAAGTTAAATAATAATTTAATAAAAAATAAATTATTGTCCAAACTTGATAATTAATCATTTGATTTTTTAAAACATATCATAGGTTTAGATCTTAAATCCAACAAAAAAAATTATTTATTTTGTGATAGTAATCTAATAATATCGATGATGAAAAAGAATATTATTATTTATAAAAATTTTAAAATCAAATAATTATATTTGTGTGTTGTTATAATTAAGAAAAAATTTAAACAATACTTATTTTTATTTTTCTTAACAGTTAATACTAAAGAAGTAGTTGAGCTAGAAAATAAACTTCTTATGAAAACATCACATCCTTTAAGGGACTGTTTGGTTCGGGGAATATGTGATTCCTATTGGAATGAAATCCATATTTTCTCGTTTGGTTGGTCGGGAATCTCATTCTCGGTAATATTTTATTATTAATAGTGGATTTTTTGGGTATATTACCGGGAATGTCATTACCCATTCCCTTAGGTATTGTTGTATTACCAGCGTTTTGGACTAAAATACCCTTAATTATTTTTCAAAAATATCCTTCTTCTGTAATTGAATAATAAAAATTATACGAAGGTTAAATTACAAATTTATCCTTAAACTATTTTAGATTTACAAAAAATGTCTATAATTAAAATTTTATATGAAGCTCAGGGGTTAAAATAAAATTTTACACTTTCATTAAACCTTTTTATATTTTCAATTTTGTAAAAAAAATTATATAAATTTTATGAATATAATTTTTTTTTCAAAGAAAATATATAAATATTTTCTAACTTGTTAAAAAAACAAATATATAATAAGGACAATTTGGTTAAATATACATTCTAATAATTTTTTATTCCTTTAACCAAACACGGTAATCTTACATTCCTGCTAAACCAACCAAATACAAAATACAATATTCCTGTAATCCCATTTCCTGGTAATCTTTTATTCCCACTGGTAATTACATTCCGTGAACCAAACGCACCATAAATGAGTAGTTTAGCTAGTAAATAAACTTCTTACGAAAACATCACATCCTTAAATTTACACTTTCAAAACCCAAAGCTTAAAAGGTAAATTACACAAATAGTCCCTAAACCCAATTCTACTGCTAATTTCATCAACTCTACTCATATCTCAAATATCTGAAGCACCATTTTTTCCCCAGCTCTTTAAGACCCCATTTATTTGTATACTTCAATTAGCTGTAAGCAAAATTTTAATATCGACAATTATTTTTTTAGTTTTTTAATACTTTTTATTAATTATCAAAATTTTATTTAATTTTTTTGAACAATGGCAATTGGATTTGTATTATTAGAATCAAAATTACAACGCATCAAAATATAAAGATAAATTTGGAGATAATAGTCACCACAATACTTGTACAAAAGTAAAATATTAAATCTAAAGATACAAAAAAAAACATTTTATTGAGAATGACAACCAACATCAAAACCTAATAACCTTAACAAAAACTCATTATCTCTGTCGAATGAGACATTTTACGAAGTGATAAAGGAGTGAATAGCAAACCAAATAATCTGCAAGGCTGCTTCACTACACAATTTTTATTATATCGGCAAATAATCTTTTACCAAAAGAGGGGATATGTGTAGATACTCGATTTGTCCGGGGTCTTATTCGAAGTTAACTCGAATTTATTATTATTAATATTGTTATAAGTAATTATTACTATATATATATGTGTGTATTAAGTAATTAAATAAATAAATAATTAAAATGCACTAATATTATCATTAATGGTACAGGCCTACATCAACTTAAAACAAGCTGGACCAGACATGCCCAATTGCAAACTAAACCCATTAGGGTTTCTACTGAAGAAGCTCACAACGGTTCCCAGTCCTCCTTGAGCCTCAAACCAGCCTGCACAGGAACCCAAGACAGTGCGCGAACCAACCTGACCCGAGCTCCACCACGTGGAGCGCCCAACAGTAGCTTGTGAACCACGTCCTGCCAGCACTACAACCGAGCAGACAAGGCTCAGCTCCCAGCTGTGACCGAGCAACATCCCACGTGAAGCCTGCTTGCATAGACATCACCCTGTCAGCACTCTGACCGAGCAGCTCGGTTCCCCATCACCCGTGCCCTGCTGCTCCTACTCCACTGCCCAGTCCATCTCATGCTCATACCATGCACAAATGAAGAAAGACAACAAAAATAATTAGCAGAAGAGATCACGGGGAACAATTAACAACAAAAGGGCTTTAATCAACGAGGGGGAGATATCCATCGACCATTCAACCATCAAGAACAGAACCAAAAATTCACCAACAAAGGAGGGGAGAGACCAGAGAGGAAGGGGATTCGGAACAGGGGTAACCATTTCGAGCAGAAGGGGTCAGTGATCAATTGGAGAACAAGCAAAGAACATGAGAGCATGGAAAGAAGGATACCAATAGAGAGCTCACGAACAGCAGAGCACGGAACCAAAAAAACCAACAGAGGAGGGATTTTTCGGTAACAACAAGGGGGTTCTTGAACGGAAAGCAGTGTAACTGGAGAAGGATTCCCCCGTATTCGAAAGCAATGTGAACAGGGGATCCTTCCATGATTTTACAGAGGAATGAAAGGCTAGAAATCATTTTTACAGTTTATTTTCCCGATTTCTTCATAAGTCTTTTTTTTGTTTTTTTACAATCATTATAAAAAATGAAGAGCTCTAAAAACTAGTGAAATGCCATCCAAACGAAGATCAGAAAGCAACTCTCAGCAAAAATAGAAATAGTTTCGAACAAAAATTAGCAACTAGAAGACCCAAAAGTCAGAGAACCCTTACCTTTCCGGAACCGAGAGTATCATCGCCATTCATCGGAGTCAAATCATCCTCAGATAGAAGGTAACTCCTTAGTTCCTTAGCCTTTAGCTTCCGTTTTCAGGGTAAGGTTGGCCGTTGGGGGTTTGGGTATAGGTTTAACTCCTCATCAGAGTTTGTTGGCTATGGTGGTTAGCAGTGGGTTTCGTGGTTGAGGTATTTAGGTCTTGGGTTTTCTAAGAGTGAAGAGTTAAGGCTTGGGAGTTCCTCGTCGGAGCCATTAGGCGGCGGAGGCTGCTACGGCGAGGAGCGGTGGCCTTTGTCTCGTTTAGAAGAGGAGAGTTTGAGAGAAGCGACGAGGGGCTGTCTGGGTTAGGCTGAGATAAAATGAAATTAGGGTAAAAAGCTTACCCTGATATCCCATATATTATCACGCCAAAACGGCGTAGTTTCACGGAGGCGTGAAACGGCAGCGTCTTGAGGCTGGTAGAGGTGAACCGGGTTTTAGGAAAATGGGCTAACAGCAGTTTAGGTCCTTCCTTTTTCTTTTCATTCCAGTGTGGTCCTTAAGTCGAGCTTTATGGGAATTTTAGTTTTGTCTCCTAATTTTCGGATGTTGCATCTTGGTCCATAAATCATTGTTTGCATGTTTATAATTTTGTCTCTTTATTTACCCGCATTTAACTTTAGTCCTAAGTAGTGTTGTAGTTGAATCTTTACTGTTTTAAACATTTGACCCTCGTGTTCTGCATGTTGCATTTTAGTCCTGAGTGGTAATATACTTAGTTTCTGTTTTCTTAGACTTTTGACTTTGAATGTTTTGCATGTTTTTTTTAGTCCTATGTATGTTAGGGTTTATTATAATTTTAGTCCATTATGGTGATGATTTGTTTTATTCTGGTTTCATTGTTTACTATGTGTACTACTCGTATGTTCATTTCAATGATTATTTTGTTTATATTTTGGATATTAAAATTCGGTTTAATGTGATTTGGTTTTTAGTGTAACATGTATAGTTTGGTATGTTATGTTTTTATTTTTCGTATTTAAGTCCCATTAGTATGTTACATATTAATACGTTAAGTAATGTTAGTGCATGTTAGTTTTTCATATATTATTTATTAATTAGATAATTTTTAATATCGTGTGTTAACCTCGTGTGCATAACTCGATGTATTTACATAATTTAATTAAGGGTAATATCTTTTTAATTTAAAATTGTTTTAAGTGGTTGTCTTAACTGATTAGATATCCGCTTTGACGGTTTTAAATTAAAAGTATATCCCGTCAGTAACGCCTAATTAAATTCGGATATATCACTTTAAAATTTGGGAGTGAAAGAAAAAGAAATGTTCGGTTTTTTAAATCTGTTGAGAAAAGGTCGTTAGAACTGACCTAAAGATATGGTCTCGATATTTTTAAATAATCGAATATTCTTTATCTTTCTAATGACTTGGTAATTTTAAATTAAATCTATTTTGTTGCTTTGAATGTTGCAAATTTGCATGTTTGTCGTTTAAAGGGATCATTAATCAAATTAAATTTGAACTTGTGAAATTCGTCGCAAAGAAATTAATTAATCGACTAGGTACCGATTTAGGGCGTTGTGGGGGTGCTAATCCTTCCCCACACGTAACCGACTCCCGAACTTGGATTTTGGTAACATAGACCGTAAATTTGTCGTTTTAATTAAAATTAATTTTTATTTAAAATGACAACGTTTTTGGGTGCCCAATCACACCCTAATCAAAGATTGGTGGCGACTCCTCGAACCTACATTTTTATTTATTTAAAAGGAATCCCAAATTTTTCGAAACGAGAGGTTTTCTAAAATTGCATTGTTTTTAATTAAAATTCAATCGTAAAGAGAACAATTAAAGATGACGCGGTTTTCGAAATCTCGCCCCCGCTCCCGGTTAAAAAATCATTTCGACAGCTTGGCGACTCCGCTGGGGACTTTTTAGAGAGTCAGGCCTATGTCGATTAATTAATTGTCTTTGCAAACGAGAGTTATAAGTTCGATTTGATTTGGTTCTTGATCCCTTATTTGTTTGAATTGTTTTGTGTGCATCTTAATTTGTAATTTGGGTTAATGAGTAAATAGTTGTACTAATGTGTGATCTACATATTTTTCAGTTTTCTGACTTTCACTTTAGTCTATTGTTTCTCTTGGATCGAGGCAAAGGATTATGAGTTTCCCCACTGTTGCTGTAAACCTTTAATATTTAGAGCATTCTAACTGTGCTCTGTCCCGTTAGGTAGGGGTGAAAGCTACGCTTACGTGAGAAAAATTACTTTTATCCGCATGGGCTTTAGCTAGTAACCTCTGGGGTACATGCCTTATGTTTACGAGTGAAACATTGAGTTTCCTCGCATGGACATAGGGAAATGTATCCTCTCGAAATTGAACTTGATTCGTTTTAAGCCTATAATGGGTGAGAATCGAGGGTCTGGCAAGCCCAAGGGGGCACCAGCAAAGGACAATTCGAGGACCCTTTTTAGTGATACCGAAACTCTGCCCGTTTTATACTGAATCTCTGTCCGTGGTTCTTCAAAAGTCACAGAGGGGAAACTCATTCTATCATTTTTCCTCAAATTTATTTATTTTTGCAAGAAGTATGAGAACTAGAAAAGCATGCGGTTAGGTTTTTTATTTTCGCACAAAACATGTGAATTAGATACCATGCGGTTAGGATCTTTTATGAATGACAAAACATGTGGGTAGATATCATGTCGGGTAGGATCTACTAAAGCATGATTGGGTAGCCAGCATGTGAGGGTAGGTTTTATGTGGTGTTTACGGTATCCACTATCTTGTTGTTTATCTTATGTGTACTAACCCGTTTTTGTTCTATGTCTATTTTATTGTGATTTTATTGCATTTGCATCTTCATGTCATCAAGGGGTGTTAATTCACAAGTGATTGACAAAGAAGAAGGCTGAACATATTGAGGTAAGAAATTTTCCACTATGTAGTCAAAACCGGGAGATCCAGAGATGTTCAAACGATCCATGAAGGAGGACATCCAATGAACGAAGAGATTTGAAGCTGATTGAAGAATTCCTTTAAAGCTGCAAAGGCCAAGATGTTGACTCAAGGGATAGATACAGTCATACCAAGGACGAGAAGACCCTTCATAACGACATGAAGACCACTTCACATTGGAGGTGAGAATGGAGATTTCAAGATTTAATTTAAAGACATTCGACGTCATCAAAGGTGATGAAATACGCCAACAACTTTGGAGGTGCGATACCAGATCCCATGAAGAGTACGACTCAAGGAAATGAAGAGATGAAAAATCGCAGTTGTATTTTGACTACATGGTGTACTTACGAAATTCTTGTTGTCTAAGTGAACGGTTGTTCTTAAGTGGTCACTTTTGGGATTAACACCTCGTGCATTTGCATTTGCATTTTGCATTTTCGCATTGCATGTATTAATTTAAGCATTTTTACATGCATCAATCATGAAAATATGAGAGTAACTCGTGAATGATGATGTGGCAGAAGCTCTGAAAACAAATTGAAGTTACCCCGAGACGTGTTTCTGGAAAGATAGAGAGCAATGAATGAGATATTAGCACGAGTTAGTAGGATCGAGAGAATTCAAGAACGGCTCGTAAAGACCCAACAAGAAATGATTGATGAAGTAAAGAAGTTCCAAGTTGAATCTAGGGAACAAATGTCCAAGTTGATGAGCATGATGATTACAGTGATATATGGGGAGAAATCATCAATGATCCTGTTACACAAGAAAAGATGAAGACTTCGGGTGAGAATCTGAAGGTTAGCGCTGCAGCCAATGTGATGATAGCAAATGATCAAGAACCTGTTAGGGGATGTGGTAATTCAAGTCAACTCCAAAAATCAAGTAAGATTCCAGAAGATGCTACGGAGATCATACTGGGAAAAGCAGAAGTTAAGGGTGAAACTTCTAATGCGAAAGTGGAGTCGGACTCAAAGAAGAGAGGCATAGAGGATGTTCAAATGCCAGTGAAGAAGGCCAAAAAGAATAGAAAGAAGAAGAAGGGGATGTCTCTGATTTCGATTCTGATCTCATATTCAGACTTGTTACCCTTTCTTTTTGAAAGTGGGCTCCTAAAGCCTTTTCCTCCGAGGTATAATACTTATTTGCGTCCAGACTGGCAAGGTGTCAAAAGATCATGCGGTTATCATTCTCAAGAGTTTAGTCACTCTACAGAAGATTGTACGATCCTGAGATATAAAGTTCAAAACTTCATCACGGAAGGGTTGTTATGCTTTGAAAATGGAAAACCTAAGCTCCCCGGAAGCTCAAAACTTGTCGATGAAGATATATATGCAAATCAATGTCTCTCCCAAGATGTTGGTCAAACGTTAAACCTTCAAAGTGAACGTTCCAGTGGTCAGTCACAGGGTCTTCAATATGATCATAATAACGGCAAGGAGAAAGTAGGGTCAAAAGAGCTTTCATATAGCCGGATATATCCCAAGTTGCTCCAAGCCCAGCTGATTGCTCCACGTCTGGCCAAGCCTTTGTTGCCCCCTTATCCGAGTTGGTATAATGAGAAAGTTTCCTGTGAATATCATGCGGGAGCCCGAGGACACTCCATCGATAATTATAGCAACTTCAAACGACAAGTCCGAGATCTTTTGGCTCAAGGAGTTATAGAGGTGGATGCTAAACAGCTGAAAGTCAATCCCCAGAATAGAGTTGACGGGGTCAAGACAAGTGAAGTACATACGGAAGAGAGTGTTGAAAAAGAGAAGAGCAAAGTCAAGGAAATCGAGGTATGTGAAGCAGAGATAAATTACCCAACTCTTGAGACCTCTCTGACACTAAAAAAGAAGATAAAAGTGGGAAGTGACAAGATAAAAGTCAAAGGAGAGGTAGTCCGAGACTGGCCGCAGAAGATGTCTTGGGAAAATACGACCCTCAAGGTTTTTCAAGTGCCCATTTCTGACTTGCTATCCCCTTTAATCAAGAATCAATACCTCACTCCAAGGCCATTAAGAATGAAGACTAGCCCATCCGCTTATGGCTATGACCCGAATAGTGCTTGCGATTTTCATCTAGGGGCATTGGGCCATCACACTGATAAGTGTATACCATTGATGGAAGAGATAGAAAGGCTCGTTGAAAAAGGAGTCCTGACAAGAGAAGTGATCGAGAAATGGGGAGTAAGTGAGGGTAAAAACCCTAATCCAACGGGCACCCGCTATTCTAGGGAAAGTAGGGCCTTTTGGTTGAACAAGTGAAGGTTGTGCTCCACCACAATCGCATTTTTCATTTGCGGCATCTTGTTTGAACATGTTTTTTGTACTTTCTCATCTTTCTGTTTGTAAGGATATTTTAAATGAATTCATGTTACTTTAAGGATGGTGAGCATTGAATCGAATTTTCAACTTGAAATTCTTTGAATATCAATTGAATTAAAAGCTCTTTAATGATTAGAGTTATAAATCTTTGACAAAATGACAAGATTGAAACTCGATAAAACAAGGACCTTGACCTTACCCCCAGAAGATACAATCGGACACCATACCCTTTTCTTGCAGGAACCGATATAGCCTTCTCCTATCATAAGGGAATGAACCATAGGCTTGGTATTCAGGTATGCATAGGAGCGGACAACATGGGGCATCTTTTGCGTATGACATTACAAAATTGACTAGACCATTTTTGTTGACGACGTTCGATGATGATTATGATCTTTACGGATGAAATAGTCGAGTAGGTGAATCTAGTTTAGGTCAGTTGCTTGGAAATTGAACTCTAACGATGAGATTTTCTGACATTCAACAACACCTAGACTATGACAGGTTCTTCTTGACAAGCTTAAGAAATTGAATCCACATACTCATCAAAATATAATATACATGTATACAATAAAGCTGAGCTATTCCACTAAGGCAATTGGTTATAGAGGAAACTCGAAAACCCTGGCTTTATGAATAGATTATACTCAAACCATGACCTTGATCGGGTACCTGGCAATTCGGTGTATGCTCCACTGTGATTGTCAAGTCAAAGACTTTGTGATGAGATGAACCCTTCAGCTAGCCTGATAAAGGCAAATTACAATAAGGCTGATTTCAGCTAGCCCGATAATGGCAAATTAAATCAAGTTTATCTAAATAAGGAGTTGCGATAAAAATGGACTAAGGGAGTTAAGGAACACCTGTCATAGTCAATTTCACACGAGCACTCAGAAATTTCATTTTTAGATCGATATTTCTGCACTACCTTGGTTAGAGGAGTCTACGAAGCTTGAACAAATGGAAGATTTCAGAGAACTGAAATGGAAGTGTTCTGGAAAGTCTAGTAATGGAGTATACTATTTGCGTCATTTTGTCCGCATCCGATTAAAATACCAAGCCATAAAGAAGGGCATGTTGCAATGTTCACAATGATTGAGAAAGAAATGAAATTTTGTTGGCCGAAACCTTAGAAAATAGGAAACCAACCCCTCAATTTTGATATGTGTCAAAGAGCTATAACCCAGAAAACATTAAAGAGCTATTGATTCTTTTGATATTCTGTGAACTCATGTTTATGATTTGATTCAATTGTGAGCTTGAATTAAGGGGCAATGTTTTATAAAATTATTTCATTCTTTGATCCCTAAAATAAGATAAATGAAAAAAACATTTTCAAACAGGACAGTTCAAATGTGGAAGGTCCTTGAAGTTGATGAGGCTCATTGTGCCTCTTTTTGAGAAGAAGAATAAGCAATGTCGGAGCATGAAGCAATCCGCAATCTTGAAGCAGATGGTCCAAGATATCAAAGTGGATGGATAGATCTTGTAATGTTTCCTTGTGACGTTGTCAGCAGCCCATCAAGAAGAAGATGATCTCATCATTCAGGAGATGCACGTATCCCAGCTCGTAACAAAATGCAAGGCATTATGTTAGAAAGGTTGATCATTCCTTAAGCATCGATGGAGGCGTGAAGAGAAGCCCTCAAGACATTTGGTCGCACTGTTGTGTGGCGGCACTAGAATTTGAGCATTCGAAGTTAAGAGATTTTGGTGCGAAGGGAGCCATGAATACCCACATTGGGGCACGATTGAACCCCCATCATTTTGAAATGACAAGATTCAGACAAAGAAGGCATCAAGAATGAGCCTTACAATTTGAGGTGATGGGGCATTTTGAAGGCCCGTACCAATATGAGATAATGTTGGGGCGCGACTGAACCCACATCATGATGAAATGACAAGATTCAGACCAAGAAGGCATTGAGAATGAGCCTTATAATTTGAGATATTGAGGCATTTTGAAGGCCCGTACCAGAATAAAATAATGTTGCGACATTAGTGAAGGCCTGTTTTAGTCAGAGGTATTGATGTGGGACATTTTTGAAAGCCAATGAAGGCCTGTGGAGAAATCATTGAAATGAACAAATATTTCCAATGGGATAGAAATGTATGAATGCTGAAACAGTGACACTGGGGTTTACAGTATATGATCATTTTGTCCATCATCAGTTGCATCATTCTGGTGATTTCACATGCATTAATGTTGGCAAGCCAAAACATCTCACCTTAATTCCTATTGAGTTTTGGTATCCTTGTAATACCATACAAAAACACTGAACGCTATGCAAAGAGCTTCTCTGGTGGAAAGATATGAGCAGAAACCGCATGAAAAGATGAATATGTTTTCAAATGATTTACGAACCGGTAAAAATGATGTTGAATCAATGTTGTGATCATGTGTTGTTTCCATTACCCAAGATGAAGGTTGTCTTACGCATCTCCAAGGTTAAAATGAGAAATGACGTGGTGACATGAAGAATTGGGGTAGATCCTCCTTGGGATGTGCTGCAAGAGTCAAATCAGAATAGGTGCTACTATCCCATTGATCTTTGTGGAGTCCGGCATAGTCATGCATAGTCTCAAAGAAATAGGGCAACACAATCATGCTTCTGGCCATAGCAAGAAGTTGAGAGAGAAAACACTTTCTTTAAAATGAAGAAAGAAGAAAAAGTTGACAAGAATATAGAATAAGATTAAATTGATCTTCAATGATGCAAGTTGGGAACTATGAGTTGCTACACGGGTATATGAATCAGACCTTTTAAAGAGTGATCGAGTAGAAGAAGAATGAGTTCACTACTCTGGAGACGAGTGAAGATTGATTCAATATTTTTGCATTCATGAAAACATCATTCGCATAAAAGAAAATGCATTACACTGCTATATTTAGTTGCATTTGCATTTAAACACATGGCTTTGACAGATTTCAAGAGAAAAGAGAAGATTCATGATGTCAGAAGACCAACAACTTGAAATGAAGATTTCAAACCTCAAACGCAAGGAGTCGCGTTTAGAGAGACATACCCTGAAGAATTGAGAGGTCTAATCCACAGAGGAGACATTAATCTGGAGTGATGACCATCAGATGTAGAAAAAAAAACAAAGATACTTGTGTATGAAGAAGTGAATCGATCGATTGGAAGGACTTGCACACATGAGATTGGAGCAAGTCAATCTTAAGCCTTCACCGAAGAGAAGTGAAGCAAACCATCCTAAGCCTTCACCGGAGAATAGTGAAGCAAACCATCTGAAGCCTTCACCGGAGAATAGTGAAGCAATCAATCTGAAGCCTTCACCGGAGAATAGTGAAGCAAACCATCATAAGTCTTCACCAGAGAGTAGTGAAGCAAACCATCTTAAGTCTTCACCAAAAAGTAGTGAAGCAGATCCATTTTAAGCCTTCTCAGAAGAGTGTTGGAACAAACCATCCGACCATCAGATGTAGGAGAAAAAGAAAAAGTTTTCGAGTACAAAGAAGCTGATCAAGTGATTAAAAAGAAACACGCGCGAGGAGTCATTAACCGATTCAAGGTCTCAGAAAGGGAGAGGTTCAAATGGCAGTCAAGTCAAGGAAGACTCTCGTATTCAATTGCAGCGAGACAAGCTCTCACAAGAGAAAAGATTTCGAAAAGATTCTCTTAAATTCTAAATTTTTGAGTATAATGTTTTTCGAATCTTCAAGCATACATTAATGATTGATAATGTTTGATTTTCAGGTTCGACCTTTGAAGCAAATCAAACTCAAGCCTTCACAATAAAGTGGTGAAGCAAATGAAGATTATTTGAGTTCCATACTCCCTAGAGAAAGAAGGAGCGAACCCGTTTGAAGATTTTCGAGTTCTATACTCCCTGAAGAAAGAGGGAGAGAACCCGTTTTCAGAAGATCATTCAAGTTCTATACTTCCTTAAAGAAAGAAGGAGCGAACCCGTTTAAAGATGTTCGAGTTCCATACTCTTTAAAGAAAGAAGGAGCGAACCCGTTTGAAGAGATGTCTGAGTTCCATACTCCCTAGAGAAAGCGGGAGCGAACCCGTGTGAAGATATGCGAGTTCTATACTCCTTAAAGAAAGAAGGAGCGAACCCGTTTGAAGAGATGTCTGAGTTCCATACTCCCTAGAGAAAGAGGGAGCGAACCCGTGTGAAGATATCCGAGTTCCATACTCCTTAATGAAAGAAGGAGCGAACCCGTTTGAAGATGTTCGAGTTCTATACTCTTTAAAGAGAGAAGGAGCGAACCCGTAAGAAGAAGATTTTTGAGTTCTATACTCCCTGAAGAAAGAGGGAGCGAACCCAGTTGAAGATGTTCGAGTTCCATACTCCCTAGAGAAAGAGGGAGCGAACCCGTGAAGAGATGTTCGAGTTCTATACTCCCTAAAGAAAGAGGGAGCGAACCCATTTGTTGAAGATTGTTCGAGTCTTATACTCTCTGAAGAAATAGGGGGTAGACGCGATTGATGAAGATTGTGGGTCTTATACTCTCTGAAGAAATAGGGGGCAGACACAATCGTTGAAGATTGTTCGAGTCTTATACTCTCTGAAGAAATAGGGGGCATACGCAATTGATGAAGATTGTGGGTCTTATACTCTCTGAAGAAATAGGGGGCAGACACAATCGTTGAGGATTGTTCGAGTCTTATACTCTCTGAAGAAATAGGGGGCAGACGCAATCGTTGAAGATTGTTCGAGTCTTATACTCTCTGAAGAGATAGGGAGCGAACCCGATTTTGAAGAATTTTTCAAGTCTCACTTATCCTGAAGTTGTAGTGAAGCAGTTTTATCTTTTGAATATTTCATGACCGGACAAAAATTGACCATCTATTTGATCTTTCCTCTATTCTCGTTACACAACAATGAGCAAAGAGGGGCAGCTGTAGATACTCGATTTGTCCGGGGTCTTATTCGAAGTTAACTCGAATTTATTATTATTAATATTGTTATAAGTAATTATTACTATATATATATATGTGTATTAAGTAATTAAATAAATAAATAATTAAAATGCACTAATATTATCATTAATGGTACAGGCCTACATCAACTTAAAACAAGCTGGACCAGACATGCCCAATTGCAAAACTAAACCCATTAGGGTTTCTACTGAAGAAGCTCACAACGGTTCCCAGTCCTCCTTGAGCCTCAAACCAACCTGCACAGGAACCCAAGACAGTGCGCGAACCAACCTGACCCGAGCTCCACCACGTGGAGCGCCCAACAGTAGCTTGTGAACCACGTCCTGCCAGCACTACAACCGAGCAGACAAGGCTCAGCTCCCAGCTGTGACCGAGCAACATCCCACGTGAAGCCTGCTTGCATAGACATCACCCTGCCAGCACTCTGACCGAGCAGCTCGGTTCCCCATCACCCGTGCCCTGCTGCTCCTACTCCACTGCCCAGTCCATCTCATGCCCATACCATGCACAAATGAAGAAAGACAACAAAAATAATTAGCAGAAGAGATCACGGGGAACAATTAACAACAAAGGGCTTTAATCAACGAGGGGGAGATATCCATCGACCATTTAGCCATCAAGAACAGAACCAAAAAATTCACCAACAAAGGAGGGGAGAGACCAGAGAGGAAGGGGATTCGGAACAGGGGTAACCATTTCGAGCAGAAGGGGTCAGTGATCAATTGGAGAACAAGCAAAGAACATGAGAGCAGGGAAAGAAGGATACCAATAGAGAGCTCACGAACAGCAGAGCACGGAACCAAAAAAACCAACAGAGGAGGGGATTTTTCGGTAACAACAAGGGGGTTCTTGAACGGAAAGCAGTGTAACTGGAGAAGGATTCCCCCGTATTCGAAAGCAATGTGAACAGGGGATCCTTCCATGATTTTACAGAGGAATGAAAGGCTAGAAATCATTTTTACAGTTATTTTCCCGATTTCTTCATAAGTCTTTTTTTGTTTTTTACAATCATTATAAAAAATGAAGAGCTCTAAAAACTAGTGAAATGCCATCCAAACGAAGATCAGAAAGCAACCCTCAGCAAAAATAGAAATAGTTTCGAACAAAAATTAGCAACTAGAAGACCCAAAAGTCAGAGAACCCTTACCTTTCCGGAACCGAGAGTATCATTGCCATTCATCGGAGTCAAATCATCCTCAGATAGAAGGTAACTCCTTAGTTCCTTAGCCTTTAGCTTCCGTTTTCAGGGTAAGGTTGGCCGTCGGGGGTTTGGGTATAGGTTTAACTCCTCATCAGAGTTTGTTGGCTATGGTGGTTAGCAGTGGGTTTCGTGGTTGAGGTATTTAGGTCTTGGGTTTTCTAAGAGTGAAGAGTTAAGGCTTGGGAGTTCCTCGTCGGAGCCATTAGGCGGCGGAGGCTGCTACGGCGAGGAGCGGTGGCCTTTGTCTCGTTTAGAAGAGGGAGAGTTTGAGAGAAGCGACGAGGGGCTGTCTGGGTTAGGCTGAGATAAAATGAAATTAGGGTAAAAAGCTTACCCTGATATCCCATATATTATCACGCCAAAACGGCGTAGTTTCACGGAGGCGTGAAACGGCAGCGTCTTGATGCTGGTAGAGGTGAACCGGGTTTTAGGAAAATGGGCTAACAGCAGTTTAGGTCCTTCCTTTTTCTTTTCATTCCAGTGTGGTCCTTAAGTCGAGCTTTATGGGAATTTTAGTTTTGTCTCCTAATTTTCGGATGTTGCATCTTGGTCCATAAATCATTGTTTGCATGTTTATAATTTTGTCTCTTTATTTTACCCGCATTTAACTTTAGTCCTAAGTAGTGTTGTAGTTGAATCTTTACTGTTTTAAACATTTGACCCTCGTGTTCTGCATGTTGCATTTTAGTCCTGAGTGGTAATATACTTAGTTTCTGTTTTCTTAGACTTTTGACTTTGAATGTTTTGCATGTTTCTTTTTAGTCCTATGTATGTTTAGGGTTTATTATAATTTTAGTCCATTATGGTGATGATTTGTTTTATTCTGGTTTCATTGTTTACTATGTGTACTACTCGTATGTTCATTTCAATGATTATTTTGTTTATATTTTGGATATTAAAATTCGGTTTAATGTGATTTGGTTTTTAGTGTAACATGTATAGTTTGGTATGTTATGTTTTTATTTTTTCGTATTTAAGTCCCATTAGTATGTTACATATTAATACGTTAAGTAATGTTAGTGCATGTTAGTTTTTCATATATTATTTATTAATTAGATAATTTTTAATATCGTGTGTTAACCTCGTGTGCATAACTCGATGTATTTACATAATTTAATTAAGGGTAATATCTTTTTAATTTAAAATTGTTTTAAGTGGTTGTCTTAACTGATTAGATATCCGCTTTGACGGTTTTAAATTAAAAGTATATCCCGTCAGTAACGCCTAATTAAATTCGGATATATCACTTTAAAATTTGGGAGTGAAAGAAAAAGAAATGTTCGGTTTTTTAAATCTGTTGAGAAAAGGTCGTTAGAACTGACCTAAAGATCTGGTCTCGATATTTTTAAATAATCGAATATTCTTTATCTTTCTAATGACTTGGTAATTTTAAATTAAATCTATTTTGTTTCTTTGAATGTTGCAAATTTGCATGTTTGTCGTTTAAAGGGATCATTAATCAAATTAAATTTGAACTTGTGAAATTCGTCGCAAAGAAATTAATTAATCGACTAGGTACCGATTTAGGGCGTTGTGGGGGTGCTAATCCTTCCCCACACGTAACCGACTCCCGAACTTGGATTTTGGTAACGTAGACCGTAAATTTGTCGTTTTAATTAAAATTAATTTTTATTTAAAATGACAACGTTTTTGGGTGCCCAATCACACCCTAATCAAAGATTGGTGGCGACTCCTCGAACCTACATTTTTATTTATTTAAAAGGAATCCCAAATTTTTCGAAACGAGAGGTTTTCTAAAATTGCATTGTTTTTAATTAAAATTCAATCGTAAAGAGAACAATTAAAGATGACGCGGTTTTCGAAATCTCGCCCCCGCTCCCGGTTAAAAAATCGTTTCGACAATATGACTGTACGTGACCACCGATAAATCAACCAGAAATTAAATATCGTGATTATTTTTGTGCAAGAATCAAAACGACCGCAAAGGTATGTGAAAAACATACCAACAATCATAAGGATCGTGCCATAAGAACAGAAAAAAACGTGTCACAATGAGAGAGATTCTTATTCAAAAATTAAAATAGCTCGTGAAAAAAGAAAATAAAAGACATAATAGAAAAATAAGAGAAAAACGAAGACAAAAAAAAGAAAAAAGAAAAATAGGTTGAAAAAAGGGAGAGGTTGTTAAACATTTTATTTAATTTATCAACTTATTAATTTCGTTTTAATATTATAAAAAGTTATTATGAAAAGATCCTCTCATTCCAGTTTATTCTATTCATAATATCTATATTCAAACATTCTATTTAATTTACGAACATATTAGTTTCGTTTCAATATTATAAAAATTTATTATGAAAATATCATCTCATTCCAGTTTACTCTATTCATAATATCTAATCGAAAAATTTAGTACTTCTTCATACTAATCCATCTAATTATTGATAATTTATTTATGCATTTTTATATAATATTACATTTTTTATATAATATTTTAATATTTTAATAAAATAGTGCACATCTAGTTTATAATTACAAAAGAGATTTTACTAATTGTTTTGGTGATATATTAAAGTGAGTTAAAATTTTAACTCAAGTTAACAATAAATATAAGAGAAAATAACCTCAGTGACAAAAAATATCTTATAATATACGATTTTAACCAATTTTTTTGGATTTGCCAAAATGACCAACTAAATCGCAATGCAATCGATAATTCGCAACGCGATCTCCGGTATCGCAAATCAGTTTCCAGATTCGCAACGCGAACATTGACTATCGCAACGCAAACTTCGACTATCGCAATGCTATTTTCCAAATTCGTTGCGATAGTCCAAGTTCGCGTTGCGATTTATTCCAAATTCGCGTTGCGATAGTCCAAGTTCGTTGCGATAGTCGAAGTTCGCGTTGCGATTTATTCCAAATTCGTTGCGATAGTCGAAGTTCGCTTTGCGATTTATTCCAAGTTCGTTGCGATAGTCGAAGTTCGCGTTGTGATTTATTCCAAGTTCGTTGCGATATTCCAAGTTCGCGTTGCGATTTATTCCAAATTCGTTGCGATAGTCGAAGTTCGCGTTGCGATTTATTTCAAGTTCGTTGCGATAGTCGAAGTTCGCGTTGCGATTTATTCCAAGTTCGTTGCGATAGTCGAAGTTCGCGTTGCGATTTATTCCATGTTCGTTGCGATAGTCCAAAATCGCAACGACTGGTGGTATTGCATTTGTTTCTTAAGAATTTTCTCTAAAAATATAGTATTCGCGCGGAAGTGTCGAAGACACGTATTACCACGACCAAGACCCGAGACGAGACGGGACGACGGCTGCGCGCGAGGATCTCTCTTGTTCTCTATCACTCAACAAGGAAGTGGGAAAGTCAAGCCTTAAATACCATTCCCAATAGTGTTTCCAATACTATGTGGGATTGAGCATTACCAACACTTGTTCCTAATACTATGCGGGATTGAGCCTTAAATAGTGATATTATTTGTGAATTATAGTTAATGACTTTAGTATTTGTATGAAAAGTATTTGTGGTTCGTTTAGTTTTCATGCAATTCTAATTTATTTTCAATTGATTGTAATTGCACGATAACAATTTTTTTTTATTCTCGCGAGTGAAGCATTATTTTTTGAATGTTTTGCTTAAAATTGCAATAATCGCGATTGATTGTAGATTGACTTTTAATTATGACATATTTAATCGTATAATACTAATGCAATTGGTTGCTGATTCAGTTGTTTTAAGGTGCATGATTGTTAATTGTTTCCTGAATAATCACATAGTATTGGAAACAAGTGTTGGTAATGCTCAATCCCACATAGTATTGGAAACACTATTTGGAATAGTATTTAAGGCTTGACTTTCCCACTTCCTTGTTGAGTGATAGAGAACAAGGGACTCTCGCGCGCCGCCGCCATCCGTCTCGTCTCGTGGTCGTGGTCGTGGTAATATGTGTCTTCGACACGTCCGCGCGAATACTATCTTTTTAGAGAAAATTCTTAAGAAACAAATGTAATACCACCAGTCGTTGCAATTTTGGACTATCGCAATGAATTTGGAATAAATCGCAACGCGAACTTGGACTATCGCAACGAATTTGTAATAAATCACAACGCGAACTTCGACTATCGCAAATCAGTTTCCAGATTCGCAACGCAAACTTGGACTATCGCAATATGAATATGTAAATCACAATGCGATAGTCGAAGTTCGTGTTGCGAATATGGAAACTGATTTGCGATACCGGAGTCGCGTTGCGAATTATCGATCGCATTGCGAATTATCGATCGCATTGCGATTTAGTTGGTCATTTTGGCAAATCCAAAAAAAATTGATTAAAATCGTATATTATAAGGCATTTTTGGTCACTGAGGTTATTTTCTCTAAATATAATGCTTGGCCAATGTCTTTTAATGGTAGGAATTTTTCTCCTCTTTTAGTAATATTTTATTAAGGATTGAATTTGATGTTATATTTAGAGATGTTTAAAATTGGATATCTGATTCTTCGGGTATTATATTTATCTGCCCGTGACCTGACTTGTTAATTATGGATACCCATAAAATTTGGGTATCCAGATTTTCGGATCACGACTACCCGATTCACATATATATGTTTTATTTTTTTTAAAATTTACATAGAAAATACATAAAAATTTAAAAGTTCATTATATACAATCCGTACACAAAAATTAATGATTTGAAGTTAGTTTTAAGGATAAATTTTAGATATATATATTTAAATTTTATATTGACAAATTAATAATTTTTTTGAAAATTTTAAAACTTAAAAGTATATAATACAAACCTAAGAAAAAAATTAGGGATTTAAATTTAATTTTAAGATAAAAATATTAAGGAACATAAAATAAAAATATAATTTAATATATATATATATTAAAACTATCGATTGAGTACATGGTTATAAAAATATTTCGACCCAGACCCGATCCAACTATCCAGGAAAAATCACGGGCCAAGTACCCGGCCTGGTCGAGTATTTTTTTAGATAATTATTTGATTTTTTTAGGTTTGGATCGACAGACCGAGTCAATCGAGTTGAATATTTTTGAACACCCTAGTCATATCTCAAATTGGTGTTAAATTAATTATTATTATTTATTTAACTATGATTTAGATCATAAGTCAGTTCTCTTATACTGGTAAGTGTTTGTAATTATTTTAAATATGTCACATTTGAGTTGTGATAAAATAAATCGTAAATGTATCATTTTTTTTATTATTTGTATGTTTGTATTGATGGTGTATAGTTTTTATGGTTGACAATAATATTTGATCGTATTTTTATTTTTTAAATTGTTTAATTATATTCTTTAATGGTTTTTATATTCTGTATATTTTCATTATCGAAAGGAAACACACAACTCATGTAGGATCAATGACATTTATTAACTGATTTACAAATTTTATCATTTGAAGTTTGTTGAGCTTGAGAAAATACAATTGATGATGTTATTTTGATTATGCACTACAACTTCTTAAATTAGAAAAAAAAGAAATATAACTATTTAATATTAGTGTTATTCAGTGACGGATTTAAAAATTTAAGAATAAAATTGAAAAATTAAAAAATTTAATATTATTTTCTTAAAAATAATAATTATGGTAAAAATTTATTTTTTATTTTTACTTATTATATTAAACTAAAATTTACCTTTTTTTTAAATAATGTGATGCACTTTACCCTATAGGGCTAAGTGCATTTGCCCATCGTGTTATTATGAATAACAATAAGAAAACTCATTTAACCTACTGGATTGCTTTTTATCAGAGATCTAAACTCAAGATTTAAGGGTGTAAAAAATATTTTTTTATTTTTTATACAATTAATTTTTATAAAAGATAAAATTCTTATAGAATTAAATTTTAGTCGTTTTAATTTCCTTCTTAATATTTTTTATATTTTTAAAAATATAATTATTATATAATTAATTTTGAGTTATTTTTCATTATTATTTTAACTCATTGTAGGGTACCCCAGCTTTATAAAATTCCCCTTTGCCTTGGGGCCCTAAGCCTAAACGGTTAAACCTACAGCCGAAAGGAAATTTTCGTTTTGAAATTTTAGCCGTTTGAAAAATTTAAATCTCTGTCATAATTGCAAAGAAGATCCTTATACTTTCCCTTTCTGGCCGAAGGACCCTTGAAATTCAAATCCAAGACCCGCCGCCAACTTTCATTTTTCAAAATCTAAAACCCAATATCCACCGTCCATCGCCGCCTTTAATTTCGAATCCCATTTCCCCCATCCAAACGGACCATCATTTTCTCTAAAATTCCAGAAAGCAAGCAGTAGAGCGAGCTCATTACCAAGATCTTCCAAAGATCTGACATGAAACCATAATTTATTTACCCTTTTTTTCTTAACTCAGAAACAGAATTGCAGGAAATAGATTTCGTATTCTGTTTTTCAATTCCACTTTCAGGTACTCATTTAAAGCTTCGGTTTCATTTTGTTTGAAGTCTTGTAGTTTGTTTTGGCTTTTCATTTCATGTTTTTTTTCCATGCTTACATTGATTTACTAGAATGTTGAGAGATTTCAAATTCTTGAGGCGAAACGCGAGCAACAATGAGGAGGTCGAGAATGTTCCGGTGAACCCTAAAGACTCGCAAGCTTATCAACCGAGCAGTGATGGATTGAGTAGGCCTCCTTTCAACACGATTCAAGATCCGAAAACAAAGGCTAAACCAGAGCCGGAAGGGAGCATTCGGAGCAGAATCGATAGGACTCCAACTAAGCCCAAATGTAAACTGCCAGATTCGACATTGCCTCTCAAAACCCCGGATAAGCATGGGTTTTCGACTAAAATCAGGTATGGTTGGACGAAGAATGAAGCGGCCGAATCGGATTTGCTTAATGGCGGGTCAACAAATATGACCCCGAGGGTGAGTAGGGGAACAGGGAGAGCAACTTCGAGTTGTTATTCTGAGAGTAATTCGACACAGAGTACGCCGACTAAGAGCGTTGTTAGTAAGCCTCAGGTTTCCGGTTATAGGAACAAATTTGATGGGAATGGAGGGATGCGTGGAGGGAACTTTTCTGCATTGTACAGAGGAATTCCTAGCTCTTCTTCTTGTGGTCCGGTTACTGTTGTGAATACTGTCGAAGTTCCTCACTTTGACCTTAAAGAAGATCCCTCTTTTTGGATGGATCACAATGTACAGGTAAATCCCTCTAATAGGAACTGACTACTGTCTTAATTGCACAAATTTATATTTCATTGTGATAATTGATGATGATTCTGGAAACTTAGGTTCTTATTCGTGTCCGTCCTCTCAATGACATAGAGAGGAACACAAATGGCTACAACAGATGCTTAAAGCAAGAAAGTTCTCATAGTATTGCTTGGATTGGGCAACCAGAAACTAAGTTCACGTTTGATCATGTGGCATGTGAAACTGTAGACCAGGTATGCTTAAACACAAATCAACATTTGTGTGCAGAAAAAAATATCCTTTTCTGTAATCAATTTTCTTTCTCACATATAGTCTTTTGCAGGAAGTTCTTTTTAGGATGGCCGGTCTGCCGATGGTAGAAAATTGTTTATCCGGCTATAACAGCTGTATGTTTGCCTACGGTCAGGTACTCTTTTCGAAGCCTAGGATGCAACAAACATTTTTATTCACTTCTCTACTACATTGGTTATCTTGACATTACTGCATTTGGACATGCAGACAGGAAGTGGCAAGACTTATACAATGCTTGGAGAGATTGAAGATTTGGAAGTCAAGCCGAGTCCCCACAGGGGCATGACACCGAGGATATTTGAGTTTTTGTTTGCAAGAATTCAAGCTGTAATTGTCTGAAATTCATGCTAGCATTTCCCGGTTTATTCTTGGATACCGTTTTTGTTTATTGATTCTCTCCATCTCTTTCATTACAGGAAGAGGAAATCCGAAGAGATGAGAAATTAAAATACAATTGCAAGTGCTCTTTCCTTGAGATTTATAATGAGCAAATAACTGATCTTCTTGATCCCTCTGCTACCAACTTGCTTGTAAGTTTACTACTTTCTTATGTTTGCCTTGCTCCAGCTAGTTTTCATTATGCAATTTTTAACTTTTAGCTGAGGGAAGATGTTAAGGAAGGAGTGTACGTGGAAAATCTCACTGAGTTTGAAGTTCAGAATGTGAGCGATATTTTGAAGCTTTTATCTCAGGTGACAATCTTTATCAGTACTTTGGTTAGCAGGGAACTGCTGCTCACTCCTCTCAGCGCATTTTATTTAAATTGTATATGTTCTTGTTTTAAATCACTGTATATTTTTTTGCATAGGGTTCTTTGAATAGGAAAGTTGCTGCAACAAACATGAACAGGGAGAGCAGTCGTTCGCATAGTGTTTTTACCTGCGTTATTGAGAGCAGGTGGGAAAAAGATTTCGCAACTAATTTGCGGTTTGCAAGATTAAACCTGGTTGATCTTGCCGGTTCAGAAAGGTGCGGTGCAAACCATTTTGTTGAACCATATATATGTGTGTGTTTTAGCTTATATTTGTGTGATGAAATTCCTGTCTTTTTGATACTACTATAGGCAGAAAACTTCTGGGGCTGAGGGTGAGCGTTTAAAGGAAGCAGCTAGCATAAATAAATCTCTATCAACACTAGGGTACTTAAAACTATTTCCCTTTTCTTCAACAGATTTTTATGTTTTTTATTATATTTCCTTTGCTTAACTTTTGTTCCTTGCTAGTCAAACTTATGATTTCATATTATCAAATGCAGTCATGTAATTATGATTCTTGTGGATGTGGCTAATGGAAAGCCTCGGCACATTCCATATAGAGACTCGAAGCTCACCTTTCTTCTTCAGGTCAGTTTCTATTTCTGTTTTATTCTGTCTTCACTACATTGCAGTTATTGGTTGTGACAGAACATTTCATCTTAAATGTGATTCAGGATTCACTTGGTGGAAATTCTAAAACAATGATAATTGCTAATGTCAGCCCTTCTATCTGGTTGGTTTCTATTTGTGACAATTCAAGCTTTTAACTTGAACATAAATATGCATGATCCTGACTGACTTCCAATACCTTATATATATATTTTCATTTTTTTTCAGCTGTGCAATTGAAACACATAACACACTAAAGTTTGCTCAGCGAGCAAAATTAATTCAAAACAATGTGAGTTTACTCTTATTGCATGTTGTTATATATTTTATAAAAACAATTCAGTTTTTTCATAATTAAAATTTTCACTTGTCGGCATAGGCTGTGGTGAATGAAGATTCCACTGGAGATGCCATTGCACTACAAAACCAGATACGACTTCTAAAGGTGTGGCACATTGATCGTTGTTTCTTTATTTTTTTCTTTTTTCAGGTCATGTGAATTAAAGAAATTGTAACTGATTTGATTTGAACAGGAAGAGCTTTTGGCTCTTAAACGTCAGAATGTATCCCGGTCCTTGTCTTTTGGTTCAGCAATCACTGCCGCATTGCAATTAGAAGAAAGTCCTGATGATAACACATCTGAAATGTGTCAGGAACAAGTTGATGATTTACTTGGATATGAATCCAAAGGCACCGTGAGAATGTCCGCTAAGCAGGTAGCTCTTGGATGCGGCAATGATGGTTATTTTTTCTTTAATAGAAAGGAATGTTTTACTAATGAACATTATGCCTTTTCAAACTCTGAAATTTTTGCAGTTTAACTCTTTGGAGGCAACACTCGCTGGTGCCTTGAGAAGGGAGAAAATGGGAGAAACTTGTATCAAAAAGCTTGAAGCTGAGATTGAGCAATTGAATCGTTTGGTATTCTTTTGTGCCCCACTTCCAATTCTGTTATTTCTTAAACTGCTTTCTTAATGTTTCGACGCCAAGTTTTTATAGGTTCGTCATAGAGAAGAAGACACCAGAAGCAGTAAAATGATGCTTAGGTTTCGTGAAGACAAGATTCAAAGAATGGAATCACTTGTTCGTGGGTCGTTGTCAGCAGATTCTTTTTTGCTTGAAGAGAATAAAGCACTCTCTGAAGAGATTCAGTTACTACAGGCTAAAGTTGATAAAAATCCTGAAGTAACTCGTTTTGCATTGGAGAATATAAGACTTTTAGACCAACTTAGAAGGTAAATTTCAAAAACAGATTATAGTACCAATATTCTACAAATTGTTTTCTATTTATTTTCACTGTGGCTCTTATAGATTTCAAGAATTCTACGAGGAAGGAGAAAAAGAGATACTATTGGATGAAATATACAAACTGCGGGATCAGGTATTTCTGATCTTAAAATCTTTATATTCTATCATTTGATTTCTCTTATTTGGATAATGCATAATTCTGGTCTTCTACATGCAGCTTCTTCAATTTCTTGATGGGAAGTCTAATCATCATAGCTATGCAAGTTCAAATGATCGTTTGCAGGTTAACTTTTCGACCTGTTACATTTTGTCACCCATGTTTGTTTTCAGAAACTATTATGGGAAGGATAAGTTCGTTTTTCTTTAATGATTTTATTTTTCTTCTAATGCAGGAAGCTGTCCGCATCAGCAAAGAAAATAACTCCCTACAGTCTGAGGTCAGTTTATTCATTGTTTGCCAGAAATATAATTTTAAGTTAGTCTTTGGTCTTCGGGTCTTGAATGTCATTCTCTTTTTCATTGTTTCAGTTGAAGAACACTCTCACTGAGTTAGAAGAATGCAGGCACAACCTTAGTTCCTGCTTAGATGAGAATGCAAAACTTAGGAGGTCTGATCTTCTTTTCAACTAAACTGTCTTTCATTATGTTAATGTTGAAAGCTGCCATTTTCATGCGTTCTGATGTAACATTTTCTTGCATCTTCTGCAGAGAAATTAACGATCTACATACTATGTTAGATAGCCTCAAGTCTTCAGCTTATCATCAAAATAGCAATTCCAGAACCATGAAGGTAATATTTGTTTTTCTATTACCGTTGCTTAAGCTTATAGCATCTTGAACTAGGATAGAAGAACACACACTTAGGTGCTGAGTTTTTTTTTATTTGACCAGCCATTTGTTGCTTTTATTAATTTTTGAAACCCACCTGCTAACGATAGGTAACATCAATTCCAGGGTTCAGATTGGAATGCTGATACAATGGAGATGAATTCAGTTCAGACAATGACAAGTCTGGAACAAATTATGGATCTGCAGTTGGAACTGGATATACTAAAGATTATTCTTCAAGAAGAGAAAACATCTCATGCTGCAATTGAAGAAAGAGAAATCAGTTTGACTAGAGATCTTGAGATGGCAAATGACAAACTTATGATGCTGAACAAACAAATTGAAGATACAAATGGTGAACTAGAGGAGGCAAAGTCTGTAATTGCCGCACTCGAGTCCCAACAAATTTTTTCAATCAATGAGATGGAGGACTTGAGGAAAAGCAAAAGTGATCTTGTAAAGCTTTTGAGTGAACAAAAAGATGAAATTGTTGCCATGAAAAAGAAACTTTCCAGTAGAGCTTTTAAAGATGCTACACGACCTAAAAAGATAGAGGGTGAAGAATCCACCCTTGAGCTGAAATTGAAGAGGATGCACGAGTCTCTCGAGAATGCCAAAAGGATGACTATCTGGTACCAAACTGATCGTGCTTTCAAGGTTTCTAACAAAGAAGAAGTGGATGAAATCTGTCGGCAGGCTGAAGCTGAAACTGCTGAGGTTATTGTCTGTTTGCAGGAAGAACTTGCTCTTCTTCAACAGCAAGTTCAAGATTGTCAGTTGAAGGAGGTGGAGGCTCAAAATGGTGCTGTCTTTTTAGAGACTAAATTGAAGGAATTGCAAGAAAAGGTATGTATGTTGACTGTAGATAATAATCAGTTACTTGTAAAACTTGAAATGAAAGATGCAGAACTAAGAACATTAACGGAGGACTGGGAACTGCTAAATTCTGAGATTGAAAACATACTTGCTGATGGTCATGAAGAGCTTGTTGATGCTGGTAATCAACTGGAACTCCTTTCTGGTTCTTTTCCTCAGAGAAGGATTTGGATTTCTGAGAAAGTTGGTAGGATGGTCAGAGTACTGTCAGAAAAGAAATTGCTGATTGAAGAGCTGAAGGAATTGCAAGAAAAGGTATGTTTGTTGACTGAGGACAATAAGGATTTGGATTTCTGAGAAAGTTGGTAGGGTGGTAAGAGTACTGTCAGAAAAGGAATTGCTGATTGAAGAGCTCGGAAGATGCCTGGAGGATGCAACAGATAAAAGAAGTGAGCTGGAGTCCATGCTGATGTCTTTGAGAGGTGCTGCACTGGTTATCAATGAAGCACAGCAGCAAGAATACAATGAAAAGGAGAAAGAAATTGTTCTACTGAAGAAAGAATTGAATGAAAAAACAGCAATCATTACAAAGCTTGAGCATAGAATGAAGATTGCTGAAGGTGACTTAAGAAATGCATCTGCTTGTGCAACTGTGGCTTTTGTAGTTGTGAATAGACTATCAGAGGCAAACCGTAATCATCTCGATGCATTGAAAGGTAAGGACATCCAGCTGGCAGAAGAAAATGTGAAAGAAATTGTTCAATTGAAGAAAGAACTGAATGAAAAAACATCAATCATTACAAAGCTCGAGGATAGAATGAAGATTGCTGAAGGTGACTTAAGAAATGCATCTGCTTGTTCAACTGCTGCTTTTGTAGTTGTGAATAGACTATCAGAGGCAAACCGTAATCGTCTTGATGCGATGAAGTGTAAAGACATTCAGCTTGCAGAATCAGCACATGCACTAGCTCTGGAAGAAACTGTGAATGACTTTGAAAAGCTGTTGGAAGTCAAGATTGGAGCTGTCCATCACAAGATAAATACAGTTGAGCAAACCATGCAAGAAATCAGTACTCATTGGCGCCAGACAAAGGAGGTGAACTGTTTAAAATTTTTAAATGTATAACCTTAGAACGACAGAAAAAAATATTCCGATGTTGTATACTTGCTTTTAGTTAGTTTGGGCATTTCATTCTACGTGCTTTTACCCGAATAAACTAGGAGTAACCCATATTTTAGTTTTATTGAGATATACACAATGTTAGGAATTCTCTTTATTGTAATAATCCTTTCCTAATTTTGTACATACTTATTAGTACAAAATTATGCTTAGGCTTGAGAATTAATCAAGATAAATTTTCACAACCAATTTTTTACTTTCTTTTTCATCAAAACTTCAAATCTTGCTTGATTTACAAGTTCAAATAATATGTAAACCTTATATTTTTTCCTTTTTCAATGTTCTTGGGCAGTTTCTGGAACTTGAAGTTGGTGATGCAAAGATAATTGCAACTCATGAAGCTTCAAATGCTTCCTGTATTCTTGCTAAATTTGAGGAGGCACAAGATACCATAACAGAAGCAGATGTTATGATCAATGGGCTCATGACTGCTAATGAAACAATGAAACTCGATATTAAGAGGCGGAAACAAGTGGAAACCACACTACTAAATGAGAGGGATGAACTAATTAATGAGGTGAAAGGTTTGCAATCCAGTAATACTGTGAAGGATAAGCAACTTGAAGTCCTCGAAGAGCAGTTTGGCTCAAGTTTGAAAGAGACAAGGTTCATGGTTGCCGAACTGGAGGGCCTCGTCACTGAATTGCAAACTGCTTTTTCTCAAAGTGTCATGACTGTAGCTTCTGATTGTCACTGCCTTAAGTCTCTTATGTTTGATTCAATGACGCTAGCAAGATCATGGCTTGAAGACATCTGGTCGGAGATAATTGTGAAAGGCTGTGCAGTGTCAGTGCTTCACTTATGTCATATGGGAATTCTGTTGGAAACCTTGACAGGGCTAAATGCGGAGAATGGTTTGCTTCAGCATGGCTTGTCCGAGTCGAATGCTGTTATAGCTGATCTGAGGGAGCACAATTCCAGGTCAAGAAGAGAGCTTGAATTGTGTAGAGTTATCAAGGGGAAACTTCTAGCTGATATCAAGAACAGTTTTGACCGAATTTTAAAGAAGGAAGAGGAAACTGGTGAGCTCAGTGTCAAATTAGTCACTTTCGAGAAAAAGATAAATGATTTACAGTTTCAAGAGGAAGTTATGTTGCAAAGGTCTAACCATATGGGATCTCAACTTGCGGTTCTAATGAAGGAGTTAGATTTGAGTAACACAAATTTTGTAACATGCCTTCTTGATCAAGAGCAACTGCTCAAAGATAAAGAAGGGCATCTGGAATCTCAGGCTGAGATTTCAATGATAGACTTGTGTACAAAAGACTTTGAGTCTCTTATTTTGGCTTCAGAGATGGAACAAATGATTGTCTACTTGGCTGGCTCCAAAAAAATGCTTGCCAATGCTTATTCTGTCCTTGATGGTTTAAAGCAAGACATAATTTTCGCACAAGTAGATGCATGTTTGAAAGAGCAGCTAATGGTGGAGCAGGAAGGTGAGTTTTCTTTTCTACAAGAAAAGGTTGAAGAAGCACATTTTGAGTTGAGAAAGTTCAAGAAAGAAAACTGTCTACTTCTACGGGACTTGGACAAGAAGAAATATGATCTTCAATCCTCTATAAATTGCCTCGACGCTTCCAATCTTGAACTTCAGCAGTTGAAAGAAAAAACCTTTTCCATGGAGACTTGCATTACCAGTCTACAAACTGATCTAGAGCTGAAAGCCAATGAATTGAAGAAACTCAGACATTCTCAATCTATTTTCATTGAGAATTTAGGTTCGAAAACTCAAGATTTGCGCATTTTTATTGAGAAAGTTAACATGTTGAGGGAAGAGAATGCTGCAAAATGTGTTGATTCTATGGAAACTATAAATATGACAGGTAGCAGGTTATTCGGTACACTGAATAAAGAAGGTGTTACAATTGCTGATAAAATGGTTCACGAGTTGCGTGATAATGCAGAGAGGATATTAAAGTTCATAGAAGATTTAGAGTTCTTAGAGAATAGAGTTGAAGAGATGGCATCTGAAAATATTTCTCCCCATGAAGAGTTATCGAGGAAAGATGAGGTTTTGACAGGTCTATTATTTGATCTCAGCCTGTTACAAGAGTCTACTTCTAATACCAAGGATCATAAAGATGAAATTGAGGAATTAGTTTCTTCTTTGGAGGCTTTAGAAGATGAGCTTTCTGGTAAATCAAGTGAACTTGATGAGGCAGTTAGTCATGGCCATACGCTCGAAGTTCAACTGCAGGAGAAGCTCAAGATTATCACTAGTCTTCAGTCGGATATTACAAGAGAACGTGAGTCTTCGGAACATCTCTACTCTGAAAATGAGGAGTTGAAATCTCGTATTGAGGATGCCTTGGCAGTAAAAAGTTCTCTTAAAGATGAATTAAGAGAGAGAAAGAAGATCACTGAGAGCTTAGAGGTGGAATTCTCAGAAATGAGTAATACCCTTTCTCAAATGAATGATACCATAGAATTCTTGAGTGGTAATCTGGATGAACTTTCTGGTGAAAGAGATGACCTTCAGATGGAGGTTCTTAGCTTGGAAGAAAAGCTTAGAAAGGCACAGGCTGAGGCGAAACGAAGTGAAGCCATTGCTATGGAAGCTCAACAGGTATGATCTAGTTTAACGTGTAAAATAGTATTTCAGTTTCCTTTTAATATATAATCTCATCTTATATTTGTATGGATTGAATTTGATGATAGATGGCTGAATTGAAGAATACCTATGCTGAAGAGAAGGAAGCTGAGGTAAAGCTATTAGAGAGATCTGTTGAAGAGCTAGAATGCACCCTAAATGTTTTGGAGAACAAAGTAAGACGTTGCAATATGATAAAGCTGCACGAAAGTACTATTGTCATGACCATGTTAATAAATCCCAAATTTGTTAGGTTGACATTATCAAAGGGGAAGCTGAACGTCTACAATTACAAAGAGAGGAGCTAGAATTGGAGCTGGATGCTGTAAAAGTTCAGATGCAGAATGTTAAAAATGCTGATGCAGACATGAAAAGGTCTGTCAATGTTATCTTATTTGTAATGCCCATACCCTTACTATATAAATGATGATAAATCGTTCCGACTGAAAATATATCATTTCTTTCTATCTGCAGGTGTTTGGATGAGAAGAGGAAGGATCTTCAAGAAGCCCTGGATCAAATACAAATTCTTGAAACTGAAATATCTGACAAGGATAGAGAGGTGAAACCTTTAGCTATCGGTGACTTTATTTTCTTCTATGAGAATGCAATTTTCTAAAACAATTTTCTACGAGAGGTCTTTGGTTTTCGCTTTTCAAGATAGGTACGGTGTTTTTGATAAGTTTCCATTATTGTTCAACAGATTGCCCAGTGCAAAACACATATTTCTGAACTAAATTTGCATGCAGAAGCCCAGGCAAAGGAGTATACGCAGAAGGTATGCTAACAGTTCTTGATTGGATTAGGCTGTTCTGCTGCATTTTCTCTGGCCTATTTAAGATTAAATCATATGCTCTTTTTCCTTGATATTCTAACCATTTGGAGAAATATAAAAATTGGAAACAGTTCAAAGCATTGGAAGCCATGGCTGAACAAGTTAAACCTGAAGGTTACCCCACCAATACCCAAAGTCATTCATCGAACAAGTTAGAGAAAAATGTGGCAAAGCCTCGAGGCTCTGGTTCCCCATTCAAATGCATTGGCTTGGGTTTGACACAACAAATAAAATTGGAGAAAGATGAGGATCTTACTGCTGCAAGGCTGCGAATCGAAGAATTAGAATCCTTAGCAGCAAATAGGCAGAAAGAGGTAGGTTTTATCGCATGGATGTTGATTCCACAACCATCTTACAAACTTTGGGAGTTTGCACTTGCTAATTATTTTCTGTAAACATGTCATTTTCCACAGATATTTTCCCTCAATGCAAGATTAGCAGCTGCAGAGAGCATGACCCATGATGTTATTCGAGATCTATTGGGAGTCAAATTGGATATGACCAATTACGTGGTAACCCAATTTACTTATAGCTAGTATTTTAATATTGGCTCTTTGGCACTTTAAAATATATGTTGCTTAAGGACCAATGCTCTTTAATGCAGTCACTGTTGGATAACCAGCAGGTGCAGAAAATAGCAGAGAAGGCTAGACTCGATCATTTAGAATCTCAAGTGAAGGTGTGGTTTACTCGAGTACTTTGAAGTTTTGCGAGCTCTATTATGTGTCCTGATTTATCTGAATTACGTCATATCATACTTACAGGATCATGAGGTTGAGAAGCTCAAGCAGCAGCTCAATGAATTTGTTGACGAGAGGCGAGGGTAAGCAAACATAACTTCATTAAGAACAATATTGCTTACTTGGCTAAAGCTCAGGCAAACAACCTATAAGCTAAAGTTTTTAATTTTTATTTTCATTCTATTTCATATCTTCAGTATATTTCATCTTGTTTTAACAGGTGGCTGGAGGAAATTGATAGAAAACAGGCCGAGCTAGTAACTGCGCAAGTAGAGTTGGAGAAGCTTCGCCAGCGAGATCAGTTACTTAAAACAGAAAATGAAATGCTTAAGGTTAAATCCTTGAACTTCTCTATTCCCATTGGTGGTGAATGATTTATTTTCCATCTTTCGTGAACATAACTCATGCTATCTGCAGATGGAGAATGTAAATTACAAGAAAAAGGCGATCGAACTTGAAGGAGAAGTAAAGAAGCTGTCTGGCCAACAAAACCTCCAACAACGAATTCATCACCATGCCAAAATTAAGGCAAGATTTCCACCTTTTCTTCCTCTAGTGGACTTTCTCCTCAAATCATACCAACTCTGATCTGTTTTATTATTATTATTATTATTATTATTATTATTATGTTTTGAATGATGCAATAGGAGGAAAATAACATGCTAAAGATTCAAAACGAAGAGCTTTGTTCCAAGCTGCGGTGGACAGAGGTTGTACTTTCACGTGTAAGGGACGAGCTTGCTCAATATCGTGGTTCTACTGGGAAAAGCCCTTACGTTAACTTTGACGAGGAGCAACGTTTGAATAGCAAACTGAGGGTTAGTCCCTAGAGATGTCCTTCTATATAAGGCTTCAGCAAAAGTTTTATGGTTCAATTAATCATCTTTAAATCGGTTGCAGGAATCTCATGAAGACCGGGTGCAACTAGCACATAAGTTGCTGGGACTGTGTGCAAGTGTTTTAAAGGCTGCTGGTATAACGATGCCTATTTCTGATGTATGCCCTGCGGCTGCTGAAGAGGCACTTGGGCAACTCCGGAATAAAGTCATCTCACTTGAAAGAGAATTGCAAAGTTTGACACTTAAGGTAATTAACTGACACTAGCAAGTGTGTAATTTACCTTGCATACTATATGCCTGAACTTGGGACGAGTGTCAAATACGAATGTATTTTCGTGTCCAAATATCATAGGAGATAGAAGTATTGTCCAATACGAATATAATCATAGGAACAAGTGCTTTAGAGAAGGTAACGAATCCGGACGTTGTGAAAAAGACTGATGAATCAACAAATTTGTTTTGCAGAACAAGATTTATAGTGAAAGAAACAGATTGTCGGAACTAATGCCCCAGACATCATCAACAGCAAGTGCAAGAACAGATGAAAACTGTCATACTCCAAAAAGGGTACCCCAAGCTCCATTTCTTTCTACGTTAGATCGATAGCCTAAGTCTCGAAAATCGACCTCTAATTACTTACTACTTGTATACTTATTATCATCATTTTTTTTGTTTCTTGAGACAAACCTCGACGGCATGATTGTATATCTAATGAAATAAGCAATGATTTTGTCAAAAACCTCAAGTTTGATGAAGCTCTAATTCACGTTTATGCTTACATTAAACGCTATATAGTATTAGTAGATTTTACCTATAGTTTAGAAAATAAGGTAAAAATTTTGGTGAGCTTAACGAGCAACTAGCATCGAGCTTACCGAGCAACAAATTTTTTTTAACAAGCACTCTTAAGCTCGTGATCGACTCGTTCGATAAACTCCCCTAGGCATGTAACACGTTCATTTTTTGAAATGTATAAAGTTATACAACAAATTTTCTAGAAGTGGAGACAAATGAGTTACAGAGACTAAACAACATTACATAACGGCACTTCAAAGAGGCAAAGACAATAAGTGAAAAACAGAACATCAGTACTTCACTTCCAAAGGGCGATACCGATGAAATGCTGGATTCCAGGTTGACATGGAGAAAACCGTACCTATATTTTTCGTCCTGTACTTGCAGTAAAACGATAGCCTCTTCCGTATATTCTCCGGAAGGTTCAAACGGTGAAACTCCGATGAATGTTGAATGATCACCCTCTCCGCGCACGATTATAATCACATCGCATATATTATCTGTCCGCTACTATTGATGTCGAGTTCAGGATCACTGTCTAGGTCCTCCTCCATATCGTCGTCAATGTCCAGACTACCGGTCAGGATTTAGACTATTTGTATTGCCTGCAGGGATAGTGGCTTCGGAAATGATCTGCATGATCTCGTCGACACTTTGTACCGGTTGATCGGGTTCTTCGAACTGGTTGTTCATCGTGTTCTCATCCATGAGATCTGCTGGTAGGTTCTTTAGAAACCACTCGTGGTTACGTATTTCAGGGTTTCAACAGTTAGAATGTAGGAACCAGAAACAAAGAAGAAACGAGGTTAAAACTCGAAAAATAAAATGCAAGAATATCGACTCGGGTTTCAACAAAGAAAGAACTAACTTTCGCAGGGTCGGCCACGAAATCCTCGAGATCAGATGATGACACTAGGGCGATATATGAACATAGTCAGGGATTGAGTACTGCACATTTAAACTACTTTCACTCATTCTTAGCAGCAAAATAGAAAATTTTCAATTTTCTAACATTTTTTATGATTGATTTCTGTTGTGTTGTAGAAATTCAATCTTGCTGGTAACCCAGAAGAGGAACAGAGAAGACTAAGGAGATTTGCACAACAGCAGCTTCAGGGAAGCAGAAGTGAACGCGAGGAGGAGGAAGAAGAAGAGGAAGAGAAAGACTACAACGGCAGCCGCAGCCACGAGCAGCAAAGCTCATCATGCAGCAACATTCTCTGCGCCGTGAGTTCCTCGTACACAACCACTTTCTTCTTCCCCAACAAGTTTTCCAGACGGCTTTATCGTTCGTCGCCATTGCTTCCATCGCCAACGCTCGATACTCGTCTCCTCGGTTGGCAGAGAAGGCCGCCGCTTGTCAACCTTTCCACGTCGAAAAGAGTGAGTCCGGGTGTTCGAGAATATGAGTTTCCGATGAGTTTATATGCGAGTTGAAAATGGAAGATGGAGTCGAAGAGAGTTGCTCAAGTAGAGTGTGCACGACGCCTCAGTTGCAGAAACAATACGTGTTACTCGTCGGTTCGTCGCGTCACAATTAGAAACCGAAGTTAAAGGAGAAGAAGAAAAAGAAAAAGAGAGATTTTCAATATTAAAAAATATGTCGCGTGACTTTTTAATGGATTAACGGTTAAATTTAACGGTCTGTTATAGTGTGATCAATTTTGAGTTACGAAATAAAATATTAGGCATCAAACTGGAACCAAAAAAATATTAGACACTGAACTAGAAAAATGAACATACTTTGGACACATTTTGTATATTTAAGTCAAATAATTATAACAAAATAATTATAAAAAATTGAATAACTCGACTCAAATTTCTTAAAATCGACTCGACTTAAAAAAAAATTCAAGTTAAGTTCGAGTTGTAAAATACGACTCGTTAACTCGAATAACTTAAATTTTTTAATTCTACTCAACTCGATCGAATGTTCACCCTAATTAATATATTTAGATACTAAAATGTTGCCGCGGCCTGTTAAGTATGGGTCCTCATAAATTACACATATAAAGTTTGGGTACCACTTTTTCAGGTCACATGTTCACTATTCATATTTTTTTGTTTTATTTTAAAAAAAATTATATTATTTAAAAATACATAAAAATATAAGATTTTAAATTTAAAGATCAATAAGACACAATTCACTCATAAAATTTAAAAGATAAAACTTATTAAACATAAAATTAAAGAAATACAATTAAATTTAAAATATTTTAAAGTTAAAAAGAAATAATTTGAGAAACAATTTTTATTTTTAGTGTGGATTAATTTTAGTTGTTAAGAATTTAGAATTTTAGGATGAAATAATTTGAAAATTAAAAAAAATAATATAAAATAAAAATAGATTATATATAAGAATCCGGGTATCGGGTTGACGAGTACTCACCCCAAAAATTCAATTATTTTTATTATAAATACTCAATAATTAGACCGGATTGATGGGTCAACGGATCAATTTATTCAAATCGAGTATTTTTAAACACTCTTAACTGAAATCATTTAATGGGTTCGATATAACAAATCGATCGATAAAGCCCAAATCAATTGGTGGATCGGGTTCAAAGCCCAAACTTCAACTTCACAAAATTTCCACATTTGTTTTTGTGTTTTTCAAAAGCTTTACTTGCATGCGACTCCAGTTTTCGAATAAGGCAGCCCCCCTTTCCAAGTACCGGCGAAAATCCCGAACCGGGGAAAACCCAGATTCGATTTTTATACACAAAAATGGTTTCGGACTCGGACCTGGTGGCCCGACTCAGAGAAATCCTATCGCAGTCGGACCTCGACACCGCCACCGCAGGCAGTGTGAGGAAACAACTCGAGGAAGAATTCGGCGTCGACTTATCTGATAGGAAAGGTTTTATGAGGGACCAGATCGACGTTTTCCTCGAAACCCTAAATCAGGAAAACGAAAAGCACGAACATGCGCCTGGTTCTGAAAATGAAAATGACGTGCTTCAAGAAGATGATGATGATGACGATGAAGAAGAAGAAGAAAGCAAGGGAGAAGGAAGTCAAACAAGGCAGGTTTTGTTTTGCCCCATTTGATTATTGAATAATTAGTAATCTTGTATTAGAAATTAGGCGCTTTAATTGTTCAATTTTCGAGGGGGAACTTCCTCAAGTTCCATTTTTTAAAAGAATAAATTAAGCAAAAATAACATGTATTTGGGTTTTGTTTGTTTTTTATAATTGCATTGCGATAATCAGTTCAGTTATATAAGAAAAGATTTTTCATCTTAAATAAGAGTATGTATACTTGTATTTGGCATCAAGTTTCTGGTATTAGTGTTATGGATGGTTAGCGCCCTTTTCTTTTTGTGCAGGAGAGCAAGTAAAGCCGATCAAAAAGTGAAGAAAAGAGGTGGTGGCTTTCAGACAGTGTGTAGCCTTTCTCCTCAGCTTCAAAAAGTAGTAGGAGAGTCTAAATTGGCCAGAACTGAGGTATGTGTCATATATACATATTTGTTAATTGTTGTAGTTTTCCTCGGTAGTTTTGTTTTGAATTCTTATTTTCTCCCTTACTGTGCTTCTAGGTAGTGAAGAAACTTTGGGTATATATCAAGGAGAAGAATTTGCAAGACCCGAATAATAAGCGAAATATTATATGCGACGAACTACTTCGTGCTATTTTTCGCATAAATTCTATTAATATGTTCCAAATGAATAAAGCACTGACCAAGCATATCTGGCCGTTGAGTGAAGATGATGGTATTTTCTTTCGACATAGTTAATATTATCTGCTACGAGTGCACATTTTGTCCAATTATTTTGCCTATGTGAGTTATAGATTGCATATTATCATGGTGATTTTGGTTTTTTAATTTGTATTAAAGGGATCGGACCCTCTTTCTATTCATTGGCTGTTGCAATCAAAGAATTATTCTATGAAATGACATTTGGACACATGCACACATGGATCTCAAGTTTTAAATTTTCTGCATTTATTAATCATGTAAGTACTGTGAAGAAAACTATCATTCTCTATCATGACTCCTTTATTGTAGTTGATGATCTGAATGATAACCTTTGGTGAGAGAACTTTCTAGTGGTAGGTATAACTTATAGGGAACTATCTTTTCCTGTTTAGATGAAAACATGTTATTTATGCCGGCTCCTTTTATAATTTGCTAGTTTTAGCTGAAGATGATTACAATGGTGAAGTTATACTTTCCATGCAATTTGAGCCCCCTAACACATAGGCCATTAACCTATCTCCAAAAGTTGTTTAGGAGATGATAAATTGAAATGGATATAAATCTTTAATTCCATGCGAATAAGTAATGTAAATATATATAACACATGGTGCTAAAAGATGAAGGAAATTTCAATAGTGGGATTACGTATGATAACAATGTCTATGCTCATTATTACTTTTTGTTTTCGTTGGTAAATTTCATTCTATTGGATGTGATATGTAATATTTCCAAGGTGCAAACTAATCTATTTCTTTCCAGCCTTGGATTACCTTAGGATGTTTAAATTTTTCTGCAATTTCAACTTCAACTTCTTCAAACAGGCTTCCACATTGAACTTCAGTTTTATAACACTAATGGTATATTATAAGTTTCTTACGTCTTTCTTCTGAAGGCATTGCCAGGAACATGCATAATTTATGTAATCGTTTAAATATTAATGATGTGCCGTCAATTTAAATTCAGAAGATTCGAATCATGAGATGAAATGTGAAGATGGTGATGATTCTGTCTCCTTAAATGCTGAAAGTGCAAAGGAAGAGGAGAAAGAAGAGGAAAAGGAAGATGATGATCCTGTTTCTACAAATGCTGAAAGTTCAAAAGCAAAGAGAAAGAAGAGGAAAAGGAAGACGATGATGATCCTGTTTCCACAAATGCTGAAAGTTCAAAAGAAGAAGAGAAAGAAGAGGAAAAGGAAGAGGAGGAGGAAAAGGCTGAGCACGTGGGTAATGCACATAGAAGCAGGAACAAAAGGTTTATTTTCTTTTTTGACTATAACTTTTGCTGGTGTTTGCTTATACTCTCCTCTGTGTAAGTTCATTATCAAGTTTATATGTATGCTCAATGTAATCCTATATATATGTACATGTAGTAATGTTCCTTGTCAAACTAGATTATCAATTGTCAGATAGAGAGATTAGCACTTAATGCACAACTATACTGTTAGTTTCAGTTATATGTTTGTGTATTTGCTTAAGGTTTGTAACATTTTATCAAGGTATGTAGCTCGAAGGATCCCTAGATTTGTGGTTTAGTTGTCCTTGTTGGTAGTATCGGGTTTCCATTAGATAAAGAAAAATAGATGATTTCTGAAATATGTTTTATTTGAGCGTATACTGAAGGGAAATATTTATTAAGTTTCATCAAGCTAATGTGAATTTCTGACAAATTATTATAGGTCGTCTAAAGTGGATAAAGATATCAAGAGAAGGGGAGGTGGGTTTAGTAAGTTGTGTAGCCTTTCCCCACAGCTTCAGGAATTTATTGGAGAATCTGAACTGGCCAGAACTGAGGTTTAGATATTTCCATTTCAACATGTCAATCTTGTAAACTTTTTCTAATCAAAATCTTATGTTAGTGACCTGTTAATGTCTTTTCCTCCTTGCTTTTTCTTTCTTTTACTTGTAGGTTGTTAAGAGATTGTGGGCCTATATCCGAGAGAAGAATTTGCAAGATCCGAAGGACAAAAGAAATGTATTATGTGATGAATCATTGCGTGCTCTTTTCGGTGTAAATTCTATCAACATGTTTCAGATGAACAAGGCTCTTTCCAAACACATATGGCCATTAAATGAGGAAGATGGTATCATCTTAAGCATGACTTCCCCTAATGCTTGACTGGGTTGTGATATAAATGTTATCAGATCTTTATTTTCACCTCACATGCCAGCTTGTTTTGCAAAGCTTAACATGACTTTTCTTGCGTTGAAATCTTTGTTAGCACGGGATTGCTTTAAATTATTTTGTATAATTGCAATTAGCAAGTTTTTCCCCTTCAAATTATTTTCTCTAAATGCAAAGTTGGTAAAGTTTTCTTTCAGAATGGGTCCCTCGACTCTTCTGTTTATATTATACCTGTGTTTAAAGGGGGAGTATTACATCTTGAAGGGCTTATATTTGTTGTCCAAGAAACATTACCCAAATACTTTTTCTTTATTGAACTTTCAGAACCGTGATATATGCTGTGCGGACTTGTTCTTATGCATTTCCATTTGAATTGCACTGCCCTTGGTTTTTCTTCTGTTGATTATTCACAAAGTTGGTCTTCACTGCTTGAATAAATTGTTTTTCCCCTGATGTGGCAGCTCAATCTGACTCTACAAAATTGGAAACAAAATCTAAACAAGCAATGGAGAAGGGTAAGTGAATTTTCAGGTCTTTTAGTTATGAGGGTCCTGCATGATTTTGGCTAATAATTTGTTATTTCCTTGACACGGCAGCTCAAGCTGAATCTGCGAAAACGGAAAGAAAACCTAAAAAAGCAAGGGAGAGGGGTGAGTAAATTTTCAAGTCTATTAGCTATGAGGATCCTGCATGCCCATGTGAAACAATGAAAGATAGAACTTGGTTTAATGATGATGGATTTGAGCTGTTTTGTCTTAACAATATATATATATTTCTCAGGTGCATCAGAGCCAAAACAGAAAGAAAAGAGGCAGAAGAAAGGAACATCTGGTTTTCTTGCTCCTCTTCCTCTTTCAGATGCTCTAGTGAAGTTTTTTGCTACCGGTGAAAATGAACTAAGTCGTGCTGATGTTGTGAAGAGAATATGGGACTACATAAAAAAGAATGATCTTCAGGTTTGTTCTGTTGTCTTCTTTTGTTGGTTATACATGGTTCTGATTTTTGGTAAAGAAGCTTGGATGATAAAATCTCCTTCTATGCAATGCTATGTTACTTGGACACCGGTATGGTTAGATTTTTCTAAGTTTTTCTATATATTTGAAGTAGTGTCGGACACAAATGTTGGACACGTGTACTTCAAGAATGAAGAAGTCCGATAAACATAGATTCAACGAGTATCTGGACCTCTTCGGAAAGTCGTATATGCTGGCAATTAGTAGCTTACTTCTGACCCTCGTATACAAACATATTATATGCTCAATCTATGTTCGTAGTTGCAGTGCATCATATTATTCACTTATATATATATATATATATTGTTTTGGAGAAATTTATCTACATTGTTCAAATCTATTGTCAAATCTCTAGCAAGAATTCTTTATGCTTATTTTTGTGTTTCGAAAGGATCCATCTGATAAGAGGAAGATCTTATGCGACGACAAGCTCAAAGAACTTTTCGAGGTGGACTCCTTCAATGGCTTTTCCATGACAAAGCTTCTGACTACTCATTTCATCAAGCTGGAACAGTGAGTAATTTCTTCTGTGTATATAACATAAACATAAGCCTGGAACTAAAAGTGGGCAATTTTGCTTGGGGAATGAAACTAGGGTTCTTGCTGTTGTCTGGTAACTGTAACTTTCAATTATGTACTACAAAACTGCAGCAGCATCTTTTGAGGAAGAAGTCTAAAACTTTCTGCTTTTTGCCCTCGTATGATCATCATCAGATATATGCATGTATGTTAAGTGCTTAACATACTTGCGCTCGTAGATTCTCGTATATTCATGTAAAATTAAAAGAGTTTTATCCGCATTAAATCAACTTGATGTTGTTATCATATTGATAGATAATACTATTTTCTCAAAATGCACCAATGGTTAGAAAGTTGTACATTGAAAAGATTCGAATTGTCAAATGTAGGTATGTGGATTAATTTTTAAATTTGAGCATAATATAGGGACTAAAACTATAATTTGATGGATTAAATTATTAAAACAATGATAATTTTTTTGAAAGTTTTATAATTTTTTATAAATAAAATATGTAAATAATTTTGATAACAAGAAATTGTAAATTAGTTCAATTCCCTAAAATTTAAACTTTAATTTCGGGCCCATAATAGAAAAAAATCCTACCTTTACCTTAGATAAGAGACTGTTAAAAATTACACGAATCAAACAATCTTAGTGATTAAAGAGATGATTATTATATCTAGAGATTTTGGGTTTGAGCAGTAGCACTAGTGACTGTAGGATATTCGAGCGTCATTATCAAATGGTTAATAGTATTTAAATAAGATATTACTACTTATATCACCTAGATTCGTAAAAAAAAGACTACATGATTTTTTTATTAAACTAAGGTGAATATAAAATAATATTTGTTCTAAATACTCTTAACCATTTGGCAATGATCAATTAATTATCATACTGTAGTCGCTGGTGTTCGAACTCGTAATATCTAGAAACAACAATGATTCTTTCAAACTACTGTGTGAAATTTAAATGTATTCAAATGTTTGATCTCTAAAAATATTGTAACAACAATAATATTAATTTATAAACTATAATTAAAATCCTTTTATCTCTTTTATTAAATGAAAAATGTTACAAATTTATTACTTTAAAAAAAAGAAACTTTTGACTTGGACGTTTCTAGAAATTAATAATTTAGACACGTGCCTAATCCAAATCCAAATCCAAATCCAAATCCAAATCCAAATCCAAATCCAAATCCGGACTCCACGAGAGTGGGAAAAGAAGAAGAGAGAAGTGAGGAGTTAGTTGAAGTGGTGGCAAACCCCAAACCTTAAAAGAAACGGTCAAACTCCAAAAGCAACGGTTCACGTGTAATAAAAATCTCATCTTTCTCTCTCCTTGGCCGCCAAATGTGGATTCAAAGCAATCAGTTACCAAACTTACAGTTAGCTAAACTTCAGGAGAGAAGGAAACAGAACAAATCTTAAAGTTCCCAAAAAACAAAAACGGATAAACAGTCACTTTCTTCATCTTCTTCTTTTTAGTTTTGTTGTTTTTTTCCCTTTTCAAAAGATCAAATTTTTAACAAATATGGCACAAGCCCAAGCTGAGGAAAAGCCTAAAGGAGAACCCCACGACAGGTTTCAAATGAAAGATCATCAACCCATTTCCATGGCTCCTGCGAAACCGACAACCAGTTGTAATTCTCCCATCTCCATGGCCGCTGCGAAACAGACGATGGGTTGTGGTAGTGGTGGTGCTACTAGTGGCAGTAACAACAACGGCAATGGTGTAACGTTCAAATTCAATGCACACGCGCCGGAGTTCGTGCCGAAATCGCTTACCCAAATGCCCATCTCGGATTATTATTACCCTTGTTTCCATTACCTCGGTGGTGCCGCCGTCTCTGATTTGTTCTTCCTCGGTGACCAAGAACGCTCTGCTTATTTGAATGCTAACCCTAGTCTCTCGATCCCTAATTGTTCTTCCAAGACTGTTCTCACTGATGATCTCCGCCAAAAGATCATCAAACAGGTCATCTTTTCTGGGTTTTGTTTGCTTTATCTTTGTGATCATTAACTGTTTGATATATCTCCTCTCAACAATGAATGGTTAGGTGATAACGCCTCCTTGGTGTGATGTGGTCCTGCCTGTGTGTATGAAACAGGTGGAATACCAGTTCAGTGACATGAGTCTGATCGCGAACGAATCGTTGTCGAAGCAAATAAGTAAAGATCCTGAAGGTTATGGTATGGAAACTTATGAATCCACCATTTGTTATTGTTAAAATTTTCAATATCAAGACAATTTCACTGATGGTCAATGAGACCTCATTAGAGTAAGCAAGGTTAAGGCTTTCGAATTAGTTTCGGACTTTCGAACGGATCGAATTAGTTGTTGAGTTGATTATGTTGTCCTGTGCTTAAACAGTTTTTTCACTGATAAGTATTGGCCTTGCTTTAGTGCCTGTATCTTTTATTGCTTCAACAAAGAAAATCAAGTCCCTCATCACCAACCACCAGTTGCTGGCCCAAGCACTTCGCTCCTCCTCAAAGCTTGTAAGTTCTTTGGTTCCATTGTTCTTGTTCGATGCGATAAGTGAAATTCGGGTTCTTTTTAAGTGATGATCTTTGTTCTTTTGATGTGATCTACTAACATTCTTGGAAAGGTTGTGAGTGATGATGGCAAGAAGATTCGTCGTAAGCACCCATTCACCGAAAAAGAACGAGAACAAGTGCAGGTACGATAGGGGGATTTTCTTAAGATTTTGTCTGGTTTTTTTTTGGTATGGTGCAAGTTGTAATCTACTTTTTCCTTTGTTTTGCAGTCTCGTACTGTTGTTGTAGAGAATTTACCTGAAGATCACTCTCATCAGAACCTTGATAAAATCTTTAATGTTGTTGGGAGGTTTGATTTTCGTCGCATCCCGTTTTTGTTTCTGGTTTGTTGTTGGATATCTGGAATGATTCTTTTGCGGCTCATACGATTAGTGTTTTCATACAGTGTGAAGAACATCAGAATATGTCATCCCCAGGAATCCAATTCTTCTCGTTCAAAGAACGAGTATTTTATGTCTAACAAGGTACGGAGGTCGGAATCGAACCTGTTTTCTTAGTTAACCTAGAGATTATGACAGTTTGCTTCATGATTTCTTCTCTGTTGTTGTTCATTAAGCTGCATGCACTTGTGGAATACGAGTCGACGAAGTTTGCTGAGAAGGCGGTATGTTGACTTAGTTTTTCTGCTTGAACTTCTTGTTGTGATCTGATTGTTTTAGTTCTTTGAATTCCTCTTTTGCAATGCCATTTAAAGCTTATGCATCCGACGCAGGTTGAGAAGCTAAACGACGAAAGGAATTGGCGAAAGGGGCTTCGAGTAAGGCTGCTGCTTAGACTCTCGGTATGTTGTGTGCGTCTTTCACGATCCACATATGATCTGTTTGAATGCTCTATGCTTAATAGAAACCATTCACACCATCTATTTTGGTACAAAACACAGCCTAAATCAGTTCTGAAAACCCGAAAATCAGAATTCGATGGCATACTAGACGACGAAGATTCACCCCATGCTGAACACTCCGAAGGTTCGCCACCAAATGCTGAATCAATTGAGAACAATGTAAGCAACAGTGTTGATTAAACATGTTCATTGTATGGCTCCTTTGCCTTACAAGCTCACTGGAAAAAATTCATCATCCGTTAGGCTGAAGATAGTGCAATGGGATTGAAGAAGGGATGGTCCAAATCACGCGGGAAACTTCGGGGGTGCTCCCAAAACCACACCGGACGTGACCTGCTTTCTGGATCTCCTCAACCTAGCAATGCAGCAGTCCAACGCGAAGCATCGATGAAACAGATGTTGAAGGGCCCGAGAATGCCGGATGGAACCAGGGGTTTCACCATGGGACGAGGCAAGCCGTTGAGTTCACCGTTGGAGGGATGACGAATTTGCACATTTTTTCCCCATGTCTGCTATCTGATATTAACCAAATACTACTGAAAATAGGCTCTGCATTTTTCCCGAAAGCAGCACGAAATGATCATGGTCATTTCCTTCTGGCACACCAATTTTTCTGGGTTTCTGTTGAGTATAATGCTTTGGATCCATCAGCTTTCTGCTTTGAATTTTGTATTGTATCCGAATAATCCGATCGAATCGTTATATCTTTTTCTTCTCTCTCATTTATCAGAATCTGTGAATCAACTCTATTCTAAACAATAAACATGCCTTGTGGGGCAAGGCAGAGAATTGAAACAGGGAAAGACTTGAAGAAACTAATAAGTAGCGTTGCCTTATGGGGCAAGGCAGCTCAGTCCAGGCTTTTTTTGGATAAATTGGGTTAGCCATTGCATTATTTATGTCCTTGAGTGAACTGTGGTGCGTGAACTTTTAAATTTCATTTTATTTTATTTAATTTTAATTTTAATTTTAATTTTTTTGTCTATATTAATTCTTAAATTTACATTTCCAGGTGGGTAGGAGTGTTGAATTGATTTGATTTGATTTAAATTTTAATTGTGTAAACTTATTATTTGATTTTTTTTTATAAAATTTACTAATTTTATTAAAAAGGAAATATCTCGAATTACAATGAAAATTTACAATCATAATTGAAAACTAAGCATATAATTAGGATATTTTCTTAAAATCATTTGACACAACTACCAACTTAAGATCGCGTAAAGACCAAACAAGAAAAGATTAAAAAATCATATCAAAACTCGAACAAGTATAGATATAACAATTTTGATCGTATCGACAAACGAACCGCAAAAGATGATAAAGTTATTGAAAGATCACCGACAAAATCGTAAATTAGAGCCGAGCGACGTGAAAAGAATCCATAAACGTAAATCAAGTATTTGAATATGTTTCGAGGGTCCAAATTATCAAAATCGCAAATTATTTTGATAATTTAATCCTATTACATATGTAGCAATTATACCTTTTATAAATGCATTATAGATCGATTTTTTTGTTTATTAGTTTGGAGTGTTTACAAGATAGTATTTATCCGAAAGACTATGAGTCATTTGAAAATGAACGTTCAAACATCTATGTAGATGTCGTGTTTGAATCAATATCTCTAAGAATAACAATCATCTCTTTAACAACTAAATAACTTAGCTCGGGCTAAATCGATATATAAATTGATCTGGGATGAAATTCTCATTATAAAATAATAAATCTAAAAGATAAAAGAGTAATATTGACGTTGATAAAATGTTAAAATAACCTACGTCAGTTTAGTAGATCTATTATTTTTCCATTACTTGATTTAAAATGAAAAAAAAATAAATTAAAGGGCCAAAAGAGACAGAAAAATCCAAGGGCTGAAAAGACTTTCTAAACAAATTCAAGGGTAAAAATGTCATTAGGTCTAAAACGAATATAAAGGTACGAAAATGAAAATGTAAGTATAATACAATGATTAAATTGGCAATTGAACCTAAAAGAAAACCAGAGAGGAGCAGACAAATGGTAACCCAAATTCCAAAGAGACAGTGAAGCCTCCATTTTTATATTTGAAAAAAAAAACTTAAACGGAAAGAAGCAGGATTAGGGTTTCGCAGAGAAGAAGTCTCTAGAGAGAGAAAAGTTATTAGATAAATTTCTGTTTTATATATATATATATATAAACTGTATCAGCAACAAAGAGAAAAGTAAAATAAACCAAAGTAGAAGGCTGAAGAGAGAGATAAATCCGGAACATGGGAAAGAGGCAACGATGTTATTTGGACATAAGTATAGGTGAAGAGCTTGAAGGAAGGATAATAGTGGAACTGTTCAATGATGTGGTGCCCAAAACTGCAGAGAATTTCAGGGCTCTTTGCACTGGTGAAAGGGCATTGGTCCTATCACCGGTGTGCCTCTTCACTACAAGGTCTCTCTCTCTTTATTCATGTATTTTTTTTTGTTTTAATTTGGGTTGTTTGGTTATCTGAGTTTATGTTGGTTTTGGTTTTCTGGGTTCGTGTTCTTGGAATGAAAGATTACTGTTTGTTTTCACTCTTCGAATTTGTTTCTCTGGAGTATCGGTAGATGGAAATCTTTTAGATCTTTGAATATATGGATTCATGTTGAGTATTGGTGTCAACTTTGATAATTTGTTAATTGATCATTTGAATTGTAATATTTGAAATAGTTGGGGTTTTGATGCTCTTGAATCAATAAGATAGTCTTGGTTTTGATTTCTTTTTTTCAGAAAAGATGTTTCGTTGCTTAATTATTAACTATCTTCCTTTGGATGGGAACTTCAGTTTTGTTCCGTTTGAATGATACATTTATTTATTTATTTGTATTATTTTAGGGAGTTCGTTTCCATCGAGTTATCAAAGGATTTATGGTACAAGGTGGGGATATATCCTCTGGTGATGGTACCGGAGGAGAGTCGATTTATGGTTTGAAATTCGAAGATGAAAATTTTGAATTGAAACATGAAAGGAAAGGAATGTTATCTATGGCAAACTCTGGTCCTAACACAAACGGATCTCAGTTCTTCATCACTACTACTCGCACTTCTCATTTAGACGGTAAACATGTTGTATTTGGTAAGGTGGTCAAAGGAATGGGAGTCGTTCGTTCGATTGAGCATGTAACCACCGGTGAAGCTGATCGCCCCACTGTGCACGTTACAATCACTGATTGTGGAGAAATCCCGGAGGGGGCAGATGATGGGATATCCAACATTTTCAACGATGGTGATTCTTATGCTGATTGGCCAGCTGACCTTGACGAGAGTCCTAACGAGCTCTCTTGGTGGATGACTGCCGTAGATTCTATTAAGGCTTTCGGAAATGAACATTATAAGGTAATTGGTTTATACATGTTTATTAGTGATTGAATTGGTTCATTGTCACACGGGATTGTGCTTTCATACAACGCTCTTGCGATATTTGATATCTTAATGGTGCTCCTAATCGCCATTTGTTTTAGTTCTCCTTTGAGGCCTCATTTTTGCTAATGAATGTGCTAACAGAAACAAGAGTATAAGATGGCTCTCAGAAAGTACAGGAAGGCTCTACGCTATTTAGATATTTGCTGGGAGAAAGAAGGGATTGATGAAGGTAACAACATTTCTTTGCTCTAGAGGGTATCATCCTTCTCTTATAAACGAAGTTGTAAGATTGTCGATTCACCATTGTTGTTTTGCATATACTGTTTCCTGGCTTTGCAGAGAAGAGTTCAAGTTTGAGAAAGACGAAATCCCAGATATTCACAAATAGTTCTGTAAGCTTCATTCGTCACTCTTCGACTGCCTATCAATTTTTTAGTAGCACTATAGAGCTCGAGTAATTATCAACCTTGGCTGAACTATTATTGTTTTGATATCCTAGAACTGATTAAACATTGATTATTATTGTTTTATGTCTTCCCGGTTGACTTTTTATATGTACTGAACCTAGTTATCTTGCAATTTTTCCCTAATACTTGATGGGCTATGTGGATTTAGGCCTGTAAACTAAAACTAGGGGATTTGAAAGGAGCGCTATTGGACACAGAATTTGCAATGCGTGAAGGAGAAAACAATGTGAAAGCTCTGTTCCGGCAAGGTCAGGTTAGTGTATCTCTTGGTGTAACAAGTTTAATCTCTTCAACGTCAACGGCGTTAGCGTTTGGTCTAAGCTAATCATCCCTCCTGAAAAAGTTGTTGACCATGAACCTTGCACAGGAGCTGATGTTACATCTTGTTCAGTTTTCTTCCTGATGTTGCACTTTCTGTCAACTCATGCACGCATTCTTGTCCTAACGGTTGTGATAATTATCTTCCAGGCACACATGGCACTTAACGATGTAGATGCGGCTGCTGAAAACTTCAAGAAAGCTTTGCAGTTGGAGCCAAATGACGGTTTGTAATGAACTTGGCTACGATGAACTTAATAGGATTATTCTTATTGACATCAAGGCTGTTTATATTGTCAACAATGTGAACTTGCTGAGACCTTTTGATAACATTTTCCTATGCATTCCATTCAGGTGGGATAAAGAAAGAGCTTGCTGCTGCTATGAAAAAGGTTCGTAGACCAAATGGAATACTTAGTTCCTCTAGGCACCAAACATATGTAAACAAATGTATTTATGGAACTAAACTTGGTGAGCACAGATCAACGGCAGACGTAATGAGGAGAGAAGGCGATACCGTAAGATGTTCCAACCAAACCCAACTGGTATGTCGAGTGTGCTCTGCTTTTGGCTTTGTTTGTATTCATTTTCTCTCGTCCCTGCTCGACATATGAATGTACTTACACATGGGAATGTTCAATGCAGTTGCAGATGAGCAATGATGTTTTGAGAGCTTCAATGATCTTTTGCAGTTGCTTATATGGTTAGGTAGTGTCATCTGGTTCGGGGTTCCTTCATTAGGATCTCTTATGTTTCGGAGCAAACGCTAGGGTTCGGTTCGGGTATATGGTGTCTGCTTTCTGGTGCAATTGTTCGATAAAACTGATGAGATCGTGTGGTTCGTTTAGGAAACAATGAAAGCCTTGAATAGAGAACTTGTCATGTTGGTTCTATCAGGTTTCAATGGGAGAGGAAACATTTCCGAGGAGAATTAAACTGTGACTAAATTATTTTTTGATTTATCAAGGTGTCTAACGTTACAAACGTTACTTATTTAGGTGTTTGGACCATCAACGATGTTAATTTCTTCGTCAAGTGACACGTGTTGTGATATGATATTTTAAAATTTTTATTTAAAATTAAAAAATTAAAATTATATATATATATATATATATATATAAAGAAAAAGAATAAGCATTTTGAAATAACTCAAAAGCTTTGAAAACCTTCATTTCAACCCTTAAACCCACGCCGATCATCATCTTTTACCGTCGACGAAGTTCTACCCGACTTCATATCTCCTTAGCAACCAAAATCCCCATGATATCGTGGTCGATCGACGACGAATCGACGTTTTATACCCCGTAAAGCCTAGGATGAAAATCGTGATCCCACGCGATCTTGACGGCAATTGCGACCGCGTATGACTACGATGATGACAGAGACTACGTTGACGGTGATGGTCGTGTCAGGAAAGGACGGTGGCGACGGGTTAATGATAAAATTTAGGGATTTTATGTATTTTGGGGTCTTTTATAATTTAAGAGAAATTAGGGTTTTTTTATAATATAACAATATTTTAAAAAAAATTAAATTTCAAATTTATCAGATTGTGACATGTGTCAATTAGTGGAGGAAAATTAACGTCGTTGATGGCCTGGACACCTAAATGAGTAACGTTTGTAATATTAAGTACCGGGATGGATAAAAAATAGTTTAGACACCTATTAGAGAATTTAGTTATAGTTTGGGCCCTTATTTGGGTATTAAACCATATATTAAAAATACCTAGACGAAGAAACGGTATTGAAACATAAGAGAAAGGCCTGGAAATTAAAATCCGAAGGCAAGAAAAGAAAACAATGAGTGTGTTTGGAGGAGATAGCTGGGGAAGAGAAGCACAAAATCGAAAGCGAAGAATCGATGAAGTTGTTTTAGAGGGGATCGACGTTGATGGCTCTTCTTGCAAGAAGCTGTCTTCCGGCAAATACGCCTGTCTTGTCTGCCCTCGCAACCCCATCTTTGATACCCCTCTCATGCTCTCTGTAAGCTGCACTTGTATTCACTCTGAATTCTATTGTCATACTTAAAAACCCAGAAATTTAGAACCCAATTTGATTATGTTTTAGTTATATTGGTGAGGTTAACTATTTGAACTGATTAGAAGGCATTTTATTGTTTACTTTCATGTTTGTAACTAATGGTTATAGTTTGACTCAAATGTTTATCCGAATTAAGGCGAATTTTGAATATGGATATGTGTCGGGTTATGTTATTTTTCCTGGTTTGTAATATTCCTAGTAAGATCATAACTGTACCATGTTTGAGTTGTGTTGGATATGGAGGCTGGACTTTGTTTGGATAAAGGGAAAGTGTAGTTGTTGTTCAGGATTGAACCCGGAACCGGATAAGTCCCTTTTGACATTTCATCTTTAGTCTATTCGAGCCATGTTCGATATGGATACTTTAGCAAACATGAAACATGAATCCATATAAGTTGGATGTACTCTTATCAGTTTTTCAATACTTTTTGTATCATTACAAGCTTATGAAATGAGGGAGGAGATGTTATAGTCAGGATGCTGATCTTGAACCTTGAAGTTCCGACACAGAGCGTTAATCGCTTGCTCTTTCAGCTTGCCGGTTCCTTTTGTATATTGTAGGATAGCCATTTGACAAGGGAGCTTTTACATATTTCTGTTTCCCTTCCTAGCTTGAATTAGTGTCTTTCTTTTGCTTGAATTTGGAATATAGACTTAAACTCTGTTTTTTTCTTCTTTTCTCTTGGATTTTGAGTGGAAGGGAGGGGAGGCTATGTTGAAGGCAGCTAACTTCGTAAATTTTAAGGTTTATTTACGTAATTCGAGCTTTAGTTGAGACTTGAGAGTTTTTAATTATTATGTTTTTTTTTTCTTGTTTACTTTCTTCTTATAAGATAGTTAACTTGTTTTCTTAAACGTTGGATCGGTTTCACAGATGCATTGCAAAGGATCGCGCCATTCAGCTGCAAGGTCCAAGGCGAAGGAAAAGGAACTCACGAGACAAGCTGAAATAAACAAGAGACTAGCTTTGCAAGGCTCACCTACTACTTGTTCTGTTAACTCTTCCAGTGCCATCAAGAAAAATGCTCAATTAGCTACCAAACCATTGATCCAAATGGCTCAGACTGCTGCTGCTGAGATATTTGGTAATAAAAGACTTGAGCATGATTTCAGAAGTGAAAACCGTGACATGGTGCTGAGGCAGAACAATATTAAAAACGTGACACCGGACATCTTTCAGAATCACTCTTATCCGGATAATGAAACGTCGGACAAGTTGATACAGCAGCATCTGAATTTCCGGGAACATAGAGAGAGAGAACTTAAGTTCACATCCGCTGGTTGGAAACGCGACTGCCATGGTAAATGGTACAAAGATGAAAATGTGAGCTTCTTTTCCCCTAAACATAGCTTCAACACTATTTCAGCATAATTGCCTTCTTTTTCATATAACTTGCTTGCAGGTTGAATTTGACTCGGATGAAGAAGATCCGAACACCTCATTTTGATTGAAGATTCACCAGGAACCCATTGGAAAATTGTTTCTTAGAGGTAAGAAAGTTTCTTCGTAAGTTCGTGTGTAATTGATTAGGTACCAGTTCTTAGTGGTTAGCTTTCACCCATCTGATCTCTGCAATGGATAACGATCTGTCCCAAGGACCACGGCTCAATGTGCTGTCTGGTTTCAGCTTTTCCAACAGCTGTTCCATTAGCCCCAATAAAAGTAGAAATTCCCATGAAATCAACCCCCATCACTACCCCCATCCCGAGTCTGGTGATGCATTGAGTCGAGAGATGTTCTTCGAGGAAGATGAAATCAACTTGGATGTTTCTGTATTCCTGCTGGATGAAAGTCGACAGAGAACCCTTAAACTTATGTTCATCTAGTAGGAAATCGAATCATCCAAGCACATTTCATCTTTGTAAAAAGGGTTTTTCAGCTAGATCCATTACCAAATATAAATAGACAAAGTCGTTAATTATCAACCCTAAACCTTTCTTTACACTCCGTTATACTGTTTTCATGTTTCCAAAGTTGAAAACTAGAAATAACAAAAAATGAACATGTTTTTGCATCTGCCTGAGATATGCTTCTTTTGTACTAACTTTTGCAAAAAGAAAAATCATGCATTTATGCATTCAATCTTAAGATGTTGTATACATCCATTAGGTTTGTGTTTCGAGCCTTCGGATTAGGTTGGTGTAAAATTTACTTTCATCTTGCATTTCTGTCAAATAAATCATACTAGGTGATGTAACATTTTTAGTAATGTGTCGGGTAATGTTATATTTCGGAAGTCATATTCTCATAGTTAATATTACATTTCGTGATCTTATCTAACTCGATAGAATTAATATTTACTTAAGACACAAAAGAAAACGAGAAGTGATGCATGATTTACATGCGCATTATGCAGGAGATGTATACCCATCATAGATGCGTAATTTGACAGGCAATGACTGGTTATGATTATGGTTTGTTTGTTTTTTTCAGTCTCTGACACTCATCCATGGCCATGGTTGGTGTTAGTTATTTTCAAGAAGGATTCAAGTGGTGAGCTTTAAAAGTAGATCCAGATTCATACGTGGTGCTTTATCATATACAAAATGTTTCGAACAAAAATAATATATTACAGGGATGGACCGAGAGAATATTAAATACTTAAAAAAATTAAATTCTGATATATTTAATGAACAAAAAGCTTGTATGATTTATTATATATATAAGAGAATTGATCAAATTATAATGTGTAAAACCATTTTAGTTTTATATCTTTTTAGGATTGTTGAATTGAGTTAAATCAAATGTTGAGATTAATAGTAGAAAATGAAAAGATAATAACTAGAAAAGAAAGTTAATCTCAAACGATACTAAAAAAGTTATAAAATTAAAAGAATTTTACATAGTATAAATAGATCCTAACCCATATATATATGTATGTGTGCGCGCGCGAGCGTGCCTGCATGCCTGCAATTCTTTTCGTTAAGTGGCACATGTCATGATCTAGTAATTTTAAAATTAAAAAAATTAAAATTATATATTTTAAAATACATAAACATTTAACTTTGAAAATCTTCATTCCAACTGTTAAATCTACGCCGTCCGTCGCTCTTTGTCGTCGACGAAGTTTCACTCGACCTCACCTCCTCCGGTGACCAAAACATCTATGAAATCGTGAGCAATTGATGGTAAATCGATGTTTTATACCCGCAACCTCTATTATGAAAATTGCGATCTCAAGCGATTTTGATGGCTAATCGACGATAATTATGGCGAGATGTGACTAAGAGGATGGCATAGATTACGTCAATGACAGTAATCGCGACCAGAAAGGGCGACGACGGGTTAAGGTTAAGATTTGAAGATTTTGGGTTTTTTATATAATTTAAGAAATATTAATTTTTTTTTATAAATATAATAATATTTTTTAAAAAATAAATTTCAAAATTATCGATTTGTGACATTGTCACTTAACAGAAGAAATTAATGTCCTTGATAGCCTAGGCAATTAAAATGATAACGTTTATAACGTTAGGCATCGGAATAAGTCAAAAAAATACTTTAGCCATCTATTCGTGAAAAGTGATATAGTTTTAAAACTTATTTTGATAGTAAGCCTTTGAAAAACTACATCGACAATTAAAGAGAAATTTGAAAGTCTTATTAACTTCTCAAATCTCACATTATTTATATATGAGATTTTTTTAATATGTGTTTATTGAGTGATTTAAAACGAAAATAATAGACATGTCTCACTTTTATCGTTATTGTCCAACTTATGCTCGTATAATTATGTGTCTTCGATAAGCATCATATTTATTTTTTTTCTTTTTAAATAAAATTTATATAATTTTTTATATTTCAAAAGTTAAAAACTTTTACCTTAGGGGCATAGACATCTTAAAAATTGTTTTCCAAAAGACGTGTCCTATAAATGAATGCTATGAGAAATAATCGAAAATTGATATTATAATAATAACTCCCAATACATTTTTAGGCATCTAAACTATATGTCGGAGGATTGATTTTTATTGTCTATTTTTTTTTGTTAAAAATAGATGTTTAATATTTTTTTCCTGTTACACTTTTAGATTATGCCGTTAAAAAAATCGTTAAATGATTCGTGTCATGTTTATATTTTTTATTTTTTAAAAATAAAATATTAATTTAAATATTTTTTAAAAGAATTTAGTCGTGACATGTGTAACTTAATATATTTTTAACAATAGACACCTAAAAAATGTATAAGAGAATATATTACATATTTTTAAAGAAAACATTTTAGACACTAAAATTAAATTTAAAATAAAGTTTAGACACTTAAAAATAGATTAAATAGTTTTTAAACGACGTTGGTGAAGACATAAAACTTGGATCTATTTACCCACATGATTAGTTCAAATAGTAAATAACTCGATATAATTTAAGTAAATTTCAAATTCGAATTCTCATATATATATATATATATATATATATATATATATATATATATATATCCATCAAAGACTCGTCCACCTTAAATATACGACTAAAAAAAATAGCTTGGATCCACTTCCTTTTTAATTTAAAAATTAGGGATATATATATATATCCATCAAAGACTCGTCCACCTTAAATATACGACTAAAAAAAATAGCTTGGTTCCACTTCCTTTTTAATTTAAAAATTAGGGAGGAAAACGTTCCATCGATTTAGGTTTAAAGAAACTCCTAATCTCACCTGGAATTTGCAATTCTCGAACAGTTTGGCTTCCTCGAGTTCAGAGTTTCGCAGCTATGACTGAGGTAATCAAATCTCCCAATTCTTTTTCTTTTGATTTCTTCACTTACAATCATTGAAGAAATCAAATCCCTCCGATTTATTATAGATGAATTCCCTTGATCTTTCTCCAAACAGTAAGATTTTTCAATGAATTAAGTTTCTGTTTTACTCGTTTTCCCTGTTATTTGATGTCATTTCTCAAGTTTAATCTCTCTCTCTCTCTCAGTATTGGGTGAGTCAGGGGAATAAATGGTGCGATGTCTGCAAAATTTTCATATCGAATAACCCGTCAAGTATTCGAAACCATGAGCTCGGCACACGGCACAAAGAAAATGTTGCTCAGAGGCTTACCACTATGCGAAAAGAGAGTGCAGCCAAAGATAAGGAACAAAAGGATGCCGTTCGTGCTCTTGAACAGATTGAAGCTGTAAGTAAACCCTCAATTAGGTTTTCCCGTTTCATTCTTTATACTTTTTTTTAATTACTATTAGTGTTTCTTAACTGTGTTTTGCTAGAAAGCTAAGCGGAGTTATCAGAAGGATGTTGCTGGTTTTCAGGCGAGGGACTCTAGCGCCCACGAATTGGATGGTCAAGAAGGTGAAGTACACAAGTCATCTTCAACTTGCATTTTATTTAAATGGTAAAAGTCATGGTAGTGATACAAGTTTTGGGTTGTTCTTGAAATTTTGAGTTGCTGTCTTCACCTGCCTGGATGGCTAATTGTATGGTTTTAAAATTCTTTTGTTTCTACTTAGGGCAATGTTTAACGCAGTATGGTATTCTGTTTAAATACGAGAATATCAAACCTAGGCTATATGCTTTGGCTTTCGACTGAGATTTACTGCATTGCTCGAGTATTTACATAACAGCGAGTCTGGCTGTTAACCACCCTTCTTGCTATTGCTATCTTTCTTAACAGTGGAGCTTTTGAGTTTGGATTATTTCAGGAAAATGAATGTTTAATCTTGTTTGGTAGTGTACCAAATAATAGTCCATATATGTGTGTTAGAATCATGACTACGAGACATGTTAAACTCATTTGATTGAAGATAAACTGAACCGAATGGATCAATAACTTCCATTGGTTGTGCTCTTCGTCAAAGTCAGTTTGCCTGCTCCTTTTCCCCTGTTGGTTTTCCCTTATCTATTATCAAAATCACTATGTCACTATTGGATTTTAGTTTTAATCTTCAGTAGCATATGATGTCATTTCATTTATTTTTCATTTTACCTAAGGGCTTATTACTATTCTAACTCTTCCAGTTTGATGGCAGACTGGGAGTATGACAGTAGTTCAGGTTATTACTACAATAAAAACAACGGTTTATGCTATGATCCAAAGTCGGGATTTTACTATTCTGAATCTATAGGTATGAATCTGCAATTGAACTTTTAAGATTTTCCCTTTCTTTCTTATCTAAGAAAGAAACATACTAGATTAAATGTTGTTTTTGGTATATTTACTTAAGAGGGAATGCCACAGGCAGGTGGGTGACTCAGGAAGAGGCATATGCCAAGGTTCAAGGTTCTTCAAATACCAAATCAGGCGGTCCTATTTTTAAAAATCCATTTTCTACTCCAGGGGCAGGAGCAGCTGCAGGTAGCAAAAATGTTGCTAAAAGTCGAAATAATATTGCACCCGGGCCTGTCCTTTCAGCTACTTTAAACCCCATGAGATCTGTCAAAGGTGCTCAATCCTCACTTTCTGTTAAGAGAAAAAGACAAGATGAGAAGAAACCGAAGGCCGTATCTAAAGAAGAGGCAGCTGCACTCAAAGCAAGGGAAGCTGCGAAGAAGAGAGTTGAAGAGAGAGAGAAACCGTTGCTCGGGTTGTATAAAGGATCTCGTTGACACGGAATAACTCGAGCAAGCACTCTGGCTGTTCTTTATTCAAGGGGGTATGCTTCAGCATGCTACTAAACTTTCTTTTATCTTCTCTTGGTTCAGGGAGCGGGGCATCTTAAATTGACCTTATTTCATATACTGTATGACTATAATCGAAGTCATTACTCTAATCCCTTGTTTGTTTTTGCATTTATACTTATTTGCATCGACTGCAGAAGCAAAATGTCTTTTAAGGAGTGGATGACAGAACTTTGGCTGTATACTATATAGTCAAGTAACTGGTTTAGTTGTCTAAGCTGTTTGTTTCATTGATTTATGATATATTAAGCTGGAATACCAAATGTGTGTTCTGGTTAAAATCTCTGTTACAATTAGAAATTCCGAACTGATTTATGGCATAAGATTGATTTACTTGAATTGCATTTCGTTGCAGATACCGAGAACATGTTAAAGCAGGTTAGGATATTTTACATGACTTGAATGTTGCATTGCCGTTAGAGAATGAACCGAAATGGTAGTCCTCAATACATTCCTGTTGTAAAATACTGAACTTGTGTTGTGTGCTAACTAAAAGTCTTAGTATTTGGGATCCTTTGTGTTGAGAGTTTTATAAAAATTTTCTGTTAATTACCGATAAGGGTTGATTCAAGTGGTAAACAGTTTGATATCGCTTAAGGAATGTATTGAGTTTGAGTCTTTGGTGGCGTTTATTTTTGCAGAGGAAAAAGGTCTGTAGTCTGCGGATCATATCTGCAGGCATCTGCAGCAGAAGAAGTGGATCAAAAATCTGCAGTCTGTAAGAAGAAGACCGTTTGTTTTTTAACGTCTGCAGACTGCTAATGAACTGAAATATAAATAAACTGATTTTTTAAACTTAAAAGAGTTTTGCAATACTGATATTTAAATAATTTTAGTTTTACAATACTGAAATTTAAATAATCCATACAACTACAATAATAAATTATTTAAAATAAATTAATCCATATTTTAAAATAAATCAATCCATACTAATAAATTTTTTAAAATAAATCAATCCATGTTTTAAAATAAATTAATCTATACTAATAAATTTTTTAAAATAAATCAATTTATACAACTACAATAATAAATCAATCTATATTTTAAAATAAATCAATCCATACGAATAAATTATTTAAAATAAATCAATCTATATTTTAAAATAAATCAATCCATACTAATAAATTATTTAAAATAAATTAATCCATATTTTAAAATAAATCAATCTATACTAATAAATTATTTAAAATAAATCAATCCATATTTTATAATAATTTATTTTAAAATAATTTATTTTAAAATAAATAACCTTATTCAATTATTTAAAATTATTTTAATAAATAACTATATTTTATAATTGTTCTTGAAGAAGTTTGAAGACCTTTGAAGACATAAAACCATGTCTGCACCAAGAAGAGCTCGCGCAGACGTTTGAAGAGCTTCTGTCTTCTAAAAAAGAAATAGTCTGCGAAGGCTAATGTCTGCGCGACGCAAACATAAGTAGTTTGAAGAGCTTGCACTTTGAAAACAAACACCACTTTTGTGTATGCATAAAATCCCTATTTAGAAACTTATCTACTAAAGTCAGGTACGCAACGTGAGTTGATCTGGATTAGTCAATGCTAAGCCTTGAAATCAGGAGGGTAACAAAAAAAAAAATCAATCATGTTAAAGACAAGACCCCCTTATAAATCCATGCATTCGAGCAGCGGCATTGAACCCTAGGCATTCCTCGAGTCTCTCTATTTGTAAGGTAAATAAGCCTTCCTTTCCTCCGAGACAGCCCGGTTCGATTTACAACTCGTGAGAGGAAACCACCTCAAAACCGAGCTGGTACACAATGGACCAGAAGCCATCATCCACCTCTTTCATCGAAAAATACCACGATTACTTCTAGTGGAATCTTCATTCATTGTTTCTCTGCTTTCTGATGCACCCCTGAACAGCAAAAGGTATTTCTCAACAAATACAATCTTTTATTATCATCCAAACTATTCGTAAGAGTTGGTTGTTTATTTAACTTTTTTACGTGTGTAATAATTATTGCACGAGAATTTATTGGGATTAAAAGTAGAGAGATCAAAATTTTAAGAGTACAGGGACCGGAACGACAATAAACCTTTTTAATGTACTCATATTCGTGGGAGTTGCTTTCTCCAATGATAAAACATGGTACAATTCCATCTGGTATTGCGTTATTTCAGTTCTACGTCATCAGTTTGAGGGATTTTTTTTTTTACATGAATCTCTCTTTGTCTTTTCATCTTCCTTTTGCTGCTGTCGTTTAATCCTCCTGAGCTTGACAAGCGACCTTGCTTCACCAGACATAATAGCAGCGGCAGCCATAGCTGGGTACTAAGAATGCTTTGAAATTTCTTACTCCATTGGTTCTTTAATCCATCTTAACTTACTAAACCTTCATATTAAAAAACAAAAAAAAAAAAAACAAAAAAAAAGTACTCATACTCTGTTCAGGAAATTACACAATTTTCTCAATTCATCGTTCAAATCCGACCTTAGTTCAGTTAGTAGAGCAGAGGACTATAGTTTGAGTTAGGGTCCGTTTGATAATGTTTATGGAAGCGTTTTTGGCCCGAAATTCCAACACATAAAAGCATTCCAACTCATTTTTCAGCCAAAAAATTATATTTTAAACGTGATTATTAGTTAAACCAAGAAGCTGGAAAAACAATACTTTTACGTTGGAAAAAGTTGTCTGGAGAAGTATTCCCAAACGAACAAGTTTATTTTATAATTCAAATTTTATTTTAATTTTTTTCAAGTTGAATTTATGAAATTCGAGTCGAGTTGTTTGAGTTTATGTTTAAATTTAATTATAAATATTTATATTGTTACAATATTGATTTTGATTTAAATGACTTTCTCATATATATATATATAGGTTGAAGGACTCAACTATAACATGAAAATTTAATCCACTAGTTACTAAATTTTTTTGAGTTATTCAAGTTTTATTTTATAGTTCAATTTTTTGGAAAAATAAATGGTTAACTACACGGATGATCACTTATGTTTGTGTTTTGTTCACTTTTGGTCACTGATTTCAAAAAATATGAGATATGATCACTTTCGTTTTTATTTAATTAAGATGTGATCATCACGGGTTAACTATTGTTAACAAATAACCTAATGTGTGACGTGATAGGCGGTATAATCACACATTTGGTTCATATTATTTATATATTCTCTCAATTTAGTTATATTTTTAAATAACTTTTAACGTAACGTATATATTTTTAAAAGAAAATCAAAATAAAATACTTTTATATTAAGTTAATAATAAAATATACTCCCTCTGTCCCATTAAATATGTCCATTGTTGACTTTTTTTGTCAATTTTTTTAAACTTTGAATCATTATTTAAAATTTATTATTGATAAAAATATGAACAAATATATTTTAAAAACCTTAAATCAAATAGTTTTAAAATATATATTTTGTCAAATTTAACTGTTTAAAATATTTAAAATAATCATATTCAAAATTCACATTTTTTAACTTTTTGAAAGTCAATAATGGACACATTTAGTGAGACGGAATGAGTATTTAATAAGTTAATAATTTTTTTTAAATTAATAAATATAAATTATTATGAATTTAAATAATACACAATGTTGCTTACTTTAAACCAAGCAATGGTCTTGGCTTAATGGTTGGATGTTTGTTTAGTTTCCTAAGTGACCAAAGTTTGAATCTTTTTTTTTGCCTCAATTTGTTTTCTTTCAACCAGATGGCGACACATGTCACTATTTGATTGATGAAAATAAATATATTAAATTAAAATAAAGTTAGTCCTCTAACCTAATGGTGACACTTGGCATGATATATGACATCATTCGATTAGATGATTAAATTTATTTTAATTTATTAAAAGTATGATTAAATTGAGGGAATGTGTAAATAACAATGACCAAATGTGTGATTATATCAAAATATTTAAATGTTGTTACGACAGTTAACTCAGGGTGACCATGTCTTAATTAAATAAAAACGAAAGTGATCATATCTTATGTTTTCTGAAATTAGTCACTAAAAGTGGACAAAACAAAAATATAAGTGATTCGTGTAGTTAATCTAAAAATAAATTCGAATCGAGTTTTTTAATGCGAAATCAAAGAAAAAAAATTAAACTGTGTTTTTAACAAGCATCGTTAATGAATCGATTAAATACAAATTCACACCCGAATTACGATTATCACAAACATGTCTATAATTTTACGTTATTAGAGTTGTTTGTAGTAAGCTTAATGAAGAACAGCCCAGATATCTTCGCCGAACAGTTTAATCTTCCTTTTCACTTCAATCTTCACCGTCGAACCGTCTCCGCCGTCCATGGATTTGCGATGAAGAAACACCATATCACCGGCTCTCACGTCTTTGCCGCCGAGAAACCGAAGCCAACCGACGGAAACAATGTCCTCTCTTTGCCGGAAAAAGCAAGGGAAATCCCAAGCTTTCCCGGTCTCATCGATGGCGGTGATGTTAAAAAACCGACCGCCTTCGAACCGGACCGGGAAGACGCCGAACGAATCGGAGGGGATCAGTAAGCTCTTTTCGACGTCGGTTCTCGTTAACAGCTTCGAAATGATCGACATTGTCGAATCACGGGATCGAAATCAAAGTTTCTTAGGTGTTTGGTTTGTTCTATGTTTTGCTGAATTGATTCTTTAAGTTGTCGTTCTCAGTTTCAGCTGTTGAGTGGATCGAGTGTTGTGTGTATATATATAGATAGATGAAGAAGCGCGTTCGTTTGACTGTTTCTTGGATTGATTTTCTTGTGGGGCTGAATCAAATGAAGTTGGTCAAAGACTCAAATGGATGTTTGTATTTTCCCATACTCTACGTCTTCGTGCGATTTTATTTTCTTGAGAACCAAACAGAAGATTACACCCTTTCTTTCTTTTTGCATATAATCAAATTTTGTGACCATTTGGATTAGATATATATATATTACATCATCATTCAAATGTTCATAAATTTTTCACGTGGACGTGGACCAAGCCTTGCATGTAAGCTCGATTGGGATGAAATGAGAAGATGGTTGAGAGTAATCATCACTGAAAATTAAATTATTGTATACTTCAAATGTTTTATCGATAATTTATTTTTGTCTCTAAAAAATTATAAATTTAATCATTCTTAAAATTTTAAGAATTTTAAACATAAAATAACGTGTTTATCTCTGAACCAACATTATACTGTATGCACTTCCCATGCACGAGAAAAATCACCTTCTACCCCCACACGGAAGGTCCGGACCTTACTTTTCCTTCACCTGAAAATCCAACGGTTGGGTTCCTCTCTCGAGTCCGAAATATTCGTAGCTGTCGGGATAAAAGACGAACCCCGATATTTATCTTAACATAAATTTTCTTAAATTCACACCCTTTAACATAAATTTTTACGTCCGTCCTTGTATATATAGCAACCCCACATCACACACTAGAGTACAATTTCCTTGTTAGAGACGTATAATACGAAGATAATTTTCATTATCAATAATGAATCGCTGTGTTTAAAGAAAGACGCTATTGTTTATACGATTAAAACATTGAGTTAATGATAATGACATGTGTTAATTAAACTAGGAAAATACAGTAACCAAAAATTTATAGAGTTTACGATGTTCGATTTTATAAAAAAATTTGTAAAATTATAAATTTATGCCGTCTTAAAATTATATTAATCCAAAACTCAAATAAAGATGAAATTAAATACATACTATATATTTTAAAAAAAGCATACAATCATATAATTACCCACTAATTTTCATGTTAATGGTTGTTCATGTATAAATTATAGCACTTTTAGTAATTAGAATAAATAAATAAATTTGGAGTGTTAATTATCACTTAATCATCGAAATAATGATGTCATCGCTGCCACCTCAATATATTTATTTAATTATTTCAGTAAACTTTTTGTTTCCACACTTGAGTTCGAATTAACATATGAATAAATTTTCGTTAAAAATAAATATTTAATATTTCCTTCGTTACACTTTTAGATACCTATTATTAAAAAAAATTAAGAGACACATCATATCGAAAAAAAATTAAAAAATATTTTGAAACATTTTATTTAAAAAAAAATATATATATAAACATGACACATATCAATTAACAATTTTTTTAACGGTAGACATCTAAAAATGTAATTGAACGAACGTTAAACACATATTTTAACTAAAATTCTTTTAGACACCAAAAGTTAACTTTGAGTATAATTTAAATAATTATTTTTGCATTAAGCCTAGAATTAATTATTACACATCCTCAAACTACAAATTTTCTTCTAGCTTCATCCCTAAATTTTTAAATATTTTAATTTCATTCCTAAACTTTTAAGCATTCTAATTACATCCTTAAACTATGATTGTCATTCTAAATTGGTTCATAACTCTTGTCTAATTTTTTTTCAAATTTTAGAGTTGCATATATATGGTACAGATAACCAAAGATAACTCATATAGTAATAAAACACACAAGATATATTTTTTCATGCCTTTTTATGCATTTATAAATAATGCACATCCAAACAGAGCCTAAAGTGACTACTTGAAATGGAAGACCTTAAATTTCCGAATCATATTAACCTATAATCAACAGACACAAGGGAGCGAAGCACAGAACCTGTTCATTTTTTTCTCTTACAGTTTCAGGTTAATCATATGCCTGAAGTCGAGTTTTCCGGCAATGACTTACCAAGAACCAAAACGAGGAGGAATCGAGAGATCAGGCAGGGCGAGGGTACCAAGAACCAGATGAACATTGGGTTTTATCCAAGCACGGCGGAAAGCATTGGGTAGCTTTGGTTGAAGTTGTGGCACAAATGAGCTTAAGCTAAAGTAAATATCTAAATGCGGAGTGAACCAGTTACAGGGTCGCGAGCAGAATTGGCATCTTTATGACTCAGGGAGAGGTTTGTGAACTCAGACTTGAGATCTCTACTGCTAGTGTGTCGATGGCTAGACGATAGCTGCTGCCGTTGTTGCTGTTGATTTTGGTGCTGCTGCAGCTGCTTATATAAGACTTGTAGCCTGCTGACCTCCCTCTCCAATACTTCCTGCTCAACTGATCGTAATGATTGCATAATTTAGTTTTCATCTAATACCATTTTGTTTTAATCAACTAAAGTAATTATTGTCCATTACAATACGGATCAAAAATGGCCCCTTAGATGCATTCGCCTTTCTCTACATACATATTTATGCTTTCAGAATATACACTGAAGGAAACCTTGGTTCCAAGACAAGTAACAAACAAGAACAACACATGGACCACAATATCCTATGTGCCCCCTAAAAGTTAAGGAAAATCGAATAAAAGTGGCTTGCTCATTAGTCAAGACCTAGCTTTAAGGCAGACATTTATATATTTTATTAGTGTAACAAACAAGATTATGACCAAAGTCCTCACACACCATTTTAGAATGCAACAAGGGAGTTCGCCTTGTCTAACCAACACTCAACTATCTCAACCCAACTCTCCAGTCACTTTTTTGGTCAAAGTTTGTATTTCCTTTTAAAGCATCTTCTTTGCAACTAACGGATTATAAAATCTAGCAGTATCGACCAACAGCTATGATCAGAATTCATATAGGTCCAAAATATGGACTACGTATGAATAAGGTATATAAAAATGGCTAACATGCAATTGTAATTCAGAAAAAAGGCAACATATAATCATGGCATTAGAGGTCATAGGTTGGACACATACGATATTTTATAACCTGCTCCTGAGCCAAACCCTCTAACCATTGCTTGAGAGCTTTGTTCTCCATGCTAAGAATGAGATTCTTCTGGTTGAGAAATTCAAGCTCGGCTGAAACTTCAGATCCTTCTGCCTGTTAGGTAAGAGACTATTAACACTTCATAGTAAGGCATACTGTTTCATAGTTGATTTTAAAAAACTTCTGTTTCAACAGATACTTGCCTGCAAAGCTTGAACATTTCTTTCCAGCTCAGCTATGTACTGAAGTTTACGAACCCTTGAGCGTTGAGCAAATTGCCTGCAATGAATAGTAACAAAGTATTGTAATCAAACATTTTCTATCAACATAAGGCATAAGCATCTGCATAATAACCAAATATGAATTTTGATAAGAAAAATTGAAGAATCACACAACAAAACTAAATCGAAATCACTGGTTATTAAATAAGGAAACATCAACAAAATTAAACACCATGCACAACAAAATACGAAATTTGAAGAAAGAAAGAAATAAAGAAAGAAAGAATGTATCATGTGGTTCGATTTAAAAACGAATGAAAGCATATATATACTGATGTTATCCTTTTCCATGTTTATATGCAGGATAAGCTTTCAAAACAGACTACAGAAAGCACCATCATACTCCCTATGTTCCATAACATGATAATCAAAGAGAATTCCAGTAAACCAGGAGAAAATCTGTCTGCTTTGTGGTTAAAATTCCCAGCAAGTTTAAACAGAAGAAGGTGCAACGCGAGGATCCTGCAGGCAGATTCCTTTATGATTTGGAATTTCCAGCATTGGGGCAGAGTCTAAAGAAGGTAGAGACAGACTCCTTAAAGTTAGGGAAAGATCTGGATTTTGAGTCTAAAGGCTCAGTAGTGGTTCTGTTTTCAGAAGATTACGGCAATGGAAGTTTGGAAGATGACTTACATATGATCTTTGTTTTTGGAGTTGGAAGTTCGGTTGGTCTCCGACGACAAGATGAGCATTATTTGGCAGTAAGGAGGAGATTCGAAGCTTGCACCTCTGCATCCGTTTTTTGTGGAAACTCTTGGCCTTCGTGGTTGATCTTGGTGTATATGGATTGAGTCGTTTGTTTTATTTGGCTCATATTAAAGTTGTTTCGTGTTGTGGTGTCTTTCGGGCCAAGCTTAGGTTTTAAGTGTGGTCAGTCTTATTTGAGGCTGTTGTTCTAGCTAAGGTGGATTAGGCAGAGTTTATGCTGTTATTTAGGGTTATTTTCGATTGTTTTTGGTGTTCTGTTTATGTTGGGGGTGGATTTCTGGTTGTATCATGTAATTTCTTATGTTCAATGAAATCCTAAGGCGCTCTTTTCCTCCTTCCGATGATTAAGGAGTTTGTCTTTAAACTCCTTTAATCAAGAAGGGGGTTTTTAACGAGGCCTTCAATTCCTATATAAAAAAAATTCCCAGCCAACAAACCAGAGGTACAAGGCCAAAAATGCATAAAGTAATAGAAAGTCAATGCAACCTCAAGAAACATATAATCAACGCAACCATGCCGAGAGCAGCTCTGGCTAGCATCATTTCCAAATCCCATTGCATACCAACTGACGAACCCCTTGTTAATGTAAGCATAAAAGTGATTAATCACTGATAAGTAATAACATTAGCACTCACTGCTTGGCACGTTTACTATCACCGTCAAATGAGGAAGATTTAGTGTGACAATTATCCTTCTTCTCAGAAGAAGCCTTTGCATCAAAAGAAGCAGGTTCAGCAGAATCTTGCTTTTCACTTGCAGTTGATGGAGCACCCTCCACATCTTGTGGTGCATGTGACGATCCTAAACTCTGAAGGCTGGTATTTTCTCTGAGAGAAGGAAGGCTGTTTGGATGAGACACAGCACCTGAAGAAGAATCCCATGCCCTGATCTTTTGCTTTACCAAGCTCACATCAGTGTAGAATGAGAAAAGCCGAGCATCTTGAGATGCCCAAGATGGTGCAGTAATCATATTTTTATATCTGTAGTCATCTTGAGATGCAAAATCCATGTTAGGAGCATTAGAGGCATCAAAATATGCAAAGGAGTCACTTGAAGAACGTCGATGACCTCCTTTGCGCACAGGACTCTCTGGCTCATTAAGAAGATCATCAAGCCAAGAAGGTTGTTCCTCCATCCGGATGCTTTCAGAGGAAGTGCGCTGGTGATGTGCATTTCCCTCCCTAGGCTTTTGAACTGCTCTTGACCCAATAACTTTGTTGGGGATGTAATCAGTATTCGCGGGGGCGACCAGAGGAAATGGACTTTTTGGAGGAAGTAGAGGATTCTTTCCAGAAAACATAAAATTTCTTATATTTGTTGGACACTTGGAATTCGCCATGGCCAAGAACAACCCCTTCCTGCAAAGAGCATAAGGTAGACAGGTGAAATAAATAATTATGAAAAGAACAAAGGTAAACATGAAGGTCCCAAGAAAAAAACTTGCATTGACGTGTTCACAAACCGTGAGACAATATTCTCTCCATTCAGCAGAAGATATCAGAAAATCATGCATCAAACCTACTCTTACGTAGCATATAATGATCCAAACATAAAAACATCCATATCCACCCAAAATACTCGTCAAAAGGACCTGCCCAATGCGTCATATTCAAATCAAGTTCAAAAATGTTCACTGTTGTTAAAGTTCTGTAGCAAAGTCCAAATTAAAAAGAAAAAAGAAAAAAAGTGCTTTCACCAGGAAGATATGGTGTAAACCCTTAATCGCATGGCCCAACCTTTGAATAAATTAGAAAACAAAGCAAAAAGAAGGATTTATCCCCCCCAAATGCTTATTATCTGCATCGAAATTGCCAAAGACGACACTCTTTACAGGAAACAGATCAAAAACAATCCTCAAAAAACCTCTAAGAACATCTAATCGTCGCCTTAAACGACACTCTTCAATTCCTTCAACAAAACTCAAAAATGCAAAGCGAAATCTCACGAATGAACCTATAACAATGATTCTAGCACTACTTACAGCTTCTTTTCCGAATCCTACAATAAAATGTGCTCCAAATAATCAACACAATAAATGAATAAAACATCACGTAAGCTAAGCTAAGCTATAGAATAGTGAAAATCCAAACACCGAAAAAACTTCGATTCTTTTGAACTTTCCATGCTTCCTCAACAACAGATTCGTTTCTGAAGTTCAGAAAATTAAAAAAACAAATAAAATCAAAACAAACAAAAACATTATTTTATGCTGAACTTGTGAGATACAAAAGTACAAAAATCACAACAACAAAATGAAGAGCTTACCGTTTCCAAAATTGAAGAATTCAGATTCGAAATCTAATGTTTATAAATCGGAAGCTAACTATTAGTTAGGGTTTTTTTGTGGTTTATTTTTCGATTTTTTTTAATAACGAAGGCCTCTTCTCTCATCCCCTGTACTTTATTTCTATTTTTCCCTCCTCTCTGCGTTGTAAGTGGGGAATCAGAGACTGGAATTAACAAATAAAATCTGACAAATACTTTTACGTTTGTATCCCTTTAAAATACTAATATTACTACAAACCCTCGCCTATTCTTTTATCAACTTAGGGTTATTTGTTTATTTTAGAATAATTTAGCGTTAAATGATTTAAATACTGAATGATTCAAATACTGAATAATTCAGATGCTTTATATGAATTAGCTCTGACTGTGACATGTTGTTTGATAATGATTTTGAATCATTGAAAATGTACTTTGATGTTGAATCATTCAACATTGTTTTGTTGAATCAGTCAGCACTGAATCATTCAGATGTACGAAACAAACTCGCTAAATGCTAAACAGTTCAACATTCATCGCTAAATGGTTTCATTTAGAGCCAAACAAACAACCTCTTAGACTCGAAAATGTATATATTCTATCTGAACTCAACTAGATCCGAAAATAATATATTCTTCATCTAACTCTTTCATGATATGAATTTTTAGAGTATAAACTTGACCCGACCCAAACCGGTATAAAATAAAAAATTAAATTAAAATAATAATAATTTTTTTATAGAAATTATATTATTAACCATGGATCGGATCGGATCGGGTCGAAATTTTTTCACCTTCCACCCAAATCCGACCCAACCCAACCTCACCCCCTTAAGAAGTCGGACCCGACCCACATTTTATTTAAAAAAATCGACTCTAACAATTAAGATCCAATCGAAACCAGTCGAGTTCATGTTAAATTTTCATCCCTAAATGGAAGTGAATAAAGTGGTTGGATTTTTTTGCTTAGGAATGAGTTGGGAAGTGAGTTGATCACACGTAAAGTGGACGGGAAATGCGGTGCAAATCAAGCTGTTGCTTTAAAAATCAATAATAATATGAGTTAGTATTATTAAGGTTCAATTATATCAATGAGAGATGAAGAAAAGTGCTCAAAAAAAATAGATTAAGGAGAGATGAAGAAAGCCAACCAAACTCCACACAAAGCGACAACCTCTTTTTGTATATTACATTGGAAAATTTCGTCTTTATTTGAGTATAATTCATTATAATAGAATGATATTGATACTATATTCTATCTTTATTAAAGCACAAATCAACTTACGTTAATGATTAAAAGAATTATTGTTATTTCTTGAGGTCATGGGTTGGAGCATCGATAACTATAACAAGAAGATTTATCGTTCATTAACAAATGATTGAGAGTATTTTCTGTTCCATTCGACTCGGGTTTAAGAGAGTTTCACCCAAATCAAAATTCGATTGGGTTTTTAGACTAAAAATTCATATCTGACTAAACTCAACACATAAATATAAAATAAGAACCTAAAAAATATAAAAAAAATGTATTATAACAATTATCTCTAATATATAAAGATTAATATGTTATTATTATTCTTGGATCGAATAAGATAATTTCACCATAAACTAAACTAGATCAGACTCTATCTTCACCTTCATAAAAACCCGACTGATCTGGCCCAAATCTTTTTTTAAATGACCCTATAAGTTTGGGTCAAAACCCCATTAAATTTGGGTCAAATACTCATCCCTAAATAGGATAACCTACCTATTTGGTTATTCACATATTCTCACATTTATGTTTTAGTTACCTTTTTTTTAAATTATATCTAATATTACATTTTACTTATATTTTGGTCCCTCATTATTGGGTTTAATTGTTGAGTTAACGAAAATGATAATAAAATATAGTATAATATCAATTTTAATCCTTAAAATTTACTCATTTCATAAATTGATTATAATTTGAAATAATATACTTATTGCAACTATTAGTCATCCATTATAGTAAACTTGATCAGAATAGAATGTGACCTAAACACTATTCACATGAACGACCATAGGAATCGACTAAATACATCTACCATACTTTGCTCGTCGGTATTGATGATTAATGCATGCTTTTATCACACATTATTTACATTTTACATAAACTGACATTATTTTCACAGATCACATGCTACCGATCGAGGTCGCATACCATGGCCCGTGGACGCGGATAGACACCATTGCGGCAACCACCAACACCTCGGCTTCTTTCACGACCCGTTTTGTTAGGGAGCCAGCCCCGACTCGACGTAGTTCCATTTCTGCTAACTGTCTACCGTGGGTACCGCTCCCCCCCCCCCCCCCCCGAGCACAATCCCTCTAAAAGCTAAACAAACAGCACGGGATACCCCTTCGAATACTGCATCCCTGGCTTGCAAGCTCTTTGCTAGCATCCTCGCCATGGTAGCCTTCCTCGTTTGAAGGATCTTGTCATCTGTTACTTTGTCATCATCTTCTCTTGAGATGCCACTGATTGTTTCGACAATCCCTTCAATCCCTGCATCTTCCACACGGTCTAAGAACTCGAAAAGCCTTTCGGCACAATTTGATGTTATTCTTTCCATGTCAGCTGAGCTATATATTACTTTCTCGCTCAAGAGGATTTGCCTAAAAATAAGAATGCTGCATATGGAAAAAATGAAGGGCAGACGGGTCTGATACGATTTTGCAAGATTAACATCTAAAGAAATGAAGGGCAGGGCATACATGCAAAGATACCTTGTGGATATTACAATGATCTTCTGAATCTCAGCCTGGACATCCCTCAATCTCGAGAAGTTAAGCGTGAAGGATTCGGGCAAAGCATCTGGTGTTAGACCAGAAACTTCGCTTACTAACGTTAGCAAACCGAGCCTAACCAGAACATCAACTCTCTCTCCCTTGCATTCTGGCTGTTCATGACCTGACCAATGAACATAAGAATCATTGCGAAACGAAGATCGGAGTCGTCGCCGTCGATATTCAAAAAATTTAAATAGTCTCACATTCAAACCTGTAAAATTATAAGCATTGGGGTCAACAGGTGTCATTAGGCTTGTATTTCCAGAATTATAGTTTCCACCAGTTTTATGCGTGATGGAAGTAAGAGGACTGCCGTTTGCCTTCAAAGTTGAAAGAGAATTTTGGTGTTCCCTCCACTCTTGATCTTTGCAGTTCCAGATCGACGAAAGCCACCAGATGGTCAATGGTAAAGATGAGTTAGCATCAGAAGGCGACCCATAGCGGTTAGCAAAACCTTCCGCAAGGTAATTCAAAGCAGCGGGTCCCTTTAATAATGGCTCCATCATCCTTATACGAGCTTTGCTTATCTCTAGCTTAAGAACCTGTCCAGAAAATGCATATTAAGATACTAGAAAAGACCTTCCTCATAAACATATGGTTCAGTTCCTTTGAAACAGGTGATACAATGAAGAATCCATTCAATCAAGAAGAAAAAGAAATGGAGATCGAACACACCTGAATCTGCTCTAGGGCAAAACGTAGACCATTGACCATTGCAAGGGCAGTAGAATTATCTGAGTTCCCTCTGGCTTCACAGATCTCAGCTAACTCTTTCAATAAACTATGGTTAGCAGCCTCGATTTCACCATCACTGGCTGGAGAGGAGAGCTTCTGTAAAGTGCTCAATGGAAATTCCAGAACCCTTCGTAGATATGGAATGTCCAGTTTGCCTGACTTCAACACCTTAGAGAGGGAAAAATAAAAATAAATTAAAATACAATTTAAAAGATGATAATGCTAATATGGAAATTGTAAAGGAATTCTAGTACCTGGGAGAGTATTTCCAGATCAATAGCATCAGTTATTTCTTCTCTCCAACTGCGAGGAGCCAACTCACAAATTTCATCCCTCACTTCCCTCGGAAGGTCAATAACTCGGTCAAGATCAGGCTCATCCTGTTGCATGGATTCCGTGATCCTATCCCAGAAATCCTTCTCCATCATTTCTCTCCCCTTCGCCTGCAAAACAAATATTAAGCTTGCAAAAGTGCCAAAAGATCATTCTGAATGTCTGCTTTTTCTACCACAGACTAATTAATGATAAATGCATACACCTTTATGCTGTTTTTATCTTCATCAATGGCACTGAAGTTATCAACAAAACCACATTGTCCATGAAGAAATTCATTAACAATCAATTCATTCTCCGTGACTATAGGCTTTTCAACAGAAGAACCCAACTGTGCATCTGAATGGCTGCTGCTACTAGACACAAGGGAAACACAATTTTTGGAAGGGGATGTACCATTTTCTTTAAACAGAGAAAGGACAAAACGGTTTGGTGTCTGAGTCAGAACACTTCTATCATCCTTTTGTGCAGTTGAAGATCTAGGGGAACCATGGGTATTTGGAGATATGAAGGACATAAGCGGTGATCCCATTGGGCTCCCACTTTCCTCTGCTTGAAAAAAAAATTGTCCGAGTTTCAGATAGTGCACATTCCATTCTTTCAATCCCAGCATCTCCACTCAAATGTTGGACTTTCTCTCTTAAAAGTTTTTGATCTTCCACAACCTGCACCATAAGAAAACTCAATTAGTATCTCTGCAACACAAAGTAAGGTATAACTAAACTTCTGAATCATTAAGCTGCAAGCTTTTTTACATATTGTAGTCAAACTGATTGACCGTATTCATAAATACGTAGTGATTTTCCAAGAATGAGACAAAACGTGAGACCTGTCTTTGAATAGCCACCATATCATGAGTGAGAGCAGTATTAACTCCTTCTGGAGTCATCTTGCACTTTTGAATCATAGAGATCTCAAGCTGGCATGCCGCTCTTACCAAGTCCTCTTCCAATAACTGATCATCCTTAACCTTCCACACCCCAAAGCAATTCAGGTAGGAACACCAGAATTTGTCAAATGCTGTGAGCTGTGAGCTGTGACCCAAAGGTCAAATGTCTGGGCAATGCACATCGAGATTCTTTATCAGAATTCTGTATGAGACCCTCTAAAATAATTCTTATCAACAACTCAAATTCTTGAACAAATTCTTCTGCAGACTTGGCCAAAGCAACCTCTCTCTCCCCCTGACCACTTAAAACCGCATCAGGGTGGCCCAATATCATGTATGCACAGAGAACGATTCTGACGGGATATCTTGATAATTTAGCAAGACTTTTGGCGGTCTCCCTCACTGAGGCAACTCTCTTACCCTCTCTGCTTCTCATAGAAGTCCTGGGAGTGGTCTTTCTCTTTGGAGTAGCAACTCTGTTGAGAAGATGATCAATGTTATCCAAACTGGATAGATGATTGGCAGCACCACCAACCCTAGAGGCCTTAACATGGCTCTCAATATGATCAAGCAAAGCTTTCACAGTTTGAAGGGTAGCCACTGATTCAATCAGAAGGGCAAGCTGCTCAAATGGCATCGAATTAACAGACTTCTCATTGATTTTCAAGGAATAAAAGGCTTTTGCCAAGTCTAAAGCAGTTTTCCTCTGCCTTAGGAAGCACCTCCAGCACCTGAATAATACAAAAGTATTACACACCTTTCAGGTATTCACCAAAATGTGTCATTTCCTATAATAATATTTTCTACCACTCCAAATAATATCCTTTAATGACCCTTTGCAGATATCAGTAGATAATAAACGATCCTATCAATAGGAAAAATGCTAGTCTTATACCTTGCTAGTTTTCTAGAAAGCAAGTCAGCTTGCTTGTGCATCCCCCTATAATTCACTTGAACAGATTTATGTGTCCTTCCTCTCTGCCTCAAGTACTCTGCTCTTTGTCTCCTTGCCTTTTTATCAATAAATTAATAAGAAAAATATAATATAATAAAATATAAAGGAAAAAAAAGCACATTGCACTTGAAGACATAGGAATCATACTACAGAAATTTTATAAGACACGCATACCTTTTGCAGTTTGTCTTCCAACTGGTCTCTCATTCTCCTCCTCTCAACCTCACGTTAATGTGTAGCAAGTTGCTACACCAGAGTACAAAGCCTATATGCACCAAGTGAAGAAAAATGCTCAGGCTTTAGCATCTTCATTGTTGAAAAGAAAATGCAAGCTAATTACTGGAGGCACAGACAATCATTTGTTACTCTTGGATCTAAAACCTTTTGGGTTGACAGGTAGAATGCTTTGTTGGCAATCTTCTTTGCATTCAAATAATTGTTAGTGTATGATATGAAGTTGAACCTATATGTGTTTTGCATTCAAATATACTGTGTCTTTTGCTAATGTTAACTGTCTTGGTTCAATTAACTGAGGGATTAGTTATCATGCTTCTGGTAATTTGTGCTTGCAGGGGAAGTTTTAATGGCCTGTTAGAGATTACTGTATCAGTATGGGATGTGTTAACTAATTTGATTACCTCTTTCTTTCTTTCCCTCTATTTGATGGTTTCCTTTTGGGGATGGACAGCTGTTTGCTGTTGTCTAGCGACCCAAAGTAAAAAGTTAATACTCAACTTTAGTCCGGAATGTATTTTATTGCCTCTCCCTAAGTCTTGCATATATGTATGTGTGCATGTAGAACCTTGTTACAATTTCGTTACGTCTTGTGATTGGAGTACGATTGCCAAATACCGAAAGTGTTCAAGTTATAAAAGGAATTCAAATTTCAAAATCAGTTCTACTTTCTGCTTCTGCCTCTGTTACACGCATGTAACTTGCACATTTTCATTTGTTCCTGTAGTTTTATCAGTTGGCAGCATGTCGTGCTGGAATTCTCTGTTGCTTGCTGGAAATTTGTTTACATATCCCTACTCTCTTCCATGTCCGAGCATGTCTAATCTTCTCGTTTTCCTTTTGTAGGTAAAGTTTACGAGAAGGTGTGCGAGATGTGCCATGTTACTCTGAACAAAATTGCTATTTTTGGCGAGAATGGTGTTAGTACTCCTGGTGGAGTAAGGATTGGTGAGTGTAGTTCTCATTCAATTAAAGCTTGTAAGTCTCTTTACCTTTTATAGGAGATGTTTAGGTTCATATTATCATGATTTGGCATGTTTATTTCTGCAGGTACTCCCGCCATGACATCGACAGGTTGCCTAGAGTCTGATTTTGATACAATCACGAACTTTCTCCTCAGAGCTGCACATATCGCTAGCACGATGCAGTATGACCATAAGCTGCAGAAGACCTCCGTGAAGAGCCTCCTCAAAAATAAGGATCTTTTGGAGCTCCGATCGCAAAAGCCTCAACTTGCGATGCCGGGCTTTGACATTTTAATGAATTGTTAAGGTGCCTTCATACCGAGCGATTAAAATTCCAATTACTCTGCAGAGGAGGAACTGTGGGGGAAGGTTATTTTTCCTGTAACCAGCTTACACCATCATTTTTTCCCCCTATAACGATGCGTCGAAACATTGCCACAGTTTTGATAATGAAGGTGCTGATTTTTTTTTTCCAATTAATCTTTGGATTGAATTAAAGATCATTATCACGTTTGGTCAAGTTGTGAAGAACTGGTCCTTTTTTAAACAAAAGGTTTAGGTTTTGGATTCCAGTTTTGTGGATGAACACGTATAATGATCAAAGGTCTTTTCAAGCAACTCTTATAACATATGGTGGACCATTGGTTATTCAACAATGAAGAGCTTATCATTATCTCTAATCACTTCAATGCAATCGATTTCAGCCCCGGCTTCATCCGTAATAACCGCACTTTTCATGTTGATCCCGAATTTTTCGCCTGAAGAAATGAGTCAAGTTAATTGCTTTACAAGTAAGCGGTATCGTAGATGACAAGTTTCATTTGAGCTCTAGTTTTCAAACCTGCAATGTCCTTGAGCTCTTCAAATGAATCTGGCAAACTTATTAGCTTCCCAGGCTCCATACAACATGTTTCTTTCCTCATCAGTGAGTGACCTTTATAAATGCCCACCCTTGGACGTTCTAGTAGTCTGTTTTTCTCTAGTTTCCCTATAGGCTCCCCTTCGAGTTTCTCCAGTAGTACTTCACTGGAAGTTGTCTCGGTTACCGTAATCCGGTGTCCGATCTCTCTCTTTAGCAGCATTTCATTCAACGATTCCGAAGAAAATTCGTATGTGTTTGCATTGATGACATCTGCGCCATTCATCACAAGTAGGTTAACCATGTCTTCATGTTTCTCTTTCATGGCGATTTGTAATGCCGTTAGTCCATGGTGATCCTTTGCATCCACGTCCAATCCGTGTTTCAGTAGTTCTTGCATCGCTGCTTGATCATTTCTTTTCGCAGCCATGCATAAGAGGTCACCGGCAGTGAAGGGGTCGGAAATCGCAGCACAATGATACAGGATCCTAAATATAGAACGGTGCTTCGTGGATATCGCGTCCCATAGTGCGGTGTTGCCATCTATATCTGTCACATATACAGATAACGAGATGCGACGTAAGAACTCTATTGATTCTCGGATCAACGGTGTTAACATCGTTTCTTACCTCGTAAATGTACATTGCAAGCATGCTTGAGGAGTACCAGCACACAATCTTCATGCCCTCTTGACGCTGCTATGTGCTGAGGAATCACACAAAGACTAATGCATGAACTTTCTTCGAAACATGTTGACCGGAAAGGTGAACAAGAAAGAAGCTTACCAAGGGTGTTCTTCCTTTAGAATCTCCAATGTCAGGGTCCAACCTTGCTTTGAGAAGCTCATCGAGGAAAGCAGCATTGCCGATATCGGCCACGTTCAGCAAATTAATACCGATGTCTTTTGGATCACCGTCTTCGTCTCCACCCTCCACTACTAAGCCTCCGATTTTAAGATCCTCTAGCCTTTTGTTATGCTGCAATACATCACAGGTTCAATCTTTTATTCCGTTGCTAGATTTTTTGAACGAGCACTCCGAAAGCGGATACATTACACTTTTGACATACCTGAAGGAAGTTTTTAAGGACAGCAACATTATCTTCTTGTTTGATCTGCATCGATTCAATCAGATCGGTTGTTCCGAGCTTCAGTAGTTGAGAAAGCGTCCTAGTTCGGAACGTAAACCTTTGAGGTCTGCAACAAAGCGCACCGATTTCTCCGAACATATCCCCGGAATGCAGCATTCCAACGACTCTCTCTTTCTCCATCTCATAGTCAATGATTTCTACTTCTCCAGACACAATGATGTAAACATCATCTGGTGCTTCATTCTGCATTATCACATCCTCTCTCGGCGGAATGTATTCGGCTTTCATCTTCGCGACCTGAACATTATATCGAACACGCCGACATTAACTTCCGTATGCTATAAGCAAATAATATCCATTACCAAGCATAGTATGCACACCATACGCAGCAGAATTTCCCTTGATATGCCGTTGAAAAGGTACACTTTCTCCACTGTTGGCAAGAACAGATGCTGGCAAATTCCTGTATAGATCGATTTCGGCAACTGTTCGATGAGTTGTTGCTGGTTCAAGCTCTCAGCCTTGAACCTCAAACACATGTAAGCCAGTATCTGCTCTTTCAACCTTGGGGGCAGCCGGTTTCTCGACACGAAATTCGAAGCCGCTTCGATACTATTCCTCTGCATCATCAACAGGGCAATTCAAGTGAATGTGGTACTGATACAATGTGAATTGTTCAAACACTGGTGAGTACTTACGAATTCCATGGTCCGACGAGTTCCTTCGACGACTAAGTTGGTCATGTTACCGATTATATAAGCGGTCAAGCCGACGTTGAAGAGCATGTAGAAGATTATGAAGATCATTTCCACAGTGTTGACTGCATGGAGGTCACCATAACCAACAGTGGTCATGGTGGTGATGGACCAATATAAAGCCAAGATATATCGGATCGAAAGGCTCGTTTCCCGGAAATTCGGGTTCACCGACCCTAACCATGTTTTCCCCCGGTGTGGGTACCGGTCAGCTAGCAGGTAGTAAAGGCATCCAGCATAATGAACCAGAAATAATGTCACCTGGAGTAGTGTATCCAAAACGAATGTAATCAACTTAAATCTTCTCACTTGCCTAGATTCTAAATTGATCTCTGAACTTGAAAATATTCTGATTAAGTCCTCAAAATATCAGTTTTTATCAATCAAGTCACTCCGTCAGTCTAACCATTAAATATTAAAACACGAGAATTAAATTATAAACACGTGTGCCTACACAAGTGGTAATCAAATTTACAGGTGCACTTTTCAAAAAAAAATCGAGGATTATTATTTTCTTAAACACAAGGATTCAAACTGTTAATGCAATAAGTTTACATGTATTTATAATTTGGTCCACCTATTTTAAAAATGCTCAACGTTAGACTCGGATGAGTATTTAACCCAAAAGTTATAGACTGATATAAGAACTAATTGATTGATACAACACAAATAATTCAAGGACCACATTATATAGTTTGAAGTTTGAGGACTAAATAAAAATTTAGATATAGTTTGAGGATGTATGGTGAATTAATCCATTTAAACTTCCATGAAAGAATCTACACGCAAACTTCACTCACAGCTATTAATCTAGCACAACGGATCCAGAAATAGCTGAATCTAATATCCTTCTCCAACCTAGAAAGAAAAAAAATAGTAAGATTAAAGGGAAAGTAATTACATTTAAATATAGGATAAAGTACACAAATAGTCCTCCGACTATAGAGTGATGTTTTATTGAGTCCTCTAACTAATAAAAGTACAAAATAGTCTTCGACTATAAGACGTTGCTTTTTTAAGTCCCTTGACTATTAACATATACAAAATGGTCAGTCGACTATTCATTGTGTTCCGAACTCATCATTTTCCTTTAAAAAATGATGATGGTTTAAGTTAGACGTTAATCTACTGACTGAGATATAAACTCAGAATCTCAAACGACTATAATATTACAGTCAACAAGTTAACGTCCAACTCAAACTACCATCAAATTTTTTAACGGAAAATGATGAATTTGGAACCCAATGAATAGTCAAGTGACCATTTTATAACTTTTAAAAGTTGAGGAACTTAAAAAATAAGCAACGTCCTACAGTCAGGGGATCATTTTGTAACTTTTAATAGTCAGATGACTTAATAAAATAATAATCTATAATCGATGAGCCATTTTTGTATTTTACCTTTAAATATATTCGAATTTAATTCGATCGGATAATTCAATTAAAACTCGGACAGACGAAAACCAAAAAGAGAGAAAAGTTGAGGGTAAACCTGGTGAAAAGCTGTTTGACACGCCGGAGACGCCAAAATCTGAGCAATCCCAGGAGTGAATAACAGATTCCAACATTGGTTTTGCCAGAGAACAAATAGCCCAGTGCTTCGAATGGGAGTGTCGATGCCACGTCCATCAGGAACCACGTTGACAGGTACCTATCCATATTACCACATCGAATAGAATAATCCCTTATCCCTCTCAATTCAATTCCCTTTATTCTCAACATATTCCACCACCATTAATATTGTGTATCAATTTTTTTAAAAATAAATTTTGATATTAATTTGAATTTTTTTAAGAAGATAGAAAATCAGATACCATTTTTTAAATATTTAAATATATATATTTATAATTAAATTAATTATTATTTAAATAAAATATATAGTTGTAAGATAGAGTAGAATAATTATAGCAGCTGGTCCACTCTCCTATCCCGAATCAAACCTAGAGATTTTACTAACGTTTTTGTCCTTGAATATTACAACTCAGAATCACTATATATATATATATGGATAAATTACAAATTTGGTAACTGAATTTTATTTTCTCTTCTATTTCACTCACTACACTTTAAATCTTTTCAATTTCTTCACTGAACTTAATACATTGGGTTTCTTGATCACTCGACCGTTAAATAGTTAACGCGTTAAAATGAGCAGTTAGATAGATGCAAATGACTTTGTTTTGGTGAAAATTTTATTTTTTTAAAAACATAATCATTTTTAATGTTGTTAACTATTTAACGATGGAGTAACCAAAATGTGTGAGAGAGAGAGAAATTAAAGATTGACTTTACCAAATGGGGCTTATTAATGACTGTCAATGTCTATTATGCGATGATCCTAGTTAAACAAGGGAGCATTTGTTCCTCCAATGCCCTATGGTTGATCAGTTATGGAATGTTGTTTTTTCCCACTCTGGACTGCAATTTAAAATTCACTCTTGGGATGCTCTTATTGTGTGGGCAAGCTCTACTTGGAAAGGAAAATCTTTACTAACTTCGATCATGAAACTCACACTTATTGCTCTTATCTATATTCTTTGGGATGAACGAAACAAACGACTGTTTCAAGGTCGATCCAGGAATTCTCAAGATCTTTTTCATGCCATAAAGGATATAGTTAGATTGCAATTAAGGGATTGAAATTTAAATAGGAATGATAGTGTTAATATTACTCTACGTGAGCATTGGGATATATTATGATCCGATTCTTTTTGTAAGTAGGCTGATCTTTGTATCAAAACACTGATGTTTTTTGTAGCAGGTTCTTTTCTTGGGTAATAAAATTTGAATTATCCAAAAAAAAATCAACGACAAAAAATTCTATTATATTAAATTTAATGAAGAAATTAGAAAATTTTAAAGTTCAGTGACCAAATTAATAGAGAGCGTAAAGTTTAGTTAAAAGTTTGTAATTTACCTTATATATATACACACATTTGTTCTTAATTAGGGACCCTACCTTGTCTGAAACCAACCATTTATCTTTCATTATAACATCATTTACAATGAACCAGAAAGCTCATTGAATATATATTCAAAATGTTTTTTCTTAATATATTTATTTGGAAGATCATTATTCAATATATTAATATGTTAAAATAAAATTTATTTCTAAACATTTTAATTAAATTTTATAATATTAATAATATATTAATCATTTTTTCGATCAATTAATATTATATTAAAATTTAAAGTGTCCAACTAAAATGAAACGTTGAGATGAGACAGAATTTGGGTGGGCAAAGTCTTTGATTGATATTAAATTAATAGGTAAAATATATAAACGATTCTTTGATTATAAAATATTATTTTATTGAGTCTTTTAATTATTAAAAGTTATAAAATGAACTATAGAGTTATTTTATTGAGTCAATTGACTATTAAAAGTTACAAATGATCACTCGATTATTTATTATGTTCCAAACTCGTCCTTTCTCTTTAAAAAATTAACGGTCGTCTGAGTTTGACGTTAATATACTAACTGAGTTATAATAATCGTTTGAGATTATGAGATTAAATTTTATCATATAACAATATACGATTAATGTACAACTCAGATTGTCGTCAATTTTTTAACAGAAAATGACGATTTTACAACATAATGAATAATCGGGTGATCATATTGTAGCTTTTAATAGTCAAATTATTTTGTAACTTTTAATAGTCGGAATTTAATAAAACAATATCTTCTAGTCGGGAACTAAATACCTGATGGCAATCTTAGAGGAGTCTCGAACAAGCAGCTGGGTTCTGGAATCAATGTAAGCAACGAAGAAGGTCAAGACGATGTCGACGGCGAAGAACAGGTCCACGATGTTGTCGGCAATGTACAGATCTCTAGGCGTTGATGAACTGAAGAACGCCACTTCGAATGGGTATACCCATGCCGAGTAAAATACCAACATCACCATAAATGTTTCCCAGCACCTGTATACATGCGTACGTACACACGCTCATACACATCACTCGTTAGTTTCTCGAAATTCTCCGATACTCGACGGTTAATTCAGTTCGATTATCAAATTAGTTCGGTCGATTAACGATTAAGAAAATTTTTAGAATTCGGATAATGGTTAATTCGATTCTAAATCGGTTAATTAACCGAATTAACCGAAATTAAATTTTAAATATTAAATATATTATATATAATATATGGACCTAGCCCAAACCATTTAAAACTTAATTAATATTATAAGATCCAATAACTTTTAAACCTAAATCAATATTAATTAATTAAAAAATGTATATAAAATTTTTATTTTATAATTATATATTATTTAAATTAATTGTAAATTGTTTTTTAAATTAAAATATATTAAATATATTATATATAACATATAAGCTCAGTCCAAACCATTTAAAACCCAATTAATAATTTAAGATCCAATAACTTTTAAACCTAAATCAATATTAATTAATTAAAAAATTTATCTGAAATTTTTATTTTATAATTATATATTATTTAAATTAATTATAAACTTTTTTTGAATTAAAAAACATTTAAATTTTATATAAATTAGAAAATTTTAAAAATTTTCGGTTAATTCAAAAATTAACCGAAATTTATTCGGTTCGGTTAATATTTTCGGAAAAAAGTTTGGTTCGGTTAAAGAAAAAAAAAATTCGGTTAATTCGATTATGGTTAATTCGGTTCGGTTTTAACCGAATGAACAACCCTACTCGACAGTCATATCATATTCATATTATTAATTCGAGCCGAGTTGAATCTTTAAACGAAATCTCAACTCTTTTAACGTCGTTTTTCCACCTATATACATAGATTATGTCCAGAATTCTAATTTAGGTGAGACAGATAAAAATTAAAATTTTAGGGTTAATGTTAAATATCTTAAATTGAATTAATAATTTTTTATAGGGACCAAAAGTAAAAGTTTTCCATTAGTTAAAGAGTTAATAGGGACTAAGTTGAATTAACTAGTTTTTAAGATAATAAAATAATTGTTTTACCATTAGCCGAGAGACTAATGTCTTACTAATAAAGATTTGTCTATGTTCACAAAATTCAAACTCAAGAATTTACCTAAGGACAACAAACACGCTGCAAATAGTAATACTCGACAAAAATGAAATGGTAATTCTAATTATCATGGTGTACAATACTAAAAAATTATTGAGTAAATTATACGTTTAGTAATTAAACTATCGGTTTTGATCTGTTTTGATACCTAAACTTTTATTTTTTTAAAATCATAACTAAAATTTAGTTTTGTTTCATTTTAGTACATATGTTCAGAATTTAATGTTAAACTTTGAGGAAAAAATTGAAAGTTTAGATACTAAAATGGGTCAAAATAGATAGTTTAAGTACTAAACACGTTAAGTTTTTAACGGTTGTGGGACTAAAATGAAATAAAAACTGGACGTTATGTATGGTTTTGAAAAAAATAAAAGTTAAAGTACTAAAACTGATAGTTTATTTATTAAATATGTAGTTTACCCCGAATTATTTTATTATGAAACATTAATTGGTACAACAATTGAGATGCTATATCTTTTATGTTAAGAGTTCAAATCTTCCTAGTATGAATAGAGAAAATTAGGTTAGAAATATCGCTCTCATAATAAGTCTTTGCATTAATCTAGATTAATCAAGGCTTAATACCAAAACTATATTCTTTTTCTCGAATAGGTGTCAAAATTATTTTTTGACTCATCCCGACGTCTATCGTTTTTTCGTTATCATATTAGGTATCGGGCGTTATCTGCCGATAAAAATTCATGTTAAATGTCACATGTCACATTTTGATAATTTTTATATTTAATTATTTAAATTTATCACTTTAGTCTTTTTCCCCCTTTTTTTTACATAAATTTCCCAAAAAAGTATATTTGTGTACATGAAAAAGTGAGAATAATTGACATGGGTTGGTGGAATATTACCAAAAGTTATTTAAGTAATGAACAGGTAGATGCTTCTCTTCAACCAAGTTCATCTGTTTTGAAAATCGGATTAGATCGGTCGATTCAACCGGTTCAATCGAGAATCGTTGTTTAGTCTGGTTCAATCTAAATCGGTTGAACCGCTATTAGTAAACCGGCCAGAACCACTGAACCGTTCGAACCGGACTAGCTGAAAACCGGAAAAAACTGGGAAAAATCGAGATTTTTGTTTTTAAAAAAAAATTAAACCAAACAACGTCGTTTGTTAAACAAGCCAAGTTGAACTCGAGTATTGCTGAGCTCGACTCGAACTTGAAAACTTTAAAAGTAAGCTCAACTCAACTCAAACTCACAAGCTAAAAATTATCAAGTTCAACTCAAACTCGAAATATAATATTGAAACTTGAACTCAAAAAAAATTAGAAGCTCGATTGAAGCCTAAAATTCGAGCTTGATTGAAGTGAAAGAATAGTTCACTCAATGCTCACCAAAAGACTCCATGATTTTGAATGTCAAATTACCTATATTATTTATAGAAGTTAGTTGTGATGCGCTTCTATGTTTCTTAGCAATGTGAGATTATTTTGTTCTCATATTTTTACTCTTTAGACTTTTGGGATGCTCTTCTATGTTTCTTAGACATGTGGGATTGTTTTTAAAAAAAAAATTAAACCAAACAATATCATTTTTTTATGATTTTTTTAACCCCAAATTTATTTTTTAATTATAGTTATATAATTATATTTATTATTTAATATGTTTTACCTTAAATATTATGTTGTAGTTAATTTGAATCATTTTGTTTCACTTGATTTTATGGTTTTTAACTTATATATGTTATGACTTGCTTTGAATATGACTTGTGATATAAAAAATTATTTTTTATTAAATATTTTTGGTATTTTTATTTAATTTTTTAAATAATTATGACGTCGTCCGGTTCTTCCGACCGGTCGGATCGGTTCGACCTGTTGAACCAGTGAACCGATAGCATGACCGGTTCGCTAACCGGTCCGGTTCTGAAAACCATACCAAGTTCAACTAAGAAAAAATAGGAATAAAGTTAACTTATTTTAAGTAAAATTTCAAGTTCGAATCGAGATTCGAAAACACCACTATAGGCATAATCGAGATTCATATGATTAATAATAACACCAAAACATGAAAATGTGCATGGTTGTGCAAACAGAAGTAGAACAAAATCAAGTTTTTTCCAGAAAATGTTCATCTTCGTGAAGCGTACCTGTATCTGGAGTCCATGGGAGAGATGATCCATCCTTTGGAGTTGATCTGATTCTTGGTATAGCTCGAAACGCCCAAAGGAGGGATTATGAGCTTCGACAAGCTGCTCAAACTAAGAGACGATTCTTCACAGATATCATCAGCTTCCTCTTCTTTTAGCAGCTCTACTTTCTTCATGGTGGAAGCTAAGTTCATTGCTTCTTCCATTTCCATCTTTGGGTGGGGTTTTAAAGGGCGAGATGAAGAAGAAGATGATGATGATATTGTTAATGTTATGGGCATGGTATAGTATTCGGTGGTCCTCTCCTATCAAACCGTATGAACGACCTAGATAGATACGATATTTTGAAAAGAAAGGACCAACTACCTATATGAAACACTTGTTTTCGTATTTATGTTTTGATCACTCAATTATTTTTCTATTAAATCATATCCAATGTTACGTTTTGTTTCACGAGATCAACCATATGCTTGGGTTTTTCAACAACTAGTAGGATGGTATAACAATTATTATCCCAATTAAAAACAAGACACACCATTATAACTGTTAATTAAGTATTTTATGGTCAGTGACTAAAATATAAACAAAAGTCTAATATTAGATACAATTATTAACATTTTGTAAAGGGAAGTTAGTGTTATTGAGTGTTGAGTTCTAGACTATATTGTTTCGTTTGGTGTTGTCGTATTCTACAACGAACCTACAAAACGACCTGGTTGAAACTTAATTTGGAGTTTAGGGACTAATTTACAGTTTAAATGATAATTTGGGGACATTTTGTAGAATTAACCCAAATAAAAAAGAAGAAGAGAAGAAAACAGGAGGATGGAGAAGTGACCGTGGGAGAGAATAATGACCTTTAGCAAATGGAAACCATCGGTACAGGGAACGAAATGTGATTTTATATTAGGGGTCGAAATTAAACTTAGGAAATGCACAGATTTGAATATATAAAATTTTAGGAAAGAAGAAAATAAATTTTTAATATAAAATACATAGAAAAAAAATTTAAAATCTAAAATAATTTTAATTTTTTTAAAGAGAATGACTGCCCCTACCCGTCCCTGGTCTATCTTGCACCTGCCCAATATTGATTGATGTAATTGAGGTAAGATAACAAAGAGGGGAATTGAATTGAATTCAACTAATGGGGTTGACAACATTTACGTGTACACGAGGACCATAATAATGTCATTGTCTCCTTTCGAATCTCATGTACATAATGTTAAACAAATGGTCCTATTATTTTGGCATAATCATTGATATTTTCTTTCGAGACATAAATCAATTTATGTCATTGATTAAAGGAATCGTTGTTCTTAGTGGTTACAGGTTCGAACATCAACGATGACAACATGATGATTAAAGGTTTATGGTCAAATGATTTAGAGTATTTAAAACATATACTATTTTGTAATCACCTTAACTTAATATTTACAGTTTCACCCATAATGACTAGTCTTATGTAAAAATATAAGTTAGTGGAATTGGAAGAAAAATAATTATCCTAATGTCTAAAATCAATCACATTGTCGATATGATTTATGTTTGGCTAATTAAAATAAGTAACTCAAGGGAAACTATTTCTAAAAGAGATATGTATTTGATTCGAACAAGTTTTAATTTAATATGGTTTTATAGAATTAATTCTTTTGTCAAAAATTTAGATTTATGTTGAGTTGAGTTTTTAATGAAATGATCATCCAGCTCAGTTGGTAGAGCACAAGGCTTTTATCCTTGGGGTCGTGGGACGAGTCCCACGGAGGGTATTTCATAATTCGGAGGTCTCCTACGGAAGCTGCTCTCAACCTGACGTTGAGGGCAGCCTACTATCGTACCTCCCCTTACCCCATTATATATGGGAATAAGGGTCAGCAATTTTTTTTGAGTTGAGTTTTTAAAAGATAAGATCAAGTTGGGTCGAACTCGAATTTAGGGTGAAAAATATCTAATCCGAGAATAATAATATAATTGATCTTTATATATTTAGGGATAATATCCTTATCTATATATTTTTCAATTAAATATATATATTTCACCTAATAAAAGTAATGTATATATCTATTTGTTGTTAGATTAAAATCCATAATTATGGGCACATATTTTTAATGTATAATGTTATCATAAAATATGACATAAATTAAGAGACCAATTATGTTATAAAGTCATAAAGTATTAGAAGTGTCGTGAAAATAAAAGTGTAGATATCATTAAAGTTGTATTTATAACTTGATGAGGGACAGAGTTACAAGTACATACAATAACTGATTTAAAGGGGTTATAGTCCCTAAGAAATAGACCTTTTATATTTACTTTTATCTCTGCTAGAGAATTTATACGTAAGAGAAATCTATCTTTTTAGAAGATCACAACCAAATAAAAAAGGGGTCATCTTAATAGGGAAAGGAGGGAATTGTCGCAATTGATAAGTGGAACGATGTACATTTAGGGATGGGCATGGGTCGACCTAATCTTTGAGATAAAATCTTAACTCGAATCGATCTGAAATAATATATTTATTAAAAATATTATTTTTATTAATAAAAATAGGAATTTAATTGAAAGAAAATAATACATAGAGGGGTATTATTGTAATTATCTCTAAATATATAAGATAAAATTATAAATTTTTTCGGGTCGATTCGAGTATTTTTCATCCTAAGCCCGGACCCAAACGAACTCGAACATAACCTTAAAAATATCCAACCTAACGAGACCTGAATTTAATTTTTTTAAAATCTGACTCGATCGAGTTGGATCATATCAAAATTCGTTAAGCTCGACTATACAATGCCAAATCAAGTTTAGTCGGCAAGAAATGATAATCAGCCTATAGCCAGCCATACAATTCATTAACTTCATTGTCATAATATTATTATGACACTTATCTGTATAAATCTTTGGCTCCCTCGCACATTAATAAAACCAGATGTCGTAACTCGTAAGGTATTGGGCGATAATAATAATTACGATAAATACTATAAATGATTTATAGTTTATTTTTATTTTTTTAACGATCTTAAATTTATGTAAAACTTAGGTGGCGTTTGGTTCACTGGAATATTTCTGAAGGAATTGAAATCTGTGAATGAATTAGAATCTGTCAGGAATTGGAATCCAATTTCATATTCTGTTTGGTCGACAAGAAAATTGAATTAGAATCAAATTTCATATTCTTTTTGGTTCGCATACATGTCAAATGAATTTGATTTCAGTAATGTAAAATGACAAGATTGCTCTTCTTGTTTTTTTGCTTAATTTTAGTTTGTTTTATAAATTACATATAGCAATATATTAAAAAAATTTAAAAAATATTAAATTTTAATTTTATTGATTGATTATTCATTTTAATAATTTATAAAAATCATGCTAATAAACATCATAAGTTAAAATTATCCTAATTAGGGATGGTCATGTGTCAGGTTGAGTTTTTTGTCCACCCAACCCGACCCGAGAACAAGAGAACCTCCATCCGAGACTCGACCCGACCAAAATAAAGTTTCACCCGACCCTAATATATGAATTAGAAACCCGACCCGACCCAAAATAATAAAATAATTATTTTTATTCAATAAAAACAGTGACTTAATTGAAAAAAATTATATATAGAGGGGTATTATTGTAATTATTCCTAAATATATAAGGTAAATTATATATATTTTCGGGTCGGGTATTTTTCACCCTAAACCCGAACCTGATCCGACCCGAATATCACACTTAAAAAAACTGACCCGACCCGACCAAAATAAAGTTTCACCCGACCCGACCCGAATATATGAATTAGAAACTCGACCCGACCCGAAATAATAAAAAAATATTTTTATTCAATATATAAATAAGTTACCAAAAGATTGATGAGGGTAGTATGGTCAAATTTCAATTCCCTCCAACAATGGAATTGAATTCCATCATAGAATGTATGAAATTCACTTTCCCTCATTTGATGGAAAGTTAAAGTCATGAGGGATTTCAATTCCCTTTGAAAACTTGAACCAAACATGGGAAAGTGATGTAATTGGATTCTAATTCTCCCTAATTCCAATGAATTACTACGAACCAAACGTCACCTTAAAGAATTTTACATTATGTAAGTAAATATAACTCTATTTATAACGTCAATAAATAACATTTCTTTTTTTATTTTAACTTTGATTTATAATGTCAACATAATAGTTTTTCAATTTAATTATGATTTTATCGATAATAAAAAATAATTGTACTATGTTTTTAAATTATGATCTTTATTTTAAATTAGTTCTTAAGTTTTAAAATATTTTATATTAACCCTTAAACTATCAATATCATTTCGTTTTTATCTTTAAGTTAATGTGGCATTAACTCTACGGGTTGAAAAAGTTTAATATATTTTTTAAGGTCTTGAATATTGAACACGTCATCTTTTAAAAAAAAGAAAATAACCTCTGTCAACACACATTTTTCGTCCTACTAGGATTCAAACTCCTAAAAATATGATAGAATTTTAGGATTCAAACTCCTAAAAATAGAATAAAATTTTGCTATGATTCAAACTCCTAAAAATAGGATAGAGTTCTACTATTATTTAAATTCCTAAAGATATGATCCACAAACACTATAAATAGCCATTGTAACTCACGATTGACACACGATTTACACACAAAACATAGAGGAAAGCACGAGAAGATACAAAGGCAAAACTATTGTAAACGATTCGAAAAATAAATAAAAGGTAGTATTTTTTTTACTTTTGATTTGGTCTCTTATATTTACGTTTTAATTATTATTATTTTATTTATTTAATTTTATTTATAAGCACATTTCCCTTGTTACTCATTTTATTTAATTGTTTTGTTATTTTTCTTTTCTTTTTTTTCATGTAATATTTTTTTTACATTTTATGTATTTTCTCTTTTTTATTTTAGTATATATTTTTATTTTTTTAGATTATATATATAAATATATTATTTTTTATTATCAGTTTTATTAATTTATATATATATATATATATATTTACTTTTTTTATTTTTTTATTTTATATATATATTATTTTTACTTTTTTATTATTATTTTATTTTATTTGTTTTATTTCTATATTTTTTTCTTTTTCTTCTTTTTCTTTATTTTTTATATTTATTTTACTTACTATTTTATCTTTGTTTTCTTTAACTTATCTTTTATTTAATTTGTTTTCTCTTTATTTTAATTTAATTAATTAATTTATTTCTTACCTTTTTATCTATTACCTTTTTATCTAACATGGTTTTTTGACCTTTTTAAGGCCACACCTTTAAAACTATCTAAGGTAAGTAATTGTGATCGTATTTTTACCTTTTAATTTTAAATTACAATTTTCTTAATTTAAGACAACCGGCAAATTACGTAGTACCGAAAGGGCGGTTCAAGGGTGCTAATCCTTCCTTGACTGTAATCGACTCCCGAATCCGACATATCTTTGGTAAAACGCAGATCAGGTAAGATATGAGGTATCCGATTAACCTATTTATTTTTTTAAATAAATAATCGGTGGCGACTCCAATCACATTTTTCAAGTCGAAGCCCAATTCCGGGGCCCAACCGAAAGACGGTTACGACAGCTTGGCGACTCCGCTGGGGACTTTCAAGTGAGTCAGGCTAAGGTAATTTTCAGTTGTCTTTTTAACGAAAAGGGTAAGTTTAAATTTTAAGGTAACATTTCGATCCTTATTGCTTACTTTTGATTATATTTTTTCGAGTAAATAGTTGTACTAACCGTTTTCTCAATGATTTCAACACTTAAAGTCTTTTTTCATCTAAGGCTCTATACCCGAGCTCCGAACCCTATTTAAGTGGGGGTGAAAGCGACGCCTTCGTGTGAATTTATTCACCGTGCGGGCCTAGCAAGTAGCCTTCGGGATTCATATACCTTATGTCTTCGTGTGAATTTATTCACCGTACGGGCATAAGGGAATGTGTCCTCTCGAGTTTAACTTAGTCCACACAAGCCTGTGATGGGTTTAGGACTATGGGTCTGGCAAGCCCAATGGGGCACCGGCAAGGATAACTCGGGTACATTTTTTAGAACCTAACCCGAGAGACTTTGAAGAATTAGAGCCTACCCCAAAACCTCATTCCAAACCCTAGGATGCCGGAATTATTTCCTAGTTTACTTTATGTTCAAAACATGCGAACTAGAAATTTATGCGGTTAGAACTTGTTCAAAATCAACTTGCGGGATAGAGATCATGTTCGGGTAGGAATAATAAGCATGTGAGGTAGATATCATGTGGGGTAGGACTTTCATTTTTATGATCATTTTTTATTATTTTTCACCTCACTAACTCTTTTCATCTTTATTTTATTTTATTTTATTTTCATCACTTGTATCATTCAAAAGAGGTCATTGATCCACTAAAACGTGTTTGTTAAAACTCGAATAATATGAATCCATGGACAAAGGTGTTGTAATATAAGAGATGAAAATACAGAGGATAGTCTACAAGGCGACTATGTGTCACATTCAATCCAGAAGACGTGGTGCCCACAATTGAAGAGTATATCACTCTGCTGCATTATAAAGGACTCAGAATGAACCAGGTCTACATCAAGCACAATGAAAGCTTATCTTTGAAGAACTGACTGGCAGAGGTTACAGGGGCAAGATGAAGGTTATGTATCTTGGAAGTCCCTTTGAACACGACAATGGCAAAATAATAGCTGAAATTGGAGACCATTGCTGGCGAATTCAAGAAACAGATTAATGAACTTCACATAGTTCCTATCAATTAAGGGCTCCAATGACGAATTCGTTAGGAACAGGCTCAACAAAAGTAAATGCTCGAGATGCGATCATTCGAGACTTCTTGGACCAGTACGAAAAACAACTCAACATTTTCACGGTTCATCCAGAGAGGCCGGAGCGGTTCGACAGGTTATTCAACTGGTGAAAGATGAAAGCAGAAGACTAGTCAACATGTCAGAAGCTGTCAGGATATTTTTGTCTCTTAAAAGATAAAACATTTTTGTCCCCAATAAGGATTATTCATAATAACAGGCACATTTCTTAGATCAATGCCTCGAACATTTCATGCATTTTTGCATCTTCATCTACATTTTAAAGCATTTTCATGAAATTTCTTCCTAGAAGATTCGATGAAGTGGATTTAACCACATGGAAACAAGATTGTAATCTTAAAGAAAAAAAAACTGAAAATAATACAATGGGAGCCTGATCAGCTGATTGTAGGACAAAGCCTGCCATGATGATCTAAAGAATCTCCATATCCTAAGGGCTACGATGTTGAAGCTGTTAGCTGTTACCACATAAGAAACCCCAAACATTCCTCTAAAATCTGTAAGGCACTTGTCGAAGGGGGCATGACATATACCATTTGCACTTAGAGGATTGTTTTGTTTGAACACATCTTTTAAACGATTGAATTCATGTTACTTTCTAAGGTGGAGTAATTGAACAAATTTTAATCTTTAGTTCTTTGAATATTAAATGAATTAAGGATTCTTTTAATTCTTCAAGAATTATAGATTTTTTGACATATGACAAGATTAGACATTTCTTATCCTCTCTCAAACCCCAGAATAAAATACCTTGATTCTTTGCCCAAAATAACTCATGGTCATTACCAAAAAGACCAAATTTTGACATTACCTCCCTTTGAAATTCTTGAACATTGCCTTTATCTTTTTGATACACCCATACCTTTCTTTGAGTCAATAAGATCACACCACTGTCTTTTTAGACTCAAAATTGACATTTTAACCCAAGGCGTTGAGTTGTTCATCTGAACATGAGCTTTATTCTAAAGACACAACTTGGGGCATCTTGCGGGGAGCTTGAACATTGAGACATCTGGGGAAAAAGAAGAGTTCATCCGAAATAATTCTATCACACGTTAATTACACTGTTTTCATATGAATAGAATTAATCCTGAAAATCTATCCCCCTGGGGATACCTTTCCTGTGAGGACTTCCATGTATGAAATGATGAACGGCTTTCTTTCTTTATCCCTTCACAACAAGAGAAAATATATATCCCTTGTGTCCCCTTTTGAGCCTATAGTATTTTTCTTCTGATTCAACCCTAACCAAGGATCACCCTCCACACTGGGGGGCAATGTGGAAGAAATCTGCTCACATGAGTGAAGACATCAATCCAAAGGAGTTACCAAAAGGTGAACCAGATGCCAAGTACAAAGATTCAATCAGAATAAAAAAGGCAAAAAAAGAAGAAGCAAAAAACAAAAGCAAAAAAGAACAAAAAGAAAAAAGAAAAAGGGACAAAAAGCACATGCAAAGATTCCCTAAAGACAAATGGCACATCAAGCTTCAAACTATAAGATTGATCAAGCACAATCATTCCCGAATCTCTGAATCACTTCACTCGAAGATCATGGAACATCTAGAGAAAATCCAGAGAAACACATATGAGCAGATCCAAATTGAGCAAGACAGGATTGAAGGCATCAGAATGAATTGATCCTTGGTTCAACACCCTAAAACACTTGTTTGGGCCTATTTATCCTTTTCTTTCATAACCATGAGCCTTGGCCTACATTACGTGCCTTAAAAGTCCCTTCTAACCATACATGGATTTCTAAACAGAAGATACTATCTTCAGATTTCATCCCGCCCATCAGGATTAATCTTTGTTTGCAAAAAAAACAATGTAATTAATGCATGGTAAAAAAATAACAAAGGGGGGTTCAAGACGTAAATCCTGAATAACGTCTTGAAACCAAAGGAGGGTTCGAGTTGAAAACCTGAAAAGGCGGCTCGAATATAAAAATTGTGCAACTGAGGCAATCACGTAAATTCCTTGATAAGGCATCGCACAATCCGAGTGTGACAACAAAGGTTGGGAGTCAGGGAACACTTCCAGCAGAGGATCATGCAAGCTACCCCATCAATCTTTTGAGCATCCAATGTCAAACCTTTGAGCATCAAATGTCAAACCTTTGAGCATCAAATGCCAAACCTTTGACCAAACACAATAACCTGAGACTTTTTATCCTTTCCTTACTTGACTATCTCCCAAAGATAGCTTGGATCTTGGCAGTTGTCAAATAGCTATAATTTATTGAAGGATTAACATTGTAATTAATTCTTTGATATCCGATGAACTCTAGTTTTATGATTCGTCTCAATTGTAAAACCGTGATAGGGGCAATATTTTTAAAACTTGAGATTAAACATTTTTTGAAACTCTTTTAATTGATATTTTCATGACTTTGAAAATAAAAGAGAAAGAAAAACATTTTTTTTTTCAAACAAGACAGTCTCTCTAGAGTGAATCTTGGTAAATGACATGTGACTCTCAAACATAAAGCTCATGCTTAGAATCAATGATGAAGAAGAAATGAGGAACATTTGGGGTATCTTTGAAGATTCAACATCAAATATTGGGGCATTTTTGGATATTGAGGCATCTTTGGGGATTCAACATCCTAATGCGAATTATCAGACCTTTTTCAGGAGATAAAATATAACCAATTCATGTTATATGCATCTTATGCATACATTTTAGAGCATCATTTTTTCCCCACATACATAATTTTTGCAGCTTTTAGAGTCAAGTTTCGACTTCAAGATGAAGGATACTCGATTCAAAAGCACCTTTAAAGATTGATGTTGGTTGCTTAACTCAGCAGCAAGAAGCTACACTTCAACCAATTTGACATATTGAAAGATCGACAGATCTTAGAATCAACTTCAGACGAGTTCGAGATATAATTCAGAACCGATCCAGTTCGCATTTTCAAGTTGGATTTCAACTTCACGACGAAGGATATCCAATTCCTGGCTCAACTTCACGACGAAGGGGCCACCCACGATTTCAACTTCACGACGAAGGGAATCGTGCTCACCATTGTCTATCTTGAGACAGTTTCCCTTGAAATAAATTTTGTCTCTCTTGAGACAGTTTCCCTTGAAACAAAATATTTGAATATGTTTTCTTTGAAACAAATTCCGTCTCCCTTGAGACAGTTTCTTTTGGAACTAAGTTTTGTCTCTCTTGAGACAGTTTCTCTTGAAACAATTTTCGTCTATCTTGAGACAGTTTCCCTTGAAACAAAACCTTTGAATTTATTTCCCCTAAAACAAATTTTATCTCCCTTGAGACAGTTACTCTTGAAACACAAAATCTTCAAATTTATTTCCCTTAAAACATAATTTTGTTTCCCTTGAGACCGTTTCTCATGAAACAACAGATATCTTTGAGATCGTTTCCCTTGAAACGAATTCTATCTCTTTCAAGGCAACTTCTTTTGAAGCATCATCTGAACCGTTACACTCAGCTCAGGCACATACTTGAGATGGTCGAGAAGCATTTCTCAAATCAAAAATAGAATGTGCACATCAGATTTGAACATTTGAAGAATTCAAGATCAGGGATCAAAATTTGAAGATTCAAGAATCAAGATTCCAGACAGGCAACTGGAGATCGAGATTTCTCTCCAGAGCCCCAAGATAACATATGTTGCATATGCATTTTAGGCACACCTAAGAGCATTGCATCCATAGCATCACATATATGCATAACTTTTTCAGGTTTTAGCTAGAGTCAATTTCAACTTCGCGGAGAAGGATATTGAACTCAAAGCGACACGATTTGCTCGAGAGTGGATTTCAACTTAACGACGAAGGATATCTAGCTCGAAGCCAAACTTCACAATAAAGGGGTCTCCACGGTTTCAACTTCACGGCGAAGGGAATTGTGTCCACCCGCAACATACAATACTTGGATTTCAACTTCACGACGAAGGATATTCAAGTCAAGGCTCAACTTCACAACGAAGGGGCCATCTGCGATTTCAACTCCACGAAGGAGGATATCGTGGCACTCGAGGCAACACAAGTTCAACTTCACAACGAATGGACGACTGGTTGTCAACAAACAATTTCTCAATTTCAGAGCCAATTTCAACTTCACAACGAAGGATATTGGACTCCAGACAACGCAAGTTCAACTTCACGACGAAGGGACCGCTGCCTGTCAACAACAACTTCTCAATTTCAGAGCCAATTTCAACTTCACAATGAAGGATATTGGACTTCAGACAACGCAAGTTCAACTTCACGACGAAGGGACCGCTGCCTGTCAACAACAACTTCTCAATTTCAGAGCCAATTTCAACTTTACAATGAAGGATATTGGACTTCAGACAACGCAAGTTCAACTTCACGACGAAGGGACCGCTGCTTGTCAACAACAACTTCTCAATTTCAGAGCCAATTTCAACTTCACAACGAAGGATATTGGACTCCAGACAACGCAAGTTCAACTTCACGACGAAGGGACCGCTTCTTGTCAACAACAACTTCTCAATTTCAGAGCTAATTTCAATTTCACAACGAAGGATATTGGACTTCAGACAATGCAAGTTCAACTTCACGACGAATGGACCGCTGCTTGTCAATAACAACTTCCCAATCTCAGAGCCAATTTCAACTTCACAACGAATGATATTGGACTCCAGACAATGCAAGTTCAACTTCACGACGAAGGGACCGCTGCTTGTCAACAACAACTTCCCAATCTCAGAGCCAATTTCAACTTCACAACGAAGGATATTGGACTCCAGACAACGCAAGTTCAACTTCACGACGAAGGGACCGCTGCTTGTCAACAAAATTTCATTCAGATTCAATTTCAACTTCATAACGAATGATATTGGACTCGAGACAACACAAGTTCAACTTCACAACGAAGGGACTGCTGGTTGTCAACAAACAATTTCCCGGTTCCAGAGCCAATTTCAACTTCACGACGGAGGATATTGGACTTGGAACAATGCTACTTACTTGGATTTCAACTTCACGACGAAGGATATCCAACTCAAAGAAGGATTATCTGCCATCAAAATTGTCGAGTTCGACTCCATTCAGATCGATGACACATCAATCGCACTACTTTCCGGTTGCAGTCGATGTTTTCAAGTCGAGAAGATGACCTGGGTTAGCCGTGCCTTAGTGACAAGCAACCATTTTCAAACAACATAGCTTAAGTCAAGAAAAAGCTATATGTCAATGAAGATTTCTGAGTTCGATTCCGATCCAAGGTCTTTAAACCAAGAAGAAGACCGAAGGGTAACGGGAAGCCACGTGCCGATTCAAATTTCGAACTACGGCTTTAATTTCATATCATTTCAAGATGAACTCGACTTCACGATGGAGGAGTCATCCGTAACTTAATTCGACAGGGAGTTATTGAAACATCAGAGTTAATTTTCAACTCCACTGAACGAAAAGTGTGTCTTTTAATCTTTGCCCTATCCCCGTTACACGACTATGGGCAAAGAGGGGCAGCTGTCAACACACATTTTTCGTCCTACTAGGATTCAAACTCCTAAAAATATGATAGAATTTTAGGATTCAAACTCCTAAAAATAGGATAAAATTTTGCTATGATTCAAACTCCTAAAAATAGAATAGAGTTCTACTATTATTTAAATTCCTAAAGATATGATCCACAAGCACTATAAATAGCAATTGTAACTCACGATTGACACACGATTTACACACAAAACATAGAGGAAAGCACGAGAAGATACAAAGGCAAAGCTATTGTAAACGATTCGAAAAATAAATAAAAGGTAGTATTTTTTTACTTTTGATTTGGTCTCTTATATTTACGTTTTAATTATTATTATTTTATTTATTTAACTTTATTTATAAGCACATTTCTCTTGTTACTCATTTTGTTTAATTGTTTTGTTATTTTTCTTTTCTTTTTTTTCATGTAATATTTTTTTTTTACATTTTATGTATTTTCTTTTTTATTTTAGTATATATTTTTATTTTTTTAGATTATATATATAAATATATTATTTTTTATTATCAGTTTTATTAATTTATATATATATATATTTACTTTTTTTATTTTTTTTTTATATATATTATTTTTACTTTTTTATTATTATTTTATTTATTTGTTTTATTTCTATATTTTTTTTCTTTTTTTTCTTTTTCTTCTTTTTCTTTATTTTTTATATTTATTTTACTTACTATTTTATCTTTGTTTTCTTTAACTTATCTTTTATTTAATTTGTTTTCTCTTTATTTTAATTTAATTAATTAATTTATTTCTTACCTTTTTATCTATTACATTTTTATTTAACATGGTTTTTTGACCTTTTTAAGGCCACACCTTTAAAACTATCTAAGGTAAGTAATTGTGATCGTATTTTTACCTTTTAATTTTAAATTACAATTTTCTTAATTTAAGACAACCGGCAAATTACGTAGTACCGAAAGGGCGGTTCAAGGGTGCTAATCCTTCCTTGACCGTAATCGACTCCCGAATCCGACATATCTTTGGTAAGACGCAGATCAGGTAAGATATGAGGTATCCGATTAACCTTTTTATTTTTTTTAAATAAATAATCGGTGGCGACTCCAATCACATTTTTCAAGTCGAAGCCCAATTTCGGGGCCCAACCGAAAGACGGTTACGACAACCTCAGTGACAAAAAATACCTTATAATATACGATTTTAACCAATTTTTTTTGAATTTGCCAAAATGACCAACTAAATCGCAATGCGATCGATAATTCGCAACGCGATCTCCGGTATCGTAAATCAGTTTCCAGATTCGCAATGCGATTTTGGACTATCGCAATGCAAACTTCGACTATCTCGCATTGCGATAGTTGTCGAAAATCGCAACGACTGGTGGTATTGTATTTGTTTCTTAAGAATTTTCTCTAAAAAGTTAGTATTCACGCGGACGTGTCAAAGACACGTATTACCACGACCCGACCCGACCCGACACGACCCGACCCGAGACGGACGGCGGCGGCGCGCGAGAGTCCCTCTTGTTCTCTATCACTCAACAAGGTAGTGGGAAAGCCAAGCCTTAAATACCATTCACAATAGTGTTTCCAATACTATGTGTGATTGAGCATTACCAACACTTGTTTCCAATACAATGTGATTATTCAAGAAACAATTAACAATCATGCACCTTAAAACAATTGAATCAGCAACCAATTGCATTAGTATTATACGATTAAATATGTCATAATTAAATGTCAATCTACAATCAATCGCGATTATTGCAATTTTAAGCAAAACATTCAAAAAATAATATCACTATTTAAGGCTCAATCCCACATAGTATTGGGAACAAGTGTTGGTAATACTCAATCCCACATAGTATTGGAAATATTATTGAGAATGGTATTTAAGGCTTGGCTTTCCCACTTCCTTGTTGAGTGATAGAGAACAAGGGGAACTCTCGCGCGCCGTCGTCCGTCCGTCTCGGGTCGGGTCGTGGTAATACGTGTTGTCCGCGCGAATACTATCTTTTTAGAGAAAATTCTTAAAAAACAAATGCAATATCACCAGTCGTTGCGATTTTGGACTATCGCAATGCGATTTTGGACTATCGCAAACTATCGCATTGCGATTTACATATTCGCATTACGATAGTCCAAGTTCGCATTGCGATAGTCCAAGTTCGCATTGCGATAGTCCAAAATCGCATTGCGAATCTGGAAACTGATTTGCGATACCGGAGATCGTGTTGCGAATTATAGATCGCATTGCGATTTAGTTGGTCATTTTGGCAAATCCAAAAAAATTTGATTAAAATCGTATATTATAAGGTATTTTTGGTCACTGAGGTTATTTTCTCAAAAAAAAAAATTCTAAAGACGTTAAAAAATAAATTGAATTTATTTTAGAAGGTCACATATTCAATTCTCATGACATTCGAAAACAAATTAATTTTTTAGAAGGTCAGTGGCTCGATTCTCAAGACTTTAAAAAACCTGTAGAGTTAATGTCACGGTAGCAGAAGGATCAAAATAGAGTGGTATTGATTGTTTGGGGATTGATATAGAATGCTTTAAAGTTTAGGGACCAAATTGGAATAGGTCATAGTTTGAGAATTGATTATAAGTTGCGCATAACTTTCAAAATTATCTCATTTATAACAAAATAAATGTTGGCTTCGGTAAGTAAGAAACGTGTGTTCCTAAATATTAATTAATTTTGGTTTAAAGGTATAAAGTTTTCAATTTCTTTCGAAAACACTGAAGTATTTAAATTTTGGGTAAACTACACATATAGTACCTAAACTATTAGTTTAGATCTGTTTTAGCACTAAAACTAACATTTTTTAAAATTATACCTAATGTTTAGTTTTTGTTACATTTTAGTACTCCACTGTTAAAAACTTAACGTGTTTAGTATCTAAACTTTTATTTTTTTTCAAAACTTAACTTTAAATTTTGAGCATGGGCACTAAGATGAAACAAAAACTAAACTTTAAGTATGATTTTGAAAAAAATATAAAAGTTTAGGTACTAAAACAGACTAAAACTAATATTTTAGGTTCTAATCGCATAATTTACCCTTAAAGTTAAAATTCACTCTTTTAATTAATGCTGATTAAAAAATTAATAATTTTTTTTAGATTAATTAGTGTCGTGTTACAAGTTTTCAAATGAAATTTTAAAATTTAAACGATTGAAATTATCAAAAGATTTATTTTTTTAAAGTTAAAGCGATTACAAAAGTAGTATATGTTTAAATATTCTCACCATAAACACTAAATCACCCTGTTGTTGTAGTTGCTAGTGTTTGAACTCGTAACTTTTAGAAATAATAACGATCACTTTAACCACTGAGATAAATTAGTTTGTATTTACGATTGACGTTGATCATTCATATTTGTAACTCGGATTAAATAAATTAAAATTCAGTTTCAAAAAATTATATACGATCCAAATTAGATCGATCAATATAAAATTAAATGAGTTTTATAAACTTTAATAAGTTATTTTATATCGATATTTACAACAATTCAACCATTAATTGAATTTACAATTATTATATAGAAAATTGTTATTGCTTGAAACCTTGAACCTGCAGAGTACATACCAGTCCATCAATGGTTTTTCAAGACAATACTTGCGACATAGATTCGGTATGCGTATCGGAAGCGAAGCGAAATCGTTGTTGCAACTCCGGTTTTTCATGATCATGCCGGAAGTTTGATCACGATTCGTTGTTTTCCTATAGAAAAAGAGTCTGAAATCTTCAGCTGGCTGATCAATTTCAATGGATTTATCACCTGAGCATGTCTCCTTTTTGCAGTTGCAGCCCACTCAATGCAGGTGAGATGCTGAAAGCACCACCATTACCGTAAATCGAAGGGTGAGCGAGAGACATCGGTCGATCGGGAATCGGGGGCAATTCGATATCACCTTCTAACATTTTCAGCGCATTCGAAATGGTAGGCCTTAAAGCGACCATAACATGAGCACACAAAATCCCAACCTGCAGAAATCTCTCCATTATAGCCATTGGATTAGAATTCACGGAATCCTCACCGTCGATCAATGAACGATCCAAAGCGTCATCGACTTTTCCGGCCTTCATCAACGACCAAGCCCAATTAGTTATCGAGAACAGTCGTGGAGAGTTCGATGAAGACAGATCTAGAGCTTTTCTCCCACACATTATCTCCAAAACTACAACACCGAAACTGTAAACATCGCTCTTCTCGGTTAGCTGCCCGTAAAGAGCGTATTCAGGGGCTAAGTATCCATGAGTCCCGGCCACTCTAGTAGTGAGGTGAGACTGACCTTCCCTACTCTGCTTCGCCAACCCGAAATCCGACACTCTCGCTCTCATATCAGCGTCGAGCAATATATTCGTGGCCTTAATATCTCTATGATATATCGCAGGCTTCACTCCATAATGCAAATAAGCCAACCCCTTTGCCACATCCAAGATTATGCTCTTCCTCTGAGGCCAACTCAACGGTTTACTCCCCGGTTTTGACACGAACAAATGGTCATCGAGGTTCCCGTTCGGCATATAATCGTACACAAGATATCTCTGATTCCCTTTCTTATCATCACAGCTTTCAGTTTCATCACCATCGATCATACAACAGCCTCTGAGTGACACAACATTCCTATGCTTCAAGTTACTAATAATCTCTACCTCGTTGCAGAACTCTTGGTCACCTTGGAACTCCGATTCCAATACCCTCTTAACGGCGACCTCCGTCCCATCCGGTAAATTCCCTTTGAAAACGAAACCGAAACCACCTTTCCCGACGATATTCTTCTCCGAAAAATGATCGGTAGCCTTCTCTAGATCATCGAGTTTGAACCAGATCGAACCTGTATTAGGCCTTAACCTTGGCCTAGACCCTTGCTCCTCAAGATCAGCAAAATTACGACCAGAGCTATGGTTTATTTTCTTTCCAAAACTTTTTTCATGCCAAAAGTATAAACCCAGAGAACTAACAAAAACAGCAGCAGCACTAGTTAATCCAAAACAAGAGCCGAATGTCTATTACTCGAACCAGATTTTTCATTCAAAGTTAAAGCAAAAGCACAACCAACAACGCCATTACTTTCGGGTCCAAATTCATTAACAATCCCAGCAGCGTAAAGAACAATGAAATCGAAATAATCAGTACCGTGAGATCTATTACCATCAATCGAGACCAACGTAGAATGAACCTCGTTCCCAGCACGGAGACAAGTATCACAAGCGGTGAGATCGCTGAGATCGGCCTTGCAACCCTGGTTAAGCGCCGTCGATTCCCCTAACTTACCGACCCAATCTCGAGTGGTTTGAATGTTGGCGCAACGATGAGGCGAAATCACGAACTGAACCGGGTCGAAACAAAGGGACGCGACATTACCGGGGAGAGAAAGAGCGTCGAGCTTCGACTGGAAATCTCGGAGACAGGTATCGGAAGTAAGTAATTCCGGGAGCTGAAAAAGGGTCGTTTCTTTGAGATGTTTGGCGAGTCCAATGCCGAAGACTGATAATAGAGTAACACAGCAGTTTTGCTTCGAGATTTCGGCTTTGGGTGTCGAGTTAAGCGGGTGGAAACCACGGCAAACGGATGAGTTCCATGGGATTCTCGTAACGTAATTGAGATCCATTGGACACGAAGCAGCAAAGCACAAGGAAATGGCTGATATGAAAACGAGAGACGAAAGCTGTAAACCGATGAGCTAGATTGATATGAGTGTTTTTTGTGTTGGATTTGATCGATTTTGGGGTCTGGGTTTTGGATTTTGTACGTGAAAAAGGAAAGGGACGATTAAGTTGCAGGAGGAGTGAAAATGGTCCATTTTAGTCAAAGCCTACTTGGGCGGCTGAGTTTTGTTTTGTTTCTACATTCAGCGATGGCGCTTGTTAGTCACACATCAAAAGATGCACGGAAGAAGACGGCTTTTGATTGGAACGTTGGTTACACGCTATTTAAGGACGGTGAGATACAACATTCTCTCATTTGCCCTTTTTAAAATAGGGTTAATTACTTTCTAAGTCCTAAAACTACGATTTAAATTTTAAATTGAGCCTAAACTTCAAAACGTTCTAGTTAGATCCTATTTGTCATCTTCATTATTGAATTTTAATTCAAATCTAACATGAAATATATTTTAAAATATGAAAATAAAATTTTAAAGAGAAAATAACTTGAGTGACAAAAAATGTCTTATAATATACGATTTTAATCAATTTTTTTGGATTTAAAATAATAACCAACGAATTCGCAACACGAACTCCAATTTCGCAACACAGTTTCCAAATTCGCAACACAAATTTGGAATTCACAACACAGAAGTCAAATTCGCAACTCAAATTTGACAATTTCGCAACACAAATTTCTTTTTCGCAACGCAATTTTAAATTCGCAACACAAGATTCGTTTTCGCAACAAGATTTTATAATTCGCAAAGCACGTTTCAATTTCGCAACGCGAATTTTATTTTTCGCAACTCGATTTTTGAATTCGCAATATGAATTTTAATTTCGCAATACGAGTTTTGGGTATATAAACTACGCAGTAGCATCAACTCATAACCTAAATCCCTAAATCACAACTCAGTCCATCTCCATTTCTCACTTTCTCCGGCGACATCTGTTCCTATATCCGACGACATCCTTCCCCATCTCTAATTTTTTTTACATAATTTTATTTCTATATAATTTATCAATGATTTCTCTCCCAAATTATCAAGTATCAACTTAATAAAGGTATATTTTTCTCTAAGTTAGTGATGATATCTAGTTTATAGCTCGTTTGTTTAGTAAATTAATTTACAATTTGTAGAATGAAATCATCTAATGTTGATCATGTTTGGATAGATTTGTGTTATGGAGGGTCATGAGAGAATGTTAATGGTGTTTTACAATATATGCCTTTACCCATTAATCTTCAACTAAAACTATCGTTAAAAAATTTAACTTATGCAACTCTAATGTTAGGTGTTTCAAAGAAATTAAGTTTAGAGCCTCTAAGTAGATTTAGACTATCTTATCAGAAAAATGTAAAGTTTATTTGTTAACCGACAATGAAGATGTTGAACGATTCATTGCTTACATTAGTATTTCGTAAGATGGTGTTACATTGTATGTTGTTGAACCTAGAAGTAGTGAAGTTGGGTCCGTAACGGGTAGTAATAAACTAAGTTCTTCAGCCCCAGTTTATGGTGTTCACAATGTACAACGTTGTTATCAACCTCAAAATTTCATGGTTCCAGCACAATTTCATCACCAAGAAAATTTTGTTTCACCACATTTCCAATACCAAACACAATATCAAACACAATCTCAAAATCCACAACTTTTCCCTAATTCAAATCCTAATAATCTTTTAGCACCAAATTTTGATTTTCGTATTGACCAGTTAGACGATGATGAGCCAACAGATAAAAATGTAAGTACTAGTCAGTATTTGAAATTTGATATTGGTCAATACCCGGACTTGAATCTTGGTCAATACTCGGATTTTGATGATGTTTCAGATCAGATTTGGGGTAAAAGTAAAGAAGAAAAAACATACCATAGTTATTACAAGAATGATTTTGATATTACTCAATACCCAGATTTTGATGATGAAACAGCCGTTGCCGAGGAAGATGTTGTTGATGATAATGAGGATGAAGTTACAACTGGGTTAATGTATTTGAATGACAGTCTATATCGGGGACATGAAATTATGACTGACATGAATGCTCGGTTCATTTTCATTTTCGCGTTACGAATTCGATTTTCGAGTTGCGATTTTCGTGATACAAATTTGATTATTGAATTGCGAATTTCATTTTCGCGTTGCGAATTTGATTTTCTTAAATGTAGTTTGCCTTCAACATGTCTTTTTGCCTTTCAACTTAATGCAGATTGAAATTAAACAAATCAATTAAACAAAAAAACAAAATTTAGGTTGACAATCATTAAAAATAAGATTTCATGCTAAATATATGTAACTTGCAAATAGATATGATCAGCCAATGAACTGAGATAAATTTCATTATTTAACCTGTATCAACAAATATTTTCATGTTCATCAACTCTCTGACACGAGGGTCATGAAAAATGAGAATCCCTTCCAAAATTATAACATCTGAAGGATTAACCTGCAGAAACGTTATGGCCATGAGAATTTCTACACATCCAAAACCAACAAATATGAGCTGAAATTATTGAATTCTAGGTACTTAACCAAACATTTTCAAACTACTTTTGATCAATATTTCATCTAAAACAAAGAGTAACAGGTTAACAACCCTTGTTCAAACTTACCAATAACAAAAGGTTGTTTATGCACACTTTCAGCACCCGGTGAGGTTGTAAGCATATCAATATTTCTCGGCTTCAAACCTATGCATAAAACTCACAAGTGAGAAAAGATAAAAAATAAAATCATGTACATTCTAATCACAGTTCAGAGTCATATAGACAAGCGAAAGGAAATTCTCACATGGTCATACTATCGCATATCAACCATTATTTGCAAGTAGGCAACGTCTCACTTATATATCTCTAGCCATAAAATGCCAAAACCACAACCCTGTTACACCTCTATCTCTATCTGTCGGAGGTAGAAACTGTTTGCCTCCTCCCGTCATACGTTCTAAGCACATGCATACGAGCAGACCATAATCCCATCCGGCTATTGACGCTTGTTGTGGCGTTGTCTCGTCTCTCATCATTGTAACTTTTAGCTTATTTGTCTTCTCGTTTCCTGAATTAGTCCAATAAGCTATCACATCCAAGTATTTAAACAAAAGATCGCTCCATCCCCTACAAATAATATCTTTCAAATTAGACAATGGTATGTAATTCAACATGCTGTCATATACTATCGTCTTCAGTGATGGGAGCTGAAGCTCGACGAGAAACCAATGATGATGTTCTATAACAGGGATAAACACTTGCAATATAATAAATAATACTTCAACTGCGCACATCAAATAAATTTTATGAACACATTTAAATATGAAAAAATAAATACTAACATTATCGACCTCCCACCACGCAAGATAAAGGATAGCTTTGTCATTACCTAACGCATATGAAGCGTCTCTCTGATCCTGCAAGTGAGTTGCATGAAAAAACGAAGGTATAATAGTCCATCGCGTCTTTTTGAGTTTCTTCAATCTCCTTAAAATCAGAAGTCGTGTTACCCATGCATTAATATGCTGTTTTATAAAAAAAATACATATATTAGTGAATTTAATAAATTAAAAAATAATCAAAATCAATATAAAAAGAATATAATACTTACCCCCCATTCGAAATAAGCCATTATCTTCAATCCTTAATAAAACACCCCACCAAGACCGCTCAAGACACAAATGTGTATTGTCGATTTTGTATATGTCGGTGAAGCACCACTTGCTCCGCTCATGTAGATAAAAATCAACTGCGGTCTTAGCCCAAACGGTATTATCCTTAACTGTCTCTGGTAGTGTGTATATCTCATGCTAAGGAATGATACTGGCAGGTAACTGATACGAAAGCCATATCGGATCCATCATACCGGATACAAGAGGGGGTTTACCAATATGTCTACATGGTATGGAATGTGGATCTTGAACGATGGGAGGTGGATCCTAAATGATAGGAGGGGCATCTTGAACGATGAGAGGTGAATCCTGAACAATAGGAGGTGGATCCTGAACAATGGTAGGTGGATCAAGCTTCTTCTTACGCAGTCTCGGAACTATTGGGGTGAAAGGAGACGTAATGACAGGTCCACGATGTCTAATGCGTGAACCCCATCGTGTAAGAAAAACTTGACGTAAAGCACATACCTCATCGGGCCTCTAAAAATAAATTAATACATACATCAGTAAATAAATAAATAAAAAATGTTGAAAAAAGTTATTTGCATTTTTAGTATAGTATTTCTTATAAAATTAAACAAACATACCTCCTTGCGCATAGTATGAACCTCATTCTTCAACGATGAAACAATCTCACGTAGAGCACCGACCTCATCACGTAAAGCAGCTACTTCACCACGTAAAGCAGCTACATCACCAATTAAAGACCCTACCTCATCACGCCATGCACCATTGTTATCACGTAAAGCACCGACCTCATCACGTAAAGTATTGACCTCATCACGTAAAGCACCTAACTCATCTCGTGGAGGTGGAGAACGGGAAGATAAATATCGTGGCATCTTTGCTGGTCGCCTATCATGAGGTGATGGTGGAGAAGATACTCGATGATATGATAGAATAGGTGATGGATCTCAGTGTCGAGGTATAGAGTCGGCTAGAGCTGATGGCTCTCAGTGTCGAGGTGTATAATCGGCTCGATCAGGTGATGGATCTCGATGTCGAAGTAGAGAATCGACTCGATGAAAAAGTGGGGGGTGCTCATCATCCGTCCCATAAAAAACACCTACTAGCTTGCCACCAATTAGTGACAACCTCAGCCTCTATGGGTCTCAATGTCTGTAATGGATAGTTTGTCTCCTAACAATATAAAAGCCTAAACAATGTCAAACATCTTCTAGTAATAACTTGTTTATATATGATAATATTTGTGTTAACTTACATCATTGATCATCATATATGGTAGTAACTCTTCCCAATCCAACAGCCGGATCATCTTCAAAGTAATAGCCTTAGGAATATCATTTGAATTCTTGATGGCATAAGTACGCATGTTGGGAAATGCCTCAAATATCCAAATCTACAATATAATACACAAACATTAATTTTAGTAATTGTTAAATAATTAATTTTGGAAACATTATATAGAAATTCTTACCTTAAAGGCTCAAATAAAGCCTACCAAAGTGTATTTGGAACCATGCCCACGCAAACTACGCCGGTCCTCAAAGGCAAACGATAATTTTTTCCAAGTAGCTTTCCATATATATGAACCTCACTGAAACACATTCCATGCATCTAGGTCATCTACCAATAATATTAAATCCTTAAAAATAGGTTGTATGCCATCTTTGGCTAAAAAATCGACATACAAAAGTAACAAAAGGCATACTCGGACAACATCAAGGTCATCAATCTGAGTAAAACCATCTTTAATAAGTAATCTTATCAAATCGTTGACGTGTAAAGTGGCCTTCACATTTGTCAGGTCAGTAAAAACCTGAAATAACCATGATGGGGTTGTGATATGACTAGTGTATGGACCTGATTCATCGTGTTGTCTGAAACGTAGACCAGTGACCAAGCAAAACTCCTCCCGCCCAAAACGAGTATACGCCGGTGGAAAATGAAATCATATCTCCTCATCGTCACGTTGTATTCCCTCGGGTAGATCGTTCGTCATGGTCTATAGAAACAAATGAGTCAACAAAACATCTCCACTTGGATGTTGTACTTTCAGCCATGGCCCAAAACAAGTATTCTCAAACAAATTTCTTTGGACAGGTGTAAGTGTCAACGCAATTGTAGTAGCTAGGCTTAATTTATTCCTTAAAGTCAATGCAGTTGAAAAAATTCCTAACAAAAACAATAAAAATACTAAGTTAGATATAATAATATACCAAAAACTACAAATTATACACAATAAACAGACATGATATTAAACATGGAAAATATAGCCAAATATGTTTCAAACTAGCCCGGTATTCACCCAAGTCATTATTCTATCATAGTTCACAAAATGCATCATATAACATTCCAGAAGTAAGCACTTATATAAACATTTAAAAAAACAACATATAGGTTTAGCGCATGTTCAAGGACAACATTCTAGAAGAGTAGTAGTTTATTCTTGAAACTTAAATTCGCAACACTGTGAAGTTAGTATTTGTCTTTGTTTTTTGGTTGAAGTGATGCAATTCATTCAAGTTTCAATTTGGAGAAGAATAGTAGTTTATTCTTGAAACTTAAATTCGCAACACGAAAATCGCAACACGAAAATGAAATTCACAACATGAAAATGAAATTCGTAAAACGAAAATCGCAACTCGAAAATGAAATTCGCAATACGAATTTTGAATTCGCAACTCGAATTTATTTTTCGTGTGGCGATTTTTGTTTTCGCATTGCGAATTTCATTTTCGCGTTGCGAATTTCATTTTCGTGTTGTGAATTTAAGTTTCAAGAATAAACTATTATTCTTCTGCAAATTGAAACTTGAATAAATTGCATTACTTCAACCAAAAGACAAATACTAACTTCACAGGGTAAAAGATTAAACTGTTTAGCAGTATTGGCAGCAACCGAATGAATTTACTAAGTAATCTAAGTGAAATGGTTAATCTATATATTGAAATTACGAGTAAATTTAACATCAATTTAAATATGAAAATGATTAATTATCTAATAATAATACAAAAATTTCAAAATAAAAATAATTAAAAAAAACTAACCATCGGTTGTTGATTTTTTATTTGTGGCCGTGAATGGTTGTGAGAGGGTGGTTGTGAGAGATGAAGATGGAGGGGGTCGCCGGAGATGGAGGGAGGTCGTTGGATATGGGGACGGATGTCGTCGAAGATGGGGATGTATGTCGCCGTAGAGAGTGAGAGATGGAGATGAGACTGAGTTGTGATTTAGGGGTTTAGGTTATGAGTTGCGATTTACGGGATATATTATTCACATTTGTGTTACAAAATTAATATTCGTGTTTCGAATTCGAAAATCGAGTTGCGAAAATAAAATTCTCGTTGCAAAATTAAAACGCGCTTTGCGAATTATAAAATCTTGTTGCGAAAAGGACTATTGTGTTGTGAATTTAAAAATCGCGTTGCGAAAAAGAAATTTGTGTTGCAAAATTGTTAAATTCGTGTTGCGAATTTGGAAACTGTGTTGCGAAATTGGAGTTCGTGTAGCGAATTTAAAATCGCGTTGCGAATTCGTTGGTTATTTTTGCAAATAAAAAAAATTTGGTTAAATCGTATATTATAAGGTATTTTCGGTCACTCAAGTTATTTTCTCATTTTTAAATCATGCTTCTTTTTACATATTATATGATCCATTTGTCTTGATGAAAAAAAAATTAAAATGTTTTTTAACAAGCAAAATATAGATTTTCAAGAGATAAGTATATATATTTGAATTTCGATCCACATATTTTACCTTAAAGCATGCGCAAATCCATGGGGGCTAGGGGCCATGGTCCTCTAAATTGTTGAAATTATGGACAAGGTGTAAAGTGTGCTACAAAAGAATACGAAGCTACAACTGGAAGCAAACACATGCTATGATAGCTCATGCAGCCGGCGGTTTGGGTCGACAGGGGGCTGCTAAGCGCCGGATAGGTTGGAAACCACCGCCGACTGGGTGGTGTAAGCTTAATTCTGAGGGAGCACGAAAACGTACAACGGGCCTGAATGCTTGTGGTGTACTAAGAGACTCTAGTGGTCGATATAAAGATCGCAATTTAACCCAAATCCGACTGTTTCCGACCCAATTCGATAGGGTCAATCTTTTAAAAAAATGGGCTCGGGTATGGTCATATCATCTCGGGCTTTTTAAGGGGTGGAGGGTGAAAAAACTCCTATCCGCCCTGATTCGAGAATAATAATGTAATTTCCTTAAAAAATTATTTTTTTAAATTAAGTCATTATTTTATATCGGGTCGGGTCAGAGTCAGGTACAGTGTATGTATTTTTCAGGTCGGGTCAACTTTGGGTGGTGGATGCATATTTTCGGGTTTAGTTGGGTTGACCAAAAACCCGACTCATTGCTATCATTAGGTCGATAGCTTGGGGTACACGAAAGCTATTGGTATTTATTCAATATTGAATAAGATTAGTCCTTATTCTTCTTTTTTTAAACATCTTGATCTTTAATATTTTATTTTAGGGCAAAAAATACCTTAAGTTTTACCGAATAATTACTTTAGCTCTTATCTTTTTTTAGAACATTTTAACCCTTACCATTTTATTTTATGGTAAAAAACATTTATTTCAAAATGTTAATAATTTGTTAATCGACTATTTTTATATATAGAGTGATTTTTTTATCTCAAAATAAAACGTTGATGATTGAAATACTTAAAAAAAAGAATCAAAATAACTATTTTAATCAATGTTAAGAGACTAATATTAATATTATACCTACTTGAAAAAAGAAAAAGAAAACCCGTAATTCCAGTTTGAAATTAGGAGTGATCAGTTACGCTATCTAAAATTAAAATGACAAGCACGAACCAAAGTGGCCTCTGGTAAATGAATTATTATTATTATTCTTTGAAGACCCGAGTTCAAATATCATATATGTCAGAGGTGTAAGCGATTAATATCGAAAAGTTAAGAGTTATCTTTAAACAGATATTATCATATACTTACCCCAAATTATTTAAAATAAAAAATTAAAATGACGAGTTATGCCTTCTAAAATTAAAATGTTACAGGCTAAAATGTTAAAGGATAAAGATAAAACATACAAATATTAAGGATAATTTTATCATTACACCAAAAAGAAAAACGTGTCCGTATTTTACTTGCTTTAAGTATTTTAACATCTTAGTTTTACGGTAAAATACATAGATGATTCAACTATAAGTACTATTTTCTCGAGTCCTCTAATTATTGAAAGCTACAAAATGATCATCTAACTATATTGTGTTGTTTTGTTGAGTCTTCCCGCTATTAAAAGCTATAAAGTCGTCATTGGAGTATTCATATTTTCTAAACTCGTCTTTTTTCTGTTAAAAATAACAGTAGTTTGAGTTGGACGTTAACTCGTTGACTGAGGTATGATAAAAATATGATCTTATAATCCCAAATGACTATATTTTCGAAACAATTTTGAGATCAAATTTTATTATGTCGCAGTCAACATGTTAACTTTCGGCTTAGACGACCGTTAATTTTTAACAGAAATGGTAAATTTGGAATATATGAATATTCAAATTACCATTTTGTAACTTGTTATAGTCGAGACTAAACAAAAAACATCTTATGGTCGAAAGATCATTTTATAATTTTCAATCCTCAGAAGACTCAACCAAACAATATCCTACAGTCAAGGCTCTTAATTTTATTCCATATCTTAATTCAATTCATACTACGGATAATTTTTTTATAATAATTCGACTTCTAAATTTATATACTTAAAATATTAAAATTATTTAAATAAATTATCATAATGACAAAAAATAATATACTTAGAATAGTTGATTCATGGTCCACATGTTAGTTTAAGCCAATTTAAATAATATATTTAAATAAATTAACACCTTTATTTTACTGTTAAATAATATATTTAAGATGACTGATTTGCATATTCATTCACATGAATTTAAGATATTCGACCCTAATTTAATATAAGTATTTTCTTTTATCCAACTCAGCTTTCAATGAGAAATTTAAGACACCAGTAATCATTTGATTTAATCAAATGATGCATTAAATTTTTTAAATAGGGTAAGGTTCCAATTTTTGTATTTATAAATAGAACAAATCGAGTTGGTAGGATCATTTTTATCTCTATAATATTCGATTCAAATTAATCAATTAATAAATAAAATTTGAAATGTTTAAATAGTTTGACGATGAAATAATGTATATATTTTTTGCCCTCCCGGTTCCAAGGTTTCGCCTTAACTAATCTGAACCGATTCTTGTTGCACGCCTAATTTTTGGTAGATGAGTCACCCAATAGAGATGAAATAAAATATTTAAAAATTTAAAAAAATAATTTAAAATAAAAATCATAATTTAATAACGTATGATGCAACTAACTTGAAAATTAATTAAAAAACTTAAATTTCTACTTTGTTTCTTTCTCATTTATCAATAAAAAAAACCTTAAATTTCTACTTTTATTCCTTCTTAAAAGAATAAAAATCAATACAAAAATAGTATTGACTAGTTGCAAGAGAAAGACCCACACTTCTTGCCTTTCTCACTTGCTTGTAAAGAGAAGAAGGAAGTCTTTATTTGTATTGACTAATAATTTTTATAAAAATATTATTTAATTCAATAAAAATAAAAATATTTTAATATTTACTTTTAAAAATAGCGAATATAAATAATTAAATTTATATTTTGATATAATAAATACTAATAAAAATGATTATGAATTTATTTGAATGTGTCAAATATTTAAAATTCAAATAATTTTTAAAATAAGTTTTAAATTTAAAAAAAATTATATTTTAAATATTTTTTTTACTGAAATGATCTATCTCTTGTGAAAAATATAAAATTGATCAATCCCTTTGGAAAAGATTGATTTTTTTTTATATTTTGAATATTTTGAAATGATATGTTATTGTTGCCTTTGTAGTAAACTTAATTTATCATTTTCGCTCCTATCTTTTTTTCCCATCAATTTAGCCCTCGTAATTGTTTATGGTGTTCATTGTAGCCCTTGAAATTCGTTGACTGTTTTTTACTAGCATAAATGTGAGTCTTCCATGTCTTTGAATTAAGAGATTAGATTAACATATTTATTTAACACAATCGTTAAAATAAATTCTCAAAATTTTGTTATTTATTTCAGTAAGATTAAAGAATTAAATTAAATTTTTAGAGTTTTTTTATAACAGTTGTATTTATTAAATATTTTATTATTTATTTCATTAAATGTTACGTCATAGTCATCAAACCACATCAATAATATTTGGGTAATCTAGAAATTTAAAAGTGTTGAAAAATGTATAAGATTAATAATTTTGTTAGTCAAAACGAACTTTGAGAACTACGATAAACACCATAGACAACTTTAAGAATAAAATTAATAGAAAAAACAAGGACAATAATGCTAAATTATGTTTATTAAAGGGACAACACCGACCTTTTGCTTAAAAAAAGATAAAAAGGACCAATCTATGAGCGATTTTTTCGATATATCACTGGTGACCGGTAATATTACCGATCTAAAACCGGTCAGACTATATTTCCCGATCTAACACCCATAGCAGTAAAGCGTGCCCCCTGCACCACGCTATACGATGATTTGGCGCCACATGGGGTATAGTGCACCCCTTGCACCGCGCTATACGGTGAGCTGGCGCCACGTGGGTATAGCGCGGCCCCTGCAGCGTGCTATACCTGTATATCTGACACGTGGGGTATAGCGCGATGTAGGGGGCGCGCTATACCCCTAATTATCGACCCCTCCCCTCCCCCATCCTCCCTATAAATACCCCCATCCTCAATCACTTTTATCACACCAAATTCTCTCAAATTCTCTAAATTTCTCTCAAATACTCTCTTTTTAAGGTATATTTTATAATATTTTTACTATTATGTTTTTACTTTATTTAATATTTTACTAATATAATTCTTTTGCAGATATATAATGGAAGGTAGTCTACTTCGCTCGGATGAAAATCATATATCTCTACACTTTGCTGATACGGTAACATTTTAACGTTTTAATTTAATTTAAATTATTAGTAATATTTAGTTATTTATTTAATGCATGATTATTATATTAATAATTAAATATCTCGACACTTTGCTGATACGGTAACATTTTAACGTTTTAATTTAATTTAAATTATTATTAATAATTAGTTGATTCATTTAATGCATGATTATTAGATTAAGAATTAATTTTTGTAATTATTTATTTTTAGGAGAATGACCGTGTATTAGATCCTTTTATTAGGAATCTTAAGTTAGTGATACCCAGCCGTGTCTTGTCGTATTTAGTAGAGGCTAGATTCGGTTATATAGGTAGATATCAGGGTCACTGTAAGATAGAGTCAGACCTGATTTCTGCCTTAGTATAGCGGTGGAGGCCAAAGACCCACACATTCCATCTTCCGTGCGGAGAGTGCACGATCACGCTTGAGGATGTTTCTATGCACCTGGGGCTTTCGGTGGATGGAGATGTGATATCGGGGATAGCTTCTGGTTCTTGGACTGCTTTGTGTCGGGATAGTCTAGGACGTGCCCCGGAAAATTTTATCGGAGGTAGGATACCGTTAAATTGGTTAGATGCCAATTTTCGGGAGTTGAGCGCAGACGCCTCTGAGGATGAGGTTATGATGTATGCACGGGCATGCATACTGCAGCTGATAGAAGGGTTGCTGATGCCGGACAAATCGCGCAACCTAGTTCACTGCATGTGGTTGTGACATCTTAGCGACTTTCGTCTCGCTGGATCATTCAGTTGGGGCTCGACAGTTTTGGCTTTGTTGTACAGGGAGATGTGTAGAGCCACTGACTACAGGCGTAATGCTATCGGCGGATGTCTCCTGCTGCTGCAGTCTTGGGCATGGTATCGATTGCTCTTTTTATGTCCCGTTGTGAAGAACCTATTCGTATTTCCACTACTTCTGAGGTAATTATAAAACTGATTTTGTATATTAATAATTTTATACAGCGTATAACAAATATTTTTCCTTGAATAGGTGGTCTACTGATAGGAAAAATCATCAGGAACTACCTGATGATTTAGAAAAGATTAGGGTGCTAATCGATCAGAAGGCTGGCACACATGTATGAATTTTAATGTTTAAAAATCGATTTTAGATTATAGTTATATAATTAGATTATTATTTTGATAAAAATTATATATTATTTATTTTAGTTTGAATGGGTGCCATATTCTACTGATGATGTGAGGGCGGTGATCCCACCTGAGTTGAGGGGTCCATTAGATGTTTGGATGGCGATGGTCCCTCTGATCTGTTATGCGACCGTCGAGTGGCACTCCTCTGATCGCGTGCTCTGGCAGTTTGGTTGTTTTCAACCAATTCCAGAAGGACCTCGCAATATGGACGAGTTGCATAACTTAAATAGACGCGGCAAGACAGATACAGATTGGCTGGTGAGGCATCATGAGTGGTTCGTGTTGTGGGAGGATCGACATCGGTGCCTTCCACGTAGAGAGCCCATTTTTACTGACTTCTTGATGTATGCTGAGGATTATTATGAGTGGTTCAACAGTAACGGGAAACCGTTTCTACTTCCCGAGGATGCACGAGGGCAGACATTTCCACGACGTCGACAGAGACGTTCACCGACACATCACCATCATCCCCCGACTCGTAGACGGAGAGTAGGTGCTTCCAGTTCATCCTCAGCTGCACAAGTAGGACCTTCCCAGCAGCCACCGCAGCCATATATGATGCCGCCATCGCCTTTCTATTACCAGATGCCGCTGCCGCCGCCTTTACATGGTTTTATGAACCCGCCACCGCCACCATCACAGATGACCCCTCCTGGAGGCTATTATGGGTATATGTTTATAGATCTAATATGGGGTTCATATACTGAATATTTGACGGGTTCAGCCTCATCACCCATGGCCGCAGCACATACACCGCCTCCTGTACAGTTTTCACACTCAGCGATGTGTGGGTTTTATGAGTTTTCCCAGTTTTCGCAGGCCGGTGGGATAGTCAGTCATACACCTCCAGGGTCCTTATTATACGGAGGTGCTTCATCGTCATCAGCTCCTCATGTACTTGCGCAAGATGACGACGATGACGACGACGATGGTGATGATGATGACAGCGAGGAGTCAGAACCAGTGATACGAAGAAATCCTCCTCGAGACCGACAACCACCGCCCTGCGGAACACATTCGCTTCGCAGGCATCGATAGTTTTGTTTTTTATTATATTTGTATTTACTTTATTTTGTTAAATTGTAATTTTTTTTATTTCTCATTTAATACTTACTTTATTTTGTTAAATTTGTTGGAAGTTCATTTTTTATTACCATTTAATATCAGTTATTATAATTTGGTTATCATTTACCATTTAATACTTATTGTTATTAGTTTGTTAAAATTTAATGATTGTGTTTGTTTTTTTAATCTTCATCGGTGATTATCAAATGACATTAACTTGAAGTAAATGCAAATTAAAGTAGAAGAATTATTATTTGATAATAAAATACATCATTTCTTCATCAATTGTTACTTGATGACAACAGAAGTGGACATGTTTTTCTAGTGTGTCCTGGGTTTCTACAATGGCCACATCTTCTGTCTTGTCTAGATCTTTCTCTAATATCCATATCGCAATGAATTCGATTGGATTTTGGACGACCACGCTCCCTCAATAAACTTGGATTTGGTACAATCGGAAGCCAATCTTGAACCTCATCAGGGTCATCTTCATTACCTATGGGGGAAACTCAAATTCGTATACCTTAAAAACTTCAGATAGTAGGTATACGGGATCCACAAAATGGTTATAGTCTTGACATGTATGCGAGCAAGCTGCTATCACATGAGAGCATGGATACTTTAGAGCTTGAAAAAACCCATAGTCGCACGTTCTGTCCCTTAGATTTACTCTTAAAGACACAACTTCTATCCCTTGAAGAGGTCGCGGCAACTCTGTGACACGAAAAATTTCATGCCTTCTAGAAAAGCTTGTTACAGACATTCCATTTGATGCAACAATTTTTTTCTGTAGATCTGCAACTAATTTAGGGTGATAGATATGACCGCCTTGCATCCAGGTTTGAGCTTGTCCCCCAAGCTTCGTAAAAAGCGCCCCCAAACAAAAATATATAGTCTTTACCAAAGCCGCTACTGGTAAGTGACGTGCACCCTTTAAGGTTAAATTGATTGCCTCTGCCAAGTTGGTCGTCATGTGTCCATATCGATATCCACCATCATATGCGTTCGTCCATATTTCTTTATCGATGAGGCTGATGTAATCATATCCTTCCTCGTTCTTCGCCTGCAACTCTTGAAACATTGATTCAAACGTTCGAGGAAGTAGTTCGTAACCTGATCAAAAAATATATAACTTACTAACTTGTTGTCTTTGCAAAATTAAAACGATCGAAAGAAAACAAACTTGCTAAGTTTCACTTACCCATGCGCACAATTAATTGACGCTTATCATTCTTCTTGTACCTTCCATGGTAATTTGCGACAATGTGTCGAAGACAATACCTATGTTGGACAAAGGGTGGTTGCCACATTGGACCCAAAGACTCAATTGCTGCTTTGATCCCAGCTCCGCGATCTGAAATGACACAGATATTTTTCCTCGTGATAACATGTGCCCGTAAATTTCCAAGGAAAAAAGCCCAAGAAGTTATATCTTCTCATTCGACAAGAGCAAAAGAAACTGGAAGAATATTGCGATTGCCATCTTGGACAACTGCCAATAATAAAACTTGTTTGTATTTTCCATACAAGAAAGTCCCGTCGATCTGGACCACAAGCTTGCAGTATTTGACAGCATTAACGCACTGTGGGTAACTCCAAAAAACCCGGTAGAATTGGCATCGATCGCGAAGAACTCGATCATTATGGTATGCATAGGAGGTTTCGAAGTCCACAATTATCCAGGATTCAACGTTCGCACCAGCCTAAACCAACCTGGAAGTTCATTGTAAGATGAATCCCATTCGCCATGAAGTTTGACAATGGCCTTTTGTTTTGCCAACCAAGCTTTTTTATAGGAGACAGTGTACCCATACTGCGATTGTATAGCTGAAATCAACACTGCAACAGCTATATGAGAGCTTGCTTTGACCATGGGCATGATGGCTTGTCATATCACTTCAGAGTCCAAGTTGGGATGATCTTGGTTGACCCCTCCAGCACAACATGTGTGAGGACCGTTGTATACTGTTAGTTCACATCTGTTGTTTTTCCTCTTCCTCTTCGATACGCGAACTATCCAATTGCATCCGTTTTCGCGCTGGGCACAGTAACATACATATTTTTTGGTCGTGGAGCGGTCTACTCTGGACTGAACAGAATTACGGATATTGTAATTTTTGATAGCCATTATCGCTTCTTCTTTGCTTGAAAACTCCATGCCTAAAGATAACTCACCATTATTTATTGATGAGTAATACCCATAGTCACCGAGATGAGGCATATTCGCAAATTATGGCCCGTACATTGCACCATAATCAGCTTCATACATGTGTGCATGAGGGTCAGTTTGAGCCACATTTCCTGAAACTTCATCATCATCGGAGTTGAATTGCGGTGATTCTGGGTCAATGAATAGTCCAGTCTCAGCACCATCCGCACCAGGCTCACGAAGCGGTTCTTCTGGTGGAGATGATGGTTCCTCCATGCTCTCCACATTTAGGTCGAAGAACCTACTACTTGCACGCCTTCCCCTTGAACCGGAAGGCATATCGACATTGAGATCGAAAAAGCTCGCAGTCGAATGCCTCCCCCTAGAGCTTGAAGCCATTGCGTCAAATGGAAACTGCACAGATGGTTGCGTCGATGGCATCTCCATATCAAGGTCAAAGGGATTTGCAGATGAATGCCTTCCCCTTGAACTGGACGCGATGTTGCCATACGGATTGTTCGTCGACCTACCTCGGTACATATCGTAAGGAGTTGCGGATGAATGTCTCCCCATTATGGCATTAAAATCATTACACATTACTGTCTTCAGGCTGTCAACTTGATCAACTTGTTCAGTCAGCCCATAGTGGGAGCTTAATGATTGACCCCGAACAACACGCACTTAAACAAAATGTGCATACATCTCAATAACGGCGTCTGAATAATTACTTTGAGCTTCAACCATCATTTCAACATCATCATTGTTCGAAAGTTCGAACGCTGTATAAGTTAATGGCAACAATGATGTTGGAAATCTATAATGCAACGACGACACTCTTCTACTACTTCCAACATGAATCTTCCTCGAAATCTTTGTTATCAGCTCCTCAAGAGTTATGTTTCTCTTGAATGATATTTTAACACGCTCATTTGATACGAAAACAACGCCGGTTTCATCTTCTCGAATTTCACCATCATAATAAACAATAGCTGAAAGTCGCGCCATTATTTGAGTTTAAAAGTGCGGCACTATTATATCTGTAAAAAAAAATGAAATAAACATGATTTAATAAATTATATATGAACGAACATATAACACAATAAAATTTTTACACATCAACGTAAATAAATTAAATAATATAATTTAATATTATTACTTGCACCGCAAAACTATTTCGACGTATGCTCCCAATTTCCAATTTTACAAACACAAAAATTAATTGAAAATAATTAGTATAATATTTTTTTTAAATAATCATAATAAACAATAAATATAATAAAAAATTATAACAAAATTACCTTATAACGAAAAATCGCACGAACTTTTAAATAAAATATGAGAATATTGCCAGAATTATTGACTCGTTGACGGAATTGTTGTATTAATTTATAAGTTGAGATGAGAGAAATGAGAAATTAACCGGCGGAAAATGATATTTATAGCGATGAAAGTTATACAAAAAACGGTACCTGCCCCGCGCTATATAAAATTATGCAGTAAAGGTATAGCGCGGTACCTGATCCGCGCTATACTCATACGTGGCGTATAACTCGCTGCAAGGGCCGCGCTATAACCACGTGACGCCAGTTCACTGTATAGCGCGGTGCAAGGGGAGCGCTATACCCTACGTGGTGCCAAATCATCGTATAGCGCGGTGCAAAGAGTGCGCTTTACTGCTAAGGGTGTTAGATCAAAAAATATAATCTAACTAATTTTAAATCGATAATATTATCAGTCACCGATGATATACCAAAAAAAAAATCGCCCAATCTATGTCCTCGAATGATTGATTTTTTTAACTGATAACAATCGAATATTTAAAAATAATTGATCCATCAATATAAAATTATTTTTTGGGCAAGCATATCCTTAATCTCAACTATCTTAACCATGTCTTCTTCCTTGTTCAAACTCATCTTCTTCACCTCCGTTTTTCTTCTTCCTTGCCCCGTAACCTCCATGGAAGCCGATGCCCTTCTAAAATGGAAACTTAGCCTCGATAACGACACCCAAACTTTGCTCTCTCGTCTGTGGCCGCCGGTCAAAAGCAACCACTGCAGCTGGGCCGGGGTCACCTGCGACAACACCACCGGGAGCGTCACCGGCATAGCCCTGAATGACTACAGCTTTAGACTGAGAGGTACACTCGACGATCTCGACTTCCTTGCCTTCCCTAACTTGATTTCGCTTCAGCTTCGAAACAACTCACTGTACGGCCGCATTCCTTCCGGTGTTGGAAGCCTCTCCAAACTCGTCTTCCTCGACCTGTCGGACAATAACTTCCATGGCTCCATGCCTGAAGAACTTGGGACGTTGAGCTCACTTCAGTACTTGAATTTCTCTTGGAACAGCCTAACAGGCCGCGTCCCATCATCTATAGGAAACTTAAGTAACTTGGAGTCTCTCTACATTTACATTAATCACATCTCTGGTTCGATCCCCATTGAAATAGGGTTGCTCAGATCACTTTCCACGTTGAAGCTATCTGGGAATAATCTCACCGGTGTCATCCCTGTTTCCATAGGGAACTTGACCTACTTATCTACACTGAAGCTTCACAACAATGGGATTTCTGGGTCAATCCCAAGAGAGATAACGATGCTTAAATCGCTCAACACATTGACTTTAACTAATAACTCAATCTCCGGTCCGATTCCTGCTTCCCTGGGGAACATGACCAGCTTGTCTATACTTGTTCTTAGTGAAAATAGTTTGACTGGTCTCATCCCTCCCGGTCCAGTATACGGTAATCTTACTAATTTGCAGTTATCAAACAACCATCTCACCGGTCCATTACCGGAGAATCTATGCCTCGGTGGAGTACTCACTCGTTTCGGGGCGGGGAACAACGACTTGACGGGTTCGATCCCGTCGAGTTTGAGAGATTGCAGAAGCTTATATAGAGTAAGGCTTGAAGGAAACCACTTCACCTGTAACATATCGGATGCTTTTGGTGTGTATCCGAATTTGGATTATATTGCATTAAGTGACAATGAGTTTTTTGGTGAGCTTTCTCCAAAATGGGGGCAGTGTCCTAATCTAACCAGCTTGAGAGTCTCCAAAAACAACATTTCTGGGAGAATACCTGTTGAATTAGGACGTGCAGCACGGTTAGGGGAACTTGATCTCTCTTTGAATCATCTCGTCGGTGAGATTCCGAAAGAACTAGGAGGATTGGCAATGATGTCCCGTCTTTCGTTAAGAGGTAACCGGTTTTCTGGGAAGATTCCACCGGAGATCGGACTTCTTTCGAATCTAGAACAACTTAACTTGGCATCAAACAACCTGTGTGGACCTATTCCTGATAATCTTGGCAACTGCTCCAAGTTGTTCAGCTTGAATTTGAGCAAGAACAGTCTTGGTTGGGCCATTCCATCTTCAATAAGCCACATGAATGCTCTTCAAAACCTGGATTTGAGTCATAATTCTCTCGTTGGAGGTATCCCACAACAGTTTGGAAGCTTGCATTCCTTGGAGATACTGAACCTTTCACACAACATGCTCAATGGTTCCATCCCAAAAGCTTTCAATGATCTGCATGGTTTGAGATTTGTGAACATATCTTTCAATCGATTGGAAGGTCCAATACCAGACCTTAGGGCATTTCATGAGGCTTCTTTTAATGCCTTAAGGAACAATAAAGGCCTATGTGGTAATGCCACTAGACTAATGCCTTGTGCCCTTCCTTCTCGAGCCAGCCATGGTCATGAAAGAAGGATCAAACTCACCATTCTGGTTGCGGTTCCACTCTTTGCTGTTCTACTCTTACTGTCCCTTTCCCTTACTTTCTGCAAAAAGACTCAAACCCGAGAATCCGACCCCTCCTACCCCGAGTCGAACGAGGACCAAATCGGAGACTTTTTCACCGTATTAGGATTCAACGGAAGGCAGCTCCATGACAGCATCATCGAAGCCACCGAAGATTTCAGCTCCGACTATCGCATCGGTTCGGGAGGATACGGGACTGTTTATAAAGCCGTATTACCAACAGGCCAAGTTGCAGCGGTGAAGAAGCTTCACCGATCCGAAGACACCATGGCTATCAACAACTCGAAAGCTTTCGAAAGCGAGATCGCTGCTTTGTTGGAGATAAGGCACCGTAACATTGTGCAGATGTACGGGTTTTGTTCACATCGAAAGCACTCGTTTCTGGTCTATGAATTCGTGGAGAGGGGGAGCTTGAAGATGGTGTTGAGCAACGATGAACACGCAAAGGAGTTGGATTGGGAGAAGAGGATAAACGTTGTTAAAGGATTGGCTAGTGCCGTGTGTTACATGCATCACGACCATTCGCAACCTGTAGTTCATAGAGACATTTCAAGCAACAATGTTCTGTTGGATTTTTACTATGAAGCTCGTGTCTCTGATTTCGGAACCGCTAGGATTTTAAGGCCAGACTGCACCAATTGGACATCACTCGTGGGCACATACGGGTACATTGCTCCAGGTATTAACTCATATCTCATTTTATTTTCAGGGTAAAGTACACAAACGGTCCCTTGACTATAGGTTATTATTTTATTAAGTCTATCGACTATTAAAAGTTACAAAATAGTCATTCGACTATAGAATGTTGCTTTGTTAAGTCCATCGACTATTAAAAGTTACAAAATGGTCACCTGACTATTCATTATGTTGTTTAGACTACTGTCAAATCAAATTTTTAATGAAAAATGACAGGTTTGAAACATAATTAATAGTCAGGTGATCATTTTGTAACTTTTAATAGTCGAGGGACTCAAAAAAACAACACTCAATAGTTTAAGGATCATTTTGTGATTTTTAATAGTCAAAAGACTTAATAAAGTAATATCTTATAGTCAGGGGACCACTTATGTACTTTACCCTTATTTTTATTTTTATAAAAGTGAATGTTTATATTTTAGAGTAAATTACGAGTTTAGTACCTAAACTATTAGTTTTGGTCTGTTTTAGTATCTAAACTTTTAAAAAAAATCAAAATCATACATAAAATTTATTTTTTGGTTCATTTTAGTACCCCTGTTCAAAAATTTAACGATAAGTTTTGAAAAGAAATTAAAAGTTTAGGTGCTAAAACGGACCAAAACTGATAGTTTGGGTGTTTAATGCGTTAAGTTTTTAACGGATGGTATTAAAATAAAACAAAAACTATACATTAGATATGATTTTAAAAAAAATTGAAAGTTTAGGTATTAAAATAAACTAAAACAATAGTTTAGTTACTAAATACGTAGTTTACCTTATTTTTATTTATTTTATGTGTTTAGTTTCTTTTAGAATTATCATTTAAGGTGTTTGATTATTAATGATAGTTAAAAAAATATTATCCAATTAGCGTTTCGCACATTATTTTTATTTAAAAAATTAAAATTACCAATTTTCTAAAATCTCCCTCTAAAATTTTAAATTACCCTAAATCCCCAAAAATCCTAACTCCTAATCCCTAAGTCCCATATGCCACCATCGATCACTTCCAGTTCGTCGCTATCAGTGAGGCTACACTACCACCAGAACCAAAATTGAGCTTCACGAACCTCTCATCATGCGCTCGTCATCTAATCTTCAATCTCCAAGGGGTTTGTGGGTTTGAGAATTTAGGATCAAGGATTTGGTTCTTTTTAGAAATTTAAAAGAAAAGATTTTTTTTATAGAAAATTTAAAAAATTTAGTATTTTTTATTTTTAAAATAAATAAAAAATTAATTGACCATATTCCCATATATAATGGGATAAGAGGGGAAGTAGGATAGTAGGCTGACTCCCAATGCCAGATTGAGAGCAGCTTCCGTGGAAGACCTCTAGCAGTCAGAATTATGAATTGCCCACCATGGTACTTGATCCCACGACCACAAGATTAAGAGCCTTGTGCTCTACCAACTGAGCTGGACGGAATCATTATGAATTAATGCAATGTGTCAAGCAATCATTGATTGACATAACTTTTTAATAATCGTTGATGAGATAATCTTAAATAGTGATAGAATGAAACTTTAGACACTTTAAATAGTAAAAAATAAATGTTAGACATCTACTTAAAAAAAGTCTTTGTGTACCTAAAATAAACGAGAGATATAATTAAAATGTTTATTTTTTAATTAGAAATAATTCGAATGATGTATACGTAATTATATTATTATTATTTTTGTAGAGTTGGCTTATTCGATGAGGGTGGATGAGAAATGTGATGTGTACAGCTTTGGGGTGCTAACGATTGAAGTTTTAATGGGGAGGCATCCCGGCAATCTTCTTTCATGTTTGACGTCTTCGTCGTCAAAAGACCACCGGAGTTTACTTAAAGATGTGATAGACCAACGTCTTTCACCGCCGGTAACCAAAACCGCAGAGGACATATTCTCTACCCTAAAGATAGCATTTGCATGCTTGAATAGCGATCCCCAACTTCGGCCGACCATGCGCCAAGTTACTCATGCCCTTACTCGTCAATCTCTTCCATCGCCAGCCCCCTTCTCCACCATAAAGTTGGCAGAATTGTTGGGTCATGTTATGTAGTCTACGATGACTAACGATTAATGCATGTTACTGATGATATATTTGCACACGTGTCACATCACCTAAAATGATAATACGACATATGACACTTCAACAATTATGCATATGTAGAAATACTACGTCAATAACATACATTGACCATTAGTCAACTAATGGTTCCATCCAACAAAAGTCATTTTAACAAAAAATTAGAACATTAAGGGTTAAAATATCCACACACAAAAAAGGGCTAAAGTGATCAATTAGATAAGCCGTTGGGGCTAACTTTGATATTATGCCTAAAGTTTTTATATAACTTACTAAAAATTTACATAATATAAAATCATGCTGCGTAAAGAACTAAACCTAATTGGTACTTGTTAGTGAACGTAAAGAACATACAGAGCAATTAAACCAACCTTGAACTTGCCCCTCCTATCGAAACGAGCTCTGGATCATAGACTCACGCTAGCGTCGATGGTTGGCGGCGGTGTTATTTAGCAGCTTCTCCATTCAGAGCTTCTTCTTCACAATCTTCCTTGAACGTTTCTTTATCTTTTAGTTTTTGATAGCGTAAACATCGGTTTCGCGGTGAAATGATGGGAAAGGTCAGCTGTGGTCGAGTGCAACTCAACCAGACAACCAGAGGTTGAAACAGTCTTTCTAACATCAGCGAAAGATCCTCTCTATAAACACATGACGAATCGTAAAAGAATTGATATTTTGGTAGGACAGATGAAACTTTAACACATAGGAACCCAATTTCTTGAAATAAGAATTGAACCATCATTACCTGCAACTAGATTATTTGATCTGAACTGTTGAATTCAGTTTACACTGTTTTGTTGAATGCTGACCTGTCCATGGTCTAACGTCTAGGCTTTGACCCCTTTTGACATTATATGCTGCTTGGACAATATTTCTGCAGTGAGCTGGCGACCAAATAACTCAGAATTCTTAAGAATCAGGTTTCTCGTTGTAGAATCGACAACATATCCTTGACCTGGCATCCACTGCAGTAACTGCAGGAGCAATTCCTTCTTTTCAGGCTGAGCAATGTAACGCGATATCGCAATCTCAAAGAGTCCCTGCATAAAACCAAATAAATACACCAATCTCGGGATAATCAATTGCAGATGCAATCCATGCATCAGAATATAGAACTTTGGAAACATGCATCATTCGACAACTCAGGCAAGTGTGCCATTTATAGCAAAGTAATTTCAGTTCACGAATCAAAATAATGTAAGTCCATAAGTATCTACCTGATCAATCTTGTACCCAGAAGCATGAATGACCTTCAGGACATCGTTTATCAAGTTGATACTACCCAGCTTCATGAATGCAGTTGCAAACTTTTTTATCGAAGGGCGAGAGATGTGTTGCGCGTTATCCTGATAAAAGAAAGAAACATTTGAGCAAAAAGAAACACTAACAGTAAAGAAGGGATTGATCGTTCTATCGCATACCTTGACAACTACATATGCATCTTTGAACAACTTTCCAGCTATTAGGACACGCAGAATTTTCTCATGAAGAGCTTTGCACATTGTTCTTTTGCTATATCTCAACATGTTGTAAACAGAAAATGCTTCAGAATGGGCCTTCATTTTACCAAGTTGAAAGATTAAGGAGGAGCAAAGTTCCTGCAAATAACATAGAGTTATATGTTTATATTCTTTAGTTCAATTTGATTCCAAGAAAAAATGTCGCCCCTGTCAAATTTGAAATTCACCCCATCATCGTTATTACGCATCAAGTGTAGAATTCTCATTAAAAATTGATAGCCGAGGTAAGTTAGTCAGATAGCTTTTGATATAACCCTGTTATTAGGTAACAGGTCCTTTGCCAAAGAAGCAACTCCGATAACCGAAACTTGAGCAAACAAATTGACATAATGATAAGAAACTGCCTTCATGCACATTTGCAGGAGAAAAAAAGTACAGTTGAAGATTACATTCGACTACACAAAAAGAATCGTTCAGAAAATTCTTATTATGGTATGAACAAAGTACTAAGAGTGTTCTACACAATGTTCATAGTGAAACGAGCTCATCAAATAAGGTTAGTAAGTTATGCCGTAATAGGCACACTGAACAAAAACATTGCTCGACGGCGTTCATAATAAGATCTAAGAGTTAGAAAGTCCAATACCTCTTCTGGATGATAGCCTTTACCATGCATGTCCACCATGGTCCTATAAGCAAGAAGATATAGTTTCTCCTTGCAGAAATACTTTATTAGGATATGAAAGGTGCTATAATCTGGACTGATTGCAAGTTCATCCATTTTTTTCATTGTTTGCATTACACTCTCCATATCACCGGCTCTGCAGTAGGCACAAAGCATTGTATTTAGCATGACCAGGTCATACTTGTTATATTTGGCCTCGAAATCTTGGGCCAACTCCTTTGCCTCTTCAAAAAGCCCACCTCGACACAGAGCTGAAATCATGATACTATGGGAGTATCCATCTGAAGAAGACAAATAAAGTTCATAAACTGGAATCGGAATCAAAACAAGGGGGCATGAAACTTCAACATAGCACGTTAAGCATGTATTAAATCATTAGGTAGTGGTCCTTCAAAACTTGGTATCTAACACAGGTAGGCTCAATCTCTAAAAGGAAACTCACCGGATTTGACACATTTTTCCTGCATTTCGGCAAAAACAGCTCTTGCTTCATCTAGACGCCCAGCTTTTGAAAGACCATCCATCAACAAACAGTAAGGCATCTACATATTTTGTTTGCATATTACGAGTATTTAGTTATAAATTTATGTAAGGTATTCAATAACAGCTGCAGCCAACGAAACTTAATACATTAGTCGGTCATAGACACAAAAGAAAAATGAAAATTTAAATGCAAAACTTTATCAAGGTTCACGTCTCATATTTGACCAAGAATAGAATTAGAGCAAATTATTCAAAGTACCTCATCTTCAGCATAACCCAAAGCTTCCAATTCAGATAACAATTTTCTTGCCTTTTCAAACAAGCCTCCTCTAACATATACTTTTAACAAAGTTGTTAGTATAACCTGCAAGAATTTGCAAAAACAACACTAATGACATATGTTTAAACACAACTCACAATAGCTGATCTTCTAAGACGAGACACGAAAAAAATAAACCTTATTTGGTGCTAATCCTGAAGATTTCATTTCCTCCATCAACTCATCAGATTTACGATAATCCCCGCCATAAGAATAAGCATTAAGTAAAGAGCTGTAATGATATACATTAGGTGAATGACCTTCCTCCCTCATCTGGCTAAAGTAATTCTGAGCTTCGTCACAAAGACCATTTGAAGCACAAACAGCCAAAAGAGTTCCGTACATCACACTATCCATTTGCAAATCATTATATTTCAACTCCTTAATCAACTCTAAAGCCTTAGAATGCCCATTTTTCATTCTTATACAACCTGCCAGCAACTTGAGTATGACAAAACAAAAACAACCATTAAAGTCTCATATTACAAATTGGGTAAACAACTAAACATGATAATTGGCTAAAGCACACATTCAGTCACGTTACAAGCCATACCGTATTATAAGTAACCGAATTCGGGGCTAAACCCTCCTGCTTCATCTTATCAAACAATTTAACACCACTTTCAAATTTCCCATTCCTAACCAGACAACTAAGAAGAGAATTACATATAAAAACATTAACTTTGGTTGGTTTATCAGGAATGCTATTGTAAATCTCCAAGGCCTTAACGGGATTGAGCTTTTTCCCCATAACTTTCATATAAGTACTATAAGATGAACCGTTGGTCTTCCCATGGTGTTGCATCCAATCAAACAGCTGCAAAATTGTCCAAAAACAAAAAAGAATCAAACCCCCCACCCAAAACAAAATATCAACTTCCCATGCGAAATTCAAGGTACCTGAGAAAGAAGATGCCATTTGCCTGCCTTCCCGAACTGTCGTAAAATCACATTCAAATCCTGCGGCTTTAAAATCCCACCGAACTCTTGAAGCGAAGAGCTCAAATCGGGGGACTCTTGGACTTGAAGAAGAGCGGATTGTCTTTGCAAGTAAGACTTGGAGTGAGGGCGAGTGGGGTTGGGTTCTTTGAGGGGAGTTGATGTTGTTGTGGAGGTGAGATTAGTGAAGCTGGCTCTTGGGGTTGAAGGGGAAAAGGAAGGAACTATGGGAAATGAAGACGGTAATGGATGGGTGAAAATTTGGTGGTGAAACGCAGTCGTGCTGAGAACCGATGATATCTCCATTAGAGAGAGAGAGCTTGTTCGCTTATCAGTGTTCTGCTTCAGTTTGTGATAGCTTTTGAATGCTTGTTTACTGCTGGGTTAAACTACCCTCAAGATCACTAAACTATTGAATTAATTATATTTTGATCATTGAACTAAAACTTTTATCAATTAGATCACTATACTTTCAATTTGATTTTGATTTCAATCAACAGACAGACTAGTCTGCATTTGTAATGAAAGGTTCAGGAACATATGGATTTCGGCTCTTAATCAGCTGCAAGTTTTCAGACAATATTAGTTTCGGTTAAGACGGTAAATCGGTTACTTGCCCCGGAAACAAGCACGTCTATGATTCCGGTATGCTTTCTATCCCATCCGAGTTCCACAAAGCTGCTACTCTTGTCCAAGTTTTGAATATTAGCTAAATCATAATTCCAGCAATAGGGAGCCATTGTTGCCCTGATCAGCAACCATGCTGCTCCCCATATTAGTTCATCTTGCATTCACCGCAGAAGCTTTGCTTCGAGATCGGAATTTAATTCGAGTCGTTATTCATATACACCGATGATTTAACGTAACATTACCCGACATCCACTAAAATCACAGGAAAATATGCACGCCCGTGGTCCAAGACTGTCATTGTATGGTCCTTTGTACCACCTGCAAATCCGAAAACCCGATCCCCAGCACAATTGTTCTGTTATTCATCGGAGATGGCTTCGACATATCAAAGAAAATAAACTTAGTGCTACCATTTACCATTCTTGCTCTTTTGAGAAACCTAGAGGAATATCCTCGATTAGTAGGTCTAAACACCATCAAAGAGGCTGCAAGCGCGGCGGCTATGTCGGCTGAACTTCTTGCCCCCGGAAACCATTTACTCGCTGCATACGGCGTTATAGAAGAGCGTATTGCACCATATAGACATAGATAAAGACGTACACCGATCTCGAAGCCGTCGCGAAGAGCGTAGTCCTTTGTCCAGGTGATCCTGTGAGTAGGAGGCAACTTCCCCAACCGATGTCCTTGGTAGAACTGAATGCTTCTACGTATATAGCATTATATTTCGAAAACATAACCGAAAATAATTAAAGAGATTAAACACATGTAATATGTATTTATTTAATTTCGATACCATGTTTGTGATGTGATATAGTGTCTGTCCAATTTTTTTCTCTTTTTCTTTGGTCCATGTTAATTTTAGTTCGGTGTTGATCGTCGATAGTTGGTGTTTATTATTATTTTTATTTTATTATAATATATCTTTATTTTTTTATTTTTTTTAATAATTTTGTATTTATAACCTTTATGACATATTTTTTATGTCTTTATAACACATTTTCGATCGTTTGACCGTTATGTTCATTTATCTTTTCTTTTTTAAGATTATATTTGACATCGTCATGACTAATTAAAATAACACTTTATTTTTAATCATGTTAATATTCCCTACTTTAGACCCTCGTATTGGATTTGGATACACGATTTACGTTCGTAGATAATATTTTCACTTCGCTTAATTATGATTTGTAATTTGTCGATAGTCTTTCAATAGTTTCATTCCCTTTTGTGATTCGTTAGTAAATGCAGTCAAATATATTCATACCTACCTTTTATATGAGTTTATTTTGTTATTTTTTTTAGGCTTTATACATTTTTAGGTTCCTAAACTATATATCATATTAATTTTTGGTGCCTAAAGAATTTTTCGTTAAAAATATATGTCTAATATTTTATTCGTTATCTTTTTAAGTGCTTATAGTGAAAAAAATCTGAGTCATGTGTCACTCCAATTTTTTTTAAATATTTTAAAATGATATTTTATTTTTTAAAGAAAATCAAAAAAATATAAAATATTACATGTGTCACTTAACGAATTTTTTTAAGTGTAAACAACTAAAAAGTATAATGAAAAAAATATTATGCACCAAAAATCAATTTAAAATATAAATTAACCTCATAAAAGTGTATTAAATTGATTTTTTAACCATTTTTTGACTTATTATCTTAAGTGTCTAATTTTTTCGTATTTAAAAAATATTTTTATTATATGCTTGGTTTAGAATTATAGTCCTAAATTTTTATTATAATTTAAATCGAATGCCCACGGGTTCTCCTTCCTTATCTCTTCTTCTTCTTCAGGAGTGAAATCGTTCTGGATGTTAAACGTAGTCCGAATCTCCTCCGGCGACTTCCCCTTTATTATGTCTGCAACTTTTTGGCATATTGAATCCAACAAGGTCTTCACATTCAAAAAGTTAGCAGCCTGTAAATCAAATTTCAATCTCAACTTGTTATTATCATCATTAACAGCTAATAAAACTGCCATGGCAATAGCGATTGCAGAATCATAAATAAGAGAAGAAAAACGAGAAACTAACCAAGATGAGACCATAGAGGGTATCTAGATCAACTCGAAGAAACACAGCATCCCAAGTTTCGAGTTGATCATCACCCGAGTTATTTCCCCCATTGACGTGCATCTTGCAATACTCGAGAACCTTGGATAAGATATTGCCGGTGACGTTAGGGATAGGGATTTTTTCGCCGGAACAATCGTCTTCGATCATGTTTTTTATCGTCTCCAATTGAAGCGCCACCGCTTCTTCCACCGCGAATTTCTCTCCGTCCGAGCTCTCCAATATTATCCTTTTAGAAGTCGATGATTTTCATGATAAGCTTGTAGAGCACGGTGCAAAGACTAATCGGTCTGAAATCAGCAAATGACTCCGGGCTCGCAGTTTTTGATATGAGAACAATTCAGGCTTTCTTGAGCTCCGAATCAAGCGTCTTGCCATTGAAAATATCTTTGACCCAGACACAAACAGAAGTCCCAATGGTATGCCACTGGTCTTGAAAGAAGAGAGCATTCATACCATCAACTTCCGGAGACTTGAGTGGGCTTATATCAAACATAGCGCTGCAAATATCCTCATTCGTAATCGAAGCGTCAAGAGCGACGGTGTTCGCGTCAGATAAACGAGGAAAAGCCTTCGTGATCGGAAAGGTACCCGGATTGCCTTCCTCGTCCCGATAAAGATTGAAAAAATAGTTTACCTCTTCAGCACGGAGGATATCATCATCATAGCACCAGTCTCCATTACTAATGCAGAGGGCATTGATCCGATTGGCTTTGCGGCGGATGAGCGCGCGTGAAAATACTTATTGTTGCGATCACCTTCCATAACCCAGATATCACAAGATTTCTTTTTCCACAAGAGTTATTCCTGATCAAGCATCTCCTCGAGCCTGGTGCAGATTCTCAACTCTTCAACATAGAGATGATTATAACCATGTCTATCAAGGCTAGCTTGGATAGAAGCTAGTTGATTTAGCTTTTTCTTTTCCTGTATGATATGATAAAACACAGTTTTATTTCAAAAGACCAATTATCTCGAATGAACTTGTGGAACTCCGGATGTTTGGTCCAGCCAGCTAAGAAGCAAAAAGGACAATTTGGAGATTGATGTTGAGGTATCAAGGTCCGAAGTAGAATAGAGCGGTGATCCGATTTGATTCTGGTAAGATGATGTACCGTCGAATTCGGGACAAGCGTAATCCAATCATCATCGGCCACCATACGGTCTAAGCATTCGAACACACCTCCATTAGTTTCCTTATTTGAAGTTTTCTTGCTGTTGTTGTTGCTGACCGATAGACGCGGATGCCGCCTTTTCACGACCATCCAGGGGTCGTAAGGGTCGCTTTCTGGGTGACTGGTCTCGTCCTTTCCGTTAGCCTTGGCTACAGTTGTAGTCGTCGAACTACTCTCTTCAGGTCTGGCCGTGGGGTACTCCGTAAGCGTTTCGGTTACCGGTTCTTGCATCGACGTATGCTTAGAAAAGGTGTTTAAGGTCAATGAACACTGCCACTCTCGTGAAACGTCTTCTGTTGCTAATCTCTTTGCATAGGTCCAGTTTGGTAACCCTGCCAACAAGATTATCGATACAAGTTAAGATTTTCTTTTTAAACATATATACAAGTTGAATCAAGTTTATGAATTCGAGTCGAGCAGAGTCTAGTCAAGTTGTTCTGGTTTATGTTTAAATTTAATTATAAATATTTATAATGTTACGGTATTAATTGATTCTAATTTAAACAACATTTTATAACCATATATGATGTTCATATATATTTCTTCATATTTCTTTTTTTATTTGTGATATACATATATCATGCAAAGTTGAGAAACTAGGCTCGAACTTGAAAAAACAATTCACTAATTACTAAAAGTTGTGAGTTATTCGAATCTTATTATAATTAAAACTAAACTTATTTTAAGTGGTTAATCGCATAGAGGTCCTTAAAAAATTTAATATTTTCTTAATAATAACAATTTATTTAATGGTGTATTTTAATATGCACCGTTGAATCTAGACTCATCCATAAAAGTATCTCAATTTATTCATTTTATATTTTTATTAACAAGACAACGTACATTCAGTCATGTATACATCTCCATTTTTTCAATAATAATTATTATTAAATTCAAAATAAGTTAATCGATTTCATGTTGAATGAATTTTTATTTAAAATAATATCAAAATATCAGTCATTAAAATTTATTTGTAAATGAAAAAAATAATATTTATATTAATAATAAAAAATATTTTAATCGAGTCAAATATTTCTTCCAACTCTTTTTAATACATATTATAGATAGATTATAGATATAGATTATAAATTACATACAAAAAATGTGATGTCCCCGGAAACAATTGCTAAATGTTTATCCCTTAAGCTGATTTATGTTTGAATTGATTTGAGCTTTCAGCCCATATTCACAATTGTCAAATAATATTAGTAATAATAATAGGAGGAGGAGGAGGAGGTTAAGCTTGATCCACCGTGACGAAAACATTTGCCGGAACGGCGACATCCGACTCAATCACGACTCGATTTTCCGACACATTACGCAGGGCGTGACTGGGAAATGAGCCGCCCCTGCTAGAGCTTAGTGAATACTGCACATGCTTAATCAGGTTAGGAAATAAAAGCACGGGATTGAAATCAACCGTCCAGGAACTGCCATTCCCTTCAACGGACCCTCTTGCAACCGTTGATTTCATGCTCATCCCCTTGGCATTGTTCCTATCGACTACGACCTGATCGATTTGTTTGAAGGGACCATTTGATTGGTCAAGCTGGACTATTTCAACCCCATTATTGGACCCACTGAACATGTTGTCCACTATACTCACTCCATTCGCAACCCCGTTTATTGATTTCAAGAGGATAAATGCATCTCCCAGGAAGAAACTGCTGGAGATGTGAAGTTGCACCGGGTCTTCGGCCACGATTCCGGTGTAATCGAGGTAAGAATTCACTATCCGGGTCTGCGTGAGACCGGGCAGCTTCAAGTAAATCCCCGTGCCACCGAAACCCGTTGCCTTATTGTAACAATGTACCCCGGAAAAGGTGTTGGCTTGACCTGATGCCATTATTCCGATGGCGGCCGAAAAGATCACCACGTCCGTCACGGCGTTATCGTTCCCCATCAGGTTAATGGCAGTGCCGGTGTAGTTCCGTTCACCCGCATCGCCACCGGCCGTGATATGCTGACCGAGGAAAGAGTTCCTGATATAAGTCTCGTGCCCACCTTGGCCTAAAATTCCATTGCTGGTAAAATGGGCGATGTAGCAGTTGTCGATACTAGTCCTTAGCGAGTTGATCACTGAAATACCACCACCCCTGTAATTACAATCCAACAATAAGTCTTTGAGGGTTATGAACTCGTAGTTATAGGATGATGATGATGAGGTAAGCTGCACATCCAGATTCGAGGAGCTCCCTTCTTTAACTTCTTGAGTAGTGCTGCCCGATGAACTTGCAGACAAATCAATTAGATACCCATCAACCGGAAAATCATCCGACGCTCGCAGTGTCCCTCCCTGGATCTGCTCCATCAAATTAAACAAGAGTTATATTCCGTGATATATATATATAAAAGCTATAATGCCAAAAAAATAAAAAATAAAATGTCATTCACGTCCAGGGATGGGCATGGTACCCAAACCCGACGGTTCTAACCCGATTGGGTCGGGTCGGATTTGAATTTAAGGTGAAAAATATTCGACTCGACCCGACTTGAAAAAAATATAATTTTAACTTATATATTTAAGAATAATTACAATAATATCACTCTATATATTATTTTTTTCAATTAAATCATTATTTTTATTGAATAAAAATAATATTTTTATTATTATTTTGAGTCGGGTTGGATCGACTTCGATTTTATCTCAAAAAAATTGGATCGAGTTGAGGGTATATATTTTTTGGGTCAAATCGGGTCGTGTTGACAGAAACCAGACCTATGCCCATCTCTATTCATGTCTTAGTCATCTAATTATTCATGTAATTCTATTTTAATCACCTAATTATCTTTTTTACAAAATAATACTTAATACGAGGTTTTGATTTCTTTTCCAAAAAACCTATACATTAAATTAAAATATCATTTTCGATTTTTTTACAAGAATTTTGATCTTATCATTTTATTTTAGGATAAAAATCTATTATTTTCGGGATGTGTTAAATTATTAACTAATAATTTTCATATGTAAAAGTTATATATTTACTCAAAATAAAATGCTAAAAATTAAACTATTTAAAAATAAAAAAAATTATTTAATTATATATATATATAGAGGGGGAGAGGGAGAGGGAGAGGGAGAGGGAGAGGGAGGGAGATAGGTAAACTGCATAAGTTCCAGGATTATGACCCATAATCGCCTCTCCAACTACGTGTCACTGAACTTGATAGGAGAGGGAGAGGGAGGGAGATAGGGAGGGAGATAGGAGTTCCACGACGGGATCGATATAAGAGTTCCACGTGTCACTGAACTTGAAATAATAAAAAGCAAATTTTGAAACTTGAGTTTGAAATATTAAACCTCTGCCCGCGACCTTATACCCTATAATTCAATGCACTTCAAGCTTTTTCCCACCAGAAAACTGCGAGTTTGTTTGTTTGTTTTTTTCGTTTTGAAATTCAAATCCAAAGGCAGGTGGCACTCATAAATCTGCCATATGAAATCGTGGTTTGAACTTTTCGGTTTCTTTTCCGATTCGATGACAATGGACATGCATTTTTCTCTTGGATTTCTAAATCAGAAAGAAGAGAATTTAAATCGACGGCGTACCATAAGGTTTCCTGCACCCGGAGCCGGTAACCGCAGTGGTTTACTGAGAACGTAATTCCCGCCTTCGAGATCAATCCGTGGCCCTCCAAGATTAGTGATCCCCTCCATCAAGAGCCCTTCACTCGGGCCGTTAAATGCGTCGGCGATCGCCTTGTTGAGCGCCTCCGTGCTGTCTGATTTCCCCGTCGGATCCGCCCCGTAATCCGTTACACGATACACACGTGAACCAGGTGCTCCCTGCATATCATCAGTTTTCGGTCACGTTGCGGGTAATTAATCTCAGGCAAGGCTAAGAAATCCGATCGACAAGAAAATAAATCATTACCTGCTGCGGCGAAGCAGAGGGGGAGATCGCCGGACCCGAAACAAGAGAAGCCTTGAACGCTTGTAATTGGAACATCCGGTCATGGTAATGCGCAGCAGAAAGCTTCCCCGCCGGTGAATCAAAGCCGGAAACATCGATCATGAACAAACTAACCAAACACGATATCACGGAGAATAAAACACTTCCCTTCACCATCTTTCCGCCTGTGTTTCTCTCCGTTTTCGAAGAAAAGAGACGGTTTAAAAGGCAGGGAAAACTAGGAACATGGAAAGAGAAGGGCCCAACTAAGATCAACGAGGAAATCTATAGAATGTTTTACAAAATTAGGTCACACAAATCACACCTTATAGCATCTGGATTGCTTGCTTAGGTAAAGTCTGTTGGGAATTTAATTACTTGCCGGACAAAAAAGGTAATCAATTACCAACTTCCTACTTTACTAACCCTAACAAACAAGGTTGACGATGAAACTTTTTTTGTTTCATGGATCTTTTTCAATATATATACAGAGATCAATCGATAACCAGTTACTGATTATATGGTTATATTAATTGTGGAGTGAAATTAAGGAATATTAAAACTGCAACTAAGAGCATATGTTACGAGGCATGTGGTGTAACATACAGAGGTCAATTCATTTACTTTAATATAAAGCAGAGAATAAAAAATGTTTAAAGTAGTTTTTTAATAAAATTATGTGTTTAATATTTATTATTAAAATATTTAATTGTTCATAATTATTTAAAAAATATTATCTAATCAAATAGTTGACACAGAATATATTTTTATTTTTTAAAATTTCATTTTTACAATAAAATCATTGATTTTCAAACTCATGAAACTCCTATTTCACTTAATGTGTTTTAAATCTTTTTAATTTACCTAGCTGAGTTAACACATTGAGTTTTTTTTTACCACTTAGTTGTTAGATGGTTAACGGCGTTAAAATGAGATATTATATAGATATAAAATGAAGTCGTTTTAGTGAAAATTTAGTAATGTAATTACATTATTATGTTTGTAAATGTAAATTTTAATGTGAGTTTAATTTTATTTTTATTTTATAGAGACAAATTGCTTATTCCTTAAAAAATTAAAAAAATATATCGTGGTGACAAAAAAAACTCAAACATGTGGATTCATATTTACTTTGACTTTGGGGTTGTTTGTAAATGCTTAAGCAAGTGTTTTTTTTACGCATAATTCTATTTGAAACGCAAAAACATTACAAAAAAAAAATCATTTTCAGTTAAAAATCACATTTGAAATGTGATGACCGACTCAAACCAAGAAGTTAGAAAATTGTACTTTAGGGTGTGTTTGGTTAGGGGAATGTGAGATTCCCATGGGAATGGAATCCACATTCCAACGGTAATCTTACATTATCAATAGTGGATTTTTTTTGGGTATATTACCGGGAATGTCATTATCTCCCTTTCCTTAGGTATTGTTGGATTACCGACGTTTGGACTATAATGCCCTTAAAATTATTTTTTCCTCAAATATATCCTTATTTTGTCATTGAATAATAAAAATTATACGAATGTTAAATTACAAATTTATCCTTAAACTATTTTAGATTTATAAAAAAAAGTCTATAATTAAAATTTTATATGAAGTTCAGGAGTTAAAAATAAAATTTTACCCTTTCATTAAACCTTTTTATATTTTCAATTTTGTAAAAAATATATATATATAAAATTTATGAATTTAAATTTCTTAAAGAAAATATATAAATATTTTCTAACTTGTTAAAAAATAAATATATAATAAAGACAATTTGGTTAAATATACATTCCAATAATCTTTTATTCATTTAACCAAACACGATAATCTTACATTCCTGTTAAACCAACCAAACACAAAATACAACATTCCCAGTAATCCTATTCCCTGGCAATCTTTTATTCCCACTGGTAATCTTATATTCCCACTGGTAATCTTATATTACGTAAACCAAACGCACCCTTAGTATTAGAAAAACTTATTTGGAGAAACATTCCCAAACGAAGCCAAATTGTATACTTGTTTATAATAAAAATTGATGGGGTAGGTTATTTTTCCTTTTTCAGATGAAGTTTACATGAATTTCACTTCCCTCTATCATGTTATATTCAAAAATCTCCTCTTAATTATATAATAATTATTTATATATATTTTCAATTATATAGTTTCATGATCATTTGTAAATAAATTTTAGTTTCATAATTTTTAGTGAAATAAAATTTGAGAAACATTTGAATTTTAAGATAATTAGAGATAAATATATAAACTAAAATTTATACACGAGGAACGTGTTTAAATTTATATAAATAAAAATTCAGGTTAAGTTTAAGGTAAATAATAAAAAAAATATTTAATTTTTTAGTAATTTAATTTTTATTCTTAGTTATTTATATTTAATTTTTTTGAAGGTTTTTAGTTTTTGATATTTTAAATTTGAATATTTTTATTTTAAAAAATAAATAAGCCATTGTACTTTCAAAAAATTAATTTGACTCTCAAAATTGACTAAAACAAACAATTTAATTCATCTGTCACATCACCAGTCATCATGGAATGTCATGTCATTATCGTAACGGTCAACAATAAAAATTGTTGGTCAAATGGGTCATATTGGTTATTTTTCTAAGTTTGAGGGTCATATTGAGTGCAAAAATAGTTCAAGGGTCACATTGGTTTTTTTCATGCCTGCGTTTATGAGGTTTTAGTGGCCTAGGACGAATATATAAATTAGACAGTTAATATCAAGTATTGCAAAAAATGAATCATAAGAACAAGTAAGACTAAATAAATTTATTTGTAAATTGTTTTTATTACGTTTAATATGTTAGATTTTAGCCTTCTGTATCTTGTCGATAAAAAAATAATTAGGTGGAAAGTAAAAAAATAATTTAAAAATATCATATCAATATCGCTATTAACTTTTTAATAGTTAGTAACAAAAAAAACAAAATGTACGTTAAATATGATTTTAAAGAAAAATAATAATAATTGGATGACAAAAACATAAATAAAGTAATGAGTGACTAAATAAATAATTTATCATTTTTAATTATATATAAATTTATAATTTTAGGCCCTGAGCAAGAAGGGGCCCAAGGAAGTGTGGATGGGCATGGGTCGGGTTGGGTCGGGTTTTTGGTCCACCCGATCCGAGAACAAGAGAGCCTCCACCTACGACCCGACCCGACCAAAACAAGGTTTCACCCGACCCGAATATATGACATAGAAACCCGACCCGAAATAATAAAAAAATTATTTTTATTCAATAAAAACAGTAACTTAATTGAAAAAATTATATAGAGAGGGGTATTATTGTAATTATCTCTAAATATATAGGGTAAAATTATATATATATCGGGTCGGGTCGGGTCGGGTCGGATCTTTTTCACCCTAAACCCGACCTGAACCCGAATTATTTTTAGAAAAATTCGACCCGATCAGGACAGGTTTAAATGCCCATCCCTAGGTAAGTGTCTCTCTTGCCCATGCTGAGGGACGAGCCTGGTTTATTTTGAAAAGTACCATGACCTCGAGTATCTTTTTACCTTTTATATTTTTTCTTGGACGATTACAGTTAAAAACGTATTCGATTTAGTTTTTTAAAAAATAGTTAGGTGACTAAAATGGAAAAAAGTGATAATTGTATGTTAAGCATGTTGTTTACTCTTAATTTATTAGGACATGATGGGGGATGATCTGTATCGTCGATAACCGAACATTAACATGGAGAGGTTCCTTCCTTCCTTTGTAAGTACTTGCTCACTAATTAAGCCCGGTTTCCCTTATTTATTATGTCGGAACCGTCTTTCGGTTGGGCCCCGGAATTGGGCTTCGACTTAGGAAAATGGATTGGGAGTCGCCACCGATTATTTATTTAAAAATAAATAGGTTAATCGGATACCTTATATCTTACCTGATCTGCGTTTTACCAAAGATATGTCGGACTCGGGAGTCGGTTACAGCTAAGGAAGGATTAGCACCCTTGAACTGCCCTTTCGGTACTATGTAATTTCCAGTTGTCTTTAATTAAGAAAGTTGTAAATTTAAATAAAAATGTAAAATGACGATCCAAATTACTTACCTTAGATTGCTTAAATTGTACCCTTAGAAAATCAAGACATATATTAGATAAGGAATGCAAATAAAACACCTAAGGTAAAATGGAAAACAAACAAGATGAGTAAAATATAGAATATAAAAATAATGTATATGATGGTAATAATGATAAAGATATAAACAATGGGAAAAATAAAAAGATATATATAATAGTAATAAATAAATAACAACTAAAAACTAAAATAAATCACCATAATCAAATATGTACATGTAAAATAAAAAAAATAATGAAAATAAAATAAGAAAATATATATATATATAACAATAATAGAGAAAAAAAATAATGTAAATAAATATAATAATAAAGAAGTAAAGAAATAGGGTAAAATACAAAATGTGTACATATATACATATATATATATATAATATAACATATAAGTGAAATAATACTATACTAATAAATATATACGAATGTATAAAAAAACTAATAATAATATAAAATATATATAAATATTATAATGTAATATAAAAAGATAATTAAAACAAAAATCCAGAGAAAGGACTAAAATGAAAGAACTGCAGGCTAGAGGTCAAAATTCGAAGCAATATTAAGGGTTAATTTTTATTCGGGGGTGTGAAATAACGCTTTAAAAGGTATGAGGGACCAAAAGGGTAGTTTACCCTATTTTATTTGAAGCACGCTGGTATATATGCTAAACAAAGAACTAAAAACTTTCATTTGGTTTATTTCAAAAGCCAGAGCCATCTCTTTTCCATTTCTCTGTGATGTTCTTGGGCTTCCAAGAACAGAGGCCGTGGGTTCCCAGAAACCGGCCATCAGCCGCCACAAGCCGCCTCGCCGGCGCCGTTGAACGGCGACGGCCGTCGTTCATCGGCAGCAAAATCACGAAATTTTCTTATTTTTCAGTAGCTTTTCACCTCCTCGTTTCAAAAATCCAGATAATTTTTCAAAAAATCAAGCCTCGGGGGCTAGATCTACGGAAGTAAATCCTGAAAACACCCCTTATTCATCGGCTAAAACGCTTCTTTTGGGTTCTATTCGAACAAAAATGACGAAGAGACCATGCATGCAAGCATCTAAAGCGATAAAGGTAAGAACTTTTACCTTTTCCTTCGAAAACTTTGCGAGAATTCCTCTGTTTTCACTCTAATGCTTACTGCGAATTTTTGCTAGGGTTTTGTGTCTATTTCTTGTGAAAACTCTCTCTTGTTTTTTTGTATTTTCATCCGTCCCCTCTTTGGGTTCTGATTACATATATTTATAGGAAAAAATCCTATTTTTAGGTATTTACAACTGAATAAAACACTAATGCAATCTGTTTGTGTTTGTTGGTGACGAATGGGTTTCGTTCGCCGGATGCTTCGGAGTTGTTGGAGGTGAGAGACGTGCACCGTGAAACTCGGAGGGAAATTCGGGAGGCGTGGTACTCTCGTTGAAGGGGAGAACGGCGCTGGAGAGAAGCTGGCTAGGGTTCTGGAAACCCTGGGTCTTGAACTGGTTTGGGCAAGACTGGTTTGGGCCTGGGACGTGTAACTGCTAGGGCCAAAACCAAATTAATAAAAATGTATTCATTATATAGTTTAATATAATACAATATTATATAATATTAATCAGTCGAAATTCAGTGTCTTCAGCTGCCCCTCTTTGCTCATTATCGTGTAACGAAAATAGAGCAAAGATTAAAAGACACAAATTTTGTCCATATCGGATGCCATCGGTTCGGGAGTTGAAATCTGATATTGAAATTGGTTTGTCACTTTAACTCACGAAATGACTCCCTCGTCGCGAGGTTGAGTCTGAGAAACGGATATCATTCGTTGTGAAACTGAAATCCCTGCATCGTTTCGAGTCCAATATCCTTCGTTGTGAAGTTGAAATTGGCTCTGAAATTGAGAAATGTTTGTTGACAACCAGCGGTCCCTTCGTCGTGAAGTTGAACTTGCGTTGTCTGGAGTCCAATATCCCTCGTTGGGAAGCAGAAATTGGCTCTGAAATTGAGAAATGCTCGTTGACAACCAGCGGTCCCTTCGTCGTGAAGTTGAACTTGCGTAGTCTGGAGTCCAATATCCTTCGTTGTGAAGTTGAAATTGGCTCTGAAATTGAGAAATGTTTGTTGACAACCAGCGGTCCCTTCGTCGTGAAGTTGAACTTACGTTGTGTGGAGTCCAATATCCTTCGTTGTGAAGTTGAAATTGGCTCTGAAATTGAGAAATGTTCGTTGACAACCAGCGGTCCCTTCGTCGTGAAGTTGAACTTACGTTGTCTGGAGTCCAATATCCTTCGTTGTGAAGTTGAAATTGGCTCTGAAATTGAGAAATGTTCGTTGACAACCAGCGGTCCCTTCGTCGTGAAGTTGAACTTACGTTGTCTGGAGTCCAATATCCTTCGTTGTGAAGTTGGAATTGGCTCTGAAATTGAGAAATGTTCGTTGACAACCAGCGGTCCCTTCGTAGTGAAGTTGAACTTACGTTGTCTGGAGTCCAATATCCTTCGTTGTGAAGTTGAAATTGGCTCTGGGTAAAACCTGCAAAGATATGCATATATGTGATGTTATGGATGTCATGCTCTTAGGTATGCCTAAAATGCATATGCAACATATGTTATTCTGGGCTCTGGAGAGTAATCTCGATCTCCGGTGGCCTGTCATTGTTGACTCTTGAGCTTGAGGTTTCGATCTCTGATCTTGAATTCTTCAAATGTTTGATGATTTTTTTTTTTGAAGATGCTCCTCAACCATCTCAAGCATGTGTATGAGCCTTGATCGGCTTCTGGGTACCTATACTTTTCAATGAATCTTTGTACAATAATATGCGATTATCTTTCATAAAAATGAATAAACCATTAGGTTTAAATCTAATTCAAGATGCTCAGAAGGAATTGGAGGAAAGATGGTCTTTATTCATAAGGGAGGAGAAGAACAAATAATACATGGCAAACATTCTAGAAAACGAATACACAATGATGTGTAAATGAATGTCTTAGATCTCGATAACGTGGGCACTTTTGAGTTGAAAAGCCGTTTGGTGACTTTGAATGCAACCTTTGCCAAAGGATCTTTGAAAATGCGACAACGTTTGGGAGGGTGCAACATTTCTCTGATTTGTTGAGTTCGTAGAAGATTCATGTGCCGGGATGTTTCCTCTGCTGATATCCAAATCGCCCTTTCCGGGTTTTCAACTTGGACCCATCCTTAGTTGCAAGACGCCCTTTGCGGGTTTTCATCTTGAACCCACCTTATTTTCTCTTTTTTCAATTTAGGGTGCCCTTTCGGGTTTTCACCCTAAACGTTCTTCTTCTTCTTATTCTTTTTTTTTTTCAACTTAGGACGCCCTCTCGGGTTTTCATCCTAAGCGAAGTATTTCTTGACTGCGTCCGAGTTAATAGGATGCGGCAGCTCAGGTCCGTCCATTTCAGCCAGGATAAGGGCTCCTCCGGAGAAAGCCTTCTTCACGACATAAGGTCCTTCCCAATTTGGCGTCCATTTTCCTCGAAAATCTTTCTGGACTGGCCAAATTCTTTTTAGCACTAGATCCCCTTCACGGAATATTCTCGGGCGCATCTTTTTGTCGTGTGCTCGGATCATTCGTTTCTGATAGATTTGACCATGATGAATGGCTTTCAGTCTTTTTTCATCTATCAGATTAAGCTGATCATATCTGGATTGTGCCCACTCTGCATCATCTAGTTTGACTTCTGACAAGACCCTGAGAGACGGAATCTCGACTTCAATGGGTAGCACTGCTTCCATTCCATAGGCTAGTGAAAATGGAGTTGCCCCAGTCGATGTACGTACCGAGGTTCGATAGGCGAACAAAGCAAAAGGCAACTTCTCATGCCAGTCTTTGTAAGTTTCAGTTGTTTTTTCCACTATCTTCTTAATATTTTTGTTTGCTGCTTCTACTGCTCCGTTCATTTTTGGTCTGTAAGCAGTGGAATTGTGATGTTTTATGTTGAACTGTTCGCAAGCAGCACTCATCATCTTGTTGTTCAAGTTTGTTGCGTTATCGGTGATAATCCTTTCGGGTAGACCATACCGACATATAATTTCTTTCTTCAGAAACTTGCAAATAGTGGATTGAGTGACACTGGCGTATGATGCAGCCTCTACCCATTTCGTGAAATAATCAATTGCTACGAGAATGAAACGGTGACCATTCGAAGCCTTCGGATGGATTTGCCCGATAACGTCCATGCCCCACACAGAGAAAGGCCATGGTGACGTCATTACATGAAGCGGATGGGGTGGAACATTTATCTTGTCTCCATAAATCTGACATTTATGACATCTCCTAGCATAGTTGATGCAATCACTTTCCAGTGTGGACCAAAAATATCCGCATCTCATTATTTGTCTTGACATCATATGCCCATTTGCATGTGCTCCACAAACCCCATCGTGTACTTCTTCCACTATCATTTTTGCCTCTTCAGCATCGACGCACCTTAACAGAACTTGGTTATGGCTTTTCTTGTATAAAACCTCTCTGTCAAGGACATATCCAGCTGCCAACCTTCTAAGGGTTCTCTTCTCGATTTCAGTGGTTTTTTCTGGATAACTCCGATGCTTGATATACTGCAGAATGTCGTAGTACCAAGGCTTAGTGTCTTTCACTTCTTCAATTTGGTAACAATGAGCTGGGTACTCATACGACTGCATGTTAATTGGCATCATTTCAGACTCCCCGCCAGCCTTGAATGTGGCTGCCAAGGTAGCTAGAGCGTCAGCCATTTGATTTTCTTCTCTAGGCACGTAGTGGAAGGTGACTTCGTCGAACTCTTCGAGCAGATCCAACACTAGTTTTCGGTACTCCAACAGCTTTATATCCTTGGTTTCCCACTCTCCTCGGAGTTGATAGACTACTAAGGCTGAGTCTCCATACACCCGCAAAGTCTTTATATTTTGCCCCAGTGCAGCCCGAATTCCCAAGACACAGGCTTCATATTCTGCCATATTATTGGTACAATCAAAGTTCAGTCTGCTGGTAAATGGGTAGTGACTCCCTTCTGGGGAGACTAGAATTGCTCCGATGCCATGTCCCAGTGCATTTGATGCCCCATCGAAGTGCATTCTCCAGGAATCGTCCGTTGAAATGCTTGCTTCCTCTAAAGATATGGCCATTAAGTCCTCGTCTGGGAAATCAAAGTCCAGCGGCTCATAGCTCTCATCAGTTCTGCTTGCCAAAAAATCGGATATGGCGCTACCTTTTACCGCTTTTTGGCTTACGTATTCGATGTCAAATTCAGACAAAAGCATCTGCCATCGGGCTAGCCTTCCGGATAGAGCAGGTACACCCCATCATGTATTTTAGAGGGTCTAACTTGGAAATCAGCCAAGTGGTGTGATACAACATGTATTGTCGAAGCCTTTTTGTAGCCCATACCAGGGCACAACAGACCTTCTCAATAGGAGGATATCGGACCTCGCAATCGGTGAACTTCTTGCTTAAGTAGTAGATGGCTCTTTCCTTCTTCCCAGACCCGTCATGTTGACCCAGGACACACCCCATGGAGCTTTCGAGTATGGAGAGATACAGGAACAGAGGTTTTCCTGGGATAGGGGACATCAGTATAGGAGCGTGGGACAGGTACTCTTTTACCTTCTCAAATGCAATTTGACAGTTTTCATCCCATGTTCCAGGGCTATTCTTTCGGAGGAGACGAAAGATGGGGTCACATTTGTCGGTTAACTGAGAGATAAACCGAGCTACGTAGTTTAGTCTGCCCAGAAAACCTCGGACTTCTTTTTTGTGTTCGTGGAGGAGGTAGACTCTGGATGGCCTTAACCTTATCCGGATCAACCTCAATGCCTTTTCTGCTGACTATAAAGCCTAATAGTTTCCCGGATGTCACCCCGAATGTACACTTGCTAGGGTTCAGTCGTAACCGGAATTTCCTCAATCTTTGGAAGAGCTTTCTCAGATTCTTGACATGTTCATTCTCGGTCTGTGCCTTGACGATCATGTCGTCGATATAAACCTCGATCTCTTGGTGCATCATGTCGTGGAACAAGGTAACCATAGCTCTCTGATATGTTGCCCCAGCATTCTTTAATCCGAAAGGCATCACTTTGTAACAGAAAGTTCCCCACATTGTGACGAAAGTGGTCTTCTCCATGTCTTCGGGATGCATCTTGATCTGATTGTACCCCGAAAATCCATCCATGAATGAAAAGTAGGCGTTCCCGGCCGTATTGTCCACCAAAGTGTCTATGTGTGGCAGAGGAAAGTTGTCCTTGGGACTGGCCTTATTAAGGTCCCGGTAATCGACACACATGCGTACTTTCCCGTCCTTTTTCGGCACATGCACTATGTTGGCTACCCACTCAGGGTATTTGGCCACTTGGAGAAAACCGGCATCAAACTGCTTCTTGAATTCTTCCTTGATCTTAAGGAGCATTTCTGGTCGCATTCTTCTCAGTTTTTGCTGCACTGGTTTGAATTCTGGTTTGATTGGCAGTTTGTGAACTACCATATCTGTGTCTAGTCCCGGCATGTCTTGATACGACCAAGCAAACACATCTTCGTACTCCTGAAGTAAGGCTATCAGGTTTTTTCTTGCTTCAGTCGAATGAGTTGTGCCAATTTTAACCTCTTTTCGATCTTCCTCAGTGCCCAAATTTAAGATTTCGATCGCCTCCTCATGTGGCAGTATTTGCTTTTCTTCTTTTTCTATCATTCTCAACAATTCAGTAGGCAAGTTGTACTCTTCTTCATTATCGCATTCTTCAAATTCCCCAAGACAAATGGTTGATTCAAAATCCACCTCCGGATCAGGGTCATTAGTGCCCACATTATCGTTATCTGGGAACCTGAAAGGAGGAAGATGTGTATGTGTGAGAGGATAATATCCCACACGGAATGGTCAAGAACTATCTTCGAGAGTAACTGGAAATGAAATATTGAAGGAGATAGATAATGAATAAAAGAAAACTTTGTTTGCCATGGAAAAGAAAAATGCATCCTTTATTAAACTTAAACAAAACATTTATTCACCCTTACAAAAGATCACCTATTGCCCCGGGTATAGGCAAATAGGGATAGTTCGAATATTACTCTAAAAGATTCTTGTAAACCACAGGTAGTTCTTCCACCGACCAACTGCTAGGTACGAATCCATGCGGCAGAGGGCATATCCTGGATCTATCTTCGTTGTCAACATCTTCTGTGGTCACGGCATTAACGTTCAGATCTTCCAGAGCCGTTCGTAACTCGGACATGGTGGTCTCAAACACATATCCACCTGACTTGAATGTTCTGAAGAGCGGCGGGAATGTCATAGGCTTCCATTGGAGTTCGTTTCCAGTTAATCTGGCTAACCTTCTCTCCCGGTTCTTTTGGATTTCCTTTCTCTTTTCATGATAACCGGGCTGAAATCCGAGCCCAAATTGGTCTAATTTTGGGATAGGACGGACAGATTTGATCATTCCTTGCAAATATTTCCCAAAACCTCTACCGGTTCTTGCGCCTCGGCCTAGGGTTTGCTTGATCTCCATCATTGTGCATTTGGAGAGTCGAGGTCTTGGGATTCTCTTTCCTTCCGCCATGAATGTGGCATTCACAAACTCCAAGGAGCGGAACGAACATTCTACCGCTTCTTCATCTATTTCGATGTATGGAGCCTCCGTGGTCACGCTTGCCACGATATCTTCCTCAGCGTTGATAATTACTAAGGCTCCGTCAATAACAAATTTAACCTTCTGGTGCAACGTGGAGGGTACTGCACCTGCTTGATGAATCCACGGCCTTCCCAAAAGACAGCTATAGGACGGCATGATATCCATCACAAGGAACTCAACATCATAGGTGGCTGGTCCGATGGTCAATGGTACCTCAATCTTTCCGATTACCTCTCTTTTGGTCCCATCAAATGCTCGGACCACATTCTGACAAGCTCTCATATGAGAGGTATCTATTGGTAGCCTTTTCAATGTAATCAAAGGCATCACGTTCAAGGCTGAACCATTATCGATTAAGACACTTGGTAAAGCGTGCCCCTTACAGTAGGTAGTAATGTGTAACGCCTTCGTTCAGCCTCTTCCTCCTGATGGAATCTCATCATCTGAAAACGAGATGAGATTATCAGCTTGAATATTGTTCACCAGTCGATCCATCTTGCTGATTGGTATGTCTTGTGGTACGAACGTTTGATTAAGGACATTCAACAATGCTTCTCGGTGTGCTTCCGAGCTTAAAAATAGTGCTAGCATTGAAGTACGTGTAGGTAAGTTGTGGAGCTGTTCTACAATGTTGTACTCGCTGTGCTTCAAGATCTTGAGGAACTCTTTAGCTTCTTCCTCCTTTATAGGTTCATTGACGACTAGCACATCTTCTTTGAATGGCTCCAGTGGTCTTTGCCCCACTTTACTATTACCTCCTCCGGAAGTGCCCACCTGACACTCGTACTTCCATGGCACTTGCCGATTGTCCTTATATTGAAAGGGTCGCGGTGCGGAGATTACCACCTTGGTTGGTGTTGTCACTGTCATGCTTGCCTTAGGGGTAATTATCAAAGGACTTCCCCTACCAAATTTTCTATCTGATGATTCTCCGGTGGCACAAACATCTGCTTCCCAAGAATCTTGAATTTCTTCGTAAAATTCCAACTCCTTTCGATCCATCATGAGCTGGACTAACAATCTGAACTCTGGGCAATCTTGCACTTTATGCCCTTCTTTGTTGTGGTAACAACAATGGTTACCATCTTCATTTTCTATCGTATCTGAATATGGTGCAAGAAATCCTGCTTTTACCATTTGGCTCCATACCCAAGCCAAAGGAGATTTGATTTCCGAAACACTTGATTTAATTCTCCTTCCCCTTTCAGTAGTAATGGCATTGATTCCTGTCTCCTGATGATTGGGCAAGGGATTCTGAGCGACGTTTGGTGCTCCGGAATTGAAAGTGATCCAATTCTTGTTTCTCATTCTTTGCACAAGTCTCTTGAATGCGAGACAACTTTCAATCGAATGCCCCTGCACACCGCCATGGTATTCGCAATGAGCGCTCTCGTCATACCATTTCGGGTAAGGGGGATTTGTTGGATTCATAGGATAAGGCGACACTGCATGAGTGTCGAAGAGCTGTTGGTATAATTCTTTATACGTCATGGGAATGGGGTCAAACTGCTCCCTTTCCCTTTCTCTTCTTGGTTCTCTCTGGTTCTGTCTAGAAGTACCGGATGGTACAGCTGCTGTGGAATTTGAGCTTGAGATCGTAACCCCCTTGTTAACGTTGTAGGTGTTCACATTGTTGATCTCTCGCTCCTTGTTTTTCGTGGGAGGCTTTTTACTGGAGTCTCCTCCCTCAATCTTTCCTTGTTTAATGGCCAACTCGATCATTTCGCCGGCCATGACTAAATCTGAAAAACTCCCCGACGTGATTGCCACCAAATGCCCGAAGTAAGGTGCCCTCAGTGTCTGTACAAACAGCTTTCTAGTTTCCTTTTCATCCAAAGGTGGATGAACTTGCACAGATAAATCCCTCCATCTCTGTGCGTACTGTCGGAAACTCTCATTGTGTTTCTTCTCCAGGCTTTGTAACATGACCCGATCTGGTCTCATATCGTTGATATGCTTATACTGCTCCAAGAAAGACTTGGCTAAGTCTTTCCACGTCTTGATATGAGTTCGGCTAAGCTGGTTGTACCACCGAATAGCTGAACCGGACAGGCTCTCCTGAAAACAATGGATCAGGAGTTGATCATTCCCTCCATATCCTGTCATCTTTCGACAGAACATAGTGATATGGGCTGAAGGGCAACTGTTCCCGTCGAACTTCTCAAACTCAGGAATTTTAAACTTTGGTGGAAGCACCAAGTCTGGAACTAGGCTTAGCTCCATTGCGTCCACTCCATAATAATCATGGTCTCCCTGGACCATCTTTATTTGATCTTCTAATATTTTTATCTTTTCTTCCATCTTTTTGGCTTTATCTTCCTCGTCAAAGTCTGGGACATTATAATCATCCGGATGATCATCAGGGATGATTGTAGAAGCTTGTATCTTCACAGCAGGTGCAACTTTCGCTTTGGTAGCGAATGAGTCCCCGGGTAGTGCTGCTTTCCCTTTAGTAGCAGATGCGTCCCCGGGTAATATTCCGGGTGAGAGAACCACTTGCGGGGTTGGTGGTATGGCCACCCCCTCGGAAGAGATGCCCCCCGATGCACTAGCTTGCTGTAGACCTGACAACTTGGCTACGATTTGGTCGACCAAGGACTCCTGATTTTTCTTGATGGACTCAAGAGTACTTTCACTGTTCTGAGCCATCTTGTCTTCTAGTTCCTTTTGAAGTCTTGCCATGTGTTCTTCGATCTTCTCCATTCTGGCTTCCATTTGTCTCTTTTTTGCTCGAGTATTGTGCGGGTGATGTGTATCTGATGCTTGCGGTGGTAAGCTCGGTGTCTGAGACATGTTCTGTTAGTTAATACGAATGTAAAAACATAGAAAATATAAACAAACATGAAATATAAAATGCAAGGAATGCAATGTATGATGTATGCAATTGGAGGCATTGATCCAGAAAAGTGTTCATTATTATAAATAATCCTGATTCAGACAAAAATGTTTTATCTTTTTTAGAGACATAAAAACAGATTAAAGGTACATTTGGACTAAATCCTCTAGACCCCGAACAGCTTCCAGTAGGTTGACAAGTCTTCTGCCTTCATCTGTCACTGGTTGAATGCCTTGTCGAACCACACCAGCTTCCCTTGCTAGACCGTGAAGATGACGGGCTGCTTTTTGCACTTGATCCAGGAAATCTCGTATGGTTGCATCTCGGGCCCTCACCCTTCATTGTGCTTGTTCCCAACGGAAACGCCATTGTAATCCTCCGTCGAAAGGCACTATCTGAAGCTCGTTTGCTTCCCTCTTGAACCCATCTACAATAGCTTCTAACTCAGCTATTGTCTTGCCATCTTTCTCATGTTGTTTTTCTAAGTCAGCTATCCGAACTCTCAAGCGCTGGTTCTGATATTGACTATCTGCCAAGCGTCTTTGGGCAGTCTTCATCTGTTCCTTCCAAGCTTTCTCATCAGGCCCCTCAAACTTCCTTTTCAGGCTATGAGCTTCGTCTTTCCAGTATTCGGAGGTTACCTTCAACTTGGAATTATCCTTGACCTTATCCTGATACCCTTTTCTCAAGTCTTCGAGCTCAAAACGGACTCTTTTTTGTTCTTTTTCCAGTTTTTCTGCCCGATCTTTCTGAGAGTCAGCATCGAGCTTCCACTGATAACGTTCAGCTTCAAGTTCCTTTATTCTTTGCTTCAGCTCATTATTCACGGCTTCAAACTCGGTCTTGGCTATTTCGAGTTCAGAAGGGACATGCATGAGGTGTTCTTCCATGGTCCGGGTGTCATCACGGTCTGGCACAGGGATGTTGTCATTCTTTCTTGACCTTCGCCACTCCACATAATCCGGAGTGAGCATGCTTCTGGCAGCTACAACATCCATCCGGAATACTTTCCTCCACGAATCGGCTGCTTCTTTGATCATCTTCTTATAGCTGTCGCCGTGGTACTCAAACTCTGACTTAGCCAACCCGTATGTTGCTGGGACAAACTGACGTGCTCCGTACTGTCTAAGTGCTAATAGCGGAGCATACCCGACTGCTCCCCAAAGTCCAAGTAAGGTCACAGTGTCAGAGTCACCACATCGGAAAAGAACGTCACTGAGAAATAGCCAGGGGGCTCTCCAGACAATATCCTGATCCTGAAGATGCGTAAAGACCTTCATCCATTTTTCTTTCGAAGCGCCTTCATGCCATTTCAAGGTGATGAATTCACCTAGAGGTGAATAGGTGGTGCTGAAACGGCGGTAGGCAACCCCGTTAGTCTTCCAGAAATGGCTGTGAATCCAGACCTGAAGGAGCTGAATACACCCAGTAAATCTTCCTCCGCCAGTTCTTCGGCAATGGTTGAGCGATCGAAAGGTCTCGGCCAAGACGGCTGGTGCTGGGTTAATTCGTTTAGAAAGTTGCTCAAATAGTTCCACTACGGCAGCGTCAATGCACCCCAAAGCTTTCGGAAAGATAATCAAACCGTACAGACCCAGTGCAAAAAGGTCTATGGTCTTCCACTCATCAGGGTGGTTTTTCATTAGTTGCTTTATGTGGATCCATTCAATTCCTTCTCCACTGCCTCTACGCTGAGTCCGATCGATTACCCATTTCTCATCTACTCCTGCAACTTTGGCTAGTGCATTCTTGAAGGGCTGGCTTTTGATGTGTTTAATGTAGGCTCGCTCAAGCTTGATGCTTTCACAATGCAGCAGTGTAGTGTATTCTTCGATGGTAGGCACCATGTCCTCTTGGTTAAAAGTGAAGCAACTATATCCCGGGTTCCAGAATTGAATTAATGCTCGGAGTAAGGGCTCATCAGTCTTGACATGGAGCAAGAGGGCGATATCCCCATATCGTTGGTTGAACTTCTGCTTTCTGTCATTCTTCCAACTGTCCCAAATGTTTCGCAGCTCCTGGACATTATTCTGTTTCAGGCTGACAGCGGCATAACTAACCAGTTCTGACACAAAGTTTCCCTGAAGACTGTCTCCCTTCTCTTTCTGAGCCTTCTCGGACCATAGTCGTGCCTCAGCGTTTTCAATCTCTTGTATTACAACACCTTTGTCCATTAACTCGAATTATTTTGTGTATAACAAACGTTTTTTAGGGATCAATAGCCTCTTGTAATGATGCAAATGCTAGAAAACAAACACAAAGGCAAAAACGTTAGTAAAATAGAAATAGATAAAAATAAATAAAAATAAATGGTAAATGAAAAAAACATAAAAAATAAAAAGGTTAGGAAAGAAATGTCCTAGGTTTTGGAATGTGGTTTTGGGGTAGGCTCTATTTATTCAAAGTCTCCCGGTTTGGGTTCTAAAAACGGTACTCGAGTTCTCCTTGCTGGCGCCCCCTTGGACCGACCAGACCCTTAGTCCGAAACCCATCACAAGCTTGTGTGGACTAAGTTAAACTCGAGAGGACACATTCCCTTATGCCCATACGGAGAATAAATTCACACGAAGGCATAAGGTATATGAATCCCGAAGGCTACTTGCTAGGCCCATACGGTGAATAAATTCACACGAAGGCGTCGCTTTCACCCCCACTTAAAACGGGTTCGGAGCTCGGGTTTAGAGCCTTAGATGAAAATGTTTGGAAAGCTGAAATCATTAGAAAACGGTCAGTCCAACTATTTACTCGAAAAATATAATCAAAAAATAAGTAATAAGGATCGAAAAATTACCTTCAAATTCAAACTTACCATTTTCGTTAAAAAGACAACTGGAAATTACCTTAGCCTGACTCACTTACCTGTGTCCCCAGCGGAGTCGCCAAGCTGTCGGAACCGTCTTTCGGTTGGGCCCCGGAATTGGGCTTCGACTTAGGAAAATGGATTGGGAGTCGCCACCGATTATTTATTTAAAAATAAATAGGTTAATCGGATACCTTATATCTTACCTGATCTGCGTTTTACCAAAGATATGTCGGACTCGGGAGTCGGTTACAGCTAAGGAAGGATTAGCACCCTTGAACTGCCCTTTCGGTACTATGTAATTTCCAGTTGTCTTTAATTAAGAAAGTTGTAAATTTAAATAAAAATGTAAAATGACGATCCAAATTACTTACCTTAGATTGCTTAAATTGTACCCTTAGAAAATCAAGACATATATTAGATAAGGAATGCAAATAAAACACCTAAGGTAAAATGGAAAACAAACAAGATGAGTAAAATATAGAATATAAAAATAATGTATATGATGGTAATAATGATAAAGATATAAACAATGGGAAAAATAAAAAGATATATATAATAGTAATAAATAAATAACAACTAAAAACTAAAATAAATCACCATAATCAAATATGTGCATGTAAAATAAAAAAAAATAATGAAAATAAAATAAGAAAATATATATATATATAACAATAATAGAGAAAAAAAAATAATGTAAATAAATATAATAATAAAGAAGTAAAGAAATAGGGTAAAATACAAAATGTGTACATATATACATATATATATATATAATATAACATATAAGTGAAATAATACTATACTAATAATAAATATATACGAATGTATAAAAAAACTAATAATAATATAAAATATATATAAATATTATAATGTAATATAAAAAGATAATTAAAACTAAAATCCAGAGAAAGGACTAAAATGAAAGAACTGCAGGCTAGAGGTCAAAATTCGAAGCAATATTAAGGGTTAATTTTTATTCGGGGGTGTGAAATAACGCTTTAAAAGGTATGAGGGACCAAAAGGGTAGTTTACCCTATTTTATTTGAAGCACGCTGGTATATATGCTAAACAAAGAACTAAAAACTTTCATTTGGTTTATTTCAAAAGCCAGAGCCATCTCTTTTCCATTTCTCTGTGATGTTCTTGGGCTTCCAAGAACAGAGGCCGTGGGTTCCCAGAAACCGGCCATCAGCCGCCACAAGCCGCCTCGCCGGCGCCGTTGAACGGCGACGGCCGTCGTTCATCGGCAGCAAAATCACGAAATTTTCTTATTTTTCAGTAGCTTTTCACCTCCTCGTTTCAAAAATCCAGATAATTTTTCAAAAAATCAAGCCTCGGGGGCTAGATCTACGGAAGTAAATCCTGAAAACACCCCTTATTCATCGGCTAAAACGCTTCTTTTGGGTTCTATTCGAACAAAAATGACGAAGAGACCATGCATGCAAGCATCTAAAGCGATAAAGGTAAGAACTTTTACCTTTTCCTTCGAAAACTTTGCGAGAATTCCTCTGTTTTCACTCTAATGCTTACTGCGAATTTTTGCTAGGGTTTTGTGTCTATTTCTTGTGAAAACTCTCTCTTGTTTTTTTGTATTTTCATCCGTCCCCTCTTTGGGTTCTGATTACATATATTTATAGGAAAAAATCATATTTTTAGGTATTTACAACTGAATAAAACACTAATGCAATCTGTTTGTGTTTGTTGGTGACGAATGGGTTTCGTTCGCCGAATGCTTCGGAGTTGTTGGAGGTGAGAGACGTGCACCGTGAAACTCGGAGGGAAATTCGGGAGGCGTGGTACTCTCGTTGAAGGGGAGAACGGCGCTGGAGAGAAGCTGGCTAGGGTTCTGGAAACCCTGGGTCTTGAACTGGTTTGGGCAAGACTGGTTTGGGCCTGGGACGTGTAACTGCTAGGGCCAAAACCAAATTAATAAAAATGTATTCATTATATAGTTTAATATAATACAATATTATATAATATTAATCAGTCGAAATTCAGTGTCTTCATATTACAAATGACCGAAGCAAACCAAATTGAAAAGGGTAAGCAATCTCCACTCATGATAAAAACAAAATGATGAGCTTGTTCCATTTTCTTTTGAAACCACATAAAGAAGCCTTTATTTGCTTCAAGTTAAGGGCATTTACGTGCACGAATCATCTTATTTCAGTGGTTAAAGAAATCGTTGTTGTTTGTAGAGGTCACAGATTCGATAACTAGCGACTACAACAGGTTAATTGAGTATTCATTGTCAAATGATTAAAAATATTTAAAACATATACGACTTTGTAATTACATTGACTTAATCAAAATAATAATAATAATAAGGGCATCTTCACGTAAGTGTGAATTAGGTTGGTGGCAATCCATAAAATTTTATTTTTTTTCATATAATTTAGATATATATATATATACATATATATATATATTAATAATATATTTCTATCCTTCTAAAAAATTTAAATTTAGTTTCCTAAAATTTCATAAATTTACCCGAATTGTCTGTACCAAAATTTATTTTTCACACCTTATGATTTTCACTGATATATATTTTTCTCTTTGTATTCTAAAGTAGTTTTTCTTAGTTCATCCCCTTAAATTATTATATCATCGCCTCATTAAAATGTCTCTTATCGACTTTTTAGAAGTTAAAATTTTTAAACTTTGATCATGATTATTTTAAATATTTTAAAAAATAAATTTTATTAAATATATATTTTAAAACTAATTGATTAAAGATTTCTAAAATATATTTTCTAAAATATAAATTTTTAATTTAAGTCATAAAACGTTAGATAAAATATCAATTTAACCCTTAAACTCTCTTAACCTTTCATTTAAATTACACCGCCATCATTCGCTATCAATGATGCTCCAACCACCTTCTCTGGTTTTCGATAACTTCGACTACCTTTGTCTTCGCCCCTTCATCTCCACTCTCTTCCTACCCTTTATCTCGTTTCTCTTATTTCTCCCATTTTTTTCACAACTATAATTTTCGGGGGGGGGGGGGAATTGTTTTCAGTAACCACCATATCAACCCAAAGCATTAATAAATTAAGAAAATTATGAACATATATTATCTCGTGATCACCCAAAACTAATAAAAAAAACCTTTGTGAGCTAATGAATAAAAAATAAGTGATCAAAATATAATAGATCGATATGATAAATGATCAAACATAATTTTTTCAAAACCAATCAATGAAATAAAACAAATTAAAAACAAAAATACATGGGTTGTTATTTATCCTTTTCTGTAAAGTAAAATATATATAGGGAAAGGCAAGGGGCGGGGTGGGGCGGATTTTTGGCCGCCCTGATTTTGACCCGAAAATATATATGAAAATCCCGATTCCTCCCTGTTCCAATAAATTTTATGTTTTTTCCTGTCTCGAACCCGTTCTGACTTTTAGACTAAAAATCCAACCCCGACCCAATCTGAATATATTAATATTTTAAAATAATTAAAATAATATATTTTATTATATTTAAACTGTTAAAATAATATATTTTATATTTTTAATAATTAAATAATATATTATAATAATATAAAAAATTATTAAAATATTAATTATAATATATATACAAAATAATCGGACCGGGTTAGGTCAGTGATTTTTCACCTTAAACCCGACCCTGCCCCACCCTGAATTATTTTACTATATCCGCCCCGCCCTGAGCCCCAAAAATTAAAAAAAAAACTCGTATCGATCGGGTCGGGACCTGTCGGGTTCAGGTATTTTATCCATCCCTAAATATATATAATTTAATAAAAAAAATTCATTTTTTTATAAATTTGAAGTGAATATAATACTCGTTCAAAAACTCTCAACCAATTGACCATGAACGTTAGTGTCATGGTGGAAGCAGATAGTCTGGAAGTTGTTCGGATGCTACAAGAAAACTCTAATAGAGGCTTGATCTTTACTCTTCTAGACCGTGTTAACGAGCTGATAAACCGGGAATGGAATGTTACTTTGAGGCATATAAACCGGGTTGCGAATAAGGTGAGCCATAAACTAGCGAAGATAACTGCAACAAGAGGTGATGCTCACGTGGTCTTCTACTCTCCACCGCTGGAAGTTGTTAATTTAGTACAACAGGACTCTTGCTGTTTGTAATTTGGCAGTATCTAATTTTGTTTTTGTTTTTGTTTGGGTTTTGAATCTATAGCCTTCATATGGTTGGGTTTGGGTTTCTTCTGCTTGAACATTTGGATTCTGCTTGTCGTATCTAATTTTGCCACGTTATATTCAGCCCAATAAATTTGAAAATTAATAATCAAATTAAATAAAAATTAATTAATTAATTCAGTTATTTTGATTAGTTTGATTAATTTTAAATTGGATTAACTGATAACTGATATTTTAAGAAATACTTAATTATTGATCAATTTAATATTTAATTATTCAATTAATTAATCAAACTATTAATTTGATTCAAACCGAATAATTAGCCGATTGTCATTTGCACACTTTTTCTTTTTCCCTCCGTTTCGCATTATTTTCGAAATTCATTATTTTTTATTTAATTGTACAAATACTAAATTTTTTTTTTTTGAATTTGACGTCATAATTTTTTTTGTTGGAATTTGTAGTCATCCTGGTCGTAGAGATTCGAGTTTTACGAGAAAATCCAAATAAAATAAATTCTGGATAATTTAAAAAATAATTATAAAATTAGTTAAACAATTTCAGAAACAATAAAATAATAAATAAATTATCGACATTAACAAAACGTAAGAACTTGGAAAAGGTGCATCCTTTGCTCTCTCAGACTCTCAGTCACTCACCTTCTTAATCTTTAGTTGAGGAGAAATTTAGTGATGAAATTTAGTTGAGGAGAAGCTGATACCGGCGATTGCCGATGTCAGCCCTGTTTTCGATTATACATCCAGATTCTGCTTCATTGCTCCTTATGGGTATCTAAATCTCTATTCACCCTTTTATTTTTAGCTTGCGTTTTCCAATTTCAAAGCTTCATTTTTTTAATCTAAACCCATTTCTGTTCCTATTTTTCTTTTATTCACCTAATGAATGCTGTTGGAGTTTCCTCATTTTCCATCTTCGGATCAAACGGTATTCTTTTCTTATGGCAAAATAATTGGGGGTGGGGGGAATCAAATCTTGCTGAAGATTTGGGTATTTGCATTGTTGTTCAAGGGTTAGAGTTGCTGACATTGGTTCCAATATTTCTCATGATTGTTCCCTTATGGCTGACATAAGTTTTTGTTTGCTCTATTTAAGTTATTGATTGAATCCCCCCCACCCCAATTTTTTTTCCTGTTTTGCCGAGTATATTGATTTTACATGTTAAGCGTTGACCTTTATTTTTTTGCACGATGCTGATTCAATTAATCCTTTGCAATTCCAGGTCATTGGATAGAGGAAGTGGATTCATCTCTTTAGAGTATAGCAAATAATGTGATCATGTTCATATTTGTAGCCTAAAATAAATTATTCGAGATTTCTTTACGAGATTCTTGCCTTAAAAAGATCACCATTGTTTAAGTTTAGAGCTAGCAATGTTTTCTTTATGGTAGGATTCTGGTCTCTTAATGTATCACTTTTATTATGCCAAGGACTGGTGTAGATAGTTTTAATTTTTCACAAGGTCTTTCAAAGTTACTCAGATGCAAGAGACTAAATTGAAGAGAGCATCTTAATCTTTGGACTATGGTTGAGATTATTGCCATTTGCCAATAATTTTTGTATGCACATTTTAGGCATTTCATACGTATGTAATTGGTCAATTACCACCCATCGTTCATAACTATGTAAACTATTGAATCGTTTGAATATTATGTTGCATAGTGTTCTCCCTGCTATTGAAGAAATCTAATAGATAAATTGTTCCTGCAATGAATCTCTGGAGATCAGTGATAGTTGTCATTTCAAGTCTTGTTTGGACTTTAGTTGTCGATTCAATTGTTTCACTACTCGAAAACCTTTTGCACAAGGTCTATTTTTTACGCAGCAGTGCATTATGTCAAACTTTATGTGAGATTATCCTATTGCAAAAATCATCATAAACCAAGTAACGAACATGATTTATTCTGTGTAATTTTTTCTCGCCAACTGTTTCACAGTTTTAATTAACTACAATTGATTATGGGATTGTGATCATACTTCAATGTTTTATGTTCATGTTGCATTACGATTTCAAACTTTTGCTGCTAATGATAACCGCATTTTGAATTATGCAGTTGTGAAGATTGATTGAGGATTGGTCAATCAGTTGCATCAAGAATTACTTAAGATCCTTTAAGTACCAAAATCTTCTTTATTTGCATTATTAGCTTTGGTCAATTCTGAAAGCCTTGTGAACAATTGCTATTGCAATGTCCCTTTTATCCAGATTACGATGTATCACTGTGGATGTCACTGGGACCCTCATAGCTTATAAAGGGGTGCTTGGTGATTACTACTGCATGGCAGCAAAATCTGCTGAAATGCCATGCCCTGACTATAAACGAGTGCATGAAGGTTTCAAGCTTGCATACACAGAGATGGCAAAGAAGTATCCATGTTTTGGGTTTGCAGCAAAAATGCCGAACATTGTATGGTGGAAAACTTGTGTTAGGGATTCATTTGTCAGGGTAAGATATTTGTATTATGCTATCGAAGGAGTTATTTCATACTGCCGTTGCATATTTACCTATACAGAGTGAAGAGAGAGAGATTACTTGTTATGACATTAGTCTTATTTCGGTAACAGGCTGGATATGAGTATGATGAGGAGACATTTGAGAAGATATTTAGACGCATCTATGCTTTCTTTGGCTCATCTGCACCATATTCGGTATTTCCAGACTCCCAACCCTTCCTAAGATGGGCTCGTGAGAAGGGTCTTAAAGTGGGGATCATAAGCAATGCTGAATATCGGTACCAAGATGTGATTCTTCCAGCCTTGGGTTTGAACCAGGTAAAGTTGGATTGATAGCATATTCTTGGACTGCAATTCTTATTATGTTCACCTCTTTTTTATCTAGTTTGGGAGGAAATTAGTTTGATCATTCATGGGTTTGAAACCTTGTTGACTTATTTGTTTCCATAGTTGAAACTGTTGGTTACAGATATGAGGTAAGCGCGCATGTGTAAATCGTGGAAGTAGTACGACGCTGCAAATCTCAATGTGTACTTAAAAAATGTGGGATAGTTTGCTTGTTCCTCTGCGACATAATGCTGATGATATTTTTCGATTGTTGATTTTGGCTAGATAATTTAATCTGATGTTTGTAATTGAAACTCACATCTACATGGTGTTTTAGGGATCGTAGTGGGACTTTGGTGTGTTCTCTGGTCTTGAAGGAGTAGAGAAACCAAACCCGCGGATTTACGAGATTGCGCTTGAGAGGGCTGGCAGTATTGCAGCAGAAGAGACTTTGCACGTCGGTGACAGTTTGCGCAAAGACTATGTCCCAGCAAGGAGCGTGGGGATGAATGCCTTGTTATTGGATAGGTTCAAAACTCCCGATGCCGAGGAGTGGAGAAAATCGGGTGCTATTGTCCTTCCCGACTTGGAGGCGGTGCGGGAATTGCTTTCTTCAGAGAAGTCAGCTTCAACTTTTTAAGGAAATGCTCTGTCATCTGTAAATTGCTCTGTTTTAATCGTCTGGTTAATAAATATGCGATACTAGTACTTGCCAGTTAACTTACCAGATGGTATGAACGTCTTGAAATTTGCTGCTAAATAGTGTTATTTTTTTGTTCTGAATCATTACCAACATTGTCTTCTTTTGCGGATCATAGAAGAGAAGACTCTATTCCTTTCTTCGTTGTCTGTTTCACAATTTCCTCGTGAAGTACTGGCAGTAGCAAGTAATGTTAAATTATAAACAGAACTTTATTTCAGGAATTAAGTTACCCTAGTGGCACGAATCAGTGGTTTTCGTGACAAATGAATTGTTGTTATTCCTTAAAATTATGGGTTCGAGTAGGGATGACAACGGTTTGGGTTAGGATTAGGTTGGGTTAGGATCGGGTTTTTGTTCAACCCGACCCGAAAATATGTACCCTTCATCAGAACTCGATCCGACCCAAAAAGTATATATCCTCCATCTGACCCGGCTGGACCGAAAATATATCTTCACAAGACTTCAACCCGACCCGATTTTTTTAGTATAAATCCGACTCGATATAAAATAAAGATTTAATTAAAATATAATATTTTTTAAGGAAATTACATTATTATCTTCTGGTTGAGTTGAGTTAGAGTTTTTTCACCCTCTACCCGAACCTGACTCGACTCGAACCCGAATCTATTTTTTTTAAATCCGACCCCATCATATTCGGGTTAGATTATCATCCTTAGGTTCGAGCCTCATAGATGTCAAGGGTGTGAGCTTTTAATGTCAAAAAGTTGAGAGTTTATCTTTGAACATATACCGCCTTGTACTTACCTCAGATTAATAAAAAAACATAAGTTATCTCAGTAGTTAAAGGAATGATTGTTGTTCCTATAGATTTTAGATTCGATCACCAATGACCGCAGAGTATTTGAGCGTTTATTGTCAAATAGTTACCACTTGTATTCTCTAGATTAATAAAAAAGCCTTGGATTTAAAGAAATCTGTCAGGGCCCAAACCGAGAAACACAAATTTGGAGTCCATATAATATAGGTAGGGATGAGTTCGAGTTTAAAGTAATAAAATATTTGATCCGACTTAAAAAAAATAGTATAATTAATTTTTATATATTTATATACGGTTGTTGTAATATTCATTTCTTTATATTTTTTAATTAGGTATTTATTTTAATTAGTAAAAATAAAAATTATATATATATATATATTGAAACTTGAGTAGGATGAATCTTTTCTAAATCCAGATGAGATCACAAGTAGAGACATATTGTATTTGAATTAAATTCGAATGAACTAAAAACCCCAACCGATGTATGACCAGACTTAATTATAGATAGCATTGGATTTAAATAACTCTGCCAAGGGTCAACTGAAGCGAAGCCCAATTAGAGGTGAGTGAGGAGCCCCCTGTATCATATGGAATTGATCGATTACGAAGGGGAGTTGGCCAGCTGGGCTGTTATTTCATAAGCGGCCGCCGCGGCCACCGCATCTTATTTAAACTTCCGCCAAACCCAAGCTAAAATTGCTGCGCGTTTTTGTTTCTCTGCCAAAGACATGCCACAAGGTTGTTATATTTTTGCCCATTCTTCTGTTTCGAGTCGATGTGTAATATCGATAAATAAGAGACGAGTTAATGGTATTTGAGTTTGATGCAAATGCAGAACTCCCTGGGCTTTACTACGATGATGAGAAGAACAGGTATTTCCCGATTAAACCACGCATACCTGGATCGTCTTCCGTTCCGCCGTCCCAAAACAAGCCTCTTTCTAGCTCCGTTCAGGTAACTCCCTAATAACGCCCGATTCTTGCTTCCTCTTCTTTATGCTCGAATCAAATGATTCTTTCAGTAATTCATGTGTGTACTTCTGAATTTATTTTGCATCTGCTTCCGTATTTGAGACCTTTCGAGCTTTTTCATTTGAAACGCTTTTCATCTGATCATAACCATTATAATTACGATATTTAATTCTCGCGGTTTTTCACTGCTAACTGTTTCTTTCTTAACTTTTAACTTTACTATATGCATACTTATAGGCTATTGTTTTGCGCCTTTCTTGTTGCAGGCAACCAAGTTATTTCCACAAACCAGTGCTCCTACCTCTAGGCTTCTTCATCTCAGAGAGTTGAACGGCGGTTGTTTTTGTTATGATCGAGGGAGGCATAGCTTTCAGGAGGAATTCCACAAGTTACATGCGTCTAAACCCGTGGTAATCTGCAAGTTGCCTTTTTTCACTTTCCAATTATCCAAAATTTACAAATTATTCATGTTAGTATACTAGCACATTAGTCATTCTTTAGCATTCTAGAGGATTAATCAGAATTTTGTTCCCTAAATTTCGTAATGATAATCACTTAGTCTTCATTACCTTGTGTTACAACATTCTAGATTTATTTCAGGTTTGGAGATATGGTGGGACAGACACAAATTTAACAGGAGTCAATATACGTTTTAGTGCTTTGGAACATACTCAAATTGATGTACAGACACTGGACGGTCAAATGGAAACAGAAGTTCTGCTTGCGGGCAGTATAGATGGCTCCTTGAGGTATTATATAGAGTTGGAAATAGACATATAGATGTATTTGCATCCTCTTCCATGTACAAGATGTCTTCAAAATATTTTCTGTTGTATAAAATTTACAACTTTAGATGGACCTATAATCTATTAACACACGATGCATAAGCTGTTAGCATTTTTTGCTCCTATTACATGCACGGCCGTCAAAATACAATTTGCCGAAGTGTGTCATTGATTACTCTGCTTAGAGTAATGACATCTTATTTAGAATAATTGTCCTTCCAGTGATAATACATCCCCGAAGGACTGGACAGTTGGGTGACCTAGGCATGCCATCCTTCTTGCAACTTGCAATGAAGTGTGATATAAATAGGAGTCTTTCTGTTCGTTATACCATCTAAATTAGGTATTTTTCTCAATTTTGTTGCAACATTGGAATTTCTACATATCTTTTCTTCCTCACAATGATCTAGTGTTACTCTTGCATTACCATCTAACATTATATATCTCTTACAATTGTTGTGTTGGAGCTTTTACATGTTATGTTGCATGATCATTCTCCTACTACTGCAACATACATGTGTTAGTATGTTGGACCTTTTACATGTTGTGTTGCATGATCATTCTCCTATTATTGCAACATACATGTGTTAGAAAAAATACTTCTACAAAATGAAGACGTTAACATTGACTAGTACAAACAATAATGAATAAATGAAAATAACGGAATAAAATTATTGTGTCGTGTAAACCACTGCCTTAGAAGCAATTTCGCCTGGATTGGTGTAATCCAAAAAGTGGAGCACCCCCACCACCCAAAAAAAAAACCCAAGGTTAACACAGTCTTCCAAACTTTGTATACCTGAAATAAGGAAGTGGAACTCTCTTGGTATTGCTCTTTTCAAAGAGAAAAAAAAAAACAGAGAAGCAAATAAATTTTGGCGTGTCAAATAATGAATTGCAGCTTGGTATTTATAAGGAAAGACCAGGGGTAAATCAGTAAGAATGACGAGTCAGTTATCACAAAATCTCTATTGCCCCAAATATAATTTAAAATTTAAATCTTATTTAAAAGTAGTAAGATTTCCACTTTTTTTTTTTGTTTGAATTATCCAACAACATGCACTTGTTCTTTCTCACTTCCAATTTTCAATTAAGCTCTATATTAAATTGTATTTATAAGCATTTGTCGCATTGAATTTCTATTTTCTTCTAGATGTTATTGTGACATAGGTGTATCTTCTTTCAATGGCATTGCAAAGGAACTTATATATCATCCATTTTCTTTGAAATCTTCTATCAGAGTTGCGGCACTTTATAAACATTTGGATTGTGTTTTAGCTATCGCTTTTGATGTTTGTTTTTTCGTGCAGTCTCTTGAAGGTTGGAAGTCAACACCATTTTGACTATGGGATCACGTACATTCCTAATCATGTTTGGCCTTTCACCAAAGGGGAGGCAGAAAATGGAAAAACACCTCCTTATGTCTGGAGGCCTGCAGCTGCTCCACTCCGTATGCCATCAAGAATATCTTCTCTGAGATTGTGTGAAAAGCAATCTTTTTTTTCAAACAATGATTCCAAAGTCCAATGCGCATTGTATCCTTCAGCGATTGCTTATCTTGACAAACTCTTTAATATTTGTCTTCTCTTAGAATCATTTATTTAATTTATGTGAAGCCAACACTTAAATGTTCCTTGAGCTGAAGACACTAAGTTATATCGTTTAAATCCACTGGATAGGAAAAACAATTTTTTATTAGATTCGTATCTCTCTGATATGTTGACAACTGTCGTGGTCCTCTAGATTTGCTGTTCAAGAAAGGTCCTGGTCCAACTTCTTAGTCAATATATGAATGGTCCCTTTTTCCTCTTAGCTGAAGACATTAATTCCTGAAATATTCTAATCTTCTCTATGATCTGGGTGGCCTATAGTTCAGTCGTTTATGGAGCATGGAATGGCACTTTACCTAATGGACATAATTCATGGGTTATATGATTTAATGTGCTGCAGTCTGCACTCCAGCCATAAATTCCTCAACTTTTCTTATACATTAAGAGATTTGTTTTTTCACCTGCAATATCTTAACATATAAAACAGGATAACTACACTGGGATCTGAGAATTCTGGTGGATTTATTTATATTCTTAATCTCCTGGAACCAGTGGATTTTACTTCTCGATTGGATCAAAGGCTACGCACGGTTGCTTCTTTTGACCATACCATTTGGACTGCTGATTATAATTCTCATAAAGCTCAAGTAGTAATTGGCAAGTTTCTTGTTTCTCTCATTTGCTTTTAAGCTTTTGGTCTTGTTAAGTTATGCTTGTTTTGTATTTGCAGCATGGGATTTTATAGCTTTCCAAAATTTTATGACATATCTATTCCTATAATATGCTTTGTCCTCTAGATGGAATCAATGACCTTTCTTCCTAGTCTTTAGTTTGATCAGTAACGCAAGGTCCTTCGCTATCATCTCCAGCCATGTCTTACTCAGTCTAGTCTAGAGATGTTGAAGTAAACAATTCCCCTTGTATTAGACATAAATTTGTGCCCCTTTGGGTTAGGGTTTAGCATTTTCTACATTTTCTCTACTTTTCTTCGATCACAACTGCAATTAATTGGGGAATTCTCGTGATAGTTATGTTGATGTAGCATTCCTCTCGCGGTATCTTATTTGAACAATTGTCCTTTCCTGACAATATAGAAAAATGAAGCGGTGTGTGACTTTTAGTTGCTTTTATCTTTCTGCCTGTAATGACCAGACACTTATATATGCCCTTTTTTCTATTGTTATAGGAACCAATGCTGGAGCTGCCTTGGTTGATGTCGAAAGAGGAACATCAAAATGGGTGTGTCGTAGTAAAAGTGATGTTTTTGCACTACAATTTGATCAGACAGTAAGTATAATATCCTTCAAGGTTTTGGCCAGTGATCTTGAAGTCCTCTTTGATAATATATCCGTTTGTAAGGGGAAAACAGTTTCATTATTATTAGAAATTTAGAATTCAATGTTGCTTAGTTTTGTTTCTCCTGTCACCTAAAGGATTTTGAGGTTCTGGACCTTTATTAGTCAGTTTGAAGCTATTTATTGTTTTTTATTCATCTTAACTAGCGGCATAATGTTCTTTTGATAAAGCATGTATGATATATGCTCTGAGTCTGGCAAGGAAGCATTGAAGCTTGCAGCATACATATACCTTCAAGTTAATCCTCAATGTAACTTATTTCAGGGAAATATTGTTCTTTGTGGACTCAGAAACGGAGCAATTGTCACTTTGGATGTTCGTGAGAACCAGGAGCGCATAGTTTCTAGACTTACTAAGCTTCAAACACCATACTCTTCATCAGGAAGAAGTAATCGGAGAAAATGGTTTGAGGTATCAAGTTCCATTTAGAGATCTAATCACAGTTTTATATCTGCGTGTGATGAAGACAAATGATTATTCTGAAACTGGGTTGTGTTTTTAACAGTAGACATGATACATATCACCATCTTTATCTTCTTTCACAACCTGATGAGGTTCCACGATTGCAAATCATGGATACTGCAGTTGTTTATTGTGCTTTTTAGTTTTTTCATATATAACACGATGTTACTTTAGTTATAAAAAAAAACAAAAAACACGATGTTACTTTAATTCATGCTTCATTCCATCTAGTATCTGGGAAACATGTTGAATATTTAACTAGGAAGTTCTTTTTTATTGCATCAGAGGTTTATGCTTCTGGTTGTCATGTTTTACAGATCAGAGGACTCGTATCTCCTTCTCATACAATTTATATGCCATCATCTATTTCTAGGTTGGTGAGTTACGATGTTTTCCTTAACCTGCTTTATGGTCTTCTTCATTTGCTTTGAGTTTATTAACTCCTATGTTTTCTTACCTCAAGTTTGGTATCACTTCAATCCTATGATCAATACTTCTTAGCAAGCTCGATGGATGGTTGGGTTAGTTCCTTTTGTCCAGTTAGCTCTTATGCTAGATTTTGCTTTGCTGATTTATTGCCTTCGTACCTAATTTCCCTATGTTTATGTGGATGGATACTATTTTTCGTATTGACGACTTGATAGATGAAGCTTTACGATCACCGACTAACTAAGAGAGGGGCTGTACAATCATATGGAGGGCATGTGAATTCCCATTCTCGTATACAGCTTGCAGTTGACCAATATGAGAGATTTGTTATGTCAGGTAAGGTTCGACAACAGCAGTATGAATGGTCATACACTGTTTAGCTGATTTAAGACCTAAGTCCCAACAACATTTTGATCTTCAGGCGGTGAGGACTGCTATTTACGATTGTGGAGTATCAAGTCTGGTAAGATGCTATTCGAGGAGAAAATTTCCAATTCTATTCCAACAACAATTTGCTCTTCCTTTTGCTTTGCCCAGCGGGGTTATACAGTAATTTGACTTGTTATTGTACACTCTGTTTATAAAAATACCAACAGGAAGCGTGGACCATAACTGTGGGGCATGGCTTGGATCAGAAGAAGGGCTATTCCACATGAAGTGGCCCTGAGTTGGAGGCGTGGATTTTTGTGAGTGAGACTTGACGCTTTGAACTCGCCAGGGTGGATTCTTTATGGTTTCTGGTGGTGCAATGCCTAGAGGCCAGCTTTGATGATAGTAGTTTTGGGGGTAGAGGGGGAGAGGGTTTGTAATTGTGTATTGTAGAGGGGGAGAGGGTATGCAATGGGATAAGGATTTGCTTCTTGAAACTTCTTGTGAACATAGGATGAGGGAAAGGTGATAAAATAAAAACCGTAGTTAAATAGAGGTTATGCATTCAAGTCAAAAGGATAAGGGTATGTCCAAACTTTCTACTGAAGAGAATTATAAAATAATATCAACACTACAGATATACCAATGATAATTGGAAAGGCTGTGACCAAGTACAGTGCCCCATAACCCTGCAAACACAAATGGTAGACTGTAAATTATATACGTGTTATAAAATGTAAGATGAAAATCAACTGTCAAAGATTTCAGACAATTTCACTTTTAGCTCTTAAACACACATGGACCCTGAACAAAAGTGAAAGAATAGAAATGGTTTTGAAGAGAATTGAATGTAAAAAATCAATGATAAATGAAGCATTTTATAAGCCCCAATAAGGGCTGGCAACACATTTTCATGATTTGATATATTTTTGATGGAGAGTTGCAACTTTGGGAGTGGAAGATTTGATGGAGAGTTGCAACTTTGGGAGTGGAAGAGCATGCCCAACATATTCTCTTTTTTTTTTTTTTGAATTTCCAGGTGAGTGATTCGAATATGCCCCAATATATGACATTCTTAGCATTTATCAGAATCCTCATTGCAAATAGCTAATCTTTCAGAACAAAATTGATGCAGAAACTGATAACAAATTTACTAGTAAAGAAACTAGTTGTTGGAATCTTAATAAACTGGGATAAGAAAACAAACCACTGCAGGGGGGACTTCTGTTTCATCACTAGTTTCAACATCTTCAATTTCAGCAGCAGAATCCCAATCGATATTTAGCCTCTTAGCAGCTTCTCTAGGATTAACACCAGTGTCTGTCGCCCTTGCATAGAGGGATTTGCTACGTTTCTGCTTCGGTGCTTCCACCTGCTTATTAAAGACATCAAGCATTCTTGAATTACCATCTAAAAATGAATACTCCTTGATCAATTGTTTATATAGCAATAATGGGAATAATATAAGTAACCTCATTGGGATTAATCACCTATGTAGAAGCTGGGGAAAATACACAAAGCAAAGTAATGGAAGTTGAACTCGGAAGAAGCTTAGGATGATGACACAACTATAGAGTTGATGGAAGTTGAAGACATGGGAATGGGGGACGAGTAGCATTACAGTTTTTGGATCATTTAAAGTGTTCACTTATTTTCCTTTCGGTGGAAGCAAAGTTACATTTTTGAAATTCAAGCTTTCTACATCCATGAGAGATTCTACAAAGTGGGTAGATGACAAGCAGATTCCATGTATATGTTAGGCCAAAGACAAGCAAAGCTAACTTTCAAAATTCATAATAACTCAAATACACAATACAAGCAGACAAACAAGTTTACAAATGTGTCATCGATGTTGATCGTAGTTTAACTAGCTTTGACCAAGGTCAAGTAATTCCATTCACATGTGACTACGTGGGTAGCTAGCTTCCTAGAATGAGTTAAAATGATTCACAAAGAGAGAACATATTCACTGGGAAAGATATGTGACTCAGAAACTAAAATACTCACAGAAAAGGACTAAACCTACAAGACTTCAATAGCTATTCAGTCTACTAGTCATCCGAAATTCATCATGAAAAGAATTCCTCCATTGGTTTCTAAAGTTTCTCATTTTTCTGATATGGAAGGAATTACTTCAAACTACTACCTGTAACCATCTTCCCTAAACGTCTACAAGTCACTTGAATTCTCATCATGATATGAATTTTCTCCATCGGTTTCTAAAGTTTCCCCTTTTACTGATATGGAAAAGGGAACTACTTCAAACTACTACCTCTAATCATCTTCTCGAAAAGTTAATGCGCCGGATATACATAAAGGAATTACCAAATCCATGTTGCTTAGAAGCTACATGATGAGCCATATGTACAACGGTGAAAAAAAATCACTTGTCAACGGATAGGGAAATTTGGAGATGGCTAAAAGAACAGGTACAGATGAAAACAAATAGGTTAACAAAAGGAAGCAAACCTAGTGAACGTAATCCTCAGCTAGAAGCAGAAACTAAAGAGTAAGGGCATAGTCTAAACTAAACAAAAACATACTTCTACATTGGGCCAGTTGGTCATTTCCTCAGCTAGCATCTTGAGAGCAACACGATTTGTGGGGATCTTCCCTTCATTGACCTGGTAAAACAGAAACAAACGGCACATATACAAATTGAAGGTACGCAGGGCCATACTATTAAATCGTAGCCACAATGTGATTCGTAACGATTTTTAAGGTTATAGTGACAATGAAATTGTAATTACAATTTAGAAACCTAGTTATTTTTAAGAAAAAGTTCACGTCGACCGCGATCTCAATTTATTATTATGAGGGAGGCAGGGAAAGAGTGTTCACTTGTTCCAGAGCCTCCACAAGATCATCTCTGGTAGGGGCATCGGGATCTTCAATGCCGAGCAATCTCCTTCTCTCAACTTCCCTAGGGTCCTCGATCATCACAGTAAGTTTAACCTGCATATACAAAACATAAGTAAAACAGAAGGAAAGAAACAAACAAATCATTAAACTACTACCACTACTAGTAGCTGTAGCATTACATACCTCATTGAATAACATGTCTCGGTTCTTTCTGAGCAGTTCTAAAACCTAATAGTAAACAATAAGCAGATTCCATTAACGGGGTGTAGTGGGCTGCTACAAGTATATTCGCTGCTAATAATGGAAACCGTTACGGATCTTAATCGAAGTAAAGGAATGCTCTTACTCTTTGAACTTGGCGAACTCTTTGGAAGTCCACATCATCTTCTGGTTGGCCATCACCATCTTCATCTTCATCAATTTGCACTTGTCGTGTGCCTTCCTCACCCTTACCTACACCAGCAACGAGCAGAACTCCACCACCGATCCTCCGCCTCCGGAGACTCGTCAAACTGTAGACTTTGTTCAACCTGAGATTCACTGACAATGATTTACATGTGGATAGGGTTTTAGGTGCAGGAGGAGATGAGATTGAAGATGAAGAAGATGCCAATGGCATTTGGAACGCTTGCAAAGTCCCCATTTATCACTGCCAGTCGTTAATTTTCTAGCCTCAAAATTGGCTCCGATAAGGCTGGTTATGGGTCGGAACGCAATAAAAAAAAACTAATAAAATCGTAATATTTCCTAAATATTTAAGAAATAATTGTATCATATTGAATCTGAATTTTTTATTTTAAACTTGGGATTTACAGGAAATGTTACTGTGCAAGTTAAAATCATATAGTTTAGATGAATTTGTTCAAATAATATATTTTTATTTAAATTCGTAACGAATTTTAATAAAATATATATTTTTAATTATATTTTATTTTATCGAAATAATAAATTTCAATAAAAACATATTGTAACGAGTTTTAAATCATTATAGAAAATATCGTAATTTTCAAAATAAAATATCTTGTTTCACCGAAATAATAAATTTCAATAAAAAATATATTATAACGAGTTTCAAATCATTAAAATAAATATCTTAATTTTCAAAATAAAATATATGATGTCGCCTATAATATTGGGGCAAAATTACCCGCAATCTGTTGAAAAGCCCAGAAAGAACTATAGGTTAATTGAAAAGCCCATAAGGGCGGTTAGGCGGGAAAAACATAGGTCCCACAGAAACTTCCCGCCAAGGGGAAGGGACTTAAGTTGTCGTCGTTGTTCTTCTTGTTGTAGCCCAGTTCCAGGTTCAGGGAAATCAAGAAAAGGAAGGGTTTTCGATTCGTGTTCGTTGAAGAAAATGGAGGCGTTCAGTGGATGCTATGTAGACGAGAAGGCGATTAGAGTGGAGAACATTTTCCTGGATTTCCTCAAGAGGTTTGATTTTGGTTGCATTTACCGTTGTTATTCATCATTTGTGATTCAATCTCATTTCTTTTGAAATAAGAACAGTTTCAGGTTGGATCCGCGAATGGCGGAGTCGCATTACGAGGCGGAGATACAGGCGATGGAAGCGAACGGGTCTAGCACCATGTACATCGATTTCTCGCACGTCATGCTCTACAATGACGTTCTCCAGAAGGCAATCGCTGATGAGTATTTGAGGTAAGCTGCTCAAGTTATTATGATTTTAGAAATTGAGATTCAATCTTGACTGCTACTACTGCTGCAGATTCGAGCCGTACTTGAAGAATGCGTGCAAGAGGTTCGTGATGGAGCAGAAGCCTACGCTTATTGCGGAGGCAGATGATAACCCAAACAAGGACATCAATGTCGCCTTCTTTAATATTCCCTTCACCAAGCGGTACTCCTTTTCATCTCATTTACTCCTAGTATAGCATCAGTCTAGATTTATTGCTGCAGATCAAGTAATACAACAGCATATATGTTTTTTGTTGTTGCATCTTTTCAGCTTGAGAGAATTAACCACTGCCGAAATTGGGAAGCTAGTATCAGTCACGGGAGTAGTCACACGAACGAGCGAAGTCAGACCCGAGCTTCTCCAAGGAACATTCAAGTGTTTGGACTGCGGAAGTGTTGTCAAGAATATCGAACAGCAATTCAAGTACACTGAGGTCTGCCGTCTTTCTCATCTATATTCATTTTATACTCTTAAATTGTTGGGTTTTACATTGTTTTCCTACAATTCCTTATTGTCGATACAGCCAACAACATGTGTGAGTGCAACATGTTTAAATAGAACAAGATGGGCATTGCTTCGACAAGACAGCAAGTTTACAGATTGGCAGAGGGTAAGAATGCAGGAGACTTCTAAGGAAATTCCTGCTGGCTCCTTACCTAGATCATTGGATGTTATTCTTCGCCATGAGATTGTGGAATTGGCTAGAGCAGGCGATGCGTAAGATTACATCCAACGCTAATCTTGTTCCTTGTTTTGCTTTTTTGTTCCTCTTTTTCTTTGTTTCCCCTATTTTCTTTAATTTGAATTTTGTATATGGTGATAGTGTCTTGTTCACTGGTACGGTGGTTGTGATACCGGACATATTGGCACTGGCTTCTCCTGGTGAAAGAGCAGAATGCCGCCGAGAAGCTTCTCAGCGCAAGAGTTCAACTGCTGGACAAGAAGGTGTGAGAGGTCTTCGTGCATTGGGAGTCAGAGACTTATCTTATCGTTTAGCCTTCATTGCTAATTCAGTTCAGGTCTGTCATTAATTGGCCTATTGTGACTATTTGCTTTAATGGCTTATTGCAGTGTCCTTCACCGGTTACTGACAAAGATTCTTCTTCAGGTTATTGACGGTAGAAAGGATGTTGACATCAGAAATAGGAAAAAGGCCGGTGATGAAGATGACCAACAGTTCACAGTTAGTTCTTACTGCACCTTGCATCAGAAATAGCATGTTGCTTAATCTTTCTGTTTTCTGTGCATGCCAACTAAGTAATTGATCTACTGAAAGGCACTGTTGACTTGCATATTTAAATCGATGATCTCTTTTTCATGACTATTTCTTGTGTTTTGCATGTTTGCATGACTCGTCAATTGCTCTAGATGTTAGTTTAGTTTTAATACTAGGCTTTATGTCATAAAAGAACTAAGTATCCGATAACTTTTTATTCCATTTCTTTTATCCAACTTGTAGTCGGAGGAGCTTACAGAGATTCAACGAATGAGAGATACTCCTGATTTCTTCAATAAGCTTGTTGATAGCATTGCACCAACAGTTTTTGGTCACCAAGATATCAAGCGAGCAATCTTGCTCATGCTTTTGGGTGGCGTCCACAAGCTTACTCATGAAGGCATCAATCTCAGAGGAGACATAAATGTGTGTATAGTTGGGGATCCCAGCTGTGCAAAGTCCCAGTTTCTCAAGTAAGTATTTTACCATACTATTTTACCACGCAGACATTGTGGTTACAGACTTGTAGAACTTAAAACACAGAGGTCTTTATTCTTGCAGATACACATCAGGTATTGTTCCCAGATCGGTCTATACATCTGGCAAATCCTCTTCTGCTGCTGGATTGACAGCGACTGTGGCCAAAGAACCAGAAACTGGTGAATTCTGTATTGAGGTAGTACTCGTATTTTGTTTATCTTCTTAATGTTAGGTCTTGTATTTGGCTTTGTTAACCATGAAAATTAGCTATTTGCGCTCTATTAACACTGACAGGTAAATGGAATGTCTTTGATATGATGCTTGAATATACGTGGAAGCAATCATTATTTTTTTTGATAGAAGTTGGAGGTCTCATTAAAATCTCCCTTCGTATTCGTTCACATACTTAGAAGTATGTTAACGAACATTGGAAGGAAGAAAAGTGTACCTCATATTTTATTAATAATAATACCCAATACAAAAGACAACACAAAAAATCCTCCTATGGTGATATACACCATTACAACAAACACCTTAAACTCTTAAATCCTCATCCAAAGCCAAAGTCAAATCACCTTAAATCTAAATGCACCTCCCTCAATGGATCAAAAACAACGCAAAAGAACATAATACAAAAGAAAAGCAAACACCTTCAACCATATAAACTAAATCAAAGCCACAAATAGAGAGACGAGATCTAATGAGAATCGTCATCTTCAGGAGCCCAAGAGTTTGGTTTGAATGAAGGCTCTATCGCATGCACCATAATCTTGAAGGAGTTGTCACCAACCTTCAATTCCATCGTTGCATCAATTCTTGCCTCAGCCTTTGCGAGGACTTGAATTTTTGCACGATCAAAGAATGATGGTGACTGACAACTTTCGTCGATTGCTAGTAAATGGCAAGGATCAATTTGGATATATAACATAAATTGCACAATAAAACCCATAAAAGTACAATTTCTTTTATGACAATCAGGTTTTATGGTTTTTATTGGATCTTCACTTTGTTGTAAATTTGGAATACCTATGTAATATAATTTATTTCAATTTTAAATATTTTCTCAAACGTGAGTATGCTGAACCATTTCCTATTTTTCATCATGTTTGCTTCCCCTGTTCACATTTTATATGAAAACAAAATTCCAAATTCACTCTCCTGATTACATGTTCCTAAACACTGCAAATTAAGAGTTCCTGGTTTTTGTGTCCTTCCTCACATTTTTTTTCATTATGGTGCAGCCTAATCTAACGACTATGATTATTAAATTAGAGATCTGACTTGCAAATTGTAAATTTACAGAAGCTACGTTTATTCTCACCTGCTAACCCAGTTGTCAATTAATCAATCTTGCCAGAAAGAAAGCAGATTAATCGAATCCCTGCTTTTAAGTCTGAAAAATTATATCTGATCTATTTCCAGGCAGGTGCTCTAATGCTGGCAGACAATGGCATATGTTGCATTGATGAATTTGACAAGATGGATGTCAGAGATCAGGTAAGGTTCATATTGTGTTACCAGAGACCAGTTTGTACATTCAGAATCATTGGTGTCTGATAATCAATTTTGTATGAAGGTTGCAATTCATGAAGCCATGGAACAACAGACCATAAGCATTACTAAAGCCGGAATACAGGCAACACTAAATGCCCGGACATCAATTCTAGCTGCAGCTAATCCTACTGGAGGGCGCTATGATAAGTCTAAACCACTCAAGGTATTAAGGCTGATTCCAATTGGCCCCAATTTTTAGTATTTGATGCTGATTAAGTTTTGGTATAATCGCCTGTAAACTGATGGCTTCGTTATGTTTCTTTCTCTTCAGTATAATGTTGCTCTCCCTCCAGCTATCCTTTCTAGGTTTGATCTGGTATATGTCATGATTGATGATCCGGATGATCAAACTGATTACCATATTGCTCATCATATTGTGAGAGTTCACCAGAAGCGTGAAGAAGCACTTCATCCTGCTTTCACCACTGCACAACTGAAACGATATATTACATATGCAAAAACTTTAAAACCAAAGGTTTCTGCCATAACGTTTCACTGCTTAGGATATGATTACTTTCCATTGCATTGGCATGGCTAAATGGTGTTAGTGAAATGCAGCTAACCTCTGAAGCAAGAAAACTCTTGGTTGAGTCTTATGTTGCGCTCAGACGAGGTGATACAACTCCTGGAAGCAGAGTTGCATACCGTATGACAGTTAGGCAGTTGGAGGCCTTAGTCAGGTTGTCTGAGGCCATTGCTCGGAGTTATTTGGAAACTCAGGTTCTTTATCTACCACAGAACATATTATTTCATTATCGTGCACCCTGGAGTTAGAGAACTGTTCTTTTGCAGGTGCACCCGCGGCATGTTCGTGTAGCCGTGAGATTACTGAAAACATCTATAATTAGGCAAGTCTAATAACATGACCATTGTAGAACCATGAATCCCCTTCCATCCTTCCCTTCTCCTTTTTTAGTTTTTTGTGATAATTTCTTCTTAATCATGCAGTGTGGAGTCCACCGAGATTGATTTGTCAGAATTTCAAGAAGTAAACACTAATGGTTCTGATGATAGAACCAATAATTCTGGTGAAGGTGATACTCAACCAGCTTCTGAAAGCGCCGGTAGGACTATGCAAGCTGTGTTATTTGTGTCTATTTCTTCTGATATATACTTGGTTTGCGGTTTTATAATGAACTATTATTTTTCTGAAAAAGTAGATACTACCAATCAACAAAAGGAGGAATTCATGGTAAAGGAGGATTATTTTCAGAGGGTTACTCAGGCCCTTGTCATGCGCCTTAGGCAGCATGAAGAAGCTGTAAGGCAACAAGGTAAACCTTAACTGTCTTCATAATCAGCAGCATAGATTTCTAGCTGGAACATGGGAATGAATATTTGTGCTCAAGTGTTCTTATTCAACTTAACCTAAAATGAGGCAATTTTACGTTGTGCAGAGAGTGGCATGGCTGGAATGAGTCAAGGAGATTTAATCCAGTGGTATGTGAATCAGCAGAATGAAAAAAACAACTACAGCTCAACTGCAGAAGTAGAAACAGAAATTAAACGAATTAGATCACTTATTGAGGTAAAGCAACTAGGCTCCATTTTTGTATATATACAAAAATACTTTTTTGGATATTTTGTATCTCCACCAAGGGTGGTGATTATTTTTATGTATGAGGTAACTAATATCGTGGGGTGATGCAGAGATTGATTAAGAGGGAAGGGCACTTGATTGTGATAGATGATGGCAGGCAAGAAGCGGGTGAAGGTGCAGCAGCAGCACGATCAGCTAGAGATAGCAGGATTTTAGCTGTAGCTCCCAATTATGCCATGGATTAATGGGACTGAAATCTCTTCACAAGAATGAATTATGGGCTCTGCTTGCATGTTTGGAAGATGGGTATGTGGACTAAAAAATGTGAATGTAGTGTAGGGCTTTCTTTGCTTCACCGAGTGTCTGGTTGGTTGTATTTTACATTAAATTCTGTATTATATCGGTGTTTAGGTAGGCGTTTTTCTGGCTTGATTTGAGAATATCTTACATTAAATTATCAAAGACTTGCTTTCTGGTTCATCCGCTTGCATGCGTCTCGCATTTTGATTTTAAATATATTTAATATATAATATATGTTGCTTATCCTTTTTAGATATAACAATAATTCTTTAATTACTAAAATCAATTGGTTTGGGTTATGGTAGTATCATATACTAATGATGATTCAAAGCATTATATGTTATTGATTTGGCTCTGAATTAGATTTGAATAAAAAGGATAAGTGACATATTATATGTTTAATAATCTCAATTGGCATGCGTTTCCAAGTACAAACTAACATGGCCACTTGGAAACAAAGGCATCAACCATAAAAACAAAAGGTGTAAGCCTGGCCTGGCCTGGCCTTGCATTGCGTATAACGTAAATAGAGACAAAAGGTCATTGCATGTGAAAAGTGTTAGGGTGCTTGGCCTGAGCGAGCATCTGAACAACTTCTCTCATGGTGGGTCGCTCCACGCCGTGCTCCTCCACGCACAACATGGCCACAAAGAAAACCTGCATGGCTTCCTCCTCCGGCACCATATCCCTAACTCTCTGGTCCAATATCTTCACCACCCCTTCCTTGTTCATCTTAGCCTCCCTCTTGCTCCACTGCACGATGTCCGGCCCTTCTTCTCCGAACTCACCCACCGGCCTCCGCCCCGTTGTCAGCTCCAAAAGCACCACTCCGAAGCTATACACGTCGCTCTTCTCGTCCACTTTTAGAGTGTATGCGTACTCTGTCATGATCAAAGTTAAACACCACGATCTATACAATTGGTTCTTTTATTTAATTTTTTATCTGTTATTTCTGCATACATTGACGTGGATACAGTGAAAAAGAAATAAAGCTTAGCTCTCTTCCCCAAGCAAAGTGAATATATCTACTGGAGAGGTAGAAGAAAAAGTGAGTGGAGTTGCACTTTTATGTGTGTCATGTGAGTTAATATTATAATATATTTTTATGAATTCGTCCACGAATCCAATGAAAAGTAATTTTTTTAAATTCAATAATAAATTAAAAAAAAACTTTGAAACTTGTCACGTAGTTAAAGATCCAATACCTTTCTTTGAACAAGTTTGTCGGTGACCTGGCTATGCGCCTCTGCCCATACATATTTATAATCCATACTGCATTAATGCGACCATGATACAATAATTGTAATTTGGCATAAAGCCGAAAGAAAAATCAACCTAACATCTTTGGCCCCATTTTATTATTCATTTGATATTCAATATTTTACTTTGCAATAAACTAATTTATGGTTAAATAAAAATTATTAATTTATTAACGATTAATATTTGTTATTGATATAATAAGTCGTATGTATTAAAAAAATACGTGGTTGTACATGTCACATATACATAAGTGATAATGTGATACATATCACATGTTCAGAGTGATGATTTGACCTATACCACATATCAAAATAATAATGTGGTATATACCATATCTAAAGTGATAAAGTAGCACATATAACGTATCTAAATTAATATTGTGCTATATTTTATGTGTCTAAAATAATGACATAACATATATTTCATGTCTAAATTCATGATATGATACTGTCGCATATACATAAATAATGATGCGATAAGTTTTATATATTCAAAGTGATATATACATTAACAACACAACATATTTTAAACGTCTAAAGTAAAAATATAACACTATTATATGGCTATAAGTAATAAAATAACATTATTATGTGTACATAAATGATAATATGATATATACCACACGTTTAGAGTTATAATATGACATTATTACATCATTATTTATGTATACATAACAACCTCAAATTCACATTTTGGACACATACAATTTATCTCATCAATAATTATTTTATTTTAAAATGAAACATTAAATATTAAAGTATTTAAAAATATTTTTTTATCAAATTGGATTTTTAATATCATACCTAATAATTTTACTTCGAACTAGAGAATTTATATTTAAAAGAAAGAATTTGGAGATGGAGGATGACGAACCATAGATTTATAGGTAAACTACGCATTTAATATTTAAATTATCAAATCTATTTTATCACTTAAATTTTTAATTTTTTTTTAAAATCATACTTAACGTTTAGTTTTCATCTCATTTAATATCCATTGTTAAAAACTTAACAAAAACTAAAGTTTTTAACAGTGTGATACTAAAATGAAAAAAAAAAACTAAATTTTAGTTATGGTTTTGAAAAATTGACAACTTAAATACTAAAACGAATCAAAACTAATAGTTCAGGTACTAAAATGCAATATTTACCCTAGATTTACTACGGCCCCAGAGAGTTAACGACTCTATGTTGACGTGGCTTGGTTCCGAATCTAAATCAAGACAGAACACCTGATCGATTCATTACTGCTTTGTTTGATAAGGAAAATGCAAGTAATTTGCAATGGCGGAGAGGGCATAACGGGGATTTCATATATTTAGATGCTACAGTGCTTCTGTCTGTTAATCTGTCATTTGTCTTTGCCTCCCCCCCGGGTTCTCCTTCTCTATTACATTCGCAGGCTAAATAAAATCAACAGAGGGATCTCATCTTGCAAAGTGAAGGAAAACCTAAACAACTTGTTTTGTTTGGTAACAAAAGAAAATGGGGGAGTCGACGGTGGCGATGGGAATAGACAACGACGCCGGTGCTGCACCCAACGCACCTCCTCAGCAATTGATGGAGAGGCTCAAAGATTACGGCCAGGAACACGTTTTCGCGCTCTGGGACGAGCTCTCCCCTCAAGAACGCCACCTCCTCCTGAACGATATCCAGGTCACAGTCCAATTATTCAATTTCGATTATAAAATCTTGATTGAAAATTTTCAATTCCAAACAAGTTCCACTTAAAAGCATGCATCTCAACTTTGTTCTTACATAAGGAGTAATTCGATTTTGTTTCCGTTCTTCAGAGTTTGGATCTTTCCAGAATAGATCGGATCATTCGATGCTCGCTGCGATCCCATGGTACGTATATACACGTACAGAAATCTTTACTTCCTCTCTATTTTGGTTTATTCTTCAATATGATTTTGTCTTTTTGATGGCTTTTAGGACTGTCGGTGGCAGCAATAGAGCCAGTTCCGGAGAGCTGCGTGTCATCGGTGGAGGAGAGAACGATGGAGGAGCGGGAAAGGTGGTGGAAGATGGGATTGAAGGCTATCTCGGAAGGCAAATTGGCTGTTTTGCTCCTATCTGGTGGACAGGTATTGATTCCTATTTGATTTATATTCCCTGCATCACCTGGTAACTTACAGGAAGGGTAATGGAGAGAATGGGAAAAAAAAATGGGGAGTGAAAGCTATTTACTTAATTGTATTGAGCATGAGGGATACTAGTGCAATGATTGTTTTCCTGTCACATTTCTAATGATTGGGTTTTGAGGAAAAGGAAAGGTGCAAATACATGTACACTATTTTTCTCTTCCCAAAAGGTAAGGATGGAAAGAAGGTAATTTTTCTTTGCACCTTCTTTCCCATCTACCTAATACAAAGTGTTATTGTTAGGGGTTCTTGGTTGATGAGGTTTTCTACCTCTGACCATAATTGTGGAATGATGTTGCCTTGGAGTGGTTTGACATTTTTGTCACCAATGTGTTCTTTTTTAATGCAAAAAGCAGAACCCATAAAGATTTAAGTGGATAATCACTAATGGTTGGTATGATGTTGCTTTATTGAATGTCTGGTAATGATATCAGTGATAACACGTCTTAACTTACAAAGTGGATGCTTCAATCTGTTTCTACAATAATTGTTTGTTTCGTTAAAACATGGCTTTACAGGATTTTCTACTTTTCCATTACTGAAAAGAATCTAATTGGCCATGTTTACCTAACCCTTTTCCAGCTTTTGTTTTATCTTTGTATGATTGATTGAAATGTATTACAGGGTACTCGGCTCGGAAGTTCAGATCCGAAGGGATGTTTCAGTAAGTACCTTTTCCACATTGCTGACATGATTTTGAAAATCTTATGCTACATTCAAGTTTCTTTGGATGATGGTCGTCAAGCTATTTTGTGCTCTGAACGGGAAATGTTCAGGGATTGAATGTCCTTTCTCAAAATTAACGGAGTTGTCACATGTTTAATCCTTTTCTGTCCTCACTCTTCTTGGTTGCAGAACCCTCTGAGTTATAAAATTACTGTATAATTCTGAGCCATAGATGGATGGTAAGGTTCTGGTAAAGTGCATTAATCAGAAAGATTTAGAAGGAAACATGTTCTCGATAAATAGAAAGCAATTGAGGAGGGAAAAATTTAACTAATGAACTTCTTGGATAGTAAATGATATCAGAAACGTTTTATTAAATATTTAAATCTGATTAGCTTTTTATTATATTTTCTTTAATAAAGTCTGCGTATATCTTTAGTTTCTTTGTTTAGGAAAGCCTAGCTCTGTAAATGAGCAAAGCATTTAATGAATATAAATGATCATCTATAAGCTTGTTTATGAATTGTTTAAAAATTGTTTAAGAAGTCATTTGAAACTTTCCTATTGTTCAATTATAGTGCAAATAATATTTTATTATTTGTGTTTTATTTTATCCATGTATAGTATAATTATTAGTATTTATGTTATTTTTTATTTTGTATACAAAAATAATTAACATTTTTGTTTGCTTGCTTGCTTAAATTTTTGTTTGTTTATTATCAAATTTCCGTGTTGTAAATCATAGTTGGTCATGTGTTCATGAATATGTTAGTTTAATGTTTTTAAACAAGTTCATTCAATTAAAGGAAAAGAACTCAAACAAAACTTTGGCCAAACAAACAAAGTACAATTTTGAAATTTTAAACAAACACAAACTCAAAGATAAACATACAAACAGAACTGAGGTGTATTCGTTATGCCAAGTTCATATAAAGCCCTAAAAAAGTATGTATGTTTTTACTTCAAATTTATTGTTTATAGTTTTTTTGTTTTTCATTTTAGACATTGGACTACCTTCTGGGAAGTCACTTTTTCAACTCCAGGCTGAGCGGATTTTGTGTGTTCAAAGGCTAGCTACACACGCTATGAATGAGGGTAAACTTCTTATCTACTACTATGATTCTATCTGTTTGTTGGTTATATCGATGATTAGGTATCTGCAGGTTCAGCTGGTTCGGTGGCAATAAACTGGTATATAATGACTAGCCCGTTTACTGATGATGCAACACGCAAATTCTTTGAGAGTCATAAATATTTTGGTCTTGAAGCAGATCAAGTAAGATGTTTCTGATTATCTGATTTCCTTATGTTCTATCCTTGTTAATTTTGCTGACTTTTAAGTCTGAACATTGTGCAGGTTACTTTTTTCCAGCAAGGCACCATACCTTGTATCTCAAAGGATGGTCGATATATAATGGACACTCCATACAAGGTACGGTTTCTTTCATTGAATGTGTGAGTAAATAAGGAAAAAAGCTCTGGTTAAAAGGTCAGCTGAATATATTTGCCCGGAAGTTTCAGAAAACTTTTTCAAGAACACTTCTTAAATTTCAAACTCCAACAACAATGGAGAACTGGCCCTTTGGGTCACATGTTACTATTATAATATTGCAACTGAACTATAAGGTTGAGAATTCTCGTAAAGTAATGCTGATTTCTAAAATGATGTAAACTTACCTGCCTGTAAGTTTTAGGATGGAAAAGTTACTTCTGATTCTGTTGCATAAAGCAACAGCATTCCTGCTACACTATTCTCATAGAAGCATTAATACTTGAAGGATGTTCGTTTGGCTGGCAATAATATTCTTTTATTTCACAATATGCTTCTTGTTCTAAGTAGCAAACTGTTTCAATTGTGGTGGTCACATGAGTGCCTTTTTTCTAAGCCAGGTAGCTAAGGCTCCAGACGGGAATGGAGGAGTATATTCAGGTATTTTGAAAATAATGTACAAATAGGTGGTGTTTTGTTGATGAATCGGGTAAAGAAAAACTAAAGAACACAAGAATTTTAACGAGGTTCAGCAATGTGCTTACGTCCTCGGTGCCTAGGCGGCGCTAGAAGTTTTATTCAATATCACTTAGGTTTAGGTAACATCTCTATTTAAAATAGAAAAACGTGGTACATAATTACAAAATTAGCCTTTGTCCTCTTTACCGGTATATTTATGAGCCATACCTAACATGTTTGATATTCAACTAGCTACTAAAGTCTCCTGTTTTATTCTTTTATATCATATATGAATATTGGATTCCTAATTTTTTGTTCAGCTCTGAAATCTTCGAGATTGCTAGAGGATATGGCCTCAAGAGGGATTAAATATGTTGATTGTTATGGTGTTGACAATGCATTGGTGAGCTTGTCTTTGTTTTGTTAAAATTTTCCTTGATATTTTTTATTTGAAGGGACAGTGATAAGGTTCTCGAGTGCAGGTCCGTGTGGCTGATCCAACTTTCCTGGGATATTTCATTGATAAAGGTGTAGCTGCCGCTGCTAAAGTTGTCCGAAAGGTAACTAATTTCCTCGATGTTCATGTCTATCTGTGAATTTCTGTTGCACCAGTCTCTTATTCTTTTCCCTCCTCTTTTTTTATATATATTTATATTTGTGAAAGGTAAGCTGTATTGCAACAGTTGAAAGCATATTTGTATCTCTCCTGTTTTCTAAAGTATGTGTTAAATACTTGAGTTCTGATACCTACTTGAACTTTCTTTGGGTCTTGCAAACTGTTGAAATCTAAGAGAATAAGATTGAGAGAGAAGGAAATAATAAAGAGTTATGCAAGAACAGAAAATCTGATAATTGAAGTAGGAGACTACAAGAGTTTAAATGGATTGAATTGTCTACTTCTAACAGTACTTTTCTAATAAATATAAACTTCTATCTTGATTATGAATACTCCAAATCCTTCTTATCCTAAAAGACTTCTAAACACAATAGGATTACTACTACCACACGGATGTTTCTGACACAAACAAAGACGAGGGGAAAAAGCCAAGAGAACAGAAAACAAGGGAGAGGTGTCCATCTGATTTGCATTTGATAGTATTTCATTGCTAGCAAATTATAAGCATGAGGCTGATGTTGAAAGTTCCATTTATTGAGCTCTGCTTTCTCTTTTAAATTTGTAGGAATTGGTATGCTTTCCATGTATTTATTTTTTAGTAACACGTGTTGCATACTTGCATTTCTCTGTTGTAATATATGTCACTCCTCGTGTCATGTAAATTAAGAATGCTGATTCCATGATGGCATGCCAATGCTTGATATTTGTGTTGTGTAAGCTTGTGAAATTTTATAATACTGTAAACTTCTATATTTTTAAGGTTTTATGATGTCTTAGTTTCTAGTAATTGGTTACAGGCTTATCCCCAGGAAAAGGTTGGTGTTTTTGTAAGGCGAGGTAAAGGTGGACCACTCACTGTAGTTGAATACTCTGAATTAGATCAATCATTGGCTTCTGCAGTTAATCAGCAAACTGGACGCCTTCGTTTTTGCTGGAGTAATGTATAGTAATCTTCACCTGTGTTAATGAAATGTTGCTTCCTTTGAACAAAATCTAGGGCTTTTTTATTCAAATCTGCTATATCTTTTGGCTATTCTGAGGCTTTTATACGTGAGATTGTAGGCAGTTTAGTTTTTGAAACCATTCAAGAAAAAAAAACGAAGGTAGTAGAAACAGTTTGTGAATTCATGTAATTTGCTGTGCACTTCTTTGCTTTCAAACTTGAACGACTTTGGTTTACTGTTTATTTCTTCCATTTAGATGTAGATTTTTAGAAATTTGTTAACCACTGCTAAAGAGATAAATGCTTTGCGATATTCAAATTTCTGAGAACAAGTTTGTTCTTTGATGGTTTCAGTTAGGATGTCACGATATCAGAGAAGTGTGATATAAGCGTCTAGAATATGTTATTCACTTGCAATAATGTGTCAAATATTTTGCTTGTGTGTGATTATATGCCTTGTGCTAATAACTTTCTGTTTTTCAGGTGTGCTTACACATGTTCACTTTGGATTTTCTAAACCAAGTGGCAAATGGCCTTGAGAAAGACAGCATGTTAGTGTCTTATTCTTGACCTTCAGAATACATATTTTGATTTGATATGCCCTGGGCATTGATTTTTCAACTAATGTTGTTTAATTAATAAGAACCTGTTAAAAATGCTGATCGTGTGCTGCATGATTGATGCATTTCCTCTCTTTACCCCTTTCGTTGAACTGAAAACAAACCCGATAGTGAAGTGCCTTCTGTTTCCTGCAAACTATCCTTTCAACCTGAAAGATATAATTCTGTACATAAATTTTTGCTGAAATGATGGGTTTCCCCAGTATCATTGAGAATAAAAGAAGCTGAGCTCATCATAGGATTCTTATATTTCTTGTTGCCTCTATAGATCGATTTATAATTGCTTGTTAGTGGTTTCCTATTTAACCCTTAAAAGGATGTTAATATCTATATTTGTCTTGACTACAGCTATCATCTGGCAGAGAAAAAAATTCAATCTATTCATGGTTATACAATGGGTTTGAAACTAGAGCAGTTCATATTTGATGCGTTTCCCTACGCTCCTTCAACGGCTTTGTTTGAGGTGATACTTCACCGTTTTCTTGCATCAATTAATGCTTTTTTCGGATGGGGTGGTTCTTTAGTGATCTTTTTCCCCCCCTTCATCTAACTCTTTATGTTTCTAAATATGTAGGTATTACGTGAGGAAGAGTTTGCACCAGTGAAAAATGCGAATGGTTCGAACTATGACACTCCAGACAGTGCAAGGCTCCTTGTTCTGCGACTGCATGCTCGTTGGGTAGTTGCTGCGGGCGGCTTCTTAACTCATTCGGTGCCATTATACTCCACTGGTAATTTCATGTTTGACTTTGCATAGGGAGCTCTGTGAACGTTAATATTTTATTGTCGGTTTTGGAGCTCTAGTGGCTCATGTGGTGTGCCATACTTTTCCGGCTAATCAGTGACAGGATTTGAACATATGAATCCAGGTGTGGAGGTGTCGCCACGTTGTTCTTATGCCGGAGAGAACCTAGAGTCGATATGCCGGGGAAGAACTTTTCATGCACCTTGTGAAATTACATTTTAGTTAAGACTTGTATCATCGTCATCCACATATTCTTGATTTAGTTGAAAATATAAGCTCCATTGCATTTGTATGGCGAATTGGCAACTTGCATGGATGTGTTTAGATGAACTATAGATTTTGCAGTATTTCGATTTATGGAAGTGGCGTGCATCAAGTGTTTAGGTGCATTAATTAAATCGGTTGTTGTAATTGGCACGTATTTATGCGTTTAGTACGGAAGTTATTAGTTTTTATTCATTTTAATACTTAAACTTTCAAAATTTTCAAAATCATACCTAAAATTTAGTTTTTGTTTCATTTTAGAATCCATTCAAAATGTAACGTTAAGTTTTGAAAAAATTTTGAAAGTTTAAGTATTAAAACGAGTCAAAACTGATAGTTTAGGTATTAAACATATTAAGTTTTTAATAGTGAGGGTACTAAAATGAGACAAAAATTAAATGTTAGGGTATGATTTTAAAAAATTGAACATTGAGGTATTAAAACAAGTCGAAGTGACAAATTCTAATAAAATTTAATTTTTATTCTATTTTATGTCAAAGTGATGAATTTCAAGAAAAATATTTTTTATTGAAACTCGTCCTGTACATTAAAAATTACACTGTTCTCCTACATATCTCCTAAGAAATGCATATATATATATATATATATATATAGTCGGTCGTTATTCTCTTGTAAAATCCGGCACCCCTTCTTGCCCTCACCCCGTATTTCCTAGAATGTGCACCACCCCTGCCTCCCTACACTTGTTCAGGAATTCTAATTCATCTATGTCTTCCGTCGAAGTCGCTCCCGGATGCACAAACGACGACACCACGGTATCTGTATTTGAGGTCACCAAGTTGTTGTCCTCGCCATCGGACAGACTGTCCCTGTCACCTCTGTTTGCCGCTCGTGCCAACTACATTCATCTGATTCCAAACACCCTTCCGTCATCGACTTGAGCCGCACGAACGAGAAGAGGCTATCGAACAGCTTTTTCTCGAAATCATCATCTTTCCTATGAAGGTCTCTGTAGCCATACCTAGCGACACAACGGAACAGGTGGAAGTTGTTCGGTCCAATCCGCTTCACAAGGAACCTCTCTTCTTCCGGAACCGTGTAGACAGGAAGATACTTGACACACACGAAAACAACGGAATGGATGGCGGGTAGGTTAGTAATGAAGTGGTAAAATATATGGGGTACGCCACTCGATAGCTCGGTGTACACCATTCCCATTTCGGGAACCCGTACTAGTCCGAGAAGCCATGCCATAGACACCTTACCATGCATCTCGAGCTCGTATCGCTTCATCCTTCCATAATGCCAAACATTCATGACTACCAGAAAGACTCCTGCAATAACAAGGGGAATCCACCCACCTAGATCAATCTTGAACAACACAGCCGACATGAATGTGCACTCTACAACCAGGGGCAAGCTAGTGAAGAGGAAGACGAATATCCAAAGGCTGCGCCACACCAATATCATGATTAAAGTCATAAGCAGCGTCGTTACGAACATCACGAACACCACGGCTGTGCCTGCAGCAACATGAAATTCATACATATATTCGAAATGCACCACGAGATCTAGATCAAATAAGCATGAACTTACCATAAGCATTGGCGATTTGGCTTTGGTTCTTGAATCCAGCAATGCAAAGGACCGTGAGGAGCCAATTCATATCCGGAATATATACCTGGCCGTGGAACTTCTTCAACGTATGTACCACCTTCACTCGCGGAAAACAACCATGTGCAAGGGCTTGCTTGATGATCGAAAAAATTGCAGATATGGTGGCCTGAATTGCAACTATGGCAGCAGCAATAGCAATGGCAAAAACAGGCCATATATGCTATCTGCATGATAACGACATCGAACTAAACAACTAAGTACCAAGTGCATTCGATCGAAAAGGTAGAGAAGAGTCAAGGAGACGCTTGCACTTGCATAGATATAGCCACTAACCTGGTATAGAGTGATAAAACGCATGACCGACATCGTCCCTGTTCTGACTGAGGTAGGCAGCTTGTCCAGAATAAGCTAGGAGCAGGCAAGGAAATACAACTCCAGTAAAAGCACAGCTGCAACAGGAAAATAGGCTAGATCTGCAAGAAGAGCTTCGGTACCTGTAACAATTAGTCGGTCATCAACATCATGTCGCCGTTGTCACTGCAATTATACTAACCATAATACTGCCGAGGGAGATCCATCCATCTTTCCGTCTCCTCTTGAAATATCGGCATATGTATACAGGTGAAAACGCTTTCAAAACACTGCTGTCATATGCGCAAATATTATATGTGCCAATGCCTCCAATTACTAGAAACCAGAGGAGCACAATTGGGGCAAAGAGCCAGCTAACTCTATCAGTACCATAGTGTTGCATGCTGCACAAACCGACTAATATCACCACGGCGACACCCGAAACAACAGCTGCAAAAGAAAAACAAAACGAAAACAGACTTTGTAAAGAGATGATCAAACTTACAAGGAAGGGAAGGGAGGTACCATTGCTTATGCTTGGATGCTCTAGATTGATTCCCCCAGATGCTGAAAGAAATGCCAAAGATAGCAGACGTCATTTCAATCCGACCTAATGAAAGCCGGAACATATAAGCAAAATACCTGATATCGCCGGAGTGAGTATTCCTTCACTGATGACACGTACCGATCAGGTCAAGAACTAGAAGAACATGCTTCTTGTACACATCTTTCTCCAACCATCTCTTTGTTTCAGCAGCAAATGATTTCTCATGAAATGTGGAACGACTATATGATCAGGACAAGAACTAGAAGAACATGCTCCTCATCAGTCCTGTGTTGATTAGGTATGACTACAAGCAATGAATATAAAGCAAACGTTCCGCCTGCACGGCAAATCAAAAAAACTCAAGCTATATGGTTCTGCATTAAAACACATTCCGTTCAACAAATCGATGTATCCTCGTTCGTCGACGTTGACTCACCTTGACCGTTGTCGTTCACGTTACACACGATGAAGACGTACTTGATGAGTGCGATAAGCGTTCGCGAGTATATGATCAATGGCAGAGCTCCAACGTCATCCTCTGGATCCTCGATTTTATCAGGAAATGTATTGTAGAAAACATACAAGGGGGAGGTGCCCAAGTCACCGTATACCACTCCAAGACTCTGGAATGCAAGCCGCAGAAGCAATAATGCGGAGGTGTTCTACAGGCAATGAAGTGATGTCAAGAACTAGAACTTTATAACTTCATCCCCTGGCATAAAATATCGAGTTCGTCCCTATCGAAAACTACGACCGATCCGAACCACGAAAGAAGTAAATGTTGTACCTAGAAAAGAAAGACATTGACAGGGAAACAACTGAAGATGGAAGGTTGCAGTTACCTTCTCCATATCCATGTTTCTAAGCTTCCCAGCCTCCTCGTCCATTGGCTTATCAAACTTCTAATCCAGGTCCCACATCCTTCCCTTGTTATCGTCTTCTTCGTCGATCGAAGCCATCCCTACGGTTGCTATCACTAACATGAAATTCCCGATTTCGTCCCTAACCAAGAACAAACCCGAAAGCACAGCTCTCATGCATGTTGCATGCAGTTAACACAAAAAGTTTACCAAGGTTGTATTTGGACACCACAGAATCATTGCAAGAACATGTCGTTAAATTAATTCAATGATCGAATTTTAATAAAGTTGATCTTTCCTCTACATCAGTCATATTTTTTGGATCCATCAAACACAGATTAACCCGATCATGAACACATTTAGTCTAACCCAATTACCGTTGGATCCAATAAAATGACCCATCCCAAAGTCTAATCAGTAGGTAAAATTGGCCCGATATATCATGCGGATAAAAAAAATTAGTCCATTAAGCCATCTCCAATATTATTTTAGGATCTACAGTAAATATTATAGTGCAGGGCAAACTCGTCACGCATGTCATTTGCCCGAATAATATTTTTTATTTAAACTCGTCACGTCGAGGTGACGAGTTCTAATAAAATATAATTTTTATTTGATTTTGTCAAGTCGAATGACGAGTTTCAATAAAAAAATATTTTTTATTAGAACTCGTCATGTCCACGTGACGATTTTGAAGTCATTGTAACAAATGTCGTAGTTCTCAAAATAAAATATTTAGTGTCGGGCTAAATAATTAGCCCGCCTATAGTATTGGGCCAAAATTGCCCAAATCAGTTTAACGAATAATCCAAATGTAATCTAAATCCAATTATACACTAATAAATAAATAATTGAAAAATAATAATTAAGTTAATATATATATATAATATTTAAATAATTATAAAATAGTATTTATTCAAAAAAATAATCAATTAACAATATAATACACCCTACAAGCACAATTATTCAATCCTAAAATCTTTAAGGCTAAATTACACATTTCTCACTGAATATTACTCTCTCTCCTATTTTACTCATCGTACTTTCATTTTTCTATTTTGCTCACTAAGCTTTACATATTGAATCATTTGCTCACTCTGCTATTAACTTTTTAATCATGTTATGATATGGCACAAGCATCAAAACGATTTCGTTTTAAAAAACTCAAATATACAAAAAAAATGATGTCGTTTCAAACCCTTTTCTTCCCTCCACCGCGACCACTATAGATGGTGGTCGTTCGATCTCAAAATTCATGGGTTGGTTCTTCTTGACCCCCTGAGTTCAATCTGATGGTTGTTTCACTGGAAAATGTCCTAAAATCTATGAATCTGGATTGAAACGTTTCGACTTCCTCACTTTCAATCTCCAATTAATGGACTTTGGAGCAAGTTCCAAACAAATAGAGGTCGGATTCGGACTCAAGGTGTCGAGGCAAAGCGACCCATAAAATTTGGGACCGAACGGTCACCATCTACGACGATTGACGATGGCCGATGGTAGTATCTGTCCACATTTTGTTTTTATTTATAGTTGAGTGAGCAAAATAAGAGAGATAGTAAAGTTCAATAAATAACGGTGTAATTTACCCTTTATATTTTCAATTATTTTATATTAAATAATTAAAAAATACACGTCATCACAACATTAGACACATAACAACAAAGGATTAAAATGATTCAATATGTAAAGTTTAATGAGTAAAATAAAAAATTAAAAGTACGATAAATAAAATAAGAGATATAGTAAAATTTAGTGAGAAACGATATAATTTATCCAATCTTTAACAAGAACAACATTTTAAGTCACTTTATATGTTCAACTTTTTTCATAATTAAATCACATATGTAGTTATCTTTATAGGTAATTAGATATGCTAAAGTAATAAAAAAACGTTGAGTCGTATGAGTAAGGGGAATGTACATAAATGGTCCCTAAATTATAAAATATCATTTTATTGAGTTCTTCAATTATTAAAATTAAAATGGCTTTATGACTATAGATTGTTGTTTTGTAGAGTCTACTGGCTATTAAAAGTTATAAAATAATTATTGACGATTCATATGTTATAAATTCGCCTTTTTCGTTAAAAACATGGTGGACGTTTAAGCTAGGCGTAAACATTTTAATTAAGATATGATAAAATCTGATATTATAATCATTTGAGTTGTATTTCGTTGGATCAACTTTCTATTTATATTATTTCTTTAAACCAATGCTTGAAATATTATATCATCAAACCAGTACTTGAAAGTAACAATGATGTCAATAGACATCATTAAAATATTATTTTATCATATTCGATTTAACATATTAATGTCCAATTTAAGCAGTAGTCAAATTTTTTTTAAAAAATGATGAATTTAATACATAAGTATATTCATACGATATTTTTATTTTTGTTAGTAGTTAAGAAATTCTATAAAACAATATTTTATATAATTTTTTAAAGTCGGATGCTTCGGATACTTTATCGTGTGGATAAAGACATAATTAAAGTAGGCAACGTTGGGTCGTCGACCGACTCGTTGTTTGGATCGTCCAATGTCGCGCGATATCGCCAGGTTGCGGGTGCGGCGCCAAGGAATCAACGGTGAAACAATTGACCTATTTTTTCAAACAAACACGCGTTTTGTCCATTGGGCTCGCGCGACTGCTGTACTTTTTGGACCAATATCGAGCGATATAAAGTAGCAATAGCGCGAGCGATGTCGTCAGTTTTGCAACTTCCCCTGCTCGAATTGATGCCTAATTGCACAAATCCAGTATGATTTATTTCCCTATATAAACACAGAAGTAGAAGGAAGAAGAAAGCAACTAGTTGATTTCTGAAACGATGGCCCCATTCTCGTTGCTCGGTCGTCCTCGTGTTGCTGCGCTCAGCAGGAAAGGTTTCAAATCAAGGGGGAAACGAATGCAGAAAAGGGTGAAGAGGTTGAAGTCGGAGATGGAGGCAAGAAGCGAGGAACACAAGGATATCAGGCAGGTTCAAAGACAAGTTAAAGAAAAAATTGAAGGAATTGAATCGGAGTGCGAGGAATTGCAGAGAGAGACTAGATTCATAATCCAGCAAAGTGCCAGAACCCAGGTTAAGCTAGCTCTCATGTTCCGCATATTGAAGGCCAGGGAAGACGGCGATTCGGATTCCGCTGCCAAACTCACTCAAATGCTCCGGTTAGTTCCCTAATCACTTGTTCAATATTCGCTCATATTATAAACCCTAAACTCATACATCGTTTTCTGATCGTTCAATTTCACGATCCTCGGCATTCTGAATCCATCGGAACCCTAGACTCGTTTACTGTTTGCAGTGAAGTATTATTATCGGTAGAACTGTGTTTAGGGGTGAAATTATAATATTTTAAGAGAATAAATTTATAAAATTTTTATTAGACAAATATAAATCATCAATACAAAAATAAAATATTAAAAATATACAAGAATTTGAAATTTTCACGACACGATGAAATTATGATATTTCAATGCGATTAACCTGTTTTTTTCATACAGAAAAATTGTCGGAAGGTAGGCGGAAGAGTGACGGAGGATAAAATGCCTAAGCTCCACCGTTCCATCCAAGTCTTTTAAGTACTGAATACAGTTTAGCTCTGCCTTTGCTAATAGTTACTATCTTATGTTTTTCTCTACTCAGTACAACTTTAAACTTGATCGTCGAATCAAACGTGAATAAATAAACATGTTTATGAACATATATTTATATGTCATGATATCTATCTTTATTTTTAATGCGATAAATAAACATATTCAACTCTTTTAATTTTGCATTTACATTTTCAATATCCGAGGAAGAGAGATACACATGACCACCTGCTAATGTTACGAGGCTAGAACTGAAATTTTATGTACGAAAACATGGATTGTGTGTTTAAGTTAACCTTCGATTTGGTAAAACTTTCGAGATAATGTTTTAGAAAAAATTAATTCACGAGATAAAACACTCCCAAGATTAATTGCTCAAATAAGGTGAAATCCACAGTGTTGGCCGTAGGTCGTCATGACTTCCCGGCGAGCTACAAGAGATTACATGTGCCATACACGTCCCAACACGTTGGGCATCCGAAGCCATCCGATCGAGGTCATCCGAACGAGCTATGCGAGGGCATCCGATGGCAACCGAGCGAGCTATGCGAGGGAATCCGAGGGAAGCCGAGCAAGGGTAGGTCGCCCGGAGGGCATGACGACCTACAAGGTCGCCTACAAGGTCGTCCGGAGGGCATGGCGACCTATGTGTTGGGACGTGCATGGTCATGCAACACGTTCATTCTCTCTGTTTGAGCAAGGGTAGGTCGCCCGGAGTGTATGGCGACCTACAAGGTCGCACGGAGTGCATGGCGATCTACGACCAACACTGTAGATTTCATCCTATTTGAACAATTAATATTGGGAGTGTATTAGCTCGTGAATTAATTTCTTTCAGAACATTATCTCAAAAGTTTTGCCCTTCGATTTGAATGAACAGTACATAAAACGCACCTATAGCCCAAAGGATATAACAAATTGAGTGGATGAAATCAGAATAAGAGAGAACTTAAAGAATAAAAGGAGAGATACTTAAATTGAATGCATATATTTATGTTATTTACTCGTTATATAAAACATGACGATTGAAATGGGAAGAGCTTATATGTATACTTAAGTCTCTTGTAATCGATGGTATTTTAATCGGACATAAAACATCATTTACTCCAATTATGATTAAAAAGTTTATCTACAAAACATAAGGTTCCGTTCGTTCAGAAAATATAAGTTATTTTCTATTTTTTTAAAAAAATAAAAAACATTAAAAAAACATGTTTGGTGTTAAAATTAGAAAATGATTTACAGAAAATAAAAAAAATAAGTGAAAATATGAAAACAAAAAAAGATGTTTTGAATTTTTCATTAAAGTTATTTTGGAAATTTGAAAATTATTTTCTAAAAATGAAAACAGAAATCAAAAACAAAAAATATTTTTATAACCAAACGGACTCTAAATTTTCTCTCAATATTTTTATGTCTTCTTCCTCTTTTCTTCGACTGGAGGCGACACCATTATTAATATTAATTGTTGACTGTTGGTGATTATTATTATTTTTTGTTTTTTTTTTCATATCATGTCTTTTGTTTTTATTTTTTGTTTTTCTTGAGTTTTTTTCAAAATTAAATAAAAAACTATGCCCTTGTTACTCATTTTTCTCCTCTTGTAATACATTACTTATGAATTTTGATAATTTTGTCGCATAATAGTCATATTAGTGCTCACACAAAAATCCTTACGATATTTATTTTCTGATTGGATAGTCATACGTCTTCTCAAATTCCTTACTATTATATTTTGTTTTCTCTTTGAATGTATTATAATTTTATTTTTTTCCCATTGTTTTTATTAATGAAATCACTTACCATGGTTAAAAAAAAGTCTATCTACAAAGCAATTTTTTAATACAGCTCAAAGTCTATTAAATTTTTAATGTAATGCACCATTCAGCTATTTGGTTAGTCTCATCGTTTTGGCAGAAGGACGTACAACATAGCCGTACCCAGACCATATACTTAAACATTCATCAAATGAGAAAACACACTCCATTCTCGTGCTCCCAAAGGATGATACTCCAACCGTTCCTCTTAAAAAGATGCCTCAATGAATACATATAATCCGGGCGCCACAACTACACTAAATGAAAAGCTTGTGGGTCATTTCAATATTTTGTTGTATCCCCGCCGTAGGTCTTCCGCACATTTCTCGTGTCTTACAGCCTCCGGAGGACCTGAAAGCATCTTCTAACGTTCGACACTTAAGAAATTCTGAAAACGTAAAGAGAACGTATCCAGAAGAGGGATTCTGTATATCTAGCATCCCTTGAAAAATCATCAAGATCGAGAGACATGATTTGACCTAGATGAAATCATCTCTCTTATTCGTCTCTGTTCTACCTTAGAGAACTTTGATATCGACCAATGGCCAATCCACCACCGGTTTTAGCCTTCCACCCAAACTAGGAAAGATGAGCAGCCTACAACCGTCACAACCAAATTGGCTGTCCTTGTTCCCATATGTAATGGGGCAAGGAGAGGTAAGATAGTAGGCTGCCCCAACACTAGGTTGAGGAGGAGACCTCCAAATTATGAAATGTCCTCCATGGGACTCGATCCCACGACCTAAAGATTAAAATGCTCTACCAACTGAGCTAGATGGTCATTTCCGTCACAACCAAATTAATCCCATCAAATGAAGCTAAACACGAAATACCTATATAGTTCACACTGCATATAACCTGTTCCCTAACATCAATTGCTCCCTATTTGCATAAACAAACTACATATAGCGGAAATTAGAACTCATTACATAATCCTGATGTCTGGCCTTTGTGATCCAACAATCTCCTAGAATAAGCAAACAATTTCAAGAAGATAGGCAATCCAACACTAAGCATCAAAACCTCATTTCCCAATAACACAACCATGCAAGAGAAGAAACAACAAGGACCATTAAGCAACCATAGGTTTTTGCAGTACAATATACAGGTTCATCATTCAATAACATTTATTGCAACAAATAAAGGTTTGGAGGAGATGAAAATAACAGATAAGTTTAGGATCTCACATACCCATTTGAAATACACTTAATGCCTACAACATTTCACGAGATACAATTTTTTACTGGTGCAATCAAGCATCCAAGCTCTCCATCTGAACGTTGCTTTTGAGAGGCACATACTCCCCAAGATACCCACCAAGATGATCATGCAACGCAATCTTGTCGATCCCCTGATGATGATAACTCTTGCAAACATAGTAGAACACACTTTGCACCAATAAGCCCACCAGATTCACCATCACCAAAACTCCAACCAAGAATCCCCCCACCACAATTCTCCAAAGAACCCCATACTTTTCTCCTCCGTGTACCACCACACTTCCGAAGATGCCTCCGATGACACCACAGATTGCTAAATATCCAAAAACCAAAATGAAAGCCATCCTCGCCCTCCCTTTCAACAACTCGTAACTCTTCTTCATGGCTGCAAGGCCGTAAATCGGCTCAAGCACCGACACCACACTGGCCAAATGCCAAAGCGCCGTGATGTAAACGTGAACGCCCAAGAAGAGCACCAAGACCACCAAAAACGACAGGAACGACAAGAAAGTATTCCGGGAATCCACGGAAACGACAAACAAGACCAAGAAGCCAATCAACAGGGCGTTGTAGACAAACATCAAGAGAGAAACCCATGTGAATGTAATAAAGAGGCGCTTAAAAACCTTGGGTATGGCCGCGATCGTGGAAGAGAAAGAGACCGGCTTCGACGTGTAGAGAGACGCAACGGTAAATACAACCGCAGCCGTTGACAAAAGAGAGAAGACAAAGAGGAAAATTAGGTAACCGAACTGGAAGGTTAAGAGGAGAGTCCACTCGTGACGGGTCTGACCCGGATCAGCTGAAGGATGGGACTCGAGTTGATTCAAGATGGGGTGGGTAAAAAGCGAGTGAGCCAGAATGGCGAAGGAGAGAGGGAAAACAAGAGCCAAGGTTATGAGATAGAAGGTTTTTGGGGATCTTTTGGGGATCGAAACGGACTCTCTAAAGATATCGGATATGGACAAGAACTGAAGCTCCTCCGGCGCTAGATCCATGGCGTTTATTCGCAAAAGGAATTGCAACAATTCAGGTATCTGGAAGATGAAAGGGTTGCAGATTTGGTTTTTGAAGAAAATGTGTTCATCCTTTGTAGAGAAGAAAGGTCAAGTTAGTCGGTCCTCGTATTTAATTAACACGAGGCTGTTCCAGGGATTTCCAATACATTTTATATTCTTGTCTTATTAATTAATGTGATATCTATCACGTACATTTATCTTTTTGGTATTTAATATTTTACCCATTGTGACGAAAATGTACTTGCTTTGAGCTTTAAATTACAAAGCCCGGGTTCTTCTCTAATTATTAAGTTAAATGTACCAAATTAAACATGCTTTAATAAAGGCTAATCTTCTATCCATAATAATAACATTAAATTATTTCTGGGATAAACTGAAATTTCATCATTTAACTTTATTCTTATTTTGGTTATTGTAGTTTAAAAACTTTCAATTTAATCCTATTTTGGTTATTCGAGTGTTAAATCATAAATAGAATGACGATATGACAGTCGTGTGTTTTAGTGTGGATTATTTTTATTGACATGGAATCTACAAGTCGTGACATCAATTTCCATTTTTCTTTTGTATTTTTCTTCTAGAGATGAAAGTTTTGTAGTTTCATCATATTGTCACATTGGTATTACGATTATCATTATTTGAGGTTCTCTTCCACCACTTAATATATCAACGAATTCATCTCATTTTCTCTTACCAGTATTACTTTTGATTTTATGTAATTAACTTTAAAACCCATTAGACTCGATCCTAAATCCAAAATTCATTCAATTCTAAACTACTATGATCTATAATACCTATTATTCGATCAATATGGAATCAATATATATAGCTTGATTCATTTTTCTCGTCTCCTTATCATTGAGATTTAGAAGAAAATACTTCATTGTTGAAAAATCAAAAGAAATTATAAAGTTGGGTTTTTTCAACAAAAAAAAGAAATAAATAAATAAAATTTTGAGAAAATATCATTTTTAAAAGAAAATGTCTAATCATAATGTTATTAAATACTAAACGGATGAGTGATTAAAATATAAACAACTCAAAAATTTAATTAATATAGTGAATTTTGAAACTTTAATGATCATAATAGGAGTGCAAATAAACATGAGTGATAATATGTAACACACTTAACCCGTATTCAGATTTCAATACAAGTTAAGGATGTCATATGTTTATGTATAATATTTACTGTTCAAAGGCCGATAAAATTTTCTTTCTACTAAAATCTCATAATCTAACATTTATTATCATACTATTTAGTAACATAAATTCATAATGATATATTTTAATTTCCAATTGACATCAACTTTTAGGCAACCACTGGACATTTTAATAACCAATTAGTCCTTATAACATAATTTATTATCGCGTTCATACACAACCATTTAAACATCTTATCATATTTCCACTATTCTTTATTACACTTTCTCATACTATATTATTGCACATTTTATAATTCCTATAATATCTTTTATCTCATCATACCTTATAATGACTATAGTCAATTTATTAAAAACAAGATCTTTTAGTTGTTGTTTACCGCCACACGACCACCTGCTGACAACAATTACTATTATTATAAATTCAACATTATGCGCGCGCGCGCACACACACACACACATATATATATATATATATCTCATTTTCAAATAGAACTATTCAAGTCAATTTCCTCTTTGGAAACCTGACATTTCATATTTATAAATTCCACTGATTGGTGGCAAGCTAATAGGCATTTTTTTATGGGACGGATGATGAGCACCCCCCAATTCGAGAGTCATCACCTGATCGAGCCGATTCTACAGCTCGACACCGAGAGCCATCACCTGATCGAGCCGATTCTACAACTCGACACCGAGAGCCATCACCGATCGAGTCGATTATACACCTCCACACCGAGAGTCATCACCTATTTCATCACATCATCGAGCCTCTTCTCTACCATCACCTCATGATAGGCGACCGACAAAGATGCCACGATATTTATCTCCCTGTTCTCCACCTCCACGGGATGAGTCAGGGGAGTTACGTGATGAGGTCAGTGCTTTGTGTGATGAGGTCGGTACTTTACATGACGACAATGGTGCATGACGTGATGAGGTACGGTCTTTACGTGGTGAGGTAGATGTTTTACGCGATAACAATGGTGCTTTACGTGGTGAGGTATCTACTTTACATGATGAGGTAGCCGCTCTACGTGAGATTGTTTCATCATTGCAGAATGAGGTTTATACTCTACACAATGAGATAAGTTTGTTTAATACTATACTAAAAATGTAAATAATCTTTTTTGGCATTATTTAATTATTTATTTAATAATTTATGTATTAATTTATTTTTAGCGGACCGATAAGGTAGATGTTTTACGTCGGGTTTTTCTTGCACGACGGGGTTCACGCATCACACGTCATAAACATGCCATTACGTATTCTTTCACCCCAATAATTCCAAGACTGCGTAAGAAGAAGCTCGATTCACCTGTCATCGTTCAAGAGGCCCCTTTCATCGTTCAAGAGGCCCCTCCCACCGTTCAAGAGCCCGATTCACATGGCATACTATGTCAACATATTGATAAACCCCCTCTCGTGCCTGGTATGATGGATCAGAGTTGGTTTTCGTATCAGTTACCGGCCAGTACCATTTCTCAGCACGAGAGGAGAACACTACCTGACACAATTATGGATAATACCCTTTGGGCTAAGACCGCAGTTGATTTTTATCTACATGAGCAGAGCCATGGGTGCTACGCTGACATATGCAAAATCGACGATAATATGCATTTGTTTCTTGAGCGGTCTTGGTGGGGTGTTTTATTAGGGGTTGAAGAGAATGGCTATTTCGAATGGGGGGTAAGTCTTATATTCTTCTTATATTGCATTTTGATTATTTTTTTAAAAAATTTATTAAATTCACTAATATATGTATTTTTTTTATAAAACAACATATTGATGCATGAGTGTCACGTCTTCTTATTATAAGGAAATTGAAGAAAATAAAAAAGACGCGATGGACTATTATGTCTTCGTCTTTTCACGTAGCTCACTTGAAGGATCAGAGAGACGCTTCATATGCGTTGGGTAATGGAAAAGCTATCATTTATCTTGCGTAGTGGGAGGTCGATAAGGTTAGTATTTATTTTTGCATATTTAAAGGTGTTCATAAATTTTATTTGATGTGCGCAATTGAATTATTGTTTATGATTGCAGGTGTTTATCCCTGTTATGGAACGTCGTTATTGGCTTCTCGTCGATCTTCAGCTCTCATCCCTGAAGATGATAGTATATGACAGCATGTTGAATTACATACCATTGTTTGATTTAAAAGATATTATTTGTAGGGGATGGAGCGATCATTTGGCTAAATACTTGGATGCGATTGATTATTGGACTAATTCATGAAACAAGAAGTCAAATAAGTTAAAAGATACAATGATGAGAGACCAGACAGCGCCACAATAAACGACAGGAGCCAGATGGGATTGTGGTCCTCTTGTATGCATTTGCTTGGAACGTATGACGATAGGAGGTAAACAGTTTCTACCTCTAACAGATAGAGATAGAGGTGCAGTAGGGTTGTGATTTCGGCATTTTATGGCTAGAGAGATGTTGAAAACATTTTGATATTTCGATATAACAAATTAAGATAAATGAATTTTAAGATTTTCCAAAAGATTTTCAAAGTATATTCGATATAATTATTCGAATATCAAAATATTACTCCAAATCTTTCAAATGTCATTTTTAATCCTTACTCAAGTGTAAATTAAGTTTTAAACTTAAAATTATTTCAAAACAAATTTACAAAATATTTCGAACCATTTCAAAGCCAAAAATTCCAGATTGCTGAGAGGGAACCGATTCCCCCCCCAAGGGGGTACCAATTCCCCCCTGAATGGTTTGGCTCCGAGAAAAACAGAATGCTCGGAGGGAACCGATTCCCCTAAGGGGTATCGATTCCCTCCCCTTTTTCAACGGTCAAAATATTTGAATTTTACACTTAGGGAATCGATTCCCTATGAGGGGGTACCAATTCCCCCACGATCCAAGCAGAAATATTAATTGTTTTCACACTTAAACGACTCCAATAACTTCATTAATGATCCCCCCAACATTCAGAAGTGATTCAAGGTGTATTTAAACAAGCTTAGAAGCCATTGATCAACAACAAGAAACAAGAAGCAACTAGAATCAAGAGAAAATCAAAGAGAAAACATCAAACCTCAAGTTTGAGCATTTCAAGCCTATTTTTCATTCAATATTCATTTTTCTTTCAAGAACACTACTTGTATTCATTTTTTAGTGTTCTTTTCTTTGTTCTAGAATTGTGCAAACAATCTACCTTGTGAGGATTTCCTTGTAAGTTTGCAAATTTGTAATCTTCTCTTTAAGAAATAGTGTTCTCAAGAATTGGGGTATATTCTTGAGGGTGTTGTAAGGTTATCTCTTTGGCCTCAAAAGAAATAACAAATTAGTGAATTTGTTGGAAAATCCTTAGTGTGGATAGCTAAGGTAGGGGACGTAGACTTTGATTGAGAAAGTCGAACCACTCTAAATCGTTGTGCAATTACTTTCAATTTTCTGCAAAAGCTTCCACAAAATTTTAATTGCCAATTCACCCACCTCTTGGCCAATTCCGTCGATCGATTAACTCAACAATTGGCATCAGAGATTGACTCATTTGAAGGTTTAACCACCTCTTGAGTAGATCCAGGAAGAGTTACATCGATAATCAAAGTCATCAATGGCCCCCACTTCAAACGTCGACTCCGGTCTTGATTCGATGCCCGTCAACAAGCCTCATTTCTTAAATGGAGCTAACTATGCCTATTAGAAGAATATGATGATGTATTTCATTCAAGCTAGTGACATGGGAGCATGGAATGTTGTAGAAGACGGATATATCAAGCCTCTCACTCATCCAAGATTGTGGAGTAAAGGAGAGACAAGAATGTTTCAGCTCAACTCCAAAGCCATCCATATCATATTTTGTGCTCTTGGACCAAATGAATATGGAAGAGTTTCATCTTGTACAACCGCCAAAGAAATATGGGATAAACTACAAGTCACTCATGAACGCACCGACGAGGTAAAAGAATCTAAAATTAGTCTTCTAACACATAGCTATGAAAATTTCAGGATGAAACCAAATGAAGATATCAAAGCTATGACAGATACATTCTCAACTATTATCAATGGTCTCAAATCATATGGAGAGATCATTCCTAACGAGAAGCTTGTGAGGAAGTTAGTTTACTCACTTCCAAAATTATGGCAATCCAAGAAGACGACAATCATCGAGGCTAAGAACCTAAAGTCCTTAACTCTTGAAGAGTTAATCGGTTCTCTCCTCACTTATGAAACGATGCTTGAAGATGAGGTGGACCTCGATAAGATTGAAGAGACACCAAAGGAGAAGGAGAAGAAGAAAAACATTGGAGTTGCTCTCAAATCCACAAAAGATGAGAGTAATTCGGATGAGGATGACGATGATGAGAAAATGGCATTGTTTGCCAAACGGTTCAGAAAAATGATGAGACCTTACCAAGGAAGAAAATTAAAACAAAATGAAAGCTTAAAAAATGAACCAAAAGAGTACCTGATCATTTGCTATGAATGTAAAAAGTCGGGGCATGTCAAATATGATTGCCCACAATTGAAGAGAAAGGGTCAATCAAAGAATAAGCACAAGGCTCATATGGCTACATGAAGCAATGAAGAAGGTTCCGATGAAGAGGAACAAGAAGTAGCAAACTTGTGCTTAATGGCATTCGGGGAAGATTCTAAGGTAATCTCTAACTTATCTGAATTTGATGATTTATCTTATGATGAGCTATTAGAGGAATATAATGGGTTGGCTTCAGATTATGAGAAATTGTTTTTAAAATATAAAAATGATGTTTCAAAATTGAAAAATGAAAATAAACTCATATCCAAAACCAACAACGATCTTGAAAGTAAAATCAAATATTTGCAAATCAAACTAGAAGAGTTTGAAAAGAAAAATTCGGTTTGCAAAATTTACTTTCAAAGGTCAATGATGATCATCAAAAGAAAATTGATAATTTTAAAGCTTCTTTTGATAAAGTTGGAACAAAACGTTTTGAAAAATGAGAAAATTCAAAATCCAACTTTGTTAGAAAAAGTTTTAAAAACTACAATCATGGAGGTCCCCAAAGAACCTCTAATGGAAAAATCGTTAGAAGTATATGGGTTCCTAAAGGACTCATTACTACTAAAGATAAAGATATCCTACACAAATGGATACCTAAGGGGACTAGGATTTTGGAAACTAATGAATATGGACCCAAAAGAATTTGGGTACCAAAAATTAGAAATTAATCTATGTTTGTAGGAAAATGAGCATTGCTACAAGGCACGTAAAACAAATTCAAATTCATGGTACCTTGATAGTGGATGCTCGAGACACATGATCAGGGACAAAAACTGGTTCATTGAGCTTAACGCCAAAAATGGAGGAGAAATGACTTTTGGTGATAACTCAAAAGGTCACATTGAAGGTATAGGCACTATACGTAATACCTCTTCCATACAAATTAAGAATGTTTTATATGTGAATAGATTAAAGCATAATCTTTTGAGTATTAGTCAATTATGTAATAAAGGATTCAATGTCATGTTTGAAACCAATGGTTGTAAAATTATTGACATTGCATCTAATCGAATTATGCTTGTTGGTCATAGAATAGGAAACATATACATAGTGCATTTAGACTCTATTGATATGAAGAATTTATGCCTAGTTGCTAAGGATGAGCATGATAGTTGGTTATGGCATAGGAGACTAAGACATGCTAGTATGAGTGTTTTGCAACGGTTAATTCAAGGAGACTTAGTAAGAGGGCTGCCTAAACTGAAATTTGATAATGATAAAATCTGTGATGCTTGTGCTAAAGGAAAACAAAAGCGAGTTTCTTTTAAATCCATTAATGACGTATCAACTAATAGAGTATTACAATTGATCCATATAGATCTTTTTGGGCCAACTAGGACTACTAGCTTGGGTGGAAAACAATATGCATTTGTCTTGGTAGATGACTATTCTAGATATACTTGGGTTATATTCTTAAGTACTAAAGATGAAGCATTAGAAAAATTCATCACGTTTTCAAAAGTAATCCAAAATGAAAAATGTTACTCTATAACTAGTGTTAGGAGTGATCATGGAACTGAATTTGAAAATCTTGGATTTACTGAGTTTTGTAATTCTAATGGTATTAGCCATAATTTTTCATCACCTAGAACCCCTCAACAAAATGGAGTTGTTGAGAGGAAAAATCAAACTGTAGAAGAAATGGCTAGAACCATGCTTTGTGAAAACAATTTGCCAAAATACTTTTGGGTGAAAGCTACAAATATCGCTTGTTATGTTATAAATCGAATAATGATTAGGCCTATTTTAAAGAAAACTCCATATGAACTTTTCAAAAATAAAAAGCCTAACATTAGTTATTTTCATCCTTTTGGATGTAAGTGTTTTGTTTTAAACAACGGTAAAGACAATCTTGGCAAATTTGATGCTAAAAGTGATGAAGGAATTTTTCTGGGTTATTTCTTAAATTCTAAAGCTTATCAAGTATTTAATAAAAGAACTTTAGTTATAGAAGAGTCTATACATGTTGTTTTCGATGATAACCTCCTTCCGAGGAAAGATTCTCGTATGAATGATGATGTATGTGTTATAAATACAAATGACGTTAGACATGACATTGGAGAACCATCATCAAAGGAAGAAACAAAAAATGAGGAAACTCATGATCCTCTCGAGAATCCAACCATTGAAGAAAGGGAAGTCTCTTACCCAAGGGAATACAACTATGTCAAGGATGGTGAGATTATAGGTGATCCATCCAAAGGGGTAACAACTCGATCTTCTCTTAGAAATATTTGTAATTATGTTGCATTTATCTCATGCATAGAGCCTAAGAATATTAAAGAAGCATTAAATGATGAACATTGGATTATGGCTATGCAAGAAGAGTTAAATCAATTTGAGAGAAGTAAAGTTTGGACACTAGTTGAAAGGCCTAGTAATAAATCTACTGTAGGTACTAGATGGGTATTTAGGAATAAGCTTGATGAAAGTGGTAATATAGTAATAAACAAGGCTAGACTTGTTGCTCAAGGGTATACTCAATAAGAGGGCATAGACTATGATGAAACATACGCTCCCGTAGCTAGGATGGAAGCAATTAGAATGTTATTAGCATTTGCATGTTTTCATGAATTTAAATTATATCAAATGGATGTTAAAAGTGCATTTTTAAATGGTTTTATTAAAGAAGAAGTGTATGTGGAACAACCTCCAGGTTTTGAAGATTCAAAATTTATGGATCATGTTCTTAAATTGACAAAAGCTCTTTATGGTTTAAAACAAGCTCCTAGAGCTTGGAATGAAAGATTGTCAAACTTTTTAATTGAAAAAGGTTTTTCAAAAGGGAAGGTTGACACTACATTGTTTTTAAAGCATAAAGGTAAAGATTTATTAGTAGTTCAAATTTATGTTAATGATATAATATTTGGTTCTATTAATGATGTTCTTTGCCAAGAATTTTCTAAGCTAATGCAAAGCGAATTCAAGATGAGCATGATAGGTGAGCTCTCATTTTTCTTGGGACTCCAAATCAAGCAAAGAAAAGAAGGCATTTTCATCAATCAAGCTAAATACGTCAAAGATATGCTCAAAAAGTTTGGACTGGAAAATGGGAAACCTCATGATACTCCAATGAGCTCTTCTACAAAGCTTGACTTGGATGAAGGAGGTAAATGTGTGGATGTTAAATTATATAGGTCAATGATTGGTTTTTTGCTCTATCTAACTGCAAGTAGACCGGACATTATGTTTAGTGTTTGCTTATGTGCTAGATTTCAATATGTGTTAGATTTCAATCATGCCCTAAGGAATCACATTTACTAGCTGTTAAGATAATCTTTAGATACCTTAAGGACACTCCTAGTTTAGGACTTTGGTATCCTATAGACTCTAGCTTTAGCTTGCATGCCTTTTCTGATGCGGATTATGGAGGATGCAAATTAGATAGGAAAAGCACCTCCGGTACTTGCCAATTCCTTGGAAATATGTTGATTTCTTGGTTTTCAAAGAAACAAAATTGTGTTGCATTATCTACCACTGAAGCCGAATACATTTCAGCTGGTAGTTGTTGTGCACAAGTTTTATGGATGAAACAACAACTTTTTGATTATGGAATTGAAGTAGGTACCATTCCAATCAAGTGTGACAATACTAGTGCTATTTGTCTCACTAAGAATCCCATCCAACACTCTAGAACTAAGCACATTGAAATAAGACATCACTTAATTAGAGACCATGTCACTAAGGAAGATGTAGTTCTAGAATTTGTTGATACTTTGTATCAATTAGCGGATATCTTTACAAATCTTTTAGACAAGGAACATTTTTGGACACTTAGGAGAGAATTAGGTTTAACTAACCTATCTTCACTTAGTGCTTAAAATAATTTTAGCACTTTTAAGAATAAATGAAAATTGCATATAAAAGTAATTTTTTGATTGCATTCATTGCTTTTAGTTAGGGGGAGTTTATGATTTTTGGTGAAAATTAACTTTATGTTCAAATAAATTTTAATGATAAATTTGATTGATTGAACATGATTAATTTTCAATATATGAGTTGCCAATACCACTAGAGAAAATTAATTTAGCATTTTAAGTGTTTAAAAATCAGATTTTAGCATTTTAGTGCAGAGGGAATTGATAACCCCTTGAAGGGAAATCGATACCCCCCTGGGGTTCTATTTTTAACACGGGCAGAACACCCCAAACTCTCAAACCCTCTCTTCTCTCTTACCGTCGTTCCTCCCTATAATCTCTACCTATCTCCATATTTCATCAAAACAACATTTTTAATCGAAATTCTCTTCAAATATCATCTCCTAAACCCGTCGGAATCATCAAATTCGTGCAAACTTCATCTAATCTCACTCAAATCCAAAAATCTTCAAGGTATTTTTCTAAAACTTCTTTTTCATCAATTTTTGATTTTAGAACTAGTTTTAATTAGTTCTAGGTTGAACTTTAGATCGTGCATTGATTGTTTAGTGATTAGAAACTAGATTTTACAACTAATTTCATCAATAACACAAGAATTTTCCAAAGTTCTTTGAAATTTTCGAAATAAAAAAAAACTGCTTTTCAAATTATTGTGTTTTGATTGAATTATGTTGTTGTTATGAAAACTATACATATATTGACTTTCAAAATCTTATTTTTCAATAGTTTTTCAAAACTTTGCCCATTAGGATTGGTTTAGAGAACCTTGAAATATTGAGGACTCAATTGAGTTTTGGGATTGATTACATTGTATACATGTGTTTTATAATTACAGGTTATTCATTCTATTCCGATTTTCTTAAACCATGTCAAATCCTAAACGTGCTAGGTCTTCATCTATTCGTTCAAACCAACAACCAAATCCACCTCCAAATCCTTCTCCTATTCCTAATCTCGTTGATCCTAATATGACTATCCAAAACTCGTGCTTCAATCACCTGGTCCTAGAAATCATTGTTTTTGGTATTATCAGTATTTTGACTCTTACAAAATTAGAGAAGAACGTATCCTATCTCTTCAAGCTATGATAGATATCAATTTTAGACATCTTCATCTTTTACAAGAGTGGAAATTTGATAAACTTTGTGACTTTGAACCTATAGTTTACCTATTCTAATATCGTTTGTATTAAAAACCGAGCTCAAACCAAAATCATAGGAGTTCATTCATATCTCCTAGGACAATTCTTCCATCTTAACTCGGCTTACATAGCCAATAAATTAGGATTAGATAATGATGGTATATCAAATGAAAAACAGATTTTAGGTTATCATTATAAAAGAAGGGATAGTGTGAGTGTCTTAGATCTTCATGATCATTTTCTTCATCTAATGATTTCTTGGTGGTTTCGACCATCCGGAGGTCGTTACTCAACTCTTAGAGCCTTGGATCTTTGGTGGTTACATTGTTTCCAAAACAATATTAAAATAAACCTACCTCAGATTATTTTTGCTGAAATTGTTGAAACCATAAATATTGTTCCTAATAAGAAACTCTGTTCATCTCTAGTTTACGGTTGCATTCTGAGTAATTTATTTTCTAAAACCGGGATTAGAGTTGGTCTAGATGTCGTCTTTCCTCTCAAAAATCAAATTAATATTCTTTCCTTAACGAGAGCGGGATGGATAAAGAATAAAGAAACCGGTGAATGGGTTCGATCATCTGAGGATACTCTGGGAGCTAGTTCTTCACAAGCTCCGCCCAGAAGCTGACGACGATCCCGAGCTTGAACAATTAATGCGAGCTATTGACGAAGCCGACGATGAGCCGGAGCAGCACGAGGAACAAGCTCAGTAAGAAGATCAAGTGCCTCCATATTTTCAATCATTTATGGAGACATTTGATTTCCGTTATGCATCCTTGGATTCTCGCTTCACTTCCATAAAATCTCATTTCTCGACTATGGAAGTTCAACAATTGGAAATTCTCCAGGAGATGCGTGCAAACAATGAAGCAACCAACGCTCGTATTAATGCACTCACTCATGAAATGGCAGTTATGCGAGCTCATTTCCCTCCTCCCGATCCTCCTACGGATGCTTGAACTTTGATATTTGCTTTGCTTGTTTGAATTGAACTTGGATATTTGCATTATTGTTAAAACATTTTGAATGTTTTTGGATTGTTTTTACTTTGGTTGTTTATGAATGTTTGAACCTATACTTGGTTTGAATTTTATGTTTCAGTTTAATGTTTATCAATTTTTGAATCATTATATATATATATGACCAATTTCCATTGCATATTTATTTATGAATGTTGATTATGGAACTAATGGCTAATGTTTCTCATGATTATGATCTTAGCAGCTTAAGCTATATATATTTATCATCAATTGGCTAAATGATTTCAAAACCTTGTTTAAAATCTTTTAAAAGTCTTTTTGATTTAACAAAAAGGGGGAGAAATGTTAAAAGTGTTTTAAAGGGGATAAGTGTTAGAGTAAGGGGGAGTAATTTTAAAACTTTATTTCAAAATCTTAAAATTAAGAAAATGTTTTGTTATATCAAAAAAGGGGAGATTGTTGAAAACATTTTGATATTTCGATATAACAAATTAAGATAAATGAATTTTAAGATTTTCCAAAAGATTTTCTAAGTATATTCGATATAATTATTCGAATATCAAAATATTACTCCAAATCTTTCAAATGTCATTTTTAATCCTTACTCAAGTGTAAAATTAAGTTTTAAACTTAAAATAATTTCAAAACAATTTTACAAAATATTTCGAACAATTTCAAAGCCAAAAATTCTAGATTGCTCAGAGGGAATCGATTCCCCCCCAAGGGGGTACCGATTCCCCCTGAATGGTTTGGCTCCGAGAAAAATAGAATGCTCGGAGGGAACCGATTCCCCTAAGGGGTATTGATTTCCCCCCCTTTTTCAATGGTCGAAATATTTGAATTTTACACTTAGAGAATCGATTCCCTATGAGGGGGTACTGATTCCCCCCACGCTCCAAGCAGAAATATTAATTGTTTTCATACTTAAACGGCTCCAATAACTTCATTAATGATCCCCCAACGTTCAGAAGTGATTCAAGGTGTATTTAAACAAGCTTAGAAGCCATTGATCAACAACAAGCAACTAGAATCAAGAGAGAATCAAAGAGAAAGCATCAAACCTCAAGTTTGAGAATTTCAAGCCTATTTTTCATTCAATATTCATTTTGCTTTCAAGAACACTACTTGTACTCAATTGTATTCATTTTTTTAGTGTTATTTTCTTTGTTCTAGAATTGTGCAAACAATCTACCTTATGAGGATTTCCTTGTAAGTTTGTAAATTTGTAATCTTCTCTTTGAGAAAGAGTGTTCTCAAGAATTGGGGTATATTCTTGAGGGTGTTGTAAGGTTATCTCTTTGGCCTCAAAAGAAAAAACAAATTAGTGAATTTGTTGGAAAATCCTTAGTGTGGATAGCTAAGGCAGTGGACGTAGACTTTGATTGAGAAAGTCAAACCACTCTAAATCATTGTGCAATTACTTTCAATTTTTTGCAAAAGCTTTCACAAAATTTTAATTGTCAATTCACCCCCCTCTTGGTCGATTCCGTCGATCGATTAACTCAACAAGAGATATATGCGAGACGTTGTCTACCTGCATTCGCGTGCTGAAAGTGTGCATAAACAACCATTTGTTATTGATAAGTTTAAGCAAGTGTTGTTAATATATATACTCTTTGTTGGTTTGAAAATATTTGGTTAAGTACCTAGAATTCAATAATTTCAGCTCATATTTGTTGGTTTTAGATGTGTAGAAAATCTCATGGCCATAACGTTTCTGCAGGTTAATCCTTCAAGTGAGCTGCGTGAAATTGATGTATTTGGATGTAAATTCCCTAATGTTAGGAGCATTTGGATGTATTGTCTGGGCTAATTGATGTATCAATGTGTTGTCAAGTGTAAATAAGAATTGGATTTTTTTGTTTAATTGATTTGTTGTTTAATTTCAATCTGCATTATGTTGAAGGCAAAAAAGACATGTTGAAGGCACACTTTCGCAACGCGAAAATTGCAACGTGAATATGACCAAGATCAAAGTCCTTGTATTGACCAAGATCAAATTTCGAATACTTACTAATACTCACAATTTTTATGTTGGCTCATCATCGTCTAACTAGTCAATACGAAAACTGGAATTTGGTGTTGAAAGTTGATTGGGATTTGGATTAGGGAAAGGTTGTGGATTTTGAGATGTGTTTGATATTGTGTTTGGTATTGGAAATGTGGTGAAACAAAATTTTCTTGGTGATGAAATTGTGGTGGAACCATTAAATTTTGAGGTTGATAACAACGTTATACATTGTGAGCACCATAAACTGGGGTTGAAGAACTTAGTTGATTACTACCCGCTACTGACCCAACTTCACTACTTCTAGGTTCAACAACATACAATGTAACATCATCTTGTGAAACACTAATGTAAGCAATGAATCGTTCAACATCTTCATTGTCGGTTAACAAATAAACTTTACATTTTCTCTGATAAGATAGCTTAAATCCACTTAGAGGCTCTAAATTCAATTTCTTTGCAACACGTAACATTAGAGTTTCATAAGTTAACTTTTTTAATGATAATTTTAGTTGAAGATTCATGGGTAAATGCATATATTGTAAAACACCATGAACATTCTTCCATGACCCTCCAAAACACAAATATATCCAAACATGATCAACATTAGATGATTTCATTCTACAAATTGTAAATTATTTTACTAAACAAACGAGCTATAAACTATATATCATCACTAACTTAGAGAAAAACATACCTTTATTAAGTTGATAGTTGATAATTTGGGAGAGAAATCATTGAAAAATTATATATAAATAAAATTATGTAAATAAAATTAGAGATGGGGAAGGATGTCGTTGGATATAGGAACGGATGTCGCCGGAGAGAGTGATAGATGGAGATGGAATGAGTTGCGATTTAGGGATTCTGGTTATGAGTTGTTGCTGCTGCGTAGTTTATATACCCAAAACATTTGTGTTGCGAAATTAAAATTAGTGTTGCGAATTCGAAAATCGAGTTAAAAAAAATTCGTGTTGCGATTTAAAAAATCTTGTTGCGAAAAGGAAACTTGTGTTGCGAATTTGGAAAATCGTGTTGCGAGAAAGAAATTCGCGTTGCAATTGCAGAAACTGAGTTTCGAATTTGGAAATTGTGTTGCGAAATTGGAGTTCGCATTGCGAATTTGTTGGTCATTTTCGCAAATCCAAAAAAAATTGGTTAAAATCGTATATTATAAGACATTTTCGGTCACTGGAGTTATTTTCTCCTTAAATAATAATAATAATAATAATAATAATAATAATTATTATTATTATTATTATTATTATTATTATTATTATTATTATTACAACCATTCACTTGACTTTTCAACATTTTACATTTAACCACTAATAAACTTTTCTTTCAATTATAAATCTAATATTTCAAATATATCCAAATTAGTTCTTTAATATTCAATTTAAATTCATATCAATTATTTTCACATTATATCCAATCCAATGCATTAACTTTACATAATTATCATTTCACCACCAAATTTCTAAAAACTTACGAACTAGATCTCTATTTTATACAACTTCCCACATAAGCCAAATTCTAGTTTAACTATTTAGTCCCTCTAATAATTATTTAGACTTTGCACATTATCTCATACTCAATCTATACTTTAATCCCTAATTTATCCATATTTACAATTTATTTATTTAGCTTATACATTCTTCCAAATTCAATTCTGAAGCCATAATATCATAATTTTAACCATAAGTTAAATTATTTTAAATTTTCATCTCAATTGTTCTATTTTATTTAATATAGTCCTTTTTACCATTTAATCCTAAATTCAAGCATCCTAACACAAATTCACATATTCCAACATTTTTAATTTCTATTTCTTAACTTATACACATTTTCCATTTCAAAACCCACAACTTATATACTTTATAATTTAGTCATCAATCTTTACAATTTTATAAATTTAACTTCAATTTAAGCTTTAATTAATATTTCCAAATTTCCAGAATTTTAATTAAAACATAATACCTCAATAATTTCACAATTTTCACGTAAGTCCCTACTTTATCCATAATTTATGTTTTAGTTCCCAAATTTCTAAATTATTCCAACTTCACGCTCTAGCATCAAATTCAACATTCTAACTTTTAAATTCTAGCATATTACATCATCTATTAAATAATTACACCTTATTTCCCAAAATTTCCATAAATTTCAAGTAGGTCATTATAATTTCTCAAATTTTCAATTTAATCCAAATCACCATTTAAACATCAAATTTAGCACTCCAACTTTTAATTTTAACATGATACATCAATTATTAAATGATTGCACATAAATCTCCATATTTCTCATTTTATACTACTAAGTCCCTATACTTTCACAATTTTCCAATTTGATCCAAATCATACTCTAAGCATGTAGAGTCACTCATACTTCATTTATAAATCTTGTATAATTTTTACCATGGATTTTCCTTATTTCTTTCCATTAGTCGAATATTTCTAAGTTTTCCTAGCATGGATCATATTTTTATTCAAGCATTAATTCTTCCTCTAAACAACATTTCCATGAAATTCTCATTATTCTATCATATGATAAATGTCATAATTATCATGTTAAGATAATAAAGTTGAGTCATTTCAAACAATTAAGATAGCATATAACATAAAAATATCACAAAATGCATAGTTTACCTCAATTTCATATTATGTCAGTTTGCATTACCAACAAATATTATTTTGTATTGATCTAGACACTTAAAAATTATTCAGTATGTACCATTAGAAATTATACTTACATACGAATATAAGCATATAAGGAAATTCTTCTAGTTCAACTTGTACAATTTATGAAAAATTTTCTAATCCAACTTGCAGAATTTTCTACTCAAATTTCTTACTTTTCATCGATTAAAAATTCATATCTTTTTGTATACAGTTCCAAATCAGTAGAAGTTTGTTTTAAATATAACTAGACTGATATAAGGATCCAACGATATAAAAATCATCTTTTAATCCTTCTTGAAGATTTTATGGTGAATTTATAAACTTACTGTTCGGATTTCCCATGTAAACAGTTTTACTAATTTGCATTTCTCAGCTTATTCATTAATTATATTAGCTTATCAAATGAACACATATACATAAATTCAAGTTCATATCATCGTTTCAATGTAATCTCAATCAGTTCCCTAAACCCTAACCTTTACCAAGTTCATTTTTAAACATTTTCAGTTGATTTTAATTATTATTCAAGCTTAAAATCAACTCTAGAATATTAACAACACAACAATCTATCCTTAAATCATTAACATACAATTTGTTCATCATTCACTCTAGCAATCAAACCAATGATTCAAGCATGGAAACAATGAAATATTACCACCAATTTATAGAGAATTTAATATAAATAATTTTTCTATTTCATAGCATAATCAAAAAATTAAAGGAAAATGACTAAAATAAAGAAAATAAGAAAACTTACCTTGCCTTCTTTCTTCTTTGTAGTTCATGTTTATATAGAGGATCAAACAAGTTTTCTATATATCTCCTATAAAATATCTTTTGTACACTTTAAAAATTTTATTTAATTGAATATAAAAAAATTTAATGCAAAATTACAACTTTATCCTTTAAAAATCATGACAATTACCTAATTGCCATGCCACTTGTCCCTATCATCTTCCTTTTATCATTTTCAAAGTAAAAAATGAACAAACTATTTCATACTTTCCAAATTTACTCATTTAATTTTCTAAAAATATAAACTAGTCGCCATAATTAATAATTTCGGTTTAACATAGAAAATTCATCTAAATTCCAGGGATTCACGTAAAAGTTTAACATTTTAAAATATAGAAGTAATATTTCTAATCTTTTTACATCATCCTTCAATTTTTTCTAATTGCCCGATTCAATCCATTTATTCAAATATTTTACCGGACTTTATCTCTTCATAGATTTTTACACAATCTCTTGACCATAATCTAAATTCCATATAAAATCCATTCTTAAGGATGAACTATTCATTCATGGAATAAAATCTCTTCATACCACGGAAGCTACTTTGGTCGGTGCCATACTATTAAAACCGATTTTACACTTGGCGAAATGCTGACAGTCCTAAAACGGATATGACTATTGAAAAACAAATTCAAAAAATCAGTTTTATTTATTAATAATGAAAACAGATCAAATTGAAAACAACTAAAGTCTACTATCATAATTATTAATTTGAGATTTTGAAGGACAATAGAGAATCAAGCAATAAATGGAGTAATGACGAAGGGTTATGGGGTTGGCCCACATATCCAAAGCCGGTCTGGATTAGTATGAACATAATTTGGGCTATACTTCCATCTAAAAAGGCCCATCTTCTAGGGATCTCATTTATAGGGTTTGTCTATTTGATGTAAAATATATTTCGAAAAACGTTTCCTCATTTTTCAATATTTGGTAAAAGAAAATTTGATTGATTAATGTAAAATATTTTTCTGATCGACATAATTTACGTCACATTTTATAGAAAATGACTTACAGTCCGACTTCTGTAAATCATTTTCTGAACTTTTCACTTCGAGGAACAAATACACAAAATAATGTTATTTTATATATTTTTAACATTAATATAATATTTTAGTATTATTTTAATGAAAATATTAATTATTAAAATATTTAAAATGTATTTATTATTAATATTTTTAATAATATAATATAATATTTTTAAATATTACTTTCTCTATCCCATTAAATATGTCATGTTGACTTTTTTTTGTCATTTTTTTAACTTTAACTCATCATTATTTAAAATTTATTATTAATAAAAATACAAAAAATATATTTTAAAACCTTTTAATTAAATAGTTTTTAAATATATATTTTATAAAATTTAATTTAAAATATTTAAAATAATCATGGTCAAAGTTTAAAAATTTTAACTTTTTAAAAATTAATAATTGACACATTAAGTTAGACGGGGATTATAATAATATATTTAATTATATTATAATAATATAGGATATTATTTTTTTTATTTTAATAATATATAATAAATTATAATAAAGTTTAAATTATTTATTAATTTTATAAAAACGATATTATGAAATTATTAGGAATGAATAATATTATTTATATATTTAATAATGATATAATAATCTAGAAATATTTTAATACAATTTATAATGTTTTTATTTCGGTAGAATATACTAATTTTAATATTTTTATTTATGAAATTATAGAAATAATATTTTAATTAAATGGTTTATGTTGAAACAAAATTTATTCAGAAGTGAAAAGGTTTTATGTGGAAGTTAATTTCCACAGCTCTTTCTGATTTGGGACATCACTTTGTGCAAACGTTTTAATTTTTCTTTGATAAGAATAATGAAGTGACAGGTTTCAAGTTGAAGGCGTTTGTGGATTTCTCAGCCGTGTTCTTTGTAAACCACGCACTGATGCAAAGGTAAAGGGGGCGCGGCTGAAATCTCTCCCTGACTTAAATCTAAGGCCGAAACGCTGATGAAAACTCGAAAGCCAATAGCAAGGGCATCCTCTTCAACTTCGTTTTCTCTTCCTTCCTCGTCGTTTTCCGATATGCCGCGAAAATCCTCCCTTTTCAAACATACCCTTATCGCCACCGTCTTCTTCCTCTTCGTTATCTACGCCTTCTTCTCCACTTTCTTCAACTCTCCCTCCGACTCTTCTTCTTCTTCTTCTTCTTCTTTCATTGAACTTGATCGTGTTTTTTCCCTAGAAAATCCCAATGATTTTCCCCAGAGAGTCAAGGTTTTTATGTATGATCTCCCTCACAAGTTCACCTACGGAATCATCCAACAGCATTCCCTCGCGCGTGGTGGATCCGTCGTCTCCGATGTCACCACCCTCAAATACCCCGGTCACCAGCACATGCACGAGTGGTTCCTCTTCTCCGACCTCTCCAAGCCCCAATCCGACCGCCTCGGATCCCCCGTGATTAGAGTCACCGACCCGGAGGAAGCCGACCTTTTCTACGTCCCTGTTTTCTCTTCCTTGAGCTTGATTGTTAACGCGGGTCGGCCTCCCGGTTCTGGGTCGGATTACAGCGACGAGGAAATGCAGAACCAGCTGGTGGATTGGCTCAAGGGACAGGAGTATTGGAAGAGGAATAACGGGTGGGATCACGTGATTATTGCCGGGGATCCCAACGCGCTCTATCGGGGCGTGGATCATGTCAAGAATGCCGTGTTGTTGGTTTCGGATTTTGGGCGGTTGAGGCCAGATCAAGGGTCATTGGTGAAGGATGTCATAATTCCTTATTCGCATCGGATCAGTGCTTATACAGGAGATTTTGGAGTGAAAGACAGGAAGACCTTGCTATTTTTCATGGGAAATCGGTACAGAAAAGAGGTAATCAAAATTCTAAATACAAATTTATGTTTTTTGTGTTTAGTATATTATGACGCTTTGTTGAATTTCACTTTTATTTAGATTGCAATGGAATTGAAAGTTTTAGCTTATTCAGTCTACATAGAGCATGGATCATAGTTCTAAATTGTGGTTCACATCGTCGTGTCGCGGTTGCAGATTTTGTGGCATTTCTGTTTGATTTGTTTCCTAAAAACAACTCTGCTTTTAAATTGCAGATGTGGTGTTTCATTGACCTTGAAAACCGACTTGGCCGTTATACTGCCTTGTGGCCACAATTTAGTTCTATGCCATGGATATTATTGGTTAAGATGTGAGCTCGGCTCAATTCAAGATTTAGGTTAAGAAATCTGGGAAAAGAGTCAAAAACTGGCTTTTGGAGTAATTCTAACATGTGCTTGATTATACCCGGGTATAGTTTATGCAGGATGTCGTAAATTAGGGCATTGCCCTAAAATTTTATCGACGCTTATCGTCGACAACTGTTATCTCCACCATCCACGAATAGGAGCTTAATCATAGCATAAAAGTTATCTGGATTCTACATTGACCTTGCATATACATGATGGCTTCATGCTCATCAGTGCTATTTCATCTGTCATAGTTTCCTTTGTAGTCCTATTCAACAGTTTCTTCTTTTTTCCTATTTTTTTTTTGTATCCCATCTTAAGCTGCACTGATAATTATAAAGCTTTGCCTGTTCTCTTAGCTTAAATGCCTGATTGCCTTCCCTTGACCTCCTTTTTAAGAATGGTACTAAAGCTTTGCCTCTTAAGCTGATCTCACATGAATGACTAGCATAAGTAATCATTATAGGTGTACTTAATGTTCCTCGTTTGATTTTTTGTTTGTTGGTCCTATTATAATTACCTATTATTTAGTTGACAATGTAGATCATAGAGAGTTAAGCTCTGTTTTAACATACCATGAATTTTAGCGATTGTACTAAAGCTTAAATGTCTGCCCTTGACCTTTTTATTAAGAGTTGTACTAAAGCTTCCGTAGATGCAGATGTTAGTTTGAAATCAGTACCTATACTAAAGCAGATCTCACGTTAATGACTAGGATACCATGATTTATTAGGATACAATTATAATAACACCTATTATTTTGCAGGGAGGCAAAATTCGTGATTTGTTTTTCCAAATACTTGTAAACGAGGAAGATGTTGTAATTAAACATGGAACACAGTCCAGAGAGAATAGAAGAGCAGCATCCCGTGGGATGCACACATCAAAGTTCTGTTTGAATCCTGCAGGAGATACTCCATCAGCTTGCAGACTCTTTGATTCCATAGTTAGCTTGTGTGTCCCTGTAATTATCAGTGATAGCATTGAGTTGCCATTTGAAGATATTATAGACTACAGAAAGTTTTCTGTATTTGTCGAAACTACAACTGCCCTAAAACCAGGGTATCTTGTTTCACTGCTGAGAAAAGTACCTGAAGAGCAAATAATTGAATATCAGAAAGCAATGAAAGAGGTTTGCACTATGTTCACTTTCCATTTTTTTTCCTTATTCACTATTTACTCCATTGTTGGGAAGTAATAAACTGATCCAATTACATCTGTTCCATATAAAGTATAAATTCATTAATATCTTGCATTTTGTTTAGCAAATATCTCCCGGTTAAAATTTCTTGGTAATGATATGGTTTTGCTTTTAAAACTTAGATATTGTGTTCTTTCACTTAGTTAAATGTGTAAATTATCCGACTCTGCGTTCTGATTCGCCAATAATTTTTGGTTTTTAAGCAATTTTCCTTGTTAAGAATTATTGGTATCACTTTTCTTTCTGTTTTTGTGCTGCATTCATTCGTTTATGTTTGTAAAAGGTGGAAATAGCAAATAGCATCATCCTTTTCCTGTAGTATTTTATGGTTGAGTTGAGTGATATACATTGATCTTCTAGAATTATGCTATGTTTCCTCGAATAGCTTTTCGGGTATCAGAATTTCGGTAAAACTTTGCGATGTAGCTTTCCGGCCCTCCATAATCAACCACAAAATCGTGAGCTGTGGTCTGGTTGTAAAGTTCCGGGAACAGATCTAGAGGAAAGGGGTTATGTTTAAACATGCCGGTTTAAGGCGAGAAGACAAGACACTGGTGGGGTGTGGTAGTACAACTCTTGATTGGTTTTCTTTTACCAGTTGTTCTCATGCATCATTATTAACTTGTTGCCGGTAGACATAAAATCTCAAATTCACTCTAAACAACTGTTGTGGATTCAGGTGAGGCGGTACTATGATTATACTCATCCAAATGGAACGGTTAATGAAATATGGCGACAAGTCTCACAAAAGCTGCCTGTGATCAAACTTATGATTAATCGTGACAAGCGACTCGTTAAGAGGCAGTTGACTGAACCCGATTGCTCTTGTCTTTGTTCGAACCGGACAGGAATTATAAGCTCCTTGTGATAACATCATGTTTTGAAAGTTCATTTCATCTATCAAATGTATGTCCTAGCAAAAACTGACTTAGAAGATTCGCTGCGGAGCCGTGCAGGTAGGCTTGAGGAATAAGTTACATGGTAGAATGAGGTTGTCTTCCACTGCCAGAGGTACTGAAATTTGCCTCTGTTGAAAGGCTTTCTTGCATACATTATAGATTTGAGGTTTTGAGGTATTGTTTTAATTGTAATTTGATTTGTACATGTTAGAAATAATATAATACATATCTATACCTATGTTAAAGTTGTTCCCAATCTTATGTTGTGCTTCAATTAGAAGATTGAAGTTACCATTCTTTGGCACCTCGTGAATGTAATTTACCAAATTCCTATTTTGATATGTATTTTGGTCCTGATCTCTATATTTTTATCATTTAAGTTTATTTTGCTAGTTTTTATCTTAAAAGTCAGGTTGGGACATCCCTATTTTAGGAATTAGGTGACCACGTGACTAAGTTTTTTCTAACTTACAGAGCATAATTGAAAATTTTAGGAATAGCTAAGTTCAGATAGAAATTTCAAAACAGTTCAAGTCATTTATGAGAAGAGGTCATTTGTGCACAAAATACCATCTATTATGAACATTGCAAAGTTCTCTCCCTATAGCTTTCTTGGTTTAAAAGGCACCTCATGCCTACCCTTTCTCCGAAAGAGAGGAATATAAAAGCTACAACTGCAAAGAGCACGACAACGTTTTAATCACAAAGACCAGCCTCAAGCACTTCACAACTTTCACCATCATCCTCGGCGGTGGATATAGCAGCAGACGCCGCTAATGTCATACATTATTCTTGATCAGTTTTATTGCAAAATCAACCTGCACGGACAACCCCAACCGATGCTTTTCAAATTATACTTCCAAGTTCTTATCAGTATACCCCATATGTAAGGATAACTAAAAACTGGGTTTTCCATAACAGTGCAGGTCAACAACTGGCCAAACAAAATCTTACAGTCAATTAACACAAGAAAAGAGACCTTAAACCCATTTTTCTCCTCCTTTGATTTTAGCTTTTATTTCTCTGGAATCACCCCTCTTTCCGGCGAACAAAAAGAGACAAGGACCAAGCAATTAAAATCATCATATTTGGCGAGCAAAACTCACTCAACCAGTCTTAAACAAGGAAACAACTTGCTTAAAACTACTTATCAAGTCTGAAGTCTGAACATGTTATTAATCTAATACCTTAAAGACGGAGTCCGGCAAGCAAAGATATGAAGACCTTTGTTGATCACATAGGCAAGTTCATGAATCATAATGAAGTAGAATAAATTAAATTACCACACAATTAGTCTAATAAATGATGTGAAAACTCTTGCAAGCAGTCAGCTCAAAACTGTCAAAGTGCAAACTGGTTTCTTAGGCTAATTCCCTACTTCCACATATTTACTAAAACTAATTTAGAGATGATGGGCACTAACTTTCAACACCCAAGCTCCCACCATGGCAGTCTAATGTAACAAGGGAGAAACTTAGGAGATGTAATGTTTCTCATTTCTAAACAAATATGCCAATTTCACTCTTATTATCATCCTAATTCCATTCAATATGCTTACTAAGGAATTAGAAAAGAAAAAACTAGAAAACGAGGTAGATTCTCACATAGGATTTTGGGTGGAAAATGCTTATTTCTTGCCCTTCTTTTTTGCAGTTCAGCCTTGTTCCTCAAAAGTTTTCTTTTCCGAGTCAAAGCAAACTCACCAAACTTAAGACCAACTTTGCCTTCAGTGATCTTGCAGCGAACAAAATTTTTTCCATTGTAAATCCGTAAAGTTTGATCAACGAAGTCGGGAAAAATCGTAGATCTACGTGAATAAATTTTCCTGTTGGCTAAAAGAGTTTTATTATTCTTTATCTTTCCCAGGAAAGCGTCCACAAACGGAAGCCTCGCAACAGACGGTTGTTTCGTATCCGATGAAACTGAAACCAAATTTTCCCATTTCTTAACTACAACAAAAATTAGAAGGAATAGAAAACGCTGGTGGAATCCATGAGAATTGATAATACCTGATGATGAGGAACATAAGGTTCTTGAAATTTGGGAGAAGATTGTGGTTCGCGTGCTGCAAATTGAGGAAGAAGAGTAAATCGATCGGAAACTAAAGGCCTGGCGAAGAGCAAACAAATTCCCTCCCATTTTCTTTTCCTCTTTGTCGTCCATTCTCTCAAACTAAGTGAGAGTAGGAGCTTTCGTCCTGCGTAGCTATAACCATAAGCCGATAGGGCTGAAACTCTAGCACCTATAAGGCCTCGTATGAGGGTAACTTAGCTCCTTAGCCCACCCTAAAATTATTTTAGGATATACGACAAATGTTACAGGATAAATTGTCACACTCATATGATTAATTTATCTAAATAATATTTTATTTATTTAAATTCATCACATTAAAATTACGAATTTTAATAAAATATAATTTTTATTAAAACTCGTTATACTCACCTAACAAGTTTCAAGCCTATGTAATAAATACGATAATTTCCTAAATAAAAAATTATGATATCATATTATGCTGAATAATTAGTCTGCGTTCTATATTGGGCCAATTTTACCCTCATATGAGTCCATAGAGATGGGTTCACAGCTGCTGTCCAAACCCATTTATAAATGTTACATTTCCTCAAACTATCATCTTTATTTAAATTTTAAAACTATAGATTAAAAGTAATCGAATTATACTATAAAAAATTAATGGTGTGATATATATTTAGATTAAAATTTTTATTTTATATTTATCTTTAAAATTTTAAATATTTTATTCTATCTTTAAATAATATTCTTATTTTAATTTTGAATATTTCAATTTCATCTTTAAATTCATCCAATATGTTTAAACTAAAATTTATTTTTTGCAAACATATAATAATATAGTTTGGCCAAATGATTTTATTAACACATATGGGATTAACATATACCTATCATTTGAGATGAAATTGAAATATTTAAAAGCTTGAGATCAATTTAAAATGAATGGCATAGATTGAAGATGAAATTAAAATGTTTAATAGTCTAAAGATCGATTTAGAATGAGAAACATAGTTAAAAATAAAATTTAAAAAATTTAAAAATTAAAACTAAATTATAATCATAATCTATAATTAAAGAAAGACGTAACCGAAAATATTATAAAAATATAACATTTTCGATTAGACTGTAACCGAAAATGTTACATTTTTCATAACATTTTAAGTTGACAACTGAAAATGTTATATTCTTCGTAACATTTTCGATTGAGCCTATGTTTCGTAGCAGTCAGAAAATACGGAAACTGAGGCCGGTTTTGCAGGTGAAGTTGACGGTGATCGGATAGTGCAGTAGGCGAAGTCGGAAGACCGGTGGGGTTTGAGAGAAAGACTGGACTTGGATGTTGGGAGAAGCTCAAAAGAGAGACGACTAGAGTTGCTACACCTTTCACTACTCATTGAACTCTGACTCGATGAATTCCTTGTTTCTGAACTCAGCTCACTTTCCGAGTTACGTTTGTATTCCAACATTTTACGTTCGAGAATCCGAACCAGTCAGAGACGGGTGAAAGCAATGAACTTTGAAGATTGGATTTTTTTAAAAAATATGAAGCCTTTTGGACTTTCTTTGGTTAGCTTTGGGAAGAAGAAGACAGGAAACAAAGGCAAATGGAACTGTGTCTGGTTTGTCGGGGCTATTTATGGTCTTTGAATTGTACGGACACGGGGGCGATTATATTACGAGTGAGGAGGCAGTAATTAGCGGTTAATGCTTCGGATTTTAACTTTTAACCGTCGACAAAAATAGGAGTCTTTGCGGTTTCTTCATAGTTTGAGCGGTGAAAATTGAAATTAGAGGTTTTGCTGTTTACCTATAAGATCAGGCTATAACTAGTAGACCGCTGGCAGCAGACGGCAGTGTGGTGGACCGGACGGTGCGTTTGGTTTCTGGCACGTGTGATCGGCTGTTCGTCACGTGGAAGAGGTTGCGTTTTAGTTCACCACTACAAGTGTTATTATATTAAAAACTCCATTAATTATTTTTTAGAAATAATCCTTATATAGATTAGTTATAAAAATAATCCTTAAATAACCTATGTACGATTATCTCGTGTCCTATAAAACACGTTTAATGGACATCGAGTTTTATAGGACGCGAGACCCATTAATTTTTTTAAATAACCACACAGTAAAATCACACACCTTTTACTTTACTGCCCCTTGCCGTGTCAATAATTCATTAACCATTCCACGTGTTATTGATAAATATATGGGTTGTTTCGATTATGGAATGCATGATCTTGTAATTAATTAGAAGAAAGCAACATCGGCAACAAGAATCATGAGGTGTGATATTAGAAAAGCCAACATGGGCAAATCAAACAGTGCATGCATGACATGTGATGTGAGCCGAGGCTGTGTGGTTCAATTGTTGCAACAGTTAGGGAAGAGGTTTGGTTGATGGGACTCCTAGCTGTGCCCCCAACCCAAACAAGATTTCTGATTATATTTCGTATTTATGTAGTCCTATGTAAAAGTTAGAAGAAATACCCCAGGATTAAAGTAATTAAGTGATGAGCATGGTTAGAAGTTACAGAGCTCATTGTATGGACTGATGAGGAATGCAATAACCTTGAAGCAAGTTTTGGAAGATGGAGAAAACAATGCTAAGAGGCCCAGCTAAATTCGGTTCCCAAAAAAATTATTTCATGAACTTTATTTTTAATTAATCATTAGTATTTGATTTATTGATCGAATAATTCAGATCAGATTTTACAAAACCCCATTATGGAAACGACTCTTTCAACCTAATTTGCTCAATACACAAATTTCAAGATTAAAACCAATGACCTTATTCAAAAAATCTAATGCCTATCCACTAGACCAACTGATTGTTGGTTATTTCATGAACCTTCTTTACTATTGTCGGAACCGTCTTTCGGTTGGGCCCGGAATTGGGCTTCGACTTGAATTGATTGGGTTGGAGTCGCCACCGACCATTTTAAAAATATTTAGGTAGGTCGGACACCATCTTACATGATCTGCATTTTACCAGAAATATATCGGGTCCGGGAGTCGGTTACGGTCAAGGAAGGATTAGCACCCTTGAACCGCCCTTTCGGTACCAATTAATTTGTCGGTTGTCTTAATTACGAAAATTAAAAATTAAAAATAAAATTTAAAAAGTTCGATTCAAATTAATTACCTTTGATTGATTGAAAATATCCCTAAAAAGTTAAAAATATTAAATAAAGAATAATAAATAAATATTAAATAAATGAAAAGAAGGAAAAGAAAAAAAATAATACTAAAATAAGAAAATAAAGAAAATAAAAACATTAAATAAATCAAAAGAAAAAAATGAAATAAAAAAGTAATAAACTAAATGAAATAAATATAAAAAAGGAACCCATAGATGAAGGACCATATGTTGAATTTATCAAAAGTTCAAAAGCATTGTTTTTTTTTTTTTTGATCTCACGCATGCAGGAGCCTTTTCTAAGTCATTTGCAATTTAATTTAAAACAAACTTTCCCTGTTAGTGCTAGCAACCAAGCAACCTTCAGTGGTAGTCATGGGAACCGAGAACTCTCCTCCATTAAGCAACAACAGCCCACCAATTCCCTCGGAAATCTGCACGTACTCGATCGGCATCTCACAATGGAAACCCAAAATCGACTTGTAATCGAACCCCTCCAAGGGCAATCCAGACAATGACTTGCCCATTAATCTCTGTAACGACTCACGCCTAATTGCAACCGCTCTCTTGCAATCACCTAATTTCGATTCCAACGAATACGAAGGAATTGTTCCCGCCACAACAGATTTAATTATCTCCTCGTCTTCCTCCGTTAAATATGTCAAAGGCTTTTCATCGAACAATTTCTGGACAGCTAATGTAGAGAGCTATAGATGAGTATTCGATTATGTCGATTCGATCATCATCAAGCCTTGCATAGTTAAATCCTAGAAGATAATCAACTTGTTCTAATTGATATTGCAGGGTCATGGAGAAGGAAATTAGTAAAGCCTAAATCTCAACTCCATAAGTGGTTCTCAGTATTGGAGAAATAGCAATAATTTGAACTGAACATTACCTTTCTTTTTTAATCAAATCAGAAATTGATAAACATAGATGCAATGATAACATCATATAATTATTGTAAGATAAGTACTCCAAATCATCCGAACAAACCCGTGAAGAAATTCAAACAAAAGATTATTGAAAAATAAAATAAGAAGTAGGCCAAATACAACAGATCTAAAGTTCACATCACTTATCTCAATAGCGATTCTTAAGCTCCTCGAGTTGCTGGTTTAACTGCACGATTTTAACAAGAAAGCTAGTAACAGAGAAAAGGATCCAATACAGAATAAGGGCAGCGACGATGAGGAATGCGTGGCGTTGGCTTAGATAACGTCTTTGGTCAGTCTGCTAATTCGATTGCTGGTTCAAACCGGTGGCTCCTTGGTTTTCAACAAGCAGTGATGGACATAATCCAGGTTCCAAGGATCCCAAAGTCGAGCCATCTATCAATCTTCTCTCCGTTGATGTTTTTGTTGCTGAAACTGGTGACGTTGAGACTCTAAAAAGTGCTGATTGGAAGTGGAAAACGTGTAGCGTTGGTGGTGGAATCGGGTTGAAGAAAAATGTTGTTTAGTTCAATGTAAGATCAATGAAACCAAAATGCAGCTCGAATGGATCCCAGTATTGTTGTTGATGATCAGTTTGACCTCCCCGCTCTCTGTCATGGACATATCACCTTATAAGCACATCCTTTACTTTGGCTTCCCCCCTTCCCAGATGCGAGTTGAGGAGATAATGGGTGGTTATGGATGTTGTAGGAGTAGTGGAGGTTGTTGAGTAGTTAGAAATGGGCCCTGCAAAAAAATAAAAGAAATAATAATAATAATAATAAAATAAATAAATAAATAAATAAATAAATAATACAATAAAAATATAAATATAAAACCCGGTCAAAAACGGGTTTCTACAGCTGTCCCTCTTTGCACATTCTCGTGTTAACAAGAATAGGGCAAAGACGAAAAAGACAACCAGTTTTTGTCTGGTATTCTCAAATGTGATTGGTCTTCCTGGAATTGGATCGTTGTCTTCTTCTTGGTTTAAAGATTTTGGCTTGAAAATTTTTCCAGAAAGTAGTTCATCGCTGTCATCGAGCTGAATGAAATCGAACTCATCATGTCTTTGGTTGGCATATAGCTCTTCTCGACTTAAGCTATGATGCAAATGATGTGTCTTGGAGCTGAGCGTAGTCGAACTCGAAGGTTTGGTGTTTCAAGAGAAACATTTTCAAAGGTTTTTTTGTGTTTCAAGAGAAACTGTCTCAAGGGAGGCAAAATTTTATTTCAAGAAAAACATATTCAAAGATTGGTGTTTCAAGGGAAACTGTCTCAAGAGAGACAAAATTTGTTTCAAGGGAAACTGTCTCAAGAGAGACAAAACTTTGTTCTAAAAGAAATTGTCTCAAGGGAGACGAAATTTGTTCAAAGATTTTGTTTAAAGGGAAATTGTCTCAAGAGAGACAAAACTTTGTTTTGAGTACATTAGTCTCAAGTGACCCCTTGTTTCGAGAGAAACGATCTCAAAGGCAATGGATAATCTGCTTGTTCCTGAAGATGAATATTGTTGGTGGGTACGAATCCCTTCGTCGTGAAGTTGAAACCGTGGATGGCCCATTCGTTGTGAAGTTGAGCCTTGAATTGGATATCCTTCATCGTGAAATTGAAATCCAATGAAAGTTATGTTGTTTTGAGTCCAATATCCTTCGTCGTGAAGTTGAAATTGGATCTGAAACTGGAAAGTTTATTGACAGACACTCATTCTTTGAGTTGGATATCCTTCGTCGTGAAGTTGAAATCCAAATATGGAGATGGATGCTGCTTGTGTGCACGATTCCCTTCGTCGTGAAGTTGAAACCGTGGATGGCCCCTTCGTCGTGAAGTTGAGCCTGGTAATTGGATATCCTTCGTCGTGAAGTTGAAATCCAAGTAAGTTGTATTGTTCCAAGTCCAATATCCTCCGTCGTGAAGTTGAAATTGGCTCTGGAACTGAGAAATTGTTTGTTGACAACCAACGGTCCCTTCGTCGTGAAGTTGAACTTGCGTTGTCTGGAGTCCAATATCCTTCGTTGTGAAGTTGAAATTGGCTCTGAAATTGGGAAATTGTTTATTGACAACCAGCGGTCCCTTCGTCGTGAAGTTGAACTTGCGTTGTCTGGAGTCCAATATCCTTCGTTGTTAAGTTGAAATTGGGAAATTGTTTATTGACAATCAGCGGTCCCTTCGTCGTGAAGTTGAACTTGTGTTGTCTGGAGTCCAATATCCTTCGTTGTGAAGTTGAAATTGGCTCTGAAATTGGGAAATTGTTTATTGACAACCAGCGGTCCCTTTGTCGTGAAGTTGAACTTGCGTTGTCTGGAGTCCAATATCCTTCGCTGTGAAGTTGAAATTGACCCTGAAATTGGGAAGCCCCTTCGTCGTGAAGTTGAGCCTCAAATGGCACGATAACCTCCGTCGTAGAGTTGAAATCGTGGGTGTGTAGGTACGATATCCTCCGTCATGGAGTTGAAATCGTGGATGGCCCCTTCGTTGTTAAGTTGAGCCCTGACTTGAATATCCTTCCAAGTATTGTATGTTGAGGGTGGACACGATTCCCTTCGTCATGAAGTTGAAACCATAGATGACCCATTCGTTGTAAAGTTTGGCCTTGAGCTAGATATCCTTCGTCGTGAAGTTGAAATCTACTCTCGAGCTAATTGTGTCGTTTTGAGTCCAATTTTCTTCACTGCGAAGTTGAAATAGACTTTGAATGAAATTGGAAAGTTCTTTGTTGATAGACAACTTTTCTTGACTTAAGTTGTGCTGTAAATTTCCTTTAAATAAATTATGGCCCCTTTCGCCATATTTTGTGAGCCGGATATCTTCCGTCGTGGAATTGAAATCTGGTTTGAAAGTGTTAACTGGAAACATGCTGCTCATGGTTGAGTTTGAGTCGAACTGGATTTGTTTTCAACTGGTTCTCGAACCTATATGAAATTGGTTTTGAGATGTCAAGTCGGTTGAGGTGTAACTTCTTACTGCCGAGTTAAGCAACCACCATCCTTCTTTGAAGGCGCTTGAGAATCGAGTATCCTTCACCCTGAAGTCAAAACTTGACTCTAAAAGCTGCAAAAACGTGTATGCTAAAATGATGAATGTAATGCACCTAAGTATGTCTAAGATACATGCAATATGAATGAATTATGTGTTATCTCCTGGATAGAGTCTCGTGCTTTGTCTATCAATCAGGTCCTTAGAATCGATCGTGCCCCACTATCTTCTCGAGCTTTAGCTTTACAAACCTTTCAAATCTGAGACTACTCTGTTTGAAAATGTTTTTCTCCTTTTTCTTGTTTTAGGAGAAAAAATGTTGTAAAATATTGTTGGCAATTGACTCAAATTGTAAACGTGAGTTCAAAGAATATCAAAGGAATCAAGAGCTCTTTTAATGCTTTTAGAGTCACAGCTCTTTGACAAATGTTCAAATTGATGAGTTGGCCTTAGGTTGACCTCCTTTCTAAGGTTTTGGTAACCCAAAATGTCATTTTTTTAAATATCGCAACATGCTTTGGTATTTCAATTGGGTGCTGAGAAAATGACGCAACTAGCATGATCACTTACTAGACCTTTTACTTTGGTCCTCTGAAATCTTCCATTTGTTCAAGATTTGTAGGCTCCTCTAACGAAGGCAGTGCAAAAAATATCGGTCTAAAAATGAAATTATTGAGTGCTCGTGTGAAATTGACTATAACAGGTGTTCCTTAACTCCCTTAGTCTATTTTACCGAAACTTCATGCTTAGATAAATTCGATTTAATTTACCGTTATCTGGCTAGCTGAATCCATAAAGCCGGGGCATTTAACCAATTGCTTTAGAGGGACAACTTATTATTATAATCATTTTTATCAAGTTAACTGAAGGGTTCATCTCATCACAAAGTCTTCGGCCTGAAAAAAGCAGTGGAGCAAACACCAAATTGCCAAGTGTCCGAGCAATGTCATGGTTTGAATGACATCTATTCATAAAGCCAGGGCTTTCGAGTTTCCTCTATAACCAATTGCCTTAGTGGAATAGCTCAGCTTTACGGATTTAATTTCTTAAGATTGTTAAGAAGAATCTGTTATAGTCTAGGTGTTGTTGAAAGTAAAAAATTTCATCTTTAGAGTTCAATTTCAAGCAACTGACCTAAACTAGATTCACTTACTCGACTATTCCGTCTGTGAAGATCATTATCATCACTGAACGTCTTAAATAAAAAGTATAATAATGTCATATGCAAAAGGATGCCCCATGTTGTCCGCACCTTATGAAAGGAAAATGTTATATTGGTTAATTGCAAGAGCAGGGTACGGTGTTTGAGTGTATATTATGGGTAAGTCAAAGTCTTTATTTTAAGTCATGTTACTTCGTCAAAGATCTGTAACTTTGAACCATTTACTGAGTTTCTTAATTCAAATGATATTCAAAGAATTGCAAGTTTGCAAATGTGATTCATTGCTTAACATCTTTAAAGTAACATAAATTTCTTTAAAAGTCCTTACAAAAACTTGAGAAAGAAAAAAAAATGAAGAAAACAAATTCAAACAGAATGCCTCAAATGATGAAATTATCTCCCTCACTTGGATTCCCCCAAGTTGTTGAAGTCGATCCAGTTCTTGTTATGTATTTTCTGTACGATTCTCTTGAATGTGGAGTAGTTCTCATTTGTGTGCCCGGGGACAATGTCGTGATATTCGCAATGGGCACTCTTATCATACCACTTGGAGTATAGGGGCTTCATGGGTTCCACTAGATATGGTAACACTACGTGGGTGTAAAAAAATTGTTGGTAACGCTATTTCGTAGGTCATGAGAACATGATCGAAATGTTCCCATTTTTTATGAGACATGTGAAAAAAGAGAAAAATAATGCGAAATATGCAAGAATGCATGATGCATGCAATGTTCGAGACATTGATCCAAATAATATGCCTGTTATTATGAATAATCCTTATTGGGGACACAAGTGTTTTATCTTTTAAGAGACAAAAATATCCTGACAGCTTCTGACATGTTGACTAGTCTTCTATCTTTGTCTGTCACCGGTTGAATAACCTGTCAAACCGCTCTGGCTTCGCTGGATGAACTGTGCAAATGTTGAGTTGTTTTTTGTACTGGCCCAAGAAGTCTCGAATGACTGCATCTCTGACATTTATCTTTTGTTGAACTTGTTCCCAACAAATATGTTATTGGAGCCCTCAATTGATAGGAACTATGTGAAGTTCATTTGTCTGTTTCTTGAATTCATCAACAATGGTCTCCAATTTTAGCTATCATTTTGCCATTGTTATCTTTAAAGGGACTCCCAAGATCAGTAACCTTCATCTTGCCCCTGCAACCTCTGCCAGTCAATTCTTCAAAGATAGACTTTTATTGTGCTTGATGTAGACCCGATTCATTCTGAGTCCTTTATTGTAACCCCCCTAGACCGATGCGGGTAGCCCGATCCGATTCGGGAAGTCACATTAGGGTCACCGGAGCGACCCACCGTAAAAATAGCGGAAATTTTAAAACTTTTTATCAGAACATGTAAACTTATAAAATCATTTATCACTATTTAAAAATAAAACAGATTTCCAAACTCGTATATAAATCAAAATACAATTACATGCCCCCTAATCACAAATACCATACTCTGCAACCACGCCGGAAGAACTCCCTTACTGAAGTCGATAGATGCACTGGTACAATTGTTTTAACCTGAAAAGGTGAGTAATAGAGTGAGCTTTGGAAAGCTCAGTAATACAGAACTACCATATGATGCTACATGACATGTAGATAAATAAAAAGCCATATAATTTCCTTATTGAATCATATGTATACCAGCTTGTAGAATAATTTGGGGTTCCCTTAGAAGTTCATCGAGTAGAAGCCATGAATCTCAGTTCATAAGAAACCTTTCATACAATCACGTTTTCATGAGGTCAAATAGGATGTCTAGTGTGTTTCATCAATACGATAAAATCATAATAGGTACACTAATCAAATGATAGTTCAGTAAAATCCCATAAACCATATTGTAGTGGAGCTTTTTAAACTCGTATTTTAAAACCATCTTACAAAGAATTAACCTAAGGGAACATCTTAGGGCCTGAGAGCCTACCCAAGATAGATTTCGGGGCCGTGGGGCCTACCTAAGAACACATCTTAGGGCCGCAGGGCCTACCCGAGAATGATCTCAGGGCCGCAGAGCCTACCTAAGTGTCACATTAGGTCCATAAAAATTTTCCAGCTTGATCAGAGCTGTACTTTACAAATCTGTATCTCCAAGATACAGTTTATACAATGATACAAATCCATAAGCCATCACCGTTAAGTCGGTGCATCCATAAAATAGAAACCATAGATTTCAGTGTACCACGTGTTAAAACAATAAAACAATTTTTTTCAAAATATAAGGAACACACTAGAGAATCCATATATTTTTCAGACGCATTTTGTAGTTATCAATATAGATAACACAAACTTGTGCAACTTGATCAGATTCCAGGAATAAGATCTCATTGAAGAGAATCGATTTCTAACCAATATAATCAGACATTTCTGATTGATACTTTAGAATTCCACTAAGTTTCCATGTGCATCAGGAAAACGTTCAGGAACCTTTTTACATAATAATTCTAAATTCAGATTTACTGCGAGTGATTCCATTACCCAAACAATCAGGGGTATTCCGGAATATACTTTGAATTCATAGGATTTCAGCCCAATTGTACCAAATGAGGTATTCAGAATCTTTTCCTTCTGCGTTACTTGCGTTTTCAAACATGACCGAATTGATTTTAGATCAAAGTATGTAATCGAAGATTCAAGTCATTTACGATCTATGACTATCGATAGTATTATTAAACAACTCAAGTTACACAACTCACAGACTGATGCATGTCAACAAATCAATTCATTATCCTTCCAATGCATTCACTCTTTAATACCATAGTGCAGATCCATAGATCATCCCCATAATCATCACTGAATAAATCTTCCAACGGTCTTTATTTCATTTCCACGTTTCAACAATATCAGGAAATACTGACGTACTGGATCCATGGCTCATAACCCATAATGACAATTCATCATGTAAGTTCAACAGTGTTTCCAAACTCATCAAATCACCTATTTAATCCATACTCATTGATGTTACTTAGTTCATTTGTTAAGCAAGTCTATCTCGATTACTTTAAAGTTTTCCAGAATAATTCAGACGTTTCTGAATTTTCAAATACACGTTGTACTACATTTCATTTCAATTTATTCATATAATAAAGTTATTATGGTATTCGTGGTTGATTTGACTAACGACTACCCACTTATTAGTACTGTATGCGCTCTAAAGTTGAGCTGCGCCAAGTACTTCCAGAATTATCATCGTTCCAAATTTGAGCAGATGAACAAACATTCAAGTGATACTTATATCATTCAGGTAATGATATAGTACTAACGTTGGTTAATCACTTAAGTTGCGTTTCACAACTTTTACTGGTAGCACAACATCCATGTTTATTTGGATTTCTTAATTAATCCAAGACATTTACTTATTCTAGGTCATAAGGGCATTTTGGTCATTTTGGTGCTTAACATTTTTTCTATTCATTTCAAAGCTTGAGTATATCCATTCATTCCTGAGCTTGGTGACATTCTTGAGTTATTTCCATTCCAGGGGTAATTTGGTCATTTTATAATTCTAGATTATTTCAATCATTTCCTTCCATCCGGTCTTATTATTTAATTCAATCTTATCATTTACTTCAGTCCTTTCGAACAATTCTATCAGCAGAATACCTCCAATAAATTACTCTTCAAGTATTTACTCCTTATTCGAATATTTTCGGGTCAAGTGTCTTCTCAGATTTTACAAACGAAATATTATAAATTTTTCTGTACAAAGACAGGATCTTAACAATTAAATTCGTACTTAATCGAGTTAAGTACAAATCCTCAAAGTACTCTCTCATTCAGGGTCAATTCAGACTATTTTATCTCTCAAGGGCATTTTCGTAATTTCTTAACCAAATAATTTCAATATTAGCACTTAACGAAAATAATTATAATTTAGAGATCCTATGATCAATTGCTTTCCCGAACATTCTTTGATTTTGAAATGATTCCTTCACAAACTCTCATAGGATTAAAACCGATTATCCAAAATTTCCAAATAAAACTAACATTTCTTATGCACATCAGTAGTTATATCGGATCAATATGTATTTTCAGAGTTATTAACCAACTTCCAGGGGCAATTCTTGTCATTTTCCAACATAAGGGTAATTTCGTAATTTTACCATATCGGAGTATTCTCATAATTTTTCATCCAAGTATCTTTAACATTTAACCCTTGATGATATAAAATATAAGTTACAAATCCAGAGCTGATTTCTTTATCACCAATCACAAACTTGTAATTTAATTCTAACAATTATCAATCTCTTATCTTAGTCATTCGATCCGTATTCAGTTACAGAATTTCTACCACATTCATATCGAGTGAATAAATTATTCAACTCTACAAAAGTGACCAACATTATCTTATTCATGCATTTACCAATATCAACATGCTCCATAAAGCATAAAGAGGTAGTAAAGTATTACCTCGATTTCTGTGCAATACTGATCGACCATAAAAATTCCATTCGAACGCCTTTGATCTTCAATTCAACTTCTAATAATTCCTCAGATACATATCAACATAAATTATATCAGAAACGGAGCTTAATTGCGATAAACGGATCGAATCGGGTGATAAATCAGTCAAAAACAGCTTACCGGGTTTGAATTTGGTGAAACCGACTTCGGATTCGGATTCAGGACGTCGAAAGCATAAAGTATGACTTTTCGAAAATTTGGAATTTTCGGTCAAAATCAAAGTCAACGGGTTTGACCGGCAATATCGAGGCCTTCGGGTCCGAATTTCGGAAAATGGATTGCGGAATCGGATTTGGAACGTCGAAAACTATCAAGATAGGTATACTCGGTCGAAGTCAAAGGTCGTTTAATGCCCGGTCAAAGCTGGTCAAAGTTTTGGTTAACTATAGTCAACGTCAGTCAACGGTGGTCAACAGTAAACGGCTCGGTCTAGGCGGCTCGGCTCGGCTCAGCTCAAACGGCTCGGCTCAGCTCAAACGGCTCGGCTCAAACGGCTCGGCTCAAACGGCTCCTCATGCTTCCAGACGAAGCCCATTCTCAGGTGGTGGCGCGTGCGGCGCGTGAACAATAACCCAATGTCGGAAAATTCTCGGAAAAATTCCTAAAAATTATTTTGAGCGATATCGAGATACTTACAAAGCTCGGTTCACAATTTTGAACGGCGGAGAGCTCGATTTCAACAAATCGGGAAGTTTGACCGATTCACCTCCCAACGCGCCGCCGCCGCCGGAGAAAAAGGAGAACACCGGTGGACTCGGAACGACACAAGGAACACGATGGTGCGGGAGGTGTCGTAAACGGATGACCCGATCGTCGTGAATCGATGAAAAACCAACTAAAACCGAGTTATTACCGACGATACTTTCGACTGAAATTCACGACGAACGGCGATGATTCACGACGAAAGGTTTGAGGGGTTTTGTTCCTCGGTTGACAACGAACACGATGGTTGTTTCGGCTCGTCGTTTGGAGGTCGGACGGCGAGTAGATCGGAGTTGGAAGTTGGGTTGATGGAGAAGGGAAATCTGGAAAATTTCTGCTGCCTGCGCACGAGAATCAGATTTATAATTCAACATATTAAAAAAATGGTTAAATCATGGGTTTAGCCACTGAACTTTATGCACTTCTGAAAACGGTTTGCCAACTTTAGAACTTTACAATTTAATCCCCTGTTTCTTTCAAAATACCAAATTAAATCCACCAATTTATATTTTCTTAAATTTAGCCCCTAAATTGGGGTGTTACAATTCTCCCCTCCTTAAAAAAATTTCGTCCTCGAAATTCCTTCATTTCACATAATTGCATAAATGAAACTTCCATCAGTTCTTTCAAATCTATCAATAGCTTTTATAAAAGTACGATTCCTCCACTTATCCTTAACCAGCTGAGCATACATTCTTATCATAAATTTTTCCTTATTTCAATAAAAGAATTTAAAATTTTCTCGAGTAATCAATCTCTTCAGAATTCTCCCTCAGTCCAAGTAAATAATCAGAACAACTTTATTCTTGTGAAATCAATTCAGCATTGGATACGTGAATAGGCTCGTAGAGCAGCAACATATCTCAATTTCATTTCCGGAGTCGAGTCAGAAATTCTCAGATGAATAACTCTCACATGGCTCATGAGATACTTTACAGCGTTTAGACATATGTTACTGGTATTCCTTTTTGTACAAGTATAGCCTTAGCAGATAGAAACTTTGGTTTACTCAATACAGATAGGGACTCAGCCCTGGAGTTCCGGCTCAGAGAGGTACGATTGCAGTCTAGGGGCATGTACTGATCAGACATATTTTGACATTTGACCGGCCGGTCTATCTTGAAAAATTTTGACTCAAACCATAGCTCTGATACCACTAAATGTAACCCCCCCAGACCGATGCGGGTAGCCCGATCCGATTCGGGAAGTCACATTAGGGTCACCGGAGCGACCCACCGTAAAAATAGCGGAAATTTTAAAACTTTTTACCAGAACATGTAAACTTATAAAATCATTTATCACTATTTAAAAATAAAACAGATTTCCAAACTCGTATATAAATCAAAATACAATTACATGCCCCCTAATCACAAATACCATACTCTGCAACCACGCCGGAAGAACTCCCTTACTGAAGTCGATAGATGCACTGGTACAATTGTTTTAACCTGAAAAGGTGAGTAATAGAGTGAGCTTTGGAAAGCTCAGTAATACAGAACTACCAGATGATGCTACATGACATGTAGATAAATAAAAAGCCATATAATTTCCTTATTGAATCATATGTATACCAGCTTGTAGAATAATTTGGGGTTCCCTTAGAAGTTCATCGAGTAGAAGCCATGAATCTCAGTTCATAAGAAACCTTTCATACAATCACGTTTTCATGAGGTCAAATAGGATGTCTAGTGTGTTTCATCAATACGATAAAATCATAATAGGTACACTAATCAAATGATAGTTTAGTAAAATCCCATAAACCATATTGTAGTGGAGCTTTTTAAACTCGTATTTTAAAACCATCTTACAAAGAATTAACCTAAGGGAACATCTTAGGGCCTGAGAGCCTACCCAAGATAGATTTCGGGGCCGTGGGGCCTACCTAAGAACACATCTTAGGGCCGCAGGGCCTACCCGAGAATGATCTCAGGGCCGCAGAGCCTACCTAAGTGTCACATTAGGTCCATAAAAATTTTCCAGCTTGATCAGAGATGTACTTTACAAATCTGTATCTCCAAGATACAGTTTATACAATGATACAAATCCATAAGCCATCACCGTTAAGTCGGTGCATCCATAAAATAGAAACCATAGATTTCAGTGTACCACGTGTTAAAACAATAAAACAATTTTTTTCAAAATATAAGGAACACACTAGAGAATCCATATATTTTTCAGACGCATTTTGTAGTTATCAATATAGATAACACAAACTTGTGCAACTTGATCAGATTCCAGGAATAAGATCTCATTGAAGAGAATCGATTTCTAACCAATATAATCAGACATTTCTGATTGATACTTTAGAATTCCACTAAGTTTCCATGTGCATCAGGAAAACGTTCAGGAACCTTTTTACATAATAATTCTAAATTCAGATTTACTGCGAGTGATTCCATTACCCAAACAATCAGGGGTATTCCGGAATATACTTTGAATTCATAGGATTTCAGCCCAATTGTACCAAATGAGGTATTCAGAATCTTTTCCTTCTGCGTTACTTGCGTTTTCAAACATGACCGAATTGATTTTAGATCAAAGTATGTAATCGAAGATTCAAGTCATTTACGATCTATGACTATCGATAGTATTATTAAACAACTCAAGTTACACAACTCACAGACTGATGCATGTCAACAAATCAATTCATTATCCTTCCAATGCATTCACTCTTTAATACCATAGTGCAGATCCATAGATCATCCCCATAATCATCACTGAATAAATCTTCCAACGTCTTTATTTCATTTCCACGTTTCAACAATATCAGGAAATACTGACGTACTGGATCCATGGCTCATAACCCATAATGACAATTCATCATGTAAGTTCAACAGTGTTTCCAAACTCATCAAATCACCTATTTAATCCATACTCATTGATGTTACTTAGTTCATTTGTTAAGCAAGTCTATCTCGATTACTTTAAAGTTTTCCAGAATAATTCAGACGTTTCTGAATTTTCAAATACACGTTGTACTACATTTCATTTCAATTTATTCATATAATAAAGTTATTATGGTATTCGTGGTTGATTTGACTAACGACTACCCACTTATTAGTACTGTATGCGCTCTAAAGTTGAGCTGCGCCAAGTACTTCCAGAATTATCATCGTTCCAAATTTGAGCAGATGAACAAACATTCAAGTGATACTTATATCATTCAGGTAATGATATAGTACTAACGTTGGTTAATCACTTAAGTTGCGTTTCACAACTTTTACTGGTAGCACAACATCCATGTTTATTTGGATTTCTTAATTAATCCAAGACATTTACTTATTCTAGGTCATAAGGGCATTTTGGTCATTTTGGTGCTTAACATTTTTTCTATTCATTTCAAAGCTTGAGTATATCCATTCATTCCTGAGCTTGGTGACATTCTTGAGTTATTTCCATTCCAGGGGTAATTTGGTCATTTTATAATTCTAGATTATTTCAATCATTTCCTTCCATCCGGTCTTATTATTTAATTCAATCTTATCATTTACTTCAGTCCTTTCGAACAATTCTATCAGCAGAATACCTCCAATAAATTACTCTTCAAGTATTTACTCCTTATTCGAATATTTTCGGGTCAAGTGTCTTCTCAGATTTTACAAACGAAATATTATAAATTTTTCTGTACAAAGACAGGATCTTAACAATTAAATTCGTACTTAATCGAGTTAAGTACAAATCCTCAAAGTACTCTCTCATTCAGGGTCAATTCAGACTATTTTATCTCTCAAGGGCATTTTCGTAATTTCTTAACCAAATAATTTCAATATTAGCACTTAACGAAAATAATTATAATTTAGAGATCCTATGATCAATTGCTTTCCCGAACATTCTTTGATTTTGAAATGATTCCTTCACAAACTCTCATAGGATTAAAACCGATTATCCAAAATTTCCAAATAAAACTAACATTTCTTATGCACATCAGTAGTTATATCGGATCAATATGTATTTTCAGAGTTATTAACCAACTTCCAGGGGCAATTCTTGTCATTTTCCAACATAAGGGTAATTTCGTAATTTTACCATATCGGAGTATTCTCATAATTTTTCATCCAAGTATCTTTAACATTTAACCCTTGATGATATAAAATAAGTTACAAATCCAGAGCTGATTTCTTTATCACCAATCACAAACTTGTAATTTAATTCTAACAATTATCAATCTCTTATCTTAGTCATTCGATCCGTATTCAGTTACAGAATTTCTACCACATTCATATCGAGTGAATAAATTATTCAACTCTACAAAAGTGACCAACATTATCTTATTCATGCATTTACCAATATCAACATGCTCCATAAAGCATAAAGAGGTAGTAAAGTATTACCTCGATTTCTGTGCAATACTGATCGACCATAAAAATTCCATTCGAACGCCTTTGATCTTCAATTCAACTTCTAATAATTCCTCAGATACATATCAACATAAATTATATCAGAAACGGAGCTTAATTGCGATAAACGGATCGAATCGGGTGATAAATCAGTCAAAAACAGCTTACCGGGTTTGAATTTGGTGAAACCGACTTCGGATTCGGATTCAGGACGTCGAAAGCATAAAGTATGACTTTTCGAAAATTTGGAATTTTCGGTCAAAATCAAAGTCAACGGGTTTGACCGGCAATATCGAGGCCTTCGGGTCCGAATTTCGGAAAATGGATTGCGGAATCGGATTTGGAACGTCGAAAACTATCAAGATAGGTATACTCGGTCGAAGTCAAAGGTCGTTTAATGCCCGGTCAAAGCTGGTCAAAGTTTTGGTTAACTATAGTCAACGTCAGTCAACGGTGGTCAACAGTAAACGGCTCGGTCTAGGCGGCTCGGCTCGGCTCAGCTCAAACGGCTCGGCTCAGCTCAAACGGCTCGGCTCAAACGGCTCGGCTCAAACGGCTCCTCATGCTTCCAGACGAAGCCCATTCTCAGGTGGTGGCGCGTGCGGCGCGTGAACAATAACCCAATGTCGGAAAATTCTCGGAAAAATTCCTAAAAATTATTTTGAGCGATATCGAGATACTTACAAAGCTCGGTTCACAATTTTGAACGGCGGAGAGCTCGATTTCAACAAATCGGGAAGTTTGACCGATTCACCTCCCAACGCGCCGCCGCCGCCGGAGAAAAAGGAGAACACCGGTGGACTCGGAACGACACAAGGAACACGATGGTGCGGGAGGTGTCGTAAACGGATGACCCGATCGTCGTGAATCGATGAAAAACCAACTAAAACCGAGTTATTACCGACGATACTTTCGACTGAAATTCACGACGAACGGCGATGATTCACGACGAAAGGTTTGAGGGGTTTTGTTCCTCGGTTGACAACGAACACGATGGTTGTTTCGGCTCGTCGTTTGGAGGTCGGACGGCGAGTAGATCGGAGTTGGAAGTTGGGTTGATGGAGAAGGGAAATCTGGAAAATTTCTGCTGCCTGCGCACGAGAATCAGATTTATAATTCAACATATTAAAAAAATGGTTAAATCATGGGTTTAGCCACTGAACTTTCTGCACTTCTGAAAACGGTTTGCCAACTTTAGAACTTTACAATTTAATCCCCTGTTTCTTTCAAAATACCAAATTAAATCCACCAATTTATATTTTCTTAAATTTAGCCCCTAAATTGGGGTGTTACATTTATAATGCAGCAGAGTGATATACTCTTCAATTGTGGGCACCACGTCTTCTGGATTGAATGTGACACATAGTCACTTTGTAGACTGTCCTCTGCATTTTCATCTGTATTACAACCCCTTTGTCCATTAATGCAGATTATTCATGTTTAACAAACACGTTTTTTGCGGATCAACACCTCTTTTAAATGATGCGAATGAATATAATAAAATAAAATAAAATAAAATAAAACAAAAAAATGAAAAGAGTTAGTGAGGTGAAAATAGTAAAAAATAATCATGAAAATAAATGTCTTACCCCACATGATATCTACCCCACAAGCTTATTATTCCTACCCGGACATGATCTCTATCCCGCATGCTAATTTCAAACAAATCCTAATCGCATATTTGTCTAGTTCGCATGCTTTGAACAGAAAGTAAAGCAGGAAACAAAGTAGCCTAGGGTTTGAAATGAGGCTTTGGGGTAGGCTCTAATTCCCTATAGTCTCCCGATTTAGGTTCTAAAAAAGGTACCCGAGTTCTCCTTGCTGGTGCCCCCTTGGGCCTGTCATACCCTTAGTCCTAAGCCCATTACAAGCTTGTGTGGACTAAGTTAAACTCGAGAGGACACATTCCCTTATGCCCATACGGAGAATAAATTCACACGAATACATAAGGTATATGAATCCCGAAGGTTACTTGCTAGGCCCATACGGAGAATAAATTCCCACGAAGGCGTCGCTTTCGCCCCCACTTAAAAGGGTTCGGAGCTCGGGTATAGAGCTAGAGATGACAATTTTGAAAAATATCTGAAATCATTAAAAAACGTTAGTACAACTATTTATTTGAAAAAATAATCAAAGATAAATAATAAGAATCGAATAAATAAATTAAAATTTAAACTTGTAATTTTCGCTAAAAAAGACAACCAGAAATTAATTTCGGCCTGACTCACTTACCTGTCCCCAGCGGAGTCGCCAAGCTGTCGGAACCGTCTTTCGGTTGGGCCCGGAATTGGGCTTCGACTTGAATTGATTGGGTTGGAGTCGCCACCGACCATTTTAAAAATATTTAGGTAGGTCGGACACCATCTTACATGATCTGCGTTTTACCAGAAATATATCGGGTCCGGGAGTCGGTTACGGTCAAGGAATGATTAGCACCCTTGAACCGCCCTTTCGGTACCAATTAATTTGTCGGTTGTCTTAATTACGAAAATTAAAAATTAAAAATAAAATTTAAAAAGTTCGATTCAAATTAATTACCTTTGATTGATTGAAAATATCCCTAAAAAGTCAAAAATGTTAAATAAAGAATAATAAATAAATATTAAATAAATGAAAAGAAGGAAAAGAAAAAAAATACTAAAATAAGAAAATAAAGAAAATAAAGACATTAAATAAATCAAAAGAAAAAAAATGAAATAAAAAGTAATAAACTAAATGAAATAAATATAAAAAAGGAACCCATAGATGAAGGACCATATGTTGAATTTATCAAAAGTTCAAAAGCATTGTTTTTTTTGTTTGATCTCACGCATGCAGGAGCCTTTTCTAAGGCATTTGCAATTTAATTTAAAACAAACTTTCCCTGTTAGTGCTAGCAACCAAGCAACCTTCAGTGGTAGCCATGGGAACCGAGAACTCTCCTCCATTAAGCAACAACAGCCCAACAATTCCCTCGGAAATCTGCACGTACTCAATCGGCATCTCACAATGGAAACCCAAAATCGACTTGTAATCGAACCCCTCCAAGGGCAATCCAGACAATGACTTGCCCATTAATCTCTGTAACGACTCACGCCTAATTGCAACTGCTCTCTTGCAATCACCTAATTCCGATTCCAACGAATACGAAGGAATTGTTCCCGCCACAACAGATTTAATTATCTCCTCGTCTTCCTCCGTTAAATCTGTCAAAGGCTTTTCATCGAACAATTTCTGGACAGCTAATGTAGAGAGCTATAGATGAGTATTCGATTATGTCGATTCGATCATCATCAAGCCTTGCATAGTTAAATCCTAGAAGATAATCAACTTGTTCTAATTGATATTGCAGGGTCATGGAGAAGGAAATTAGTAAAGCCTAAATCTCAACTCCATAAGTGGTTCTCAGTATTGGAGAAATAGCAGTAATTTGAACTGAACATTACCTTTCTTTTTTAATCAAATCAGAAATTGATAAACATAGATGCAATGATAACATCATATAATTATTGTAAGATAAGTACTCCAAATCATCCGAACAAACCCGTGAAGAAATTCAAACAAAAGATTATTGAAAAATAAAATAAGAAGTAGGCCAAATACAACAGATCTAAAGTTCACATCACTTATCTCAATAGCGATTCTTAAGCTCCTCGAGTTGCTGGTTTAACTGCACGATTTTAACAAGAAAGCTAGTAACAGAGAAAAGGATCCAGTACAGAATAAGGGCAGCGACGATGAGGAATGCGTGGCATTGGCTTAGATAACGTCTTTGGTCAGTCCGCTAATTCGATTGCTGGTTCAAACCGGTGGCTCCTTAGTTTTCAGCAAGCAGTGATGGACATAATCCAGGTTCCAAGGATCCCAAAGTCGAGCCATCTATCAATCTTCTCTCCGTTGATGTTTTTATTGCTGAAACTGTTGACGTTGAGACTCTAAAAAACGCTGATTGGAAGTGGAAAACATGTAGCGTTGGTGGTGGAATCGGGTTGAAGAAAAATGTTCTTTAGTTCAATATAAGATCAATGAAACCAAAATGCAGCTCGAATGGATCCCAGTATTGTTGTTGATGATCAGTTTGACCTCCTCGCTCTCTGTCATGGACATATCACCTTATAAGCACATCCTTTGCTTTGGCTTCCCCCCTTCCCAGATGTGAGTTGAGGAGATAATGGGTGGTTATGGATGTTGTAGGAGTAGTGGAGGTTGTTGAGTAGTTAGAAATGGGCCTTGCAAAAAAATAAAAGAAATAATAATAATAATAATAAAATAAATAAATAAATAAATAAATAAATAATACAATAAAAATATAAATATAAAACCCGGTCAAAAACGGGTGTCTACAACTATATTATCTCTGGTTCTAATCGATAAAAATATATCCATTTCATTCCTTTTTTTCTTATATCACTAATATACTCCTAATTAATTTTCAAGTAATGACCCACTTTTATACGTACATATAAAAAAAGTTTGGAAATTCATTTTAAAAAAAAAAGACATGGAGAGAAAAAGTAAGCCCAAATCCAAAAATCCTCAAATCTTAACTTTAACTTGTCGTCGTTGTTCTTTTCGATCACAACTACTACTATCGACGTAGTTCATGTTATCCTCCTAGTCATCGCCGCCATAATTGTCGTCGATTGGTTGTCAGAATTGCATGAGATCACTATTTTCATCCTAAGGTCCACGAGGTATAAAGCGTTGATTCGTCACCGATCGACCATCGATATGTCACGATTTCATAGGAGTTATGGTCGCGGGGGAGGTGAGGTCGAGTGGAGCTTCGTCAACAGCAAAGGGCGATAATCGATATGAGTTTAGGGTTTGAAATGAAAGTTTTCAAAAAAATTTGGTTATTTCGATTTTCTTGTTTTTTTAATATATTTTTAAATATATTTGTTAATTTTTAAATAAAATATTTAAAATTATCAGAATATAACACATGTTATTTAACGGAAAAAATTAACGCCGTTAACGATCCGAGTACCTAAAGTGATAATACTTGTTAGGCACTGAGACCATTTAAAAAATTAGTTTAAACACCTATTCATAAAAGGCGCTATAATTTCAACACTTATTTTATAATTAAACCTATTATTTAGGGTTTTCTCTTCCCTCTTTCTGCTTTAATTGCCGCCAATGAAATTTCCGACCCTCTCAGTATGCTGTTGGATTCAGTTTAGGATTTTTTTTCATGTCTTTAGGACATAGTTGTTTTCCAATTACCCATTTGTTCCAGTCACGAAAGTTTATATTTGATATAAAAAAATAGAACTGGTAAAGAATCTAATTAGCTTCCTTAGTTTTAACGAAACGGGCCTGCCAATGCCTATTGGTTAATGCGTTGTCTACACGTAGTTTCTATTTGAAACAGTTTCCATCCATCGTCAGTAGTGGAGGAATGAAGCCTGACAATAGAATTATATATCTGATTCTAATCTAACATTAACCTCAGTCCAGTGCTCACCGACCCACTCAAACATAAATGTCATGACCCAAAACTCTCGAACAAATATCTCTAATAATGACTTCAGCTCCAAAAAGAAGGTAACATCATCATACTGAAGAATCAAGTGCCACTGAGTTCGTTTGCTTCTTCAGCTTTCAATCTTCAAATGATATGACCTCTTCTGACACATCCAACACTTCCTCTACTTCAACTTCTTTGGCCTCGTATTCTTCTTCTTCACCGCTGGCTTCTCCATCCCTCAACTTCTGCCTCTCCAGTTGTTCCTCCTCGTGTGCCCGCCTCCATACCTCAACCCATTTTTCCCATTCCTCCTTCAGCATCCTTCTCTTCTCACGATCTTGCTCGCTCAATAGCATCGATACATCTTGGTCCTCTGCCTCGTATTTCTTGCTGTACTTCTTCAAGTTCTTTGCAATCTCTTCTTCCTTCTCGGGAGTCAAGAATGATGGCGGCCTTGGGCGCCACAGGAACTGCAATAAAATATGACGAAGAACAAACATCCAGCAAGCACTCGGATCATGAACAAGCACAAGCAATTAAAATGAACAAGCTAACTGCAACAAGAACAATTCATTTACCTGGAAGAAATGATCCTTCAGTATCCGGTAAAGTAGCTTGCCATTGAAGGACCATATGTTGAAACCATTCTCCATTTCATGAACTGAAGTCACTGAAGTGGCAACATACCTGCATATACAGAGAACATGCTAGAATACAAAATGCAAACAACCGTTCTATTGAAGGGTGTAAAATGTAAATTCAATATAGATGTAAAAGCATCTCAGTACAATTAAACACAAAAATGAAGGGCATAAAATGTAAATTCAGTATAGATGTCATCAAATTGTTAGTGGCATTACCTTCCAGTGGGATCCCATTCAACATCTGTTGCCATAAAATGTTCAGCAGTCGCCATGGTTTCAAGCTCATCAACGTTGAAGAATTCCAATTGACCATTGAAACCCTTCAATCCAGCAAGTACTATGAAGCGGCCACCAGGTGACCAGAATAAAGCATTTGCCTGCTTGCCTTTTAGAGTAGTGAGCTTTGAAACACGGCCTAAATTGTGAGTGCTTCGCATTGTGTAAAAGCTAATATCAGGCCTTGGATTATCGCCATGTATAACAGCAAATCTGTGTCCCTTGGGCTCCCAAGCGAAGGCAATAATCTTGTCATTTTTATTATCAAGTTCCAAAACTTCAATTGGTATGTCCCTTTCTCTGATGCGGAAGAGCTCAAACCCAGTGTACGTGCTTTTCTTTGTTTTTGTATAACGATCAGCCTTCACAGCAAGATACTCACCATTGCTTTGCCAGTACATTTTGCAATCACTAATGCTGAAAAGATTCTTCTGCCTCAATTCCTCTTTTCCAGGTATTTGAACTAGACTCACCTGAGAAATACAAGCACACGTCATATTAGATAACATCAAAACTTCAAAATAGAATGGAGCCTCTAAGTGGAGCAAAAGTGCTGACCCTAGCAGGTTGGTTTCCACCACCAAGTTCAGGAACAAAAAGTGCAATGATGGGATCAGTTGGTGACCAACTGAAATCCACAACATTCTCAACCTTCAAAGATTTCTTGTCAATAAGGCTAAAGGTCTCTGTTTCATAAACAGATATCATATTCTTCCCAAGTTTGGCAAAGTACTTGTCCTCCTTTCCACCTCCCCACCTGGAACATTAAATTTGTAGTTAGATAATAGGAAAAATAAGGTGAAAGGAGAGGGTTGATACATATACATATAAACAGATGATTACATGAAGGAACATAAGGAAGAATCACCTGAAAATAGGCCAAGAAACACCAGCAACACCACCAGCACCTCCAATTGCAAATTCGTCTGCACTTCCCTTAAAATCTCTCATCACTTTTCCAGTTCTCACGTCAAAAATATTTATCACAACCCTCTAAATAAATTAAGGCTATATCAGAAGTGACATCAGAATAGGAGGAAAAAATAAAAGTTTGTTCCGTAACCTCACATTTGCATCACGAGGATTGCTTGGTTCATGGCTGCTGTATGTCACCAAAAATTTCTCACCAGGAGAAAAATCAATAAGTTTAACCTGCATACATATAATATCATCTTAAAGATGAGGGTTATCAAAGTTTAGAGATGAAGTTAAGCAAATCTATTTCTCACTTGAGGATGGGCATAACGCATTAGACGGTTAAAGGTATTGGCACCTCCCCAAACTGCTGCTCCTTGCCTGTGAACTGTTGCCAAGTATGTACCCATGGGAGACCACTGAACAAAGCTCTCAGTCCAGTACTGTAAACAAAACCAGTTATGAACATTATATATAGTGCATTAACAATAGAATAATGACAACAACAACCAGCACATGTATACAACAAAAGCAATTGCTTAAACTAAATCTATCAATATTACTCAGTCAAAAACACCAGCAAGAATAATTAGCCAACATGCATAAAACACAGATAGATATAAAGAAAGTGTTTTACGAACTGGAAACCACTTACAGTGCGTTTGTAAACAAGCTCAGTTTTAGACTGCCTTGCATCATTCCATAGAACCTCGGTATCAGTGCCTGCACGAATCACAAATTGATCTCGTGCCTTCTCATCAGCAAGCCATTTTTGAAGATTTTCCTACAAAGTCAACAAAGTATTTAAGTAATAAAGACAAAGCACTCGGAAGCAACGGATAGAACAGAGGTGTTTGTGTCGTAAGAAGAGTTGAGATTTGAGTTTATCTCTGTGATAGTAAACTCATATATTCCTTAGAAACAAATATAATAGCAACAAAATCTACATAATACTATTCAAGGAAGAACCTGTGATTAACTTCTCTACAATCTTAATGCAAGTAAATTGATATACGAAAAAATTTAAATACTAAGCACTAACCCTGGCCTATGTCAAAGGAGAAATGCCTTTTACATATTCAAAAAGTTTAAAACCTTTTATACAAACTCCATAATCATGCATTATAAGCAGCTTGTCATCAATGTTTGCGCCAAAAAAATCGTGTATATATGAGAACACCACAAATAAACAATTGTACTCCCATCGGGAGTTTATAGCAATTGTGAAGAACACATAAATTAAATGCCTTTGCTACTAAAACAATGGAGAGAAACCATATTTAATAATATATATATGAATATTACCCCTGGTGTGTAGGGTTTAATCTCGGGTGGAGCCCATTCATCAGGAACTTTCATGTACTTGTCAAAATCATCGAACATGTTCACAGCAAATATATGAGCTCTATCCAACTTATACCCATGAGTCTTCTCCTTAGCAAGTTCAGCTTCCTAAATCCATAGCGAACAAAGAATAAACAATTCAGATTTCAAAAGATAAATTCATACAATAGTCAAAGCAATAGACAACGAACCTGAGGAGTATTATACTCTATAAAGCAGTAACCTAGGGTTTTCTTCGTCTCAGGATCTACGGGCATCCAGAGACCATCTTCCTTAATCACCCCGATCTGACTATAGATTTTTCGAAGAACACCTTCGAGTTTCTCAAACTTTTCACGAGGAACAACAGGAAGATTATCGACAACAATGACGTTTCCAAATCCGGAATCTAACTCTAATTGGTCATCATGGTAAACATCCTCGTCGTCACTGTCCAAAGCGGAAATTAGAAAAATAAGATAAAATAAAAACACACACAAATTCAGTGTAAAGCATTTAGAAAGAAATTAGGTGCAGCACCTGATGATGCCAAAGTTTTCACCGGGAGGAAGTTGGATGGAGCTGAAATCTATGTTCATATCGATGTCCATTTGTGCAGCCGTCGCTTCAATCTCGTTCATTAGCTTCACCTCGGCGGCCATGGTGAGCTGATGTTTGATCACTTGTCCGCTTTTTCTTTGGATTATCTGAATTTTTAGGGTTCCTAAATCCTTGCCGAGTTTGGGTTAAAAGAAATGAAAGAGAAGAGAAATGTTTGACGATCCATTGGACAGATCTATATAAGCAGAATTCTACATGGGCCTCGTTAGACTCGAAACCCTTATATTACTAGCGAAGACCGGCCAATTTTTTTTTTAGGTTAATTACTTCAAATACCACTTTCCTTTAAATTTAAATTCGTTTATGTCATTAACGTTTTAATTTTATTAATTTTAATATAAACGTTTAAATTTAACTACAATTATAACATTATATCGTTAACCCCTTTAACTCAAAACCCTTATATTACTAGCGAGGACCGGCCAATTTTTTTTTAGGTTAATTACTTCAAATATCACTCTCCTTTAAATTTAAATTCGTTTATGTCATTAACGTTTTAATTTTATTAATTTTAATACAAACATTTAAATTTAACTACAATTATAACATTATGTCGTTAACCCCTTTAACTACAATTATAACATTATGTCGTTAATAGGTTAACGACATGACATAGTATCTTTAGACTGTGACGTAATTTTATCACCAAAACGACATCATTTTGATACAATTTTATTAATACTCAAAAAGTCCAAAACTATGTAATTTTGCTTAAGAAAAACAAATGAAGGGTAAACTACTAAAACCGGTGAAACACCCATCTTATATCTTCTTCAACATATTTCTCTCTCATTCTTCTTCCTCTGCATCCTCATTGTTTCTCGTTTTTCCTTAATAGCCTATGGATTAATTCTAAAACATATTCAAAGTAGTGCCTCTATTCCGTTTGCACAATTGATTTATACAAAATGCTAAGAATTAGGTAATTAAGTTAAATAAAAAAACAAATCAAATGCATTTCTTCAAGATCCAGAAAGAAACCAGGCAAAAAAGAGAAAGTTGAAATTCGTTTTAAAACGAACCTGCTGGAAATAACGAAATACAAGTTGCCATGTTTCAAATTACATTCAGATTTGTTTTTAAATCAGTAATGATTTTTTTTCTTCTGCGGGCGTGCACGGTAAGCAACTTGTCCCGTTCTCCATCATGAAACCCGAATCTGGAATCGTCATGAACGATGAATCGCCACCCAAATATCAGCCAAATCTCCAATTCTATTCAAAGAGAAAAACCATAAAGAAAATGAATATTGGAGAGAACCCTAAATAGATCGGTAGAGGGGGTTGGGGGAGGAAATGAAGTGAACAAACCTAACTTAAAATACTGATACCAGCACAGATTGCTGTGAAAAAAAGCATGGTTTTTAGAACCGGACCGGTTAGCGAATCGGTCATGTTACCGATTTACTGATTCAATAATTTCGATCGATCGAAATAATCGGATGACATCATAATTATTTAAAAAATTAAATAAAAATATCAAAAATATTTAATAAAAAACAATTTTTTATATCACAAGTCATATTAAAAGCAAGTCATAACATATATAAGTTAAAAACAATAAAATCAAGTGAAACAAAATGATTCAAATTAACTACAACATAATATTTAAGGTAAAACATATTAAATAATAAATATAATTATATAACTATAATTAAAAAATAAATTTGGGGTTAAAAATCATAACAAAATGATATTGTTTGGTTTATTTTTTTTTATAAAACAATATCACATGGCTAAGAAACATAAAGAGCATCCCAAAAGTCTAAAGAGTAAAAATATGATAACAAAACAATCTCACATTCTAAGAAACATAGAAGCGCATCACAACTAACTTCTATAAATAATAGAGGTAATTTGACATTCAAAATCATGGAGCCTTTTGGTGAGCATTGAGTGAACTATTCTTTCACTTCAATAAAGCTCGAATTTTAGGCTTCAATCGAGCTTCTAATTTTTTTTTGAGTTCAAGCCTTTTTGAGTTCAAGTTTCAATATTATATTTCGAGTTTGAGTTGAACTTGATAATTTTTAGCTTGTGAGTTTGAGTGAGTTGAGCTTACTTTTAAAGTTTTCAAGTTCGAGTCGAGCTCAGCAATACTCGAGTTCGACTTGGCTCATTTAACAAACGACGTTGTTTGGTTTAATTTTAAAAAAAACAAAAAATCCGGTTTTTCCCGATTTTTTTCGGTTTTCAGCCGGTCCGGTTCGAACGGTTCAGTGGTTCTGGCCGGTTCACTAATAGCGGTTCAACCGGTTTAGATTAAACCGGACTAAGCAACGGTTTCCGGTTGAATCGGTCGGTCCGGTTTTCAAAACAGAGGAAAAAAGAGAGCGAGTGACACTGTTTTGAATATGTTTTAGAATTAGTCCCTAGGTTATTAAGGAAGAGCGAGAGACAATGGGTATGCAGAGGAAAAATAATAGGAGCGAGATATAACGATGAAAAATATATAACGCGGGTGATTTACTGGTTTTATAGTTTATCATTCATTTTTTTCTTAAGCGAAACTATGTAGTTTGAGACTTTGAGCTTTTTGAGTATTAAAATAATCGTGTCAAAATGAATTTGTTTTTATGAGAGAGCCACGTTAGCAACATCACGCCTCGGAGATGACATGTCATCGTTTCGTTAAGTCATTAACGATAGAGTGACATAATTGCAGTTAAATTTAAATGTTAATGTTAAAATTGATAAAATTAAAACATTAGTGGGCATAAACGAGTCAAAGCTTAAAGATGAGTGGTATTTGAAATAGTTAACCATTTTTAAAAAAAGTCCAAGCCCTTTTTATGTCCGGTCGTGAAAAACCGTTATTGTTGAGGTAATTTTAATACTGAGTTTTTATATAAATATTTTTTTGAGTATATAATGAATTTTTTACACTGAATAAGGGTCATCTATAAGGAAAGATCATCGTGACATACCAGATAAACTGGAAGAAATTCAGTTGCCTATTGATCAAAAGACCAATACAAGGTACATATTTTAATTTTTTTACTTACCTTTAATCCGTTGTTATATAATTAAAATATTAGTTTGATATAATTATATATATTTGTTTTAATTTGAATTGGTTCCTTATCCTAATGAAGAAATGAGGTGTTGTATCTTACTTCATTTGAGTTGCCCATTAGATATATGGGTGGCAGTGGTCCCTCTGATATTTTATGCTATTGTTGAGTGGCATCATATTGATCTCATGCTCCGCCAATTTGGTTTCTTATAATCTATTCCCGAAGCACTAGGAATCTCGACAATATGCATAACATCGATAGAGTGGTCAAAAAAGAAGTCAACTGGCTGATTAAGCACAACGAGTGGGTAATGATCTGGGAGGATCGATGTAACACCCCAACCCGACTCGAATACGAGTCCGATGTGTCACTTTGACTTTTCAAACTTTGACTATTAAAGAAAAATAGGGAAATTTAAAACTTTCATTAAAACGAAATACGTTAATTTACATAAAAGAGACCACAAAATATAAACTCGATCAGAGTACTCATAATTAACGACTTATTACATGCCAACACTCTATACACAACAAAATACATACTTTGTCGATTACTTCTTATCTGATCTTCTAGTAATAATATTGTCCTTGCTACTTCTATTCTTGCTATTCTCGTTTCTTGGTACCTATGTGTAAATCACTTACACGCTAAGTCATAGACTTAGTGAGGCAATAAATAAACATGTAACAGTAGATTCATGAATATGCATTATTACCATTTGATCATGATATTTCAATATGCATGTATATATTTCATATGACATATATAACCAAGTCATGCACACATGAAACTTACCTTTTTGCATCACTTTCACTTTAATTTATATTCCAATTGCCCATTTATATTGTTGTTGAGAACAAAGGTATGTGAGTACATTGAGGTTGTGCACTAATATTGTCACCACAGCTCGTATAAATTCCCTCATGGGCACCGAACATTTGTTCAATATTCGTCCCGAAGGACTGCTATATATGTCCCGTAAGACCACCACGTCCCGAAAGACTACATACCATCACTCTTGGCATGACAACTATACCTATAGCTCTCGTATCATATACTATGGGCATTTACGATGAATACATTTCTAATCACTTGTTCTTTCTTTCTGTCACATACCACATGTATGTGTAACCATGTATTTCATATCATATCACATAGCTTATCTCATTTCACATTGGTCATGTCTCATAGCATATATCACATATGCATATAATCATGTATATAATATCATATATCTTATGTTTTATGCTCTTATGTCTATCCATATCATGTAACATATATAATAACCTATACCCATTTCATGTATTCATGCACATATAAGAATCACAATCAAATAACATTTTAGGAGTCACTTCTTACCATAGTAACTCCATCACTAGCTCATCGCAAGCCAATGCTCGTTCAATAATATAAGTACAATTAAAATTGCACTCACCTTAGCCTTGTTTGCTTTGATTCGATCCTAATCTTTTGATTGTTCCGGAACTTGTTTAGACTCAATATCTACATAAATATAACATTTCAAAACAACTATCAGAAGCCTAAATCTTAAACTTGATGTTAACAACTTAAACCAAATTAAAGAACCAAATTCCATTTTTCATTTAGGGGGAATCGATACCCCCTGAACATACTGGAATTTTTCGTTCAAGAAGGGGAATCGATTCACATTCATAGAGTATCGGTTCCCTCTACCCAGAAATTGTATTTTAAGCCCGAAAATCATCAATTCTTCATTCAATTCTTCTATTTTAAACCCTTACCATGTCATTAAACTCAACTACTATTACTTAAACCAACTTATATCCATGAAAATCATCTATAACTTCAAAATCCTATCCTTCATATGTAATTAAAGAATCATACTCAAATTTCAATATGTTCTAAATACAATTTAACACTTCATATTCCTTAATTAACATGATGACAAGTCAAATTTAACTTCAAATTCAACTTATCAACTCTTTTCCATAATTTCATATAAAATCCCGTTTCCTTTAATCTTTTATAACTTCTTCATCTTTTGATCATAAAACAACTTATGCTTTCCTTAAGCTAAGTTATCATCTAATGATCAAAACCTAACCTTTAATTGAACAAATAATCCATAAATAAAGAAACTCTTACCTTTGCCTAGCTTCCACGGGAGAAGAAGAGAAGAAGATGAGAGAATTGTGATTCCACGTGGGTTTCCCTTATCTTATAAGGAAAATAAAAATCTTTCATGTCAAATGACCATTTTGCCCTTTAATTCTTTTCATAATTACTAACAAATTTCAGGAAATATTTACAAATAAATCATTGAACTATTCAACTATTCTATTTTTATCACCATTTCTGAAAATTTACGATTTAATCACTAACCCGTAGTTTGAGATGTTACAAATCTCCCCTCCTTTTAAGAAAATCCGTCCTCGAATTTTCATTGCACACATTGATAAAAACATATATTCTAATACTCTCATGTTGTTTCCTTTATTCACTCTTTCATTCCTTTAGTTATTCCACTAACTTTTTCCCTTATTCATTAATCTACTGTCGTTTATCATAAAACAATAATCTCATCATTTTCTTTATTTTCTCTCTTTCGATTCTGTATTTTCCTTTGATGTTTCTAAAATTCATATGATGTTACTCATCACGTAGACAGTAACATTCATTTTCATCACTTAACATCATAAATCAATCAAATTCCTTATAAATTCTTAATTACTTTGCAATAATAACCAAACTTTTATTCCATCATCGTTTGACCAAGAATATAACCTTACATCTTCTTCAATTGTGATTAAACATATATTTTATGAAATCAAACAATCTTTCATATTACCTTGCACATTTTTTTTACTTCTCCACCGAACTTATAATATACACTTCCATATAATCTTTATCATATCGGATCCTTGAAACTCATCTTTCTATAATAAGATCCCCTTATCCATAACTAAATCATATCATATCTTTCACCAGTGTTTTCATACTCTATTCATCTCATTATATTCATCTCTAATTACGATATTTATCACATCTTTATAACTTTGATAAGCATCTTCACTTATACATAACCTCATTCTTTACCATCTCTTGTAGTATATTTTTTCCCCTCAAAGTTCTTTTTTAAAACCTATAAATACTTTTCTCATCGCCTTTATCATATCTATATGGTTAAAATACATAACCATATCTAGATCCATATTATACTTGATTAATTCACTTTATATTTTCTTCTAATCTTATTACTCTATCACTTTTGCTCCTACAACTAGTCAATAACAACTGTTCAATTGGGGCATCGGCCCTAATCAATTAATCATATACCCTTTTTCCAACCAGAATTATCTCAACAATAGTTTACTTAACTTTTCAAATCCACATTCATTCTCATGCACCATGAAATTTTCTTTGTTCACACTCATCATTTCAACGTCTTCTATCTTATAAAATAATCATCGATGTACCTATTTCTTTAAACTCTTCCTAAATAATATTCATATCAATGAATATTTCATTATTCTCATAATAACATTTGTTTACTACACTTTAGCTTAACCGCATAACAACTAATTTACTTCATCTAAATTCTCCACTTTAGAATAGTGGAGATCCTCTAATATTATTCGGTTGCATATTTAATTTTCTGAACACAATCCTTAGCTTTTCAATCTAGGGTATAACCCTTATCAACCCGATCATATACCTTCTTTTTCGTCGAAATTTTCTGCAACGGTATCTTACTCAACTTTTTAAACTCATATTTTTACTTATACACAATATTATTCTTTTGTTTCAGAATCAAACTTTATAACTTTCTTTGTCTTATAAATTGTTCACCAATATACTCATTCTTAAACTCTTCTATTACTCTTTATATTCTCTTAAACATATAAATCCTTATTTCCTTCACCACATCACATTACATAATCAAGACATACAACTATATCCGGATCCACTTCATATTTGGTTATCATAACTTAACAATATCTTATAATTCCAATACATTGTCATCATATAATTTTGTTAGTCCTCGCTAACTCTTGCCATCTATAATGCAAACCCCTTATCATATCCACACTCTTGCTTATACACAATATTATCTATATGTCTATTATTCCTTTTCACATATCACCTCTTCAACAAATCTTTCGTGCTATCATAAACTTTACTTCATTAATTTAATTATTTCATTACCCTTTTATCTTATGCTTTTACATTCATTTCATATTATTTATATTTTTCCTTCTTTATCCCTTTTAACCTTTCTATCAATCCTTTGTTTCCGTCAAACATACAAATCCTTTAACTTAATACATTCACTATCACACTAATTTATTGATCAACTTATTTCTTTCAATCAAAACATAAACCTTCATCAAACTATCCATATATGTATTATTTCCGGTCAAAATAATTCATCATCTATTTCTTTCACTTATCAAACCTTCATTCTCTCTCATACATCATATGATTCCTTTGGTTCAAATTCAACCATTCCATTTACCTTTGTATTGTAACTGATTACTGATATTCATATTTTTAAACCCTTCCTTGATCTTTTAATATTCTCCATTTAACATCCATCTCTTCCACTTTATCTTGTCCATATTGTAAAGAAACTATTCTATTTCAGAATGATAAAGTTCCTTTAATACTATAATTTCCAATCCATTTGAACTGATTTGTTTTATTCTATGGCGGAGAATACAACTAATTCATATCTGGTTTAAAGTTAAAAACCAGAATCTTTATCTTTCTTTGTTGGTGCTTAAATTTATGAAGCACTACTTCTCTTAATCATTTGAGATTTTTGTTATGCAATCCTTTCATTCTTAGCTCTCTCTAAAACTTTAACGCGATTAACCATTTCTTGAAATGAGAACAATTTCAAAACCAGTAACACTCTTTTAATTTAAGGCGCAAGCCTTAAACAACCAATCACATGTATCCTTCTTATTTTTCTTAATCGGGATTAACTCAGTAGCGTATCTCCTTAACTTATTAAACTTATCCTCATACACATGCATGTGTAATTCCCTTTCTTCTTGTCCGTATATTCTAGCTTTATTTGTCTTATGAACAGTCATCCATGTACTTATTCTTGAATTTTTTCTACAAATAATACCCACATCATTGAGTCTTTTAACATTCTCATGGTGACATTTGTCCACCATACTCTAGCTTGCTCACGTAGTAACGAAACTACTCAATTTAACTTCTCATATTTGGAGAAATAAAAACCTTCTAACATTATCTTCCTATCATTAATCAAGTGTCTATAACAATAGAACATTTCTCAAATTCACCCTTGAACTCGGGTGTTCTCAACTATTTTCGATACATTCATTCTATGAATTATAGAAATATAAAATTGAAAACACATCATAACATCATTTAACATCATGAAACATTCTTAATCTTGTACAAGCACGCCCTGAGGTTTTTCGCTCTTCTCCCTGCCTGGTCAGGGCAGGTGAATGCTATTACCTTCAGTCTATTACCTTGTATTTCACTTTGGAAACTCTTATGATCATACATCTAATATAACATAACATTTTAATTCTATTAGCAAGACATACACTTACTATTCCATCAGATAAGAAGTTTTCACTATTTTGTTGGCATGTATACCTTATAAAACACTCTAGACTCCGGTTTATGCTGAGAATCGACTAAACCTTAGCTCTGATGCCATTAACTGTAACACCCCAACCCCGTACCCGACTCGAATACAAGTCCGAGGTGTCACTTTGACTTTTCAAACTTTGACTCTTAAAGAAAAATAGGGAACTTTAAAACTTTTATTAAAACGAAATACGTTAATTTACATAAAAGAGACCACAAAATACAAACTCGATCAGAGTGCTCATAATTAACGACTTATTACATGCCAACACTCTATACACAACAAAATACCTACTTTGTCGATTACTTCTGATATGATCTTCTAGTAATAATAATGTCCTTGCTACTTCTATTCTTGCTCTTCTCGTTTCTTGGTACCTACGTGTAAATCACTTACACGCTAAGTCATAGACTTAGTGAGGCAATAAATAAACATGTAACAGTAGATTCATGAATATGCATTCTTACCATTTGATCATGATATTTCAATATGCATGTATATATTTCATATGACATATATAACCAAGTCATGCACATATAAAACTTACCTTTTTGCATCACTTTCACTTTAATTTATATTTCAATTGCCCATTTATATTGTTGTTGAGAACAAAGGTATGCGAGTACATTGAGGTTGTGCACTAATGCTGTCACCACAGCTCGTATAAATTCCCTCATGGGCACCGAACATTTGTTCAGTATTCGTCCTGAAGGACTGCTATATATGTCCCGTAGGACCACTACGTCCCGAAGGACTACAATACCCTCGACTCTTGGCATGGCAACTATACCTATAGCTCTCGTATCATATACTATGGGCATTTACGATGAATACATTTCTCATCGCTTGTTATTTCTTTTTTGTCACATACCACATGTATATATGTAACCATGTATTTCATATAATATCACATAGCTTATCTCATTTTACATTGGTCATGTATCATAGCATATATCACATATGCATATAATCATGTATATAATATCATATATCTTATGTTTTATCTTGTGTCTATGCATATCATGTAACATATATAATAACCTATACCCATTTCATGTATTCATGCACATATAAGAATCACAAATCAAATAACATTTTAGGAGTCACTTCTTACCATAGTAACTCCATCACTAGCTCATCGCAAGCCAATGTTCGTTCAATAATATAAGTACAATTAAAATTGCACTCACCTTAGCCTTGTTTGCTTTGATTCGATCCTAATCTTTTGATTGTTCCGGAACTTGTTTAGACTCAATATCTACATAAATATAACATTTCAAAACAACTATCAGAAACCTAAACCTTAAACTTGATGTTAACAACTTAAACCAAATTAAAGAACCAAATTCCATTTTTCATTTAGGGGGGAATCGATATCCCCTGAACATACTGGAATTTTTCGTTCAAGAGGGGGAATCGATTCCCATTCATAGGGTATCGGTTCCCTCTACCCAGAAATTGTATTTTAAGCCCGAAAATCATCAATTCTTCATTCAATTCTTCTATTTTAAACCCCTACCATGTCATTAAACTCAACTACCATTACTTAAACCAACTTATATCCATGAAAATCATCTATAACTTCAAAATCCTATCCTTCATATGTAATTAAAGAATCATACTCAAATTTCAATATGTTCTAAATACAATTCTAACACTTCATATTCCTTAATTAACATGATGACAAGTCAAATTTAACTTCAAATTCAACTTATCAACTCTTTTCCATAATTTCATATAAAAATCCCGTTTCTTTTAATCTTTTATAACTTCTTCATCTTTTGATCATAAGACAACTTATGCTTTCCTTAAGCTTAGTTATCATCTAATGATCAAAACCTAACCTTTAATTGAACAAATAATCCAGAAATAAAGAAACTCTTACCTTTTCCTAGCTTCCACGGGAGAAGAAGAGAAGAAGATGAGAGAATTGTGATTCCACGTGGGTTTCCCTTATCTTATAAGGAAAATAAAAATATTTCATGTCAAATGACCATTTTGCCCTTTAATTATTTTCATAATTACTAACAAATTTCAGGAAATATTTACAAATAAATCATTGAACTATTCAACTATTCTATTTTTATCACCAATTTCTGAAAATTTACGATTTAATCACTAACCCGTAGTTTGGGATGTTACAATTGATGTAGATGTATTCCCTTTAGGGAGCCAATTTATGTGTATCATTATTCGATTGTGGATGACTATTATCATTGGTCCAACACGAACGGGAAGTAATTCATACTTTCTGATGAAGCACGAGGAGGGAGCATTTGTCGGTGTCGATAAAAACATCCACCGTCACATCATTATCATCCCCCGACTCTTGGACGAAGAGCATGCACTTTCGGCTCGTCCTCAGCTGCAACACTGAAACTATCACAATAATTATATGTTTATATTTTGTAGTCGTTTCAGATGACACCTGACTATTTCAGATGGCATCTTAGTTGTTTCCAATGCCACTACCGTAGGGTTTTATGACACCTCCTGACGGATATCTCACATGTTTATAATACATCCCCTGGAACTTGTAGGCATCATGTCAAATGGGTACTGAGTAGATTGTTGTGTCGAGGGCATCTTCATATTCAGGTCAAAGAAATTGGCAGATGAATGTCTTCCCCTTTAACTGGAAGCGATGTTACCATATGGATTGTTCGTGGATCCATCTTGGTGGAGATCGTAACAAGATGCTGATGAATTTCTCCCCATTGAACTTGATGGAATGGTAAAAAGATGGATTTCCAATTAACAAGTTAAAATCATTACACAATACTTGCGTTGGGATGTCAACTTGATCAACTTATTGAGTCAGGCCGTAGTGGAGCATAATGATATACCACGAACCGCAAACACTTCAATAAATATGGCATACATTTGTGTATCACCGTCTAAATTTTGATTTTGAGCATCAACCATCATAGCAACATTATCATCGTTGGAGAGTTCGAACGTTGTATAAGTTAATAGAAATAGTGTAGTTGGAAATTTGTACTGAAGTGAAGCCAATATTCTAGTACTTCTAACATGAACCTTCTTTGAATTTTTAGTCATAAGCTCCTCAAAAGTGATGTTTATCTTGAAGGATATTCTGACTAAATGATTTAATGTGAAGACAACGCCGATTTCATCTTCCCGAATTTATCTATTATAGTAAACAATAGTTGAAATACGCCTCATTTTAGAGTTTGGAAGATTGATAGTCCTATATCTGCAAAAAATAATGGTTGACTTACACCTAATTAAATAAATAATATACGAATTAAAATATAAACTAATGCTAAAAAATAAAAAATAATTTACATAACATAATTTAATATTGTTACCGTATCAACAAAATATCTCGAGATATGATCGCGCCTTCCATTTTACAATCGTAAAAAATAATACAAAATAATTAGTACAATAAAATTTGGTCAAATAATTAAATATAAAATAAAAATAATAAAAATAATTTTACCTTCTAAAAATTATAACAAAATCTACTAAATTTGATAGAAGGAAAAATGTGGGTAATTTTAGTATGATTTGATGTTTGCATTCGGGGGTATTTATAGGGGGATGAGTGAATAATCGAGAGAGTTAAGGCTCAGGTAATAACGAAGTGTGTAATAATTCAAAGTGAATAATAGAAGACGCTCCTCATGATCTACGCCTTTCCCGCACATGTCAGATTTCCCAACGAATGCACGCTTCATGATTCACTCCTTTGTTACATGGCACCAGCTCGGACAAAACTTTGCGAAGGCGTACTTCATGATCCACATTTTTTAACGTGGCGTCAACTCGGACAAAACCATGCGAAGGTGTGCTTTATGATCCGCGCTTTGTCAGAAAATGTGCTAGATTGATAATATTTGGAAAAAGAATGCCTGACCAGTAATATTTCGTTGTTAAGGTGTTATTTGAGTAAAATTACCTCATTTTCTTTAACACTGTACTTAGGGGGTGTTTGGTTCAATGAATGTGAGATTCCATGGAATGTAATCTACATTCCATGTTTGGTTGGCTGAGAATCTCATTCCCGATAATGTTTTATTACCAATAGTAGATTTTTTGAGGTATATTATCAGGAATGTCATTACCTTCATTTCCTTAGGTATTGTTGGATTACCGGCGTTTTGAGCTAAAATGCCCTTTAAATTTTTTTTTCTTTCAAAAATATAATTCTTCTGTCATTGAATAATAAATATTTTATAAGTTTAAATTATAAATTTATCATTAAACTATTTTAGATTTACAAAAAAAAGTCAATAATTAAAATTTTATATGAAGTTCATGAGTTAAAATAAAATTTTACTATTTCATTAAACAATTTTATATTTTCATTTTTATAAAAAATATATATATAAATTTTATGAATTTAAATTTTTTAAAGAAAATATATAAATATTTTCCACTTGTTAAAAAAAACAAATATATAATAAAAACAATTTGGTCAAATACATTCAAATAATCCTTTATTCCTTTAACCAAACACGATAATCTTACATTCCTGCTAAACCAACCAAACACAAAATACAACATTCCCAATAATCATATTCTCTAGTAATCTTACATTCCTACTGACCGTGAACCAAACGTACCATTAGGGGGTGTTTGGTTTAAGGATTGTGGGAATCCCACATTCCCATGTTTGGTTGGCCGGAAATCTCATTCCCAGTAATGTTTTATTACTAATAGTAGATTTTTTGGGGTATATTACCGGAAATGTCATTACCTCCCTTTCATTAGGTATTGTAACATTACCGGTGTTTTGGACTAAAATGCCCTTAAATTTTTATTTTTTTAAAAATATCATTCTTCTGTCATTGAATAATAAAAATTATACGAAGGTTAAATTAAAAATTTATCCTTAAATTATTTTAGATTTATAAAAAAAATCTATAATTAAAATTTTATACGAAGTTTAGGGGTTAAAATTTTTATTACCCTTTCATTAAACATTTTTTATATTTTTAGTTTTGTAAAAAAATTATATAAATATTATGAATTTAATTTTTTTAAAGAAAATATATAAATATTTTACAATTTGTAATATTATACAAATATATAATAAAGATAATTTGGTCAAATATACATTCCAATAATCTTTTATTCCTTTAACCAAACACGGTAATCTTATATTCCTGCTAAATCAATCAAACACAAAATACAACATTCCCAATAATCCTATTCTAATCTTTTATTCCAACCGGTAATCTTACATTCCGTGAATCAAACGCACCGGTTGAATCCTTCCCGGTAAAATAAATAAAAACGTATATAAAAATGAAGCCAGGGCTATGTATTATTACCTAAACACCCTTCTCATCAAATCCCACTAGCCTTAAGCTCCAACACCAGCAGCAGCAGCGGAGTGAAAAAAGAGAACCTGCCGTGAGACACTTACTATTGCGGCTTCGCCGGAAGGCAGAGATCTGAAGGGAAAACGATGAGTACGTGGAACTACGTCGTTACGGCTCACAAGCCTACAAACGTCACTCACTCCTGCGTCGGCAACTTCAGCAGCCCTCAAGAGCTCAATCTCATCGTTGCGTACGCCTTTTTTCCACTTAAATTACTGTTTCCTCGCCCTAATTTTTTAGCTTTAGCTTTAGCTTTCGGTTTTGTTTCCGTTTCTCCATTTTACGATAATATTAAAGCTAGGTCTTTAATAGACTGGAACTAATTTGTTTCTTTTTTTTATTAACGATGGAGGTTTTTAATTTTTTTACTTTAATCACTCTCCAATTGCAGGAAGAGTACTCGAATTGAAATCCATTTGCTTACTTCTCAAGGATTGCAGGTGTCTAGCTTAATTTATGGTTTCCTTTATGGTTGAAATATGAAATAAATTATGATTATGATTAAGCATTTTCTATTATTTTCCCCTTTGAAATTGGACTTTGTTTTTATTTTTTTTCATTGTTCGGGAAAAAAGGATTATTAATCTTTTTCCGTGTGGCAGCCTATGTTAGACGTGCCGATATATGGAAGAATTGCATCTCTTGAACTTTTTCGTCCACATGTGAGCAAATAACTTATTATTATAATTGTTTTTTTCACAGTGACATGATTATTTGTAATTTAATACATTTTATGCATTTTTGTGACAGGGTGAAGCTCAAGATTTTCTATTTATTGCAACAGAAAGATACAAATTCTGTGTCCTTCAATGGGATACTGAGACATCCGAGCTTATTACAAGGTCTAAATGAAAATAGATCTATATCTACTTATTTTCACCCGAGGGATTTATTTGTTATGATGTTTTATCCTGTAATATCTGTTTACTGGTAGGGATATTCTCCTTCCTGAGATTTTACTGTTTTCTGTTAGTTTGATGAGTTCTATTTTTTATGTAGCACTATCTCTCTGTAGAGGTTATAATCCTTTTATAAGATTTTCAGAAGCTCGATTTTCTTTTAATATATTTTCCCTGAATTTCGGCACAATATCTCTTGTTGGCTGTTGCTGCCATTTGCAAAATTGCATCATATCTGCTTGATGAAGTTTGATAGTTGTTACCTTTTGACTGTGTATGAACCAGTGGGAAACTTTATCCCATCTTTGGTTCACAGCCTTGTGTAAGTGTTCTTTTGTTGATGTAAATCTGCGCCATGATGATGGCTCTAAAAATTTGTTTGATGTGTACCTGATTTTCTTTGAGAAAACAATCTTGGAGCTAACATCAGGTGCTCTAGCTTGCAGGGCGATGGGGGATGTTTCAGATCGTATTGGTCGACCCACAGACAATGGGCAGGTAATTATTGTGCATTTGAACTGATTCCCTTGATTGGAAAGAGCATGCAAAGTTGTTTAACTTGTTTTAAATTGGAAAAAAAATTCATTGCCTCCTTCCCTCTCTTTCCATTTTCTGCAGATTGGCATAATAGATCCTGATTGTAGGTTAATTGGACTCCATCTATATGATGGGTTGTTTAAGGTAGGTGCACTTGATGCAACCAATTCCAAACCCATATATTTTGTTGTGTTCCATTCTCATTTCTGGAAAAGTTTTTGCATCATATTTTGTTCTCATCTTAGGTTATTCCTTTTGATAACAAAGGGCAACTCAAAGAAGCATTTAATATAAGGTATTTTTTTTCACCTTCTTTCCTTTTTCTTTCCTCCAGTCATTTTGATTATTAAACGGTTCTGTTTGAGTAAGTGAAGTGTTTCGTTATGATCTTAACCAATAGTGAATAACAGATGTTGCATGAACCATGTCTCCATCACCCCTTTAAATTTAATTCTCTTTCCCACATGCTGCTTCACATTGTTGCAATGAACTGTTTATCCTAGGGTAATTACCAAAATAATTGAAATTAGTTTCGATTGCAGCCTATAATTCAGTGTCGATCAGATTATTTTCCTATGACTGCAATCAATATTTTAACTAATAAAAAATAGTTATTATGTTTAATTAAATGAACATTAGATATTGCTTTAAGTGTCCTTGTTATTGCATCCTTATGGTGGTTAGTGTTTTTCAGGCTTGAGGAACTTCAAGTTTTGGATATCAAGTTTCTCTATGGTTGCTTGAAGCCTACAATTGTAGTTCTATACCAGGTCTCAATTTTCTTGCTAATGCATTCTTTATTCTGGACTTGTAGTTTTTCTCTCTTTATAATATTTTATTAGTTTTGGTTGTAAATTTTATTGGCATTGTCTTGAGGCTTGAGCTAATACTTTTGGGAGCTATCTAAGCTTAGGCCCTGAAAGAAAATTGTCTTAACTGCTGCTTGAACTTTAAATGTAGGAAATTTTGATAAGGATTCTGCATGCCAAATCTCCAGTTGGTATGATAGTGTCAGTTTGTTGGCTTTGCCTTGAGGCTTGAGCTAATACTTTTGGGAGTAAACTAAGCTTAGCTCAGATTCCTAAAAGGAAATAGTCATAATTGATTCTTGAACTTGACATATAGGAAATTTGATTAGGTTTCCACATGCCAAAGCTTCAGTCCGTAGGATAGTGTCATTTGTCTAACTGTATTCATTGGTAATGATTGTCTTTCATTTTTTTATGTAAAGTATTTTATTCAAACAACACATACACTAATATAATTGTTTGTGTTGTTTTTTCTTTGTGTGCTCTTGCCTACAGGATAATAAAGATGCACGTCATGTTAAAACATATGAGGTGGCTTTAAAGGAGAAGGACTTTGTCGAGGGACCATGGTCCCAAAACAATCTTGACAATGGAGCAGATTTGCTCATACCTGTGCCTCCACCACTTTGTGGTGTTCTTATTGTTGGGGAAGAAACGATTGTCTATTGCAGTGCCAATGCATTCAAAGCAATTCCAATAAGACCTGTAGGTCCCTTATCAAGTTGCTGTTGAACTTTTACCATTTCTGTAAGGATATTTGGCGGTTATGACTTGTAGATTTGACGCTTTCTTGCTGATTTTATAGTCAATTACAAAAGCATACGGAAGAGTCGATGCTGATGGATCTAGGTATTTGCTTGGCGATCATGCAGGCCTTCTTCACCTGCTTGTCATTACCCATGAGAAAGAGAAGTGAGCGAACTTTCATAATTCATTTCAAATGACTGTTTTAAACATTTGGAGATATAAATAATAAGGAAATAGGTCAAAACTTAGTTTGGTTTCTTGGCAGTGTGCATTAGTGGGACTCCCTTAAGATTATGTTAATTTCATCTGCATCTTGCAGAGTTACTGGACTGAAGATCGAACTTTTGGGAGAAACTTCTATTGCATCTACAATATCTTATCTTGATAATGCAGTTGTATTTATTGGTTCTAGTTATGGTGATTCACAGGTATGAAAGAGAAATCTAATTGACACTCAATGTGCTATTAACATTTTATCTTATTATAAACTATAGCTAAAATAATTTTGGAGGGGTAAGAAGGGATCACAAGTTGATCATTTTGTGGAGACTCTACTCTTAAATATGATGGATTCGAGGAAATTATGAACTTGAGATATTTAGGGAGTTATAACTCTTGTTTACCTCTATATTCTCTGCTGCTCCCTTATAGAAAACTCTTAACAGAATTGAAAGAGAGAAAACCCTTCACTCTCTTTTAAATCTACTCTTCTACTTTACCTCATCCATGCTAGTAGTGTTTCCTTTCAATGAAGGAACACTTTAGATGGCCCTAGGATGTTTCTATGATGTTGGATACTTTACGCTGGACCTGCTTGGTATGATTTAGCTGTAAGTGAAGCAGGATATATTATCATATACTTCTATTTGAATATTCAATGACAAGGCTGCTTTGCCATGTTTTTCAGCATGGCATCATTATAATATTATGTGGTAAAGGGTTTTCATTCTGTGGTTGTACCAATGCAGGTGATAAAGTTAAATCCACAGCCGGATGCAAAAGGTTCTTACGTAGAAGTTTTGGATAGGTATGTCAATTTGGGACCTATTGTCGACTTCTGTGTGGTCGATATTGAGAGGCAGGGGCAAGGTCAAGTTGTTACTTGCTCTGGAGCTTACAAAGATGGTTCTCTTCGCGTAGTTCGAAATGGAATAGGAATTAATGAACAGGTCTCTTTTGCGTTATAGAATTTTTTACAGTAAATCAACTTTACTGTTTTATATTCACATAACTCGCTTGCTAAATTTATGCATATCTTAGGCCTCAGTGGAACTTCAAGGTATCAAAGGAATGTGGTCATTAAGATCCTCTACAGATGATCCATTTGCCACCTTTCTAGTTGTTAGTTTTATCAGTGAGACACGCATTTTGGCAATGAATCTCGAGGATGAGCTGGAAGAAACAGAGATTGAGGGATTTAATTCTCAAGTTCAGACTTTGTTCTGCCATGATGCTGTTTACAACCAGTTTGTGCAGGTGAGAGTTTTTTCCCCGTCAAATTGGCAGAACTGAGTATGAGCTTACCATAGGTAATACTTGTTTGTATAGTGTTGCTTTATTTAATTCAATGTCAGCATCTATATATTCTAGCTTTTATTTTAGTTTTAATTGTTCTGTGAATAGAGTTTTATGGGAGGATCACTGGGTCATGTAATTTGCCCGGTTGATTGATGGTAAGAGTGGTGATATGTTTGTAACAAAATACATATTATATGGACTTAATTCTAGCTATGCATCATGACAGGTTATGTGAGAAATCAGAATAATTCTTTGTTATTCCATGCTATAATCAATAGGATTTGTTACATATTTATATACAAGCTATATCTCCATCTAAGGAAACTTAAAGATAGGAAAGAAACTAATTCTAGGGAAAGATATAATCCCTTAAAGTAAGGGATTGTAACTACAAGAAATATTCACAAAATCCTATTAAAGCATTCCTAATTTAATCTATTTCGTGACACGTATATTCCTACACTCCCCCTCAAGGTGGAGAATATATATAATCCCAGCTTGGATACAAAATTTTCAAATACATGTTTCGATAAGGCCTTTGTAAACATGTCTGCTAACTGTCCTTCTGAAGGGATGTAAGATAGAGAAACTATCCCTTTGTTTACTTTCTCTGAAATGAAGTGCCTATCAATTTCAACATGTTTTGTTCTATCATGTTGAACTGGATTTTTGGCTATCTGAATTGCGGATTGATTGTCACAAAGAACTTCAAAACAGTCTTCTTGTTTAGGGTATAATTCTTTTAGCAGCTTAAGTATCCAAATTCCTTCACACATTCCCAATGCCAAGGCTCTAAATTCTGCCTTAGCACTACTTCTCGAAACAACTATTCTTACTTCTCCAACTAACAAGGTTTTCCCACACAAATGTGCAATAGCCACTAGTAGATCTCCTTTCTGTTAAATCCCCTGCCCAGCTAGAGTCTGTAAAGACTTTCACAGATCTATCTTGTGACTTTTTGAACATTAAACCATGTCCATGAGTTTTCTTCAAGTACTTCAGGATCCTGTTAGCTGTTGCCATGCGTTCTTCATTGGGATTAGCCATGTGTTGTCTAATTACATTTACTGAAAAAGCTATATCCGGCCTGGTTAATGTTTGAAATCTATCTTTATCTTCTAAGGAGCTTGCTGCCTCCTTGTTGAATTTCAGGCTGGCTTCCATTGGTGCATCTGCTGACTTACACCCTAAAAAACCTGTTTCATTGAGAAAGTCAAAAACATATTTTCTTTGGTTGATCACGAGCCCCTCTTTAGATCTTGCAACCTCCATACCTAGGAAGTATCTCAACTTTCCTAAGTCCTTAGTTTCAAATTCCTTGTTTAGGAGTGTTTTTAAACTGCTAATTTCCTCCTCATCATCTCCAGTTAGGATTATGTCATCCACATACACAATTAGGATAGCTCTTTTGTTCCTGGAATTTTTCTTGATGAAGAGTGTATGATTGGCAAGGGACTGCCTGTAGCCATTTCTTAGGATCACTTTGGTGAACCTCTCAAACCAGGCCCTTGGGGACTGTTTTAGCGCATATAGTGACTTATTAAGATTGCACACTTTCTGATTTCCTTCAATAGACTCCAAACCAGGTGGTACCTTCATATAGACCTCCTCCTCGAGTTTGCCATTGAGAAAGGCATTTTTAACATCAAGTTGATGTAGTTTCCGGTCATGGTTGACGGTGAGACTTAGTAGTACTCGAACTGTATTGAGTTTAGCTACTAGAGCAAAAGTCTCTGTAAAATCTACCCCATAGGTTTGTGTATATCCTTTAGCCACTAGTCTTGCTTTGTATCTTTGTACACTGCCATTAGAATTATATTTCACAACAAAGATCCATTTACAACCAACAAGTTTTTTGCCTTGTGGAAGGTCTGTTATAGACCATGTAGCATTCTTCTCGAGAGCACTGATTTCCTCTTCAACAACCCTTCTCCATTTAGGATCCTTTAATGCTTCATCAATATTTAAGGGGATTTGTTCTTCATTCAAGCTAGCTGTAAAGGCTTGGAAAAACGGCAATAAAGAGCTGTAACCAAAGATGTAGCAAAGAATTCACTGCCATTATCAGAATGAAAAAGTTGAATTTTGGAATTAAATTGGGTGTCAACCATGGTATAAAATCTCTCAAAAATGACAAAAGTTTCATACTTTCTCTCATTAAATAAGTCCAAGTTATCCTACTATGGTCATCGATAAATGTAATGAACCACTTACAGCCATTAGCATTCTTCACTATAAGGGCTCCAAATATCACTATGGATCAAAGAAAAAGGGCGTGAAGGCTTATATTTAGATGGTGAATAGGATGCTTTGGTATGTTTAGCAAGAGAACAAATATGACATCTAAACAAATGTGGCTTTTTATTAAGGGAATGATATAACTTTTCTAGATATTGAAAGCTAGGATGGCCTAACCTAAAATGCCATAATATAACAGTATCAATTTTTTCTAAGGCTGTGAAAGAAGTAGGAGCCTAGGAGGTATCTTTTCGAAAGCTGAAGGAGGGCCATTTAGGATATAGTGGCCATTGTGCAAGCTATCATTGCCAATCATCTTTTTCATGTCCAGTGCCTGCAAAGTACATCCAGATTCATTAAAATTGATAGCACAATTTAGATCCTTCGAAAGTTTACTGACAGATATGAGGTTGCAAGCAAGATTAGGTACAAAAAGGACAGTATCAAGAAGCAGATTCTTATTGAGAGAGATAGAACCATGTCCATGAATCTGGGAACGGAAACCATCTGTAGTTTTAATAGTCCTACCAAATGTAGCTGAAAAAGTTTTAAACAATGTCCTGTTGCCAGTCACGTGATCTGAAGCCCCGGAGTCAAGGACCCAAGTGGGGGTCAACTGTTGAGAAAGAAGGGCTGTTGGAAAAGTTTTACCTTCTGGTTCAGCCATGGCTAGATTACCCACTCGAGGCCCTGCTAATTGACTAAACATCCTCTGAAGATCTGCAATTTGTTCCTTGGTGAAATTAGAAACAGTAGTGGCAGAAGCTGAGGTGGACTGAGTAGAAGAAGAGGAGGTAATCTCAGTAGAAGAAGAGGAGTAAGAGGAAGAAGTATTGGCCATCGATTAGGATTTAGAATGGTCGAAACCTAATCTGATACCATGTGAGAAATCAGAGTAATTCTTTATTATTCCACACTATAATCAATAGGATTTGTTACATATTTATATACAAGCTATATCTCTATCTAAGGAAACTTAAAGATAGGAAAGAAACTAATTCTAGGGAAAGATATAATCCCTTAAAGGGATTGTAACTACAAGAAATATTCACAAAATCCTATTAAAAGCATTTCTAATGTAATATATTTCCCGACACGTATATTCCTACAGGTTACTTCAAACTCTGTAAGGCTTGTGAGTTCAATATCTAGAGAGCTGCTCAATGAGTGGAATGCTCCATCTGGGTATTCAGTCAATGTTGCCACTGCCAATGCTACCCAGGTACCTTTTTCTATTTTCTTTCTGAATTGTTTTGAGTCTTTTGACTGGCATTTTATTTTGTATGTACTATGTAGGTTGTAGGCGTGTGAACCACTTTTTTGAGATGGTTTTTGCATTGGCATTATTAGGCTTGATGTCAATCTTCTCTTGCCTTCAAACCCTTCACAATCCTCTTGTAAAAGGTACTTCTTGTGTAAGTCTTTGATTGTTTGTATTTCAGGTTTTACTAGCAACAGGAGGTGGCCATTTGGTTTATTTGGAAATTGGTGATGGCACATTAACGGAAGTAAAACATGCACAGTTGAGTATGAAATCTCATGTCTTGACATTAACCCATTGGTGAGAACTCTAACTACAGTCATCTGGCTGCCGTTGGAATGTGGACAGATATAAGTGTGATTATGTTTTCACTTCCTGAACTGAATCTCATTACAAAGGAGCAATTGGGAGGGGAGATTATTCCTCGATCTGTTCTTCTTTGCTCCTTTGAAGGGGTATGATTTTGTTTTATATTTTTTATGCTTTAATATTATCATGTTGACATATTTTACTTCTCTTTTTCATGCAATATTTCCTAGCATTTTCATATTTGTTTAGCTGCAACAGAATGCATTGATTATCATCTCAAACTGATCTAGCAAGGGCTCTGCGATTAAGATCCTGCTGGACATGTAGAGCCATGACATTTTGCATTTATCACTTTTTGTTCCTCATGCCATTATCATGCCTTCATTGTTGTTTCCCGTTCTCAAATCCATGCCTAAGATTCTGTTTCTTTGTCCCTTTTGCAGTCCCCCCTACTTGTTATGTGCCCTTGGAGATGGCCATCTCTTGAATTTTCAAGTGAACATGAGTAGTGGTGAATTAACAGATAGAAAAAAGGTTTCTCTTGGAACTCAACCCATAACGCTTCGTACTTTCTCCTCCAAGAACACCACCCATGTATTTGCAGCATCAGATAGGCCAACTGTCATTTATAGCAGTAACAAGAAATTACTCTACAGCAATGTCAATCTGAAGGAAGTGAGTCATATGTGCCCTTTTAACTCTGCTGCTTTCCCAGACAGGTTTGCTCCCCCTATTCCTTTTCTTATAACTGTTTCTCAGACAAGTCATTTAACCCATAAGGTCTAAACTTGCATGCAAATTACGTTTTGCTTCAGCGAATATTAGAGGCTAACAGACTAAAATATTCCATTAATCTGAAAATGTGATGCTCAGAAGTGGCTAATCAGTGCTGGCTGATGACAGATATAGGCATTTTCAAGGTTTAGCTGGCTCTCAGTTTTTCTCTATTTAGCCTTAAATGAAAACTTGGGTTAAGAATTCCTGTTACTGTTTCTTTTGACCAGCCTAGCCATTGCAAAAGAAGGCGAACTTACCATTGGCACCATTGACGATATTCAAAAGCTTCATATCCGCACTATCCCACTTGGGGAGCATGCACGTCGCATCTGTCATCAAGAACAATCTCGCACCTTTGCAATATGTAGTTTGAAAAACCGGTCGAGTGCTGATGAATCTGAAATGCATTTTGTTCGCCTGTTAGATGATCAAACCTATGATTTTACATCAACTTACCCTCTTGATATTTATGAGTATGGTTGCTCCATTCTTAGCTGTTCGTTCTCTGATGATCCTAATGTGTATTACTGTGTCGGGACTGCATATGTTTTGCCAGAAGAAAACGAGCCAACTAAGGTGGCAGTTCGTTCTTCTTCATATTAATCAGTTGAACGCTCTCATGCGAAAACTTTTTAAATTCCAATTTCCGCTTTCTTCCCAGGGCCGTATACTGGTTTTCATTGTTGAAGATGGGAAGTTACAGCTTATCACCGAAAAGGAAACTAAGGGAGCAGTTTACTCTCTAAATGCTTTCAATGGTAAACTACTAGCTGCTATTAATCAAAAGATTCAGCTATATAAGTGGATGCTTCGAGAGGATGGCACCCGGGAAATACAATCTGAATGCGGACATCACGGCCACATACTTGCCCTCTATGTGCAAACTCGTGGGGATTTCATTGTTGTAGGTGATTTGATGAAATCAGTTTCATTGTTAATCTACAAGGTAAATAATCTAGGTTCCGAAAACAAAGCTAGGCTTGACTTGCAATTTTAAATCCTTTCATAGCCAGTGATTTTGATTCCAAACTGGGCATGTTTTCTATGTATCCGCTTCTCTTCTTGCTAATTGGTGCAAGGTTCCCTCTTTTGATTGCAGCATGAGGAAGGGGCTATAGAGGAACGAGCCCGCGACTATAATGCAAATTGGATGTCAGCAGTTGAAATTCTCGACGATGACGTTTATCTAGGTGCTGAAAACAACTTCAATCTGTTAACCGTTCGGAAAAACAGTGAAGGTGCCACCGATGAGGAACGGAGCCGTCTTGAGGTGGTCGGTGAATACCACTTGGGGGAATTCGTGAATAGGTTCCGTCACGGTTCCCTGGTGATGAGGTTCCCGGATTCAGAAGTGGGGCAGATTCCAACCGTCATTTTCGGCACGGTGAATGGTGTCATCGGCGTGATTGCTTCACTTCCGCACGAGCAGTACGAGTTTTTGGACAAGTTGCAATCAAACTTGAGAAAGGTGATAAAGGGCGTTGGAGGGTTGAGCCATGAGCAATGGAGGTCATTCAACAATGAGAAGAGAACCTCAGAAGCCAAGTACTTTTTGGACGGAGATTTGATTGAATTGTTCCTCGATCTGAGCCGTGGTAAGATGGAGGAGGTTTCCAAGGCCGTCGGTGTTTCGGTGGAGGAGATCTCCAAGAAAGTGGAGGAACTAACCAGGTTGCATTGAACTGCTCATGTGTGTTAATGTTTTACTTTTGCTATTCCTACATTTTATTATTCTTCGTCTGGAATTGGATGGATGGTATTGTCATGCACTGGACTAAAGGCCATCTGTTAAGCCAACTCGTTCAAATCTTATCCTAAACAGAGGAAAGGCCATCTCACTTATGATTAGAGTTAATTGCACCTCAAAGTATGACTCATTTTCAATTGATCCCTAAACTTTTAAATATTTTAATTTTATCCCTAAACTATTATTATCATCCTAAATTAGTACTCAAACTTTTGAACATTTCAATTTCATCTTCAAACTATGACATTCATTCTAAGCTAGTCTCCAAACTTTTTGAACATTTCAATTTTATCCAAACTATACATATGTACTAATAACATTCATTGTTAATAAAATTGTTAGGTCAAGTTATATTATTATATGTTTGAAGAAAACAAAATTTTGGTTAAATTAGGGTTGAAATTAATTTTATATTTGAATGAATTTGAGGATGAAATTGGAATATTTAAATGTTTGGGGACTAATTTAGAAAGATTTTAGGGATAAATTAGATTGTTCAAAAGTTTAAGGATTAATTTAGAATGAAAGCCATAGTTTGGGATGAAATTGAATATTCAAAAGTTTAAGATAATTTAAAATAAGGGTTATCGTGTAGGGACATATGATGGAGTTAACTCTATAATTGAACTAAACTAAACCAAACCTGAACTGAAGGCAAGCACAACTTACCAATAAAATGTCTCATGCAAAGCCCGAGTCCGTACCCATCATTTATGTACAATATTAAAAAATCATCCTTTCTTAGAAATTCTGTTATCCAATGAAATCAAGACACGTGCAAAAAATTTTATTTTATTTTATTTATATTTTTTAAGAAATAAAAAAATTAGAAACTCCACTATGTATCTTTATTTTAAATTTTTAATAAATATTACAACAAAATCTTAAAATAATAAAATATTTGACATCTATTTTAATAAAAAAATAACTTAAGCATATAAATGACAAAAGAGTATAATGTAAATATTTATTTTATATTAAAATCTTTTATTTGTTTATTTTATAATAAACAAATAAATGAAATTTTACATTATTTATTAGATATTAATTTGCTTGAACGTTATTTCTCTTCTTTGTGATGTAATAATACAATTATAAAATTTTTAAAAGTTTATTTCTGATATTTATATATGAGATAATTACCGTTTTTAGTTATTTACATATTAAATTTCACCAATCAACTGATCTATATTAATAAAAGAATAATTGTTATTACTTTTTCTCTCATATTAATAAAAAATTACTAATATATAAATAAATAAATAAAATCTAATTTTACGATCTCTTCCTTCCTTTCATTTTGCCTTCCGTGCTAATTTGGCAATTTCATTTTCATTTTTGGTTCCCAATAAAACAGAATTTGATCGACGAGAAGAAGAATATATCCGAAAATGAACAATGTAGATTCAGACGGAGGCTATCATGCAAAAGGCAATAGTAAATACAGTCCCGTAGGGGCCCAGGATCGCGCTGTTCTCGAAATGTCCTCCATGGATCCCGATTCTTCGTCTGACGATTCCATCAGGTGATAATCCCCGCTCTCTTTCTAATCATATTCGATAATCATGTATATTTGCACTGGCAGGAGAGTAAACGTTCGAACGCACGAGAGCATGGATGGAAGGCAACATCAGTTGGAATTGTTTGGCTTCGATTCTCTTGTTAATATCCTTGGTCTCCAAAGGTACGTGATTTCATTCTCATTATTGCTTATTATAACTTATGAGATGTTAGTAATTGCTGATTAATGTTCCCCAAAACGTAATTAACAAATGAATAATTGTTGATTTCCAGAATGACACAGGAGCAAGTTTTGTCACCTTCTAGCACCAGAGTTGCTTCCATCTCCAAAGGGGGTCCAAATGTAAGCTATGTTTTTACGTTAGCATGATATTAGTGTAAAAATGTAGAAGAAAAGGTAGTTGGAATTTCCTTGAATTAGTACTGCCTGTCAATTATGTCAAACTTGATTGAACTATTGGCAAACATTGATAAATTTATTCATGTTCAAGTATGAACATTTTTTCTTGGAAATGTTAATTGTTACCGGTCAAATCATTATTTCTTAACGAAACATAAGAATCTGTACTTTACAGCCTTCTCATGCTGTTCCATGTTCTGTGCGTACATCATGCAGCCCGAAAAAATGGGAACACTGATTGGGGTATTTGTGCCATGCTTACAAAGTATTTTGGGGATTATATACTATATACGCTTTTCTTGGTAAGTCCTTTTCTCTGATGTTAATTCTTTTAACTTATGCAACTCCTCCTTTTATCTTGATGAGCAAGTGCAGAAGTGCATAGACAATGTAAATGAAATGTGTGCTTTGTTTTTAATTGTTGGTGCTGGGTTTTGAATTTTAGACTGAACTCATTTTTATAATTTGAACTTTACAAGACTTTGTGGCACTATATTTGGTAAATGTGCTACAGGTACACGTACACATATGGGTCCTTTAATATTATATGGTATAAGGATTGGATTAGACTTTCAGTAAAGAAAAAAGTAATTAATTGTAGTTTACTTTATGGAACAGTAACATTTACAATAAAATAGGTAGATTTTGTAATTTGGGTTTCTAAGGTTCGTTTATGAGAAATGCAGGATAATTGGCATGGCTGGCGTTGCTGATTCACTGCTGTTGGTTTCGCTTTGTGGTCTATGTACTTTCTTGACAGGATTATCATTGAGTGCTATTGCAACTAATGGTGCCATGAAGGTAAATTACTATATAATTACGTATCCTTCACAATCATTTTTCAGTTCACATGTAAGTGACTCCAATATCAGTCATTTTGGTGTCTTAAGGGGATGATTTACTTTTGAGTTGAATTTGGGTGTTGCCACCCCGATTTTGGAGATTTCTTTCATTATATAACTATGAGCTGGTATTTAGTGGTTTTCTCGTTAATTACTGCTAGGGCGGTGGTCCATATTATCTCATTGGTCGTGCGCTTGGTCCTGAGGTTGGAGTTAGCATTGGATTATGTTTCTTCCTAGGAAATGCAGTTGCAGGAGCTCTGTAAGTTTAACTTCTGGTCCTTTCTTCCCTTTCCGTAATACTATTATCACTATTATCTGCTAAATAACTCAATGACATAATATAACGGGAGTGCTCGGCATGAATCCTATATTCTTGATAGTATAATTTATTAAGTCTTTAACAACATTATGTTACATGTTCTTTTGATTGTGGTTGTAGTTATGTGTTGGGAGCTGTAGAAACCTTTCTGAAAGCTCTCCCTTCTGCTGGGTTTTTTACTGGTAATGATTAATTGCTGTCGACTGTGCAAATAGCATTTTATTTTATCTTTATTACCCTTTTCCCCATTTTTTCTAATTTATTTATTACTTTTTACGATTGTGAGGCTCTTGTCCCCATACATTGTGTCTTCTGTTATGCTAAAAAGAATCTTTTTTCACTCATTTTTAATATCCTCCTGGTTGCATTGCAGAAACCACCACAAAGGTGAATGGCACCATATCAAAATCAATTACGACTATAAGTACATATGACTTGCAAATTTATGGGCTTGTTGTGACTATCATCCTATGCATTATTGTGTTTGGTGGGGTGAAAATGATCAATCGAGTTGCCCCTGTCTTCCTTGTACCTGTTTTAATCTCAGTACTTTTCATTTTCATCGGGATTTTTAAGGCGAAGAATAACGATCCTGAAAGTGAGTATCTTCTTCATATTCCTTTTGTCCTCCTCTCTCTCTCTCTCTCTCTCTCTCTCTCTCTCTCTCTCTCTCTCTCACACACACACACACACACACACACTTTGCCTCAGAGAATTACTTGTGGAGTTGATTCCTTAAGCATGAATATAATAGTTATATATTGCTCAAAATCAATCTGATTTCCCTCCCTTGTTTAGTGTTCATGTTTTTCGTGTCATTATGGATGTATGAAATATGTTACTTTTTTTGATACAGATGGAATTACGGGCTTGAATATTGAAAGCTTAAAAGATAACTGGGATCCACAGTATCAGAATACAAACAGTGATGGTGTCCCTGATCCTTACGGAAAGGTGCACTGGGACTTCAAGTAAGAATATTTAAGGTTCATAGGATTGTTGTTACTGGAGTGAAATTTACTTGTGCCATGAAGTTGTACACGATACTATTCCTGGATGACTAGTTTAGACAAAAATCTTCTCTTGATTTTGTTCAAACCTGTTGTTGATCCTGAAGATGATATAGCACAGATAAGTTCACATTCACCTTATTGTATTGAAACTTGTATAATAATGGAAGTCTAGATGAAAACAGGTCCTAAGTTTAACCAGTGGCCATACTGCTGGTCCAAAAGAATAAAAAAAATTCATGTCTCCCTACACCCCCCTAACCATCCAAGAAAAACCAGGAAAAAGTTGTTCCCTACTATTAAGTTTTGATATATGTTAACCACATAATTTTCTTAAAACTGGTGAAACCAATGATTTTCTTACATGTAGTTTCTAAATCATTTTGTTTATATGCTTCTTCAGTGCATTGGTCGGTCTCTTTTTCCCAGCTGTAACTGGAATCATGGCAGGTTCAAATAGATCAGCCTCGCTTAAAGATACTCAGCGTTCAATCCCCCTTGGGACATTGTCAGCCACAATTGTCACTACAGTTCTGTATCTAGTTTCTGTCTTCATTTTTGGAGCTGTTGCCACCAGAGAAAAGCTTTTGACGGACAGGTATTGAAATTTTCTAGTCTCTCGTTAACATTCTTCATGGATTCAGCCGGTAATGTTTTCCTCGTGCACTCTTTAATTAAGGATTTATGGTTTAGCGATATTGTTCTAATGCTAAACCAACTTTGATGCAGGGTACTTACTGCTACAATAGCTTGGCCTCTCCCGATTATCGTTCGTATTGGAATTATTCTTTCAACTTTAGGTGCAGCTCTTCAAAGCTTGACCGGTGCCCCTCGCCTTCTTGCAGCAATAGCCAATGATGATATTCTTCCTGTTCTCAACTACTTCAGAGTAGCAGATGGGAGTGAGCCTAACATGGCTACACTCTTTACCGCCATTATATGTATGGGATGTGTTATTATTGGGAATCTGGATCTTATCACACCAACTGTCACTATGTTTTTCCTTCTATGTTATACGGGTGTGAATTTGTCTTGCTTCCTTCTGGATCTTCTAGATGCACCCAGTTGGCGTCCTAGGTGGAAATTTCACCATTGGCTCCTGTCTCTCCTTGGAGCATTACTTTGTGTCGGTATGTTTCCTTTCACATTTTAGCTGGAAAAAAAGTGCATTTTCGCATCATTTCTTGATTGGAAGCCGATTTTCACAGCTGTTCTATTTGTTTTTGTTTATTGCAGTTATAATGTTCTTGATTTCGTGGTTATTCACTATTGTTTCTCTAGCCCTTGCCAGCCTCATATATTATTATGTGAGCATTAAAGGAAAAGCTGGGGACTGGGGCGACGGATTCAAAAGTGCTTATTTTCAACTGGCCCTTCGCAGCCTTAGATCTCTCGGAGGTATTGCAATATCTGTGTATATGCGTGTTCTGCTTGTATTTTGTGTATATACATATAAGTATGCCTCTTGTGTTGCTCTATTTGACCTATTATTATTGCAGCAAACCAAGTTCATCCAAAGAACTGGTATCCCATTCCTCTTATATTCTGCCGGCCTTGGGGTAAGCTGCCAGAAAACGTACCTTGCCATCCAAAACTTGCCGATTTTGCCAACTGCATGAAGAAGAAAGGCCGTGGAATGTCCTTGTTTGTAAATATACTGGATGGAGATTATCAGGAACGTGCTGAAGATGCCAAGGAAGCCTGCAAGCAGCTTGAAACCTACATTAACTACAAGAGCTGTGAAGGTGTTGCAGAAATAGTCGTAGCTCCCAATATGACCGATGGTTTCCGTGGAATTGTGCAGACCATGGGTCTTGGCAACCTCAAGCCGAATATCGTGGTTGTGCGGTACCCTGAAATATGGCGTCGCGAAAACCTGAAAGAAATTCCGGCCAGGTTCGTTGGTATAATTAATGACTGTATTGTTGCGAATAAGGCGGTTGTCATCGTCAAGGGGCTCGATGAATGGCCTAATGAGTATCAAAGGCAATATGGTACCATTGATCTGTATTGGATCGTGAGAGATGGTGGCCTCATGCTTCTCCTGTCACAACTTCTTCTTACAAAAGAGAGCTTTGAGAGCTGTAAGATTCAGGTCTTCTGCATCGCGGAGGAGGATTCCGATGCAGAGGTCCTCAAGGCTGATGTGAAGAAGTTCTTATACGATCTTCGGATGCAAGCCGAAGTGATCGTTATAACTATTAAGTCATGGGATTCGGAGGGTGGATCTCAGCAAGACGAGTCGTTGGAGGCATTCAATGCTGCTCGGAAGCGCGTATCTAGTTATTTGGCAGAAATAAAGGAAACGGCAAAGCTAGAAGGAACACTATTAATGGCTGATGGAAAGAATGTAGTCGTGGACGAGCAACAAATGGAAAAGTTTCTGTATACGACGCTGAAGCTGAATTCGACGATATTAAGATATTCGAGAATGGCCGCGGTGGTGCTCGTAAGCTTACCACCACCTCCTCTCAACCGCCCGGCCTACTGCTACATGGAGTACATGGATTTGTTGGTAGATAATGTGCAGAGGCTGTTGATGGTAAGAGGATATCGCAGAGATGTTGTAACTCTATTCACATAGCTTTTTTGTCTTCCTCGGGATTATATATATCATCACTGTAATTTGTGTTTAATGTTCATATAGGTTCATTTTACCCCTTTCTTATACTAAAAAAATGTTACATTAACATCAATTTCTTCAATTAATCAATAAAAGGCTCAAAGTCATATTATACATCTCATAGTATTATGTTCCTCACATGACGTGCCAAGCCTTGAAGCGCAACGTCCACCGCATCCTCAAAACCAAGATCGCTGTTACTCGCATTTGGGTGTGCGTATGTGATCCTCGGAATCATATCGATCACCGTAGCTCTCATCCTCTCCGCTTCTTCCTTAGGTATCTTCATCAGCACCTCTTCGATTCTCTTGCTTTCATCGCCTTGCTCCTCCATATAAACCGAGTACTCCGTGGCCTCGCCGGGCAGAAACCAAGTGTATTGCGTGTACGCCGTGTGCCGCGAAAAGAACACCGGGATACAACCGGAGAGGATGGCGTCGAAAGTCGACCGTCGGGTGAAAGAGTCCCCCGGCGCTTGCAAGCAAAACTGGGATTCTCTCATCACTCTCAGAATCTCGCTAGGGTTGTAGCACTTGGGGTTCCCGTTGTCGCATTTTAGCAGCTTGCACCGCGTGGACTCCATGCATTGCTTTATCATTTCGTCTCTGATGGCGGCTTTACCTACTCCCTTACGCGGTGCTCCGATGAAGGAGAACAAGTAGGGCCGGTTTGACCGCCGAACCATGCGTTGCCACGTCAGCATTTGGTCCGACGTGGAGGGGTGGAAGTATGAAGGGTAGGGGATGCCGTGTTGTTTTGAGCCTTTCCATGGATTCCTCTCCACCGTCAGCACCGACATGTTTTTCACAAACGGCGAATTGAGAAGAGAGTTTGCTCCGAAATCTGGTCCATCGTCGGCTCTCATGAAATCCCATGAGGTTCTCCCTAAGGCGATGAAGTGATCCCTGCCGTTGTTCTTCCGCCACGCCGGTTGTTCCCGGAGATAATCCACCAATCTCACGGCTAAAGCGTCGCGAACGGTGTGGTTCTGCTCCCGGAACTTGCTGGACACATGCAGACCGCCGTAGAAAGGCACGTAAAACAGATTGGCCTTCGCCGGATCCCAGGTCCGACACGGGTGGTTCTCCATACGTGCGTGGAAAATCATCTCCGCTATGAACTGGTGGGTCGCGAACCAGGGACTGGACTCACCGGATCCAAGGTCGACCATATTTTCCAGCGGCTGCCCTAGACCGTTGTTAGCCACGTGGGGACACATATCGGTATAAACATTCAAATGGCTGCAGTCACGGAGGAGCCCGAAGTTAAACTCCGCCGGCAAATCATACACGTAAACCGAAGCATCCCCACCGCATTTCCCAGGCGACGACCCCGTTAGGTGGCGCGTGGCTCTTGTTGGTGGGAACCAAAACACTTGAAACATAAACCACAATGAAAGAAACACCAACAGAAAGACGGCGTATCGAAACTGGGGATTACTGAACAAGAACTTGAAGTAGGGTTCTCTGTGTTTTTGGTATTTGACTTTCTCTACCCATTGCGTTGCAGAAGAAGGTTGTTTCTTTGACAGCAACATCCGGAACTGAACTGAAGCTGGTACGGTGAGCGAATGGAAGAAGACGAGCTCACATATAGAGGAGAGAAATTAATATTCTAAATCTTGCCGTTAGAGAAAAACAAAGAAAGAGAAATAAAAGGGAAGATGAAAAGAAAGGAACACAGCACCAAATTTGATGCGTTGAAAACGGGGTAGTATGAATGAGCTGTGTCAGAAATTAAATATTCTACATTTGGAGTCGTCGTTTGGCCTTCAATTGAGGGAAGAATGTGGAAAAATCAAATATGCATATACCCAGCACATGCAGTTGAATGCGTGTCATCTTCTTAGAGAAGAAAATAAATATTGGTCGAGTGGTGTACTATATATATAATATAATATTTTTATGCACTTAATATTTAAGTTCGAGTTTGAGTTTCAATCGAATAATTTTAAGACATATATTTTCGAATCAAATTAAACTCAACTTTAAACTTTTTAAAACAAAGTAAAGCTCAAGTCATCTCGTTTACAACATTAAATGTGACTTGCTTTTTCTACTAGGGCTGTAAACGAGTCGAGTCGAGTTCGAGTATTACTGAGCCTAACTCGACTCAACTCAAAACCTCACGAGCCTAAAATTTTCGAGTTCGACTAGAACTCGAAATCATGAATTGAAGCTCATAAAAACTCGAAATGAATCTCAAACTCGAACTTAAACTTTAAATACATGAAAACATTATACTGCATTTAAAAAAATAACACATAAATGTTAATATTATTATTAATTTATTTAAAAAATAAAATTTTATATATTATATTTTCGATCTGCTCACAAATTTTTCGAGTTGAGTTTTTATCGACCTTTAATTGAATCGATCTCAAATAACTCGTGATATGTATCATCTCCTTTACAACCCTAACTTCTTCCATTGGTTTCCCTCCGACAGAGAGAGAAAATGAAGAAAGAAACAAAGACAATTCCATTATTAGAGAATTAATTAAGAATTTAAGATTCCCTTATGACGATGACAAGAGGACAAAGGAATCGGAGAAAGAATCAATTAGCGCATTGGTGTATGTATTGATTCATTCAACTAGGCTGTAAATGAGACGAGATAGATTATGAGTTATTCGAGATCGACTCGATCAATGCTCGATAAATATTCAGATCGAATGGACTTGACTCGAGTTCTTAACGAGCTGAAACGAGCTATTCGATATTCGACTCGAAATGCTCGTGAGCATCTCAAAAATATAATATATTAAGATTTTATTTAAAAAAAATAAATTAATAATAATATTAATTTTTATGTATTAATTTTTTTTAAAATATAGTAAGATTTCATGTATTTAAGGTTCATATTCGAGTTTGAGTTTGAGGCTTCAATCGAGTTAAGTTTAAGAATTTTTTTTTTCATTTCGAGCCTTTCAAGCTGCTCACGAGCTTCAGTTCAGGATTTCGAGTTCGAGTCGAGCTTGAAAATTTTAAGCTCGCGAGTTTTCGAGTCGAGTCGAGCTCAGCAATACCCGAGCTCTACTCGGCTCGTTTACACCCATTCAACTGCCTGGCTTGCTGGCTAAACTCTTCTTGCTGAGTTTCATTTATTCAACCTGCATGTTCTTTATTACTATTAACCGTGTAAGAGGCAGGCTTATGTATGGTGATAATTAAAAATTAGAAAGTGATTTTATGAAGAATTGGTTGGACTGTCATAGTATAAAATAAACATATATACTTTGATATTGTGTTTTATTTTCTATACTAAGTGATCAATCGTGCGAGCTGTATCTTATATTTAAATATATTTTCCCCAATAAAGAAACAAATACACCCTAACTAGTTGTTCATGAATGATTGGAATGGAAAATGAGTTTTTTTTTCATTTCATTGATATTTAAACGTAGGGCTGTAAATGAGACGAAACAGATCGCGATCTATTCGAGAACGATTCGATCAAGGCTCGATAAATACTCGGATCGAATGGACTCCAGTCGAGTCGACTCGAGCTCGAGCTAGACTTGAGTTCTTAACGAGCCAAAATGAGCTACTCGAAAAGCTCGTGAGCAACTCGAAAATATAATATATTAAGATTTTATTTAAAATAAATAAATTATTAATAATATTAATATTTATGTATTGATTTTAAAAAAAAATACAGTAAGATTTTCATGTATTTAAGGTTCATGTTCGAGTTTGAGGCTTCAATCGAGTTGAGTTTAAGATTTTTTTCCCATTTCGAGCCTTTTCAAGCTTCTCACGAGCTTCAGTTCAGAATTTTGAGTTCGAGTCGAGCTTAAAAATTTTAAGCTATCGAATTTTCGAGTCGAGTCGAATCGAGCTCCATTTCAGAGTTTTCGAGTCGAACTCGACAATACTCGATTTCGACTCGGCTCGTTTACACCCCCTAAACACACGAAAAGGGTGGTTTTGAAAAAGATTCCATCATATTGAGCTACGTAAGTGTTTGGAGCTAGCCCCTATTTATAATAGAGAAAATAACATCAGTGACCAAAAATCCCATATAATATACGATTTTAACCAACTTTTTCCGGATTTGCCAAAATGACCAACAAAATCGCAATGCGATCGCTAATTCGCAACGCGATCTCCATTATCGCAAATTCGCGTTGCATTTCGCGTTGCGATAGTTGGAAATCGCGTTGCGATGGTATACAGTGTCGTTGCGATTTTCCCAATTCGCAATGCAAATAAGTAAATCGCAACGCGAATTGGGAAAATCGCAATGCGATACTGACTATCGCAATGCGATACTTACTATCGCAATGCGATAATACAAAATCGCAACGAGATACTGACTTTCGCAACGCGATTCTGACTTTCGCAACGCGATTTACATAGCGCCATTCGTATTAATGCGTATTTTTTTTTCAAATTCCAAACACGAATTTTTTCTTAATAAATCGGAAACTGAACCGTCCACAGTAATCGCAACTCATAACCTCAAACCCAAAATCACAACACTCAGTCCCATCTCCATCTCTCACTCTCTACGGCGAAATCCGTCCCCATCTTCGAAGATTTCCATCCCCATCGCCGGCGAAATCCCTCACAACCATTCACAGTTAAAAATCCCTCACAATCATTCAGAAATGGAAAATCAACCTCCGAGGGTTAGTTTTTTTATTTTTATTTTGAAATTTTTGCATTATTTTAGGTTTTTCATATTGAAATTGATGATAAGTTTACTGGTAATTTCAATAATAGATTAACCATTTCACTTAGATTTCTTATTAAATTCATTTGATTGCTGCCAATACTGCTAAACTGTTTAGCCTGTGAAGTTAGTATTTGTCTTTGTTTTGTCTTTTGGTTGAAGTAATGCAGAAGAAGAATAGTTTCGAGAATGAAAATCGCAACGCGGAAATAACTATCGTAACGAGAAATAAAAAACGCAACGCGAAACAAAAATCGCATTGCGATTTTCATTTCGCGTTGCGATTTTTATTTCGCGGTTGCGATTTTCATTTCGCGTTGCGATTGTCTGGTCGCGATAGTCATTTCGCGTTGCGATTCTCTCGTTGCGATTCTATCGTTGCGATAGTCATTTCCGCGTTGCGATTCTCATTATCTCGTTGCGATTTTCATTTCAACCAAAAGATAAAAACAGTGTTGCAAATTTTAGTTTCAAGAATAAACTACTATTTATGTTTATTGTTTTGTTTTTGGTATATCTTGACAGTGTAGTTTTTTGTATATCTAACTTGGTATGTTTATTGTTTTTTTGTAGAAATTTTTTTCGGCTTCATTGACATTAAGGAATAAAGTTAGCCTAGCCACTACACAAAGAAAATTGTTTGAAGAAACCTGCTTCGGGCCATGGCTGAGAGTACAACATCCGGGTGGAGATGCTAGTTTGACCCATTTGTGGCTTCAGACCATGACTAGCGATCTACCCGACAGTATACAACGTGGTGAGGAAGAGATATGGTTTCATTTTCCACCGGCGTATACTTGTTTTGGGCGGAAGAAGTTCTGCTTAATCACTGGTCTATGATTCGGACACGATGATGTAGGCCGGTACACTCGTCATATCACCCGCCCAGCATGGTTATCCAGGGTTTTTCCTGATGAGTCAATAGAGAAGCCGAACTTACACGTCGACGACATGAAGAAATTGTTTAATAAGAAAGATGGTTTTACTCGGATGAATGACGTCGATGTTGTCCGAGTATGCCTTCTACTACTTTTGTATGCCGGCTTTTTAGGCAGAGAGGCCATACAACCTATTCCTCAGGAGCTAATATTATTGGTAGAGGACCTAAATGCATGGAATCTGTTTCCGTGGGGTTCGTATATATGGAAAGCTACCTGGACTAAGTTTTCGTCTGCCTTTGATGACCGCAAAAGTTTGCGGGGCGATGGGTCGAAATACACTTTGTCAGGCTTTGTTTGGGCCTTTAAGGTAAGAATTTCTATATAATGTTTTCAAAATTATAATTAATTATTTAACAATTACTAATGTTTGTTATTATATTGTTTGTAGATTTGGATATTCGAGGCCTTTCCCGCCATGAAGACATATGCAATAAAAACTTCAAATGATATTCCCAGGGCTATTTCCTGGAAGAGGAAACGCCTGTTGGATTGGGAAGACTTAATACCATATGCGACAATAAATAATGTAAGTTAACACAAATACTATCATATATAAACAAGTTATTAATAGTAGACGTTTAACTTTGTTTGAGTTTTTATATTTTTAGGAGGCCAACATTCCATTAATGAGACTGACACCCACGGAGGCTGAGCTTGCCACTGATTGGTGGCAAGCTAGTCAGCGTTTTCTTGATGGCACGAATGATGAGCAGCCTTCACTTCCTCCACTTCGAGAGCCATCACCTCACCTAGAGCCATCACCTGATCGACCCGACTATACACCTCTACAACGAGAGCCATCACCTATCCCGTCACATCATCGAGCCTCTTCTCCACCATCACCTCATGATAGGCGACCGGCAAAGATGCCACGACTTCTATCTCCCTATTGTCCACCTCCATGGGATGAGTCAAGGGAGTTACGTGATGAGGTCAATGCCTTGCGTGAGGAGATCGATACTCTACTTGATAACGATGGTGCATGGCGTGTGGAGGTGTCTACTTTACGTGGTGAGGTTACCGCTCTACGTGAGATGGTAGTATCGTTGCAGAATGAGGTTCATACTCTACGCAACGAGGTAACTTTAAGATTTTCCATATTTAACTTGATGATAAATTTACTCGTAATTTCACTTAAATTAACCATTTCACTTATATTGCTTAGTAAATTTATTCGGTTGCTGCCAAAACTGCTAAACTTTTTACTTTAACACTGTGAAGTTAGTATTTTTCTTTGTTTTGTCTTTTGGTTGAAAGTTTGAAATATATTTATCTTTGTTTTCACTGTTTAAATATCATGTCTGTTTATTTACTGATATTTGTATTTAATTATTTAGCGGACCGATAAGGTGGATGCTTTACGTCGGGTTTTTCTTGCACGACAGAGTTCACGCATCAGACGACGTGCACGTGCTATTAAGTCTCCGTATACCCCAATAGTACGAAGACACCGCAAGAAGAAGCCCGACTCGCCTGTCATCCCTCAAGAGTCCACTCCTATCGTTGAAGAGGCCCCTATCATTCCTCGAGAGTCCCCTCCCACCGTTCAAGATGCCACTTTCATCGTTGAAGAGGTCCCTCCCACCATTCAAGAGCCCGATTCACATGGCGTCATATGTAGGATTCTTGAGAAACCCTCTGACATGCCGGACATGATGGATTCAAGTTGGCTCTCGTATGAGTTACCGGCCAGTACCATACCGGTATCTGAAGAGGAGAGGAAACAACACCGGACACAATTCTGGATAACACCCTTTGGGCTAAGACCGCAGTTGATTTTTATCTACATGAGCGAAGCCAGAGGTGTTTCACTGACATATGCAAGCTCAATGATGATATCTATTTGTTGCTTGATCGGTCTTGGTGGGGCGTTTTATTAGGGGTCGAAGACAATGGCTATTTCGATGGAGGGGTAAGTCTTATATTTTTCTTATATTTTCATTTGATTATTTTTTTGTAAATTTATGTAAGTTACTAATATGTCTTTTTTTGTAAAACAGCATATCGATGCGTGGGTGTCACGTCTTCTAATAATTAGGAAACTTAAGGAAAATAAAAGAAATACACGATATACAATTATGCCGACGTCTTTTAACGCCGTTCACTTGAAGAATCAACGAGATGAATCATTTGTATTGGGCAATGGACAAGCTAAACTTTATCCTGCATGGTGGGAGGTCGATAAGGTTAGTGTTTATTTTAGATTGAGTTTAAAGGTATTCATAAATAAGTGCGCAAATGAATGAATTATTACTTATGATTGCAGGTGTTTATCCCTGTTTTGGAACGTAACCATTGGCTTCTCGTCGAGCTTCAGATCCCATCCCTTAAGGCAATAGTATATGGTAGCATGATAAATTACATATCATTGGCTGATTTAAGAGATATTATTAAGGGATGGAGCTCTTATTTGGCTAAATTCTTGGATGCGATAAATTATTGGACTCGTTTTGGAAACAAGAAGCCAAAGAAGCTCAATATTACAGTTAGCAGAGACGAGACCGCACCACAACAAACGAAATGACCCAGAGGGGATTGTGGTCCTCTCGTATGCTTGGCGTTGGACCGTTTGATCACAAGAAGTATAAAGTATCTACCTCCCACCGATATAGATAGAGCTGCAGTAGGCTTGTGGTTTCGACATTATATGGCTAGATCGATATATACGAGACGCTGCCTACCTGCATCCGCGTTATAAAAATGTCCATAAACAATTGGTATGTTTATAGGCTTGTGGTTTGAAAATGTTTGGTTAAGTACCTAGAATTCAATAATTTGCTGTTTGTAGGTTTTAGATGTGTAGAAAGTGTTGTTTGAGCAAATGTTTGGTTTATGCAGGTTAATCTCAGAAGTGAGCTGCGTGAAAATGATGTATGGCTGCAAAAGTTGATTCAATAGTAGAAGTGTTATTTTCTCTAATAATTATTGCTTATTTTTTGATTGTTTAATTGATTTGTAAAAGGTGATTTGTAAAAGTTGATTTGTTTAATTGATGTTAACATAATTCTTATTTGTGCTTGTTTAATTGATTGAAATGTAATGGTTGATTTTGTTGATTTCAATATGCATTATGTTGAAGGCAAAAAGTACTATCGCAATGCGAAATTAGCGTTGCGATTTTCATTTCGCATTGCGATTCTCTCGTTGCGATTTTCATTTCGCATTGCGATAGTAATTTCCGCGTTGCGATAGACATTAAGATGATTGCCTATTAAGTGATAACAACTGAACAGATCATAGCAATTTTCAAACTCAAGTTACTAATACATGCCTAACAGAAAATGTTAAAAGTTCACACATAAAATCTACATAATACAACGTTTGCATTTAAAAATCACCTAAGTTAACAGTCCCAAAAGGTGAAGCCAGTTGTGATTGGGATTTTAAAGATGATTGCGATTTTGATTGCCTTTTTCTTGACACCATATGAGCTTTGGATTTTGATGATGATCCATATTTTGGTAGAGGAAAAGATGATTGTGATGGCACTGGTGATCCACATGTCAACCTTGTATGACTACTTTCCTTGCACCGACTACATGTCGATCTCTTCTTCTCTTCACCCTTAGACGGTATACGATCGTCTAATTGGTCAATACGAAAACCGGAATTTTGTGCTGAAAGTTGATTTGGATTTGGATTAGAGAAAGGCTGTGGGTTTTGAGACCCACTTAGTTGATTACTACCCGCTACTGACCCAACAATACTACTTCTAGGTTCAACAACATACAATGTAACATCATCACTTGAAACATTAATGTAAGCAATGAATCGTTCAACATCTTCATTGTCGGTTAACAAATAAACTTTACCATTTCTCTGATAAGATAGCCTAAATCCACTTAGGGGCTCTAAATTCAATTTCTTTGAAACACGTAACATTAGGGTTTTTATAAGTTAACTTCTTTAATGACAGTTTTAGTTGAAGATTCATGGGTAAAGGCATATATTGTAAAACACCATGAACATTCTCCCATGACCCTCCAAAACACAAATCTATCCAAACATGATCAACATTAGATGATTTCATGGTTGTAACTAAACAAACGAGATGCGAAACTAAGACCTGTTGCCGGATGGGGAAGGATGTCGTTGGATATAGGAACGGATGTCGCCGGAGAGAGTGATAGATGGAGATGGAATGAGTTGCGATTTAGGGATTTAGGTTATGAGTTGTTGCTGCTGCGTATATATATACACAAAAAATTTTGGCTTGCGAAACTAAAACCTGTTGCGAACTTTGAAACTCGCATTGCGATTATGTATTATCTCATTGCGAAAGTCAGAATCGCGTTGCGAAAGGCAATCATTTGACCATCGCAATGCGAAATGCAAATCGCAACGATAGAATCGCAATGCGAAATGAAAAAGGCAACGAGGATTAACATGCATAAACTTTTAACAATTATTGAATTCTAGGTACTTAACCAAACATTGCTATAATCTGTTCAGTTGTTATCACTTATTAGACATTCATTTGACTATCGCAACGCGAAAATGGCTATCGCAATGAGAAAATCGCAATGCGAAATGAAAATCGCATTGCGATTTTCTCGTTGCGATTTTCATTTCACATTGCGATTTTCTCGTTGCGATAGCCATTTCGCGTTGCGATAGTCTGTTTTGCCTTCAACATAAAGCAGATTGAAAATCAACAAATCAACTATTACATTTCAACACAAATTATGTACACATCAATTAAACAAATCAACATTTACAAATCATCTTTTACAAATCAATTAAACAATCAAAAAATAATAATAATTCTTATTTCTTCATCAATTATTGAATCAATGAATCAACAACTTTGTGACCCCGTACATCCATTTCACGCAGCTCACTTAAGGATTAACTTGCAGAAACCAAACATTTGCTCAAACAAGACTTCCTACACATCTAAAACCTACAAACAGCAAATTATTGAATTCTAGGTACTTAACCAAACATTTTCAAACCAAAAGGAGTATATATGTTAACAAAACTTGCATTTGACTTACCAATTAACAATGGACACATTCATAACGCGGATGCAGGTAGACAGCGTCTCGAATATATTGCTCTAGCCATATAATGCCGAAACCACAAGCCTACTACAGCTCTATCTCTATCGGTGGGAGGTAAAAACTCTGTGCTTCCCGTCGTCAAATGCGCCAAGCAAAGGCATACGAGAGAACCACAATCCCCTCTGGCTCCCGGCGATTGCTGTGGCGCGGTCTCGTCTCTGACAACTGTGACATTGAACTTCTTTGGCTTCTTGTGTCCAGAATGACTCCAATACTTAATCTTATCCAAGAATTTAGCCAAATGAGAGCTCCATCCCTTGAAAATATCTCTCAAATCAGACAGTGATATGTAATTGATCAAGCTGTCATACACTATTATCTTCAGGGATGGGAGCTGAAGTTGGACGAGAAGCCAGTGACGACGTTCCAAAACAGGGATAAACACCTGCGATCATAAGTAATAATTCATTTATTTGCGCACTTATTTATGAACACCTTTAAAAAAATTAAAAAATAAACACTAACCTTATCGACCTCCCACCATGCAGGATAAAGTTTAGCTTGTCCATTGCCCAACAAAAATGATTCATCTCGTTGATTCTTCAAGTGAACTGCGTGAAAAGCCGTCGGCATTATTGTATATAGCGAATTTTTTTTATTTTTCCTAAGCTTCCTTATTATTAGTAGACGTGACACCCACGCATCGATATGCTGTTTTACAAAAAAATACATATATTAGTGAATTATATTAATTTTTAAACAAATTAATCAAAATCATATATAAGACTTACCTCCCCATCCAAATAGGCACTGTCTTCAACCCCTAATAGCACACCCCACCAAGACCGATCAAGCAACAAAAACATTTCATCGTTGAGTTTGCTGATGTCAGTGTAACACCTTTGGCTCCGCTCATGTAGATAAAAATCAACTGCGGTCTTAGCCCAAAGGGTATTATCCACAATTGTTTCCGGTAGTTGTCTCCTCTCCACTTCAGATACCGGAAGGGTACTAGCCGGTAACTCATACGAGAGCCAACTCTCATCCATCATGTCCGGAACCGGTGGGGGTTTCTCAATACTTCGATATATTACCCCATATGAATCGGGCTCTGGAATGGTGGGAGGGACCTCTTCAACGATGACAGTGGCCTCTTGAACGGTGGGGGGGAATCTTGAGGGAGAATAGGGGCCTCTTGAACGATTGGAGGGGACTCTTGAGGGATGACCGGTGAGTTGGGCTTCTTCTTGCGGAGTCTTCGTACTATTGGGGTGAACGGAGACGTAATAGCACGTCCACGCCGTCTGATGCGTGAACTCCGTCGTGCAAGGAAAACCCGACGTAAAGCATCCACCTTATCGGGCCACTAAAAAAAATTAATACATAAATCAGTAAATAAAGAGACATGATATTAAACAAAGACAAATATGTTTCAAACTAGCATTGTATTCACCCAAATCATTATTCTATCATAGTTCACAAAATGCTCAGATAACATTCCAGAAGTAAGCACTTATATAAACATTTAAAAGGACAATATATATAAACATTCCAGATAGCATTGCGATTTTCATTTCGCGTTACGATTTTGTCGTTGCGATTTCATTTCGCATTGCGATTTTGTCGTTGCGATTTTCATTTCGCATTGCGATAGCCATTTCCGCGTTGCGATAGTCATTTTCGTGTTGCGAAAGTAAACTATTCTTCTTCTGCAAATTGAAACTTGAATGGATTGCATTACTTCAACCAAAAGACAAAAACAAAACCAAAAACAAATACTAACAAAAACAGTTTAGCAGTATTGGCAGCAACCGAATGAATTAGGAGTATGAGAAATCTTAAACTTACCTCGTTGCGTAGAGTATGAACCTCATTCTGCAACGATGCTACCATCTCACGTAGAGCGGCTACCTCACCGCGTAATGTAGACACCTCAACACGCCATGCACCATCGTCTTTGCGTAAAGTACCGACCTCCTCACGCAAGGCATTGACCTCATCACGTAACTCCCCTAACTCATCCCGTTGAGGTGGAGGTGGAGAACAGGGAGATAAACGTCGTGGCATCTTTACCGGTCGCCTATCTTGCGGTGATGGTGGAGAAGAGGCTCGATGATGTGACATAATAGGTGATGGCTGTCGTTGTGGAGGTGTATAGCCGGGTCGATCAGATGATGGCTCTGGGTGAGGTGATAGCTCTGGGCGAGGTGATGGCTCCCGAAGTGGAGGCTGCTCATCAACCGTTCCATCAAAAAAACGCTTACTAGCTTGCCACCAATCAGTGGCAAGCTCAGCTTCCGTGGGTGTCAGCCTCTGTAGAGGAGTGTTGGCCTCCTAACAATATAAAAGCTCAAACAAAGTTAAACGTGTACTAGTAATAACTTGTTTATAAACATATGGTAGTATTTATGTTAACTTACATTATTATTGTCGTATACCGTAGTAAATCTTTCCATTGCAAGGTTCGTTTCCTCTTCCAGGAAATAGCCCTGGGAATATCATTTGAAGTTTTTATTGCATATGTCTTCATGGCGGGAAAGGCCTCAAATATCCAAATCTACAAACAATATAATAACAAACATTAGTAATTGTTAAATAATTACTTATAATTTTGGAAACATCATATAAAAATTCTTACCTTAAAGGCCCAAATAAAGCCTGTCAAAGTGTATTTGGAACCATCGCCATGCAAACTTTTTCGATCATCCAAGGCAGACGATAATTTATTCCATGTAGCTTTCCATAAATACGAGCCCCACGGAAACAGGTTCCACACATTTAGGTCTTCTACCAATTTGATTAGATCATTTGGAATAGGTTGTCTGGCCTCTCTGCCTAAAAAGCCGGCATGCAAAAGAATTAGAAGGCATACTCGAACAACGTCGATGTCATCCATCCGAGTAAAACCATCTTTATTATTCAACAATCTTGTCAGGTCTTCTACGTGTAGACTCGGCCTCTCCAGCTCAGGAAAAACCCGGGATAGCCATGATGGGCGGGTAATGTGTCTAGTGTACCGACCTACATCATCGTGTCCGAAGCGTAGACCGGTGATTAAGCAAAACTCCTCCCGCCCAAAACACGTATACGCCGGTGGAAAATCAAACCATATCTCTTCATCACGACGTTGTATAGTCTCTGGTAGATCGCTAGTCATGGTTTGAAGAAACAGGTGTGTCAACATCGCATCTCCACCGGGATGTTGTACTTTCAGCCATGGTCCGAAGCATGTTTCCTCAAACATTTTTCTTTGTGCAGGTGAAAGCTTCGACGCAATTGTTTTGGCCAGGCTGACTTTATTTCTCAAGGTCAATTGAGCCAAATAAAAGTTCTACAAAAACAATAAACATACTAAATTAGATATACCAAAAACTACACTGTGAAGATATACCAAAAACAATAATAAACATAAAGAGTAGTAGTTTATTCTTCAAACTTAAATTTGCAACACTGTGAATTTCGTATTTGTCTTTGTTTTTTGGTTGAAGTAATGCAATTCATTCAAGTTTCAATTTGCAGAAGAAGAATAGTTCTGAAAATGAAAATCGCAACACGAAAATGACTATCGCAACGCGAATTTGACTATCGCAACGAGATAATCGCAACGCAAAACTAAAATCGCGTTGCGATTTGCATTTCGCGTTGCGATTCTCGGTTGATTTAATAAGCAATCTAAGTGAAATGGTTAATCTATTATTGAAATTACCAGTAAACTTATCATCAATTTCAATATGAAAACCTAATAATAATGCAAAAATTTCAAAAAGAAAATAATTAAAAAACTAACCCTCGTTGGTTGATTTGGTTGATTTTCCATTTCTGATTGTGAGGGTGGCTCTGAGAGATATAGATAGACGGATTTCGCCGGAGATGGGGACGGATTTCGTCGGAGATGGGTGAGAGAGTGAGAGATGGAGATGGGACTGAGTTGTGATTTTAGGTTTTAGGTTATGAGTTGCGATTACGGGATATACTGTGGACGGTTCAGTGTTCCAATATATTAATATTCGTGTTTGGAATTTAAAAATAAAATACTTAGCCAGGATACTAATGGCGCTTTGAAAATCGCATTGCGATTATGTATTATCGCGTTGCGAAAGTCAGAATCGCGTTGCGAAAGTCAGTATCGCGTTGCGAAAGTAAGTATCTCGTTGTGATTTTGTATTATCGCATTGCGATAGTCAGTATCGCATTGCGATTTTCCCAATTCGCGTTGCGATTTACTTATTCGCATTGCGATTTTCCCAATTCGCGTTGCGATTTACTTATTCGCATTGCGAATTGGGAAAATCGCAACGACACTGTAGACCATCGCAACGCGATTTTCAACTATCGCATTGCGAAAATGCAACGCGAATTTGCGATAATGGAGATCGTGTTGCGAATTAGCGATCGCATTGCGATTTTGTTGGTCATTTTGGCAAATCCGGAAAAAGTTGGTTAAAATCGTATATTATATGGGATTTTTGGTCACTGAGGTTATTTTCTCTAACCTAAATCCCTAAATCGCAACTCATTACATCTCCATCTATCACTCTCTCCGGCGACATCCGTTCCTATATCCAACGACATCCTTCCCCATCCGGCAACAGGTCTTAGTTTCGCATCTCGTTTGTTTAGTTACAACTATGAAATCATCTAATGTTGATCATGTTTGGATAGATTTGTGTTTTGGAGGGTCATGGGAGAATGGTCATGGTGTTTTACAATATATGCCTTTACCCATGAATCTTCAACTAAAACTGTCATTAAAGAAGTTAACTTATGAAACCCTAATGTTATGTGTTTCAAAGAAATTGAATTTAGAGCCCCTAAGTGGATTTAGGCTATCTTATCAGAGAAATGGTAAAGTTTATTTGTTAACCGACAATGAAGATGTTGAACGATTCATTGCTTACATTAATGTTTCAAGTGATGATGTTACATTGTATGTTGTTGAACCTAGAAGTAGTATTGTTGGGTCAGTAGCGGGTAGTAATCAACTAAGTGGGTCTCAAAACCCACAGCCTTTCTCTAATCCAAATCCAAATCAACTTTCAGCACCAAATTCCGGTTTTCGTATTGACCAATTAGACGATGATGAGCCAAGAGAAAAAATTGTGAGTACTAGTCAGTATTCGAAATTTGATCTTGGTCAATACCCGGTAGTCTTCCCTCCCTCAATTTTTTGGATACAGGCACCACCCCTAAGGACATCATAATTGCAGAGTTTGGTGTCATGTCCCACAGAGTCCTACCACATGCCCATCGAAGCATTCTTATTTTTGTGGCCTCCATCCTCATTACGTGACCCTTCTTGATTACCCAACATTTTGATCCAAAACATAGTTTGGGGTGACTCAAATCTAATTTCCCTGATCGGTCGTACCCTTAGAATTTTTAAATTTTTTATATTTTAGATGTTTTCTTTGTATTTTTTTATTAATTATCTAATTTCACACGTTTTGAAATTTTATAATTTCTTACCCTTAAAATTTTTAATATAACTTCTTAAGTTAGTAACCCTGACATAAATTTCTGCATTTTTTCCCGAATAAAAAGGCACCTGTTATATTATAAAGAGAACAGGTGCCTTTTTATTCGGGAAAAATGCAGAAATTTATGTCAGGGATACTAACTTAAGAAGTTATATTAAAAATTTTAAGGGTAAGAAATTATAAAATTTCAAAACGTGTGAAATTAGATAATTAATAAAAAAATACAAAGAAAACATCTAAAATATAAAAAATTTAAAAATTCTAAGGGTACGACCGATCAGGGAAATTAGATTTGAGTCACCCCAAACTATGTTTTGGATCAAAATGTTGGGCAATCAAGAAGGGTCACGTAATGAGGATGGAGGCCACAAAAATAAGAATGCTTCGATGGGCATGTGGTAGGACTCTGTGGGACATGACACCAAACTCTGCAATTATGATGTCATTGGGGGTGGTGCCTGTATCCAAAAAATTGAGGGAGGGAAGACTACGGTGGTTTGGGCATGTCCTTAGGCGACAACCGTCGGATGCGGTCAGGAGGGTATAGTCGATTACAACCGACAGTGCCAGAAGAAGAGGATTACCAAGGAGGAAGTGGGTAGACTACTTGAGAGCTGATTTGAAGGATTTAGCACTTACCGAGGACACGACCTCTGATAGAAAAGTATGGAGACTTAAGACCAGAGTAGCCGAGTAGTGTGAGTCACAGCCATAGGATGTAACATCTATGTCTTCTTTTTAATGCATTTATAGTAATTTTCCATGACTTCTACTTTTTATACGTGTCTGTCATTAGAAATTATGAAAGCTTAGAACTATGGTAACGGAGTAGTGTTGCCTTAGTTTAGGTTTTTAACTCATTTAACTTTATTCCTTCTCGTAGTTTACTATCGCTGACTTCTGTGCGTGCATCCTTCTCTTCATGTTTTCTCTTTTTAAATTTAGCTGAGATTTACGTTTCTGTTTATATGCAGAGATTTTTACGCAATGATTTATTTGCAGGGATTACTTCCCATTACAGAAGCGCATATGAATACTGTTCAATTATATATTTATTTATTTATTTATACATGCATTGTATTTTATCTTTATTTTTAATTTTCTGACTGTCGGATGTCTTCCACGAAAGCTGCTATCAACCTGGCGTTGAGGGCAGCCTACTACCCTACCTCCCCCTTATCCAATTGCATATGAGAATAGGATTTTGTTGTTGTTTCTATCCTTAAACAGATGAGTGCTCAGGGGCAATCGTCTCTAGAGATAATTAAATTGTCATATTTTTAAATATCTTTTTTATTTTCTAAAATTAATTTGTTTTTAGATTCTTAAAATTTTATAAATTTATCTCCTAAAATATTATAAACATAAAATCATTCGTCCATCCCTGTCCATCCCTATACTTAAGTATCACCGTTCCTTGAGTGTTGTAGATGTATCAATTGCTACTTATTGTAAGAAACCTAAAAACCAAATTAAAAAGCATTCATCAACGCCTAAACCAATATTTGCACTACACCTACCATGTAAATCCACCGATTATCCATCATCCAAATCTCATCAAGAATTAAGATATCATAACAAACTGTTGGGGCTCGAATAAATCATCAATGTTTCATGAAAATTTTAAAGGCCTCGCCTTTTAATGAAGTTGATCGTAGTCGAAACCTTTCTACTCCAAAACCCAGATTATCTTGGAGCTGTTGACGGTTTTCTCTCTTTATTTTCATGTAAAAGTAAATAAATCGTTGAGCAAAACTCTTCCTTTGTTCCAAAATAGCTGATATATATAAGCAGAGCCCATCAGGCAGTTGATTCCTTCAGATAAGCAATAAGGTCAGCACGATCTGTGGCTTCTTCAATCCAGGGAAAACCATCTTTATCCCAGGAATGTACTGCACAAGCAAATTTAACCAGCAAATAGAATAAGTAACAATTCAGCAATGAATTCTATGCTTAAGGCGAATAACAATGGTCGGCTGAATATGAGAAAGTATTTTTCTCGCAAAACCAAGATTCAAATCAAGCCAAATCAACTATCCTAGCATAGATACATCTACTACGTGCCTACTCTAAGACCGGTTAATAACACCAAAAGCATAAGGCCACCGAAATGCAAACATGGTAATAGTTGATTTAAAGCAATGATGAACAACAGTGAATATGCATAAAAAGATATCATCCTGAAATGAGAATACTATCCTAGCATAGATACATCTACTACGTGCCTAGACTAAGACTGGTTAATAACACCAAAAGCATAAGGCCACCGAAATGCAAACATGGTAATAGTTGATTTAAAGCAATGATGAACAACAGTGAATATGCATAAAAAGATATCATCCTGAAATGAGATTAATTACCCAGATGGCTTACCTATGATGGAAATCAACAGCAGTGACTAGACTACAGGTCTCATAAGAAATTAACTTTTGATGAAAAACAATAGCATCACTAGATGATTTCTTAAGACCCCAAATTATGCTCATCCTTCGTACATATTATGTTAAAGTAAAAACTTTCCCACGGATAAAAACCCTTGGGCGCCTTAATGTTAGCTGTCATTTACGGCACTAATGGACGACGACCAGTAACAAGCTATTATTAACATTGTGCAGCCAACAAGGTAACCATATCGACCGCTTCCATGTCATCTGTTTCTCAGGTTGGTTTGAACATAGCACACAGTGCCACTAATCCTATATAAAATAGAGATACACTTTTTCACGCTATTTTGAATCACATGATTAGCAGATATTACAAACGAATAATTGAGCCTCTAAACACATGGTCCCAAATGAAAGTCCAAAGGATAAGCTGCAGCGTTCGATAAAGAAATCAATAAATTATGGTTCATGCTGTATTTCAAAATCATGACATCATCCATACAATGAACACACAGTCACAGAATATATGGAGAAGCTAAGAACTTAAAATAACAAGCAAAATTGATAACATTATACTGGGGGGAAAAAGACTCCTACATACCTTCCTAGGATTAAGCAAGTAGTCATATTTTTCCCAAAAATATTTTTGTTAGCAGCGGAATAAGAGTACCCTGGAGTTGTGTCGGATTGCCTCCCAAAAAGCCCATTCAGGTTTGGCCCTGCAAATTTAACAAATCTCAACACATTTTTCCCTAAACTTAAAAAAATGTAGTAAAAATGAAGACATAAAATTGAATCAAGAAGAGATCTGTATTAACATAGAAATCAGTGTGAATCACATTGTTTCAATGCAAACCTAAGTAACATACCTAACCTAGGAACTTAAGATTTATATTTTTCTTTCTAAATTCAAACCAAATAATTCTTACAATTTAAAAGAAACATGGATCAATTTATGTATACGAAGTAAAAAGTTAATGAATCTGAGAACAATAAACTAAACAATTAATTCTTACAAACAATTTAAAAGACATCAACACGGATTAAATTAGAGAGAGTTGTATTACTCGTTACTAAAAGCACAAAATCAAGAACTTATAAAAGAATAATTCTAACCAAAGAAGAACAAAATCAGATCTGAGAGAGGCAGAGAGGGATCGAACTTGCTTGTGTCCGGCGTATTTTCCACGGTGTGGCACTGGGAGAAGATCAAGACCTGGCGGCGCTTGCTCGAATGAGGCCATTGCTTTTGACTTCGATTTAGGGTTTTTCCTTTACTAATCAAAGCCTTCTTGTTCTTCAAAGGTTTGGTATACAGAAGGATCAGCGGTGGAGCTTTATGCAAGCACGTGATTCCAATAATCACGCGCCGGCGCCACATGTTAAGACAAATCGACATTTAAATGGCGAAATGACCAAAACACCCAATCTTTGTTAGTCTAATACATTATTGTTAGGCTAATACATTATTGTTAGGCTTAATACTCAATCTAGCACCCCAAACTATATCCATCTTCTAATTTTGATACCTATTGTTTTTTCATTTTTTGATAGAAAGTTGCTAGTTTTATTAAAAATCGAAAATAACTAGAATTACAATGAAGATTTACAAACATAACCGTAAACATAAACTAAAATATACGTAGGACATTTTTCCTATAACCATTGACAAAAAAAATAGTCACCTAGATCACACAAGGACCAAATAAATAAAAAGTTCAAAACCTAACCAAAAAGCTCGAACAAAATAAATATATGAACAAAACTGTCTGCATCGGTAAACGAACCATAAAAATGGATGAAACTATTGAAAGACCATCGACAAATTTCAAATCAGAGTAAAGTGACGTGAAAAAATTATTCACAAACTCAAAATGCATATCCGAATCAATCTAAGGGTCCAAAGCAGGGAAGATCAGAATAATAATAAATAAGTGTCATCTTGATCAGTCGAGACGATTCAACCGCAACCCTGAGGAAAAAATAAACGAAAATAACAGCCAAATAATCAAAAACCATCAAAAGACAGAGATAAATGTGCCTCAAAGACATACTTAGGGGTTGTTTGTTTACTTCAGAATGATTAAGCGCTGAATGATTCAAATGTTGAATGATTCAGAGGCTCTGTATGAATTAGCTCTGAATGTGACATGCTTTTTGATAATGGCTCTAAATCATTCAGAATGTACTTCTGTGCTGAATCATTCAACATTGTTTTGCTTAATCAGTCAGCACTGAATCATTCAGAGGTGCGAAACAAACGCGCTGAATGTTGAACGGTTCAACATTCAGTGTTGAACGGTTCAACATTCAGTGTTGAACGGTTCAACATTCAGTGTTGAATGATTCCATTAAGAGGCAAACAAACAACTCCTTATTCTTATTAAAGAATTAAAAAAAGAAAAGATAAAAAACAACTGACGGTTGACAACCAGCATCAAAATCGATTTTATCGCCGACTAAACAAAATTATAAATAAAAAAAGTTGATTTAATCTATAAAAAAAATGATACAAATTATAAGGAAAAGGATAAAAGGGGGAGTCTTCATTTTAATACTTATTCAGTCAATTTGTCTAATGTTTTTTATTATTTAAGTAAATGCCACTCGAGAAAAATTCTTTAGAAAAAAAATACCCTTTTCATAAGGGAGTTAAAATTTCTACCATAAAATTATTTTAAAAATCAATAGTACTTAAAATATCAATTATGGTGTGTACAATAGGAAATCGATTATTGAACATTTTTTTTTGGAAAAATGATTATGAAAAATCTGACTGGTCGAGAAACCATTTCTTTTTCTTTTGCCTTTTCAAAGAGTTGAATTTGCGTAACGCCGACTATTGGTTGACGCTTATGGTGGTATCATACACTTTAGGCTTATAAAACATTGTAAACCAACTTTTAATCCTTAATTTGGTTCCTAAACTTTTAGCTTATATTAATCTTTTAACTAAAATTTGGTTCCTACACTTTAGGCACATCATGATCTTAAATTATGATATCATTAAAAAAATTAAATTTAAAATTAATATAAAAAAGGAAAAATATTAAGTTTTAAATCTTAAATTTACTTTGATCACAAGAGAATACATACAACAGTTTCAACAATTATGGATCAAGGAATACCGAAATTCAATCTAAAAATTTTAAATTTTTATATAATTTAATACTTAATATTTTATTTATATTGATGATTGAATTCCAAATTTATAATGCAGCTCATAATTACCATTCCTCCACCACAACAGCAGTCCATGACGAATATTTTTCAACACATTTGTAAATTTACCATACCAACATAGCAAAAGAATTTGTAAATTTGAACACAATGGATACAGGTTAAAAATTATGTTACAAAAGGGGCTTCGGGTTATAGGTTGCATCCAGCAAAACCATCGTATCTGAATTTAGAAGAAAAAGAAAAACTACTTGGCTTCTTCTTGTTTACTTACTCGATGGTCCATGGCCACAAAGAGGTGGTGCTGGTGGGATAGCATTCTCAGCTAGGGGAGATGCGGCTCAGTTCCACGAATGCCCCAGTTGAGGTAGAGGCATCAAAACTCCTCTCGCTGCTAATTCCTGAACTTCCTTCTGGGTGGCTCTGAATAGGGATGAGAGAAACAGTGTCATTTTGAACATCGAGAAAAGCCCTTCGCCTAGCTTCCAAGTCATGAAGGTTCCTCAGGACTAGACAGTCCTTGACCGGGTAGCAGACAAGTATGCAAATGCAGACACCAGCACAACATAGTTGGGCAAGAAAAGCTGAGAAGGCAAGAGCTTCAAACAGAAATTGTTCTGGTTTAGATAAAACAGATAGTCCAAGTAAAACAACCCTTAATTGAAGTAAACACAAGACCGAGAAAATTAATGTGTAAACTCTCCTCCGCAAACCCCTATTGATAACCAATTGCAAAATCCGCCTTCCAAGCCAAAACAAGTAGATGGTCACGATGGTGGCAAAAAGCCCTAGAAGAATAGTATTCAATAAAGGGTAAGTGCAAAGAGCGATGTCATCAGAATTCTGCATCACTTGAACAACAACCCTTGTGAAATATGGTGATAATTCTCTTCTATCCTTCCGTAAATCTGGTGCAATCAAAATGAGAATAAGTTGAAGAACAAACACAGGGAGGCAGTAGAGAATAATATAGCCCGCTGTTTTCCCATTCCATTTTCTGCTCAGAATGCCAGTGTCTATATTCTGTAAAGGAGCTCGAAGAAGAAAAACGAGAGTGAGGAACATGCAAGGTTCCGCAAAACCTAAATTTGACACTATGTAACATTTGCAAATGTTTTCTTGCCATTTGAAATTGAGTGCATTCAACACTCTTCCTTGTCGTCTTAGAAAATTTAGCCGTATAATTTCACCGAAACCCCACCAGATGGTGAACAAAATGAACGTGATTCGAATGATGCAAGGCCCATTGAAATAGCTAAGCTGAATGAATCCTTGTCTAAGAACACGTGAACGCACATAAAGCAAGTATGCAATGCACACCAAACCAAGAAGAACCAACAGAGCAACTAGACAAATTGTCAACGCACCGAATGCTTCGGCAGAATATCTCTTCAGGGGCATTACCCGAAACACAGATTCCACGCATACTCTCAGCCAGCATGGATACAAAGGATCCTCTGATAGCCCACAAACAGCCTTCTGAGAATTATATCTCGAAGCTATCAAGGAATTATTACTGGAACTATGTGCAAAGATGATTAAGGTGGCATCATTAATTAATCCATATCTCCTTGCCTGCCTACCATATTCATGTATTTAATGCAAAAAACTGATTCAAACCTTACAAGTGTCAAATTTAGACTGCTGTTTCAACCACTAACTTGAAGGATTAGCTCAAATTTCAATTATTTGTCCAATAACCTGCAGTGTAAAGGGAACAAATCAACAATTAACCAAAAATATCATGAAGAAAACTCTTATAACAACAGAACAAAGATTTCCATAGCATGAATAACAGTTTAATAAAAACCACCGCCTTGTGCCACACACCTGCTCCTATAAAAGAAAAAGTGCTAGACCTCCAATTTTATAGAAACTTGTAATAAAAGCAGAACATTTTTAGATGCATATGACCAAATATCACAAAGAAAGGCAGAGCATTTTTATGAGAACCACCTAATAGGCAGATTCTCGTAAAAAAAACCATCCGTGTTTAAATGCTGATGGCAATAAACATATCAAATTGATTACTCAGAACATGCAGCAGATATATCGAGTTTTGCTGGTGCAGACTCACCCCATAAAAACCAACAGCAATGACAGACTCATTTACAAAAAGAATTAGGAAAGACACAAGTATTTGATGTCATGTGCATCAATATTTATGTCTCATGTCACTCGGAAAATATTCTTACATATCTTAATTAAACATTTGAGACAACAACAGAAAACACAAGAGGCCATTAGTTTCCACATCATCAAAGCAAAAGTAACAACGATTGAGCAGAAGATAATATATTAATATAAATATGAGGTACAAATAAGATGTTAAAATTCAGCAAATAATTGCAGTCTACATGATTAGCAAATCAAAATCAACACTTCAAATCATTTGGAGATTGGCAATAAGTTGCTTCCTAATAAGCAATATCTGACCAAATGAATCATACCATAACAGATCATAGGCAGGTGTTCAACTAAAGCATCCAGATATGTTTTAATCAATATGCCGACAATAAGCAAAGGTGGACAAAATTACCGTCAGCACTGCCTGTATCGTCACTTGTGTAACAAGAATATTAATCTACTGTCAAATAAATGAATTCTGAAACTAATAGAGAATTATCATTAGATCAAAAAAAAGGCTGATAGGGATGTGAGAGAAGGTCTCGCTTCTCTCTAGAGCCCATGCGTTTTTTAATTTCTTTCGCCACCGTCATCCACCCGTTGTCCGCTGTCGCCGACCGCCGTCTGCCGCCGCCATCTCCAACCACCGTTTGAAGCTGTTTTTTTCCTGGGAAGTTCACCGGCCCACGGGGATTCCAAATCTGGCCTTAGATTTGCGATTGAGACACTCAAATCGACGCAGATCTTCACGAAGTACATCGCCGTTTTACGCCACTTCCCGCCGCTCGTGGTCGTCACCGCCTCACCACCGGACTAAGCTCCTTCTCGCGACAAAAACCCCCCTTCTATTGTGTCGAGAATTGGTTCTATCTCCTCTGAACTGGTTCGGCTTGATATTTACCCAGCCTCCAAACCTTCTGTTTTTACTCCTTTCCAGCTTCCCAGATCTTACCATGAAACCCATACGCCTGTCTCAACACAGGCGAACTAGTGGGCTTGCTGCAACAGTCGCGGCAGGTGCTGCTGTTCTGAACCCCACTAGTACATCTTTTGGGCCAGTTAATGCAACCTCTTTTTCCTACTCCGGCAAGGAAAAACGTGAGAGGGAGAATGAAAAGGAGAGGACAAAGTTTCGGAAACGGAATAGAAGAGCCTTCACCAGACGTATGCTGGCCGGATTGAGGCAATATGGTAATTTCCATCTTTCCGAGCGTTCAAATATGAACGATGTTTTGGCCGCCTTGGCACGTGAGGCAGGTTGAACAGTAGAGGCCGACGACACCACCTACAGGCAGTCTTCTACGCCCCAAAATCAGAAAAAATGTAAGAGTAAATTCAGCGAGGTCGGGTGATAGTCCTTTATCAACCAGGCATTTGAAAAATTGCTCTGCTAAAGCAACTTTAGACTGTCAACCACCTATTGTAAGGATTGACGACAATGAAAGATTCCCTCCACAAGGTGGGAATCTTAGGACTGAGAAGTCTCTTCCAGCAGAGGTAGCACCAGCCCTTTCTGAAGCAGATGTTGATCACCGTGGAATCAAGGAGAGCACCACAAAGGGGTACTCCAATGGAAAACCTTCTGAAGTTGCGAAAAGGAGGAGAAACGGATTTCAAAATTGGTGGAAGGAAGGTAATTCAAATGGTAGTAATGGGTGTAGAAGTGGATGTGTCTCGTTATTCATTGAGAACCTACCGGAGAAGATCCATTGAAAGAGACTCGGATCTCTATTTTGCACCTACAGTCATGTTATTGATGCCTTCATTCCTATCAAAAGGAATTCGACAGGAGGTCACTTTGGGTTCATTCGCTTTGCAACTATTGAAGAATCAAGGAAAGCGATATTAAACATGAATGGCATTCATATTTACGGCAACAAAATTAAAGTCTCTTTGGCTAAATATAAACCCCAACAATCTTACTAGCGAAAGTACTCTACAGTTGTTCAGAGTAAGTTTGAGATGGAAGATTCTCCGAGGATTAAACATTGTGAAGTTGAGGGTGTTGTGGACGAAGATAAACTTTAAGTGTTGTGGGATGGTGCAATAACTTTATCAAAATTGATAATCTTGCTAACCAAATACAAGCCAAAGGACTAGCTGATTTCACGCTAATGAGAGTTGTTGGGAATGTAGTTCTTATGATTTTTGAAAACTCTGATTTATTGAGATGCGTAAAGAATGATAAGCTAAAGACTCTAGCTTTAAAATAATTAACAAACGTTGCAAAATCTATACATTTCTTTTTGTTAAATTGCCCTATCATTAACTACAAATTATTAAAATTAGAAAAAAAATACGGACTCCAGCCAATCAATTAGACAAATCCAGGCATCTTGAAAATACACATATGAACACAAATAATAATCCAACTTCCTAAAATTCATTGTCGTCGATAGTGCATGCAGTACAATCACTATGCCAAAATGTCATCGGATATCATAAAAAAATTATAGAAATCGATAATCGCAACAATACCAAACAAGGGGAAAAGTCCCCCAAAAAAAAAAGAATGAGGGAAAAGATTGACCGACGAAGAGCTTACAAAGAGAAGAATCTTGATCAGCCAAGGAAGGTAGACGAAACGGAGAATCGAAGAAAATGGATCGAGAAACCCTAAAACTGGTTTGCAATGTAGAAACCAAGATTCCCGTGGGTGGGGGGGAGAGAGGAGAGGGTGGGGGGGGGGAGAGAGAGGAGAAAAGTAAAGGAAGAACGTAGTTTTGGGGAATAGGTGAGTGGGACTTCGTGGCCTGTCTCCAGCTGTGTCGTCCAAACCTCTTGCTTCGGAGTTCCCTCAATGGGTGTTTTCTTCCCGTTCTTACGTGGATTTTGCTTTGGCGGTGTCTACGGTCCTTACAGGTTGATTCTATTTTTCTTATAAACAACAATTTGTTTTTTCTTTTCCCTCTCTATAAATTGTTGTTTTTTTTTTGCTTTTCTGTTAATTTATATCAGAAGATGATAATTATGAGTAGTTAGTAACAAAAGAGCTACAGATTATGGACGGCGGGAATCTACTTTAAAAGGAAATAAATATGTATCTAAAACAAAATAATATCCCTATCTAATCTTTGTTTCTTCGTATTTTCTTATATCATATAAGAATGAGTGTTCGATTAAGTCAAACCAAATAGAGTAACAAACTTTTAGTTATTCGAGTTGATAAGTTTTATTTTATAATTCGAAGTTGATTTGAAATTTTTTCGAGTCGGATTGAGTTTATAAGATTCGAGACAAGTTAAGTCAAATTTTTAAATTTTTATTTATATTTAACCACAAATATTGATAATGTTATAATGTTATTTGATTCCAATTTAAATGATTTTTATAACCATATGTAATACATATATATATTTCTTCATATTGTTTTCATATGTGATATACATATATCGTACAGAATCATATGTGAAATACAAACTTAAAAATCAATTAACTGATTACTAAAAATTTTGAGTTATTCGAGTCGTATTTGAGAACTCGATTGGAACTTGAAATTTTTTTAATCGAGTTTATGAGATTACAACTTGAAGTCAATTTAAGTCAAGTTTTTAGAATCTGGTCGAATCGAAAAATCAATCTTTCGAGTAGAGTAAAATTTTGCTCACCTCTAATATCATGTGTTTTAAGTTCATTTAAAGTAGTCTCCATCATTCTCGTAGAGTCATTGATACTGCTTCTCTTTAAGTATGATTATATTTAAAATTTAGCACGAACCAACTTATCTCGGTGGTTAAAGGAATCGTTGTTGTTCCTAGATGTCACGGGTTCGAGCACCAACAGATGTAGCAGGGTGATTGAGCATTTATTCTCAAATGGTTAAGAATATTTAAAACAAATACTACTTTGTAATTATCTTAACTTAATAAAAAATATTTAAAATTTAGGGTAAACTATACAATTGATCACTTAACTATTTAGTCTTTTTATTTTTGTCACTGACCTTTCAATTTGGTGTAGAACACCACTTAACTATTTAATTTGGTCAGTCAGACCACTTACCATTAATATTTTATGAAAATATTGACGTGATTGTTAAAAGAATTTATATATATTTATATATTTAGTCTTTAATATTTATATATTCTCTCAATTTTGCTCTAATTTAAATTTAATGTAATAAACTAACCATTTAATCAGGATTTGACATGTGTCAGCACATGAATATGACACATATCGTTAGTAACACATGTCAATACATGATTGGAGGATATGTTTTTATTAATTTTAATTTATGTAATCAAATATTTTAAATTATAGTTAATGGAATATTGTTGAAACATTTTGATATTTCGATATAACAAATCAAGTTAAATGGATTTTAAGATTTTCCAAATGATTTTCTAAGTATATTCGATATAACTATTCGAATATCAAAAACATTACTCCAAATATTTCAAAAATCATTTTTAATCCTTACTTAAGTGTAAAATTAAGTTTTAATCATAAAACAATTTCAAAATAATTTTACAAAGTATTTCGAACCAATTTAAAGCCAAAAATTCCAGATTGCTCAGAGGGAACCGATTCCCCCCATAGGAGGAACCGATTCCCCCCTGAATGGTTTGGCTCCGAGATTTCCAGAATGCTCGGAGGGAACCGATTCCCCCCATAGGAGGAACCGATTCCCCCCTAAACAGTTTTTGTTCCGAGAATTCCAGTATGCTCGGAGGGAACCGATTCCCCCCAAGGGGGTACCGATTGCCCTCTGTTCAACGGTCGAAATATTTGAATTTTACACTTAGGGAACCGATTCCCTATGAGGAGGAACCGATTCCCCCCACGCTCCAAGCTGTTTTATTAAATGTTTTCACACTAAAACGGCTATAATATCTTCTCTTATCATCCCCAACGTTCAGAAGTGATCCAAGGTGTATTTAAGCAAGCTTAGAAGCCATTGATCAATAACAAGAAACATCAAGCAACTAGAATCAAGAGAGAATCAAAGAGAAAGCATCAAACCTCAAGTTTGAGCATTTCAAGCCTATTTTCATTCAATATTCATTTTGCTTTCAAAGAACACTTTTTGTGCTCAATTGTATTCATCTTTGAGTGTTCTTTTCTTTGTTCTAGAATTGTGCAAACATCTTACCTTGTGAGGTTTTCTTGTAAGTTTGCAAATTTGTAATATTCTCTTTGAGAAAAGAGTGTTCTCAAGAGTTGGGGTATACTCTTGAGGGAATTGTAAGGTTATCTCTTTTGGCCTCAAAAGAAAGAACAAATTAGTGAATTTGTTGGAAAATCCTTAGTGTGGATAGCTAAGGTAGTGGACGTAGACTTTGTTTGAGAAAGTCGAACCACTGTAAATCGCTGTGCAATTACTTTCAATTTTCTGCAAAAGCTTCCACAAATTTTTTATTGCCAATTCACCCCATCTTGGCCAATTTCGTCATTCGATTAACTCAACAATTGGTATCAGAGCCTAACTCATTTGAAGGTTTTATCGCCTCTTGAGTCGATTCGGGAAGAGTTATATCGATTATTAAAGTCATCAATGGCCTCCGCTTCAAACTTCGACTCCGGTCTCGATTCGATGCCCGTCAACAAGCCTCTTTTCTTCAATGGAGCTAACTACGCCTATTGGAAGAATAGAATGATGTACTTCATTCAAGCAAGTGACATGGGAGCATGGAATGCCGTAGAAGAATGATACATTAAGCCTATCACTCATCCAAGGTTGTGGAGTGAAGGAGATACAAAAATGTTCCAGCTCAACTCCAAAGCCATCCATATTATCTTTTGTGCTCTTGGACCAGATGAATACGGAAGAGTTTCATTGTGTACAACCGCCAAAGAAATATGGGACAAGCTTCAAGTCACACATGAAGGTACCGATGAGGTAAAGAAATCAAAAATTAGTATTCTAACGCATAGCTATGAAAATTTCAGGATGAAACCAAATGAAGACATCAAAGCTATGACGAATAGATTTTCAACGATTGTCAATGGTCTCAAATCATATGGAGAGATCATCTCAAATGAAAAGCTTGTGAGGAAGTTAGTCTACTCCCTCCCAAAATCATGGCAATCAAAGAAGACGGCAATCATCGAGTCTAAGGACCTATCGTCCTTAACTCTTGAAGAACTTATCGGTTCACTCCTCACTCATGAGATGATGCTTGAAGATGAGGTGGACCTTGATAAAGTTGAAGAGACACCAAAGGAGAAGGAGAAGAAGAAAAACATTGGAGTTGCTCTCAAATCCACAAAAGATGAGAGTGATTCTAATGATGATGATGATGATGACGAGGAAATGGCATTGTTTGCCAAACGGTTCAGAAAAATGATGAGACCTTACCGAGGAAGAAAATTCAAACGAAATGAAGGCCTCAAAGATGAACCAAAAGAGAAGGACCCGATCATTTGCTATGAATGCAAAAAGCCAGGGCATGTCAAATATGATTGCCCACAATTAAAGAAGAAGGGTCAATCAAAGAATAAGCACAAGGCTCATGTGGCTACATGGAGCGATGAAGAAGGTTCCGATGAAGAAGAACAAGAAGTAGCGAACTTGTGCTTAATGACATTTGGGGAAGATTCTAAGGTAACCTCTAACTCATCTGATTTTGATGATTTATCTTATGATGAGCTATTAGAGGAATATAATGGGTTGGCTTCGGATTATGAGAAATTATTTTAAAATATAAAATGATGTTTCAAAGTTGAAAAATGAAAATAAACTCATATCCAAAACCAACAATGATCTTGAAAGTAAAATCAAAGATTTGCAAATCAAACTAGAAGAGTTTGAAAAGAAAAATTTAGATTTGCAAAATTTACTTTCAAAGGTCAATGATGATCATCAAAAGAAAATTGATGATCTTAAAACTTCTTTTTATAAAGTTGGAACAAAACGTTTTGAAAAAGGAGGAAATTCAAAATCCAACTTTGTTAGAAAAGATTTTAGAAACTACAATCATAGATATCCTCAACGAACCTTAAATGGTAAAATCTTTAGAAGTATATGGGTTCCTAAAGGACTCATTACTACTAAAGACAAAGATATCCTACACAAATGGATACCTAAGGGGACTAGGATTTTGGAAACTAATGAATATGGACCCAAAAGAATTTGAGTACCAAAAATCAAAAATTAATCTATGTTTGTAGGGAAAGGAGCATTGCTACAAGGCACGGGAAACAAATTCAAATTCATGGTACCTTGATAGTGGATGCTCAAGACATATGACCTGAGACAAAAGCCGGTTCATTGAGCTTAACGTCAAAAATGGAGGAGAAGTGACTTTTGGTGATAATTCAAAAGGTCACATTGAAGGTATTGGTACAATAGGTAATACCTCTTCCATACAAATTAAAAATGTTTTATATGTGAATGGATTAAAGCATAATCTATTGAGTATTAGTCAATTATGCGATAAGGGATTCAATGTCTTGTTTGAAATTAATGGTTGTAAAGTTATTGACATTGCATCTAATCGGATTATGCTTGTTGGTCATAGAATAGGAAACATTTACATGGTGCATATAGATTCTATTGATATGGCTAATTTGTGCCTAGTTGCTAAGGATGAACATGATAGTTGGTTATGGCATAGGAGACTAGGACATGCTAGTATGAGTGTTTTGCAACGGCTAATTCAAGGTGATTTAGTTCGAGGGTTGCCTAAGCTTAAATTTGATAATGATAAAATCTGTGATGCTTGTGCTAAAGGAAAACAAAAGCGCGTTTCTTTTAAATCTATTAATGATGTATCAACTAGTAGAGTATTACAATTGATCCATTTAGATCTTTTTGGGCCAACTAGAACTACTAGCTTGGGAGGAAAACAATATGCATTTGTCTTGGTAGATGACTATTCTAGATACACTTGGGTTCTATTCTTAAGTACTAAAGATGAAGCATTAGAAAATTTCATCACATTTTCAAAAATAATCCAAAATGAAAAAGGTTACTCTATCACTAGTGTTAGAAGTGATCATGGAACTGAATTTGAAAATCTTGGATTTATTAAGTTTTGTAATTCTAATGGTATTAGCCACAATTTTTCAGCACCTAGAACCCCTCAACAAAATGGAGTTATTGAGAGGAAAAATCGAACTTTAGAAGAAATGGCTAGAACCATGCTTTGTGAAAATAATTTGCCAAAATATTTTTGGGCGGAAGCCACAAATACCGCTTGTTATGTTGTAAATCGAGTAATGATTAGGCCAATTTTAAAGAAAACTCCATATGAAATTCTCAAAAATAAAAAGCCTAACATTAGCTATTTTCATCCTTTTGGATGTAAATGTTTTGTTTTAAACAACGGTAAATAAAATCTTGGTAAATTTGATGCTAAAAGTGATGAAGGAATTTTTCTGGGTTATTCCTTAAATTCTAAAGCTTATCGTGTATTTAATAAAAGAACTTTAGTTGTAGAAGAGTCTATACATGTTGTTTTCGATGATAATCCCCTTCCGAGGAAGGATTCTTCTGTTAATGATGATGTAGGTATTGTACAAGCAAATGACGTTAGACATGACGTTGGAGAATCATCATCAAAGGAAGAAACAAAAGATGAGGAAACTCATGATCCCCTCGAGAATCCAACCATTGAAGAAAGGGAAGTATCTTTTCCAAGAGAGTACAACTATGTCAAGGATGGTGAAATTATAGGTGATCCATCAAAAGGGGTAACTACTCGATCTTCTCTTAGAAATATCTGTAATTATGTTGCATTTATTTCATGCATAGAGCCTAAGGACATCAAAGAAGCATTAAAAGATGAACATTGGATTATGGCTATGCAAGAAGAATTAAATCAATTTGAGAGAAGTAAAGTATGGACATTAGTTGAAAGGCCTAGTAATAAATCTACTGTAGGTACTAGATGGGTTTTTAGAAATAAACTTGATGAAAGTGGTAATATAGTGAGGAACAAGGCTAGACTTGTTGCTCAAGGCTATACTCAAGAAGAAGGCATAGACTATGATGAAACATACGCTCCCGTAGCTAGGATGGAAGCAATTAGAATGTTATTAGCATTTGCATGTTTCAATGAATTTAAATTATATCAAATGGATGTTAAAAGTGCATTTTTAAATGGTTTTATAAAAGAAGAAGTGTACGTGGAACAACCTCCAGGTTTTGAAGATTCAAATTTTCCGGATCATGTTTTAAAATTGACAAAAACTCTTTATGGTTTAAAACAAGCTCCTAGAGCTTGGTATGAAAGATTGTCAAATTTTTTAATTGAAAAAGGTTTTTTAAAAGGAAAGGTTGACACTACATTGTTTTTAAAGAGAAAAGGTAAAGATTTATTAGTAGTTCAAATTTATGTTGATGATATAATATTGGTTCTACTAATGATGTTCTTTGTCAAGAATTTTCTAAGCTAATGCAAAGTGAGTTTGAGATGAGCATGATGGGGAGCTCTCATTTTTCTTGGGACTCCAAATCAAGCAAAGAAAAGATGGCATCTTCATTAATCAAGCTAAGTACGTCAAAGATATGCTCAAGAAGTTTGGACTGGAAAATGGGAAACCTCATAACACTCCAATGAGCTCTTCAACAAAGCTTGACTTAGATGAAGGAGGTAAATGTGTGGATGTTAAATTATATAGATCCATGATTGGCTCATTGCTTTATCTAACCGCAAGTAGACCGGATATTATGTTTAGTGTTTGCTTGTGTGCTAGGTTTCAATCATGTCCTAAAGAATCACATTTACTAGCTGTTAAGAGAATCTTTAGATACCTTAAGGACACTCCTAGTTTAGGACTTTGGTATCCTAGAGACTCTAGCTTTAGCTTGCATGCTTTTTTTGATGCGGATTATGGAGGATGCAAATTAGATAGGAAAAGCACCTCCGGTACTTGCCAATTCCTTGGAAATATGCTGATTTCTTAGTTTTCAAAGAAACAAAATTGTGTTGCATTATCTACCACTGAAGCCGAATACATTTCAGCTGGTAGTTGCTGTGCACAAGTTTTATGGATGAAACAACAACTTTTTGATTATGGAATTGAAGTAGGTACCATTCCTATCAAGTGTGACAATACTAGTGCTATTTGTCTCACTAAAAATCCCATCCAACACTCTATAACTAAACACATTGAAATAAGACATCACTTCATTAGAGACCATGTCACTAAGGAAGATGTAGTTCTAGAATTTGTTGATACTTTGCACCAATTAGCGGATATCTTTACAAAACCCTTAGACAAGGAAAGATTTTGGACACTTAGGAGAGAATTAGGTTTGACCAATCTATCTTCACTTAGTGTTTAAAATAATTTTAGCACTTTTAATAAATCTTGAAAAATGCTTATAATAATAATTTTTGATTGCATTCTTGCTATTAGTTAGGGGGAGTTTGTGATTCTTAGTGAAAATTAATTTTATGTTCAAAAATCGATTAAAGATTAATTTAATTGTTTGAACATAATTAATTTTTGATATATGAGTTGTCAATACCACTAGAAAAGATTAATTTAGTATTTTGTGCTTAAAAAAAATCGGATTTTAGCATTTTGGTGCAGAGGGAATCGATCCCCTCTGAGGGAACCGATTCCCCCTTTGAAGGGGAACCGATTCCCCCCACAGGGGAATCGATACCCCCTGGGGTTCTGTTAAAATCGGGCAGAACACCCCCAAAATCCCAAAACCCTCTTCTCTCCCTCTCTTCCGCCGTTCTTCACCTCCTACACCCTCAAATCTCCATTTTTGTCTCAAATCGACGATATTAATCGAAATTTACTTCAAATATCATCTTCTAAACCTGTTGAAATCATTAAAGTCGTGCAAACAACATCTAAATCCCCTCAATCTTCATCTTTCAAGGTAATTTTTCTAAACTCTCTATTTCATTATTTTTGAACATAGGATTAGTTGTAATTAGTTCTAGGTTGAAATAGTGATCGGGCATTGCTTATTTAGGGATTAGAAACTAGATGTTACAACTAATTTCATCAAAAACACAAGAATTTTTCAAATTTTTTTAAATTTTCGAAATAAAAAAAATGTTATTTTTCAAATTATTGTGTTTTGATTAAATTATGTTGTTGTTATGAAAAACTATACATATATTGTTTCTCAAAACCATATTTTTCAAAAAAAATTCAAAAACTTTGCCCATTAGGATTGATTTAGAGAATCTTGAAATATTGAGGACTCATTTGAGTTTTGGGATTAATTGAATTGCATACATTTGTTTTAAAATTGCAGGTTATTCTATCTATTCCGATTTCCTTCACCATGTCAAATCCTAAACGTCCTAGGTCTTCATCTAGTCGTTCTAGTCGTCAACCAAATCCTCCTCCTATTCCTCAAAATCCTATTCCAAATCTTGATCCTAACTTGACTATCCAAAATTCTTGTTTCAATCAACCGGGTCCTAAAGATTATCGTTATTGGTTTTACCAATATTTTGACTCGTATAAGATTAGGGAAGAACGTATCCCATCTCTTCAAACTATGGTTGACATTAACTTTAAATATTTCCCTATCTTGCACGAATGGAAATTTGATAAACTTTTCGAACTTGAACCCATTGTCTATCATCAACTTGTTCGTATCTTCTACTGTAATACCGTTTGTATCAAAAATCGTGACAAAACCAAAACCATATGAGTGCGTTCCTACCTCCTAGGTCAATATTTCCATCTTGATCCGGATTACATAACCAATACCTTAGGCTTGGATAATGAAGGTTTATCAAACGAAAAACAAGTTTTAGGCTCACGATATAAACGGAATGATAGTGCAAGTGTTTTAGATCTCCATGAGCGTTTCCTTCATCTCATGATCACTTGGTGGTTTCGACCATCCGGGGGTCGATATTCAACTCTTAGAGCTTTAGATCTTTGGTGGTTGCACTATTTTGAAAACAATATAAAAATAAACCTCTCCGAGATTATCTTTGCTGAAATTGTTGAAACCGTTAACCTAGTGCCAAATAAGAAACTCTGTTCTTCACTAGTTTACGGTTGTATTCTTAGTAATATCTTTTCTAAAGCTGAACTCCGAGTTGGTCTAGATGCCTCATTTCCTCTTAAGAAACAAATCAATCTTCTTTCTTTAACAAGAGCGGGATGGGTCAAAAATAAGGAAACCGATGCATGGGTTCGATCTTCTACTCCGGGAGCTAGTTCTTCACAAGCTCCACCCGAAGCTGACGAAGATCCCGAGTTTGAACAATTAATGAGGGATATTGATGAAGCTGAAGAAGAACCTGAACAACCCGAGGAGCACGCACAACAATCGACTCAAATGCCTCCATATTTTCAATCCTTTATGGAAGCATTTGATTTCCGTTATGCTACAATGGATTCGCGCTTTTCCTCTATAGAGTCTCATTTATCCACTATGGGAGCTCAACAATTAGAGATTCTTCAGGAGATGCGTGCAAACAATGAAGCAACCAATGCTCGTATTAATGAACTAACTCATGAAATGGCTGCTATGCGAGCCCGTTTTCCACCTACCGATCCGGATGCTTGATTTTGTGTGTAGCTTTACAACTTTGAACAAAATGAATATTGTTTCAACATTTTGAATTGTTTGATTTTATGGATTGTTGGATTTTGGATTTATGAATAGTGTGAACTTATATTTTTATTCATTTTTGCATCATCATTAGCAATATGACCAATTTTTGCCATATCACATTATTTATGAATATTGATGAAACTAATGGCTAACCTCTCTTTTGATTGTTATCTTAGCAGCTTAAGCTTATAATTAATAAATCAATTGGCTAAATGATTTCAAAACCTTGTTTTACAATGTCTTTTTGATTTAACAAAAAGGGGGAGAAGAAAAGTGTTAAAGTAAGGGGGAGTAATTTCAAAACTTGATTTCAAAAATCTTAAAATTACTAAAATGTTTTGTTATATCAAAAAGGGGGAGATTGTTGAAACATTTTGATATTTCGATATAACAAATTAAGTTAAATGGATTTTAAGATTTTCCAAATGATTTTCTAAGTATATTCGATATAACTATTCGAATATCAAAACATTACTCCAAATATTTCAAAAATCATTTTTAATCCTTACTTAAGTGTAAAATTAAGTTTTAATCATAAAACAATTTCAAAATAATTTTACAAAGTATTTCGAACCAATTTAAAGCCAAAAATTCCAGATTGCTCATAGGGAACCGATTCCCCCCATAGGAGGAACCGATTCCCCCTGAATGGTTTGGCTCCGAGATTTCCAGAATGCTCGGAGGGAACCGATTCCCCCATAGGAGGAACCGATTCCCCCCTAAACAGTTTTTGTTCCGAGAATTCCAGTATGCTCGGAGGGAACCGATTCCCCCCAAGGGGGTACCGATTCCCCTCTGTTCAACGGTCGAAATATTTGAATTTTACACTTAGGGAACCGATTCCCTATGAGGAGGAACCGATTCCCCCCACGCTCCAAGCTGTTTTATTAAATGTTTTCACACTAAAACGGCTATAATATCTTCTCTTATCATCCCCAACGTTCAGAAGTGATCCAATGTGTATTTAAGCAAGCTTAGAAGCCATTGATCAATAACAAGAAACATCAAGCAACTAGAATCAAGAGAGAATCAAAGAGAAAGCATCAAACCTCAAGTTTGAGCATTTCAAGCCTATTTTCATTCAATATTCATTTTGCTTTCAAGAACACTTTTTGTGCTCAATTGTATTCATCTTTGAGTGTTCTTTTCTTTGTTCTAGAATTGTGCAAACATCTTACCTTGTGAGGTTTTCTTGTAAGTTTACAAATTTGTAATCTTCTCTTTGAGAAAAGAGTGTTCTCAAGAGTTGGGGTATACTCTTGAGGGAATTGTAAGGTTATCTCTTTGGCCTCAAAAGAAAGAACAAATTAGTGAATTTGTTGGAAAATCCTTAGTGTGGATAGCTAAGGTAGTGGACGTAGACTTTGTTTGAGAAAGTCAAACCACTGTAAATCGCTGTGCAATTACTTTCAATTTTCTGCAAAAGCTTCCACAAATTTTTTATTGCCAATTCACCCCCTCTTGGCCAATTTCGTCATTCAATTAACTCAAAAAATATTAACTATAAAATAAATTTAATATTTTTATAATTTTTTATTTTATATTTTAAAATTATATTTTTATAATTTTTTAAAATTAAATATTTTTATAATATTTTAATATATATATATAATGTATTTATATATAAATAAAATAATAGAAATTTTAATTATTTATATGATCTTATATTCAATTTCAATGTACTTTTATTTTCTTTTACTGGTACCATGTTCAAGCTTTAAAAAGATAAATACAATTTATTGTAAATATTAAATGAAGACTGTTGGTGCAGTGGCAAGGTTGTTGTTTATCTACCCTTTAGACGTTAGTTCAAATCCACCTAAGAGCAACTTCTTGCTCATTTATTTTTATCCAATCGGGTGGTGACACTTATTACCTTTTGATTGAATAGAAAAATATTTAATTAAATAAATTAAAATTAATATCCTCCCATCATGTATTGACAGTGTCACTAACGACACGTGTCATGATCATGTGCTAACACACGTCAAATCCTTATTGAATGGTTAATTTATTAAATTAATTTTAAATTATGACGAAATTGAGAGAATATATAAATATTAAGGACTACATGTATAAATGTATCAATTCTTTTAACTGCCACATCAGTATTACTGTCAAATATTAACGGTAAGTGGTCTGATCGAACAAATTAAATAGTTAAGTGGTGTCATATACCAAATTAAAAGATCGGTGACAAAAATAAAATGGCTAAATAGTTAAGTGGTTAACTGTATGATTTACCCTAAATTTTATATAAAAAAATATATTATTACTTTCTTAATAAAGACATGATAAATAATATTTAGGAAATTCACATAAATTTCCATTAATTATTATCAACGTTCATTTTATAATTGTCATTTTCATAATTTTAGGGACAAAATGATAGTTTCTTTTATATATTTTTAATATGTAGAGTTTCTTTCATTTTCTTTGTGGATTTAGAAATATTTTTTTTTGTTCTTTTATCTTTATTAAATCAACTACGTTAACTCTTGAAATATCCCTTATGCATGAAAATTTATTAGATAAACCTGACTCACCACTTCACCCATGGTCCTAATCAATTATATTTGTCCATTTCATTTTTCTTCTCTAAAGTGGATAGTTATTCAGAAGATATTTTAAAATTTGTAGATCTCATTCACCAAGATCATGGATGATATGATAAATCGAGTCCATTAAATAATTTCTCCTTATAAACACACCTAAATCCATCTTCATCTAAGGACAAAGTTATGTTTCATCTTGAGGGTCATTATTTTAAGTGTTTTTTATTATTAAATTATAAATAAATACAATTTATTTAAATATTTTGATTTTGTTCTTCTCTATTTTTTTAGAGAAAATAACCTCAGTGACCAAAAATCCCATATAATATACGATTTTAACCAACTTTTTCCGGATTTTCCAAAATGACCAACAAAATCGCAATGCGATCGCTAATTCGCAACGCGATCTCCATTATCGCAAATACGCGTTGCATTTTCGCAATGCGATAGTTGAAAATCGCGTTGCGATGGTCTACAGTATTGTTGCGATTTTCCCAATTCGCAATGCGAATAAGTAAATCGCAACGCGAATTGGGAAATTCGCAATGCGAATAAGTAAATCGCAACGCGAATTGAGAAAATCGCAATGCGATACTGACTATCGCAATGCGATAATAAAAAATCGCAACGAGATACTTACTTTCGCAACGCGATACTGACTTTCGCAACGCGATAATACATAATCGCAATGCGATTTTCAAAGCGCCATTAGTATCCTGGCCAAGTATTTTATTTTTAAATTCCAAACATGAATATAAATATATTGGAACACTGAACTGTCCACAGTATATCCCGTAATCGCAACTCATAACCTAAAACCTAAAATCACAACTCAGTCCCATCTCCATCTCTCACTCTCTCACCCATCTCCGACGAAATCCGTCCCCATCTCCGGCGAAATCCGTCTATCTAAATCTCTCAGAGCCACCCTAACAATCAGAAATGGAAAATCAACCAAATCAACCAACGAGGGTTAGTTTTTTAATTATTTTCTTTTTGAAATTTTTGCATTATTATTAGGTTTTTCATATTGAAATTGATGATAGGTTTACTGGTAATTTCAATAATAGATTAACCATTTCACTTAGATTGCTTATTAAATCAACCAAGAATCGCAACGCGAAATGCAAATCGCAACGCTATTTTAGTTTCGCGTTGCGATTCTCTCGTTGCGATAGTCATTTTCGTGTTGCGATTTTCATTTTCAGAAACTATTCTTCTTCTGCAAATTGAAACTTGAATGAATTGCATTACTTCAACCAAAAAACAAAGACAAATACGAAATTCACAGTGTTGCATATTTAAGTTTGAAGAATAAACTACTACTATTTATGTTTATTATTGTTTTTGGTATATCTTCACAGTGTAGTTTTTGGTATATCTAATTTAGTATGTTTATTTTTTTTGTAGAACTTTTATTCGGCTCAATTGACCTTGAGAAATAAAGTCAGCCTGGCCAAAACAATTGCGTCGAAGCTTTCACCTGCACAAAGAAAAATGTTTGAGGATACATGCTTCGGGCCATGGCTGAAAGTACAACATCCCGGTGGAGATGCGATGTTGACACACCTGTTTCTTCAAACCATGACTAGAGATCTACCAGAGACTATACAACGTCGTGATGAAGAGATATGGTTTGAATTTCCACCGGCGTATACGTGTTTTGGGCGGGAGGAGTTTTGCTTAATCACCGGTCTACGCTTCGGACACGATGATGTAGGTCGGTACACTAGACACATTACCCGCCCATCATGGCTATCCCGGGTTTTTCCTGAGCTGGAGAGGCCGAGTCTACACGTAGAAGACCTGACAAGATTTTTGAATAATAAAGATGGTTTTACTCGGATGGATGACGTCGACGTTGTCCGAGTATGCCTTCTAATTCTTTTGCATGCCGGCTTTTTAGGCAGAGAGGCCAGACAACCTATTCCAAATGATCTAATCAAATTGGTAAAAGACCTAAATGCGTGGAACCTGTTTCCGTGGGGCTCGTATTTATGGAAAGCTACATGGAATAAGTTATCGTCTGCCTTGGATGATCGAAAAAGTTTGCATGGCGATGGTTCCAAATACACTTTGACAGGCTTTATTTGGGCATTTAAGGTAAGAATTTTTATATAATGTTTCCAAAATTATAAGTAATTATTTAACAATTACTAATGTTTGTTATTATATTGTTTGTAGATTTGGATATTTGAGGCCTTTCCCGCCATGAAGACATATGCAATAAAAACTTCAAATAATATTCCCAGGGCTATTTCCTGGAAGAGGAAATGAACCTTGCAATGGGAAGATTTACTACGGTATACGACAATAAATAATGTAAGTTAACATAAATACTACCATATGTTTATAAACAAGTTATTACTAGTACACATTTAACTTTGTTTAAGCTTTTATATTGTTAGGAGGCCAACACTCCTCTACAGAGGCTGACACCCACGGAAGCTGAGCTTGCCACTGATTGGTGGCAAGCTAGTAAGCGTTTTTTTGATGGAACGGTTGATGAGCAGCCTCCACTTCGGGAGCCATCACCTCGCCCAGAGCTATCACCTCACCTAGAGCCATCATCTGATCGACCCGGCTATACACCTCCACAACGACAGCCATCACCTATTCTTTCACATCATCGAGCCTCTTCTCCACCATCACCGCAAGATAGGCGACCGGCAAAGATGTCACAACGTTTATCTCCATGTTCTCCACCTCCACCTCAACGGGATGAGTTAGGGGAGTTACGTGATGAGGTCAATGCCTTGCGTGAGGAGGTCGGTACTTTACGCAAAGACGATGGTGCATGGCGTGTTGAGGTGTCTACATTATGCGGTGAGGTAGCCGCTCTACGTGAGATGGTAGCATCGTTGCAGAATGAGGTTCATACTCTACGCAACGAGGTAAGTTTAAGATTTTTCATACTCGTAATTCATTCGGTTGCTGCCAATCTGTTTTTGTTAGTATTTGTTTTTGGTTTTGTTTTTGTCTTTTGGTTGAAGTAATGCAATCCATTCAAGTTTCAATTTGCAGAAGAATAATAGTTTACTTTCGCAACACGAAAATGACTATCGCAACGCGGAAATGGCTATCGCAATGCGAAATGAAAATCGCAACGACAAAATCGCAACGCGAAATGAAATCGCAACGACAAATCGCAACGCGAAATGAAAATCGCAATGCGATTTGTGTTTCGCGTTGCGATTTTGTCGTTGCGATTTCATTTCGCGTTGCGATTTTGTCGTTGCGATTTCATTTCGCGTTGCGATTTTCATTTCGCATTGCGATAGCCATTTCCGCGTTGCGATAGTCATTTCGCGTTGCGATTTTAAGTTTCGTGTTGCGAAAGTAAACTATTCTTCTTCTGGAATGTTTATATATGTTGTCCTTTTAAATGTTTATATAAGTGCTTACTTCTGGAATGTTATCTGAGCATTTTGTGAACTATGATAGAATAATGATTTAGGTGAATACAATGCTAGTTTGAAACATAATTGTCTTTGTTTAATATCATGTCTGTTTATTTACTGATTTATGTATTAATTTTTTTTAGCAGCCCGATAAGGTGGATGCTTTACGTCGGGTTTTCCTTGCACGACGGAGTTCACGCATCAGACGGCGTGGACGTGCTATTACGTCTCCGTTCACCCAAATGGTGCGAAGACTCCGCAAGAAGAAGCCCGACTCACCGGTCATCCCTCAAGAGTCCCCTCCAATCGTTCAAGAGGCCCCTATTCTCCCTCAAGATTCCCCCCCACCGTTCAAGAGGCCACTGTCATCGTTGAAGAGGTCCCTCCCACCATTCCAGAGCCCGATTCACATGGGGTAATATATCGAAGTATTGAGAAACCCCCACCGGTTCCGGACATGATGGATGAGAGTTGGCTCTCGTATGAGTTACCGGCTAGTACCCTTCCGGTATCTGAAGTGGAGAGGAGACAACTACCGGAAACAATTGTGGATAATACCCTTTGGGCTAAGACCGCAGTTGATTTTTATCTACATGAGCGGAGCCAAGGGTGTTACACTGACATCAACAAACTCAACGATGAAATGTTTTTGTTGCTTGATCGGTCTTGGTGGGGTGTGCTATTAGGGGTTGAAGACAGTGGCTATTTGGATGGGGAGGTAAGATTATATTTGTCTTATATATGATTTTGATTAATTTGTTTAAAAATTAATGTAATTCACTAATATATGTATTTTTTTGTAAAACAGCATATCGATGCATGGGTGTTACGTCTACTAATAATAAGGAAGCTTAGGAAAAATAAAAAAAATTCGCTATATACAATAATGCCGACGGCTTTTCACGCAGTTCACTTGAAGAATCAACGAGATGAATCATTTTTGTTGGGCAATGGATAAGCTAAACTTTATCCTGCATGGTGGGAGGTCGATACGGTTAGTGTTTATTTTTTAAATTTTTTAAAGGTGTTAATAAATAATAAGTGCGCAAATAAATGAATTATTACTTATGATCGTAGGTGTTTATCCCTGTTTTGGAACGTCGTCACTGGCTTCTCGTCCAACTTCAGCTCCCATCCCTGAAGATAATAGTGTATGACAGCATGATCAATTACATATCACTGTCTGATTTGAGAGATATTTTCAAGGGATGGAGCTCTCATTTGGCTAAATTCTTGGATGGGATTAAGTATTGGAGTCATTCTGGACACAAGAAGCCAAAGAAGTTCAATGTCACAGTTGTCAGAGACGAGACCGCGCCACAGCAATCGCCGGGAGCCAGAGGGGATTGTGGTCCTCTCGTATGCCTTTGCTTGGCGCGTTTGACGACGGGAAACACAGAGTTTTTACCTCCCACCGATAGAGATAGAGCTGCAGTAGGCTTGTGGTTTCGGCATTATATGGCTAGAGCAATATATTCGAGACGTTGCCTACCTGCATCCGCGTTATGAAAGTGTCCATTGTTAATTGGTAAGTCAAATGCAAGTTTTGTTAACATATATACTCCTTTTGGTTTGAAAATGTTTGGTTAAGTACCTAGAATTCAATAATTTGCTGTTTGTAGGTTTTAGATGTGTAGGAAGTCTTGTTTGAGCAAATGTTTGGTTTCTGCAGGTTAATCCTTAAGTGAGCTGCGTGAAATGGATGTACGGGGTCACAAAGTTGTTGATTCTTGATTCAATAATTGATGAAGAAATAAGAATTATTATTATTTTTTGATTGTTTAATTGATTTGTAAAAGATGATTTGTAAATGTTGATTTGTTTAATTGATGTGTACATAATTCCCCATCCAGCAACAGGTCTTAGTTTCGCATCTCGTTTGTTTAGTTACAACCATGAAATCATCTAATGTTGATCATGTTTGGATAGATTTGTGTTTTGGAGGGTCATGGGAGAATGTTCATGGTGTTTTACAATATATGCCTTTACCCATGAATCTTCAACTAAAACTGTCATTAAAGAAGTTAACTTATGAAACCCTAATGTTACGTGTTTCAAAAAAATTGAATTTAGAGCCCCTAAGTGTATTTAGGCTATCTTATCAGAGAAATGGTAAAGTTTATTTGTTAACCGACAATGAAGATGTTGAACGATTCATTGCTTACATTAATGTTTCAAGTGATGATGTTACATTGTATGTTGTTGAACCTAGAAGTAGTATTGTTGGGTCAGTAGCGGGTAGTAATCAACTAAGTGGGTCTCAAAACCCACAGCCTTTCTCTAATCCAAATCCAAATCAACTTTCAGCACCAAATTCCGGTTTTCGTATTGACCAATTAGACGATGATGAGCCAAGAGAAAAAATTGTGAGTACTAGTCAGTATTCGAAATTTGATCTTGGTCAATACCCGGACTTTGATATTGGTCAATACACGAATTTTGATGATGTTTCAGAAGAAGAAACAGACCCTGCGTGTAATGATTTTGATATTGGTCAATACCCGAATTTTGATGATGAAACACCCGTTGTCGAGGAAGATGTTGTTGATGATAATGAGGAGGAAGTTACGACTGTGAATGAACATGTTGAACATCCATTCTGTAATTCATATAATCCTGAAGAAGAAAAAGAAGAAGAAAAAGTCCCCGAAGAAAAGAAAATGCCACGGGAGTATAACTGGAATATGCCAGAATTACTTCAGTTACCGGAAGAAGAATTGGCAAAGAAAGCAGTTGATTGTTACACAAAAGTTATTCGTATCAAGAAAGATGATTGTTTTGATACAAAGGAAGACTTGAAGATAGCTTTGTATACGAAATGTGTGGAAGATGGCTATCAACTAAAAGTTAACAAATCAAGCAAAGATCGTTTCGAAACAAGGTGTACGGTTGACAAAAACTGTACGTGGCGTATGATTGCAAAGAGGATAAAAGATTGCGCAATGTTTCAAGTTAGGATCTTTATTGATAAACATACATGTTCAAGAACCCAAGTTTTTCCTCACCATAGACAGGCAAACAAAAAAGTGTTGGGTGGTTTTCTGGCTGAGTTAATGTTTTTGAATGGCAGGGTATATCGGGGACATGAAATTATGACTGACATGAATGCTCGGTTCACGATTAGTATATCATATTCTCAAGCTTGGAGAGCCAAATGTTATGCCTTGGAATTGTTGAGGGGGTCGCCAGAAGCATCGTTTGCCCAACTGCCGGCTTATTGTCATAATTTAAAGCTGAAAAATCCTGGGTCGGTAACTCATATCAAAACAGATAGAGATGGACGCTTTGAGTTGCTGTTTATCGCCATTGGTGCTGCGGTTAGTAAATCAATATAATTCTGTTGACTCATTTCTGTTAGTTACATGCATTTAAAATTTAAATGATTATATTTCTTGTGTATATTATTTTGTAGATTCGTTCGTTTATTACTTGCATGCGCCCAGTTATTATAGTTGACGGAGCACATTTGAAAGGTCGATACCTTGGAGTAAACTTATTAGCAGTAGCCATGGATGCTAACAATGGGATATTGCCAATAGCTTACGGGGTTGGCAAATCCGAAACCTCCGATTCATGGACATGGTTTATGGGGCATCTTAGGGATTGCATAGGTCCTATTAGCAATCTGACAATCATATCCGATTGGGCAAACTCAATTGACAACGCTGTTAGAAGGTGTTTCCCAGATGCTTTTCATGGACTTTGTGGTGTTCATTTGTATAGAAATCTAAAATCAAGGTCTGCTGGTATAAAAAAGCACAAATGGACATACTGGAAGGCTGTAAAGGCTTATCGGGAAGTGGATTTCAATAAGCATATAAACTGTTTAAGACGTGTTTTGCCTCAGTGTGCTCAAACACTAGAAGATGTCGGGTTTGAAAGATGGTCAAGAGTACATCAACTTGGAGCAAGATATGGTTTCATGACGTCTAATAGTGCAGAATCAATTAACGCTCTAAGTCGTCATTCCCGGAAATTACCCATTACTATGTTAATGGAGTTTTTTCGAGCCTCTATTCAACAGTGGTACTACAAGAAAAGAAACCATGCAGGTATTATTTCTTTGAATTTACAGGAACATTGGGATATATTTTACTAAGTATTATTTATTTAAATTTACAGGAACATTGGAACATCGTGTTACACCATGGACTGAAAAAAAGATAACGAAACGTGTTGTGAAGTCAACGTCATGGAGAGTTGAACCATGTTCAAACACTTTGTTTGAAGTACTGGATAATAACTTAAATGGGCTTGTCGATCTAAATGCAAGGACGTGTAGTTGTATGAAATGGCAAACATCTGGTTATCCATGTGGCCATGTTATAAAAGTTGCTCTTCATCTAAACCAAGATGATTCAAGCACATACGCTATGGATTGCTACACTACAGAAGTATATCGACAGACTTATGCCGAGATTGTCTACCCTATTTCACATCCTTCTGAGTGGGACATACCAGATGACTTACAAACAGTTTTGCCACCAACCATGGACAGAAGGCTACCTGGCCGACCAAAAAGTCACGATCGTATACCGTCTAAGGGTGAAGAGAAGAAGAGATCGACATGTAGTCGGTGCAAGGAAAGTGGTCATACAAGGTTGACATGTGGATCACCAGTGCCATCACAATCATCTTTTCCTCTACCAAAATATGGATCATCATCAAAATCCAAGCTCATATGGTGTCAAGAAAAAGGCAATCAAAATCGCAATCATCTTTAAAATCCCAATCACAACTGGCTTCACCTTTTGGGTCTGTTAACTTAGGTGATTTTTAAATGCAAACGTTGTATTATGTAGATTTTGTGTGAACTGTTAACATTTTCAGTTAGGCATGTATTAGTAACTTGAGTTTGAAAATTGCTATGATCTGTTCCAGTTGTTATCACTTAATAGGCAATCATCTTAATGTCCATCGCAACGCGGAAATTACTATCGCAATGCGAAATGAAAATCGCAACGAGAGAATCGCAATGCGAAATGAAAATCGCAACGAGGGAATCGCAATGCGAAATGAAAATCGCAACGCGAATTTAATTTCGCGTTGCGATTTTCATTTTCGCGTTGCGATTCTCTCGTTGCGATTTTCATTTCGCATTGCGATAGTACTTTTTGCCTTCAACATAATGCATATTGAAATCAACAAAATCAACCATTACATTTCAATCAATTAAACAAGCACAAATAAGAATTATGTTAACATCAATTAAACAAATCAACTTGTACAAATCACCTTTTACAAATCAATTAAACAATCAAAAAATAAGCAATAATTATTAGAGAAAATAACACTTCTACTATTGAATCAACTTTTGCAGCCATACATCATTTTCACGCAGCTCACTTCTGAGATTAACCTGCATAAACCAAACATTTGCTCAAACAACACTTTCTACACATCTAAAACCTACAAACATCAAATTATTGAATTCTAGGTACTTAACCAAACATTTTCAAACCACAAGCCTATAAACATACCAATTGTTTATGGACATTTTTATAACGCGGATGCAGGTAGGCAGCGTCTCGTATATATCGATCTAGCCATATAATGTCGAAACCACAAGCCTACTGCAGCTCTATCTATATCGGTGGGAGGTAGATACTTTATACTTCCTGTGATCAAACGGTCCAACGCCAAGCATACGAGAGGACCATAATCCCCTCTGGGTCCTTTCGTTTGTTGTGGTGCGGTCTCGTCTCTGCTAACTGTAATATTGAGCTTCTTTGGCTTCTTGTTTCCAGAACGAGTCCAATAATTTATCGCATCCAAGTATTTAGCCAAATAAGAGCTCCATCCCTTAATAATATCTCTTAAATCAGCCAATGATATGTAATTTATCATGCTGTCATATACTATTGCCTTAAGGGATGGGATCTGAAGCTCGACGAGAAGCCAATGGTTACGTTCCAAAACAGGGATAAACACCTGCAATCATAAGTAATAATTCATTCATTTGCGCACTTATTTATGAATACCTTTAAACTCAATCTAAAATAAACACTAACCTTATCGACCTCCCACCATGCAGGATAAAGTTTAGCTTGTCCATTGCCCAACGCAAATGATTCATCTCGTTGATTCTTCAAGTGAACTGCGTTAAAAGCCGTCGGCATTATTGTATACCGTGTATTTCTTTTATTTTCCTTAAGTTTCCTAATTATTAGTAGACGTGACACCCACGCATCGATATGCTGTTTTACAAAAAAATACATATATTAGTGAATTACATTAATTTTTAAACAAATTAATCAAATGAAAATATAAGAAAATATAAGACTTACCCCTCCATCGAAATAGCCATTGTCTTCGACCCCTAATAATACGCCCCACCAAGACCGATCAAGCAACAAATAGATATCATCATTGAGCTTGCATATGTCAGTGAAACACCCCTGGCTTCGCTCGTGTAGATAAAAATCAACTGCGGTCTTAGCCCAAAGGGTGTTATCCAGAATTGTGTCCGGTAGTTGTTTCCTCTCCTCTTCAGATACCGGTATGGTACTGGCCGGTAACTCATACGAGAGCCAACTTGAATCCATCATGTCCGGCACGTCAGAGGGTTTCTCAAGAATCCTACATATGACGCCATGTGAATCAGGCTCTTGAATGGTGGGAGGGACCTCTTCAACGATGACAGTGGCCTCTTGAACGGTGGGAGGGGACTCTCGAGGAATGATAGGGGCCTCTTCAACGATAGGAGTGGACTCTTGAGGGATGATAGGCGAGTCGGGCTTCTTCTTGCGGTGTCTTCGCACTATTGGGGTATACGGAGACTTAATAGCACGTGCACGCCGTCTGATGCGTGAACTCTGTCGTGCAAGAAAAACCCGACGTAAAGCATCCACCTTATCGGTCCGCTAAATAAAAATACAAATATCAGTAAATAAACAGACATGATATTTAAACAGTGAAAACAAAGATAAATATATTTCAAACTTTCAACCACAAGACAAAACAAAGACAAATACTAACTTCACAGTGTTAAAGTAAAAAGTTTAGCAGTTTTGGCAGCAACCGAATAAATTTACCAAGCAATCTAAGTGAAATGGTTAATTTAAGTGAAATTACGAGTAAATTTATCATCAAGTTAAATATGGAAAATCTTAAACTTACCTCGTTGCGTAGAGTATGAACCTCATTATGCAACGATACTACCATCTCACGTAGAGCGGCAACCTCACCACGTAAAGTAGACACCTCCACACGCCATGCACCATCGTTATCGCGTAGAGTACTGATCTCCTCACGCAAGGCATTGACCTCATCACGTAACTCCCTTGACTCATCCCGTGGAGGTGGAGAACAGGGAGATAGAAGTCGTGGCATCTTTGTCGGTCGCCTATCATGAGGTGATGGTGGAGAAGAGACTCGATGATGTGACGGGATAGGTGATGACTCTCGTTGTAGAGGTGTATAGTCGGGTCGATCAGGTGATGGCTCTGGGTGAGGTGATGGCTCTCGAAGTGGAGGAAGTGGAGGCTTCTCATCATTCGTGCCATCAAAAAAACGCTAACTAGCTTGCCACCAATCAGTGGCAAGCTCAGCCTCCGTGGGTGTCAGTCTCATTAATGGAGTGTTGGCCTCCTAATAATATAAAAACTAAAACAAAGTTAAACGTCTACTATTAATAACTTGTTTATATATGATAGTATTTGTGTTAACTTACATTATTTATTGTCGCATATGGTATTAAGTCTTCCCAATCCAACATACGTTTCCTCTTCCAGGAAATAGCCCTAGAAATATCATCTGAGGATTTTAATGCATATGTCCGCATGCTGGGGAAAGCCTCGAATATCCAAATCTACAAACAATATAATAACAAACATTAGTAATTATTAAATAATTAATTATAATTTTGAAAACATTATATAGAAATTCTTACCTTAAAGGCCCAAACAAAGCCTGACAAAGTGTATTTCGACCCATCGCCACGCAAACTTTTGCGGTCATCAAAGGCAGACGACAACTTAGTCCAGGTAGCTTTCCATATATACGAACCCCACGGAAACAGATTCCATGCAATTAGGTCCTCTACCAATAATATTAGCTCCTGAGGAATAGGTTGTCTGGCCTCTCTGCCTAGAAAGCCGGCATACAAAAGTAGTAGAAGGCATACTCGGACAACATCGACGTCATTCATCCGAGTAAAACCATCTTTCTTATTAAACAATTTCTTCATGTCGTCGACGTGTAAGTTCGGCTTCTCTATTGACTCATCAGGAAAAACCCTGGATAACCATGATGGGCGGGTGATATGACGAGTGTACCGGCCTACATCATCGTGTCCGAATCGTAGACCGGTGATTAAGCAGAACTCCTTCCGCCCAAAACAAGTATACGCCGGTGGAAAATGAAACCATATCTCTTCCTCACCACGTTGTATACTGTCAGGTAGATCGCTAGTCATGGTCTGAAGCCACAAATGGGTCAAACTAGCATCTCCACCCGGATGCTGTACTCTCAGCCATGACCCGAAGCAGGTTTCTTCAAACAATTTTCTTTGTGCAGGTGAAAGCTTCGAAGCAATTGTAGTGGCTAGGCTAACTTTATTCCTTAATGTCAATGAAGCCGAAAAAAAATTCTACAAAAAAACAATAAACATACCAAGTTAAATATACCAAAAATTACACTGTCAAGATATACCAAAAACAAAACAATAAACATAAATAGTAGTTTATTCTTGAAACTAAAATTTGCAACACTGTTTTGTCTTTTGGTTGAAATGAAAATCGCAACGAGATAATGAGAATTGCAACGCGGAAATGACTATCGCAATGAGAGAATCGCAACGCGAAATGACTATCGCGACGAGAGAATCGCAACGCGAAATGAAAATCGCAACGCGAAATGAAAATCGCAACGCGAAATGAAAATCGCAATGCGATTTTGGTTTCGCGTTGCGATTTTTATTTCGCGTTGCGATAGTTATTTCCGCTTTGCGATTTTCATTCTCGAAACTATTCTTCTTCTGCATTACTTCAACCAAAAGACAAAACAAAGACAAATACTAACTTCACAGGCTAAACAGTTTAGCAGTATTGGCAGCAATCGAATGAATTTAATAAGAAATCTAAGTGAAATGGTTAATCTATTATTGAAATTACCAGTAAATTTATCATCAATCTCAATATGAAAAACCTAAAATAATGCAAAAATTTCAAAATAAAAATAAAAAAAACTAACCCTCGGAGGTTGATTTTCCATTTCTGAATGATTGTGAGGGATTTTTGACTGTGAATGGTTGTGAGGGATTTCGCCGGCGATGGGGACGGAAATCTTCGGAGATGGGGACGGATTTCGCCGTAGAGAGTGAAAGATGGAGATGGGACTGAGTGTTGTGTGTTTGGGTTTGAGGTTATGAGTTGCGTGCGATTACTGTGGACGGTTCATTTTCCGATTTATTAAGAAAAAATACGTGTTTGGAATTTGAAAAAAAAATACGCGTTAATACGAATGGCGCTAAGTAAATCGCGTTGCGAAAGTCAGTATCGCGTTGCGAAAGTAAGTATCTCGTTGCGATTTTTTATTATCGCATTGCGATAGTCAGTATCGCATTGCGATTTTCTCAATTCGCGTTGCGATTTACTTATTCGCATTGCGAATTTCCCAATTCGCGTTGCGATTTACTTATTCGCATTGCGAATTGGGAAAATCGCAACGATACTGTAGACCATCGCAACGCGATTTTCAACTATCGCATTGCGAAAATGCAACGCGTATTTGCGATAATGGAGATCGCGTTGCGAATTAGCGATCACATTGCGATTTTGTTGGTCATTTTGGCAAATCCGGAAAAAGTTGGTTAAAATCGTATATTATATGGGATTTTTGGTCACTGAGGTTATTTTCTCATTTTTTTATGATAGTTACACTATGTCCATTTAAATTGATATCTTAGTTTCATCCCTACATTCACCTGAAATATTACTTTGATGATATTTGTTTGTAATTTTATTAATGTTTGTGTCATTTACTATTAAAATTGAGAGTTAATTTATTATAATAATAACTTTTGTGTGCTCTTCTATTAAAATTTTAACGTCAATAGATGAATTTATGAGTATTAATTTTAAATCAAATAATAAGTTTATAATTATTTACAATTAAAAAAATCAACAAACACAATTTTATAATCAAATGATTAGGAGAATAATTATTATCTTTGAAGGTTATTAGTTCGAGTACAAGCAACTGTAAGACACTTGAGTGTCTTTAGAATCTATACTACATTTGTAATAACTAATCACCACATATTAATAGAGAGGTTTAATTACATGGATGATAAAAAAAATAAGATATGTTTACTTTCGTTATTATTTAATTATGATACAATCACTTTTATTTTTATTTATCAAGATGTGGTCATTACGGGTTAATTGCCGTTAACAATTAACAAAATAAATGACACGATAGTTAATATAATCACATATTTGGTCTCTGTTATTTACATATTCTCTCAATTTAGACATACTTTTAAATGAATTTTAACATAAAAAATATATTTTTAAATAAAAATAAAATATTTTTAAATTAAGTAAATACTAAAATATATTTTATAAGATAAAATAAAAAAATTTATGTTAATATATATATAATATTATGAATATAAGTATTTATACACTAATATATAAAATATATATACCATGTTTTATACTTTAGACCAAGCAATAGTCTTGGCTCAAAGGTTAGGTTTAGTTTCCTAAGTTACCAAAGTTTGAATCTTTTTTGTCTTATTTTGCTTTCCTTTGTTTTTTTTCAACCAAAGAGTTAGCCATTCCACTTTTTGATTGGTGTAAATAAATATATTAAATTAAAATAAAAGTTAATCCTCCAATCGAATGGTGACACATGACATGAAATTTGACATCATTTGATTGGAGGATTAAATTTAATTTATTAAAAATATGACTAAATTGAGAGAATATATAAATGACAAAGATCAAATGTGTAATTATATCAAAATATTTAAATGTTGTTAACTGCACTTAACTCGGAGTGATTGCATCTTAATTAAATAAAAATGAGAATGAACATATTTTATATTTTTTGAAATTAGCTAAAAGTTGACAAAACACAAAGATAATTGATTATCCGTATAGTTAACACTAATAATTTTTTTTGCATATTTTTCTTAAAATACAAAAGCTAAATTTAAAAAAAATAAAGTTGTAAAAACTTATTTATTAGTTTAAAAAAGGGTAAATTATATATTTAGTACCTGAACTATCACTTTTATTTTGTTTTAGTACCTAAACTTTCAAAATTTTCAAAATCATATCTAAAGTTTACTTTTTGTTTCATTTTAGTACCCCCACCGTTAAAATTTTATGTACTAAAATAAAACAAAAAGTTAATAGTAGGATATTAAAATGAAACAAAAAGTTAACAATGGGTACTAAAAGTAAACGTTAGGTATGATTTTGAAAAAAGTGATAGTTTAGGTACTAAAACAGAACAAAATGATAGTTTAGGTACTAAAAATGTAATTTACCCTTTAAAAATAGAGAGAAAATTCGAAATTGCAGCATACCAAAAAATTGTAATTGAGAGGCAGCCAAAGGCCCAAAGAAACTTTATGCTGACATGAAAACGTAAACTTCCCCGTTCTCTGCCAAACGCGCAGTTTCGTCTCGAACCTTTTGATTCCTCTCTCTAGTTCCAATCATTTGTATTTTTGCTGCAAATCTTTTTTTTTTTGCAGATCCAATCATGAGAACCGAATAGTGAGCCTCTGCTTCCCTCTCCAAATTATCTTTCCATTTTGTTGTAATTATTACCTCTCATCGTATATTTCTGTTCACATTTCTTTAATTGTTTGTAGCGATTATCTGTTCAAGCTTCTGCTCATCGGCGATTCCTCCGTCGGGAAATCCTGTTTGCTTCTCAGATTCGCTGTAAATCCTAATATTCTTTAGCTCATTTATGTATTTAAATGTGCTTCTCATTTAAATGTTGAAATGAAGGCATGATATGTTTGGAGATTAAAAATAATGAATGAAGCGATTAGAACTTTAAGCTGAGAGAGATAGTGGTGGATAAGAATGATTAGAGGATGATGATTGTTGTAAGTAAATGTTTGTATATCTTAGTTATCGCATCCAATCTCAAATCTATGGAGATTACTGTTTGCTGGTTGGTTTGGTTCAATTCTGATGTTCATTGATTGTATTTAATTGTTTTGGCATTTGCGTTTTCTTCCCCATAGTAATTTAATAAGATGAATTTCTAATGAGCTTGATCTCAATGTTAATCTTAGACTAAATAAGGTCGAGAATTTTAAGTGTTTTTTTTTATAAATTTTCCAGGATGATTCTTACCTGGAGAGTTACATCAGTACGATCGGTGTTGATTTTGTAAGTTTCTTTCCCCCTTTGGAACAATTTTTTTATATATAATGGAAATTGTTTCCCTTTAATCATTTACCATAAATGTGAAAACAAAAAATTTATTTGATTGTTAATATCTAGAAAATCAGAACTGTGGAGCTGGAAGGAAAGATAATCAAGCTGCAAATTGTAAGTATAATGCAATTCTTTTGAAGTTAATTTACAATGCATTCGCAATCAACTTCCATTTTAAGCCAATAATTTCATTCTTTTCAAGTTAACTTCTGCTCGAAGCTTGTTTGAATATAGTTAACCTCTTTTCTTCTTTTTATATTTTTATTTTAAACTAAAATAAAATTCATAAATTTATAGTCTATATAGTTTTGAGAGTAGGTGTTGAGTGAAATTCGATTATTGTCACAGACCCTGTTTTGTGTAGGGGTTATTTTATAAGATAGACTGAGCTTGCCCATTGCTGGATGTTTTCAATGGATGTTAGAATTGTTTTCACAGTCATGGTTCACTCTTTTTTCCTTCAACTAGGCTTAGGAAGGTTTTTAAACGAGGCCCATGATTGTGTTTCGTTTTGTATGAGGTTTCCTAATAATACCATACAAAACAATATTTCATAAAAAAAAGTTTTGAGGGTCATTTATGAAAGCAGTTTACAATTTCATGATTCTTGAGTTAATTGTTCGTTTTATTGGGAAAAAGAAATACACTACAATGTAGATTGTTGCTTTAGATTATACTATATATTGTCATCTTTTAGCTTTATGGCTACGGTGTACTAATTTTTTTTGTTTGATTTATAGATGGGCTTGTAATGGTTGAGAAAGGGAAATCCTTTCTATCTGTTACTAGGAAGCTATAGCTTGCATAGCTAAAATAGCTTCACTTTTGACTCACCAGAAAAGGAATGTTTATCGGAAATTTTATTTTGTTCATCCAATCTGTTCCTTTCTTGGCAAATCACGGCCGTCTAATGTTGGGAAAATTAGTAACAAAGAGCCATGCATCACTCTTCTCTAAAGTTTTTTTCCCCATATGATTCAATTGGTGCCCAATAAACATGTGGTTCTTTACTCTTGTTTTTTTGTTCAGTGGGATACAGCTGGACAGGAGCGTTTTCGGACTATTACAAGCAGTTATTACCGAGGAGCTCATGGGATAATAGTAAGAAACTGGACCTGATTGATCTGAGGATTCTAAAATATTGTCCCAACTAGACCTCGAGGTTGGAATTGGGGTGTGTTTCAAACAAAGTTGTTCATCAAATTATTTGTTAATTAATATCCTTTGTCTCTCTAGCAAATATAATAAACATATAGCCAATATTCTGATGTTATTTCATCCTGCAAAATGTGATGCGAGCCCCAAAGGCCAAAACTACCTAATTCTCGAGTTATTGAAAGAGAAGGGGGCTGCCGTACTGAACATAGATATTGATATTCTGACTTTATGAATGCTGTTTGAATGTTTTAATCTGGGAACTTGTATCTTTGATTCTCTAGTTTTGCTTGTTCACGTTTTTGAATGCATGAGGTATCACAATTATTTTGACACTCTCGCTGGCCTCCCCGCTTTCATTTGCCGAAACTCCTATTAGTCATCTAGCTGGCATTTAAATCCAGATTTTCTGTCCGATTGCCATGGGATATATACTAACATGGCTTCTCTTAAACATTTCTGTCACCATATTTTTCGTTACGTATTCAAATTACGGTTTTCATAGCATGTTGAAGAACACAGATAGAAGATTATATCCATTTTTCTCTCATTAAATGATATTATAACTTTCGTTTTTTATTCTTCTTTTACCCTTGTATCTCAGCATTCTTTTTGTCTATTGGGATTTCCACAGATTGTTTATGACGTTACTGATGGGGAGAGCTTCAAAAATGTCAAACAGTGGTTACGCGAGATTGACAGATATGCCAATGACAATGTATGCAAACTTCTGGTTGGGAACAAATGTGATTTAATTCAAAACAAGGTTGTTGGCACACAAACAGCCAAGGTTTGTTTTGTTATTTGATTCTAATGTTTGAACTTTTATAATAAGTTTAATGTCTTCTTTACCACGGTGTTCGTCTCTTTTCGAGATTCCTACGGCATTTTGGTTTTCATTTAGAGACTTCTTGTGAATTATCGATGGTTGAGATGGCTAATTGTTTGAATTATTGAAATATGAAGTAAATGACGAGATAGTCTTAGCTCAGGCATCATAATTTGATTAATTTGCAATTATGCTCTTCCATGAACCGCAGGCATTTGCTGATGAAATTGGGATTCCCTTCCTGGAGACAAGCGCTAAAGATGCAATCAATGTGGAACAGGCTTTCTTAACCATGGCTGGAGCAATCAAGCAAAAGTAAAATAAGTCTCACTCTTTCATACATTCCATACCCCCCCCCCCCCAAAACAAAATGCTCTGATCTATTTAACTATTTGCTACTGATTGGTTATTGGTAAGATATTACAATCATCACCTACTATAATAGATTCTCAAACCTCTTAAGAACAATTAATAACGCTTTCGATGTATTATTCTGTCACATTGCTTGCTTATTACAATAGAGTGAGCTTATCACAGAAGAAAAATCTTTTACTTTTCTTGTCCTTAATTATGAAGTTTGCATGTATGATTTTGTATCAAAATCTGTGCAGAATGGGTAACCAGCCAACTGCTAGCAAGGCAACAACCGGAACGGTTCAAATGAAGGGACGGCCTATCGAAGAGAAGGGCAACTGCTGTGGTTAGTCAAACCATATTTGTGATTGACTAATATTTGTGTCCTTTATATGTTTAGAGAAAATTGTTATAACCTCTCTCTATGTAAAACCATATAATATTATTAATTGATTTTTAAATAATAATTCAAATGGAATGACTTTTTTTTTGTTTTTCTTAATAGAAAAATGAATTAAATTAAATTTCATATAATATATAATACTGTTTTTTGAAATTAAATTTGAAAAGTATACCATATTAATTTTTTATAATGTATTTAAACATTATATTTTTATATAATGTATAAACACATTAATTGAATTTTGTTTATATTATTTTAAATTTTAATTTATTTAAAAAATAGATTTAGGGTCATGATATTGACCTATGGTTGTTTACAATATTAGTGTTCAAGTATTTGAACTATATTTTCTTATATTGATTTATATTTTGTTATGTTAGTGTGTTGTTAGTGTTATTATATTGAATATTTTTATATTTAAACATCTATCATATGATCATCATATTGTTTTAAGTATAAAATATCTTATATAATTAATTTATAGGGTTTTTAATGTAAAAGCGTGTTTCGTCTATAAAAGGCGCACGCCTTCACCCCGTGCCCCGCACCCCTCTCCTAGGCTCTAGGGATTTTTTGCGTCTCGATACACCTTGCGCCTTTTAAAACTAAGGTCTTTAGTTTTGATTCAAGTGGTACTGTTTTATTTATACTTGGACGTTTCAGTTGATACGCACCGTTTCAAATTCGAGACAAATAAACTCTACTTTTATATTCAAACCTCAACCCGACTATTTGTTATGTAGCTATAAATGTAGATTGCAATATTTGATTCTAATTCTTAATTATATTATGATTTTATTTGTAAATAATATTTGCATCTCTTTCAAAATAAACTTTCCTTTTCTTCCTTTCGACGTTAAATGTGTGTTGTGTAAGTAAGCATTCATATTCATTATAGTTCTGCCTAATTAGCCAATAAATTCAAAAACATTTTTCCAAAAAACCAGTTATTTTAGTGAGATGAGACACTAGATTTCTTAAGCAAGATCAAGGGTTCGAATCCTGACGAATGGAGTAAATTAGGTTGGGAGGATCGCCATTGCTTCTACATTACCCGATCCAGATTATTCAATCTATAGATCGAACTCCGGTATTTATACAAAAAAAAAATCTAATTAGACTCAAATAGACTGTTGCATCTCAAGTAACAGATGATAATTATAAAATAACCATTTATTACAAATCAACAATATTAATAGGGTGCATTTGGTTCGGTTTTTAATAAAATAATTATTAAATTATATTATGTGAAATTTTAAAAATGAATGGAAATTAAATTATATGAAAATATAAAATTTTGATTCAGTACGATTTTGTAGTTTTTAGTTGTTTAACATTTTATAAATTCATCATAAATGTTTATCATTTTTTAAATTCGTCATTAAAAGTAAATTATAAAGTTCAAATCAAGTGTAAACACACAAGTTTGAATATTAAAAATTGATATTATGAATTTTAAGATTTTATATATTTTTAGATTATCTAATAACAAAATAAAAAACAATTTAATTGGGATCATTATGTTACAAATTGATAAGGTTAATGATCATAATATAATTTTTTAAATTTTAATGGAGAACAAAAGGAATTTTACTAAATACTAATGACCGTCGGTGCAGTTTAACAAAAACTAGGGCCGCATTACGAAAACAGCATATTAGCGATACATTTTTGAAAAGGGTAAATTATAAATTTAGTAACTAAACTTTACTCTCTCTCATATTTCACTAATTATACCTTAAATCCTTTTAATTTCATTAACTTAATACATTTGGTTTTTTTAGTCACTCAACCATTAAGTAGTTAACGATATTATAATGAACTGTTATATGGATGCAAAACGATATCGTTTTAGTGAAAATTTTATTTTTTAAAATGGAATTATTTGTAACGTTGTTAACTATTTAACAGCCGAATGACCAAAATATGAGAGAGAGTAAAGTTCAGTACTAAAAAAATTCAATATATTAAGTTCAGTGAGAAAATTGAAAACTTTTAAAGGTCAGTGAGAAACATAGGAGAGAGAGTAAAGTTCAATGACGAAATTTGCAATTTACCCTTTTGAGAAGAAGAAGCAAATAGAAAAAAAATAGCATTGGAATATAGGAGAGACCGATTTATCTTTCGCTGCCAAGGAAGAAAGAGAAAGATGACTGAAATTTCAACAAGTAGATCGCTCCGTTTCCAACTGTTCTTTGCTTCCGTTTCTCTACACTTCATTTCAGGTTTGCTTCCTAGTTCAGAATACTCGATAATTTGTTGTGTTTTCTAAAGGAATCTTATGCTCTTTGAATTGTATTTATCAAATTGTTCTGCTCGGATCTCGAGTCATTGGTTGCCCGGAATTCAAGTTTACTTTTTCTTTCTAATTTATGTATCGGACAATTTATGTTCTTTTGTTTGATTACTTAATGAACACTCAAGATTTTCTGTCTTGACTATTACTTTTCTCTGTTTGGCTGCTGAGAAAATTGACATCCAATGAACGTGAAAACAAAGCATTTTTTCCCTGTTCTTTTTGGGAGGGATGTGGAATCTGTTGTTCCAGTTTGCTTTTTTGAATCTCAAACTTGTAATAGATCTGCTAGTTAGCGGTTTAAGTAGGCATTTGGTATGTTTATAGTATGAACAAACCAAGTTGGGCTTCTAATTCAATGTAGGTGTACCGATTTCCGTTGAATCTTTGGAAATTACGATGATTGATTAAATGAAATTCACATGAAGCTATGTTATCATGCATGGCTGATCTAGATCATTGCATTTTTGTTGCAGATATGGGAAGATGGTTCATTATTCCTTAGATTTGGGTTACTTGCTTTGTGTGTTAGCTTTCAGCTTGATTTGATTGGCATACTATTGATTCTGTTGCCCTAATGGACTTCAAATTTGAGATTGTTCTTATTGCTGCTTACCTAATTATTGAAAGTGTTGATCAATTTGTTCTATTTTTCAGGTTTTTGTGACGACTCTACAGATTCAAAAAACAGCTCAAAGACGAAACATGATACGGTTAATAATACTGGGGCCAAGGTAGTCCTCATATTGCTTGGGCTTATTGCAGTCGGATTGTTTTCCTTTTTCCTTTTCAAGTTGTGGCACAAAAAGAAACGAGACGAGCAATATGCTCGTCTTCTAAAGCTGTTTGAAGAAGATGATGAGCTTGAGCTCGAGCTTGGCCTGCGGGACTAGCTAGCTCCACAGTGAGAACTGAGCATCCTATTTGAGGTGTGTAAATAAATTTTCTAGTCATCGATTACCAACATTCAAGGAGGAAGTAATTCTTCATCATCCACAATTGTAATGGTTGAATGTAGATCGAAAACATTGTAACCATTTTCATTGATCCAGCCGTTTCGGCATCGCCATATTAGGCACCCCTGTGAATTCTAATGTTCGACTCTCAAGTCTATATCTTTACGCAGCTTGGCAAATTGGTTCCCCTTCACTTACCTATACATGCAACACAGTGGTGACCGGCGATAGTGGGACTTAGTTCCATTGTCGCTGTAGAATGTCGACCTCTTCTTTTGTTTTTTCGTGCTTGACAATCATTTAACTCGTACTGATTTTCTAAATAGATACATTATGCAATGATCTGTTATCTGGTTTTGCATTTCGTCTTCGGTTTTTTGTTTATTCGTTTAGTTGTTGATTCTTGATACCGAGTTTGTTGCTCTTGATTTGCAGGCTGAAATGGTATCAGTGGGTTGTATTGTTTAGAGAACTCAAATTTTGTGATGGTCAAGGCCAGAAATTTAGGCATATCCTGTGGTAAGGTCAGATAAATTTTCAACCTTAAGCTGTACTATTTGTAATGATATGTTCAAATGATTTTTTTGGGGTGCCATTTTGTACTGTTTGTAAAGAATTATAAATATTTTTCGCATGTTATGTATTTTAATTTTATCATTTTCAGTACTTAATTTTAGTTTTCTTAACATTTTGTTTTACATAATGCTTAAAATACACTATATATGATCCACAAATCTCTAAATCGAAGGTTATAAGAGAATTCAACTAATTTTTTTTAGTGTAAACTATATCAGTGATCACATAATTATAACTCATTTTTATTTTGATCACCTTTTTTGAATTTTTGTCAATTGGGTCACTCAACTATTTAAATGCATTTAACCACACCACTTGCCGTTAACAATTAACGGTAGTGTTGGCGTGGCATTTAGTAAAATTTATATAATTACATATTTGGTCACTCTTACTTATATATTCTATCAATTTGGTCATACTTTTAATAAATTGAAATAAATAATTTATTAATTGTCACGTCAGCACTACCGCTAACTGTTAACGACAAGTGGTCTGATTGAATGTATTTAAATAGTTGGGTGACCCGATTGACAAAAATTCAGAAATGATTGTTAAAATGAAAAGGGGTATAATTAGGTTTACCCAAAATTTTATAATAACAACGGTGTCATCCGAATAAATATTTAATCAAGCTTACAGAAACTTCGATACAAATGTATAAAGGAAAAGCTTTAGCTTTATGTTTGAAACAAATGTATCAAGGAAAAGCTTAACCTTCGAATTAATACGATTTGGTCACCAATAATTTCATTTTTCTTTATTTAATAAATCTTCATTTTTCTAACGAAAATATAAATTTTTTTATCTTGTTTCACAGTATTTTAATAAGAGTTAATTGCATCATACGTCCTCAAAATATGACCGTTATTATAAATTGGTTCTTAAACTTTTAAATGTTTCAATTTTAACCCTAAACTATGATTATTATTCTAAAGTAGTCTTCAAACTTTTGAGTATTTTAATTTCATCCCCGAACTATGATATTCATTCTAAATTGGTCCCCAAACTTTTTGAACATTCCAATTTCATCCCAAACTACACATATATACTAATCACATCCTTTGTTAGTAAAATCGTTAGGCCAAGTTATGTTATTATATGTATGAAAAAAATGAAATTTAGGTTAAACTGTGGTTGAAACTAATTACATATTTGAATGAATTTAGGTATGAAATTGGAATATTTAAAAAGTTTAGGGATTAATTTAGAAAGAGGTCGTAGTTTAAGGAAGAAACTAATATGTTTAAAAGTTTAAAGACTAATTTAGAATGAGATTCGTAGTTTGGAGATGAAATTAGAATATCCAAAAGTTTAAGGATCAATTTGAAATGAGAGTTATAGTTTGGGGACATACGATGCAATTAACTCTTTTAATAATAACAATCGTTTAATAATATCTTTAAAACGTTAAGCGCAAACCAAGCGATCTCATTGGTAAACGAATTGTTGTTATTCCTTGATGTCCCAAGTTCGAGCCCCAAAAATGTCAGGGGTGTAAGTATTCAATATTAAAATAATTGAAAGTTATCTTCGAATAAATATTACCTTATACTTAAGTCATATTATTCAAAAAAAAAAAATCTTTCAAACGTTACACACATGCCTTTAAAAAGGTTAAAACCCTTACTCGAGCAACTCTCATGAATTATGCCTTTACTTAATCATTTAACCCTTATAATTTTTGTTTAGAGAAATACAAGTGGTAGTGGTATTGTTGTTAAGACCCAAAATTTAGAAAATTCCGACAATTTTAGCCTAATATCGTAGGTGACGAGTTTTAATAAAAAATATTTTTTAATTTAAATTTTAACCCGATGTGATAAAAATTAATAAAAAAATATATTTTATTAAAATTCGTCACCTCAAAGTAAAGAGTTTCCAGACACCGTAGCAAATACAATAGATCAAACTTATACTTGCCCTATTTTCTCAAATAATTTACCCGTTTGCCTTGGTGGGCCAACCCCCCCTCCCCCGGAAAACTCCCCCTCTGTAATTTCCGGTATCAATGCAAACCCTTTTTCTGCAAACCCTGAATTTATAAGAGGGATTCTGCTCTTTCAGATTGTTCATCAGGCAAGTTTATTATCAAGAATAGATTTGTTCCTACATCCTGCAAAGCATGGAGTAGATTTCTCTCGCAAAGCAGCTTCAAGATACAATATTTTCATTGGATAACGATAGTATATATATATAGAAAGTGAGCATGTGTTGATAAAATATACATACATCCTTGATGATGCTTTGCTTGGTTTTGTAATTACACTTGGGGGGACACAAAATTATGTTCATGCGGTGGCCAATAGATGCCTTCCCTTGGGCATGGGCGAGGAGCATGTTGCGCAATGTGGGTCGGATGCCGCTCTCCCGGCATCACTACCGAGAAATCGGATGCGTGTGGTGCCGATACCTGCCATCACAACATTCATACATACATAAATACATACATCGAACATCAGTTCAGTTACACCAGAGAGATGCAGATGATATAACTTGATATCTTGATGAGATAAAGAACCTACCCTTTCTTGATTCCCAAGTTTCTGAACCGTCCCGGGTCGTAAAGCACCGTTCGTAACGTGATCGGGTGAAGAGAAAGCGGGATTAGGCCGGAAAAGGTGTTCGAAGATGGCCATTATGAGAAACATCGATATCAAGATGGCTGTAGCAACAAATCCAAAAGAAATTGCATTCATGGATGTTCCAAAGCTTTTCCAAGGAGTTCCCTTGTCGGCTGCTACTGCTTGAGATGGACTCGGATCCGAACTCGTATATATGTTCCATGGCCTCGATCTTTCAGTACCAAACTCACTCATAGTCGAACGAATCTTTCTTTGAGCTTAATTAAAAAATAAGTGCCCGAATCACACCTCGTATTCATCAATTGTTCAAAATCCCTGAAACAGAAACAAAAACTATGTGATCATAGATGTAGGATGAAAAACCGAGCAAACGACACCGACCGGGACTTACCGATGACTCTCGGATGATCCTAAACGTGTCTGCAAGTGAATTACATACACCATGAAGGGATATATACTAACCTGTTAAGATTCTGGTACTGGGAATTTGGGAGCAAATGTGATCTTGAGACCCTTTTGATCCTATAATTCAACTGCCCCTGGAAAAACAAGACATCCACACTTCTCAATGAACTATTTTAAAGCAAGTAGAGAGAGCAGAGCAGCCTAGCTTTATACCCTGATTTGAAAATGTAAAGACAAAGTTATATGACAATCCCGTAAAGCAGTACACTTTGCTTTTGATGTCCTTGATGTTACATTATCTTGATGCCTAGCTTAATGGATACTGTACCTTGTCTGAAGGAGCACAACCCTAAAGAGATCAAAAGCAACGAAGCCTTCCTGTTTGGAAGAGCTACAAACCTCAAAAGATTGGCTTAGGAGGTGAGTATTCCGTATTCGAGCGAGTCTAGTTAAAAAATTAGAGTTAACCGAGTTGACGAATCTTACTTTATAACTCAATCAGGATTGTCAAGCAGCTCCAGTATAATTATAGTTATTAACTGCAAATTTCAGAGATAATAATTACTCCCACTAAACTACATTTCAGCAAATTTTCACATGAGAGATGATTATAGTTATCATTAAATTACAATATTAGATGGCAAAACCTTCCCTAAGATAAACTATTTAGGTGTAATCATGGGAAACATGACAAAATCTCACATAATCTCCAACAAGAACTAAAGGATGTGAAAAAATAAATAAAATAAAGATAAAGGTTAAGGCTGCTGGAGACTACTGTTTTTAAGGCTGAAACAACTAAAGATTGCTGTAATTTTATAGTATAAAAATGGTTTGTAAATTAGGGAGGGCATGGACCAAACTTTATTGGTTTTGACTCGACCCAATCTAATAAGGTCGGAATTTTTAAAATTTTTTGAATTCGAATCGGAGTCGGATTTTTTAAAGTTATGTTCGGGTTGAGTCCGGATCGAATTTAAGGTGAAAAATATTTAACTTGAAAAAAATTGTAATTTTATCTTATATATTTAAGGATAATTACAATAATACTCATCTATATACAATTTTCTTTCAATTAAATTCTTATTTTTATTAAATAAAAATAATTTTTCAATAAATATATTATTTTGGGTTTGGTCGAATCATGTCGGATTCGGATTTTATCTCAAAAAACTAAGTCAGGTTCAGAACGGATTAAAGGTATATATTTTTTTTCGGTCGAATTTTAGTCGAGTGAAGGATTTATAATTTTTAGATCGAATTAAATAGATTAAAAACCTAACCTGACCTGACCCATGATGATTTGATGATCCCTATTTGTAAATGAAAATAGAAATTGAATATGCATGTGACCAAAGCAAACATAATACAATAACAATGGAATTGAATATTTAAGGGTAAAAGAGGTGAGAGAACCGAGGTTGTGGGATACCTTACAGCGATTCAGTAACGGACAGTGTCATGATTCAACAGAAGAAAGAAGAACGGTCTGACATAAAAAAGGAAAAGAGCTAAAAAGGAGGCTCATGTAGACCACAATTATTCCTCATCTACATGCATACATACATGCATATATGCATATATATATATATATACATGCATACATATATACATGCATGATAAAGCTGGTGAGCAGCGGCGGATATATGCATAAGTCAGGTGGACATATCTCCATCCTCAAACCCAATTTTTTTTAGGTTAATTGTTTATTTTATTTAAGATATTTATCTTGATATTTTAACTGTGCATACTCCATACAAATTTTTATTATTATTAATATATAGGGATGATTAAAAAGCTCGAATTTGATGGGGACCCGACCCAACCCTAATTAATTTTTTTTGAAATTTTGGGATTTGGGGTGGGATAAGACGGGTTATATGATAAATAATTTTGGGATGGGTTGGTTTTGGGTTTAAGGTGGAAAAAAACCAACCCGACCCAACTAGGTTTAAATTATTAATTTTATTTATATTTATATAATATATTTAAGTTTTTAAGGATTTTTATTTTTATATTATTAAAATAAATTGTCTAATTATTAAAAATATAAAAATTAGACAATTTATTTTAAAATGTTAATATATTCGGGTCAAGTCGGGTCTAGGTCGATTTTTCCTACAAGGCACTGTGATTGGTGTAATATTTGCAAAATTTTTCCTGTGGTTAACAGGCTCCTACAAGGCACTGTGATTGGTTTTTCTTCGTAATTAAAGGGACCAACTCTCTTTCCCGCGCTCTCAAACAAGTATTTCCATAAAGCCAAGAATCCATACAATTATATATTCTGGGAAAGGAGAGAAAAATGAAGCAATAATTACAGCACAAATTATGGAAAGGGACACTGGGAAAAGAAAGAGAGAAAAGAGGGTGTGTTTTTCCTTACCTAAGATGCATTGAGTGAGACTCTTTGTCAACAAGATAATCAAAGTGTCCCAGAATGATGTGAATGCCTATATGCCTACCCGAAAATGAATCAAAATCTTCTACTATTTTCGCTATAACGAGTATATCTTGAGTTTTTTACGTTAGATCGAGAAGTTTTAAGATATGTTAAAAAGATAATTAAAAGACGATTCATACGTAAGAATCGTCTGAAATATTATAGTATATCAGCTGAGATTTAAATCTTCGTATGTGTACAACATAGGACATTGGTCGTGTAGTAAAAAGAATTCACCATGTTTTCTTGCATAATTATTCAAACAAAACTGCTTGATTAAGCAAAAAGGTCATTTCAACAGAAGATGATTGCTCACCCATTTCCATGTAAGACATATTTGTAAAAGTGAAGGGACCCCATTTGATAAAAAAAAAACCCTTCTTTTTCACAACCAAGTCCCTTACTCAACCAACCTGTTCCCTCTCATACATGATTTCACTTCTTTAATCTTTATCACACTCGATAGCTTAGCTTTGCTCCTTTTTCCTTCTGTTTTGTAGGGTTCATTCACATTCACCACTCACCAGTGAAGTTCCCACTTGTTTCCATGTGCACCTCTCTCTTTGCGCCTGTAGACATGATCATGCCATGGTTGAATCAGACGCAGATTCAAAAATATTATCATCTCTTGTTTATTATGTGCATGTGTCACTCTTACACTTTATTATCCTCTTTCCTATGTCTGATTGAATGCACAAATGTTTCCTTTTCGATACAAGATTAATGTCTATCGTCTCTTTAAGATGTGACATTCTCTTATATTTAAACTCGTGATATCATGCTCAGGCTTGTTTCTAAGATTTTGGTGGCCCTCGGGCGAACCAAAAAAATTAGCCCCTTAATCACGGATTTAAGTTACAATTTACGTTTGAGTCTTCGGTCGCGTTGCGTTTATCGCCATCGCGGACATCAAACATGATATTGTGGTCAGTGCAAGTATCGTGACTGTGAACTATTAATAACATATGCTAGTGTGGACATAACAATTATGGATATCGGGTTTGAGACGATGTTATTATCATATTGCATAACGATCATCATTGTGGTTACAGATCGTTTGTAACACCTATAGCCTGTATACATCTCGAAATACGAGCTAAAGATATTACACCAACTTGACACACGTTCACTGAACATAAATGCTTAAAATTTTGTTTTCTTTTAAAACATTTCTATTCCGATTTTAAAATTATTTCCCTAACCACATAAAATCATAAATTAATAATTTGACATCGAAAAACCAATCTGTTTTCAGGCAGCGTTTAAACAATTTAGTGTTGTTTCATAAACTATATAACACTGCCTAAACACTACTAAATTTTAAAATAATTTTAAACATGATAAATTACTCATTCATAAATACGAATATAACTAGTCTAATCAAAATAAAGTGGTCCTAATTTACTATTACATAACATTTAAAATAAATTGATAAAGCATACGGATAACATAAATATACATGCCAGCCAAAAGTAACATCAAAGATATCTTACTGATACTGATAATATAGATGATCTCTAAAAAGATGCTCGAGAGGCTCCTCACATCACATCCTTATCTCTATCCAAACCTACGCATGAAAACCATCACGCGTTAAGTATAACTTAGTGAGACAGTAATAACTCAATGTGAGAAATAAACATATAAAATGTCATGTGTAAATTAAAACATTAAAAAATAAATCAAATAAAATCTCAAAACGTTCAAACCAATTTATTCACTTTATCTCTTCATCATAAACCTGAAAAGAATCATCTTATGATTTTATCAAAAATCGTAATAATCAATGTCTGATAGAATAATCATATAACATTTATTTTCAGTCATAATCATATAACATTTCTTTCCAGTCATACATCTTTCATAACCCAAAGTATATTTAAGAGAATGCAAGGCATGCGAGTCGGATGAGTGTGAGCAATAAACACTTCAGTGCTGTCATCAAATCAGACTATGCACTCCAAGTGCAATCATATAATCTGCACTAACGGTATTACACATAATGTACACTAATGTACCAAATCAAAATCAGATTCACTCCACCTTATGGCATGCCAATTGTACCTAAGACTCTCAATGCAACATAAAATGAGCTTTCAAGTCATTTCAAGTTCATATTATAGTCAACATTTCAATATTAAAATCATTTTTAATTCAACGTCATAAACATAAACTTGGGCTGTTCATAACCTAAATCATTCATAAACTTTACAAAAATATTATGAAAATAATCCATAATTAAAACATAAATTATAATTTTAAAACAATATGAGGTTGACTTATCACAAGTTGTCCTCGATCAGAATAATTAAATAAGTAAACTACACTCACATTTGCCTCACTACAAAACTTTTATACAAACACCTTCTTACGAGCTTTTTCCTTTCCTTTCGAGTAATTTGGATCGTTAGATTTTTCGTAGCCTGACAACATTACATAATAACACAAGTATTCGAATCATATGTTAGTATCGTACTAACATAATCCAAACTTATTGATATAAAAATCTATAAAAATAAAATCGATACTTACTCGATAGGAAACTAAATCATATTTCCAACATAATTTCAAACTTCTCAAAATATTCATTCAATTCCAAAAATATTTATTGTCATCATAAACCTTCAATTTTTTTTTTCAATTCCACAATCAAGCCACTAATTATGAATTCTTTCTAGAATTCGCCTTAACTTTTCCATTAACTTCATAAACGCCCTTTCACCATTATGATTATCTCACCTTAATTACTAAAATTTCCAACACCTTAATAAATTTCTCAAATCAATACTTTAACATTCAAAAATTTGAAATTTCATCCTAAACTCCTTAGGCTTTTCGAATTCAACCTCCAATCTTTACAAACTTGTAATTTGATCCAAACTTAAATAATTAAACCCAAAAATCAGCATACTAAATAAAATTTCCATCATTACAATTTCTTTTTCAAAATAATACCAACATAGTCCCAAACTCACAAACAAGTCCCTAAATTTTGGGACTTTTCGTATTCCACCTTGACATTTACCAAATTTGAAATTTGGTTCTAAACACTTTCCAACTTAAAAATTCCATCCTTGCATAAATGAAATTTAACATTAGATACCCAATTATCACATTCTTGCTATAATGTCCCTTGATTCTCACAACTTGCAAATTAAGCCTCTTTTCCAATTCAAGCTTCCAAATTGTTCCAAAATGATCTCTAAATCACATAGAACAATTCCAATATCAATTCTACATTATAGGAATTTTTTCAATATTTTCCCTTATTTAATCTCCTATGGCCAAATGCTTCATGTTACCTAGTGTGGACTTTTTGATAACTTTCAAGCATGAATTCATATTCCTTACATTAAATTCATGCTATTATAATCATCATAACAACAAATTAAATCCAACTCCATCAATTCTCCATAAACCCTAAGTTGGCCCAACCTAATATAAGCATATACAAATAATTTCAATCATCATACATGCCGTAGAATTAATCTCCAACCTCAAAAACATAATAATCTTTAATCAAATATTCAAAATCCATAAACCCTAATCATCAAATCTCAACATCCAAGCATGATTAGCATGTATTTCTTATACCAAAAGATAGAGAATTTGATGGAGAACATTTTTCTATTTCACAACTTAATCCAAAATCCTACTAAAATAGCTCAAAAATGAGAAAGAATTTTTTTTTCTCTCCTTGTAGGGGTTCATGGCAGCAGCTGATGGAGGACGAAGATGGTCTTGATTTTTCTAGTAATTTTCATAATACACAAGTCATTTAAACTAATTTAATTGAATTTAAATTTCAATTAATGAAAAATCTCCAAAATTCCATTAATGAAACTTAATAATTACCAAATGTCATTGCATTATTTTCCATTAAAATATTCCTTAGTCAAATATGAATCAATTTGCCTTTGACTTTCTATTTTGGCCATGCAATTTTCAAAAATTACATTTTAGTCACTAAATTTCCACTGTTCGGCCAAATCTGAAAAATTACACTGATATGTGCTAAATTTCTGTGAGCTAAAATATGGAAATAATATTTCCAAACCTTATATAACACCTTCAAATTTTTGTTAAATTCCGGTTCGATCCGGCTATCCAATTTCTATACCAAACTTTATCACTTTATAACTTTTAACGCAAATTACGTACAAAAAATCTGATTACCATGAAAATTCTTGTTTTAGGCCAAACCGTTCATTTATGGGGTAAAATATATAACTTTTTAAAATTCAATTTTTTGTCCCTAAACTTTTCAAAGTTTATACTTTATCCACCAAACTTTCTAAACTTACAATTTAGTCACTAACAAAAATTTGGGTATTACACCGTTATTTAAGTAATTATTTCTAATAACAAGTGTTGAATTTTTTTTAAGGGCAGCTCTATGTTAACAAGTTTTAAGAAAAATAGACTCCTAATAACAAATATTAAAACAAATTTATGAGTATGTTCATAACAACACATATTGAAAAAAAATAGACCTCTAGTAATAAAAAGTACGGAAAAATTTGGACTCATAATAACAAATAAATATTAGAAAAGAAATTAAATTTTAAAATGGTGCCCCTAATAACAAATGATGAAAAATTGGCCCCTAATAATAATTTTTGAAAGTAATTGGGCCTTTAATAACAAATGTTAGAAAAAATATTGACAAAACATTGGACACTTATAAAAAATATTAGAAGAAAAATAAATTATAAGAGTTGGCCCCTATTAATAAATATTGGAACAAAATTGAGCCCATAATAATAAATGTTGAACAAAATTAAACCCTTAAAAGTAAGTATTAAAAATAATTGGCCCTTATAACTAATATAAAACCATTTTTTTACAAGTATAATATATAATAAAAATTTTGGACTCTGAGCAGGTGCCCCGCCCATATACAACCCTAGTCATCCTCAGAATTGTTCACCTCGTCTACTTCAACCACTGGCTAGAAATATTTAAAATATATAAGAATTTGAAATTTTTAGAAGAGACCATCGCCTCCGTCGACATCTCTCGATACTTCCCTACCATCCATAGGTTTCAAAGATTAAGATTAAAAGAATAAAATGGCTTCAAAGTGGAAATTTTGCAGAAAAGTGAAGCTACAACCACATTTCAGGCTTCAACATCTAGCTACAAATGAGGCCATTTTAACGAGGCCTAGCTTACGTGAAAGTGTAGCCAATATTACGAGGATCAGTCCAATACTTCAAACTGGATAACATTCTGCCTGACCCTCTTTTGGTAATTTTGGCCCATACCATAGACAGATTAATTATTTAACCAATACGGCACCAGATTTTTTATTTTGAGAATTACGGTATTTGATACAGTAATTTAGAACTCGTCATTTTGATATGATCTCAAATTATTTGAGAAAACTCATCATGTAGACGTTACGAGTTTGTCCCGCACTGATCTCAAATTATTTAACCAATTTTATCCTCTCTTTTCACTTCTGCCCAAATGAACAACCCATTTACTATACCTCATCAAGCAAGTTTTAGACTTGGATTCTTAAAAAAAATAGACTTAGGGGATATTTGTTTACTTCAGAATGATTAAACGCTGAGTAATTCAAATGCTGAATGATTCAGAGGCTCTGTATGAATTAGCTCTGAATGTGACATGCTGTTTGATAATGACTCTGAATCATTCAGAATATACTTCTGTGCTGAACGGTTCAGTATTCAGCGCTGAACGATTCCATTAAGTGGCAAACAAACAATCTCTTACTCTTTAGATCATACTAAATCAATTAAATCTCTCTGTCTTATCATTATTTATTTATGAATCATTATATCAATATCGTGGATTATTATATTAATATGATTGACTGTCACGTTAATATCATAACGTCAGTTTCTGTCAAGTGAAAAGTAACATTAATGTAATTAAAAACAAATGACAACATTAATAATTGAGGTGGAGTATAAAGATAGCTAAACTTTGAGTAAAATGATGGACATATTTGCAATATGAGAAAATAAAATGTGTTGACGGCGAACTTGGAAAGAGTGAACACTCAGCTCCCACCATGAAAATATCCAACCACTGCGGTTTGTTCTGTTGAGGCACTGCATTTAAGTAATTGATCCACGGTGAACTATTAGTCATTGCAAAATGTTCGGACTGTAAATGACTCGAGTCAAGCTCGAATATTATTAGGTTCGATTCAACTCAAAGGTTTAAAGTTAGGTTTGACTTGACTCGTAAGTTCAAATTATCAAGTTCAATTCGAATTTAAAATAAAAATTGGAGCTCGAAAAAATTTGAACTCGAAACATCCTTAGACTCAGCTCGATCGAAGCTCAAACTCGAGCTCAAATTTGAATTTTAAATACATAAAAACCTTATTTATATTATAAAAAATGGCTTATTACCAAAATAAGTGCCCAAACTATACATCGATTCTCGGATAGGTGCCTAAACTATTTTTTAACCCATCCAGGTGCCTAACGTAACAAAAGTGTTCGGGCTGTCAACGACATTAATTTTCTCGTTAAGTGACATGTGTCACAATCTGGTATTTTATTTTTTTATTTAAAATTAAAATAAATTAAAAGTATATATATTTTTAAAGAAAAACATAAACATTTTGAAATAACCCAAAAACTTTGAAAACCTTCATTTCAACCCCTAAACCCCGTCGATCATCACCCTTTGCCAACAACAAAGCTCCACCCAACCTCATCTCCCCGTGACGACCAAAACCCCCCATGAAATCGTGACCAATCGATAGCGAATCAACATTTTATAGCCCACAAACCCTAGGATGAAAATCGCGATCCCACGTGATCTCGTCGACCAACCGACGACAACTACGACGACATATGACTAAGAGGATGGCATGGACTATGTCGACGGCGGTGATCATGACCGAAAATGGGGGCGACAGCGGGTTAAGGATAGGATTTGGAGATTTTAAGTATTTTGGGGCTTTTTTATAATTTAAGAGAAAATAGAGTTTTTTAATAAATATAATAATATTTAAAAAAATATCAAAATACTAAATTGTGACACACGTAGCTTAACAGGGGAAATTTATGTCGTTGGTGTAAGCACCTAAATTGGTAACGTTTGTAACGCTAGGTATTTGGATGGATCAAAAAATAGTTTAGACACTTATTCGAGAACTGAAGTATAGTTTGAGCACTTAATTTGGTATTAAGCCTAAAAAAATAAAATATCAAAATCGTTTTTTCAAGTTAGTCAGTGAGTTTTTCAAGTCAGGTATCAAATAATTCTCTTTAGCTCATTAAGAACTCGAGTCTATTTCATTCGATTCGAATGTTGATCGAGCTTTGACCAAATCAAACTCAGTAAATTACGATCTATCTCGTATCATTTACGGCCCTACCCATGCTTTACTAGGAAGGCGCGAAAGCTGCAAGGTTTCGGCTTCCATGCGCAGTTCTACGACTCCAGGATTGATTTGCTTGCTATTCTATGTACACTTTCATGAAAGTTTATAAAAATATGAAGAAACTGTGGTCTATTCAGAGCACGCCTCCCATGAAAGTTGAGGGCAAACTTTGCTTTATTTACAAGATGTATTCTTTTTCTTTTTCTGTTTCTGTTTCTGTTTCTCTTTTCTTTGCCAAAGGTTCCATAATATAAGGGCTCATGTATACTTCCTCTAGGCCTTTAAGTAAATTCAAGGCAAGCCAGCAGCGCAGGCATCTTTAGAATAAAGGTGTTCAATCTGTGGGTAGCCCTCCATCTGCTGGGACACCCACCCCAATCAATGGACAATGGTGCTCTTCACATAACCCTATATTGATTTCGAATTTTAAATCACAATCTCCTTTTAATTCATGAATAGAGTGATAAATGATTTATAGTTGATATCGAGATAATTTGTAACTTGTTAGAGCTTGATTCAAATTCGATCTAATTTAAAGTGATTATATAAAGTAGAAAACCTAGTTTGATTGAGAGTAGAAAATCTATTATATTTCTAGTTGAGTCGTTTTTATTTTAAAAATTCAAATTCAAAACAGATTGTGTAGGATTTTTTAAGAGTGTGGTCGGGTTCGGGTTTAGACTGAAAAAACTCGACCCCACCTAATAGAATATTATAATTATCCCTTATTTTACCTAATAAAAATGATTTTTGTATAAGTTTTGACTTAAAATATTGAGTCGGACTTCAAGTTAGATGGGACCGTTTTAAACATAGATCAAATCAAATAAGGGTAAACGAATTTGAATTTCGAATTCAATTTGGATGAATCAAAATCCTAACTCAACCCGACTCATGACCATACTAATTTATATACCATACTAATATAAACCTTTTCCATTAGCATACTGAAGCATCACATCTTCCAATTCCATGATTTACCAAACACCACTGATTCCTAGTCACATTTCAATAAATCCGTATCCATGAATAATTGTATCCAAACTCAGGTGGGAAACGGATCAAAAACCAGTAGAAAACACCCACGTATGTATGTATGAATGCATGGTGATGCAGGGCATGGGGCCAGGTGACATCGATTGATATAAACAATGCACTATCCTCTTCATCAACTGGTGCTTTCTGGGCACTCCACTTCGCCTTCATCACGCACTAATCTCAACATTTATCCGCCGTACCATGATCTTTTGGTAATGGATACACTGTGGGACAGACGAGCAAAGCAAGTTCCTGTTCTGTCTATGAATACGACAGTATCTACTACCAACTCGTCCAACCAGAATGACGATGGCTATTTGTAGGCAATTTATCTAAATAGATTTGATTGTCAAATGATAAATTTAATTCTGATAAATTAAATGAGATTATATCGGTAATCATATCGTTAACAATAACGATCACCGTCAATTATTATCGATTGAAAGGTAATTTTAATATAATTAAAAACAAATGACAACATTAATAGTTTAGGTGGAGTGAACGCTCAGCTTCCACCATGAAAATATCCAACCACTGCGGTTTGTCCTGTTGAGGGACTGCATTTAAGTAATTGATCCACGGAGAACTATTAGTCGTTGCTAACCGTTAGAGCCGTAAACGATTCGAGTCAAGCTCGAATATTATTAAGTTCGATTCAACTCAAAAAGTTTAAAGTTGAGTTTGACTCAACTCGTAAGTTTGCGAGCTTAAAATTATTAAGTGCAATTCGAATTTAAAATAAAAAACTTGAAGCTCGAAAAAATTTGAACTCGAATCATTATAAGGCTTATCTCAATCGAAGCTCAAACATGAACTTTAAATACATAAAAATCTTAGTTATATTATAGAAAAATAAAAATTCAATATCGATTTTTCGAGTTATCTTCGACTCATTAAGAACTCGAGTCAAATTCATTTGATTCGAATATTGATCGATCTTTGACCAAATCAAACTCAAATAACTCGCGATCTATCTCGTATCATTTACGACCATACACGCTTCCTTACTAGGAAGGTGTGAAAATTGCAAGGTTTTAGCTTCCACGCGCGGTTCTATGATTTGCTTGCTATTCCGTGTACACTTCCATGAAAGTTTATAAAAATATGAAGAACCTATGTAAAGGAATCGCGGCTGAAATTTTAAAATTACTTTATATTTTATATTTTTTTCTCTATATATTTTTATTAAAAATATTTTTTCGTTCTTTGGAATTTTATAAGTTTAAGTTCGCATTTTAGAATTTAATAATTTCAAGTTCATCCTCTCAACATAAAATCATACATCTATCTCTCTGATTATGTAGTCTATTAAGAGCACGCCTCCAATGAAAGTTGAGGGCAAACTTTGCTTTATTTACAAGATGTATTATTTTTCTGTTTCTATTTCTCTTTTCTTTGCCAAAGGTTCCATAATACAAGGGCTCATGCCTCATATATACTTCCTTTAGGCCTTTAAGTAAACTCGAGGCAAGCCAGCAGCGCATGCATCTTTTGAATAAAGGTGTTCAATGTGTGGGTAGCCCTCCATCTGCTACGACACCCACCCCAATCAATGGACAATGGTGCTCTTTACATATCCCTATATTGATTTCGTATTTTACACCACAATCTCCTCCTTATAATTCATAAATAGAGTGATAAATGATTTATAGTTGATATTAGGGATGAGCAAGGGACCCGGACTCGACATGTTTCGATCCGGTCCAACTCGATAAATGAAATTTGGGTTCGGGTTTTAGGGTGAAAAATTCTTGAACCGAAAAAATTGTAATTTTACCTTATATATTTAGGGATAATTGTAATAATACCCCTCCATATATTATTTTTTCAATTAAATCCCTATTTTATTGAATAAAAATAATATTTTTAATAAATATATTATTTTAGGTAGGGTTAAGTCGGATTTGAATTTTATCTCAAAAAACCGTGTTGGATTCGAGTCAGATGGAAACTATATATTTTTCCGGTCGGTAGAAGATTTATAATTTTTGGATCAAGTTGAGTGAACCAGAAATTCAACCCGATCCGACTCATCCCTATCACTATATCAAATCAAATAAAAGTAAAAGAATTTAATTTTCGAATTTAATCGGGATGAATCAAAATCCCGACTCGACCTTACTCATAACCATCCTAATTTGTATACCATAATAATATAAACCCTTTCCATTAGCACATTGAAGCATCACATCTTTCAATTCCATGATCTACCAAACACCATTAATTCCTCGTCACATTTCAATAACTCCATATCCATGAATAATTGTATCCAAACTCAGGCGGGAAATGGATCAAAAACCAATAGAAAACACCCACGTATGTATGTATGAATGCATGGTGATGCCCAGCATAGGGGCCAGGTGGCCTCCGTTGTTAGGAAAATAAACCGAGTACAAGTAATTTCCCTATAACCAGATTAGTGAGAATGCGAAATAAAAGCGGAAAAATAATACCCGAAAATTGATAACGGAGTTCAGCCAATTGTGCTTACGTCTCCGGGCTGCTGCAGATATTTTACTAAGAGAGAAAAATTTACAGGTGTTTACAAAACACTCACTACTCACAAGAAAGCTCTCTAGTATAGGAAGAAAGAAATGTTTTGGGATGATTTTGAAGCTAAATGGGTAAGGGTATTTATAGTAGAAACTTAGGGACTAATCTTTGAAAATACCCTAAAGTGCAATGACTAAAGTGAATTTACCCATTCCTATTTTCAACAAACATCTACCAAAATTTTACCAAACTTTGAAAAACATTTTTCAAAGAAACAATTTCCAAAGTTGGTTGCCAAACTTTGAAACTTTTAACAATCTCCCACTTGAAGACTGATTTTAATATGTCTTCACACCTCGATCAATGCAACAGCATGTCTGGTCTTGTTATTCTAGCATGCCAACTGAAGCTGAACACAACTTCAGTTTGTCCGTAGTCACCGTCTTTGTCAACATGTCTGCCGGATTTTGAGCTCCACTAATCTTTTCAAGTTTCAAAATCCCATCTTCCAGAAGAGACCGGATAAAATGATATCTCAATTGTATGTGCTTTGTCCTGGAATGAAAAGACGGATTCTTTGCTAGATGGATAGCACTTTGACTGTCGCAATACAAGATATTGTTTTCTTGTTTCTTGCCTAACTCTTCCAAGAAACTTTGGAGCCAAACCATCTCCTTGTTGGCTTCCGTAACAGCGACATATTCTGCTTCAGTTGTGGAGAGAGCAACTATCTTCTGTAGTTGAGAAACCCAACTCACTGCAGTTCCTCCTAGAGTATAGACATACCCTGTAGTGCTCCTTCTGATGTCGACATTTCCGGCTAAGTCAGCATCTACATAGCCTGTCAGTATCATATCTCCACCTTTGAAACAAAGTGCTTTGTTTGTGGTACCCCGAAGATATCTGAGGATCCATTTGACTGCTTCCCAGTGTACCTTGCCCGGATTATTCATGTTCCTGCTAACAGCTCCCATTGCATGAGCAATATCTGGTCTGGTACAAACCATGGCATACATCAGACTTCCAATTGCTGAGGCATACGATACCTTCACCATGTGTGCACGTTCTTCCTCCGTCTTTGGTGATTGGTCTTTGGAGAGTCTAAAATGAACACCTAAAGGTGTACTTACTGGTTTAGCATCTTGCATGTTAAACCTGGAGAGTACTTTGTTGATGTACTCAGCCTGTGATAACATCAAAGTCCCCGACTTTGTGTCTCTCTTGATCCTCATCCCAAGAATCTGCTTTGCAGCGCCCAGATCCTTCATAGCAAACTGCTTCGACAATTTTTGCTTCAAGTTTATGATCTCTTGCATGTTTGAGCCTGCAACGAGCATGTCATCAACGTACAACAATAAAATAATGAAACTATTGTCGAACCTCTTGATGTAGCAACAATGATCTGCTTGGCATATGGTAAAACCACTACTACTCATGAAACTATCGAACTTCTTGTACCACTGTCTAGGAGCTTGTTTTAAACCATACAAGCTCTTCTTCAACCTACATACCAGGTTTTTCTTGCCTGCCTCTATGAAGCCTTCTGGCTGCCTCATATAGATCTCTTCCTCCAAATCACCATGAAGGAAAGCTGTCTTTACATCTAACTGCTCAAGATGTAAATTCTCCGCAGCTACAATTTTCAACACCAGTCTGATTGTAGACAGTTTTACGACTGGAGAGAAAATTTCATTGTAGTCAATACCTTCTTTTTGCTGAAAACCTTTGACAACCAATCTTGCTTTGTAGCGTTTTCTCCCATCATGTTCTTCTTTGATCCTGTAAATCCACTTGTTATGGAGCGCTTTCTTGCCTGGTGGTAATTCAACTAATTCCCACGTCTTATTTGACATAAGCGAGTCCATCTCATCTTTCATGGAAGACTCCCACTTGACTGAATCCTCCACCTGCATTGCTTCATCATAGCACTCTGGTTCACCATTGTCAGTCAACAACAAATAGTGCAAAGAAGGCGAATACCGTTGGGTTGGTTTAGGAATTATGGAGGAGCGTCTCAGTTCTGGTGTGTGTGGTTCTTCTTGAACTGCTTCAGGATTGATCTGAACATCATTTCCAGAAATCTCCTCGAACTCAGCAAATTCCTTTGTTTCAGCTTCGGTATTACTTGATTCTGCGGTTGACCTATCTTTGTACATCACATTTTCATTGAAAATGACGTCTCTGCTTCTGATGATCTTTCGATTTTCGTAGTCCCAAAACCGGTAACCGAACTCATCACCACCGTAACCAACAAAGACGCATTTGTTGGACTTGGCATCAAGTTTACTTCTTTCAGCAGAGTTTATGTGTACATAAGAAATACAACCAAACACTCTTAAGTGTGAAAGGTTTATTTCTTTCTTGCTCCAAGCTTCCTCTGGTATTCCGCCATCCAAAGGAATTGAGGGCACACGGTTGATCAGGTAAGCTGCAGTGTTGATAGCTTCAGCCCATAGAAATTTGGGCAATCCGGCATGTATCCTCATGCTTCTGGCACGTTCATTCAGAGTTCTGTTCATGCGCTCTGCTACGCCATTCTGCTGCGGTGTTATGGGAACTGTTGTCTCCATATTGATCCCATTGTTTGCGCAGAAATCTCTGAAACTACTGTCTCTGTACTCTCCTCCATTGTCGGACCTCAACCGATTGACTTTCAAACCAGTCTCATTTTCCACCATGGCCTTCCATTTTCTGAAGGTATCAAAGACTTCTGATTTCTTCTTCAGAAAATAAACCCACACCTTCCTTGTTGAATCATCGATGAAGGTGACATAATATAGTGAGCCTGCAAGAGATGGAACAGGGGATGGTCCCCATACATCAGTATGAACCAATTCTAACCTTTCTGCCTTGGGAGTCTTGCCAATCTTTGTAAAACTGACTTTCTTTTGTTTTCCAAAGATGCAATCCTCGCATAGTCCGACATCTACATTCTTTAGATCCGGCAGCTTCCCTTTTGACAGAAGTATCTTCATTCCTTTCTCGCTCATATGGCCGAGCCTTTGGTGCCATAGGTTTGATTTTCCATCAGCATCTGCTACTGCAATGATATTCTCTAAATTTGAGGTTACATAGAGAGTACCGGTCTTCTTACCACGAGCAATGACGAGTGCTCCTTTGGTAATCTTCCATTCACAGCCTGAAAAAGTTGTACTATATCCTTCTCCATCAAGCTGTCCAATAGAAATCAGATTTCTTTTGAGGCCAGGAATATATCTCACTCCTGTCAGCTTCCAGGTGGTCTGGTTTGGCAGCTTTAGTCGGATGTCTCCTTTTCCGACGATCTTCAAGGTTTCATCATCAGCTAGATGAACCTTCCCAAAATCACCACTGACATAGTTCTCCATGATTTCTCGGCATGGGGTGGAGTGGAAAGATGCCCCTGAATCCAAGATCCATGATTCAATCGGACTGTTGACGCTTAAAATCATGGCATCACCTGTCTCCTCCGTCAAGTTGGCAGATTCCTGTGCGCCGGTATTTTTCTTCGGTGCTCGGCAATCTCTTTTGAAGTGACCATTCTTGCCGCAATTATAACAGGTAAAATCTTTATTTCCTGTTCTTGATTTGCCCCTTCTGGATTTTGATCTGCCACGATTTGAATTTCTTTCTGAAGTTCTCCCTCTAGACTCCGTGTGCAAGGCTGAGGAGGTTGATGCTTCACCCGATTCTCTTCGTCGAATTTCTTCACTCAATACCAGATCCCGAACATCGTCGAATTTTAATTTGTTGTTTCCCGACGAACTGCTGACTGCTGTAACAGTAGCATTCCAACTGTCTGGTAGAGATGATAAGAGAATTAAAGCTCGAACTTCATCATCGAACTCAATTTCCACTGAACTCAACTGGGTTGTGATTGTGTTGAGTTCATTTAGGTGTTGTGCCACCGATGCCCCTTCCGCCATCCACAAATTGCATAATCGCCTCATCAAATGAACTTTGTTTGAGGCCGATGGCTTCTCGTACATACTGGAGAGAGCCGCCATAAGACCCGCCGTGGTCTTTTCCTTTGCTATGTTAAAAGAAACATTACGGGATAACGTCAGTCGGATAACTCCGAGGGCTTGTCTGTCGAGAAGAGCCCAATCTTCATCCTTCATGCCCTCTGGTTGCTTTCCTGAGAGAGGTTGATATAGATTTTTCTGGTACAAAAAATCTTCAATCTGCATCTTTCAAAAGCCAAAGTCCGCACCATCGAACTTTTCAATTTTCACATTCCCTTCGTCTGCAGCCATCGCTCCCACTCGAATCTGGCTTCGTTTGGATCGTTTCTGACAATTCTTGTAAATCACCGTGTATTAGAACACCACCGTCGACAAACTCGTATCGCCGACCGAATTTCACTATTCACGAAATTCACTATTCACGTGAATAATAATGAATAGTAACCTCACAGAAAATTTGACAAAATTCACAACCAAAAGCTCTGATTACCAGTTGTTAGGAAAATAAACCGAGTACAAGTAATTTCTCTATAACCAGATTAGTGAGAATGCGAAATAAAAGCGAAAAAATAATACCCGAAAATTGATAACGGAGTTCAGCCAATTGTGCTTACGTCTCCGGGCTGCTGCAGATCTTTTACTAAGAGAGAAAAATTTACAGGTGTTTACAAAACACTCACTACTCACAAAAAAACTCTCTAGTATAGGAAGAAATAAATGTTTTGGGATGATTTTGAAGCTAAATGGGTAAGGGTATTTATAGTAGAAACTTAGGGACTAATCTTTGAAAATACCCTAAAGTGCAATGACTAAAGTGAATTTACTCATTCCTATTTTCAACAAACATCTACCAAAATTTTACCAAACTTTGAAAAACATTTTTCAAAGAAACATTTACCAAATTTTAAAAAAATATTTTTCAAAATTGATTGCCAAACTTTGAAACTTTTAACGTCCATTACTATAAACAATGCACTATCCTCTTCATCAACTGGTGCTTTCTGGGCACGCCACTTCGCCTTCATCATGCACTAATCTCAACATTTATCTGTCGTACCATGATCTTTTGGTAATGGATACACTGTGGGACAGACAAGCAAAGCAAGTTCCTGTTTTGTCTTTGAATATGACAGTATCTACTACCAACTCGTCTCATGTTTTTTTTTCTCTTTTTAAGTCGGATCAAAATATAATTCGAATATAGTTAGGATGATGATGGTTATTTGTGGGTAATCTGATTAAATAGATTTAATTGTCAAATGATAGATTTAACTCCGATAGATTAAGTGAGTGTTTCCTCTTGGAATTTTGCTGTGGTAGAAGACTTTCCTGCAGGAACCAATTGTATGCTAATCTTATTACATGCGCACAAACACTCGTGAGAACCAAGCCATAGGGACAATGACCATTCAGAGGGGGCAGACCTGCCCTTCAATAAGACAGATAAGGGACAATTCAAAAGCATAACAACCCCTTGCTCAAGTCGCTTGCCCTCTTCACAGCCTCAGCAAAATACGACATCGTCCTCATAAAAGAGATAAACAAAAGAAAAGAGCAGTGAAGCTAGCTCATGTTATTACAACTTACAAGAGCACACTTTCCCATGTTAATACAAGAGGGGTCATGGATTTTTCTTTTTCTTTTCTTTTTGAAGTGATAGATCAAAAGCAGATCAAATACACTTTGCTTTTACTTTTGAGCAGCCTCTTTAAGACTATTATATCTTCCATTAAAGCTCGAACATTGCACATTAACCAAAGACTTGGTCCCATCTCCACAGGGAAAAGCGAGGAAAGTTGATGAACCCTAGAAAGCTTCCACTGGTTTCCTTCCCTCTATGAAACCCATAATTATACACTGATCATTCAACGAATATTTGTAATGATTTGTTGATCATCTTCTTCTTTTTTCACCCCTTCTGCTATCTCTGCAGGCACATGTTTCCAATTCACAGGTTAAAAACTCATGACCCTCCTGGTTTATACAAGGTTGCTACTATTGTGAATATACACACTTTGCATGGAAATACTTAAAAAAAAGAAGGATATCAACCTATGGTGTCAGTGACAGTGAAAAGTTTTTAACATAATCTTTTGATATTTACCATGAAAACCCCTTTTTAATGGGACCTGCATGCATGCATCATCAAGATGATCACTGATCACACAACTTGCTTTCTGTGCCCCAAGTATTTTTAATGGCATTTTCTCTGTTGGATTTGGTTCACATTCACGGATTCTTAAATTTTCTTTTCTTTTACCTTTTTCTATTCATCGACATTATTAATAGAAACAAGTTTGACTAGTCGATGATAACAATTTATTCCTTTTAATTTAGACGTAAAATCCTTGAAGGTGATAGAATAACAATTGACTGATGTTTGAAGGAGGAAAAGAGTGAATTAAAAGAAAGAAACAAGACAATTTAGCCATTTTAAATGACTGAAAGTGCAATCCCACCGTCTCTTCTCCCTCGTTCAAATCAATAAAGAACACTCCTTGATTAAAGTAAAAGGGTTCTTTGTCATATAAAATAAAGGAAACATAGCATCACTTTCATATATATATATATATATATATATAATATTTATTTGACAGTTTATATTTAAAATTATTGATTATACATCTTTAAATAAATGCCTTGCTCTATGCTCTCTGTTCTTAGGCTTAGCTTTATCTTTAGATAAAGAATGAGCAGCTGAAACTATTAGCACTGCTTTACTAGTAGAATTTCAATATCCTGTTTCTCTTCTTCCTCTTGGAGATAATTCAAAGGGAAGAAAAGAAAGAGCAGAGCTAAATAAAGGAGAAGTTTGGCTTCTTTCTTGTGTGAAGATGATTGATTCCTCATGCCTCCTATACACACTTGAAGTTTCTCAGATTTCCTTCACTTTTCTATCCTCCTTTCCTAGAAAATCTTGTTGTTGGAACGCTTGAATCCTCTTGAAACGTATTTCCAAAGGGGAAACATGGTCCCCGTCATTGTCTTGACATTATTCTCTCTTCTAACGACCTTTTCTTCTTCTTCTTCCTCTTCTTCTGCTACTTCATTACTTACTGATTTTCATGTCTTGGTCACGCTCAAAAAAGGGTTTCAGTTCCCTGAACCGTTCTTAAGCTCGTGGAATTCTTCGGAACCGAGTTCGATATGTTCTTGGGTCGGGATAAGCTGCTCCGGGGGAAGAGTTGTTTCGTTGGACTTGACAGACATGAACATGGGCGGCTCTGTTTCTCCTCAGATTTCACGGATCGATAGACTGACTAACCTCTCCCTTGCAGGCAACAACTTCACCGGCGGCATTGAGATGGCGAACTTAAGTGAGCTTCGGATTCTGAACATTTCGAACAACCAGTTCAATGGTGACCTCGATTGGAATTATGCGAGTATTACTAACTTGGAAGTGTTTGATGCTTATAACAACAACTTCACTGCTTTACTGCCGGTTGGGGTTCGTGGGTTGAAGAAACTCCGGCACTTGGATCTCGGTGGGAATTATTTCTACGGCGAAATCCCGTCGAGTTATGGCACACTGGTGGGGTTGGAATATCTTCAGCTCTCGGGGAATGATCTTTGTGGAAAAATCCCTGGGGAGTTAGGTATCCTCAAGAACTTGAAAGCGCTTTACTTGGGAACCTATAATGTTTTCGAAGGTGGTATCCCTGTAGAATTCGGCAATTTGGTGAGCTTGATTATCATGGATCTCTCAAGCTGTGAATTAGATGGTCCAATTCCTCAAGAACTGGGAAATTTACAGTCTTTGGATACACTCTATCTTCATATCAATCGGCTTTCGGGTCCGATTCCAAAGCAGTTCGGCAACTTGACAAGCTTGACGAATCTTGATCTTTCGCACAATGCGCTCACCGGAGAAATCCCATCGGAGTTTGTCAATCTTAAGAAGCTTAGGCTTTTCAATCTCTTCATGAACAGGTTGCACGGGTCTATTCCGGACTACGTAGCTGAAATGCCTTATTTGGAAAGTCTGCAGCTTTGGATGAACAACTTTACGGGTGTTATACCGAAGAATCTCGGTCGAAACGGGAAGTTGCAGTTGCTCGATTTGTCGTCGAACAAGCTCACTGGTACGATCCCGTCGGACTTGTGTGCATCGAATCGGCTGAGTATATTGCTTTTGATGAATAATTTCTTCTTCGGGAATATACCTCAAAAGCTAGGGAGATGTTATAGTCTCACTAGAGTAAGGTTGGGGCAGAATTACTTGAATGGTAGCGTTCCGGACGGGTTCATCTACTTGCCCGAGTTGAGTTTAGCAGAGCTGCAGAGCAATTACCTGTCCGGAAAATTGGCCGAAAACCGTAATCGATCATCGAAACCTATTAAGATCGGTCAGCTTAATTTATCAAACAATCTCCTCTCCGGTCCATTGCCATTTTCACTTTCCAACATGTCTTCTCTTGAAATCCTTCTACTTGGTGGAAACCAATTCTCTGGTTCAATACCACCATCTATAGGAGAACTCAGGCAAGTATTGAAGCTTGATCTTAGTAGAAATTCGCTTTCGGGTAGTATTCCGGTCGAAATCGGAAATTGTTTCCATCTAACTTACCTTGATGTGAGCCAGAATAACCTTTCTGGTTCAATTCCACCTGAGATTTCCAATGTGCATATCCTGAGTTACTTGAATGTATCGAGGAACCATTTAAATCAAGCCATTCCTCGAAGCATAGGGTCGATGAAAAGCCTTATGGTTATCGACTTCTCGTTCAATGATTTCTCCGGGAAGCTGCCGGAAGCCGGCCAATTCTCCGTCTTTAACGCTTCATCATTTGCAGGCAATCCTCAACTTTGTGGTTCTCTCTTGAACAATCCTTGCAATTTCACTGCAATTACAGGCACCCCGAGAAAGGTCCCCGGAAACTTCAAGTTAATCTTTGCACTCGGCCTATTGATATGCTCCGTAATATTTGCCACCGCCGCCATAATCAAGTCCAAGTCATTCAAGAAGAAGGGTTCGAATTCTTGGAAGATGACCTCATTCCAAAAGCTCGAATTCACGGTTTCCGACGTTCTGGAATGCGTTAAAGACGGTAACGTGATCGGAAGAGGAGGTGCAGGGATTGTGTACCATGGGAAAATGGCTAATGGAATGGAAATTGCAGTGAAAAAACTTGTTGGCATTGGCACCAGCGGCCATGATCATGGTTTTCGAGCCGAAATCAAGACACTCGGAAATATTAGGCACAGAAACATCGTCAGGCTGCTAGCGTTTTGTTCCAACAGAGAAACCAATCTTTTGGTCTACGAATGCATGAGAAACGGTAGTCTCGGAGAAGCATTACATGGGAAGAAAGGTGGATCCCTGGGATGGAACTTGAGGTACAAGATTGCAACCGAAGCAGCCAAAGGCCTGTGTTACCTTCACCATGATTGCTCGCCGTTAATCGTTCACCGGGACGTTAAATCAAACAACATTCTACTCGATTCGAGCTTCGAAGCGCACGTCGCCGATTTCGGACTGGCGAAGTTCTTGGCCGAAGGAGCTGCGTCGGAGTGCATGTCAGCTATTGCAGGGTCCTATGGCTACATTGCTCCAGGTATGTACAAAAATTCCCTCCCTTTTTATTTTCTTAAATTAATAAATGATCTATAATTACATTTAGTTGGTTAAGTCGATGTGTCATCAAACTGTCAAATTTGTGGGCCATGTTAGAAGTAATCCCAGCCGTTAGATTGTCCTTATCATATCAATCAGAAAAGAAACCTTGATTAGTGATTGGGACATGTGATTCCTAGTTGTATGAATCATTCGCCAGCGTACTGTAACCTAGCAGCTGATTGTTTTTGGTCATAGAATTTCGCTGTCCTGTAATAATTAAAATATTAATTATATGTAAAATCTAATTTAATAATCTTAATTATATTTAGAATCAAATTAAAGCATATTAGATTAGATATAAGAACGTGCACAAGGTAAAGATACATTGCAAATACAAATACAAATTAGGGTAAATTATAAATGTTATCACTCGCCTTTTTTCACCTCTATTTTAGTCACTAAAATCTAAAATTTTTCAAATTACTCGATAAACTTTTGATTTACTTCTATTTTAGTTATGATGGTCCTACGTGTAAAGCTTTCTTCTTCGCTGCAATTACCCTTTTGGCCATTCTTCTTTACCTCGACAAGTTATCGTCTTCTCCGTCATTCTCGATTTCTGAATTCGCCGTGATAACATTCTCCTTCTTTCGCAGAATACGCGTATACACTAAAAGTGGACGAGAAGAGCGACGTTTACAGCTTCGGCGTTGTACTTCTAGAGCTGATCACCGGCCGGAGACCTGTGGGAGAATTCGGCGAAGGCATAGATATCGTTCACTGGGCTAAACTAATCACAAATTGTCGAAGAGAAGAAGCGGTTAACAATATCGTCGATCCGAGGCTAACAACCGTGCCCAAAGATGAAGCAATGCATCTGTTGTTCATCGCGATGCTATGCGTACAAGAAAACAGCGTCGAGCGTCCGACGATGAGAGAGGTGGTTCAGATGCTATCGGAGTTCCCTCGTCCACCTGACAACCGAACTTCATCTTCTTCGCTCATTGACACTCAACAGAAAAAAATATTGACCTGAGATCCGTATCTAAAGATGGCGTTTGCAGATTTAGTGTTACAGTTGCTATTTGCAAAGTACATATCTTTTTCTTTTTACTTTTTTTATTACCAGTTTAGGTTTTTTTTTGCATAGCAGGAGCTATATATATATATATATATATATATATATGAGATACGATTGTTATACAATGTAATTTTTTTAAATTTAGAACCGTTGAATCAGTGAAAATATATTTATGGGATTAACATTAAAGAGTCAATCTTAGTCTATTTTCACTCATCAAATGATCCTAAATTAGTATAAAATTAAAGAATTTTACATTATATAAGTGGATGCTAACATATATATATATATATATATATATATATATATAATTGAGAGTAATCAATGGGTGGAGTGTTGTATTTTAGTATATAAATTTGTTTTATATTTTACTCTTAACATGTTTGAAATCATATCTATGTTGTGCATGCTGCATGCAGTATAATAATTGGTCCTCCTTAGGGATACATATTGTTAATGATTTTAGGGTTTTAAAAATTTAAAGTAGAGAGAAATGATAGAATTTGAAGAAGGAAAGAAAGTGAAGAAGAAAAAGAGATTAAAAGTAATATATATATATATATATATAGTAAAATATTATAAGTCAAATCAAATATTTTTCACTTTGAATTAATTTTTTTGGATAAGTAAGTTATATTCCATCCGAAGAAAATACAGCAAAGCTGTTACAAGAGAACAATCACAATCTATATCAGTCCCCAATTTATGTACATGTCTCTATTACCATCATCTATAATGTGTAAACTAAGGCTATACAATTTAATTTTCACTGCTTCCTTAATTCTTTTAACAGTATGCTCACTTGATCGAGAAAGGCCCCTAAATAACATGAAATTGCGTTCTTCCCACACGTGATACAGAAAACCAGTCCAGGCCAACTTTAAAATTCTTGTTCGAAGCGATTTACCCTTCAGACTCACAACCAGCCAATTAAGGCGTTGGTCCCAACTGTCAGCAATGCTATGAATCCCACATAGCCCCAGGACAGCATTCCAAACATTCCTAGCATATGAGCAATCTGCAAATAAATGGTTGCGCGTTTCCATACTAGAACCACAAACAACACAAGCATCATCATTAACCACACCAAAACGAATAAGCCGGTCTCTAGTTGGCAGCCTATCGAGGATGACCATCCACGAAATTAAGGAAAATTTTGGTATGTGGGAAGGGAACCAAATGATCTTATGCCAACTCACCTTCTCCCTGCTAATTCTAATGTTGTCCCAAATCCATTTGCTTTTTATCAGGCTCAAATTTGCACTGGGAGAAAACAGTCTACTCGCATCATCCCGCAACCTCAGTAGTTTGTTTAAAATCCAGCTATATTGAGGCTTACAACCAACCTCCCAATAACTTTCAACTTTAAAGCAATAAACTTGTAACCAAGCGATCCACAGAGAACCTTCATTAGCCAGGATATTCCTAATTAGCAGCAAGCAACAAGATTTACTCCAAAGAGCAAGGTCTTTAAGTCCTAGTCCACCCTCGGATTTTAAAGAACAGATCTGACCCCAACCCACACGGGCTCCTCTAGCTGAGGCGTCACAACCTTTCCAGAAAAATCGCATACATAATCTCTCGACATCCTTGATGAATCCTTTAGGAATGATAAGCTGCCGACACCAAAAATTAAAGATGCTAAAGAGGACAGATTTGACTAGCTACAATCTCCCTCCAAAGCTAAGCTTTTTGCTGGACCATTGATTCAATTTGTCCTTTATTCTTTCCAACAAAGCGGCACAATCCTTACTAGAAAGTTTGCGGGTGACTAGGGGAACCCCTAGATACCGGACTGGGAGCTGCGCCATACGAAATCCAGTGGCTAACCGAATCTGATCAAGAATGATTTGATTCAAGCCACACGCGAATAATTCAGTTTTAGAGACATTCAGCTTGAGTCCTGAAAATTCATAAAACTTTTCCAAAGTACTCTTAACACCAAGCACCGAATCAAGGGAACCATGGCAGAATACTAGGAGGTCATCCGCAAAGCAAAGATGAGTGAGCTGGATTCTTTTGCATTTTGGGTGAAATCTGAAAATTCCCTTCCTAGCAGCAATATTCAAAAGCGATGACAAAACATTCATCACAAGGACAAACAAATAGGGTGACAAAGGGTCACCTTGCCTAATCCCCCTTGCACCCTTAAAATAACCCACCAAACTGCCATTCAAAGAGACCGAGTACATGGGTATAGTGATGCACACTTTAATCCAATTGCAAAATTTGTCAGGAAGACCCATCGCTTCAAGAACGGCCAGCAGGAAATCCCAATTGACAGAATCAAATGCCTTCTGGAGGTCTATTTTAATAGCACATCTAGGAGAAAGACTTTTCCTAGAATAGCCCTTGACCACTTCCTAAGCTAGCAATGTATTTTCCACAATATTCCTACCCTTAACAAATGTTGTTTGATTCAGGGAAATCATTCCAGGGAAATAAGGGGCAAGTCTATTAACAAGGATTCTAGTTATTGTTTTATATACCACAGAACAGCAAGATATGGGCCTAAAATCTTTTGCCAAAGAAGCATTAGGAGACTTAGGAATCAGCACTAAAGCTAGCATTAAACGCAGGCAGCAGACAAGAGGTTTGAAAAAAATACCTCACCGCAGAAATAAAGTCCTTGTCCATAATGTTCCAAGCGGCTTTGAAGAAACCAGACGTAAACCCATCAGGACCTGGACTTTTATCCTTCCCTTGCATGAATAAGGCCTCCTTGATCTCCAAATCGCTAACTTCCCTGATGAGGAGAGAAGTAGCACCATCAGACAAAGAGTATTTCAATAAATCAGACAGACATTTAGCAGGGAATCCCGAAACCAAGGGATCAGCTGAGCCAATGAGATTGGTGAAAAATCTTACTAACTCATAAGTCATTTCATCAAAAGAATCATATTCTGGTCATCCTCACCCATAACAATTCTAATAGTGTTTCGCTTCTTATTAGCTTGAGTACTTTGAATTAATTGTCTCAAACTTGATTATCATTTTTAAAATAAAAATTGATATGTTTCGTCTCGAACCTATTTTATTTTAAATAAACTCTATAAAATCAAATAAAAATTCATCGATTCTAAAATCTTACGTTGATCCGTTACTGTCATCTCCGTCAAGCTAACCAAAACCGATATCAAACTTCACTTCCATGTAAATCAAATATGGATTTACTGATTTCAATTGCTTTGTTGTGTATGCGAAACAAACAGATATTACTTCTATAGATAACCGATAAAGTTGAATTGATCCGTTAGATCAAGCGGTGACTGAATATATATATATATTTGATGACTAAATTGATAGCATCTTAAAAATTGAATGACCATTTGAAGACTTTATCCTAAATAACAAATGGGACGGGATAACTGAATCGCCTCTCCTGAAATATAACGAATGGATTCCAACCTAACCTGACCGTGTTAGATTTTAAAAAAAAATGGAGTTAGAATCGGGTCCGATTTAGCATAAAAAATATCAGATTCAACCCAAAAAAATTATAATTTTATCTTATATATTTTAATAATAATTGTAATAATATCTTTTTTATATTATTTTATTTCAATTAAATCATTATTTTTATTGAATAAAAATAATATTTTTTTTAATAAACATGTTTTTTTGAATCGGGTCGGATTTAAATTTTATCTCAAAAAACTGGATCGATTTCAACAAGAGTGAAAAATGTATATTGTTTTGAGTCGTGTTCGGTTCAGGTGAAGGATTTATAATTTTCGAGCCGAGACATTTGGATCGAAAATCCAACCTGACTAAATCCATACTCACCCCTGTTTAAAATCTCTCATGGTGCGTTTGGTTCACGGAATATAAGATTACCAGTAGAAATGTAAGATTACCAGGGAATATGATTACTTAGAATGTTGTATTTTGTGTTTGGTTGGTTTAGCAGGAATGTAAGATTACCGTGTTTGGTTAAAGGAATAAAAGATTATTGTAATGTATATTTGACCAAATTATCCTTATTATATATATTTTTTTAACAAGTTGGAAAATATTTATATATTTTCTTTAAAAAATTTAAATTCATAAAATTTATATATTTTTTACAAAATTGAAAATATAAAAACATTTAATGAAAGGGTAAAATTTTATTTTAATCCATAAACTTATATAAAATTTTAATTATAGATTTTTTTTGTAAATCTAAAATAATTTAAGGATAAATTTATAATTTAACCTTCGTAGAATTTTTATTATGCAATGACAGAAGAATGATATTTTTGAGAAAAAAATTAAGGATATTTTAGTCCAAAACACCATAATCCAATAATACCTAAAGAAATAGAGGTAATGACATTACCGGTAATATACCTAAAAAATCTACTATTAATAATAAAACATTACCGGGAATGAGATTCCCGACCAACCAAACACGAAAATGTGAATTTCATTTTCATGAGAATCTCACATTCCTTGAACCAAACAACCCCTTAGCGTTTTTCCCACTTCCTTTTTCTACTCCATTCTCTTGAAGAAGGAAGGTTTCCTAGCTGGAACCCGACCCATCAGATCGGATCCGGTTTTTTCCAGGTATGTACGCCTTTCGATATGCGTTCCTCTTTGCTTCCCCCAAAAATTTGAAGTTGCTTACAGTTTTAGCAGAAGTATTCTTCAAAAAAAATTACAATGGGAGTTTTCTTTAAATAAAAAGTTTTTTTTTTCTTGTCAATTGTTTTAGTTTTCTTCTCTGTCGGTGCAAAATTCCCTTTTTATTTGTAAAATTATTCAAAACCCCCATTTTCCTCAGAATATCTCTGCTTTTATTTGATTTTTGTTTTCTCCTGAAGGCAACAGGAATTGACTAATATATATACACATACACGCACAGAATTTTTTCTTGGTCTAAAAAAAGGGTAAAATACACGTGAAGTACCTAAATTATCAATTTTGATCTGATTTAGTACCTACATTTTTAATTTTTTAAATCATACTTAATATTTTATTTTATTTTAACATCATACCGTTAAAAATTTTAGTAGAAAAACTTTCAGTTTTAGTCTGTTTTAGTAACTAAACTTTTTTTAACTTAACGTTAAATTTTGGATAGTAGTACTAAAATAAAATAAAAATTAAACTTTAAGTATGATTTAAAAAAATTAAATTTAGGTACTAAATAGATTAAAACTGATAGTTTAAGTACTAAATACATTATTTATCCTCTAAAAATTTTTGGAATTTATAATAAAAACAATATCTTTTACTTGAAAAAGAATACTTTGCTTCTCTTCATGAGAAAAGAATTGAATCTCCTTCTTCCACGCCTATTTGATGTGCCAACTTTCAATTTCATCACATTTCAATGCATTTTTGTTTTCTGAACAACCTTCTTCTTCTTGTTTAAATGACATATATTGTAATAAATTCTTTTAGTAATTTTTTAATATGATAAAATAATATTGAGAGATACCTTATGCGCTAAGTATATGACCATGACTTACCTTTCATGAAAGTAGGCGTTGAAGACTAGATCGAATTTATCCTCTTATAAAAGACTGCAAGCTCTTCTTTTTTGGTTAGGTCAATTGGGTTTTCGAATATTTGTTTGATATTTCGATAATGGCCGGTGAAAAGACCTTGGAGAATCGTATCCTTTGCTTCAGTTCTGATTATTTGTCATGCTTTCCTTGTATCAATGCATCTGATGGTTTATGATGTTTATAGATTAGCTGTTAGTGACCAAAACTCTGGTTTATGATCACTTAAGCTTGATAGTGGCCAGTAAACAATAGGTATCAGTGGGGCTTAATCCATTTGTTTGGCATCTTACTTATGGCTGATGGAATTGGTATATCAAAAAAATCCCTTTAATACTATTAATCAGCCTCATTATATCACCTTGATTATAATAAGCAGCAGGACTTTCATGTGCTATTATTAAGCTTCCCTATCGATGTCGTATGCCAGTTTTTCAATTTTGCACCGGAAGTTGTGATTGTGTGATATGTTTTTGTGAATGTTATGCTGGTTGTGGTTGTGTAATATGTTTTCTAAATGCTTTGTGATTCCCTGATGATATTACTTAACCATGTAACTTAGCGGAACCTATCGATGTGGTTTTGAAGTCTGAGCAGGATGTGGTATGTTGTGAATCTCTCTCAAAATTTTCGTTTATCTGGACTTTTTTTTTCCCTCAAAATTGATCTCTGTTTTGCTTTATCAACTATTGTGCATGGATTTTTGAAGTTGGCATGTTCTGATGTTTCCAGCCTTCTGGAAAACTTGGAATAGCATCTGATTTGACTTCCACAATATCTTCTACACCATATCCATTTTCTGGCACGAATCAAGGCTTGGCTGGAGAGCCTGGTGCCAAACAATCTACTGGCTTTGACAATTATTACTACCCAGGTTAGAGTTTGGCTTTCAGACACTATGTTAGAGTCGGTAGCCATGGGTTTTATTGCGAATGGGATTAAGTTTTCAGTCTATCTTTAATTCCTGTGATTCTTTAGATAGCACATTTACATGCCGACGTTTTGAATAATGATGAATTACATCGATACTGTATGTTTTTTAAATCACACAAAAAGGCAATTGTTGAAAAGTGTTCCTAAATTACAGAGGTTTCAGGATTCTTTATGAATTTGTAAATGATATTTTAAATTCATCCTCAAAATTTATATGACAAGCAAAATCTGTACTTGCTCAAGCTAATTCATGTTCCCCAATGAAGGATAAATGTTTTGAGGGGAACCTTTTTTTTTTGCTTTAGTTTACCATTGTACTTACCCGGTAAGCAGATTTAGTTTTGTAAAAGAATAGTAATCGGCAGTTTTTTTTTTAATTTTTGGTGCAGGTTATGATGGATCATTTACTCAATTTGATGATAAGGGCTATTTTCTTATTGATGGTTCACACACAGTATGTTATTAGTCCTTCACTGCACTTTTTGTTTATGAAAATCATCCCTTCATATTGGTTCCAATTTATCGTATCTTCACCTTATCATTCATATGGAATCACGAAGAAATGTTGATTTTTTTTTTTGGGGGGGTGGTGGTGTTGCTCCAGGGAGTGCAATCCGAAAATGGTTCCTTGGTCTACTATTTGCCTGGCTATAACCCATATGCAACTGGGGCTTTAATGGGTGTTGATGGGCAATGCCTTGGTCAACAACCATATTATTTGTCAGGATATTATCAGCCTTTGGTTTCCTATGGAGCAGAAGCCTTGCCTTGTTACACATGGGATTCGACATATGCTGTAGACGTTTCAAATGGAAACTTTGATGGTTTTGGAAATGTAGGATATGGCTCAGGTTCTGCTTTCTCAAAATCAAATGGCCTTGGTACCAAAGTATCGAGGTTTACTTATACTCAGCCTAACAAACCACTAAGCAAGGTACTTAAGTGTTCGCGGTGTCATTCGTTATATGATATTTCTATCAGCAAAGCTATTTCTTGATTTTATTCTGGTTTATGGTAGGCAGATGGTTTTGAAGTATTTTTTTTATGAGACAAGAATACTGCTGCTGCTGCAAATATTTTTAGAAGTGGTTTATAATGGCATGTTTACGAAGATATTTTGTGCTGGATTATTATAGGGTTTATGTCATTCATGAATTAATCTTCCATGTTGCAGCTAATTTGTTTACTTTGGACATCATTAGGATGTAGTGGAGGGTCATCACTTTTTTTTTTTTTTTGCAACTTTTTGCGCCTTGGGATCTCAAGGTTTTGATTATCTGAGTTCATGTTGCAGGGGCCTTATTCGGGTTCCGATCTATCCACGGGATCTTATAGGGGATACTACCAAGCTGGAAAATCTCCTTCATTTAACAACCAAAAACAAGGTCTTTACCAATACAATGGTCCTATGAGCTACAGAAAAAATGGTAGGGCATGGAATCAAAATGACAGATCTAAGAAATCCAACAGAGATGTTGACTTCGAAAACTCTGCTGAACTAACTCGTGGTCCAAGGGCCTCGAACAGGGCTGTTCCTTTCGACTTTTCTGTTAAGAAGGAAGGTTTGGGACTTAATTTATATAAAGATAAATACAACTTACCAGATTTCCGAACCGAGTATGAAAACGCAAAGTTCTTTGTCATTAAGTCCTACAGTGAGGATGATGTCCACAAATCCATGAAGTATGACGTGTGGTCAAGTACTCCAAATGGCAATAAGAAGCTAGATGCTGCATTCCGTGAAGCAGATACTGGAGAAGGTGAGACTGGCACCAAATGTCCCATATTCCTCTTTTTCTCGGTAAGTTGGAAACATAACTTTCTCAAGAGTTTCCACGGATAAAGGTCTCTCTAGGAAACAGTTTTCGTTGTGGTTTAATTAGTTAACAAAATCGTAGTAGTATTTTTATCCGAATTCTTATGTTGTTTCTTGACAATGTAATGTCAGGTTAATGGAAGCGGACAGTTTGTTGGGTTAGCTGAGATGATTGGCAAGGTGGACTTCAATAAAGATATGGAATTCTGGCAACTGGACAAGTGGAATGGTTTCTTCCCTCTTAAGTGGCATGTGATAAAAGATATTCCTAACAAGGTGCTGTTCCACATTATCCTGGAAAACAACGAGAACAAACCCGTAACACACAGTCGGGACACTCAAGAGGTATTTCGGTTTCTTCTTTTGCTCGACAACATTGTTATGCTTATAGTTGTGTATGTTGAAAGCCATTGAACTTTGTGGTATGTTCTACAATAGAACGGATGAACCAGTTTCTTCTCTTCCTTCTTCTCCCATCACCTGGTTGTGATTACCGTGATTATCGATGAAGACATTAATGGTATCTACTCGTTTTTCAGATTGGTCTCAAGCGAGGCTTAGAAATGCTCAACATCTTTAAAGTTTATTCAGAAAAATCATCGTTGTTAAACGACTTCGGGTTTTATGAAAATCGAGAGAAGACTCTTAACGCCAAAAAGAATCACAAGTCTGGCACTGTAGGATACATTGAAGGTGGTTTGACTGTGAGTTCTCTCAATCTCTCTCTCAACTAAACGGATCATTGTTTCATTGTTACCACCGTCACCTAGCATGCACACCCCTGAATATATTTAATATCCTAATTCATGACTTTGCCGTTCGATATCGGGGTTATTCCGTTCATGCAGAATCAAACGAAGAACAATGCAGATCCAGCACCCCTCATCAATCTGGCCATGAAACTATCCCCTAACGGATGCACTCGGAAGAGCGTTGTTGTAAAGAACCCGATAGCTAGTACCTTTCCTTCGGTCCCTGCACCATAGCCATTCAAGTTTTAACTTGGTTAAGATGTGCAAGGGGTTCTTTTTTTTAGTTTTTTTCTGCTTTAAAGTTATTTTCCTACGTTTTGTAGTTGACAAGCAGTGAATTTGAATTAGCTTTGGTTGGAGTTTAAAATTTCTTCTTTTATATGTTGAATTTGAAAAATAATGAACTGTTAAAAATCGTAAAATTGAACCGGATTAAATCGAATTTAAATGTAACCGAATAAATTCCTACTCCTACCTCGTGTATAAATCAGAATGAAAGAAAAAAATACGACAGCGGAACCAGCATGCAGATTCCCAGAATTTTTGGCCAAACACTAGTTTTTTCCTGGGAAAGCACCGCAACGCTTTCACTTACGAGAAAAGTTATCACTTTTCCAAGAAAAGGAATATACCGCGTTACAGATAATGGTAAATTATGTATTTAGTGTATAAACTATTCTTTTTAGTATTTAAACTTTCCAATTTTTTAAAATTATATCTAATTTTTAATTTTTATTTCATTTTAGTACTCGTCGCTTCAAAATTTAACGTGTTTATTACCTAAACCATCAATTTTAATATCGACGCGTTTATTACCTAAACCATCAATTTTAATACTCGTCATCATATCGACGCGCATCCGTTGACACCGATGCCTCCTCCGATAAGCTCAGTAGCGAAGGACGTGTTGCTTCTGGTAGTCTTGATAACGTTGGTGTTGTGAATAGTATGCCAGATAGAGTTGGATGTATCCTTCGTTTCTTGGGGCTCATGCAGCGAGGAATCGGGTGGTGACAGTTAAGCCGGCATCGAGGCCGCCAGTTCGAGGAGGTGGGGAGAGATTAGCGGAAAGGATTCAAGGTAAGGTGGTGGATGAGAAGCAGCAGAGTGACACTCCTTCCCACAAGGAGGAAGGAAGTCAAAATCGCCGCTTCAACGACAACGATGATTGAGAGGAGTTCGGTCGAGGAGGATCCAAGGGATGAAATTGAAGCGTTAGTTCATCTTCTTTTTGGTACGTTATGATTGTTCTTTTAAAGCTCAACTTTTATAAATGAAAGCTTAAATTAAAATGATAAAGCAAGAGTGGTAATTTATATACTTTTTGTTGGTTTAATATTATGGTTCTGAGTTCTAATAAAGTTCTTTGTTTCTTTTTTTATTATATATATATATGCACAGATTATTCTCAGTTGTATATATCCTTTAACTTATGTGAATCATCTGCGGAATAACGTTGCAAGACTAGAGGTAAGTGAATTTATGTACTCTTTTACGCAGGACTTTCGAATGCTTTTCTGTGACATTATGCTATTTGACCTACAACATTGATTTTGGTTAAATTTTAATTAATGGCATCTGCTTGCAGGTAGAGAACATTAACCTTCGTCGATGGTGTAGTGAAACCGATGTTGTCGGTAACAATGGCAATGAATTTTCGCGGCCTGAAGATGACAGTTCGTATAAACTTTTCGGTAATGGTGACAGTAAAACTGTTGCTTTATACACCGTGATGTTCACCCTCATGCTTCCTTTTGTGTTGTACAAATGTCTTGATTATCTTCCTCAATTAAAGATTATCTCCAAAAGAACAATGCCTAACAAGGAGGAGGCTCCCTTGAAGAAGAGAATTGCATATATGGTGGATGTTTGTTTCTCTGTTTATCCTTATGCAAAGCTTCTTGCACTACTTTTCGCAACAATGTTTCTTATAATTTGGTGGTTTGGCCTTGTATGCGGTCACTGTCGGAAGCCTTACCGAAGCTCTCTGGCTCTCATGGACATTTGTGGCTGATTCTGGAAATCATGCTGATAGTGTTGGGATTGGACCCAGGATTGTCTCTGTTTCTAAGTTCAGGAGGCATGCTGATATCTGCAATGATGCTAGGGCTCGTCTCGAATGCTATTTCGGAAAAGGTCGATTCACTCTGAAAGGGGAAGAGTGAAGTCATTGAAAAGACCAATACGCTTATTCTTGGATGGAGTGACAAATTGGTAATTCTCTTCATTTTGTATCTACTTGCAGAAAGAGATAAAGAAGAAATGGAGATGGATATAGCAGGAATTTGGCTTTATGGGAACATCTGTCATATGCAGGAGTGGAAGTCCTCTGATACTTGCTGATTTAAAGAGGGTAATTTGACATCATTATCGTTTACTTCTTTTATTTTCCAATCCTATGTTGAGATCTTAAATCAGTCGAGGGTTACACGGATATTTATATTCTTCCAATTACAGGTCTCTGTCTCAAAAGCACGTGCCATCAGCCCATCATCGTATTAGCATCTGATGAAAATGCAGATCAGGTTGCTCAACTTTCATTTTGATCATGTTTTTTCAACTTTTTTTTCCCTTAGAAAACATCGTTGATTCTGTATTCGTGCCATCAGCCCATCATCGTATTAGCATCTGATGAAAATGCAGATCAGGTTGCTCAACTTTCATTTTGATCATGTTTTTTCAACTTTTTTTTCCCTTAGAAAACATCGTTGATTCTGTATTCTTGTTCCAGAGCGATGCTCGTGCCTTGAGGGTCGTGCTCAGTCTAACTGGAGTAAAGGAGGGTTTGAAGGGTCATGTTGTGGTTGAAATGAGTGGCCTTGACAACGAGCCACTGGTAAAGCTTGTTGGAGGAGATCTCATAGAAACTGCTGTTGCACATGATGTGATTGGCCGCTTGATGATACAGTGTGCTCTACAACCAGCCACTGGTATGCAGTTTGAAGATGTGCTCATTTCATTTCCTGATGCAATTCCTGGTGGAGTCAAGGTTGCTGCAGATAATGGGAAGATAATCATAAATCCAGATGATAATTATGTACTAAAAGAAGGGGACGAAGTTCTCGTTATAACCAAGGATGACGACACTTACTCTCCTGGTCCTCTTCCAGATGTGATTTCACTTTCCATTATATCTCTAGCTGGAAAATAGATGTATACATGCAGGCTGAGAAGTTCTATAGCTAATTTTTTTATTGAAAATCATATCTAGAACAATGGTCCTTAGGTGTCTGTTCTTGTTTGACATACTACATGCAGGTTCGTAGAGTTAGCTTTCCAGAAGTACCTGAACTTCCAAAATATCCTGAGAGGATACTCTTCTGCGGCTGGCGACGCGATATTCATGAAATGATTATGGTAATGCATTTGCTTATTGTTTTAAACTATATACTGCTCTTTCTCGATATCCGTATTGTTATATAATCTACGTACAGAGACATCAACTGAATTCAAGATGTATGGAGCTTAATAAGTGATAACAGAAATTAAGAGATTGGATTTTCTATCTCCTAGAAGATCCAGTCTCATCCTGCTCGATAATGATATGTGAACCCGTGTTTTATTTTTTAGGTTCTGGAGGCATTTCTCGCACCAGGTTCGGAACTGTGGATGTTCAATGGGGTTGCAGAAAGAGAAAGGGAGACGAAACTAATTGATGGAGGACTTGATATTTCTGGATTAGAGAACATTAAACTCGTCCACCGCGAGGGAAATGCTGTCGTTAGAAGGCACATAGAAAGCCTTCCTTTGTAGGCTTTTGATTCTGTAAGTTGCTATATCCAGATCTCTCCAGACTCTTACCTCTTTTAGTAGGCATTTCTCCGAAGAACCATTAGGCTTAATCTCTGTTACCTGGTCATCACTCCGGTATTCAGTCACTCACTCCTATTGTAAGTCAACTGATTACTAACTCTAAAGGACAGATTTTAATTCTTGCAGATGAATCACTGGAGGACTCTGTAGTGCATTCGGACTCTAGATCGCTTGCCACCCTTCTCCTTATTCGAGACATACAGGCAAGTGTTATGCTGTCTTTCGGATTATGCCAACAAACTAGCTTGCCAAAATCCCTGATAATATGAGACAATTTACTGTGCAAACTGGCATCTTTTATCTTCTTGTTGATGTATAATACCAGGTACATATTAGCCATTTCACCGAGCTCAAATGCTAACATGAACAGACCACCAAAGCGGCAAATGATAAAAGAGTATGGAATTAGTAATCGAAGATTTTGGTCATCTTCTTTATTAAGTGGCATGAACAATATTTCGAGGTAGCATTAGGTTTAGTACATGTGAGATTCCCCAGTCCTGATCATTACTATTACTATTGTTTGCAGTCAAAACGTCTCCCTTACAAAGATACAAAGTCGACGGCTTGCTGGATTCTCTCACAGCTCCTGGATCCGTGAAATGCAGCAAGCTTCGGATAAATCGATAATCATTAGTGAAATTCTGGACTCTAGGACAAGGAACCTGGTTTCAGTCTCGAGAATCAGTGACTATGTTCAGTGTCGACAATGTTTTTGCAGAGTATCTCAACTGTTGTAACGTGAGAGCCACGGGAAGTCTGTTTAGTTTCTAGCTTCTCTCTTTTGCAGGGGAATGAGATGTGCATCAAACCCGCAGAGTTCTACTTACTCGACCAGGAAGAGCTATGGTTTTACGAAATAACGATTAGGAGTCGTCGAAGAAGAGAAATTGTTATCGGCTATCGCCTAGCGAATTCCGAGTGTGCAGTTATCAACCCTCCAAGGAAGTTGGAACCAGGAAAATGGTCTCTTGATGATGTTTTTGTAGTCATTGCATCAGGTTCATGACTGATCCTCCTCTGTCCTATATATTTTCGCATTCAACCGTAACTAGAGTTTTACCGAGAAACCTTTCTGCTACTGTACTGGGATTGTTCTCAAGAACACGAGGGTTTCTTTCTTCAAAGGATGATGCCAGATGAATCGCCACAATGCTGACACTATACAACTTAAAAAGAAAAATGGGAGTATCTTAACTGTTGAATTGGTGGTGTGACGTATACGAAGGAGTCGGGATGGTCATGGTTCGGGTCAGATTTTCGACTCACTTGATCTTGACCCATGTATAATATATCTTTTCCAGGTTAGAAAATGAACCGACATGCATGCAACTCAGGGGAAGGAGAAGAATTCACATTCGACATTTATTAACAAAGTTGATAAAATACAACCAATCCAAGCACAAAAATAATCACGAATCGTATAAGACTTACAACCCTTACAATCCCCTGAACCTCCCACACCATATAGACTACGCCTAGAACAAAAAACATAATTCTTCTCCAAATCACATTTCGGGCAACAAAATTGCATGTCAGATTGATATGTCGAACAAGTCGATCACCAATTTCTCCATCATCAGATTCGCCATACCCGAACAATTCATCTCCCTGCCTCCCTTCCCTGCAGTTTTCAACAAATGTTAAAACATTCTAGACCAAAAACCTGTCCCAAACTGATCCATGAGCAACAACACTTGAGTTGTAACCGGAACCGACGGAGTATTTTATATTAAAGAGATTAATTTGAATTGATAAAATTTTAATAGACGAAAACAAACTTTCAATAAAAAATACTAAAATATATGTTCATTTTAAATTTTTACGCGAACACAAACCCCCGACAGGTTCTGACATGACTCAATCCGATCATGTCGGATCTTTTATAAAAAAAATGGGTTTGGGTTGGATTCGGGTTTATGGTGCGATAACATTCATTTATATATTATTTTTTTTCAATTAAATCTCTATTTTTATTGTATATAAAATAATATTTTTAATAGATATATTATTTCAAGTTGTGTTTGAACTTTATCTCAAAAAATCAGGTCGAGTGAAAGGTTTATATTTTTTGATCAGATTCGAATCGGGTGAAGAATTTATAATTTTCAAATCAGATCAAATAAACCAAAAATTTGACTCAACCCGACCCATGTCCATCCGTGGCGACAGCCCCCAATCACCACGCCTAGGTCCATTACAGGGTGTTATAATAGGACTAGAGCGAGGAATGTACCATAAAACGAAGAAACAGCCTTGGTGGTAGAATTGGGTAGCTTGAGAGGGCAAGCTGAGAGCGGAAGAACAGGCAGGTTCTGGCAGTTGCAAATCTCGACCATGTAGCCGTCGGGATCATGGAAGAACAACTGATCCACGGTGATTCCACCTTCCTCCACCACCGCCGTCACGTACTCGATCTTTATCTCTTCCAATTTCCGCATCACCTGCTTCATGTCCGAGCACTGGAACGATATGTGGTTGTCTTTTGGGTTTATCTTCTCTTTCTTTGCCGGAACGCTTTCCGATTCCAGCAAATGGATCCCGATTCCATAGTTGAACAACCTGAAAAAACAAATATCAATTATCTTAATGATAAATTTGCAAGTTTAGTCCTTTTGAATCTAGAGATATGACGGTAATGTAATGATAAATTTGCAAGTTTAGTCCTTTTGAATCTAGATATATGAAGGTAATGTAATGGTAAATTTACACTTTGATCCATCAAAGTAATGAAATTTAAGTTTTCTTCGATTAAATATCATGCAATTAAAGTTAAAACAGTTGATAAGCATGAGTGGAGCCACCCTTAACACCTAAAAGATAAAAATAAAAATAATATTTCTAAAGAATAATAGAAATATTATTTTAAAAATAATTGACACCTACACTTATTTTTTGTCCACTTAAAATTATATTTTAAAATTCTTATATCGTAATTTATTTTTTAAATTTTACTCTTAAATAAAATTATTTCTTTTAATATTTTAAAATCTATAATTTAAATTTTATCAAAAAAATTAATATTATCCTCATAATAATGTACAAGTCAGCCCACATAATTAGTGTATGGTTGGTTAGGTGAATTGATTCATCCACGTGCTGCAAACGCATATGAAGATGGAATGCTTCAGGTAGAATAACAATTAAAATATGAACAATTTTTGTAATAAAAGTAGTGTCAAATTTTATTATTAGTATATGTATAATGTTTAAGATGCAAATTTAATCCTATAACTTAAAAAAATTTGAATTTTGAAATTTCAATCTCATTCAGACAATATAATTAGAATACATGGGGTGAAAATGCAAATTTAAGAATAACAATTAAAATAGGACATGAAGTGATGGTAAAATTCGACTTGATAAGAATCCATCGAGAGATTTAAACGGCAGAAAAGAGTATTATTCTTTTTACAGGTTTCGAATTCGAACAGCTACATTTGTAATGTATGTATGTGCGTTCTCAAGAAACTAAGAAAATTTTAAACAGATATTAACTTGTAATTATATCATAATATTAGACACTTGACAAATTTAATGATTAATGTTTAGATCAGGACCGAAATCTGAAAAGTGGAACAAAAAAATGACCAAAATAGAATATAGCAATTAGATCGACAACTTAGCATAGCATAGAGGCTAATATCGAAATTTGACCTGAAAACATGTTAAAAAAGGTAATTTACTTGTTCAGTACCTTAATTATTAATTTTGATTTATTTTAATACTTAACTTTTTATTTTTTTCAAAATTATTTTTAATATTTAATATTTATTTTATTTTAATACATATCGTTAAAAATTTAACCTTTTATATTTATATTATCAATTTCTGTATGTTTTAATACCTATATTTTTAATTTTTTTAAAAACTTAACAATAAATCTTGAAAAAAATATTAAAATAAAATAAAAATTATATTTTATTTATGATTTTAAAAAACATTGAAAGTTTATAAAATAAAACGGATCAAAATTAATAATTTTTAAATAGTAAACAAACAATTTACCCTGAAAACTAATGGAGAAAGAAGCATTACCAAGCTCCTTCAAACTTGAAAGAGGAAGGGCGTTTGATGAGAACAAATCCCAGGACTTGCTCGTAAAACCTAACGGATCTGCTCACTGATTTGCAGACAAAGGAAACATGGTTGAGAGACAACAAAGGTAGTTTGGTGTCGGAATCTGAGGTTGAAGATGACAGCCATTGCATCTCTTCGATCTCTCCCTCATTTCCCATTCTTATATTCTCTCTCTCTCTCTCTCTCCCCCTCTATAGCTTATCACTTGAAGCGTTGTTGTACTTATCCCAAGCAATGTATTCTCTTGCCAGATGAGCCCCCTTATTTAAAGGCCGAGAACTTCACTGTGCGTGAGCAAAAAAGGGTTAATCTTCATTCAGCATCCTCGAACCCTCGTTTAAATTTTAAATTGATCCAGTGGGAAAGGAGGGAACGTACGGTAAGACAAACAGTACAAATACAATATGTCTTGACTCGGGTTTGCGGTGGCTTTAAATTCACCAGAAGTTGCTTGTTGAAAATGGTTTTTGGATTAATTATATTTTAGCTATTATAACTTTAAGGTATTTATAAGATTAATTCTTAAGGTTTAACTATAAATACTCTAATTTATTTAGTTTCAAAATCATCCTAAAATCTCAAATTATTTCTTTCTCCTAATACTAGAGAGTTTCTTGTGAGTAGTGAGTGTTTTGTAAACACCTGTAAATTTTGTCTCTTAGTAAAAGATCTGCAACAGTCCGGAGATGTAAGTACAATTAGCTGAACTCCGTTATCAATTACGAGTATTATTTTTCTGCTTTTATTTTGCATTCTCACTAATCTGGTTATATGGAAATTACTTGTTACTCGTTAATTTCCCAACAACTGGTAATCAGAGCTTTTGGTTGTGAATTTTGTCAAATTTTTTGTGAGGTTACTATTCACGTGAAAACGATCCAAACGAAGCCAGATTTGAGTGATAGCGATAGCTGCAGACGAAGGGAAGGTGAAAATTGAAAAGTTCTCGATGGTGCAGACTTTGGCTTTTGAAAGATGCAAATTGAAGATTTTTGTACCAGAAAAATCTATATCAACCTCTCTCAGGAAAGCAACCAGAGGGCATGAAGAATGAAGACTGAGTTCTTATTGACAGACAAGCCCTCGGAGTTATCCGACTGACGTTATCCCGCAATGTTGCTTTCAACATAACAAAGGAAAATACCACGGCATGTCTTATGGAGGCTCTCTCCAGTATGTATGAGAAGTCATCGGTCTCAAACAAAGTTCACTTGATGAGACGATTATTCAATTTGCGGATGGCAGAAGGGGCATCAGTGGCTCAACACCTGAATGAACTCAACACAATCACAACCCAGTTGAGTTCCGTGGAAGCTTTAATTTTCTTATCATCTCTACCAGACAGTTGGAATGTTACTATTACAGCAGTTAACAGCTCGTCGGGAAACAACAAATTAAAATTAGATAATGTTCGGGATCTGGTATTGAGTGAAGAAATTCGACGGAGAGAATCAGGTGAATCATCAACCTCCTTAGCCTTGCACACGGAGTCTAGAGGGAGAACTTCAAAAAGAAATTCAAATCGTGGCAGATCCAAATCCAGAACGGGAAAGAAAGATTTTACCTGTTATAATTGTGTCAAGAAGGGTCACTTTAAAAGAGATTGTCGAGCACCGAAGAAAATATCAGCGCACAGGAATCTACCAACGTGACAGAGGAGACAGGTGATGCCATGATTCTAAGCATCACCAGTTTGGTTGAATCATGTATCTTGGATTCAGGGGCATCTTTCCACTCCATCCCATGCCGAGAAATCATGGAGAACTATGTCAGTGGTGATTTTGGGAAGGTTCATTTAGCTGATGATGAAACCTTGAAGATCGTCGGAAGATGAGACATCCGACTAAAGTTGTCAAACCAAACCACCTGGATGCTGAAAGGTGTGAGACATATTTCTGGCCTCAAAAAAATTTGATTTCTGTTAGACAGCTTGCTGGAGAAGGATATAGCACAACCTTTTCAGGTTGTGAATGGAAGATTACCAAAGGAGCACTCGTCATTACTCGTGGTAAGAATATTGGTACTCTCTATGTAACCTCAAATTTAGAGAATATCATTGCAGCCGCAGATGCTGATGGAAAATCAAACCTATGGCACCAAAGGCTTGGTCATATGAGTGAGAAAGGGATGAAGACGCTTTTGTCAAAAGGGAAGCTACCGGATCTAAAGAATATATATGTCGGACTATGTGAGGATTGCATCTTTGGCAAACAAAAGAAAGTCAGTTTTGCAAAGATTGGCAAGACACCCAAGGCAGAAAAATTAGAGTTGGTTCATACTGATGTATGGGAACCATCTCCAGTTCTATCTCTTGCAGTCTCACTATATTATGTCACCTTCATCGATGATTCTACAAGGAATGTGTGGGTTTATTTTTTGAAGAAGAAATCAGAAGTCTTTGATACATTCAGAAAATGGAAGGCCATGGTGGAAAATGAGCTTGGTTTAAAAGTCAAGCGGTTGAGGTCTGACAATGGAGGAGAGTATTGAAACAGTAGATTCAGAGATTTCTACGCAAACAATAGGATCAAGATAGAGACAACAGTTCCCATGACACCACAGCAGAATGGCTTAGCATAGCGCATGAACAGAACTCTGAATGAACGTGCCAGAAGCATGAGGATACATGTCGGATTGCCAAAATTTCTATGGGCTGAAGCTATCAACACTACAACTTACCTGATCAACCGTAGGCCTTCAGTTCCTTTGGATGGTGGAATATCAGAGGAAACTTGGAGCAAGAAAGAAATAAACCTTTCACACTTAAGAATGTTTGGTTGTATTTCTTATGTACACATAAATTCTGCTGAAAGAAGAAACTTGATGGCAGGTCCAACAAATGCGTCTTTGTTGGTTATGGTGGTGATGTGTTCGGTTACTGATTTTGGGACTATGAAAATCGAAAGATCATCAGAAGCAGAGATGTCATTTTCAATGAGATGTGATGTACAAAGACAGGTCAACCATAGAATCAAGTAGCTCCAATACCGAAGATGAAACAAAGGAATTTTTTGAGTTTGAGGAGATTTCTGGAAATGATGTTCAGATTAGTCCTGAAGCAGTTCAAGAAAAACCAGGCACACCAGAACTGAGACGCTCCTCCAGAGTTCCTAAACCAACCTAGCGTTATTCGCCTTCTTTGCACTACTTGTTGTTGACTGACAATGGTGAACCAGAGCGCTATGATGAAGCAATGCAGGTGGAAGATTCAGTAAAGTGAGTGTCTTCCATGAAAGATGAGATGGACTCGCTTATGTCAAATCAGACGTGGGAATTAACTGAATTACCACCAGGCAAGAAAGCGCTCCACAATAAGTAGGTTTACAAGATAAAAGAAGAGCACGATGGGAGCAAACGCTACAAAACAAGATTGGTTGTCAAAGGTTTTCAGCAAAAAGAAAGTATTGGCTATAATGAAATTTTCTCTCCAGTCGTGAAACTGTCTACAATCATACTGGTATTGAAAATTGTAGCTGCAGAGAATTTACATCTTGAGGAATTAGATGTAAAGACAGCTTTCCTTCATGGTGATTTGGAGGAAGAAATCTATATGAAGCAGCCAGAAGGCTTCATAGAGGCAGGCAAGAAAAACCTGGTATGCAGGTTGAAGAAGAGCTTGTATGGTTTAAAACAAGCTCCTAGACCATGGTACAAGAAGTTCAATAGCTTTATGAGTAGCAGTGGTTTTACCAGATGTCAAGCAGTTCATTGTTGCTACATCAAGAGGTTCGACAACAGCTTCATTATTTTATTATTGTACGTTGATGACATGCTCATTGCAGGCTTAGACATGCAAGAGATTATACACTAGAAGCAAGAATTGTCGAAGCAGTTTGCTATGAAGGATTTGGGCGCTGTAAAACAGATTCTTGGAATGAGGATTAAGAGATACACAAAGTCGAGGACTTTGATGTTATCACAGGCTGAGTACATCAACAAAGTACTTTCCAGGTTCAACATGCAAGATGCTAAACCAGTAAGTATACCTTTAGGTGTTCATTTTAGACTATCCAAAGAACAGTCACCAAAGATGGAGGAAGAACGTGCACACATGGTGAAGGTGTCGTATGCCTCAGCAATTGGAAGTCTGATGTATGCCATGGTTTGTACCAGACCAGATATTACTCATACAGTGGGAGCTGTTAGCAGGTACATGAATAATCCGGGCAAGGTACACTGAGAAGCAGTCAAATGGATCCTCAGATATATGTGAGGTACCACAAACAAAGCAATTTATTTCAAAGGTGGAGATACGATACTGACAGGCTATGTAGATGCTGACTTAGCCGAAAATATTGACATCAGAAAGAGCACTACAGGGTATGTCTATACTCTAGAAGGTACTGCAGTAAGTTAGGTTTCTCAACTACACAAAAAATAGTTGCTCTCTCCGTAAACAAAGCAGAATATGTTGATGTTACCGACGCCAACAAAGAGATAGTTTGGCTCCAAAATTTCTTGGAATAGTTAGACAAGAAACAAGAAAACAATGTATTGTATTACGACAGTTAAAGTGTTATTCATCTAGCAAAGAATCCGTCTTTTCATTCCATGACGAAGCACATACAATTACGATATCATTTTATATGGTCTCTTCTGGAAGATGGGATTTTGAAACTTGAAAAGATTAGTAGAGCTCAAAATCCGGCAGACATGTTGACAAAGACGGTGACCACGGACAAACTGAAGTTGTGTTCAACTTCAGTTGGTATGCTAGAGTAGCAAGACCAGAAATGCTGCTGCAATGATCGAGGTGTGAAGACAGATTAAAATCAGTCTTCAAGTGGGAGATTGTTGGAAATAGTTAAGAAAAGTGGGCAACTTTCGGTGGATTTAAATACACCGAAAGTTGCTTGTTGAAAATAGTTTTTGGCTTAATTACATTTTAGCTATTGCATATTTTAGGGTATTTATAAAATTAGTCCCTAAGTTCAACTATAAATACTCTAACCCATTTAGCTTCAAAATCCCAAAATCCCAAATCATTTCTTTCTCCAATACTAGAAAGTTTATTGTGAGTAGTGAGTGTTTTGTAAACATTTGTAAATTTTCTCTCTTAGTAAAAGATCTACAGCAGTCCGGAGACGTAAGCACAATTGACTGAACTACGTTATCAATTTCGAGTATTATTTTTCTATTTTTATTTTACATTCTCACTAATTTAATTATAAAAAAATTACTTATTACTCGTTTATTTCCCAACAGTTTTATTGTAGAAAAGCAAAACCAAGTGCGTAATAAAAAATTACAGTAAGCAATATAACTTGAACCGGAAGAGAAGGTGAAAATCTAGAAGATCTCCTGTGTGGGAAAGGAGGGAACGTACGGTAAGACAAACAGTACAAAGACAAGCTGTCTTGACTAGGGTTTGCGGTGGTGTTCTTATCCGCACAACGCCTATCCTCCTGTTGTGCCCATTACATCAGTTCCAAATTCACACACGTGTTTTGCATTGCAATAATTATTCAATTTGTATGGTTACAATTCGTTCACATCGATATTTATTATAGATTTTATTTAGATGTAATCACGAGAACAAGCCTTATAGTCTTAAAATATATTTTCCCTTTGTTTATTATTACTGTCTTTCAAGAGGGGAAAAAGTAATTAATTTGTTGGGTTTTGGGGAGTGGTTTATTTTTCAATGCTCTTTGCACGAAGTTTGAACAACTCACACCTAATCTGGCGAAGAAACATGTTGCCCGTCATATCCTTTAGGTTTATTACAAATTAGTGCATGAAGTTTAAGCTTTTCTCAAATTAGAACTTGAAATTTTCCCTTATATCAAATGAGTACTAGAAAAAAAATCTCGAATTAGTGTCTGCAGGGCCGTGGCTAGGTTTTCGGGGCCATGTACAAATTCTTATAAAGTACATCCTATTTTCTAGATATATTCGATTTTCTGAGCCAGGTACTCGGCCCGTTGAATTTTTTAAATTTCCGGGTCGAGCTCGAGTCACAAAATGTTACTTAACCAGGTACCTGCTGACCCAATACTCGATTTATTTATTATATATATATATATCATTCTTATTTTATATTAAATGTTTATATATAATTTTCAAATTATTTCACTCTAACATTCTAAATTCTTAATTTTTAAAATTTGATACCATAACATTTTAATTTTAAATTTTTTCACATTAACATTCTAAATTGTTTTTGAAAATGTTTATTTTAACTTCAAAACACTTGAAATTTAGTTATATATTTTTTATTTTATTATTTAATAATTTTATTTCCAAATATGTAATTTGATTTTTTTTAATTTTATATGTGAATTATATATTATAGAACTTTAAATTTTAAATTTTAGAATTATATATATATATATATATATATATATTTAAAAAATAATATAATTTTAAAAAAATATGAATCGGGTACCCGAGTTTTATAGGTACTAAGATGTCACGGGATGAGACACTGGCCGGCATTTTAGTATCAAAAAATTTTGGGTACCCGATTTTGAACACCCCTAGATATTATAAAATAATATTTGATTAAATTTTAAATTATTGATAATAAGCGCATCCTATAAACGTAATTGTTAAAACTTAAAACTCTTAAAAAGAATAATTCCTTTTCTGAACTTTTCCATTCAATTCGGCATACTGTAATTAATCACTTGTTTCATCAAATTTTTTAATAATTTAGAGTGATTATTAGGTTGTTAAAAATATCCGATTTGGTTGACTCGATATGATTACCCACCCATCCAATTAAAAAGTACTCGATTTTTCGGGTCGGGTATTCAGCCCATTAAATTTTTAGGGTTTTCAGGTCAAGTTCGGGTTACAAAATGTTACATTACTGGATATTCGTTGACCTGGTACTTAGGGTTGAGTAACGAAATCGAGAAAACCGAAAAATTGACACGAGCCGAGTAAAATGTTTCGGTTCGGTTTGACCTTATACGGTTTGGTTTTTGGGTTGGTTTAAAGTCTCAATTCTATTGATTCGGTTCAGTTCGGGTTTTCGATATGAAACTTATTTGTTCCATATTGAACCCAATAGACAATTTTTTTAAAATTTATAGTTTCAAGTGAATTTTTCATTGAAAAACCGATAAACCGAACCGTTAAAAAACCGAACCGAACTGAAAAATCGGTTTCACATAATTCGGTTTTTTAGCAATTCGATTTCGGTTTAAATTCTAAAAACCTGTTTATTTTGGTTCGATTCAATTTTTAGTAAAAACCGAACCGAATACACCCCTACTGGTACCCTATTTATTATATATATATATATATTATTTTATATTAAATGTTTATTTATAATTTTCAAACTATTTCACTCTAACATTCTAAATTATAAATTTATTAAACTTTTCTACCATAATATTTTAAATTTAATAAATTATTTCACATTAATATTCTAAATTATTTTTTAAAATATTTATTTTAACTTTAAAACATTTGAAATTTAATTATATTTTTTACTTTATTATTTAATAATTTTATTTCTAATTATGTAATTTGAATTTTTAAATTTTATGTGTGAATTATATATTATAGAACTTTAAATTTTGAATTTTGAATTTTAGAATTATATATAATAATAATAATAATATATTTTAAAGAAAAAATAAAAAAAATTATGAATCGAGTACCCGTGACCTGAAAATACGGGTACCCAGATGTCATAGGCCGGGACACGGGCCGACATTTTAGTACCCAAAAATTTTGGGTACCTGATTTTGAACCCCTCTAGAGATTATAAAATAGCATCTGATTAATTTTTTAAATTATTAATAATATACGCATCCTATAAACTTAATTATTTAAACTTAAAACTCTTAAAAAGAATAATACATTTTTTAACTACTAAAATCACCAAATATATTCAGTTTTACCAAATTATTATGTTTCCTCGTTTACAAACAATAATATTATAATATAACAAGCAAAGACAATACTTATAGATTCGTGCAACTATAGTTAAACTTTAGGATAAATTGATGTGTTTAGTATCTAAATTATCAGTTTTTATTTATTTTAATATTTAATTTTTTAATTTTTTTAAAACTATTCCTAATGTTTCATTTTTATTTCATTTTAGTACATCGTCGTTAAAAACTTAACAACACGGTATTTTTATGGGTAAATTAAGTCATTCATCGCTCAACTATCTTCTCACTCTTATTTTGCTACTAAAGCTTAAAAAAATTAATTTAACTACTCAACTTTCAAATTGCTCATGTTTTTATAACTTTAGTTTATTTTATTAATAATTTTTGTGACGTGGAATCTTTTTATTAATATATAATTAAAAATAATAAATAAATAAATTTAAAAGTTAGAGTGATTGAATTAGGAGTAGTTTGAAAATTAAGTAATTAAATTAAAAAAATTAAACTTTAGCGACAAACATAAGAGTGAGAAGATAGTTGAGTGATGAATGATGTAATTTACCCATAAAAATGTACTACGTGCAAATCACCCGTTAAGTTTTTGACAGAGAGATATTAAAAGAAACAAAAACTAAACGTTATGTATAATTTTAAAAATTTAAAATTTAAAGATTAAAATTGATAATTTAGATGCTAAACGTGTAATTTACTCAAAACTTTAAAGTTTATAAACCACATTGAATCATTATCTATCCTATATATATAATACAAAATAATAATAAATAATATGAGGGCCCAGCCGCTCTCTGTCCCTATTTACTTTACTACTCCAAATACTTTCCTTATTTCCATTATAGCCACTAAACTTTCACCATCGTTTTCATTTGATACGATTTTTTATTTAAACCAATCGAAATAAACTATCACGAATTATCTATTTATATTATATTCATCAACATAAACACAACGATCAAAAGAAAAGAAAATAAAGTATTAACCGTCAAAATCAAACACTGAATTATTAAAAAAAAATTGATTTTTCAGTGAATTACTTGAACGGATGTAGCTCTGGGCCAACAAGTAATGAAAACTTGGAAAATTTGAGGGTAACTTATGAAACATTCGTAAGCGAGTCTTGGCCCCGCCAATTATTATTTTAAATATTAATTAATATTAAAAAATATATATAATTTTTTTATCAGGTACCCTCAATTGAAAAAATTATATTTATAGAATATAAAAAATATTTTAACTCGCGTTATAGTAAATTTATAGTTTGGCTTTTGCGTCCAAATCATTCATAACGTGTGCATGTGTAAATAAAAGTTTTATTATTCCTTATTACTTTGGATTTTATTTACTTTTCAAATGATTAATATTCGCACACCGCTATGTTTGACTTTTGTATAGCGTATCAGAAAAATGTGAAAATAAATAAAAACAGAAGAAATGATGTTAGCATATACTAATAGGAAAATTGCAGATTTGGTAATTGAATTTCGTTTTCTCTCTTATTTCACTCACTATACTTTAAATCTTTTTCAATTTTTTCACTGAACTTAATACATTGAGGGAGTTTTTCACTCGGTCGTTAAATAGTTAACGAAGTTAAAATGAATAGTTATATGGATGCAAAATGATGTGGCAGGAGTGGGTTTGGTTCCCATTGCATATTCCTAGACCTGCTTCTTCTTTGTATGGAATATGCGCATTTTATCCCAAAAAATGATGTTTTGGTGCAAATTTTATTTTTTTAAAACGGTGTCATCTTTAATTTCATTAACTATTTAATGGTAGAATGACCAAAATAGGAGAGAGAGTAAAGTTCAGTGGCCAAAAGAATCCAATGTTTTTAAATTCAGTGAGAACATTAAAAAAATTTAAAGTTCAATGAACAAAATAAATGAGAGAGCAAAGTTTAGTAATAAATTTATAATTTAACCATATTAATATCACTGGCTCTTATCTTGTCTCAATGGTTAGGCGTTGGTGAATCCGCAAACAATAATAATAATATTAAAAAAGTCGGCGGTAGGTGGAGTCGATGAAATTCCCTTACACTACCCAATCATCAAACTAAACCTGATATAATTTAATTATTTAAAAAACAATAATTTAAATCCAACTTAAACCTTTAAATTAGTCTTGCCCGTCTAGCTCGGTTGGTAGAGCACAAGGTTCTTAATCTTGTGGTTGAGGGATCGAGTCCCACTGAGGGCAATTAATAACGGAGGTCTTCCACGGAAGCTTCTCTCAACCTGGCGTTGGGGGCAGCCTACTATCCTACCTCCCCCTTATCCCATTACATATGAGAATAGAGTCATCTAATTTTTTTTAAACCTTTAAATTAGTACAAAACTTATTAGTTTTACTTAACCCATATATATATATTTATATCAAATCGAATATAAATTTTTACTAAAATAAATAAATCAAATGTAACCTCCTTAAACTTGGAGTCGACGTTAATCTTAATATTAATTATCAATCATCGGTAATTATTAGTTCTCTTATTTTTTATACCATGTCATTTGTTTTCTTTTCTTCTTAAGTGTTTTTTTTATTTGAATAATATTTTTTGTTTTTATGACATGTTTTTATCAGCTCTTGTGACATATGTTTTCTATGCTTTTATGGCACGATCCTTATGGCTTTTGGTATGTTTTTCACATACCTTTGAGGTCGTTTTGTTGCTCACACAAATGATATTTTTTTGATTGGTTTGTCGATGGTCAAGTATAGTCAAATCTCTTCTTTGGTAAAATGTTGTTTACCGATATAATAAGAATTGTATAGCGAAATAGACTGCCAGATAATTTGGTTCGTTCACCGCACCTTTATCATTTCGTAAAACGTCTCGTTCAACAGAAACAATGAATTTTACTGAAGATTTTTGGATTCTTTTGATGTTAGTGTAGATATGCAATTTGTCAGGGGTTATGTTTGGGTTTCATTTACTTTTGTTAATTATAATGACAAATATATCGTAAATATATAAATATATATTATGTTATATTATAGGTGTGTAGATGTTCATATATTATGCGTGTTTGTAAATATAGGGTATGCATATATATACGTAAAAAATATGTATGGTATTTGTAAGTGTATATATTATGTGTTAACGTTAAAAATTATATATATATATATATATATATAGATACATTGAAATAAAATATTAACTTTTATCACATGTTGTTTACAGCCCACATCAATTACATTGAAGCCCAAATACAATGCAAAGGAATCAAGTCATTGACCCGACCATTTGACCCAAGGCTCACACATTATGACCGAGACCATTAGGGTTTCTGATGGTTTCCAGCGCCGCCAAGTAAGAGCCGTTGGTTATGGTCCAATCCAACGGTCTAGATTGAATTCATTTTAGGGTTTTCTTATAACCCTGGAGTTGAAGCATGCACAGAGGTGTTTGTGGTGTATATATTATGCGTTGACGTTAAAAATTAAATATATATATATATATATTATGCATGTTTGTAAATATAGGGTATGCATATATATAAAAAAAATGTCAAACCCATATTTCCATATGGGGTAAGGGGAGGTAGGTAGTAGGCTGCCCCCAACGCCAGGTTGAGAGTAGTTTCCGTGGAAGGCCTCCGGCAGTTAGAATTATGAATTGCCCACGGTGGGGCTCAATCCCACGACCACAAAGTTAAAAACCTTGCACTCTACTAACTGAGCTAGACGGGCAATTTCTATGCATATATATACATATACGGAAAAATCAATTATAGAAGTAAATACAATTAGATATGCTTTTTATAGACAAATTTAGAATTTAAAATCTTAAATAAGATCAATTTCAAATGTAACATTAGTAAATAAGGAGTCGAATACTAATAATTGTAGGATATTTGAATATTTATTATAAAATAATTAAGAGTCTTTAGAACAGATGTTACTGATTGTAAAATCAGAATATTATAACAATGGATTTTTACGTATATCCTCAATAGCCTCACCTGATATTCAAACATCTCTCACATGATGTTTTCTGGGTTCGTCCAATCACAGGATAGATACCTTTATAATGTAAAAGGCTTTTGCCTCCTTTATTAATTCAAAATAAAAAAAAATAAAAAATTATAAACAAATCAATGTATTCTATATTAAATCTCAATTTACTAATTAGCCTTGATTCAGAGCAATCTATGCCCTATGGCCGTGGTTGCCAATTCTTTTAGCACAGGATGCTCGGAAACCACCGTGCGCAGTCCCCTCTTCGTCGTCGACAACCGTCGAATGGCAGTCTCGATCCAGGCTCGTTCCACACCCGCGCTATAATCAGCATTCAAGGCAATGGAACATATAAGCACGAATCCATGAAATTGCACCCCTAATTCCCTCTCACCATCGCTCAACAGTTTCACCAAAACCCGTGCAGCGTTGAACTCGATCATCCTGCTCGAATGCTCTATGCAAAGATGATTACATCCGCATAAAAACTTCAATAACGCGACCAGAGCTTCACTCACCAGTCACCACGTCCCCATCCCCGTTCTCAAGCTGCAGCACTAAGGCGCTTATCACCTTAGGATTATCGCTCTCACGAAAGATTCTGGCCAAGGAACCGATCGATTTTATGGCCAGAACTTTAAACCACAATCATCTGATTCTTTGACCACACGCAATAGGAGTTCGACGGTGGCGTTTGCACCGGGAGAGTGAGTCTTGAATGCTTTGCATCGGAGATCGAGATTTGATTCAGCCGCGGCAGTGATTTCCACTAGAATCATCAACCGATTGTGTAAGTGTAAACTGTGTAATTCTAATCCACTCTCAGCCAAGCAAAACAATAGTTTTTCCAACTCTTTTATCATACTATTCCTCACCGAAGATGCAATCGTATAATCCTCGACCACCCGTGGTTGAGGATTATCCGAGGGAGCGAGCGGAAGATTTCGTCGCAGTGGACGGTATCGAAATCGGGGTCGTTGATGATAAGAAGCCGGTTGGTTTGGAAGATGCAAGCGTCCAAAAGGAGGTGGAGATTGTGGAAACTTGTAGGTCTAGGGGCGGTGAAGAGCGGGTAAAAGGTGGTTTTTCGTTGACACTTGAAGGCCAACGATTAGGCCATTTCAAGAACAGAGCGGATTGAGTTCAAGTAGAGCGGTGCTGGGTCTGAGTTGATGCTGTGTAGCATTTGAGTGAGCTGAGTCACTTGCCTACTCATCTTCATACCGTGAACTCTCAACGATTTGGCTTTACTGCCTGCTTCGTTGACTCGGTTATCTAATGATATCGGATGAAGCAAGAGTTTGTCGATTATCTGCTCCTGCTCCGATTGCATCGTAGTTGCTGTCTTGCTGATGAGTTTCTTCGTGGACTATGGGTGAGTTAACTCAACTCTCTATCAACCTTCATATATATGTTATTAATATGGTTTTTAATTGAAAACCTGATAAGATTGACGCGATTTGGAGAAGAAATTTCTGGGCAAAGCCAGTTACTTGTTCGGAAAGTTTGGTTTAATCGCGCGATATCGCCTGCAGAACTCGAAGATGAACTTCCTGTAACGCGAGTTTCTACAGACAAAACCTTTTATTATCTGGATGTAGGGGAAAATGACAATTTAGATTACTATTATTTCTTTCAGGAGAAAAGTAATAAACAATTGGGTAAAGTACATATATGGTCTCCCAACTACAGGGTGATACTTTATTGAGTCCCTAAACTATTAAAAGTTATAAAATAATCATTTGACTATAAGACGTTGCTTTTTTTATTCCCTTGACTATTAGAAGTTATAAAATGATAATCAGACTATTTATAGTATTCTAAACTCATATTTTTCTGTTAAAAAATTGATGACAGTTTGAATAAAAATTAACATGTTGATATAGTATGGATTAAGAATCTCAAACGACTATTATATTACAGTCAACAGATTAATATTCAATTCTAACTATCATCATTTTTTTAATGAAAAAGGGTGAGTTTGGAACACAATGCATAGTTGGGTGACCATTTTATAACTTTAAAAACTAAGGGAACTTAAAAACGAAATGTCCTATAGTCATGGATCGTTTTGTAACTTTTAATGCTCGAAGAACTCAATAAAATAATACTCTCAGTGGAGGAACCATTTGTGTACTCTACCCTCAATAAAAATATTATTGATTTATCACTAAAATTTTAAAAATAACATATTGATCACTAATATTATCGATTTATAATAAAATGATCATTCGCTGTTAACCGTCGTTACCGAGATAACGATATACTAATGTGGTACGTTTTTTATATTGATTTGTATGTATGTACAAATATATATATATATATACAAGATAACACATAGCTAGGCAGGAAGAAACAGGAACTCATAGTTTCGCCATGGGAAAAATGCTAGAGATTGATAATCAATGTCCACCCAATTGTTATCAGCCGGTTTGTTACCTAATGACGGGATCCTCGTAAATGCTGGTACAGATAAAAAAGGTAAAGGATGATCAATAGATCCCATCTATGCCGCTGCAGCCTATTTCCGCCTCCGATCAATCTCATCAACGCCGGTAAACTAATGAACTTCATTACCGACTTCCAGTGATCGAAACAGAGGTAGTTGTCCGGAGATGTGAACTTTTTCAAGGCGATCTCGGCTTCCGATGCCACCGTCAGGTGCTTGTTGTGTAGTAATGATATCAGGAGCGAAATTATCCGAGTCTCGTGTGACGGGAAGATTCGGGCAAGGGAACCGATCGATCTGATGGCCGGGATTTGCTGTATAGGGTTACGTGATTCTTCGATCACTCCCAAGAGTTGATCGACGACGGCTTTTGTGGAAGCGGCATTGGTTTTGAATACGGTGCATCGGAAGTGGATGTCGGTTTCGGCGACGGCGGTTATTTCCATTATAGTCATCAGACAATAGTACCGTAATTTACCTCGTTCCTTCTCTACTAACTTGGCCAGGCTAAGCATTGCTCTTGTCTTTGTTATCGTCATGCAATTTGTTTTGCTCTTAGCTGCGAGCGTCCACAAGGCCTCGGCGCAACAGGTTTTGAGTTCGTCGGTAGATGTCTCGGCTGACAGTAACGTTACGATTGGCAAGATCACGTTCCATTCGACGGAATCGTATACGGTTATCGAGTATTGCTCGGCCATTTCGGTCACTAACTCGATTGCCTGAATTTGAACCTCAATTGGCGCATCCTTGAGTAAACGAAGGATAACAATCATGACTTTATCCATGATGTTTTGGTCATTGGTTAATACACATAATGCATCAGCCGCGGCAATTTGTGCATAAAGGCAAGCCCCGTCTTCCAAAAGCTTTACCAATGGAGGCAGACCCTGCTCTTGAACGATGTATTTCTTGTACAACTTGTTGTCTAGGGCGAGCGACGCGAGGCTCTTAACGGCATCGATTTGATCGCTTACTCGGTGGGACGTCCGAACGGTGGCGATGCAATGCCAGATCACTAGGAACATCGGATTAAGAACGATGAATGGAGGGAGTGAGACAACACTTCCCTCAAAACCACCATTGCTAACGAGGTCATACCATGTGAGAAGCCACTTAACGTTGGCGATACAATCGTCTAAACTGCGGAAGAGTGGTCGGAAATCGGAAGCTTTCGGGGCATTAAAGAACCAAGCGATCAAGCTCTTGAAGTCGAACTCGGTGACGATATCCAGGGCGTGGTTCAGGATCCGATGAACCTCGTCGAGTATAACGTCGACCGGACGCAAGTAGAGCGGTTTCTTGGCGGTCGTGATGAACTTGAGCAGGGTCTTCAGCAGGAAACAGCAGTTCAACTCTCTTCTCTGCCTCAAGCCTCTGTTCCAACAAAGATTCGATTTCCTGCCTGTTTTTTGGCAGCAAAATGGCTTCTACTTCATCGAATGCATAGAACACACGTTTAGCTAAATTTACGGTGCTCCCCAGCTTGTCCTCGATCTCTCTGTTCTGCTCAAAGTCTTTCATGGCCGCCATTGGAAGCAATACTGGATGAGCTAATGGTTGATGTACATGATCAGTTAAGCTTTAGTTGAACTCCTGATTTTATATCGTCTTGTCGGAATGTTCGATACACGTTGGCACAACAAGTGTTTTGTTTCTTTTTTTCAAACATCGCGCGAATATATCGCTGGAATTGAACAACATCCTCAAGGTCTCGCTAGACACGACATGATTGGTCCGAACTTTCCAGGCTACGGTTTTTTTTTTTTGTAGAAAACTTGAACATGAAGATATGTGATGTAGCTTTTGGTTTAGTCAACGTGGTTATTGACTTTAGATTTAAAAAGAAAGAAAGAGTAAACTATATATTTAGTACTTAAACTTATAATTTTTTTAAAACTATAAATAATGTTTAATTTTTGTTTCATTTTACTATCTCACCGTTAAAAACTTAACGCATTTAGTACATAAATTATCAATTTTGATATGTTTTACTATCTAAACTTTTAATTTTTTTTTCAAAAACTTAACGTTAAATTTTGAACAGTGATATTAAAATAAGGTATAATTTTAAAAAAATTAAAATTAATAATTTAAATACTAAATGCATAATTTACCCAAAAAGAAAATACAAAGCGGAGTCACAGTCAGAGACCACCAGCAAAAAGCCGAAAAATTGCGCCACCGAGTGTCAACTGCCGGTCGTGGAGAAGATCGCGCGTTGGAGTAGAAACATCGAGCTTCCCCAACAGAAATATTTGGTGGAAAATTATATTTGTAATTTATGACGTGTAAAATTATAAAATTTAATATAAATTAAATCGTTAGTAAAACATATAAAGAAAAAATTAAATTATAGGAGGATTTAATCGTATTGGATGGTGTGAGTAGTAAAGAAAGTATTGTGCTCGACTCGTACTCGTTAAAAAAAATTATTACTCGACTCGACTCATTGCTCGTTAAACTCGTTAAACTTTTACTCGACTTATATTAGTTAAAAAAATCTCACGGTGGGCAATTCATACTTGTCGGAGGTCTTCCACGGAAGTTGCTCTCAATCTAGTGTTAGGGGCAGCCTATTACTCTACCTCCCCTTACCCCATTACATATGGGAATAAGGTCAGCTAATTTTTTTATGCTAGTTAAAAAAGCTTGTTGTTCGACTCATGTTTGTTAAGCTCACTGAAAATTTTATCTTATTTTTTAACTATAGGTAAAGTCTAATAATAGTATAAATTAATAGATTAGTCATTTATCATGTTTTATTATCTATTAATGAATTAATAATTTTTGAATGAAATATTTTTTTTAAATAACTACTAAAAATTTAACTAGATTCTCGTGAACTTATTAAGTCAAGTTAGACTTTGCTCGATTCAATTCGTTAAGCTCTCGAGTCGAGTTCTAGTTCGATTCGAGTCAACCCGAATCAAGCTTTTATCAAATTTTAACCGAGTTAAATTCGAACTGCTCAACTTATTAAGCATTCCTAATTCTCTTTACAAGTTCGAGCACTTGTTTGCTTTTTGCAAGTGTGTGTTAGGCGTGGACGCACTTAGCCCTCCAAAGATTAAGTGTATACTCATTATTTTAAATAAATAGTTAAATATAGTTGAAACATTAAAAAAAAAAAATAATTTGGACCACCACGTCATTTTCATTCCGATCACCGTCGATCGTCGTAGATGGTGGTCGTTCGGTCCCAAAATGGGATGGGTCGGTTTGTTTGTACCCCTTAGTCCGAATTTAGTGGTTGTTGCACAGGAAACTGTCTCAAACCCCATGAATTTGGACTGAAACATTTTGATTTCTTCACTTTCAATCTCAAATTCGTGGACTTCGGAGCAACTTCCGAAAAAATGGAGGTCGGATTCTAACTCACGATGTCGAGGCGAAACAACCATCCCATTTTGGGACCAAACGACCACCATCTACAGTGGTCGATGGTGGCCAACGATGACATCCGATCATCTTTTATTTTTATATTATGTAACATTTTTATCATTTTAATAATAAGTATTTTTGTCATTTTAATAATATAATATTTTTTTAGATTATGTCATATAGTACAAAATTTATATTGTCTCATTATCAAAACAATTTAAAAAAATACTAGAATCAAGAATCAATATAGACTCGAATAATATTTTATATAGTGACTTCAATAGTTAAAATTAGTGTTATTTTTTTTAAAAGTTCTAAGTTTAAGTAGTTGTATTTGTGAGTATGTGTGCGTTGTCAATAATTAATAAAGATTATTTTATATTAAATAATAATAATAATAAAATGTTTACATCACCATCCATTAAAAAAAATGAGGGAGTAAATAAAATGATTTAATTTATAAAATTAAGTGAGTTTAATAAAAAAATAAAAGTTGAGTTAAGAAAATAAGAAAGATGATAGTTCATTGAAGAACGATATAATTTATACTAAAATTTAAAAATTATTTAGAATAATAATAATAATTTGGGGTATCTTATTAACTCAAAAATAAATCAGATCGGATGTGCTCCAAAATTGCAAATGAAAGAACAAAAACGAGGCAGTGGTATGTGATCCAAGAGAGTTGTCTCTAACAATCGCAGGCAAATTGTGATTGCTAAGTGACTCGGTGCTTACCAACTCACCAACACTCGCGTCCCTTTCTTTTAAGCGCTGACAACCACTTCTCTTTGTATTCTCTTTTTGTATTTTTGTTTTTTCTTTCATCGGACTCGAGATCCACTTGTTCCCCCTCCCAATTCACTCCGCGTCAACCGAGTCGAGATTCTCACCCGGCTTCCAATTTGTGAATACCCCTTAACTATTTCTTCATCCCCTTTTCAAATGTTTTACTCGCCTGGGATTCCAACTTCGCTCTCTTTTAGAGGGTAGAGATCTGATTTTACACCTTCTTTAGGTTTCAAGCTGCTCCAAGTTTGGGTAAATTTTGATGTTTTTTTCTCAGATCAATGAACTCGTTTTTTTAGACCCAGTCCGAGCTCAGACCAAATCGACGATCGTTTCCGAGTTGTGACGACGTAGAATAGAGTTATTTCCCCCTCAGAATTTGGATTCCTTTTCAAGTGTAGGGTTAGAGCATGTCGGCTGTGCGAAGATGGAGCGAGGGAATGTCCTCGGATAATGTTAAGGGTTTGGTTTTAGCCATTTCTTCAAGTTAATTTATTGGGGCAAGCTTCATTGTTAAGAAAAAAGGGTTGAAAAAAGCCGGTGCTTCTGGCGTCAGGGCAGGTACTGCAATTTATAAAAAAAACTTCTTTTTTGATGATTTGATTTCGGATTTCTTTCTTTCTTTTAATTGGAAATATCAATTAGGTTTAAACAACGTGCTGTGATCTGGGATTCTGTAAATAATAGTTCGCTCAATTTCAGACTTTCAGTGAGGTGTAAATGATGGAAATTTATTTGACCTTTGATTCTAATTCATCTATGCGTGAATTAATTGATTTGAGCTCTTGTCAATCTAGTATGTGAACTTGTATTTAGTATATAAGCTGCATGTTCTTTTTCTTCATGAAGTTTACCAGTTCTGTTTATCGAATCCCCTGGTTACTTTCGATTCCATTCATCATATTTTATTATGCATCCTTTTGATCCTGTGTTTATGTCATCCTTGAATGTATGTATCTTAAACTAAATTGTTTACGAAATTCCTCAATCTGGCCAAGTTTGTTTGTGCACAAATTTGCATAATGTTTGAAAGAAAGATATAATAGGTGTTTAGAATGCAATTGGAGTAAATGATATGTTTTCTGTTTTCCAAATTCCAGATGATATTAGGATTTGCATGTATGTTTAGCTGCTATATAACAATTTTGTTTCTATTCATATAATTCTGTTTGTATTGCATAAAATTTTCTGTTTCATTTGTAATTATACATTTTTTTGTTGTATCTCTATTATCTAAAGAACTCATAAATGCATATCATTTAGTGTTTCTTCTCCTTTTTATTCCTTAATGAAGAGTTTTTATTGTTCTTTTGCATTATCAATCCGAATGACATTAGCTTTTCTGTATTTTTAATCAGGAGTCGGAGGGTATTCATATCTGCTTGAGCCACTTTGGTGGGCTGGCATGATAACAAGTGAGTTTTTTGGATTTCTCGTTGATAATTAACTCGAGATCTTATGGGTTTTTTTAATTCCTTTTCTCATTTTTAGCATATTTTCCAAATATTATCCTTAAAAGATGATGTTATAAAAGCTATGTTAAACCAATTAAAAATGAGGTATTCTTGTCAATAATATATCTTGCATCTATAAATATATGATTTTCTTAGTTATATTCCATGCTTACAGCTCAATGCTCCGGAAGTCATCAGACTCTGCTGCCTTTTTAAACATTTAGTGAGATGGTTGAGTTTTTGCTTATGGTTCATGATTCTAGATGAAAAAGTAGTTGATTCTAACTGTTAATCAACTTTGCAACAGTGGTCGTGGGGGAAATTGCTAATTTTGCTGCTTATGCATTTGCACCAGCCATACTTGTCACTCCACTTGGTGCTCTCAGCATCATTATCAGGCATGCAAATTTGTCACTCAAATTTAGCTTTGGCATTTAAGTGTTGGTGTTAATTATCACTTCTCATGCAGTGCGATACTTGCGCATATCATTTTGAGGGAAAGGTTACACACTTTTGGGATTCTTGGTTGTGCTTTGTGTGTTGTGGGCTCAACAACAATTGTATTGCATGCTCCCGCAGAACGTCAGATTGAATCCGTAGCAGAAGTTTGGGCTCTTGCTACAGAGCCAGGTTGCATTTCTTTTGATATTGTTCTTAGCTCTTTATCATTTTTTTTCTTCTCAAAATCGTTGAACTGCAGAAAAGGAAAATGAATGTTTCCTCTTTGATATTTTTGCAGGTTTTTGTTTTACACGGCTCTGGTCTTAACAATTGTCTTTATACTTATATTCCACTTTGTTCCACAATATGGACAGACACACATTATGGTTTACATTGGAGTTTGCTCCCTCGTGGGTTCTATTTCGGTATGCATAAGAACTAGGCTATTGGTTGCTTAATTCTGTGTGCGTTCGATGTTATTGCCCTTTTTTCTCCCTCCAATTGTCATTTTTAATCATGTTCTTTGACAGGTCATGAGCGTTAAGGCACTTGGTATTGCCTTGAAGTTAACCTTTTCGGGAATTAATCAGCTTGTGTATCCACAGACATGGGCCTTTACGTTAGTTGTGGCTACTTGTGTGATTACCCAAATGAATTATTTAAACAAGGTAATGGTTACACATCGTCTTTTCTTCCTTTGGTACCCTTATCTTTCTTTTGATGCCTACATTTATGCATTTCTTTTGATTAATTTTCATGACCCTTCAAAGAAAAGAAGGTGAGAGAAACGTTGGGATGAGTGGAGAAAGATCCCAGAAGAAAATTTTTCATTTTACCTCCAAAATATTTAATATTCCCATAAAATGTTGTTTATGGATATTCTTGTCTGTGGTGTTCATAATAATTAATTTAAACTCTAAATCAGTTGAAATTTATCTTTTTATTATTTTCTTACCCTGTGAATCAAGGTCCCCTTACCTTGGTTTGTGTTGCTGATTTTCGCTAATTTTTTATTTTATCTTCATAATTGCAGGCACTTGATACTTTCAACACAGCCGTTGTTTCTCCTATATACTATGTTATGTTTACGTCTCTGACCATTTTGGCTAGTGTGATCATGTTTAAGGTAATTTCCTCTCATTAATGGTGCCTGAAAGGCTCACAAGTTTATTAATTAAAATTTTTAAAAGATCCTACTTTATACTGTCTGCTATCTCGCGCACAAATGTTTCCGCAGTTAGTTTATCTTCAACATAGAATGAGTTGCTTAATCCTCTATGTATTATATTTTCCCTTTTAAGGGAAAGGGAAGTGTGTGTAGGAGTGTGGACTGTTTGGGCATTCATGATGTTATAACTGTCGATTCCAAGTTGCAATTCCTTGTTTGATTTTAGTGTCCCTGTTCGTGACTGTTATGATATGAAATCGAACTTCTTTTTGGTGCTCTTTAGACTGCTGCTGATCCCTTTGAACCGCTCGCCTTATCTGTTTTGTTCCAATTCGGATTGACCTTGACATTACCTTAATTTTGATATTCTGATATCAGGATTGGGATAGGCAGACTCCAACTCAGATTATAACAGAGATGTGTGGGTTCGTGACCATCCTTTCGGGAACTTTTCTTCTTCACAAAACCAAAGATATGGTCGATGGTATGCTCTCATGAACCTTGAATTGTGAATCGATACTCTCTATCATTCTCCAACATCTATCCTTTTAGCAAAGAAAGAATGTATGGATGTAACTTTTTCGAAGCTCTTTCGGTGTTTCAAACGTTGATAGATTATGCTCAATCAGGCCCGAGTTTGTCGACATCTATGTCCATGCGATCATTAAAGCATGAAGAGGAGGAATTGTTAATTGAAGGCATCCCCTTAAGCGGCAGGATTCATTGAGACGGTTCAAATAGCACCTGTGGAGAAAAACCTCGAGGCCTCGATGATTGTATTTTATTACCAGCCACAGCTTATGCCATCCTATCCATTTTTTGGAGGTCCTTAGAGGAGGTGAGATGATTTTCATGGCATTTTCCCTTTTATTATTATCCCCTTGGCTTCAAGATGAGACTATACATTTCAGCTTTTGCCTGCCTTCGCCTATGCCATAGCTATCCCGGTTGGTCGATACAGGAGATACGACCCAAATGTAACATCTTGAGCACAGGTGGTTAATACGTAGTGTTATGCTTTGCTTTATTGTATCGACGACTCAATTGAGTGGAACACTGAGAATGGAATCAATACATTTTTTTTATCCACTTTGCCAATTGTGTGATGAAATATTATCTTCAAAAAGTTTTAAAATTTAATACCTAAAAATGAAATTCTATGGTTTATTGATAATATGTGCATTTCTTCCAATAACAAAGGCATCTTTTTTTTTTTTTATCTCATACAAATTAAGCTCTTAATCATAATTAAGGATATTATGCGCTTGGGGTGTTCTTTATTAGGTACCCGTATGTTCGGGTACTTGGGGTTTTCAAAGTTCGGTTTTTACTGAATTAACTGATCGAATCAAAGTTTTTTCGGTTAATCGGTTGGTTAATTTTTGTGTCGACTGGTTAAAGGTTAAGATTTTTTTTAAACTTTGAAATCGGTTAATTTAGTTCGAAATCGATTAATTAATTGGATTAATCGAAATTTTAAATATTTACTATATTATATATGTTTATATATTAGGTGTATTTAATATATATATTATTTATAAATTTCAGTTAATTCTATTAACGGAATCGATTAACCATATTTTATTTGGTTCGGTTAAAAATTTTTGAAAAATATTCTGTTCGATTCACGGTTAAGAAGGAAAAAATTTCGGTTAATGAATTTTTAGTAGTTCGATTCGATCGGGTTAACCAAACCGACCGATTGAACACCAACGGGTACTTGATCCTTCAGGTCACAGTTTGGGAACAAATCTGGAATGCTCAAAAGTTCTGGATCGATTCTTCAGGTCATAGTTTGGGAATAAATCTGGAATGCTCAAATTTAAAATGAGTCGTAATTTGAGGATGAAATTGAATATTTAAAAGTTATTGGATTGTTTTAGAACAAGATATATAGTTTGGGGATTATTAATGTAATTAACTCAAATTAATATACAAATCAAACAACTGGTTTAATCAATTTAGTAAATTACTGAAATTATTCCATTTAATCAATTACTTGCCGTCTTCATCAGTTTCCCTTCTTCCCGCTCTCAGTTTAAATCTCTCTGCATCTCTTTTCCGTTTCAACTGATTTTCCAGCATCAAACCCTAGTTTAAAAAGTTGCCAATGGAGCTAAAGGAACGGAGATTCATGCATGGTCAAAGCTTCGAAATGGTTGCGAAGTATCTTCTGTCCCAAACGAATCGATTCCCATCACCGAGCTTCATCTTCCAAGCCACCCCATAAAGACAGACGCCGTTGGAGTTTCCTCGAATCATGCCGTGAAAATGGCTCCTCCGTCGCCCCCGTCATACCCAAAAACAGCAGTAGCAGTTGCGTGGATTCGTCGTCTTTGTACGTTAATCTTCATCAACAACAACAACGACCGAAAGGCTCTGCTGAGGTAGTGGATCCTAACAAGCACGCCATCGTTGAGGCTGTCGAAGCAACCGTGAAAGTGGTGAGACTAACCAGTAGCGGCGGCGGCTGCGTTCTTGAATCCTAACTAGAATTTGCACACCATTACCGACTACACATAGAGATTTCATTTTCGCAGCTAAATTTTGCGTACACTGACTGTGTAAAATTTATCACCGGCTTCGATAGAAAGAGTGACGATATCATTGGTGTTGCATGAATTAAAGAAATTCCTCCACCCAGGACCGCTGATGGTGAACTGACCGCCACCTTCGCTCCTACAGTCGAATTTCCAAGATCTGCCATCTCCATCTCTGACCGGTAGAACACCGAACCTCCGGGAGTGCGCCGCCACGATGGTTAAACTTGAGCCTAGCTCCATCGTTGTTTTCTAAGGTGACCATGAAGATCTCAGCCCATGTTTATGATCAACAAATATTAGCCCTCACAAAGATATCTGAAATTTGATTGCAATGATCTCTGTGACCTGAGGGTTTATATAATGCGAAAGAGGCAGCTCTTATTACTGGATCAAAGTTCAAACAACACGGTGCATGTATCGCAAGCAAAAGGCTTAACTCTTAAGCTACCGATCGACATTGTAAGAGACCGAGAGTTTTCCTAGACATTGTTGGTTATTTATTGCAATAAAACTTGAAGGTTTTACGTTACTTGCATGTTACGTGTATCTTATGGTTTGCATGTAGGACTAGAAATGAGATGAGATACGTCATGAGCTACTCGAGATCGATTCGGTCAAAACTCGATAAATATTCGACTAGATTTCTTAACGAGCCGAAATAAATTACTTGATATTCGACTCAAAAAGCTCGATAACAACTCGAAAATATAATATATTAATATTTTATTTTTAAATAATAAATTATTAACAATATTAATATTTAGGTGTTAATTTTTTTTAGAAAAACGTAGTATAATATTTTCATGTAATTAAGGTTTAAGTTCGAGTTTGAGTTTGAGTTTGAGGCTTTAATCGAGTTAAGTTTAAGATTTTTTCCATTTCGAGTTTTTTCGAGCATCAATTCATGATTTTGAGTTCGAGTCGAGTTTGAAAATTTTAAATTTCCGAGTTTTCGAGTCGAGTTGAATTTCATTTTAGAATTTTTGGGTAGAGTCGAACTCAATAATACTCGAACTCGACTTGGCTCGTTTATATCCTATTTGCATGTAAGGTCAAACACCATAAACGTCACCACTTATCGCGCTACCATTTGTCGTCGGCTCTGAATTGTGACCAGCCTTTTCATTCCAAAATATGTCGAAGCATTTGACCTAATTTATGGTCAAGTCGACCCAGAAAGTTCCATAGTACCAAATAAAATTAGGGTTTCATCACCTTACACCATGCATGATTATATGATTCAGTCTTATATTTTAATTCAGTTCAATCGTTATATTTAAAAAAAATTAAATTTAAATTATCACCCAAATACCGACAAAATATGAATAGTTTCACGAGAATTAAAAATATTAAATTGAACAACGGGTTTGTTAAAGTGGTAAGCAGTTTGATATCGTTTAAATATGTCTTGAGTTCGAGTCCTTGCGTATGTAGAAAATTCCCGCTTGGTGACTCACCCATCAAAATCTGGTGAACGATGCGGGTCGGTCCAAATTAATCAGGATCAGGAGCGGAGCTCTAATGGGCCCCAAAGTTGCCCCGACCCCTGTAAAAAAATTATATATTCGATTGATTTTGATCTAATAGTATTTTGGTTCATGTAATAATAAGCATTCAAATTTAAAAAATATATAAATATTTATTAAATATTTAATCAAATATGAGTCGAACTAAAGAAAGATAATCTCATGTTCTCAATTTTTTTGGTCTAATAACAATTTAGGTTATTTTAAGTTTAAATATTAGACAAATCAAGTATTGTATTATGAATTTTAAGTTTAAATACCTAATAAATATGTATTTTTTTAAAAAACTTTAATATTTCGGTCTCTGCCAATATTTAATCCAGGCTTCATCTCTAATCAGGACGAAACCCTAAAATTGGGTGGCAAAAAAAAGAATATTAAATTGAAGGACATAACTTATAGGTAATAAACAAACGAATAGAAAACACTTTACCTGATTAATTTAATAATTACCGTTTAAATGAGGATCAAAGTTTAAAAGATAAAAAGTATAATTTTTCTAAAAAGATCCTTAAATTCGAGTCGAATAACTCAAAATTTTTAGTAATTTTTATTTGATTTTCAAGTTTGAAGCGAGTCCCTCAATTATGTATGATATATGTATATCACATATAAAAAATGAAGAAATACATACATGTATTATATATGATTATAGAAAACTATTTAAATTATAATCAAGTAATATCATAATATTATAAATATTTATAATTAAATTGAAACAGAAACTACTACGATTTCACTCGACTTAAATTTTATTAATTCGACCACATAAAATTTTAAACAGATTTTGAATCCCAACTAGAATTTGCACACCATTACCGACTACACAGAGAGATTTCATTTTCGCAGCTAAATTTTGCGTACACTGACTGTGTAAAATTTATCACCGGCTTCGATAGAAAGAGTGACGATATCATTGGTGTTGCATGAATTAAAGAAATTCCTCCACCCAGGACCGCTGATGGTGAACTGACCGCCACCTTCGCTCCTACAGTCGAATTTCCAAGATCTGCCATCTCCATCTCTGACCGGTAGAACACTCGAACCGCCGGGGAGTGCGCCGCCACGATGGTTAAACTTGAGCCTAGCTCCATCGTTGTTTCTAAGGGTGACCATGAAGATCTCAGCCATGTTTATGATCAACAAGTATTAGCCCTCACAACGATATCTGAAATTTGATTGCAATGATCTCTGTGACCTGAGGGGTTTATATAATGCGAAAGAGGCAGCTCTTATTACTGGATCAAAGTTCAAACAACACGGTGCATGTATCGCAAGCAAAAGGCTTAACTCTTAAGCTACCGATCGACATTGTAAGAGACCGAGAGTTTTCCTAGACATTGTTGGTTATTTATTGCAATAAAACTTGAAGGTTTTACGTTACTTGCATGTTACGTGTATCTTATGGTTTGCATGTAGGACTAGAAATGAGATGAGATACGTCATGAGCTACTCGAGATCGATTCGGTCAAAACTCGATAAATATTCGACTCGATTTCTTAACGAGCCGAAATAAATTACTTGATATTTGACTCAAAAAGCTCGATAACAACTCGAAAATATAATATAATAATATTTTATTTTTAAATAATAAATTATTAATAATATTAATATTTAGGTGTTATTTTTTTTAGAAAAACGTAGTATAATATTTTCATGTAATTAAGGTTTAAGTTCGAGTTTGAGTTTGAGGCTTTAATCGAGTTAAATTTAAGATTTTTTTTTCTATTTCGAGTTTTTCGAGCTTCAATTCATGATTTTGAGTTCGAGTCGAATTTAAAAATTTTAAGTTTTCGAGTAGAATTAAATTTCATTTTAAAATTTTCGAGTAGAATTGAACCCAACAATAGTCGAGCTCGACTCGTCTCGTTTACATATTTGCACATAAGGACAAACACCATAAACGTCACCAATTGTCGCGCTACCATTTGCCGTTGGCTCTGAATTGTGACCAGCCTTTCATTCCAAAATTGGTCGAAGTATTTGACCTAGTTTTGCCTAATTTATGGTCAAGTCGACCGACCGATTTCCATAGTACCAAATAAAATTAGGGTTTCATCACCTTATACCACGCATGATTATATGATTCTGTCTTATATTTTAGTTCAGTTCAATCGTTATATTTTTAAATTCATTTAAATTTAAATTATCACCCAAATACCGACAAAATATGAATAATTTCACGAGAATTAAAAATATTAAATTTAACAACGGATTAATTAAAGTGCTAAACAACTTGATATCTTTTAAATGTGTTTCGAGTTCGAGTCCTTGCGTATGTAGAAAATTCTCGTTGGGTGACTCACCCATCAAAATCAGGCGGACGATGTGGGTCGGTCCAGATTAATCAAGATGGTTGATTCTTTTTTTGTGTGTGGGAATAATGGCAACTGGATCTTATTAATAATGGAAAGAATCAAAATTACAACACATCGGAATAAAGAGATAAATTTGAAGACAATAGTCACCAAAATACTCAAACAAAACTAAATAATAAATCTAAAAATACGAAGAAAATTAAAACTTTCCATTGAGAATGACGACCAATATCAAAATCCAATAACCTTCATACACACTCTTTGTTTCTGTAGAATGAGACACTTGACGAAGTGATAAAGCAGTGTAGAGCGAACCAAATAATCTGGCAGCCTGTTTCGCTACACAATTCTGATTACATCGGCAAACAACCTTTTATCAAAAGAGGGGATCTGACTATACATAGCCACCGATTAACCGATCAAAAAATAAATGTCATGTTGGTTTTTGTGCGAGAACCAAAATGACCGTAAAGGTATGCGAAAAACGTACCGAAAAATATGAGAATTGTGCCACAAGAGCATAGGAATCGCGCGCTAAAAGAGCAGAGAAAAATCATGTCACAAGGACAAAGATACTTATTCAAAATTAAAAAGACTTAAGAAAAAAAACATAATATGAAAATTAAAAGAACTAATATTTCCCGACGATCGGCAACTAAATTTAAGATTAATATCGTTGTCGACTAAACAAAGATCAAAGAAAAAGAAGAATGTGGCACAAAAATATTAAATAAAATTAGGTTGAGGGAAAAGAGAGGAGGTTAGCTTTTATTAAAGTAATGATTGGTTGATTCTTAATTCAAATAAATATTAAATCAATAATTTTCTTATTCGTGTCAATATCCTTATAACATTTTCTTCACCATTTATCAAATCATATATTAATATTAGGATTAGAACTCACCATGTCACAAGGACAAAGATACTTATTCAAAATTAAAAAGACTTAAGAAAAAACCATAATATAAAAATTAAAAGAACTAATATTTCCCGACGATCGGTAACTAAATTTAAGATTAATATCGCTGTCGACTAAACAAAGATCACAGAAAAGAAGAATGTGGCACAAAAATTAAATAAAATTAGGTGAGGGAAAAGAGAGGAGGTTAGCTTTTATTAAAGTAATGATTGGTTGATTCTTAATTCAAATAAATATTAAATCAATAATTTTCTTATTCGTGTCAATATCCTTATAACATTTTCTTCACCATTTATCAAATCATATATTAATATTAGGATTAGAACTCTCCTACGATCTTAATTATTATAAATATATATATATATATATATTTTAAAAAGGGGTAATAAATTTATTTTTAAAAAATATATTTATGTTTTAAAAATACGAACTTTTAAATTTTCCTTTTAAAAATTATAAGTTAGTACAAGATTCGTGTAATAGTGCACAACCACGTAAGATTACTAGGGTGTAATAGGTATGCCGACCAGCTAGCAGTGTATATTCTTGAGTAGATAGGCGGTAGTGGCAAAAGCATGCTTTGTTTAATGATTCACCCGTAAATCAGCTCAGTTGGTAGAGCATAAAGTTCTTAATCTTGAGATCGTAAGATCGAGTCTCATATGGAGGACATTTCATAATTCGGAGGTCTCCTACGGAAGCTGCTCTCAACCTAGTGTTGGGGGCAGTCTACTATCTTACCTCCCTCTTACCCCATTACATATGGGAACAAGGGACAACCATCTACGATGTTTAAACCTTACTTACATATGTATGATGACGAGTGATGGGTGTAGGATTTTATATTAAAATGACGATTTTAAATTTTAAAATTTAGGAGATATTATTTTTAATAAAAATACATAAAAAATTAAAATATAAGATAATTTTAAAACACTCGTCTCTTCGATCCATCCATGATAATAATCCAAGTAAACCCTATAGATATTATGGAGCCAACAAAAACCTATACTTTTTTTGCTTGGTTTATTTCAAAGCATTAAGAAAAACGTTGGTCCAACAAATTGCAATAATTGAAATTCAAAATAAAATTTAGAAATGAATAAAGCGATATTAGTAGTTGAGGTTTAACAAATTGTTTTTATCTCTTAAAGTTCGAAGTTTGAGAACATAAATGTAGAGAATATGAGCATTTATTATCAAATGATTGAGAGTCTTTCGAACGACAATACATTATATTCACCCTAGACTAGTCAAAAAATCTAGACTAAAATTGAATTTAAAATTTTAAGGTAAACTATAAATTTGATCGCTCAATTTCTTTTCACTCATATTTTAGACAATAAAGTTTAAAAATATTTAACGGTGTTATGATTGGACTTTTGTCTTTTAAAATTGTGAAATAACCCTAAAACTTTCTCTCTTTAGTTTTTGAAAAAAGTGATTGGTTTCAAATTCTCTTTAATTTCTCGACAATGAACTATCTTCTTCTAAAGTTCAATCATGGGAATGTGGAGAAGGAGGAAGCGAATTATACATCTTGATTTCAAACCGATCAGATGCTAGAGATTATATATCAAAGTGATTTGGGTTTTTCATAAATTTTTTTATGTTGACTTTCACGAGTTATAAATTAATTTAGGAGAAATTTAAACTGATAGAGAGTGGTAGGAGATAAGAGTTTATCGACGTCTTAAGTGTTCAGAAAAGACAACAAAAAAATGTGATTTCAAACGTAACGTATTGATGAAATTATAAAACATTCATCTTTAGACGAAGAAGACTTAAAAAAGAAGAAAAATGACGTGGATGACACCTGAATGTTGTGCCAACAAAATGTAGTCTACGTCAGAACATGTCTGTTCAATGTCATTCTTCTATTTCTCGGTTAACGCTCGAGGGATCAAAATATGAAAATAAAGCTGAAGGATGAAATTTTAAAAGTGTCAGAAAACCGATACGTTTAGACATGACATTAGTGGGGTGGGGACCAAGGTAGAGCGGGTCGGCGTGTAACGGAGGCGGAATCCTGTGAATGAATGATGCAGGTGGCTGAAATTCAATAACTGTTGACAAAGTTTGGCTGCTCAAATAATATAAAAATGGATATGAAACCGAAAGGGTTAGGGTTTCAGGGCAGTGGACTCACTCACAGGGACAATGACAAACCAGACCCTTTGTCTTTCCGGTTCACCAAACTCTCACCTGTCACCAGACTTCTGCACAAAGTCTTCCCTCTTTTATTTTTGAATTAGATGTTTTCCTCCTTCATACGCCATGGTATACGCTATATGTAAATACATCATAACGACACTAACAGGGTTGGTTCAAGTGGTAAACAATTTGATATCGCTTAAATAAGGTTTCATGTTCAAGTTCTCGTATATGCACAAAATCCCCGCTATAAGACTCATCCACTAAAACTCGGGTCGGTCCATTAATCAAGACGAAGCATTGGAAATAGAAAAAAAAAATACATCATAATGACGATTTGGTACGTATGTATTAACATGTCATTAGTACTATAATTTTGATGATTTATTACTTTGTTGAAAGTTATTATTCAATCTCTTCAAATTTTCATCTCATTTAAAAAAAATGAAAATAATTTTGAAATCGTAAGTTTTGAATCAAAATTGATTCGAATCCTGAATCGGACTGAATGATAGATGAAAAAGTATTGTATTCGAATCAAACTCGAATAGATACAAAATTTAAGGGTAAGATATACAAATTGTCACTCGAATATAGAGTGTGTTTTGTTGAATCATTTGACTATTAAAAGTTATAAAATGACCCCCATTATAGAACCTGCTTTGTTAAGTCATCGACTGTTATAATTTATAAAATGATCACTCGACTGTTCATATGTTATAAAACGACCATTTTTCGTTAAAAAATTACAGATGTTTAAGCTAGACGTTAACCTGTTGACTAAGATGTGATAAAAACTATATTTTAACGATGTTTATTAACATCGTCATTGTTTTCAAACACTAGCTCAATGACATAATATTTCAAGCATTGGCTCGAAGGCATAATGTAAACATATAATCAATCCACAAAGTAAAACTTAAATGATTATGTGATAAGATTCTATAACATCTCAATTAACATGTTAATGTTCAGCTCAGACAACCACCAAGTTTTTAATAGAAAATGATGAGTTTAGAATAAACGAATCGTCGATAAAAAATGAAATAAAATATTATTAATAAAATAAATAATTAATCGAAAAATATTTATATTTCAGGACAGACACCTGGCCAAAGTCAAACGTGAATCATTTTATTACAACCCTTATCCTCTTATGTAAGGAAGGTTTAAAACACAAACTCTAGGAGCTTGTTTTTCAACATTTGGAATGGTCAATGTCTTCCTAACCATGCAAACATGTAGAAGGTCAAACTTTTAGTCTCGAAACATCGTTTAACATTTCATGTTTACAAATAAATTCTTACAATAAATCATTAAAAATGAAATAAAATTCATTTCTTAGCAGTTGTAAGAGTTTTACGATAATAATTATCTATATATATATATTTTCTCGAATCAAATTAAAAATATTTGCTTAAACTGGATTTTGAATTTAAAATTTAAGATGCATAGAATCTTCTAATTCCACTAATTGAAGTTACCCATCCGTAATGATTACGTATCATCGTCCCCCAGGTGTCGAGAATGCACAGCGTCCGTTACCTACGTCTGTAGATCCCTTCCCATTTATATATATACCCCACCATCCCTTCATTCTTTCCCTCCTAACCAAAAACCAAACCTTTTTCTTTCTAATCTCAAATTTTCTCTTCGGTTTCGTGCAGGAAAATTCTCAATTTTGCTGTTAGTAGATGAGAAACGATAAGGGCGGAACGATTATAATGGAGCAACGAAGCAGCCGACCAAATCTGGGAACTCTCTTCAGACAATCCGAACCTTGTTTGTTCTCTTTTAACAATAACTTCGATTTTGAAGACGAGCTCCCTCATCGGAAAAGCAGTGCGTCTACGGCCAGTCCGAGGTATTCCAACAGCACGATGACGATCGGCGAGGGTTCTCCTTACAATTACACCATGTCTCCGTGGGACGAGGCTTCTCCCTATACTAAATCTCCATGGATCACGGCGTCGGTGCTCGAGACGGATTTTGGCCAGGACGGGCTTATCGCGTCTATTTTAAGAGAAGAAGGTCATGTTTACTCTTTAGCTGCGTATGGAGATTTGCTGTATACGGGCTCCGACAGCAAGAACATCCGTGTGTGGAAGAACTTGAACGAGTTCTCGGGTTTTAAAGCTAGAAGCGGGCTGGTTAAGGCCATTGTTATAGTGGGTGATTTGGTGTTCACCGGTCATCAAGATGGTAAAATCCGGGTCTGGAAGATTTCAACGACGAACGCCGGTGTTCATAAAAGATTCGGTACTCTGCCGACGTGGAAAGACGTTGTTAGAAGCTCGGTTAAACCTAAGAACTACGTTGAAGTTCGGAGAAACCGAAGTGTTCTACGAATAAAACACTTCGACGCGGTCTCATGCTTGAGCTTGAATGAAGAACTGGGCCTGTTATATTCAGGTTCATGGGATAAAACTTTGAAAGTCTGGCGGCTGGCGAACTCGAAGTGTTTGGAATCCATCGACGCCCACGACGATGCGATCAATTCCGTGGTTGCCGGATTCGACGGTTTGGTGTTCACGGGATCGGCGGACGGCACGGTGAAGGTGTGGAAAAGAGAGTTACAAGGAAAAGGGGCGAAGCATTTCTTGGTTCAATCGTTGTTGAAGCAAGAGAACGCGGTGACTGCATTGTCCGTGAACGGAGGATCGGGTGTGGTCTACTGTGGTTCGTCGGACGGTCTCGTCAACTTCTGGGAACGTGAAAAGCACCTTTCGCATGGTGGGATCTTAAGGGGCCATAAAATGGCTGTCCTCTGCTTGGCCACGTCGGCAATTTGGTGTTCAGCGGCTCGGCCGATAGGAGCATATGCGTGTGGAGAAGGCAACAAGGCTGTGTCCACAAGTGCCTCTCGGTTTTAACCGGTCACACGGGTCCCGTAAAATGCCTCGCAGTCGAAAAAGACGATCGGACATCGACCAAGACTGACCGGAAATGGATTGTTTACAGTGGCAGCCTCGATAAGTACGTCAAGTTGTGGCGCGTGTCTGAACACGAGTCGGACATGAAGGAGATTAAACAAGGTTACCTTAACAGTTAAACGTCAAAGTCAAAAAGGTCAGACAAAAGATGGAAGATTCCCAGGCGCAGCCGTGGGGGCTCTGTTGATTAGTGGTCCGGTCCTTTCGTGATTGGTTCGTGAACCAAACCTAACCTTGAAGGCAACTTTTGGTTGGTGTGGACGGTGCCACGTGTAGAAAAAGAGCATTTTTAACCAAAGCCAGCTCAGCAAAAAAAGGATATTTTATAATTTTCGAAAATATGTTTGGATTATTTGATTTGTTCATTACATGTCTTAATGTGTTGTGTAACTTAAATGTTTTATTAAACATCACATGCTTATCCCCCAAGAATGTCTTTTAAAGGGCGTAGGGTCCCCTCCCCTGTTGAAAAATGAATGAAAACACTGTAGCTTGTAACCCAAGGTTAACAAATTAATTGAGCAATTTGACTTTTTGCTTCTTTGTTTCTCATTTCTTGTTAGCTCACGCAGAATATTCGATGAACTGATCGTGAATTATTCAATGTGTTCGGTTCGTTTATAAACTCGTTTATTGATATGTTTATAAGTTCGTTTATTGGGTTTTCTTTTTCTATTCTAATTTTAATATATGATGAATTTTATAGTTTAAACCATGAACCCTAAGTAGTTTAAGGAGCAGTGACATAATTTTACCATTTTTTATTGGCTTGCAAATAAAAGAATAAAAAGATAGCAGTGGCCGTCGAATATTAAACAAACATGTTTGTGAACATTAAACGAATATGTCCACAAACACTAATCACGAATACAATTTTAAAAATTTAAATGAATACGAATCAAACAAGCACAAATGAAACTTTATCTGTTCAAACTCGACTTATTTACAACCTTACAAAAATAGAACGAAATACAAGGCAAATTTATATATTGATGTATTCATTGTATTAACATATCTGTGTGCTTTAAGGTATAGACAAACTCATTATGAATTATGAGACTTCGTCAAAATATAAACTCATCTGTTACATTTTATGATGGATTACTTCAGTTAAACATCCTCAAACTATGGATTCTTAAAAGACTTTTTATCGATGATTGATGGTTCATTTCTTTTGATTAGGGGCGAATCGCAGCTAGTGATTAAACGCTGATCGATTGGTGTCATGATTCTATGTTTCCATGAAGAATGAGAGAGAGAACTTGGTGGAAAATGGCTCTAAATCCTTCTCTTGATTTTGATTAAAAAAATTTATAATGACCCTTGGTGTCGTTGTCAAGTTTAATAACTCCATCACGTGTCTATGACTGACATTAACACTAAGAGTCATGATTACTATAACTACCCATATTTAATTAATCATTTATTAATTTAGTTTAGATATGATTCAAGTTTAATAATTGAATATGTTTTTGATTTGGATCAACTACTAATTTTTATTTGAAAATAAAGAGATTTTAAATCGAACAATTTCCTATACTTAAGTCGGATCAGATAACAAGTAGAGGAGTAAAATATTCAAGTCAACCATACTCGTAACATCGTCTCGTCCTTTAAACTAACTGACAACAAGGGATGGAGCCATTCATTGTAGCTAGGGATGGATATGAGCGGGTCGAGTTTTCGATCAACCCTACTCAACTTGAAAAAAAAAATCTCCTCCACCCGAATCGAAATAAATATATTTATAAAAATTATTAATTTTATTCAATAAAATAAGTATCTAGTATCTTTGAATATAAATAAAATTATATTATTTTTCGGGTTAGGTCGGGTATTTTTTACCATAAAATAATTTTTTAATAGAAAATACATAAAAAATCTAAAATATATAATAATTTTAAAATTTTAAATGCGACTGCCCACACACTCTTTCTATATATATATCCTCAATACCTTGCCCCATTTCATGATCTTTCCTTTCAAACTTAACCTCCCACTAAACTAGAGACTTATTGTTTTTGGTAAAGTACACTTAAGATCACTAAATTATGTTAAAATGATATTTTTAACTAGTGAATTTTCAAAAATTATAAAAATAGTTATTAAACTATCAACTTATTATACAATGATCATTGTGATGTTACAAAATGATCATTAAATTTATTGAATTATTATGAAATGGTCATCAAATTTTATCTGAATGTTGTAGTTTTTAAAAGTTAAAGAGTAAAAAAGATTATACCAATGTAGTTTAGTGACCTTCAGTGTACTTTACCCCATTACTTTCTCCACGATCTTATTGGAAGGTCAAATTTTGGTTTTGGTACCTTCATTGTGCTAAAATTTAATATTTAGTCCCTATGATTTGACATGATTTTCATTATTAGTTAGTCTAGATTTGGGTCTAATTCTGAAATTCATCCTTCTATTTTACAAAAAATTGAGAAGTTAGTCCACTTTGTACTTGATGAAAATCAGGAAGTTTGTTCAATTGTTTGTAAACATATGTTATTTTATACAGTGGGTTAGGATCTACTTACATTATGTAAAACTAATAAATTTTATATTACTTTAGAGTCATTGGATTTAAAAAGATAAATGACTTAGATTTAATTAACATTTATAACTCATAATTAAATATTTCTTTAACTAATGGCAAAATAATATTTTTTTTTTCTTTTTTAGGCTAAGATTTAGGATTTATTTTCAGGATTAAATGGCTATGGTTTGGGGTTTGGGTTTAGGGTTTAGGGTTTAGAGTTTGAGATTTTAGGTTTGGATTTAGAGTTTTAGGGTTTAGGGTTTTAGGATTTGGTATTGAGGTAAAAAAGTTATTGTTTTGCTGGGACTTAAAAAATATTTATTTATGAATTATAAATTTTAATTAAATCTAATGGCTATAAATTAATGTAAAACTTATTAATTTTTAGGATCAAATTATGTGAAATTAAAATAGGACTGAAAAAGTCAAATCTCTTAACAAATAATAGACTCAGCCGTCGCTTTTCTTCCTCTTTATAAATCTCAATGCCACAAATCTTTCATCCACTCTCCTTTCGTCTCTAATCTTCATTCAAAGTTCTCCATCTCTGTTACTCTCTTTGAAGAGAGCACGCTGCAATAATGGGGATTTGTTTACCTTCTCAATACACTGCAATGGGAGACAGTTGCCTGAACCGTCCGCGCCCGCCGCCAAAATAATACACCGAGACGGAAAGCTCGAGGAGTTCAGGCAACCGATCAAAGCCGGCTTTGTTCTCTCCCGGAGTCCAAACTGTTTCCTCTGCAACTCCGAGCTCATGCACGTAAACTCGCGCCTGCCTCACGTGCATGAAGATGAACAACTTCAGCTGGATCAAATCTATTTTCTCATGTCACAGTCGAAACCTGAAGCACCACTTTCCCTTCAAGAACTATGCTCACTCGCCATTAAAGCTAGTACTGCACTATCTCGTGTGAAAAAAGCTCATATATTGCAGCTGGTACTTATCAAAGAGGCTGTACACATACCATTAGATCTGACATCATCCGGTAGTTGATGTTATTTTCTTAAAAAATCAATTATTAATTATATATTAATTTCAAGTAAAAATAAAAGTGTAATCACAGTTGCAATGCAAAGACAATGAAGCACAACATGTGAGCAGGCAAAATGAAGCATTTTATTGGCGCTCAATCTATAAAAGATAAATTCTCATTAGACATAATAAGATGCTCTAATTACATCTGTATGACAAAGAAAAAACACTATGAGATCAATCCTATCAAGAACTTCAGCTGCTGCAACTCAAAGAGCACCTTAACTCTACTTTTTAGGTCGCTTCTGTGATCGATAACCACTGCCTTCCGAACTCCATAAGTTGAAAGGTCGGTCATGTTTGACTGAACCGTAATGTGTCTTTAATAACCTTCGAAGTATATGTGCAAGTGCAAGTGCTCTGCTGTACAAATACTAAAGTATACACATACCACTCGTGCCACAATCGGATGAAACAGATTTCTCAATAGTAGTACCGGCTTCACTGTTCCAACAGACATCAAGCTCGGATGCTTTCTCGATGCCCTCAGATATGTACGGAGCTATATTATGTGTCGCACATTGGAGAGATCCCAATAGTTCATTCTCAATGCATTCATACCTGCAAGCCATAGTCTCATGCTCAGCACATGGATTTGAAAAATTATCTTCAACATCAATTACTACTTCATATATACCAGCTGTACTTACATTTTCTTGCAAAGGAAATCGGTGATGGCGGAAAGATTAATCACTTGCAGTCTTATCTCCATAACTTTATCATCAGCGTATTTATCAAAGGGCTCTTCCAAAATCATTGAGAGTTTCTCAACATTTGCCTCAAGTTGCTGTTGCTGATCCTCAAATAGATTCTGTTTTATTTGCCTTTCCTCATTTGTCATGTCATCCATGAATAATTCTTCCCCAAACATGTAGAATGCAAATGGGTACGAATATGAAAGAATCCGCCTTGATCTGAAAAGTCTGTAGAGTCCATTATTTACCCAGCTGAAATCTCTAAGCCTCCACTCCTTTTCTTCCGAAATCGATATCTTCTCCAACATAGTCTCCCTGAGTTTACCCTCGAGCTTAAAAGAATCTGTATGAGCTTTATAACGGTCATGATAGTGCGTGTATCGATGGAGATCACGCTTCGCTTGTTCAGTCTTCTTTTCTAGGTCTTCTTTGTAGCTACCACAGCTGTGACCATAAATACTTGTCCAATTATGACGCTTCCCAGTAGCTTCCCCACACAGCCAACTGCATTGTTGTGACAACAGAGAATAAATCATGTAAAATGTGACCAAAATAATGCAAAACTTAGAAAAACAATTTCATGTAATTCATGCTCGACATTGTGTAAACCATGTAGAATAAGAAAATACGACAAGTACTTAGTTCGAAGAAAAAAAACCGATGCTCAAGTTGTGCAGGTTCAAGAGCTTTTATTTAAACGAACATCAAGTTCCGGAAACCAACAGCTGATTCTTGAGAAATAATTAGTTATAACAATTACACGATGAAAGCATTTAGAATAATCTGCAGATTGAAATTAGAAAAAGCAAAACTCACCAAAATGCTTGACCGCAGATACAACTCACATGATTACATCCACCATTCTTCTCCACAGGTTTCTCACAGTTTGGGCAGGGTTTTGTATTAACAGTGATCCAATTTACCGTTTCAGACGCATCTAGGCACTTATTAGACCAAAGCTCCCACATCATACACGAACACGGTGAGTGTGGTTCCGATAAGCAACTGAAACAAAACTGCCGACCACAAGAACACTCTACCTCACATAATGCATCATCCTCGATGCGTATTGCATTTCCACAATGAGGAGTACTAGGGCACCATTTAACCATCTTATTATCTTCTATGTAAGACTCGAGAAGAAAACGATTGAATTTCTCTGCTAGATCGGGATGCATTTTACCAACTAGATTTCTCACTACAGCCTCGTCACAAATATCATTGCATTTGTGTGCCATGCACCTAATGCGCCTACTCTGACCTTCATTAATTTTCACAACAAAATGCTCCGTCCAACCTGGAAAACAAAGAGTTCGGAAATCAACTCAAAAGACTTGACATACAAGCTGATACAAATTCAATAGCTTTACGCACACACGAAGAAAAAAAACCCGATGCAGTATGGTGATGCTTCAATAAGAAAATCAAGAATAAGTAGAATGATTACAGCCGTTGCAAAAGCCATGGCCACATTCCATCTTGGTCATCTCGTCAGCAGCTAACTCCTCCATACATATGTCACACGTTGATGTAGATGACAATGACAACGCGGTTCCTGCAACCTCGACAACGGAAACACCTGCCGAGGCAAACAAGTCGGTTTTTCCTTTCTCCACGAGCACGGCAAGTAACTTCTCGACATCCCACCGGTAATGGATTAGTAAAGACCGCGCATGGTGCTCCCTTATAGATAGCATGTCCATCACTCTCCGTAAATCCTCTCCCTAGCCAGAAACCAAAACAATCAATTCGTTCATTGAAACACATAAACAACACATGCATAGGAAACACAAGAAGAATGAAAGAAAATAAATTTTTACCTGCGCAGCTAAAAGTGATTCTTTTGTAATAACCTGCATAATGCCAAAAAAGGGGTCAAAATCTCACAATTAAGTGAACAGAGGCACAAAAAGAAACAAAAAATATAAGACATCATAGACTCCATGAATCCTGATCGTTTTTCCATTAAGATTAAAGCCTGGATTATTCAGGGTAAACGTTTCAATGCACACATTGCCGTTTAGTAATGAAAAGTAGAAAACACAAGCGAGAAGTTATAAACAACAAATAGAACAGGGAAAAGAACCCATAATTTCGACCATTGTCAGCATTACTCTTACCCATCACAACCCAAAAACCCAGAACCATTGTCAGCATTACTCTTACCCATCAAAACCCAGAAAGCGAACAATAAAAAATAAATTATAAAAACCCACAATCGACAGTGATCCGCGACTAATTCAACATCAAAACCCTGTTCTGTTAGAAGGTAAAGCAAAAAGAGAGCACATTTACACTGAAAACGGAACCAAAAAATAATAATCAATTCAGGAAATTGAAACGACAGATTGAACAAAACTTGAACTTTTTAATAATCTCGAAAAGAGAGAGAGAGAGACAAATTTGACCTTGGAAGTGGGACTCTTGGAAGCAGACCCCTGGCAATCGGAGTCTACATTGTCGAGACCGTCGAGGGAGTACTGATCGGACGAACAGTAATAATCCTCACCGTCGCTCAAGTAGTCTTCCATCGACCAATCGATTAATCAAAACGATTCCAATTCTATTTAGTTATTACAATTCTTCTTGTTCAACAAAATAAACTTTTACCAAGCAAAATCAAGCGACGATCATAAACAACTACTTGCAAAAATAATTTCTTGAAACTTTGAATTGATCAATGAAATTCAAAACCCTAGAATTTTACTTTACTTCTTTTGCCGCGAAAATATAGATAGGAGAAGATAAATACAGTAGCAGCAGTAGAGAAGGACTATGAAGAAGATTTGTGCTTGGAGAAAAAGAAAATATATAGAAGTTGACAGCCAATACAATTCCGTGTTCTTATTTGACGTGAAGAAGCAAAACACTAGTGCAAATAAAATTAGGGGTTAATTGCATTATAGGTCACTTAATCATGGTTTAAGTTTTATATTATCGTAATTAAATTCTTAAAGTTTTAATAATCATACCTAATACCACATTTTGATCTTATTTTGGTCATCCGTCATTAAAAAATTAGTGGTGATATTGATGTGTTACAATACAAAATTCATGTTATTAACTTTAAATGCCCTAAAAAGTTATGTTCGAGTCCAATTGCCATTCTAATGATAGTTGAATTTCAAATATTAAACGATTGAGAGTTAAAATTAGACCAAAATGATAAGATTAATAAATATATGTCTTTTTAATGATAACATATCAATACTTTATATGTACTTGGTTGGACTCATATCTAGCTCAATCCAAATTGATCAAAAATTCAAATGTTGACTTAACCTGAAAAAATGAATAATCTGATACCGAATTAGCTCAAAATTAACATGAACCGATAGTGACCTAATCTGATATTTGACTTGATCTGACCTTCATAGACTTGAACTAAATATGAATCAGATAAGATTCGACCAAAATCGAACCTAAATCAAATGTAATCCAAGCCTAAAATGACTCGATCCGAATTGACTCTACCTGAAAAATTAGTCGATTCAATATTGATTCGACCCAAAAATTGACCAATCCAATATGGTCACGATCTGATACTTGATTTGACCTAATTTTTTATACACTAAAATTAAATTTAAACTAATTTCGATCTAACATGTAATTTCTTCAATTACACATTTGTTTTGAATTTATTTTTATAATCACCTAAACTCATCCTAGACGTTACGGTCAAATCTCGGAGATCACACATTTTAAATTATTGGAAGTCATTTGTACTTTTAAATTTACTGTCAAACACCAAAGTTCCAAAACAAAATTCAGTTTATAACTTGTAGTAGTAATAAATTTGTACAACCCAAAAGTAAAGTTCAGGTTCTCATAAAATTTGTATAACTTGTAGTAATAAAATTCACATAACTTTACCTTTCGTCGCAGAAAAAATAGGATGCGGACGTTACTTTTCGAAGAGGTACCCAAATCAAAATACAGAAATCAAGATGGGAATACTGTCCTCCGAAGAAGATCTCAATCAGAAACAAAATCAAAATGGGGATATCTCCGACAAATTACATCAATACATGAATTAAAAGTGATACAATAATAATAATAAAAAAATCAGACATATCACCACTAAACTTATTCGGAATACGAACATACTTACATATAACATCATACAATAAAATGACATGTAAGTATTAAATAAATCATTCGGGTCAATGGGACACTTCTAAATCAACTAATCAATATCGTCTAAGCTTTACGTTTTTCAAGATCGATCGTACTAGGTCCTACCATAGTACTAAATTACATTCGTGGTTGTAATTGCGGTTGCTATCATGGTGTCACAGTTTCAGGTGTTGTAGATGTTACGACATGATTTATTTCTTAAAAATAACTATGATTTTATATTGCGGTTGCACTGTCATGGTGACCTTGAAAAATGTTACGATGCGACCATTATACTACGTTGTGGCTGTAATTTTTTTTAAAAGAGTGCTTTGTATGATTAGAGATAAACTCATAAAACGAAGACGACGAAATAAGTCTCGTTAAAAAACATTCCTAAATTAAAAAAAAATCCATTTCGAAGTTGGAGCAATTATTGGTCCGAGCAAAAATGCAAACCTCAAAACATCAATAAACTCCATAATCAACCCAACAAACAAGACAGCAGATTTAGCGAATCCATTCATTAGCTAACTTCAACCCAAGCTAGGGGGCGAACAAAGCAGCCCACAGTTGTCTGAATACACAATAATACATCAAAACATAAAAAAACTATTAATTCACTAAACAATATTTACACGTATTTCGAGATAACTTGCTAAATCGAATTGAAAATGGTGTGACGAGTTTTAACTCACTGTAGCAAATATCGTAGTTCTCTAAATAATTTGCTTCGTATTATATTGTGCGAAAGAATTAACCCACCTATTATATTGGGCCAATTTTGCCTTGAGAACGGTGTTATGCCACAAGAAATTATGACCAAGAAAATTTTCCCGGAAAATTCTGAGTTGTATACATTATTTTTTTCATTACGACGAAATGGGAAAGTGATTTAACTCTACGATGAAGAGTTACATTATATATTTTGTATTTATTCGGTGGGGTGGTTTAATTCCATATATGTAAACATATAATATAGTATTTAATTAAATTCAAGCAATGCACAGCAGGAATTGTTCACGAAACATGGTAAATTTGGACAGCTCAAGGTGTAGATATCCTGTCCTGTTCGGCGTATAAATACTAATCTCCTCCTTCCCTGTAAATTGCAATTCCAATTCACTGTCTTCTTTCTGCAAATTTCTGGAAATCATGGGGAAGAAGAGCTTAGGCCGTCAAAAGGTTGAGATGGTGAAGATGAAGAACAATAGTAATCTCCAGGTGACCTTCTCGAAACGACGTTCTGGTCTTTTTAAAAAGGCTAGTGAGCTTTGTACTCTGTGCGGTGTCGAAATCGGTATCATCGTTTTTTCTCCGGGGAACAAAGTCTTCTCCTTCGGTCATCCGGAGATCGGTAATGTTATCGACCGGTATGCCAACGGAAACCCTCCGGACAATTCGAGCGCTTTGCATATCATGGAGGCTCATCGTAACGCGCATGTTCGTGAACTCAACATGCAGCTTACTGAGGTCTAGTTACACAATTCCGTGACTAATTTTTTGTTACGTGTGTGTCGGTTTGATTAATACTCGATTTTGTCACAGTTGGTGAACCAAACGGAAGTCGAAAAACAGCGGGGCGAAGAGCTGAGCCGATTGAGAAGATCGAGTCAGGGGCAGTACTGGTGGGAGGCGCCGGTCGAGGAGCTTAGTCCGCCGCACCTCCGGCAGCTGAAATCGGTGTTAGAGGAGTTGAAGAAGAATGTGACAAAGCAAGTGGAAAAGCTTCTTATTCAGACCACCAGTTCCCATCAGTTCTTCATGGGGAGTTCGAGTGCTGGGATGTTTCTGAATAACGTCGATTTCGACCCGAACATGATGCCGCCACCGGGATATAATGCTCCTCCCGATATGATACCCGGAGGATTCAATCCCAATCCCGAAGGATACCATCCTCGTCCTCCTGGATTTGGACATGCATTCTTCTAAGTAATTTGATTCAAGTTGCCTTTGTTTGGACAAAGATTTGTCACAGTGTGTTTGGTCTGCATTTGATTTGGTTTTGGAATTAGTATGGTAATAAGAGCCACATAAAATATGTGATGTGTCTTGTAATATCAACGTGGAATATTTTATCTAAAATGACCCGAAATCCGTAAAAGTGAGTTCGGGCAACGAGATCTTTAGAGTTGTGAACAAAACTCGAGGGAGGAGCCATCGGTGACGTAGAAGTTTTCAAAACAGTTCCTCCTCCATGTCGACCGTGAGCGGCCATGGCACTAGAGCTCCGGCAAGATTCCGGTGAAGCTTTGGCGTTTGGTTTTGAGGGATCATTTGAGAGGACAATGTTGTCTAAGCTGTCCGAATATATTTTGCATGTCCATGACGATGAACTTGCCTTAAATGCTACTAATTCCATCATGTGGCTGAGGTTCATCAATCACGAATCAATGTAATAAGATTTTGTAGCTCCCACGTGAATCATTTTAATCAATGTTCTTTCTATGATCTCCAAAGATCAAACGCATATATTTAGTTGCATGGTGATTATACATAAAGGATGAAGCTTTTGGTAACCTACAAAATCATGGATTAATCATACGGACAAACTTAATTAGTACAATAAAGATAGCTTAGGACAATGACTAGATAAATATTTAATAATATAAATAAACTCAATTTGCTTGTTAAGAATTATAAATCCTCCGTCTGACCCAAAAAAATACATACATTCCATCCGTCGTGAATAGACCCGATTTTTTGAGATAAAATCCGAACCCGACCTGATCCGACTCGAAATAATATATTTATTAAAAAATATTAAGTTTATTTAAGAAAAATAGGAATTTAATTGAAAGAAAATAATAAATAGAAGGGTATTATTGCAATTATCACTAAATATACAAGGTAAAAAATACAATTTTTTTCATGTTGTTTCTGATATTTTTCACCATAAACCCGACCCGAGCATAACCTTAAAAAACCAACTGACCAAAATCAGAATTTTTTAAAAAAAATCCGACCTAATCGAGTCAAGTTGAGTCAAAACTAGGGATGGCAACGGGCTGGGTTCGGGCCAGGTATTGGTCCCCCCGTCCCCGTTTAAAAAACTCGTACCCGTCCCCGCTTAAAAAACCGCTGGGATTTAAACGGGGATCCCCATCGGGTAATCGGGGAAAACCGCGGGGAAACGGGGAAAACTGTTTAGCATAAACGGTTATTTAAACGGGTATCGGGCCGGGTATATATATATTTAAATTAAATATATAAATATATATATATATATTAATTTAAATTAAATTTATTAATATTATATATATATATAATAATTATTTTTAATATTTATCGGGCCGGGTATCGGGCCGGGTAATCGGGTCGGGGATTACTAAACCCGTCCCCGTCCCCGTTTAGCATAAAGTTTTTTCCCCGTCTCCGTTTAATTCGATTTTCGATTTTCCACGTCGGATTCGGGTTTTTTTGCCATCCCTAGTCAAAACCCATCGAGTTCATATCACATGCCCATCCCATTAAATCCGACAAACTTTAACCATTAAAACCCTTTAACTATAAAGAAAACATAAATAATAATATAAGTTATTTAATATGTATGCATGTGATCTAAAGCATAACCAATGCACATTTCACTTGAGAATCAAACGAAAACTAAATGATATTAGACCTAACATATGATTACAATGAGAAGTTAAATATTCACAGGGTCGGAACTAAAAAATTATTATAAAAGGGATTAAAATATTTTTTTTATTTTTTATAAACAATATTTTTTAATTGAGGAGACCCATAAATCTTTTTTTAAAATATATATATTTCTAATATAAATTAATACTTAAAAAATTAATTGGCGAGAAGACTCTCTTGGGCCCTCATGAAATTCCGCCCCAGCTCGTTAAAATGAGGGTAGGGCCTAAGATTCATCAGAAAAGGATATACAAACCCAAAGGGAGATGTCGGTACGAGGCTAAGCTATCCCAAATGTAATGTTTGTATGAGGCTTAAGCCCAAAATACCCACTCACTAACAGTAGTCTAGAAACAGACAAAAATCTTGACAATCTTTTTTTAGTTGTCTTCCTGTTTTCAAGGCTTCCCATTTGATTAATTCGGATCGATCTATGTCGTACATCTAATTTTAGTGTGTGAGTTTTCTAACGAAAATTTTCTACACTCGAGACTTACTTAAACAATATTAAACTAATCATACAATTCCTTTAACATGCCCTCTATAAGATTACATTATGTTGTTCAATTATTGTTTTATGTAAACTAATCATACAATTAACTATAAACGACAAAGATTGGAAGGGGAAAAGGACAAGCGAAATGGCTAGTTTTCGAACATCGATCTCCATCTCCTGCCTGGCAACATTGTTCATCGTATGTACGTGCGCAGTATTAAACTCAGCAATTTCCCTCACCAAGTGGATCTCTGCCCTTTTGTAAGGATCCTGACGGGTAATTTTGCCCTGAAATTCCCACCATCGACGAACACTTCACTGTTCAGGATCCACCCTTCTACTTCTCCATATTTTTGCAGTATTAAACTCAGCAATTTACCTCACCAAGTGGCTACGATCCCGTTTCAGCAAGACGGGAACAGTTCTTCCTCTTTTTCTTCTTTGCAGAAACCGGTGGTGGCTTCTTGTTTTAGTCTTGGTAAGTCTCGGATCGATAGGATCGTGAAGGGTTCATCGTCGTGTAATGTTTCGATCATGGTTTACGCTGGTCCTGATGGGAGCACTTGTGGATTGCCTTGTAAGAAGTTGTTGGGGAAGTTGTTAGTGGCTTCTTCAGAACTGTTCCCGTTGAGATGATACAATGGATGGATTACCATAGGCCGGAATAGAAGCAACAAGGATGGATCATCTCCCCAGTTGAGTTTAACCGTTAGAACCGAACCGGACCCGAGATTAGTGTTCGGTTCGGTGGAGAGCCTGAGTGTAGTCCTCAGGTTTTCCAGGTCCAAGGAATTCTTAAACAGGCAGTTTTTACTTGCAAGTTCGGTTTCAGAAACTCAAGCGACCGGAACATAGGATCAAGGTTTGTCAAATTCTAACATAAAATTTCTAACATAAAGTTTCGTCTCAGAATTGATTTCTAACATAAAATTCTACGGACGTAATGTATTTTTAGGTCATCTTTGTTGGAATCAAAATTTTCGAGGAATTGGATACCTTCTTTGAAATCCGATAAAGATCAGTTCTTAAAGAACGAAAAAGATGGTCGATTACGATCCACAACCTCTCTGGTTCTCCGGTAGCAACGACATCAATGGTGACACCGTTTGTGCCATCTCCTAGATTGGACAGGGTCACCCGATCCAATCCATGAGCATGGCTGATCCACCGTTCCGGATGTGGAACATGGAAGCCATGGGGTCGTCTCGAAGTTTGGCGTGAGCCAGGCTTCACCGACGCCCTCGGATACCGGTTAAATCTCTTCCACGACGATACAGCCGCCACAAAAGCAACCACCACGGTCGCCATTTCCACCATCAGCACCAAACACGGCGGGAAATTAACCATGGACACGACAGCAACAACACCATCGATAACCCCACAAAGCAACGGTGATTTCGGGTCGGGGTCAAGATCGGGATCCGGTCTATATTTTTTCCGTCGATGTATGTGCCTAACGTTACGAATGTTATCATTTTAAGTGTCTCGCGTTGTGGTCACCCAACTATATTTTTAAAATCATACATAATGTTTAGTTTTTGTTTTATTTTGGTCGTTCACCTTTAAAAAATTAAAGGTGATGCCGGCACGTCACCATAAGAAAATGTCGCATCATCATTTGAAAAAAATTAAAAAAAATGTCACGTCAATAGTTGGTTAAATTTTTAATAGTTTGTGTTTAAAATGAAACAAAAACATAATGTTATGCATTATTTTGAGAAAAAAATACTTAGATGACCAAAACAGAATAAAAGAGATAGTTGAGGTACTAAACTTGTAGTTTACTTTACTTTGCTATGTTAATATATAAAGAGAAATTCAAAGTGGCTAAGTCAGGATGGCCGAGTTGGTCTAAGGCGCCAGATCAAGTTCTGGTCCTCGTGAGTGGGCGTGGGTTCAAATCCCAATTCTGACATTTAGTTATAATTTTTATTTATTTTGTGCAATTATTCATGGATAGGTTCAAATTTTCGGTCCAACCGAATTGATTTTTTGAGATAAAATTTGAATCTAACATGAAATAAATTTTTTTTTATTATAATTATTCCTAAATATATAAGGTAAAATTATAAATTATTTCGGGTCGAATATTTTTACTCTAAACCCAAAGTCAGCCCAACTCGAACACAACCTTAAAAAATGACCTAACCCGAACCCTATTTTTTTTAAAAAAAAATCCAACCCGAACAAATTGAGTCGAAACCCATTAAGTTCGGTCCCATGTCCATCCCTAGCCACAACCCATTAATCTGATCTGGGTTGCTATCATGAACTTTCACTAGATTCGATCATGCATTAAAAACCATGTCGGTAAAGGGAAATTGAAGTTGAAGAAAGAAAGGAACTTGCCATAAATTATACAGATTGCATCAACATCATATATAGTCTACATTTCCACTTCCAGGTTGAAACCGTATTCTCTAGAAACACCGTCCGTGTATCAAATTATAGTGCAAACATAGCAAGCTTTAAAGCACTTCACAAGAACTGAACAACCATACAGATCAGATTTTCATTCAGCAACAGTATCTTCATTGTTGCTCCCTTCTGTTGTAATATCTGGTAATGCGCTAAGATCCACAGCAGCATCTTTCTCTTCTTGGGAAAGCGAATTGTCGGTCGAATCAATGGGGTCATTGTGACCTCCATTCACAGTCTCATTAGAGATGGAAGTGTCTGAGCTTTCATCTGCTCCCCTTGATTCATCGTCGCCTTCTTGTTTCTCATTCTGAGTTGAATCTGTGTTCTCCTTAGTCGTGGAAGACTCGGAATTGTGCCCTTTGGCTGTTGCTTTTATCCTGGGGGTATCGTCTGACATGCCAGACTCCGTATCGGTTGAATTTGAGGATTCCGTGGTGATCGAATCTACCAATTCGATTTTGCGTGCATCAACTGTATTGGAACCAGACTGCTGACCATTTGAAGTCGTCTCCCTGGCTCTCTCTTTATATTTTTCTTCAGTAACCATACCATCTTCTGTTGTACCTTGAGCCGAAGTCCCATTCTGCAGTGAACCCGGCATTTCTGTGTTCGCTTTTGAATCCATGTTGCCTGTTTCTTTACTAACTTCTGTAGAGTTACTGCTTGCTTGTTCAACAAAGTCAATTGTGTTTGTTGTATTTGGAAGAAAGACATTCAAGGAATTATCACTTTCGGAGCGTTTACCTTCATCAACCTTCACTTCTGACTTGTTTTCATCATTATTAGAGGAACTACCACCTTCAGAGTGTTTACCTTCATCATCCTTCGCTTCAGACTTGTTTTCATCACCATTGGCTTTCTCGGTAGTATTGGCTTTGCTTTCCTTCTCCAAAACATTCCTTGTTAAGTTGTCACCAGAATTTTCCGTTTCTAATTTATCAGATTCAGAGCTAACAACTTGTGTGTCGTGGGACACTGCACTGGACGCATCATCAGCCTTATAATGCACCTCCCTCGCCTCGTGTGCCTCCCTATCACCTCCATCAAGATTCTGATCATTTGCTGAATGCTCACTTTCGTCTTGACCCTCTTTTTCATCATTTTCTTTTTCCTCATTCTCCTTATCATCACCCTCGGCTTCTCTCTCTTTATCCTCATCCATTAATTCTTCTTCATTGCCAACTTCAGCATCAGCTCTTTCTTGCTCGTTTTCATCAACCTCATCATCTCCATCTCCTTTTCCTTCATCTTCTGCTTCTTCATCCTTAACTTCAGCTTCTTGCTCTTCGTCATCACGCTTGCTGCCTTCGTCTCCCTGCACTTCTTCTGGCTCCTCTTCTTCATTGTGTTTGCTTCCTTCTTCCTGCTGCTCCTCTTCATGTTTACTTCCTTCATCCTGTTCCTCCTCTTCGTGTTTGCCTGTTTCATCCAGCTCCTCTTCTTCGTGTTTGCTTGCTCCTTCATGCTCCTCTTCGCCAAGCCTCTTAGGTTTCTCTTCCTGTTCTTCATCATGCTTATTTTCATCCTCTATTACACTTTCTTCTTCCTCGTCTTCCTCATGCTTGTAGTTCTTAGATGCTTCCTGCACACGAGGAAGGTCTTTCCTGCCAAACTTTACGATCAAATCATCGGATTGTTCTTTCACAGAAACTTTAGCATCTCTCTCATCAAATTCTTTTCTCTTATCATGTGAGTGCTTGACCTGGTAGATTAACCAGAAACAGACCCCAAGTAGCAGACAAATCTGAAGGACATGTTTCGTCCTGATACCCTTCGATCTTTGGTTCCGACTAGACGTCTTCTTGAACATGATGGAAATCAAATGATCCCGAACACGGATTTCCTTTATCTTGTTATATACGTATATATCAAGCGACTGAAAATGATTAAAAGGACTAGTTAACCATTCGAGAAAAACAAATTGCATGTCTACAAAATGGTTGTAACTAAACGTTACACTTTTTCTTCAAAATTTAACTTTCATTCATACTCGAGTGACCAAAATCATACCTGGATGCTGAATTATAAGGTATCCACAAATTCTCAGCAATATCTTAGACATAAAACCAATTCAGAAACACCACAATCTACATTCTACGTCTATATTTTCGAAACCTAAAGACCAGAGTGATGAAAAAAATATGGACTTTGAGACCACAATAACACAACTAGTTGAGATCAATTTGAGGCATGCTCAAAATTCTAATAGGAACAGTGTACCTGCTCTTGAATTAATTGCGAAAATAGGAGTCGAAACAAGTGAGGTCAAACAGACAAACACAACCACATGTCCTGTTTCGGATTTCAATACGATTTCTTAATAATAGAAGTGTGCTCTTCAAAAGTAACACTGCTTAAAACCGGAAACTGGCAGTTTTCGAACCTTATTAACTAGTGATAGAAACACAGAACAAGCATTATGAACCCTACAACTACTCGTGACAGGGGAAGGGTTCACAGTCCCAAGGCTGGAACCCTCGACTTGGTGCCGACAGACTTGAAAATCAGACAAAGTCTTGCCACCAGAGCCAGTTACAGGCTTGCTGGCAACAAGCCATCGCACTTAACAAACGAAGAACCGAAACTAATACCGATTATTTGTTCTTCCCTCATCGTCTTGCTCTTACGCTCTTAGCAATTTGCATGACATTCAATTACATGATCTGGGATCAAACATAAGCCTCCTTTACCGTCCCATATGGTACAAAGAATGCCTTAGCATATGAAAGAAGCTCAACTAGGGGTACATACTTGGGTTGCATAAAACATATAAACTAGCAATTCCACTTCAAATGAAGCAAAACCCATTGTTTCTTTCTATATGTATAAACAAAAACCTAATCCCACCTAATTCAAATCCACATCACAAGCTATATAGCACCCAAAAACTGAAAGGAAACCCCCATGGAAACCCTAAGAAGCAAAATAGCACAGTGAAGCAACAACAACAACAAACCTCAAAATTTAGAGACCCATTCCCCACCCCCCCCACAAAAAAAAAGCAGAAAAAAGAATCTAAAGATGCAAATCATGCTGTAATTACAAACAAGGAAGTTGCTTACAAGATTCAAACAAAAAAACTGAAGAAACAAGCTCAAAGGATGATGGTAAAACAAGTAATAACCTGGAGAAAGAAAAAAGGGCTCTCGAACACTGCCCGCCCTCACAGACGCCCACTGGTCATTGTTTTTTTGGGCTTCGCCGCCAAGATTTGCATTTCAGTCCTTCACGCGGTCACTCCCACGAAAAAATATTTTAGCTTCGGTTTAATTTCATTGTACATCCTTATACTATGAATTATATTTTAAATTAGTCCCTAAACTTTGAAATGTTTTAATTATATCCTCAAAGTATCAGTATTGAATCAATTAAATATTTCCATTAGTTTAGATGCCAACTTGAGAGATTAATGTTAGTTCGGACCTTATGTGAAGCATGTTTAAAGCAAGCAATTTAATTATTTAATACATAATAACAAACTATTCATACAATACATATACACGTCTTTAAACTTTGATTTACAGTGGCGGATGTATATTGAACCTAGGGCGGCGCGTGCTCATTCTGCAATCTAATTTTTTTTAGGTTAGTTGTTCATTTTACTAACTCATACGAAAAATTTTCGTTATTAATGCATATGTGTCTACTCTAAAAAATTTTTCTGAAATCCGAATTTCTTTATATTAATTTATGTACGTGTTTCGTGTCATATTTGAATAGGTATTTAACATAGGTCCGACAACTAAGTTAATAGAATGATATGATTCATATAATACTGATATTTTGATGGCTTAATTAAAATATTTTATAATTTGAGGTCAATTTACAATCTATGTCACTTTCATAAGATGTTTAGTGCAATTAATCTTTTAGTTTCCTTCCTTATTTAATCTTCAAAATGTGTCTTGAAAAATTGCAAGACAATGCCAAAATAAAGTTAGTAAAATGTATTATATCTTTTCAAAAACATTTACTGAAAAATATTTTATGGTGTTTGGAAGATGTTGTGTAAACCATTTTTCACAAGTTGATAAATTTTTTAGAAATTATTTATTGCAAATATAAAATATAATAAATAATATTATTTATTATAAAAACTTAATATTATTATTTTAAAAATATTAGAATAATTTATTTAATACTATTTATGCCAATATTATTATTAAAATATTATTTCTATAATTTTATAAATAAAAATATTAACTATTGTATATTCTATTAAAATAAAAATATGATAAATTATATTGAATATCTATAAAAATATAAATATTATATTATATTTTAAAATTATTAATAAATATATTTTAAGGAATTTTTATAATATTATTAGACTATTATATTAATATTAAATACATAAATAAAAGTATTCACTATTAAAAATTCAATAATATTATTTTTAAGAAATTCATAAATAATATAACTTTTATTAATAATTTATTATATATTATTAAAATAAGAATATAATAGTATCATATATTATTATAATATTGTTGAGTTAATCGATCGATGGAAGCGACCAAGAGGGGGTGAATTGGCAATTAAAATTTTGGTGGAAACTTTTGCAGAAAATTGAAAGTAATTGCACAACGATTTAGAGTGGTTCGACTTTCTCAATCAAAGTCTACGTCCACTACCTTAGCTATCCACACTAAGGATTTTCCAACAAATTCACTAATTTGTTCTTTCTTTTGAGGCCAAAGAGATAACCTTACAACTCCCTCAAGAATATACCTCAATTCTTGAGAACACTCTTTCTCAAAGAGAATATTACAAATTTGCAAACTTACAAGGAAATCCTCACAAGGTAGAATGTTTGCACAATTCTAGAACAAAGAAAAGAACACTAAAAAATTAATACAATTGAGTACAAGTAGTGTTCTTGAAAGCAAAATGAATATTGAATGAAAAATAAGCTTGGAATGCTCAAACTTGAGGTTTGATGCTTTCTCTTTGATTCTCTCTTGATTCTAGTTGATTATTGTTTCTTGTTTTTGATCAATGGCTTCTAAGCTTGTTTAAATACACCTTCAAATGATTCTGAACGTTGGGGATGCTTAGTGGAGTCAATAGAGCCGTTTAAGTGTGAAAATAATTAATATTAGTGGTTGGGAGCGTCTCATGCATCGATGCATACCCTAGGTGCATCGGTGCATCAAGTGTAAAATTCAAATATTTTGACCATTGGACTCTCGGTGCATCGATGTATAAAATGCATTCGATGTTTTGAAATAGCCTGAGTGCATCGATGCATGGTCTTGTGCATCGATGCATGGTACGTGCATCGATTCATAAAATACATTAGATGTTCAATTAATTCCATGGTGCATCGATGCATGGATTGGTGCATCACTTTGAAAATTTGATTTTAGGCTTGATTTTGGTTCAAAAGACTTTGTGAAAATTGTTTCAAAAATAGTTTAAGTATAAAACACAATTTTACACATTTAGTAAGGTTTGAAATGATCTTGAAAGACTTGGAGTAATAATTTGATATTCGATTAATTGAATCGAATATACTTTAGAAAATCATTTGTAAATTCTTAAAATTCATTTAAACTTAGTTTGTTATATCGAAATATCAAAATATTTTCAACAATCTCCCCTTTTTTTATATAACAAAACTCTTGAGTAATTTTAAGATTTTCTTTGAAAATAAGTTTTGAAATCAATTTTGAAATTACTCCCCCTTACTATAACACTTAAAACTTCTCCCCTTTTTTGTTAAATCAAAAATACTCAAAAACTGAGTGAAAGAAGGCTTTGAAAAATATATCCAATTGATTAAACATTTTAATTGAATATAGCTTAAGCTGCTAAGATCAAAGATCAAAAGAGAGGTTAGCCATTAGTGTTCATAATCAATATTCAAATCAAATGTGAAATGGTAAATTGGTCATAATGCAACTAAGATATCAATAATACAAAATAAATAAAAAGTTCAAACATCCAACATTAGTTAAACAATTCAAAAACAACAAAATGTTTTAACAATCCAAGTTTTAAGTTTTAATCCCAAATACAATCAAAATAAAATAAGTATAGTCATTCATAGAAGGATCGGGAGGCGGAGGAGGAAATCGGGCTTGCATCTCAAGAGAGAGAGCATCCATGCGTGCAAGCATCTCCCTTTGAAACTCCATATGACGAGCTTCCAAAGTGTCTAAGCGTTGATTTACTGCTTCATGAGTAGCAGTCAAGTGAGATTCGATGGAAGCATACCGTATATCAAATGTCTCCAAAAACGAACGAAAATATGGAGGCATTTGATCCTCTTGTGGAGCTGGTTCCGGTGCAGGCTCGTCATTGGGTACGTGATCATCGATGTCTTGCATAAGCTGTTGAAATTCAGGATCATCATCAGTAGCCGGAGCCGGAGGAGGAGGAGAAGGAGCTAGGAGCAGCTCGTGAGGAACTAGCTCCCAGAGTTTGCTTACCGGGTCTAAAAACCCATTGACTAATTACCTCGTCTTGTTTCCAATCCACTTTCTTCAAGGATGTGAGATTGATTGGGTTTTGGAGAGGAATAGGATTGTCAAGAGAGACATCCAGACCGAGTTTGATAAAGAGATTGCTAAGAAGACAACCATAAACTAATATTTCAACATGTTTGGATGGGATAATGTTTACGGTATCGACTAGCACACTAAAGATAATATGTGGAAGATTTATTTTGATCTTATTCTTAATACAATATATCCACCATAAATCCCTAGCACGAAGAGTGGAGTACCTACCAGCGGATGGTCAAAACCATCACGAGATCATTAAATGAAGAAAACGATCGTGATGAGATCGAAGGGTACTAATACTAGTGTTTGGGAGATATGGATATTCCACAGTTTCTTTTTCGTCATATACACCATTGTCATCTAACCCAAATTTTGAAGCTATAGTTGCAGAATCAATAAGAATATATTGTCCTAAAAGGTAGGATCTAATTCCTATAGTTCCATATTGAGTTTTGTTTTGAATACAGACCACATTAGAATAGAAAATACGAACTAATTGATGAAAGACGACAGGTCTAAGAGAAAACAGTTTATCAAACTTCCATGTTCTAAGAATCGGGAGGTATTCAAATTTAAAGTCTATCATAGCTTGTAGAGATGAAATACGTTCTTCCCTAATTCTATAAGATTAGAAAGAATCCATGTACCTATGGTACAATTCTTCTCTCTGACATTCAGGCATATTAAAACATGTACTAATTATGGTCTTTTGAGGATTGTTTGGATTTTGTGGTGGAGGAACGGGAGGATGATTTTGGTTTGACCGACTCGAAGAGGACCTAGGAAGTTTGAGATTTGACATGATTTAAAGATTGGAAAAAGGAAAGAAATAGATAACCTGCAAATTGAAAAACATGTATGCACAATAATCAATCCCAAAACTCAATTGAGTCTGCAATAATCAAGGTTCTCTAAAACAATCCTAATGGGCAAAGTTTTGAAAACTATTTGAAAATATCATTGGAAATATTGCAATACATATAGTTTTCATAAAAACAATATAATGAAGTCAAAAACATCAATGATTTTCGAAAATATTTTTTTTAATTTCGAATTTCAAAGAAAATTTTGAAAAATTGTGTGTTTTTGATGAAATTTGTTGTAAAATCTAGTTTAGAATCATCATATAACCAATGCCCGATATAATGTTCATCCTAGAACTAATCAAAACTAGCCCTAAGATCGAAAATTGATAAAAATGAGTTTTTAGAAAAGTTTACCTTGAAATTTCAGATTGAGAAGGGTGTATTGATGTATTGAAGCAGGATTAGGAGTTGAAAATATCGAAGATTCTGATAAAAAACCAAGGATTTGGAGCAATTTTGAGAGTAGGAAAGAGAGAGGAGGCGAACGGCTAAGAGAGCTTAGTTTTAGGTTTTGAAACAAATGAGAAAATAAGCCTTTTTAACCTAAAACCCAACGGATGCATCGATGCATGACCCTGTGCATCGATGCACATTCAAGGCGTGCATCGGCAAGATGAATCGATGCACATTCAAAGGGATGCATCGATACACTGTTAAGTGAATCGATGAATTAAGCACAAAAATGTCAAAAATCCGTTTTAAACACTCAAAATGCTAAATTAATTAGCTCTAGTGGTTTTGGTAACTCATATATTGAAAATTAATTATGTTCAATCAATCAAATTATTCCTTAAACTACATTTGAACATAAAATTAATTTTCACCAAATAACATAAACTCCCCCTAACTAATAGCATAGAATGCAATAAAAAATTATTATTATAAGCATTTTTCATTTATTCTTAAAAGTGCTAAAATTATTTTAAACACTAAGTGAAGATAGGTTGGTTAAACCTAATTCTCTCCTAAGTGTCCAAAATATTTCCTTGTCTAAAGGTTTTGTAAAAATATCCGCTAATTGGTGCAAAGTATCAACAAATTCTAGAACTACATCTTCCTTAGTGACATGGTCTCTAATGAAGTGATGTCTTATTTCAATGTGCTTAGTTCTAGAGTGTTGGATGAGATTTTTAGTAAGAAAAATAGCACTAGTATTGTCACACTTGATAGGAATGGTACCTACTTCAATTCCATAATCAAAAAGTTGTTGTTTCATTTATAAAACTTGTGCACAACAACTACCGGCTGAAATATATTCCGCTTCAGTGGTAGATAATGAAACACAATTGTGTTTCTTTGAAAACCAAGAAATCAACCTATTTCTAAGGAATTGGCAAGTACCGGAGGTGCTTTTCCTATCTAATTTGCATCCTCCATAATCCGCATCAGAAAAGGCATGCAAGCTAAAGCTAGAGTCTCTAGGATACCAAAGTCCTAAACTAGGAGTGTCCTTAAGGTATCTAAAGATTCTCTTAACAGCTAGTAAATGTGATTCCTTAGGGCATGATTGAAATCTAGCACATAAGCAAACACTAAACATAATGTCCGGTCTACTTGCAGTTAGATAGAGCAAAGAACCAATCATTGACCTATATAATTTAACATCCACACATTTACCTCCTTCATCCAAATCAAGCTTTGTAGAAGAGCTCATTGGAGTGTCATGAGGTTTCCCATTTTCCAGTCCAAACTTTTTGAGCATATCTTTGACGTATTTAGCTTGATTGATGAAGATGTCGTCTTTTCTTTGCTTGATTTGGAGTCCCAAGAAAAATGAGAGCTCCCCCATCATGCTCATCTCGAATTCGCCTTGCATTAGCTTAGAAAATTCTTGGCAAAGAACATCATTAGTAGAACCAAATATTATATCATCAACATAAATTTGAACTACTAATAAATCTTTACCTTTATGCTTTAAAAACAATGTAGTGTCAACCTTCCCTTTTGAAAAACCTTTTTCAATTAAAAAGTTTGACAATCTTTCATACCAAGCTCTAGGATCTTGTTTTAAACCATAAAGTGCTTTTGTCAATTTAAAAACATGATCCGGAAATTTTGAATCTTCAAAACCTAGAGGTTGTTCCACATACACTTATTCTTTAATAAAACCATTTAAAAATGTACTTTTAACATCCATTTGATATAATTTAAATTCATGAAAACATGCAAATGCTAATAACATTCTAATTACTTCCATCCTAGCTACTGGAGCGTATGTTTCATCATAGTCTATGCCCTCTTCTTGAGTATACCCTTGAGCAACAAGTCTAGCCTTGTTTCTCACTATATTACCACTCTCATCAAGCTTATTCCTAAATACCCATCTAGTGTCCAAATATTCTTAGGTTCATCAAGTCTAGCTACAATAGATTTATTACTAGGCCTTTCAACTAGTGTCCAAACTTTACTTCTCTCAAATTGATTTAACTCTTCTTGCATAGCCATAATCTAATGTTCATCATTTAATGCTTCTTTAATATTCTTAGGTTCTATGCATGAGATAAATGCAACATAATTACAAATATTTCTAAGAGAAGATCGAGTTGTTACCCCTTTGGATGGATCACCTATGATTTCACCATCCTTGACATAGTTGTACTCTCTTGGGTAAGATACTTCCCTTTCTTCAATGGTTGGATTTTAGAGAGGATCATGAGTTTCCTCATCTTTCATTTCTTCATTTGATGATGATTCTCCAACGTCATGTCTAACGTCATTTGTGTTTATAATACATATATCATCATTCAAACAAGAATCCTTCCTCGGAAGGAGATTATCATCGAAAACAACATGTATAGACTCTTCTACAACTAAAGTTCTTTTATTAAATACTCGATAAGCTTTAGAACTTAAGGAATAACCCAGAAAAATTCCTTCATCACTTTTAGCATCAAATTTGTCAAGATTGTCTTTACCGTTCTTTAAAACAAAACATTTACATCCAAAATGATGAAAATAGCTAATGTTAGGCTTTTTATTTTTAAAAAGTTCATATGGAGTTTTCTTCAAAATATGCCTAATCATTACTCGATTAATAACATAACAAATAGTATTTGTGGCTTCCGTCCAAAAATATTGGCAAATTGTTTTCACAAAGCATGGTTCTAGCCATTTATTCTAAAGTCTTGGTGCTGAAAAATTATGACTAATACCATTAGAATTACAAAATTCAGTAAATCCAAGATTTTCAAATTCAGTTTCATGATCGCTCCTAACACTAGTTATAGAGTAACCTTTTTCGTTTTGGATTACTTTTGAAAACGTGATGAATTTTTCTAATGCTTCATCTTTAGTACTTAAGAATAGAACCCAAGTATATCTAGAATAGTCATCTACCAAGACAAATGCATATTGGTTTCCACCCAAGCTACTAGTTCTACCAAAAAGATCTAAATGGATCAATTGCAATACTCTACTAGTTGATACATCATTAATGGATTTAAAAGAAACTCGCTTTTGTTTTCCTTTAGCACAAGCATCACAAATTTTATCATTATCAAATTTCAGTTTAGGCAGCCCTTTTACTAAGTCTCCTTGAATTAACCGTTGCAAAACACTCATACTAGCATGTCCTAGTCTCCTATACCATAACCAACTATCATGCTCATCCTTAGCAACTAGGCATAAATTAGTCATATCAATAGAGTCTAAATGCACCATGTATATGTTTCATATTCTATGACCAACAAGCATAATTCGATTAGATGCAATGTCAATAACTTTACAACCATTGGTTTCAAACATGACATTGAATCATTTATCACATAATTGACTAATACTCAAAAGATTATGCTTTAATCCATTCACATATAAAACATTCTTAATTTGTATGGAAGAGGTATTATCTATAGTGCCTATACCTTCAATGTGACATTTTGAGTTATCACCAAAAATCACTTCTCCTCCATTTTTGGCGTTAAGCTCAATAAACCGGCTTTTGTCCCCGGTCATGTGTCTCGAGCATCCACTATCAAGGTACCATGAATTTGAATTTGTTTTCCGTGCCTTGTAGCAATTCTCCTTTTCCTACAAACATAGATTAATTTCTAATTTTTGGTACCCAAATTCTTTTGGGTCCATATTCATTAGTTTCCAGAATCCTAGTCCCCTTAGGTATCCATTTGTGTAGGATATCTTTATCTTTAGTAGTAATGAGTCCTTTAGGAACCCATATACTTCTAACGATTTTTCCATTAGAGGTTCTTCGGGGACCTCTATGTTTGTAGTTTTTAAAACTTTTTCTAACAAAGTTGGATTTTGAATTTTCTCCTTTTTCAAAACGTTTTATTCCAACTTTATCAAAATAAGCTTTAAGATCATCAATTTTCTTTTGATGATCATCATTGACCTTTGAAAGTAAATTTTGCAAATCCGAATTTTTCTTTTCAAACTCTTCTAGTTTTATTTGCAAATCTTTGATTTTACTTTCAAGATCGTTGTTGGTTTTGGAAATGAGTTTATTTTCATTTTTCAATTTTGAAACATCATTTTTATATTTTAAAAACAATTTCTCATAATCCGAAGCCACCCATTATATTCCTCTAATAGATTATCATAAGATAAATCATCAAATTCAGATGAGTTAGAGGTTACCTTAGAATCTTCCCCAAATGCCATCAAGCACAAGTTTGCTACTTCTTGTTCCTCTTCATCGAAACCCTCTTCATCGCTCCATGTAGCCACATGAGCCTTGTGCTTGTTCTTGTGGGCAATCATATTTGACATGCCCTGACTTTTTGCATTCATAGCAAATGATCTATAACACCCTCAACCCGTATCCGACCCGAATACGAGTCTGGGGTGTCACATTGACTTTTCAAACTTTGACTCTTGACAAAATTCAAAGAAAATTTAAAACTTTCATTAAAATAAGAACTGTTTATTTACATAAATTGACCAAAATAACCAAAATTGATCAGAGCATATTCAGCTCAATCAATTAGTACATGCCAACTATGTTCAGATTAACCAAACACATTTAAATCATTTATTTTCTGATCTGAAACTTTGTAAGGAAAATGTTGACCTGTCTTGCTCCTCTAAACTTCTCTTCTTGCTTTCCAGAACCTACGTGTGAAACACTCACACGCTAAGTCTATGACTTAGTGAGGCATTAAACACATTAAAGTAACTTTAACTACTTAATCATGCATGAACATATCATATCATGCTATCATACAAAACAATATAGCATTTCATGTAATCAAATGTACACATATACACATCATCATATCAATCATATAATACAATTCATATCACAAAAGAATATACTTTACATGTAATATATATGTTTATTATTATCTCTTTGTTAGCCCATGTACATCTGTGAGAACTGTAGATATGTGAGTCTATTGAGGTTGTGCACTATGCTGTCACCACAGCTCGTATGGGGACCCACTAGGGGATATGAGATTTGTCCCAAATGACCTATGTATTGTATTTGTCCCGAAGGACCACTCTTTAAGAACCATATACATATTTCAATGTATCACATATGTGTCTCATAAGACCCTGTAAATATTCCAAAGAATACATATATGTCCCGAAGGACCACGTAGAACCCTCGACTCTTGGCATGCCAACTATGCCTCTAGCTCTCTTTACACATAACATGTGCATTAACAATCTATCATGTCACATATTCACATGTACACTTTCATATCACGTCATATAAGCTCATAGCTTCTTTTCATATTCTCATAAGATTACATAGCTTATATCTTATACTTTGTTTTCTCATGTTCATATATATCCTGTCATATGGCTCATATATATACATCACATAGCACATACTTCTCATATCATTACATTCAAAAGCATGTTAACACATATAATCATGCATACATATAATTTATGTCATGCATATATGTATAATCATATATTCATGCATTCAACATAGGAAATAGACTTGTCACAAGTCTTGTTTCCATTTAGCACCATAAACGAATTAATATGCACTCACCTGAGCCTCACTAAGTTCCAATCCACTTTTGTGATTTTTTTCCTTTCTTTCGATCGAATCTTAACTTGATGATCGTTCCGGAACTTGTTCGTGTTCGATATCTACATAATCACATATTGATACATATCAGTATCCAATTGATATACTCTAATCTATCATTTCTTAGACTAAAAGAAATGTCTATTTCAATTTCCCCTTGAAGTGCAGCGATGCATTCTTTAACATGTGCATCGATGCACTACCCATGCATCGATACACAAATTACCTTCAATGTTTTCATTTTAAGGGGATGCATCGATGCACTCCTTATGCATCGATGCACCAATTGCATTCAATGTTTCTTCTTTAAAGAGTGCATCGATGCACATTGAATATGCATCGATACACCTTGCCCAGAATTTGCATTTTAGCACGAAAATCATCAACTCTTCCCTTAATTCTTCTATTTTAAGCCTATAATATGTCATTAAACTCAACTACCATTACTTAAACCAACTTGTATCCATGTAAATCATCTTTAACCTCAAAATCATATCTTCCTTATTAAATTCAATAATCATACTCAATTTCTAACATGTTCCAAATTCGATTCAATTGCTTCTAACTTCTTAATTAGACCCTTGACAAGTCAAATCCAACTTTAGAACTTCAAAAACCTTTCTATAACAAAAGTCCATTTCTATACCCTTCATATAATTTACTTTTTAATTCTCTATTCTTGATGTTTAAAGCTTATATAAGCTTTCCTTAAGCTTATATAATACTCAAAGAATCAAAATCAACTTATAAATCCAAGAATTAAACAGCTGAAATTAAACTCACCTTTGCTCAGCACGTTGGAGAAGAAGAAAGCAAGAAGAAGAAGAGTTTTCCAGATACTCCTTCCCCTCCCACGTGTTTATCTCTTCTTAAAGAGATAAAAAAAATATCTTTTATGACAAATGACCACTTTGCCCTTAATTCCTTTAATAATTACTAACAACTTTCTGGAAATATTCACAAATATTCTTCTACTTTAGTCACCAAATCCTGAAACTTTACAATCTAATCACTAACCCGGTATTGAGGATGTTACATGATCGGGTCCTTCTCTTTTGGTTCATTTTTAGGCCTTCATTTCGTTTGAATTTTCTTCCTCGGTAAGGTCTCATCATTTTTCTGAACCGTTTGGCAAACAATGCCATTTCCTCGTCATCGTCATCTTCATCCGAATCACTCTCTTCTTTTGTGGATTTGAGAGCAACTCCAATGTTTTTCTTCTTCTCCTTCTCATTTGGTGTCTCTTCAATCTTATCGAGGTCCACCTCATCTTCAAGCATCATTTCATGAGTGAGGAGGGAACCGATTAGCTCTTCAAGAGTTAAGGACTTTAGGTTCTTAGCCTCGATGATTGCAGTCTTCTTGGATTGCCATGATTTTGGAAGTGAGTAAACTAACTTCCTCACAAGCTTTTCGTTTGGAATGGTCTCTCCATATGATTTGAGACCATTGACAACCGTTGAGAATCTATCCGTCATAGCTTTGATATCTTCATTTGGTTTCATCCTGAAATTTTCATAGCTATATGTTAGAAGACTAATTTTAGATTCTTTTACCTCGTCGGTGCCTTCATGAGTGACTTGTAGTTTATCCCATATTTCTTTGGCGGTTGTACAAGATGAAACTCTTCCATATTCATCTGGTCCAAGAGCACAAAATATGATATGGATGGCTTTGGAGTTGAGCTGGAACATTCTTGTCTCTCCTTCACTCCACAATCTTGGATGAGTGAGAGGCTTGATATATCCGTCTTCTACAACATTTCATGCTCCCATATCACTGGCTTGAATGAAATACATCATACTATTCTTCCAATAGGCATAGTTAGCTCCATTGAAGAAAGGAGGCTTGTTGACGGGCATCGAATCGAGACCGGAGTCGACGTTTGAAGTGGAGGCCATTAATGACTTTGATTATCGATGTAACTCTTCCCGAATCGACTCAAGAGGTGATTAAACCTTTAAATGAGTTAGGCTCTGATGCCAATTGTTGAGTTAATCGATCGATAGAAGCGGTCAAGAGGGGGTGAATTGGTAATTCAAATTTTGGTGGAAGCTTTTGCAGAAAATTGAAAGTGATTGCACAGGGATTTAGAGTGGTTCGACTTTCTTAATCAAAGTCTACGTCCACTACCTTAGCTATCCACACTAAGGATTTTCCAACAAATTCACTAATTTGTTCTTTCTTTTGAGGCCAAAGAGATAACCTTACAACTCCCTCAAGAATATACCCCAATTCTTGAGAACACTCTTTCTCAAAGAGAATATTACAAATTTGCAAACTTACAAGGAAATCCTCACAAGGTAGAATATTTGCACAATTCTAGAACAAAGAAAAGAACACTAAAAAATGAATACAATTGAGTACAAGTAGTGTTCTTGAAAGAAAAATGAATATTGAATGAAAAATAGGCTTGAAATGCTCAAACTTGAGGTTTGATGCTTTCTCTTTGATTCTCTCTTGATTCTAGTTTATTGTTGTTTCTTGTTTTTTATCAATGGCTTCTAAGCTTGTTTAAATACACCTTCAAATGATTCTGAATGTTGGGGATGTTTAGTGGAGTCAATAGAGCCATTTAAGTGTGAAAACAATTAATATTAGTGGTTGGGAGCGTCTCATGCATCGATGCATACCCTAGGTGCATCGGTGCATCAAGTGTAAAATTCAAATATTTTGACCGTTAGACTCTCAGTGCATCGGTGCACTAAGAGTGCATCGATGCATAAAATGCATTCGATGTTTTGAAATAGCCTGAGTGCATCGATGCATAAAATGCATTCGATGTTCAATTAATTCCATGGTGCATCGATGCATGGATTGGTGCAGCGGTGCATCACTTTGAAAATTTGATTTTAGGCTTATTTTGGTTCAAAAATACTTTGTGAAAATTGTTTAAAAAATAGTTTAAGTATAAAACACAATTTTACACATTTAGTAAGGTTTGAAATGATCTTGAAAGACTTGGAGTAATAATTTGATATTCGATTAATTGAATCGAATATACTTTAGAAAATCATTTGTAGAATCTTAAAATTCATTTAAACTTAGTTTGTTATATCGAAATATCAAAATGTTTTCAACAAATATAATTGAGTATATTATTGTAATAATATGATTATTATATTATACTATTAAAAATATTAATAAATATGTTAACAATTAATATTTTTTTTAAATGATACAAAAATATCATATTATTATTAAATTTATAAAATAATATTATTTTGAGTATTTATGCTTTGAAGTGAAAAGTTTGGAAAATGACTTACGGAAAATTAAGCCGTAAGTCATTTTCCATAAAACGCAAAGGAAATTTTTGTTGAGTAGGAAAATGTTTTACATTGACCAATATGTTTTCCTCCAACCAAACACTGAAAAGTGAGGAAAACGTTTTCTGAAAAATATTTTACGTGAAACAAACGGACGAACTTTTGTTTCATGGAAAACAGATTTCGAAAAATGAATTCCATAAAATAAATTACATTTTCTGAAAAACATTTTCTAAAAATCATTTTATGGTGTTTAGATAAGGTTGTGTAATTCATTTTCATTGGTTCGTAAAATATTTAATTTTTTTTATTATAACATCAAATACAATAAATAATATTATTTATTAATAAAATAATAATAATAATTATAAAATATTAAAATAATTTATTTAATATTATTTATGCCAATATTATTATTAAAATATTATATCTATAATTTTATAAATAAAAATATTAAGATTATTATATTTTCTTAAAAATAAAATTACTATAATTTATATTAATTTATTTTTAAAATAAGAATAATATATTATTAATTATATTAATTACTTATTAAAATAATCATATTATTAAAATATTAAAAATTATAATATGAAAATAAAATATTTTATTTTATTTTAAGGAGTATATTTTAAATAGTCAATAATTCTATAATATTATTTCTATGAAATTAATAACTAAAATTAATTTTATTAATAATTAATTATATTATTAAAATAAAAGTATAATATTGCATTATTAAAATTATCAATAAATATAATTTAATAATTAATAATTTTATTAAAATGATATTAAATAATATATTAATATTAAATATATAAAATAAAAATATTTTGAGTGTTTATGCTTTGAAGTGAAAAGTTCGTAAAATGACTTACGAAAAATCATATCGTAAGTCATTTTCCAGAAAATACAAAGGAAATTCAGTTGACCAGGAAGATAAATTACATTGACCATCTATTTTCCGTGAACCAAACACTGGAAAATGACATAAACATTTTCCAAAAAATCAATTACAGGGAAACAAACACACCCTTAATTATAAATAGATAAATGGGTAAAGTATACAATAGTCCCTCGACTATAGGATATTACTTTGTTAAGTCTCTCGACTATTAAAAGTTAAAAAAATAGTCCTTTGACTATAGAGTGTTATTTTGTTAAGTCCCTCGACTATTAAAAGTTGCAAAATGGTCACCCAACTATTCATTATGTTCCAAACTCGTCATTTTTCGTTAAAAATTGACAGTTGATATGATAAAATTTGATCCTAAAATCTCAAACGACTATCATATCTCAATCATCATGTTAATGTCAAACTTAGACAATAATCAATTTTTTAACGAAAAAGGACGAGTTTAACACATAATAAATAGTCGTATGACTATTTTGTAACTTTTAATAGTCAAAGGATATAATAAAACAACAATATATAGTCAGATGATCATTTTGTAACTTTTAATAGTTGATGGACTAAATAAAGCAATATACTATATAGTTAATGATAACTACATTTATAAAACACGTTAATCAGATTTAGAGATAGTCGTAGGTCAAATTGGTCGAGTTTTTGGTTCATTTGAATTTGACTTAAGTATAATATTTTTTAACCCTCAATTAATCTGATTTGGATTTAGAGAAAATTCACTCAACCTAATTTATGAGATAAAAATTATCGCTCGATATGTTCCGATCTAGAGATATAAAACACTATCAATTTTATTAAGTAAAATAGAAAACTAATTTAAAAAATATAGAGAGAAATTATATAACAATTATCTAAATATATAAAAATTAATTATGTTATTATTTTCGATTAGATTAGGTTAAGCTTTTTTTTATAAACTCAATTTAACCTAACTCGATCTGAATTTAATTTTTTAAAATAATATTATACAATTATATCAAATCAAAACATGTCCGAATCAAATGTCTATTGATGGAAGTATAATAGTGACTAACATGATTAGTTAATCATTGTTCTAATGATTTCGTGCAAAATTAAGCAAAAATGATTTCAACGTGGATCTTGCTTTCCGTGTATATTATGCCCATTGAATAATATTAAAACACGCAAATATATTTTTTACGTAAACTACATATACAATATTTAAACTATCCGTTTTTGTTTGTTTTAACATTTAAATTTTTGATTTTTTTAAAATCATATGTTATGCTTAGTTTTCATTTTATTTTAGTACCTAATGTTAAAAATTTAACATGTTTAATACTTAAACAATCAGTTTTGATTCATTTTAGTACCTAAGCTAAAAATTGTAATCACATGTACTAAAATAAAATAAAATAAAATAAAGATTTTGATTTTTTTAAAAAGTTTTAATACTAAAACGGATAAACTGATAGTTTATATACTAAATGTGTAATTTATCCCAATTTTTACAAGCTGTCACCTTTGATCATCCATTTGGCGTTTGAGAAGAAACAGAAGGCAAATTAATCAATGTGATAATCAGAGATGATAGTTTTAAATGAACTTTTTTAGGGTAAATTATGTTGTTAGGACTTAAATTTTCAGTTTTAGTTTGTTTTAGTACCTAAACTTTTAATTATTTTCAAAATCATATCTAAAGTTTAATTTTTGTTACATTTTAATACCATTGTTCAAAATTTAACATTAATTTTTTAAAAGATTGTAGGTACCAAAATAGACCAGAACTGATAGTTTAGGTATTAAATAAACACATTAAATTTTTAACGACAGATACTAAAATAAAACAAAAACTAAACGTTAGGTATAGTTTTAAAAAAAATGAAAGTTTATGTATACTAAAACTGATAGTTTATAGACTAACTATATCAATAAATTTTTTAGTGAAATTTTAAAATCGGGTTGTGATCAAACTTGGATCAAAAACCATACGTCATAACTAATTTATTCATGAAAATGCTTTTTCTTGTTTTATAATATTTTTATACAATATATTTAATTACTTTTTATATTTTTTAAAGAATTAAAAGAAAATATTTTTAATTCATTAAAATTTCAAAATCAAATTAAACCTCATTAAAAAGTTAAAATCAAAATATTCATAAATCCAACTTATTGAACTCTTGAAATGATTTCAATGATAATTTTTTTTTTATTTTATTGTTGTTCTTAGAGGTTATGAATTCGAATATATGCATTAATGTGATTGAGCGTTCATTATCAAACGATTAAAAATATTTAGAACATATATTATTTTATAAGCACGTTAACTTAATCAAAAATAAATCAAAGGATAAGGCCTACGAGGAAATGTACAAGAGATTAGACACCAAAGAATGACAAAACGACATCTTCAGGCTTGCAAAATACATGGAGAATAGTAAAAAAGATCTAGGTAACATTAGGTTTATTAAGGACAACAATAATGTTCTTTTAGTGAAAGATCATGATATTAAGAGGGTTTGGGGTAGTTACTTATTTGGCTTATTTAATAACGGTGACTCTCCCTGCAGAGATAGTAACGTTGATGGGTCAGCCGACCATCATACTACGACCAATGACTGTCCTACAAGTAGGATTGGGATTGAGGAAGTCAAAATGGCCCTTAGAAAGATGGGGAGGGACAAAGTTGTCGGTCCAGATCAAATTCCTATCACTGTGTGGTTGACCCTAGGAGAAGAGGGAGTTAAGTGGTTGACCAACATCTTTAATATTATTTTAGAGTCTGCCAAGATGCCAGAGGAGTGGAAAGAGTCTACGGTGATACCAATCTATAAGAATAAAGGAGATCCCCAACGTTGTGGTAACTACAGAGGTATTAAACTAATCATTCGTACAATGAAGCTATGGGAAAGAGTGATAGAGGCTAGGTTGAGACAGGTTACTAGGGTTTCGAAAAACCAATTTGGCTTTATGTCAGACAGGTCTACTACGGAGGCGATTCATCTACTTCGACGGCTTATAGAGAAATATAGGGGGAAAATAGAGATCTTCACATGGCGTTCATTGACCTTGAGAAGGAGTATGATAGCGTACCCCGCGATACGATCTGGAAGACCTTGGAAACGAGACGAATCCCAACTGCTTATATCCGGGCGATTCATGATATGTACTGTAGATCTACTACATACATCAGGACTACAATTGGCGACACCGAGGCTTTCCCAGTGGAAATCGGACTCCACCAGGGGTCGGCTTCTAGCCCTTACATCTTCGCCTTGATTAAGGACTACATCTATTGTGCGACACCAAACGGTGTTCCATGGTGTATGCTTTTCGCTGACGACATTGTCCTAGTTGCTAAAATAAAAAATGAGTTGAATAGTAGACTTGCTACCTGGAAGACTTCTTTGGAAGAAAAAAGTCTGAGGATCAATATTGAAAAGACAGAGTATTTATGTTCAAACTTCAGTGTGAACCAAAACGATGAAGATGTAGAAGTATGCATCGAAGGACACGTTCTCCCCTCAAAGGATTGTTTCAAGTACCTAGGGTCTATGATATATAAATATGGGGTTGTAGATGATGACGTTATGCACCGCATAAAGGCGAGATGGCTAAAGTGGAGGGCTGCTACTGGAGTTTTGTGTGACAAGAAGGTGCCTCTAAAACTCAAGGGAAAATTTTATAGAATGGCAATAAGATCAGCACTGCTATATGGATCAGAATTTTGGGCAATCAAGAAGGATCACGTAAGGAGGGCGGAGGCCGCAGAAATGAGAATGCTTTGATTTGCATGTGGTAGGACTCTGTGGGACATGAAACTAAACTCTGCTATTAGGATGTCCTTGGGGGTGGTGCATGTATCCGAAAAATTGAGGGAGGGAAGACTACGGTGGTTTGGGCATGTCCTTACGCGACAACCATCGAATGCGGTCAGGAAGGTTGGTCGATTACAGTCGATGGTGCCAGAAGGGGAAGACGACCAAGGAGGAAGTGGGTAGACTGCTTGAGATCTGATTTGAAGGATTTATCCCTTACCGAGGACATGACCTCTGATAGGAAAGTATGGAGACTTAAGACCAGGGTAGCCGAGTAGTGTGGGTCAACAGCTATAGAGTGTAGCATCTCTGTCTTCTTTTTAATTGTCTTTGTAGTAATTTCCATGGCCTCTACTTTTTATACGTTTCTATCATTGGAATTTATAAAGGCTTAGAACTAAGGTAGCGGAGTAGTGTTGCCTTAGTTTAGGTTTTAATCCATTTTGACTTTATTCCTTCTCGTAGCCTGCTATCGCTGACTTCTGTGTATCATTCTCTTCATGTTTCCTCTTTTTTAATTTAGTCGGGACTTGTGTTTCTGTCTATATGCAGAGATTTTTAGGCAGGGATTTATTTGCAGGGATTACTTCCCATTACAGACGCACATATGAATGACTGCATATGAAGACTGTTCAACTATGTATTTATTTATTTATTTATACATGCATTGTATTTTATCTTTATTTTTAATTTTCTGACAGCCAGAGGTCTTTCACAGAAGCTGCTCTCAACCTGGTGTTGGGTGCAGCCTACTAACCTACCTCCCCTTACCCCATTGCATATGTGAATAGGGTTTTGTTGTTATTGTTGTTTGTTGTTGTCAAATTCCATTTGTTAATGGCAATAATAATATCGTTATCCATTCAAAATATAAACTTTTTACATACTGCATCACATATGGCGTTGTTATCAAATGCCTTTTGAAGTGCAATACATTCTTTCATATATGCTTCCCTTCATCATCAGGGGCGTGGCTGGGGCGGCGCGAACTACGCGACCACGCAGGGCCCCCAAAAAATGGGGTCCCAAAAAAGTATATATATAGTGGCGTTTTTCCAATAAACGCCACTATAGATGGACCTATTGCGACGTTTTTTCAAAAAACGCCACTATTATTGTGCAGGCCCCAAAAAAAATGCCCAAAAAAAATATATATAGTGGCGCTTTTCCAATAAACACCACTATAGATAGACCTATTGCGACGTTTTTTCAAAAAAAACGCCACTATTGTTGCCCTAAAATCGAATATATCTAAAAAATAGGGCCCTTTATAAGAATTTGTACAGGGCCCCCGAAAACCTAGCCACGACCCTGTTCATCGTAACTTTCAGATTTATGATCCTTCTGTTGGACCTTTATTAGGCTGGAAAAGGTGGAGAACTGGCGCATGATGAGACAACAATTATAGCTGGAGCACTTGAGCTCACTGAGAAAGAAGCTAAAGATGCCATGACTCCAATATCTGAAACATTTTCAATTGATATTAATGACAAGATTGACAGGTTTGATTTTCTGTAAATTATCAAGAAAGAGGGCTTTTGCATTTCTGTTTCAACTCGCATTAGATGTTATAAATTGCCATTACATGCTTGCTATGGACAGGGAATTGATGAGTTTAGTTTTGGAGAAAGGATATAGCAGAGTTCCAGTTTATTATGAGCACCCTACAAACACTATCGGACTTATTCTGGTAATCATTTTTCTTCGGCTAAAACTAATATCATTTACAGTTTGCTGAGTGTTATCATGTAATTGTTTCCTACTTATCTTTTCACTCTCCTTCAAACTGCTCCCTTTTATGCCATATGAAATGACGGGCTTTCAGTTAGCCCCTGCTAAATTTTACATGAATCATTAATGCATCCCACCACCTTTGTACCCCATTTCTCTATAGATTTCCCCTCAAGTGCTTATTATCTGATGGTATATTTAGAACGAGTCCCCTTCTGAACATTTAAAATTTTCTTACTTTTTTTTTATCTTTCCCAAATCCTTAGGTTTTTACGTTAAAATGTTTTTGGGTGTTAATTGTGTTTTTATTAAACACCGTTTATCTTTTAATCTTACAGGTCAAGAATTTATTGACTGTTCACCCTATAGATGAATTGCCTATGAAGAGTGTCACCTTACGAAAAATTCCGAGGTATCTTACAGTAAATCAACTCTAAAAGAAATGGACAACTCGTATCTGTGTGTTGCTCTGCAAATAATTAACTGTCCACACTACACTCATTGGTTGAGCCTATATATATGTGCTTGTTACAGGGTTCAAGAAACATTGCCATTGTATGATATATTAAATGAATTCCAAACACGTCATAGCCATATGGCTGTTGTTGTAAGACGGTTCAAAATGACGGAGCAGCCACCTTTTAAGGAGGCGTCGATGGGTGAGTAATACCCTCTATTTATGCCTGTCTGCCATTTTGATATTTATTGCTTAATATTTTTCTCTTTATCTGCTTGTTTCTGTCTTAAAATAGGCCCTTTTCCGGAAGTGAAGGTCGACATTGATGGTGAGAAACAGAAACAAGATAATGCTTTATGACGTAAACGTTCACTGAGAAAGTGGAAGAGCTTTCCTGCTACACCTAATTCTTTTAAAAGTGGTCCTCGGAGCAGGAAGTGGTCAAAGGATATGAATTCAGACATCCTACATCTAAATGGCAATCCACCCCCAACACACCCCGAAGAAGAAGATTCTGTTGGCATAATAACTATGGAAGATGTCATTGAAGAGCTTTTACAGGTACCTAGTACCCATTACTAATGTCAGTATGCTTCTTAATTTTCATTTTTGCCGACCATTTCTCACACATTTGCCTTATACGTGACCTTGGCCAGGAGGAGATCTTCGACGAGACAGACCATCATTACGAGGACTCATGATATTCGACTTGCCTTGTTGTGAACATTTTTCACGTTAGTGAGTGATTATTTACGATTCTTTGTTTGGCACGTAGAATTTTAGGCACACTTGAGGCTGAATTGAGTTGTATGCGAAATGCATTAGATAGTTGAGTGAGGAACATATTTTTGTAAGTACGACAAAAACAAGCAGTTCGTTTATAAATGTATGGTTATTTAAAAACCTGAAGTTATGTCCACGTAGACCATACAAGCACTGAACTGAAAGGATTTCATTAGTAATCAAATTAGTGTCTATAAATTCACAAATTCTTTGGTCCAAACGCTCATTTTCATCATAGAACAAGGAACGACCCGTTTTTACATGCTACAACCGATCATTGATTATTGCCAAATAGTACATAGATTGATTTGATAAAACTAACTTCTGTAAATCCTTTGCATAACTCACTTGCCATGTTTGCTTCTTTTCTCCTCCTTCCTCTTCTTTTTCTTATCTTTTGGTTTTTCTTTAGATCTGTGCTTCCGTCTGTGCTTTTTATCTGAGCTTTTAGAGAGTTCCTTTTCTTTCTTCCATCTATGTTCTCCATCAGAAGATTCATCCCATCTCAATGAAGAAGGCTTCCCAAGGCCCAATGTGACACGATGGTCCCTTGCAACAAAGTTTGTTGATGCCATTTTCGGGGAATCAAAGTTTGCTGGTAGGTATGGTCCTGTCTCATCCATCCTTGAACCTATAGAACCTCGACCACGCTTTACCCTGTCATCATAAAACGTGTTCATGCCAGTCCAAACCATTAACTCTTCACACAGTTTTTTAATATAAGCATAGCTGGTTGAAGTTACAAACCTTGACTGAAGAAATTGCTCAATCTCTTCATCCCTTAGACCTCCATCTTCCCTTGAATAAGAACTCTCAGTCATCCTCTTACTTGATGAGCATGAAGCACTAAAATCGCTGTCATGCTTCTCACTGGTCATTCTGGAGGAACTGCAACTGTCCCCAGGACTCTTGCGGTGTCTGGTGTCGTTTTTTGATCTTCCTTTTAGCCTATCATTTAGCTCCAACTCCTTCTGTCGAACTCGCCACATTTCATTCACTTCAACAACTCGATTAGCTAATGAGAAAGAGGGGAAAGAAACATACACAGACAACACACATTAGCAACAAAAATCTGAAAGGGAACAATAATTTACAGGATAAACATTTAACTAAGTTCCACAAGAATATCAATAGATTTTATTTCTTGTTCAAAATTATCAGATTACAATATACAGAAAAACACAGGGCAAGGGGGCAATTGAAAGATTGCCATTTTATTTTCAACTATTTTATATGATTCATTCCATGCTCATAGCACCAAATTGCGACCGCATTGTAATGGTTTTCAAGGTCGTCACGACACCACAACTACATCCACAATTTAGAATCATAATCTTTTTAAATCACGCCATAACATCCACAACCGCATCCCATAGTACTAAATGGCATGCCCTGTACCATAATTATACTTTCGAAGAGCACCTAAGCAGAACACTAATTTGTTTTAGGCATGTGAAAGCACTCTCAGTTCTTCTCTCATACGTTCATACAGGAATTTATAGAACTAGTCAATGTTGTTAGTAAAATCTAGCCTCGCTCTAGAATTTGACAGCAAGTAAAGAAAGTGAGAACCTAACATCAATAACAAAGCACTTAAACCTAAGAGCATACAACAGAAAACGCAAGCTTGCTAAAGCTACAGGACGACTAACCTTGCTGTACACCAAGAACAGTTGCAGTGAGGAACCGTGAATTCGGCCGACCCCTTACTATAGGCTGCCGAAGATAAACATGAACACCTTCTCTGTCAGCTTGTCGTCTCAATTCTGCCGCCTCTTTTTAAGAGAATAGAAGCTATTCTGTTTTCGGTTTCCAGATCCATCTAAGCTGTAAGATCATATTCAAACCCAGCTGAGTCAACAGATTTCCCATTGAGAACACAGATGATCTAAAATCACCAAAAGAAAATCTTACTTATAAAACCCAACAGGAATTTATCCATGACAAAACTAATGTACACAAATTTGAACAAAAAAGCGCTGAAACCAAACAAGATCCATTCCAAAGCTATTAGAAACATTTGAACTTATCCACACGCATCGGCACATAGGAAAAACTATACCTTTTCGTTAACATCACACTCCAAGGAAAACCCAGCAGTTCAAATCGAAAAAGTACTCAAAAAAGATATTAGAAACTCGTTTTCTCACGGACAGCATCGACAATAAGGTTTCTCCGCAAAATAAACATCAAGAACAAGAAAAAAGAGAAATCTTACACAACCGATGAACGGACTGATGCAATTCCAAAATGAAAATTCGAATCAATTGTAGCAACCGCTGCGATTCTCCTTCGAGATCGGAAACCCTAATCCTGAGTTTATTCTAATCGAGAGAGCCTTTTTCGCTTCTAATAGTATTTATTTGAAGGGTAAACCTTTTAATTTAATATTAAATTTAATTTTAATATATTTCCTAACGTTTTTAGTTGTAAGTATTAAAAAAATAATATTTTCGATTTAATCGAAATGTTAGAAAGAGTATAATATTTTATATTTTGTTCAACCGAAAATGTTATATTTTTTATCACGTTTATTTTACCATTTTTTTACATTAAATTAGATTGTTGTTTTCTAAACTTTTTCGAATTAAACTCTTAAATTATTTTGTGAATTTCAGTATGAATATCTTTAGAAATTTTTAACATTTAAATTTTACTTTGCTTATAAGTCTTATTTTTATTAAAAAAAATCTTTTTTATCTATCATTGTTCACAACAATATTAATATTAGGGTAAATTACACGGTTCCTCACTCTACTTTACTATCTTTCCTATTTTGCTCACCGAATTTTTAATTTTTCTAATTTGTTCACTGAACTTTACATAGTTAATCATTTTGCTCACTCTGTCGTTAACTTTTTAATGGCGTTATGACACGGCACAGGAATCAAAACGACGTCGTTTTGAAAAACTCAAATATACTCTAAAACGACGTCGTTTTGGTGAGTAAAAATATGAGATAGAGTAAAGTTTAATGACTCATCTGGTGGTTGTTTCACCGGAAAAATATCCCAAAAACTTGTGAATTTAGATTAAAATGTTTCGGTTTCCTCACTTTCAATCTTAAATTCGTGGACTTCGAATTAATTTCCGACAAAATAGAGATCGGATCCGAACTCACGACGTTGAGGCGAAGCGATCCATCCCATTTTGAGACCAAACGACCACCATCTATGGTCGTCAACGATGGCCCGACAGTGGCATCCAACCACCTTCTATTTTTTTTTTATATTAAATAACCAAAAAACAGCTTTTAGAGAGAAAACAGAGAGTGAGCAAAATTATTCAATTTATAAAGTTTAATAAGCAAATTAGAAAAATTGAAAGTTTGGTGAGCAAAATAGGAGAGAATAAAGTAGCATGAGAAACGATATTATTTACCCTTAATATTAAAACATTTACAGTTTTTTTTCTTTTTTTTTCTATTATATTGATTTTTTTATAAAGCTTATTTAAAAAGTAGTGAAAATTATTTAAAAAAATTGACGTTTTTAAAGCTTCAAATTTATTTGAAGATCATCTGATAAGATTAATTTTAAGTATGTTATTTGTCATTTCAAAATAATACTTATTATTGTTTTATTTTCGAATAAATATCTCAACTCCTTAAAATATTAAAAAAAATCTAAATTTAAAAAATAATAGCTTTCTTTTGTTTATTAAATGATTTTAAAATAAATTTTTTAACAAAACTAAGTCGATCAAATATAGAAATAGTAAAATAAATTCGTCGATACTTAGTTTGGTCATAAAATATGTAAGGGAATGATAATTTTTTTACGACAATTAAAAATGAATGAAAACTCTAATTTAGATGAAAAAAATATGAATTGAAATAAAAAATATATTTTTTATTATACATCGGCATCAAAACTATTATATCATTTTACTATTAATAATTTAAGGATTAGTTTTAATTGAATCTAAAATTAAAATCGAATCAATTTAAATTTTACGATAAAATTGATAAAATTAAGATTTTTTTTTTACAAAATATAAACCTTATGGGGGTGTTCGGTTCACGGAAAAAATCATTATCAAAGGAAATGATATTTTTCAGAATTGTATTCTCACGTTTGATTCACGAAAAATATCATTATCAGGTAATAATTTATCACCAATAATAACATTTTTGGGTTAAAATGGTGGAAATGTCAATACCTCCAATTTCTTAGGTAATGAATAATTTCTACCATTGGACAAAAATACCCTTGAAATACTATTTTTTCTTCATAGATCCTTTTCAATTTTTATCTTTGTGCTTTACTCTAGATTATAAACTTAAGAATAACATACAAAGAGTTTAATTTAATAAAATATTAATAGTTTGAATAGTTAAAATTATTTTATATTTTATATTTTAATATTTAATATATTAAATATTTTATAATTTTATGAGATGAAAATATTATTATCGTAGAAATATCAATATTTAAAATAATATTTAATTTTGAATTATTAAAAAATAGATCTTATGCATTAAAAATAATATATTTATCTACTAGATATCATAATAATATTTTTCATGTTATATTATATTTTTTATAAGTAAATATGTTACTTATGAAAATTATTTAAAATTATAAGGTGTATAGGAATTATATTAATTATATTTAAATGTATTTTTTTAAAATGTAGTGTAATAATTAAAATTTTTAAAAAAAAAATTCATTCATATTTTATAATTTAATATTAAGTTTTATTTGTTCGACGTTGAGGCGAAGCGATCCATCCCATTTTGAGACCAAACGACCACCATCTATGGTCGTCAACGATGGCCCGACAGTGGCATCCAACCACCTTCTATTTTTTTTTTATATTAAATAACCAAAAAACAGCTTTTAGAGAGAAAACAGAGAGTGAGCAAAATTATTCAATTTATAAAGTTTAATAAGCAAATTAGAAAAATTGAAAGTTTGGTGAGCAAAATAGGAGAGAATAAAGTAGCATGAGAAACGATATTATTTACCCTTAATATTAAAACATTTACAGTTTTTTTTCTTTTTTTTTCTATTATATTGATTTTTTTATAAAGCTTATTTAAAAAGTAGTGAAAATTATTTAAAAAAATTGACGTTTTTAAAGCTTCAAATTTATTTGAAGATCATCTGATAAGATTAATTTTAAGTATGTTATTTGTCATTTCAAAATAATACTTATTATTGTTTTATTTTCGAATAAATATCTCAACTCCTTAAAATATTAAAAAAAATCTAAATTTAAAAAATAATAGCTTTCTTTTGTTTATTAAATGATTTTAAAATAAATTTTTTAACAAAACTAAGTCGATCAAATATAGAAATAGTAAAATAAATTCGTCGATACTTAGTTTGGTCATAAAATATGTAAGGGAATGATAATTTTTTTACGACAATTAAAAATGAATGAAAACTCTAATTTAGATGAAAAAAATATGAATTGAAATAAAAAATATATTTTTTATTATACATCGGCATCAAAACTATTATATCATTTTACTATTAATAATTTAAGGATTAGTTTTAATTGAATCTAAAATTAAAATCGAATCAATTTAAATTTTACGATAAAATTGATATAAATTAAAGATTTTTTTTTACAAAATATAAACCTTATGGGGGTGTTCGGTTCACGGAAAAAATCATTATCAAAGGAAATGATATTTTTCAGAATTGTATTCTCACGTTTGATTCACGAAAAATATCATTATCAGGTAATAATTTATCACCAATAATAACATTTTTGGGTTAAAATGGTGGAAATGTCAATACCTCCAATTTCTTAGGTAATGAATAATTTCTACCATTTGGACAAAAATACCCTTGAAATACTATTTTTTTCTTCATATAGATCCTTTTCAATTTTTATTCTTTGTGCTTTACTCTAGATTATAAACTTAATAATAATAACATACAAAGAGTTTAATTTAATAAAATATTAATAAGTTTGAATAGTTAAAATTATTTTATATTTTATATTTTAATATTTAATATATTAAATATTTTATAATTTTATGAGATGAAAATATTATTATCGTAGAAATATCAATATTTAAAATAATATTTAATTTTGAATTATTAAAAAATAGATCTTATGCATTAAAAATAATATATTTATCTACTAGATATCATAATAATATTTTTCATGTTATATTATATTTTTTATAAGTAAATATGTTACTTATGAAAATTATTTAAAATTATAAGTTTGGTATAGGAATTATATTAATTATATTTTAAATGTATTTTTTTTAAATTATGTAGTGTAATAATTAAAATTTTTAAAAAAAAAATTCATTCAAATATTTATAATTTAATATTAAAGTTTTATTTGTTAAAAAATATTTATCACAAGGACAATTTGGTAAAACATGCATCCAAGTAATATTATATTCATTTAACCAAACATTGTAATTTACATTCATGCTAAACAAACCAAACAATGTAATACAATATTCCCAGAGTAATGTTACATTTCGGTAATTATATTCCCAAAGATAATCTTACATTCCGTGAACCAAACGTACCGTAATGTTAAGTAACAATTAGCGTAGTTTTTCTTATTAAAAGTTAAGGGTTATTTACTAGATTGATTACTTTTGTTTATGTTTTGTCCACGTTTCCTTAATGATTTTCAAAAAAATAATATTTGACTACTTTCTTTTTCATTTGATTAAGATATAGTCACCGAAGGTTAATTACCGTTAGACCTTTAATTGATTGATGATGTGACACGATAGTAAAAGGATTTAATTTTTATTTTAATCCTTTAATTTTAAATAAAATATTAATTATGGGCCTTTTTGTAACTCAAAGTAATTTAGAGACAAAAAAAATTAATTTAACCATTTTTATCATGTTTTTCTTTTCAATCCCTAGCTTCTTGGTGTTCATCTTCCCGATGTGTTCACCTTCTTCGATAAAAATTAATCCTAACCCATAAATACTTCCAAATGAATAAGAATCATATACCTTTCTAAAAAGGCTACTAAAAGAGCAAACCCCATAGCTATAATTAATATTTTATTTAAAATTAAGACATCAAAGTAAAAATTAAATATTTTTACTAACGTACGTCAATAATTCGTTAAAAATCTAATAATAATTAATTTTCAGTTATCATATCTTAATTAAATAAAAATAAAAAGACCAAATATTATTATTTTGAAATCGATGAAATTTTTTTTACAAAAACATAAACAAAAGTAATTAATTATATAATTAATCCTAAAATTATCATATAATAACTCTTAAATATTTGACATTTAACTCTTCCTCCTTATATTTATCTGGAGACCTAGACTAGCAACAATTATTCCACCGCTCGTTTGATTCATGCCTGGATCACGTGCGTGCCAGGTCGGATAAAAACAAGACAAAGAAATAGGGTCCCACATGACGTGGCACAAGGTGACTGAGAGAATATTTTTTGACCACAATTGACCGGAGGAGCGAATGCCAGGGCAAGGCGGGTAGAGTTTGAATAATCTCTGGTTCGGCCTAGAACCGAAAAGCCGTCACTTTTTTTTTTTTTGTAGTTTTGGCCTCATAAAAAGGTAGCAACTTTTTCCAGTATTTTTGGAGGAGAAAAAAAGGGGGTGAAAATCTGAAAGATGTCTCTGATGAACAATCTATCAAATTCAATGATTTATTCGTCTTCCTCTGCTTTCTTGGCTCCAACCAGTTTCAATTCAAGGTACTATATTTTTGATGTTCTACTTTTGATTTTCTTGTTTCCGTTTGGTTTCTGAGAAAACAAAATGCCACTTCTCTTTCTTTTGATCATATCAATCGTTGCATTTTATTGGGGTTTTTCTTCTTCGTTGGGATAATGCTGCAGAACCCATAATGTTTCGGTTCCGCTGAAAAGCCCCCGTATAGTTAAATGTATAGCCACTCCTCAAGAAGAACAGACTGGTGATTTTCTTATTCTTTTTTTAAAACTATTATTGCAATTTTTTGGTCATGTAGAAACTTGAAATTTGTTGCTTCAAAGCTAATGCCGAGTAGTTGAGCTGGTGATTATACTAAGAGCAACAGCTCATGAGTAGTAGCAGAAATGACTTGGTGATGACATTTATATTCTGTAATTACTTCTAAATTTGAATATGACTAAATGGAGCTATTTGTTTTGAAGCTTACAAGACAAAGGTTTCTCGCAATGCGAACATAGCCAAGCTTCAAGCTGGTTACCTGTTTCCAGAGGTCTGTGGTCCTTCTCATTAGTCTAATCGGTTTCTTTGTTGCCGTCGGTGTTGTGAATAGAGTTTTCCCTCGAGATACATTTATGTTTTTCGTGTTCTGTTTCCCAAAATGCTCTGTTTTGATTGTGTTCTTATCTTTTTAAATAAGAAGATTTATTTGTTTGCCTTTGAGAGTAGTTCTTTTGAATGTTTATCGTGACAGGTTGCTAGAAGAAGGGCTGCACACTTGCTAAAGTACCCGAACGCACAAGTGATTAGCCTTGGAATCGGTGAAACAACTGAACCTATTCCAGATGTTATTACTTCTGCAATGGCTAAGGTGATTGTTCCTTGTTTTTGCCGTTTTTTGGGGTTGAATCTCTATTTCATTCCAATATTTCTCGCAACCATCGTCGATATCTGTTCAAGCATATGTAGTAGGAACTCTGGTGCAAAGAATTTATGTTTCCAAGTAGTGCCTGACTCAATGGACGAATGTATAAGAGATTAAGCTGATATCCATCTGTATTATTTTGTATTTGGCAGAGATCTCATGCACTGTCTACGCTGGAGGGTTACAGTGGTTATGGAGCTGAACAAGGTGAAAAAGTATGTCATTTTGAGTCTTTAGTATAATTATTCCTGACTTCAAAAATGAAGCTCATTAATAATGTTGTAATTTAGTTCTTTTAGTAGTAGATACATAATTTTTTTGGGGAGGAATTTTGTAATGCTAGACGTGGATACTAAGTTTCAAGTCACAACTTTAATGTTAGTTTCTGCAGGCATTGAGAGCTGCGCTCGCTTCAACATTTTATGGCAACCTTGGCATTGAGGAGGAGGATATAGTTGTCTCAGATGGTGCTAAATGTGACATATCTCGCCTTCAGGTTTTATTTAATTATTCTCTGAAAGTAATTTACCTCAGTCGATGACTGATTTAATCTTGATCTTGTCGGTTTTGATTTCACCCGGGGCCAGATTGTTTTTGGATCTAATGTTACAATGGCAGTGCAAGATCCATCATACCCGGTAAGGCGGTAACTTTCCTTTGTTGTTTTATTGTGACATTCTTTTTCAATTTATCATATTCATATGTCAAACTATCATGTTTGGTTGGTCTGGTCCTCTGCTGTATGAAGCTTCAATGAACAAACTTCTAATTTGTTTATTTGAAAGGGAGGTGAACTTGTGAAATTCTGATATAGATATTCCTGTCACACTCTTTATTAAGACAAGGATCACTCAGCTTTTTCCATATTTGCACTTGTTATGTCGGGCCTGGATCTCTTACAAGACTTGAGTTTTTGTCTTTCTAAGTTTTGCTATTCTGTGCAGGCTTATGTAGATTCCAGTGTTATCATGGGCCAGACTGGGCACTTTCTAAAGGACGTTGAGAGGTTTGCAAATATCGAGTATATGAGGTGTACGCCAGAGAACGGGTTCTTTCCTAATTTATCCAATGTTGCCAGAACCGATATTATATTCTTCTGTTCACCAAACAATCCTACTGGAGCTCCTGCAACAAGAGAGCAATTGACTCGATTGGTTCAGTTTGCAAAGGACAACGGGTCTATCATTGTATATGATTCTGCATATGCCCTGTATATATCAGATGAAAACCCACGTTCTATCTTTGAAATTCCCGGAGCAAAAGAGGTAACTCTGGAGTTAACAATGTTTTCTTACTCGTGCTCGTTATCTAGTGTGGCAATTCTGGAGTTGACTATATGTTTGACGTGTAAATTTCCTTATCGGTATTCTAGGTTGCAATTGAAACAGCTTCCTTTAGTAAGTATGCTGGATTTACCGGAGTTCGTCTCGGTTGGACTGTTGTTCCAAAACAGCTTCTTTTCTCGGATGGTTTTCGTGTTGCCAAGGACTTCAACCGTATTGTTTGCACTTGCTTTAATGGTGCGTCTAACATTTCCCAAGCTGGTGGCTTGGCTTGCCTTTCACCTGAAGGGCTTGAGGTTAGTGTCCTTGCCTGGCTTTATTGTTAAAACATATTCTGTGAATGCTGTCATCCTGATTTTGGATTTTCGTTTCTCGTCAGGCAATGCAAGAGGTGATTGGTTTTTACAAAGAAAATACCAAGATTATAGTAGAGACATTTAACTCGCTCGGGTTTAAAGTGTATGGAGGACAGAATGCACCATATGTGTGGGTCCACTTTCCTGGCCGCAACTCGTGGGATGTGTTCACCGAGATACTCAAGAAGACCCACATTGTCACTACACCTGGAAGTGGTTTTGGACCCGGCGGTGAAGGTTCCATTAGGGTCAGCGCATTTGGTCACCGGGAGAATGTCTTGGAAGCCTGCCGAAGATTCAAGCATCTTTACAATTGAATCAAATAGCATTTGACCTGTTGCCTCGATTTTAGTCCCGAAATGAAATGCCATCTGGTTTATGATTTAGTCTCTGTTCTGTTAGTAGCATTACTCGTTATATCGTATCGGATTCTATGCCGAGAATGGAGAGCATTTGTGCTGTAACATTCACTGAATCTGGTTTTTCAGATACATAAATAAGTGCTTGCATTTTATAGGAATTTATAGTTTAGTTTCTTGTTTCTTAGCTAGAAAAAGTAACAAAAGTGGCTGATTATCCAACTCTGTGTTTGGTAGCGAGGAAAATGAAACTGCAAATACAAATTCTTTTGCTTGTAAAAACAATTGGCTTGTTCTTAATTTTCATACTTCCATCCATTTAATCAACCAGAGGAGCTCTGTAATATGCTGGCACAGTTGCAGGGAAAAACATTTGTCTAATTCCTTCTGCCCTGATAATAGGGAAAATAATGCCCGAGACACCCTGGAAATATAAACGAAAAAACAGTCAGTAAAGGAAACGAAAACGAGGTCATATAAAACGACAAGGTTTAGAAGATAAGATACAGACCGAAATCAGTCGAACCCCCGTCCAGATGCGTGCTGGGGAAGGAAATGGAAGTAACCAACGGCCAACACCATATATTGCCACGGAAAGGAAATGTATCACTAGGCTTATGGGATGGGGACCTATATCAGAGAGTAGAGATATAGGTCCGGTTGAAAATGAGCCTCCGAGGCTCAAGTAGACGAAACATGCTTCCCGCATCTCCTCCATTGCTGCATCAGGCGAGACACTAAAGACCTTCTTGTATAGGGCACCAGCCAATGTGTTTATGGTGGATGCCACTGGCTGCAGATCATAAACCAATGCCATTCAGTATGTGGTCTTAGAAGATCTCTTAGGAGAACAATATCAGATAGTGCAACAGTCATCCCTCCTCCGGTCAAAGGATGTTGCATATTGAACGCGTCCCCCATTAAAAGTGCACCGGGAGTCGGCAGCGGAGCTGCAGGCATGCTTCTTATGTTCCCCTTATTGACTGCTGTGATAAAAGCAGTGTACAGTTCAGAAGGTATCTGATATGCATAATCCACTTGGTTAGAAGTCAGACCAGAATTGAACACTATGATTCGGCTCGTAACAGATAAACCGAAGTGATAAGCGAGAGGCACGAGTACCTGAGGAGCCACTGTAGTTTTCTAGTAATGCGCCATCTCACCGTTCGGAACGGATGGTACTTTTTGGCCAGGTACATCGACCAAGCAACGAACCTCTGTGCTGCTAATAGGAAAACAAGATAGGTGAAGGGTCTGCCAATATAACATGTCCATGATTCCCATGTGGAAGCTCACAGTTCTCCAGAATCAAACCGACAAAACACGAAGGGACATTGACCTAAATCGAAAAACAAACATCTTTATGTAGTCAACCAGACACCCTTCCTTAACGCAAGATTCCGATGAGGGATTCCTCACCTTGGGGTTGCAAAGAGCATGCCGCAGATTCGAGAAACCGCCGTCACACACAATAGTAAGGGGAGCATAGGCTGAGAACTCTTCACCACCCTTAGTTTTGTACTGAACTCCTTTGACGGTCCCTTTTTCTTCTAACAGAGATGTGACCGATCCTTGCTCTAGACTCACTGTGAAATGGGAACGAATACAAAAACACGTCGAATACGAATATTTTACGAAAAAAATAAGAGGGTCAGATAACAACATACACAAAAGAAGTAACAGACATCATTACTTCGGAAGATTAGCAGCTTTGTGCCGCATCCTTTGAATGAAACGTCCATTATGAAAGGTTCTTCCTGCAACATCGGATCGAAAGTTTTCGAGTGGATACGACAACTTCGCGTTCTTTCCAACTTTGAACAAAGCGTAACCGTAAACTCGTTGAGCATCAATCGTTTCTACACAATCTGAAAGAACAAGAAAAACAATGTCAAAAAACCTTTAAAAAGATAACATGGATCAGATGAACAAGTGTCTTTCGGTACCTTCAAGTCCCAATTCAATCAACTTAAGATATCCCCCTGGTTGCAGAAGCTCACCAACGACCCTGTCAGGCTCATTCAAGTCCCTCTCGATCACACGCACTCGCCGTCCATCCTGAATCTGAAAAAAAAAACATGTTATCAGTAGAAAATACAAAGAAAATAATCGAAAGTTTTATAAAAGAAAAGACGTAATCAAGGGAACATGAGTGATGCAGGGACCTTTCCAAGTGTATAAGCAAGCGCAGCACCGGCAACTCCGGAACCGAAAATGATAACGTCGGTCGTATTCCCGGCATCAACCTCCACATTTCCGGTTAACTCTACACAGTTTTCCTCTCCAAACACGGAAGAAGAAGCTTTTTCCTTGCCGCTGGTTATTCTCTTGTACAAAAAGGCAAACCCCAGTAAAGAAACTATCACTGCAACTACATACTGGTAAGCCATAATACGAAGATCAGTGGAGAAGAAAGAACAATGTGTGAATGATTGGTTTGGGAAATAAGGCAGCTTAGGGTAGTTTATATATAATGAAGAGGACTTGTGTTTTAAGTTCCTGAAAGGTTCTGTTTTCTGTTTTCATTGTGATTTTAAAACGCCATTACTGCCAAACTTTGAGACCTCTTAAACTCGGTTTGGCAGGCGTCCATAGTTTAGTGATTCTGGTAAAGGTTCATAACTTTGTCATTAGCTTCATTTCATTATTCTTGGTTCGTTTGAAGTTTGATTTCTAGTTTTGGTCCAAATATGTTATCTGTCCCTGTTCTTTATCAAAGTCTGAGATTTAATGTTAGAGATGGTCAAAATACTAGAAGCCGACGGCTTCCGACCGACCTTAGAGGGACGAGTTTTTTTTAATTTGGGGTTTAGGGTGGGACGAGGTCATGTTTAAGGTGAAAAATACTTATCCGACCCGACCCGACCCGACCCGACCAAGTTATATTATGTTATCAGTCCCTTTTAGTTTTAAGGTCATTGGGTCCCATTCTTTGGCAATTTCGGCTCATTGTTTTAATGTTTTTCAACGTTTCCTTCCGATAATACCCCAATCAATCATATCAAAACCCAATCTCTAAGCTGTAGTTGGAAAGAACCCTAGAAAAATAATGGACTCAATAGTTCAATGTGGCATTTGATTTTGACTAAGAGTCTAGGTTGGCAAAAAAACTCGAACCCGATGGGGAAAATCGAATTAAACGGGTCGGGTTCGGGGATGATAAACGGGGACGGGAACGGGGACGGGGAAAACTCATTTATTTTAAACGGGGACGGGTTTGGTAATCCCCGCCCCGATTACCCGATTACCCAACCCGATAAATATTAAAAATAATTATATATATATATAATATTAATAAATTTAATTTAAATAAAAAATATATACTTAATTTAAATATATATATATACCCGGCCCGATTCCCAGCCCAATACCGACCCAATACCCGACCCAATACCTGGCCCAATACCCGTTTAAATAATCGTTTGTGCTAAACGGGGATACCCGTTTCCCTGCGGTTTTCCCCGATTACCCGAAGGGGGATCCCCGTTTAAATCCCCGCGGTTTTTTAAACGGGGACGGGGACAGAGGGATCAATACCCGGCCCGAACCCGGTCCGTTGCCATCCCTAACTAAGACCAATCCATTTCCCACAATTAATGGAATAGATATCTATACAGGGACGGATTTATAAAATTTCAGAAGGAAAAAATAAATTTTCAATATAAAATATATAAAAAAATTAAAATATATAATAATTTTAAAGTTTTAGAGGACGACTACCTCTCCATCATCCCAATATCTATATATGAATTACATTGACTCAAAAGATTTTAGCATATGAATTTAGCCAACCCCTTGTTGGGTATAAATAGAACAATGGGAGTAAGATAGTTGTAAATATGTAACTAGAGGCATACACATAATTTTTTTGTTAAGGGGTAAATTCATAAAATTTTAGAAGGGACGGACTTATAATGTTTTGAGAAAGACAAAAAAAAATTTATCAATAGAAAATATAAAAAAATATCTAAAATACATGAGAATTTAAATTTTTTAAGGGAGATAATATTTCAATTCTTAAGATTATTACATATATAAATGTAACTCATTAAAAAGTAAATAAAAATTTAATTGAATAAAGTGGATAACGAATTCAGATACTTGAATTCAATACGAATCCATTATCCATAACGGAAACGGTTGTTGTCTCAATTATTCGATATTTACAAAAACACCCTTGTAATGCAAACTATATTACGATCATGTCCATAACGGCTAGTTCCAGATACTGCAACAAATTTTAAAAAAAATCGGCTCAGGGGAACGTCTTCCAATGAACAAAAGAGATAATACTAAGTGCCAAACTCACTCTACCGGCTAGTTTACGCTCCTCTTAATCGGATCTTCTACCTACGGTAACCGCAAAATGGACGAATTTCAGATCAACGATGCCGGCGGTGAAGAAGTAATTGGCGACGATTTCTACGAGGAGATTGAAGCTCCGAAGTTCGTGGACTTCTCCGCACCTGATTGTTGCCACACCGAACACGATGATCGTTACTGGTTCTGCCTCCGTGTCGGTGAGTTTTGTGTTTGATTGAAGCTATAATCGTTTTTTAAATAAGATAAAGCTAGAATTTGTGTTCGGGTTTAATAACTTTTTGGTTGAAACAAACAAGTGTTCGTTGTTATGCCCCAATGATTGTTTCTTCTTGTTCCTCAGGGTGTGATCAAAAGCACGAAGAAGAAATGGACTCTGAAGCAATTTATAAGAATTTTGTACTTAGGGTTAGTACATACTTTGCCCCCTTTTCCCCCTTCATATGAATCGCATCTCATCATATTTTCAAGTGATTGCTGAACTTAAACAGTTGAATCTTTCAGGTTATGGCAGCTAGAAGTCCAAGTGTTGGGCTTCGGAAAGCTCTTTGCAAAAGAGATTCGAGGTATATTCATGGAAATCTTTTTCTGTTTTTCTTCATTGAGACTTGCATTTTTGTTTTCTTCATTGATTTGTTTTTTTTTGTGGTTTTAGGTCGAAATTGGAATGCCCCCGTACAGTTCCTGCTAAGTCTTCAAAGTCTAGAGTGTCAAAATTGGCTATGATCTCATCCATTTCACAAAAGATGGGGGAAGCCAAAGTGAAAGTCAGACATGTTCCTAAGCAGAGTTCAACTACCCCAAATGTGAAGGCTGTAAAGCAGTCATCTACTAAGGCCTTGACTACACCAAGGAACCGAAAAGGGCTTTTGAATCCCGGTACTTTTCGAAGTGTTCGGAACCCGAAACTAACTACAATTGAGGTACCAAAGGATAGAGTGGTGGCAAAGGCTTTGGTGTTTCACTCTCCAAAGAAGGTAGTGAAGTTGAAGAAGTCTGTAGAATGGAGTAGTTCGTTAAGGAAGGCATGTGCAGGGATGAAGAAGCTTGAGATTAATGTTGGAAGTAAGAAGAATGCATTGGGGTGTAATAATAAACCTTTAGATGTTCCAAGGAAACAGTTGAGAGGCAGAGAGATTAAAAGCCGAGTGTACGATTCTTTGCATTGCCGGAAGCAGAAGAATGAAGAAGCTAAATCTGTAAAACCTTTGAACAAGAAGAACAGCAACAAAGACTTTCCGTTGTCCAAGGCTCCTATGCATCGAAAACCACATGAAAAAGACTCGGTTGAGAGTCCTTCAGATAGCTTGAAGCAAGCAGTTAGCGAGAATATCAAAATTTCATCTCCCACTAGCAGTAAGATGGCCTCCATTTCAGAGTCTGAAGGGGACAATGAAATTAATGAGAGGAGCATCCATGAAGAGAACATTGAAACATGTTCTGACAACATTGAAATCCCCGAAGAAACAGTGAATGATGAGAAAGAAAATGCTTTGGCAACTAACATCCGAGTAAGTGAAAACAATAAGGAAAATAAAACTGCTTCTGATGAAAATAGGTATGAAATTCATGACTTGTTCTTTTTTCCCCATGATTTTGTTTATTATTATTCACTTGCATTCACCATTGAATTTTCACTACAATTAATTGCAGACAATTGAATTGTGCCAAGGGAAAGCCGGTGCAAAAGGATGTTCTTGGGAGGGGCAAGACTTCTAAAAACATTCAGAAGGTAGTTTATTAAATAAAGTCATATTCTTTGTAAGTGTAACGTCTGTTTCTTGACATTTTGTGCGTCGCCATTTGACTTTATAATATTCATGATTATGCAGGGTGCTAAAGTAATGAATAAGACAATGAAAGAAAACTCCACAGCTGATAAAGGTGCTCTAGGGATGAAGTACAGAAAACCAAAGCTTACAAATCCCAAGCCTTTTCGTCTTAGAACTGATGTATGCATTGTTTATGGAGTAGATACTATTGAAATGATGAAAAGAGGTTTAAATTTTTTCCATGTTATCTGATAATTTTCTTGCTGTTCAGGAAAGAGGAATCTTAAAGGAAGCGAACTTGGAGAAGAAGCATCTTCAAGCACCATTGAAAGAAACAGCCACCTTTCCAGGATCCCAAGGTGGAATTTCATTGAGGAAACATCAGAATGTCAAAGTGAGTGCTTTGAGCTTAGACTCATATACCATGCCCTGGACTAATGGATTTCCCCCCTTGATTACAGATAAATGAGAACAGTGACAATGGACCAGATACAGTAACACTTCAAGATCAACCGGTAAGTTGGTTTTCTCTTTGCTTTCCGTATCTGTCCATTGGTCATCTAGGTAATTTAACAAGTACTCTTATGGCACTATACTTTGTAGCAAACCATCAAGACCTCTAGCTTGAAGAAACCACAAGTATTGGCGAAAACAAAGATTTCTTATGGTACTCCACAAAAACGTATTGTTCCTATGCATCAGAAGATGACATTCCCATCACTGATGGAAAAAGGCCAAGACAAGGCAGCTCAAAAATCCGAGGGCAGATTAGAGAAAACTAAATCACCAATCGTCGAACAACTAGTGAGACCACGAGGGTAATTAGCAATCCGGAAACACCCTTTGCTTTGTCATCAATGAAGATTAATCTAAATGTTCTGTAAAGTTATAAATCATATTCCCAATTCTTACAGGGTAGCATCAAGTAGGAAGAAGCCTGCTCAAATCAGTGCAAATAAGGAAGATGCCCTGATCATAATGAGAAAGGAACTTGCTTAGCCAAGAAGGCATCATCTCAGCGAAGCATACAACCATTCCAAAAGAGCCAAACTTTCATAGCCTTCATGCACCGAAAAGCTGCCAAAGAGAGTAGCATAATGCACGTGTATCATAATCGTCTCAATCATTAGCCACCCTTTTTCTTTAAACATTTTTTATTTACATGCTTGAATTAGTTTAATAGCAGTGTTGAGGGAATTCCAAGTTCCTTTCTAAGTTATTGTATTTAAGCTGTAACATTTGTGCCATTAGAATGATACATGATGAATTCATTTACAAGACGCAAATTTTCAAGATTTTGTCTGAATTCATTTACCGTGGTGAATGTTTTTGATTCTCTTAAAATGCTGCTGCTGCCAAGAACTTGGAAACATGGTTTCCTGCATCTCGGATTTATAGAGAATTGGTGCCGTGCTCGAATAGTACAGATGACCAATCGAGGCAACTCGAATTTGTCTTGTTACACTCGAAGAAAGTTCTATGCCACAATGCCAACAGAAGAGTGAACATGTATGCTATACGTTTTTTAGTCAAAATTAGGGTTAGTTTCACGATGTTAATTTATGTATGTGTTTTGTCTATTTTTATCATTGATTTAAAAAAATAAAATACACTCATTTTCGTTTTTATTTAATTAAGTGGTCACCCCGAGTTAATTGTCATCAACAACAGTTAAATATTTTGATATAATCACACGTTTGGACATTATTATTTACATATTCTCTCAATTTACTCATACTTTTAATAAATTAAAATAAATTTAATCCTCCAATCGAGTGATGCCATATGTCATGCAGTGTCACCATTCGGTTTGAGGACTAACTTTATATTAATTTAATATATTTGTTTCCATCAATAAAAGAGTGACACGTGTCACCCTCTGGTTGAAAGAAAACAAAGGAAATCAAATTGGAACAAAAAAATTCAAACCTTGGTAACTTAGAAAACAAAACATGTATCTAACCATTAAGCCAATATCATTGTTTGGTTTAAAGTAGACCAAATGATGTGTATATTTTGTATCTTAGTGTGTAAATACTTAAATTCATAATTTTTAAATATATATTAACTTAAAAAATATTTTTTATATGAACTTATTAAATATATTTTATTATTAACTAAATTTAAAAATATTTATTTATATTAAAATTTATTTAAAAATATAAATAAATTGAGAGTTTATGTAAATAACAGAAACCAAATGTGTGATTATACACACTATTATATCGCATATTCTGTTAAATGTTAATGACAATTAACCCGTGATGACCACATCTTAATTAAATAAAAACGAAAATGATCATATCTTAATTAAATAAAAACGAAAGTGACCATATCTTATGTTTTTTTGAAATCAGTGACCAAAAGCAAACAAAATACAAACATAAGTGATCATCCGTATATTTAACCCTAAAATTTAAGTTAAATTCTATTACAATTCTCCTCGTTAAAGATCATTTGATTTATAAATTCTTATAAAATAAAAATTCTTTATAATTAAATATTTAACTTTATAGATAAAGACCATATCTATTCTCGTTTATGAGATTTTGGTGGTCCGAGATGAATTTAAAAATTGGTCCCTAATAATAAATGTAACACCTCAAATTTTCGGCTAGTAGTTTCGAATTTACCCAAGAGGTAAGTGAACCCTGTAGAAATTTTAAATTAAATCGTTGAGTTTAATTGGGTTTGAGTCGAACCCAATTACCCATTTAAAGGAGATTTTTGAACAATGGAAAAATGGGAAGTACCGATTGAGTAATTTTCCCTTCCTAAAGAGATGAAAGGCTTTTTGTTTCTCTTCACCATTTTCTTCTCTTCATTTTTTCCTATTTTCCCATTTTCATCTCTTTCTTCCTCTCCCAAAATTTCCATTACACAAAGGTAAGTTATTAAGCCCATTTCATACTTCAATTTTGTTTTCAATCCTTCCAACAACATTATTTCATTGAATCAAAGTCTTGAATTCTTTCTAGTTAAGGAAAAAGGTGTGGATTTCATCCAAATCACCAAGAAATGTAGGTGGTTAAGCATGTAGCTTCATTTCGGGATCCTAGCATCAAGGTGGTGTATTTCTAATGCATAGGAATATTATAGTCGCATTTAGATAATGCACAACAATTACAGTCATTAGGGTTACAGACCCTTTAGAGGTGTACTCATAACGAGGTCCATAGCAGAGGACTAAGGGAAGCTTGAAACTCCTACTTTAGCGACAGAACAGTAAAACCTTAAGTAAGTAGCTCTTGATCTAGATCATGCATGTACCTACTGTTTAGTACTATGTCTTCAGCATGCTTGTGTTTATTCTTATGCTACTCTAGATTAACGATTATACTGCTGGGCTTTGTAAGTTCAGCCTTTGGATGTTTTCCGTTGGTAGGTCAGTAACTTGAGCAGTTTGTGGAGCACCGTCACAGCAGGACTCCTAGCATCTCCTTCAGAGTACTGTATTGTAATTTAGTGGGCATATGCATTCATGGAACCTTACTCGTGTATTCGATTTATTAAACTCAAAGTTTGTATTATTTTGGTTTTAAATTATATGTTACTAAGTTCTAGTTTTGTAAAATGTTTTACAACAATTATTTATGTTAAATTATGATATCATTTGGTATGTTTGAAAAGGAAATGAACATGTTCTGAAAATCATGAGTTACCCCGTAGCCCAATGTGACACTTTAGGCTTAATAAAACATAGGGTGTTACAATAAATATTAAAAAAAATTTAAGAATATAAAAACAATTTCTACGACCACTTGAATCGTCGTCGTTGAAGTTTTACCTCACTTTTAAATAAATTAATCAACCACAAATTACAAATATACAAAAATGGGTATTTCAGTGGGGTGTTTTACAAGGTTTTAGGGGAAGAACAGTCTGTGGGTTTTTCAGTTGGTTTGTTTCGGGTATTTTCAAGAACAAACATGTTGGCGGGGCTGACTTTATCCAATTAATAAGGGTAAATTACAGTATTAGTCATTTTTGTTTTAAGGGTAAATTACAAATCCCATAACTTAGTTTTACTCTCTCAACTGTTTTGCTGACTGAACTTTAAAATAAACTTAATATGTTGGATTTTGGTTTACTAAACTTTACTCTTACTCCTATTCCAGCTACTCCGTCGTTAAATAGTTAATTGCGTTAAAAACGATGTCGTTTAGTAAAACAAAATTTTCATCAAAACAACGACGTTTGCATCTATATAGCAGCCCATTTTAACGTCGTTAACTATTTAATGACCGAGTAATAAAAAACCCAATATATTAAGTTCAGTGAGGAAATTGAAAAAATTTAAGTACACTAAGTGAAATAAGAGAGAGTAAAGCTCAGTTATCAAATTTATAATTTAGTCTTGTTTTAATTCTATTATATTTTTTCATTAAATTTAAAAAATATAATATTAAATTATGTTTATTTTTATTAATTAATATATAATCGCTTTTATTTACTTTTTACTTTTTCACTTATGATATTTGAAATTTAAGTGATTAAACATTTAAAATTTGATAAGTGATTACATTTTAATTAAATAAAAAATATAATTATACTTTAATTAATATACTATTTTAATTAACATTAGGGACTAATCTTAACATCACGCCAATATATTTACTTATAAACGTATTGTTCTAAATATTCTTAGACGGTTGGAGTGAGTTTATCTTAAATTAAGTTCAAATTTTGACTTTTTCTTTTATAAAATTCGACTCGACTCGTTTCGAATCGGCTTTTAGAAAGATTATCTTATAACATCAAGTCAAAACCAATCGATTTCGATTTTTTATTTAATCCAGTCGTGCTTCTCTGACCATGAAACAATGTTCTAAATGATGAAAATGTAAATGTACAAAAAGAATAATTGCTCCTTGTGCATTATATTGATAGAGTACACATGGAGGTGGGGGTGTGATTTCAGAAAACTGAACATGAGCAAAACTTTTCAAGCTTTGTTGTTTCTAATGTCCGTCACAAGGTGTTGACTGTATTTCCGACTTCGTCGCCGTGATGTTTTCGGAACGACGTTCCCTCTTATCTATTTTCACCGTACAACACGGATTCCGGGTTCTCGGACCGATTAAGTATGCCGTCGTTCTTTTCTAGATCCACTTCGGCCACTTGAAACAGGGGTACTTTAGTTAAATCCGTCAGGTTTTTTCCCGATGATTCGCCTTCGGACGAGGTTAACAAGTCATCCGTCCGATCACCACCGCCTTCAAGCCTGGAAACCTGAACTCCATCTATCAGGCTTTTCATAGTGAAGCTATCGTCGGATGCGATCGGTGATGTCAACACTTCGGCCTTGGCCATTTTCGCCTATGCAAAGTTAAATTCATCAAGTTCATCAATTGCCCGATGATGGTTAAAAAATGAACCACATCTATCAAACTGTATATGTAAAAGCATTCTGCGTACCTGCAGTGGCTTCATAATATCCGGCTCTCGATCATCGCTTCTGCTGAGTTCTTCTTTGGCTTGTAACTCCATGGAATCTCGAAAAATCTGACGCAGAAACGTCACGTCATCGGACATGACACCGAATCCTTTCAAAAGCTTGGATCCAAGTTGTAAGCTCGTCTGCATGGGGTAAATACGATGTAAGGGAGCTGAAGCATGGCAGTTGAACCTTGTCATAATAATGCAATGCAGGGGGAAGCAGAATTTGTAGGTACCTCTGTATTCTCTAAAATCGCATCGGTTGCACCGGCTTTTTTCAAGTCTAAGAGATGTTTGAGGTCTTGAGCCCTTGCGTAGATCGGAACCTTCTCAAAAGCACGTTTTAGCCGAAGATTAGTAGTCCAGCCAGGGGACAAAGTTTCGTTCTCTTTCAAAACAAGAGTAGAGAACAAGTTGGAGAAGGAGCAACTAGTAGTGAGCCTACTCGAGGTACGAATTTCAGGTGAACGTGAAATAAAGCGTGAAGCGACCGACAACGGCCAATGAACCGTTGTTACAGACAAATGAATATATATATATATATATGTGTGTGTGTGTGCGCATTTACAGATCACAAAGCCGGTGGGAACAAGGAAGAGAGGCATTACCGAAGGGAAGGCAAGCCGAAGCCTTTGAACAGCTTCAACTGTCCTCTTTTTTCCTCGGTACATAATCATGACAGCTTTCGGGGACTTGATACCAGCAGATTGCAGAACACCCGGACGTGACCCGTCTCCGTAGAGAATCGGGAAACCAAGTTTTCTAGATGCCTGCAAATGCAGTAACATATCTTTTCAATACCATGACCAGTCGGCAAAGATGTAGTATATACTCGGTTTACACAATAAAATTTGGATACCTTTACAACAGAAAGATTGAGGTCGAAAGCGATATAACGTAATCCCATGAAGTCACCATCTACTCCAGCAATGAGCGGAGTCGACAAAAAATTTGCGAGTACCTGCAAGTAAAAACTATATTAGTCGCAGCCACATGCTCATAGTTGCTGTTACTGCGTCATAACGGATGTACCTGTCCCATTTGCCCAAAGCCAATGATAACAACTGGTTCACTTGCATCGAAATTCACCGTCTCATCTTCATCACCCTGTGAAAAATTCTTCTTTAAGTTCACAGATAAAATCGTATTTGAAGCGAGATGATGAATACAAAAAATAGCCATCAATGAAACCAAAACGAAATACTATCATGAACATACATCTTTGTTGAACTTGTCTTCGACGAAATCAGCAGCCCTTCTTCCGACTTCGTTAAGCAGTGGGGTTAACGCCATCGAGAGTACCACGACAATGATAAGAAGCTTATTAAGCTCAAGCGGTAGGACTCCAAGGCTGCTCGAGAATGGCAGAAGACTTTATAAGCATAAAACAAGTGTTGGTAAAGAGATTAGTTACTCCATTGATTTGAGCTCCGATGAACCTGTTAGCTAGAGAGAAGACGACAAACGCAAACTCGCCTCCTTGTGATAAAAGAAATCCCACTCTTACACTTTCCTGCAAGGTGAGTCCAACACGAGGACCTATTGCTGTAATGATCAATGTTTTGATGACAATCAAACCAGACAAGAGCGCAAGGATACTCGGCCACTCTCGGTAAAGAAGCTGCAAAAGAAGCAAATATGAACTGCATTAAATCAAACAACAGGAAGCATCAATACTGCACACATTACTTATGGTGATAGCTGCATTTACACATTCGAAGGTAAAACCACATAAATTCATGTGGTCGAATCTTTCTAGAAAGCATAGTTGCTTGAAATGGTTACTATACCATACCTGCAAGTCAATCGAAGTTCCGGTAGTCACAAAAAATAACCCAAGTAGCAAGCCTCTAAATGGTCGTATATCAGCTTCGATCTGTGTCCGGAAATTTGTTTCTGCCAGTAATGCTCCAGCCAGAAATGCTCCAAGCTGCATAACGAAATCGAATGTAGTTTGATACAAGGCTTGAAATGCATCAATCAACATTATCAGCTATAGAGAATACATATCAAACCGTATCACTGAAGCCCAACTGTTGGGTCATAAGGGAAGTCCCGGCAACTGTTAGCAAGCAGAGAGCAACAAAGGCCTCGGAGCTCCTTGTTTCGGCAACAACCTGAAAGCTTAAGAAACCAAGGTTAGTTGTTATACAGGAAACGAAAAGTGTGGTCTTTTTGTTCTTTTTTCTCACTTTAGTAATAAACTCGACAAACCTCGAAAACTCTCCTAAGAATGTATTTTCCTCCAAGAGAAAGCACACCAAGCCCGAGTAGCGCCTTTAAACTTTCTTGAATTAGCATTGGCAAAATACTGCCCTCTGTTATATTCTGCAAAGTTGAAAAAGATACTGAAAATGGTCAAGTCTCAAAGACAACAGTGCCTCCCAGATATATCTGATGATCACATACAAAATATCATAATCGCTTTGAAGCCGAGCAAATAAACGAGAAAAAAAGAGACTGTTAACCATCACAATGGTTAAAAGGTTTCCCCTAACGAAAACTTGTTCCAAGAATGATATTTCTGGACTTATTCTCATCCAAGTATCATAATACCGGTATCTGATGTTTTCATAATATCAATTCTTTAATCATGCACATGAAATGAGAAAAAAGAACTCAACTAAAGGAGAAACGATGCCTGTCTAGACAAATGAAAGAAATAAATAGACGTTAGCGACCGAAAACCAGGGAGAAAAGAAAAAGACTCCTCTATACCTGGCTCTCGAGAACTGGAAGTATGACTAAGAGAGGGACAACGGCTATGTCCTGCAAATATCATGAAAAAGTGTCCAAAAGAGGTTACTGGCATCCTATTTCGATGTCTACTTCGCGTTGAGTCTAGAAAAAGCCCACAAAATGGAACAAATGAGGCAAGCATGTTGACTGTAGGCAAGAACCTGTAGTAGTAGTATCCCCAGAGTTGCTGAGCCAAATCTTGTTGGCAGCTCACCCTTCTCTGCAAGAAGCTGTATCTTATGATCGTAAGCTTTACAATGCTCTATCAGGCAAGTATATTTCACATATCAGTGGAAGGAAACAATTGACATCTAAAAGCACCGCAAAGCGAGGAACATTTTCGACAAGTAGCAAATCTAAATTTATACATATCCATTAATAATGAAAGAAGTTGCAAAACAAACCAACCACCTTAGATATCGACAATAAGAATACCTGTAGAACAAAAGCTGAAGAAGATAGAGATAGAGCAGCTCCAATCACTATCGCTTCATCAACGCTTCTGATATTAACCTACAAAAAGGAAAATTAAGCTAAAAGGGATGACTCTAATATGTTGTTAATAGATTGTTTCCAATATATAAACTGCTGTCTAAAACATTCACATTATAAACATCACTACTAACTAATTCTGAATTAGCTAATGAAATCAAGCAATCGATTTCCCAACCGAAAACAACATGGAAAACGGAAAGAATAAAGTATGAAACCGATCATAAGTAGCAGAGAATGATTAAAGCATTAGGCAAATAAAGGTGGGTACAAGAAGGATTAAACAGCCTGTGATGAAGTGTTCTCACCAGGTCTGATCCAGAGTGAAATAGGAACTGCAAAATTTTGGTTCCAACCGCCCCATTAGGTGGAAGTTCAAATGCAGTGAACGCAAGGGTGGAAAAGAAGACCTGTAACATGTAGAAAGAGGAAAAGAAAGTATCATTCACCTAGCATCCGAAGGGAAAACATAAAATAAAAGTGCTTCCATGCTGTAAGAAAGATGGAATAACGGCTTTTATTAAATCACAATGCCAGTCAAAATGGTCCATAACTGAACCTTACTGGTACACCCTAAATATAGTGATCTTATATCTGTAGCCATAGAGTAGTATTATTCCAAGGAACTTGTCAGTGTCCTTCAAACAATTGAAAGAACGAAAACAGATACAGATTCCACAACATAAATTTGATTGCTCCTCCAAGCACTATTGCTAAAGAAGTAAAAAACTCATCCGAAATTAGTTCGGAGAAGTATTTCACTTAAAACGTAGACCATGACCTGCATGTTCTAACAATTTAACTCATTCTCTGTCATTTCCATTGTATCATTGCTTGGTAGTTTTACAAATGTGATTTATACGCAATGCGAAATTTCCGACCCCGATGTACTATTGGATTAAAATAACAGTTCCACAAATATGATTTATACCTGAGTCAACCCCATGCCAAAAGCAAATTTAGCAAGAGCTTTCAGGCGCGCAAGTGAAAGCTCTAACCCCATTTCAAACAGCTAAAAAGGAAAATGTATTAGACCAAAATTACCAGAAATAAAGCAAAGAAAAATGACATCTTACCTAGTTAAGCAATTGAACTTACCAGAAAAAGTATCCCCCATTCAGACAGGACTTTGACATCTGTAATATTTCTAATCAATGCAAACCGATTCAGTACAACCCCGGCAAAGAAGAAGCCAAGTATCTGGAAGCAATTTAGAATTTACATTTTGTTATTACTAGGGGTCGAAGACTATCAATCGATAAGAACAGCATCTATAGTTTCTTCCATTTTGAATAAATATTTAAAGATTCCTCAAGTAACTAATGAGACATCGTGCTTTACAAGTATATAAGTTTTCCCTTGGATTAAACCTAAGCACATATCTACATTCTTATAGATGTAGGAGGAACTTGTATGTGATGCCGGTCCGTGAAATCGCAACGGGGAGGGAAAAAAAGAATAGTTTGTGACACTAATGCTACTCGAATTGTGTAGTCTTACAGGGCTTGATCTAAATATCTTGAATGTAGGAACAACCAAGACGGTCACAGCCAAGAATGTCAGAGTATCCAGTCCTAAATCATTGATGACATCAAGAGCACTTGCAACCTCAACTGTCGCATGGATTCGTGACCTTCTCCGGCGGAGCAGTCTATCATGGCAGAAATTGAGTCCTCTCAAATTAGATGGTACCAAAGGAGGAGAAGGCGTGCCACCGAATACATGCTTTAAATCATGAGTGCAATTGTTCGTTCCGACTTTTACAGATAATGATCGAGAACAGAAGAGCGTGCTATTGACATACGGTGCGTAAGAAGAATGCCCGGAAAACCACGATATAGCTTGAGAGTATGTGCCACCGCGGCTCTTTCGTTTAACAAAGTCATAACCCTGCAATTGGGATGAAAATGATGAATCAAATAATAAATTAAAAGGTTTAACCATGAGCTAACACGAAACTCATTAAGTAGAATCGTGTACTTCTATTGAACTAGTGTTCTACAGAATCAAGTTCTCAACACATTTTGGCAGCAAAAACTGATTTCCAAACAACTACTACAGCTCTAAAAAAATTATAGAAATAGCTGAAGTTATGTCCTTGAAATACCAATAGATCACACTGAATCCAAATAAAAGACGTTTTAACCAACATAATCAGCATAATATCCAGAACTTCAAACCAGATATGCAAAGCCTGGCCTTGGAAAACTTGGCAAAAGGCTCAAAAGAGGGCACAAAACATACATGTGAACCATAAGCTCAAATCTTTCTTGAAAAGAAACTTAAAGCAAGAACAACCATGGCTTGGCACGTAAATCGTTCAAGAAAAACATAAACAAAATATCAACGACAAGAGATTGCATACCTTGGGGCTGTGGCAACAAGATACCGACTCCAACATGGTGCTAAAAGGGTTCAAAGATTGAAGGCTCAAGACCCTGAAGCAGACAAATTCGAAGGCATTTCCCTGGTTCCTTGAGAAACACTAAAGATTCAAGCTAAGAATTGTTAACCTCGAAAACAGAAGGAAAAAATGAACTTTGGGTTTTTTTTAATATATCCATTAGTTAATGTTTCTTGCGTGTATTTTAAGGGGATGAAGAAGAGAGGATGGAAAGCGGCCACGACATGGCTGAAAGCTGTGTTCTTTGAGCTCTTGTTAAATCTCGTGGAAAGAATTGAGCTTTCTCGACCAGTAGTTTGTGTTTTGAGGACTAATAGGAATCTGTTCGGTTAAAGACAAGTAGGAAGTGGCATCCGTTTGGACTGCTGAATGGTGGGGCAGTGTTTGTACACGTGGCGGATACTGGTAAGACCCGAAGAGAAAACAAACTTGTACGTTGGAGGATAAGGTTCAGATTTTTATCATCAAAACCTAGTGTACTTCAGCTCCTCCATATATCTTCCCAATCAAACGTGATTTCAGTGAGTTGTGTTCTAAGGATTTTTCTTTAGTATGTGTAGTTGAATATGAAAATTTTAGGTTAATCAAAATGTTAATTGTGTGATAATATGGCATTTCTTACTGATGTCATCGCTCATCATCAATCATCATTCATAATAAAATTGGTACAAAAATATTACATTTTACTATTCTATCTTCTCACATTGTTTTTTTCACGAAACTCACTTAAGACCGATAAAAAATCATCTAAAAAACGCTCTAATGCTTTGATATCCTCCGACAATCATTCCATGAGACTAGTTTCCAAGTATTTAGTTTGTATTCTCAAAGAAAAAAAATACTTACCATCTTTCTGATATTTGAATAAACATCTCGTACTCCTCAAATCCCAAAAACAATAAATTGTATGTTTAACTTTGTGAATTTTAAAGATATTTTGAAAAAATTCAAATCGTTAAAATTGTGGAGGACATTGAGACAAATTTATCGGTACTTAGGGTGGTCACGAAAGACAGACAAGATAAACCAAAAGTTTAATGACTAATGTAATAATTTACCCAAAGATTTAGAGAGAAAAAAATGTCGTCAGATGGCCCTTGAGCAGGCAAGCCATTGGCAGAGGGCCGAGCAAAGCCTTCCTCTTGCCCTCAGGTGGACGAAAGCATGACAAAACCTTCTTGATCCAAGTAATTTTCGATGAACGAAAGATTATGTATAGTGAAATTAAACATATTTAAATTGAATTATCAAACAATTAAAAGGAAGAGGAAAGGATAGACATATATGATACTCATCTGAGTTCTGAAACCAGGTACCATCTGAAACAGCACGGCAAAGTAAACCATATCCATGAAGTTCATCTTTACAGACTCCAAAACGCCCGGGATGTCATCTCCCTCCCGGTGACCATATCTAACTCAACGACGAAACTCGGAAAACATTTTGCATGGCAATGCAAGAAACCATGAAGTAATACAAATACAAAAGTATAATTCAATCCAGAATTCACATCAGTTCTTATTAGAACAAGTTAACATCTAAAACATCCCCACCACGGCCATGTTCTTATACAGAATGAATAGCATCAACATGATTAACTACCCAGAATTTGCAGGAACAAACTTGAGTGATATGCTATTGACACAATGGCGCTCGTCCGTGGGCGTCGGAAACCTTTCACCTTTAAATACATGGCCTAAATGTCCGCCACAAGCTGCACAAGTGATCTCTGTCCTCATTCCATCAGGGTCCGGCTGGTTAAACATCACACTCACATCATTAGTAAATTTTACATGAAAGATACACCGGTATTACGATGACACGGAGAAACACCGGATTATATAGAAGAAAACAAGCAAGAGAGGGCGAAAAAGGAGGAAGGAAGCTCACATTGCAATTAATGGCTCCAGGGAGACCGTCATAGAAAGCAGGCCAACCACACCCAGAATTGAATTTTGTAGTAGATTTATAGAGAGGACTGCCACATCCGGCACAGTTATAAACACCCTCCTCAATGAACTTGTCATATTCTCCAGTGCCTGGATACCTATACAGCATGAAAACATGGACCGATGCAGAATTTTATTTCATGTCAGAGGATAAAATTAGATCATCAATAGAAAATATAAAGAAAATAACAAGTAAATCATATTAAATATCGCTATGTCGCTCGTGTAAAAACTTTGAATGAACTTCCTAGAAGTTATTCCATGAACAAGACAGCTAAACGAACAGATTTTTGCACATCGAAAGCTCAAAATGATCCCAAAAATGATGTTAATCCTCCATGTAATTTATTATATTACAAACTTTAATTGATCCGAAAACAACAAAAGCCCAAAATTATACAATTTCCCCTAGAAGGGTTCTAATTCAACGGTGTCAGTAGCTTAAAATGAAAACTTACTCGGTGCCCTTTTGTCTCAAAATTCGAAACTGCTCAGGGGAGAGAATAGCACGCCACTCCTCCTCAGATTTCTGCAGCGACCCAGAAGCAGCCATGGCGACGACCACGCTCCCACGGTACCTGCGCTTGCTCTGGTGAAGGAACCCACCGGACCCAGATGAAGAAACGGAGCAGCTAATGGCCTTCGGCGAAGAAAATGGAAATCTCAAGCGAGAATTACACGGAAGAACAGGATCAGAAGAATTTATCGAACAAGAACTGATACATCTAGCGAAAGTGGCCGGTTTCACATTGGTAAGGAGTAGAGCTTTGGAGAAAGAAGAAGAAGAAGGAAATGGTGTCATTTTGAGGATATTAAGGCCCATAAGAGAATGATTTCGAGTTTCTTCGCGAATAAACAGGTAGATAATGCAAAGCAAAAATGGCAAAATCTTTGATACAAGTAATTTATTAGGGAAAAATTGGCCCAATATCCAGACGGATGAAAAAATTAACCTTTAAAATTAATTTAAAAAATTAACCTTTAAAATTAATTTGGGATCTACGATAAATATTATAATACAAGATAAACTAGTTACAATGAGTTTATTCAAATAATATTTTTTATTTAAATTTATCAAATCGAGGTAAGAAATTATAATAAAATATAATTTTTATTAAAATTTTATCGTGTCAAAATGATAAATTCTAATAAAAAAATATACTTTATTAAAATTTATCACTTCGTGATAAATTCTAAATCATTTTAGTAAATATTATAGTTCTAAAAAAATTAATCCGTATTGGATTAAATAATTAACCCGCGTACAGTATTAGGTCAAAATGACCATTTATTAGACCAAGAGGCTACTGCAACAAAACGGTAGTCTAAGGGCCTGTTTCTTTTTGGGCCTAGGTCCCTTTGTTTAGGCTCCCGGAGTGTGGTTGCCCTTATTGGAAAGGTCCTTTTCAAGATTTGAACATGAGTAATCTTTTTAAGAGTAATAATCTCTTGTAGCTGCATCCAACATTCTATGTGTGTGGGTGTAAACGAACATAGCGTTTGATGAATTATTGTGAGTTTTACGTGAATTATTCGTTTATTAAATTAAATAAATGAATACGAACAAAATTTTTATGTTCATTTAATAAATGAATGAACACAAACAAATAGTTTGTTTGATCCGCTTATATTGAAAACTCATTTGTTGGATCATTTATAAGTTCATTTATCAACTCACTTATAAGTTCGTTTACATGACTTTCCATTTCCTCTTTTTATATTTTAAATATTAGTAAAGTTAGGGACTAAATTAAATATATGGTAAATTTTGGAGTTTAAACTGTGAAGCCTAAGAAGATTAAGGACTAGTGATGTAATCTCACTATTTTCTGAATATATAAACAGAACATAATGATGAACATATTAATGAACGTTAAATGAATGAAATACAAGCAACTTCAAAAATAAACAAACAGATACGAACCATTTCAAGGCCCGGGTCTTCAAATCTTCTCCTATTAACCCATTAGGTTATCTCGAAAAATAAGTTGGAATCCACGATAAATATTACAGTATATGGTCGTCACGTTCATACAATGAGTTATTCAAATAATATTTTTTTTATTTAAATTCATCACGTCAAAGTGATAAGTTTTAATAAAAATATATTTTTTTATTAGTCACGTCAGAATGATAAATTCTAATAAAATATATACTTTTCACTTCGACATGACGAGTTCCAAATCACTATAACAAATAATGTAGTTCTCAAAATAAAAAAATCTGATAACACGTTGGAATAAATAATTAGACTGCGTACGACATTGGATCAAAATTACTCTCATCAACTACTTGTTGGGTCACTGGTTCAATGACCTTAAGTTTACCAAAATGACTCATTCGATTGATAATGAGTTTGAATCTTAAGGTTAATTTAATCTTTATTATTAACACAAACTAAACAATCTTAGTAATAAAAAATTTATTGTTATTCCTCGAAATTATGAGTTCGAGCACCAAGAACGTCAAGTGTATGAGCGTTTAATGTGAAATGATTGAGAATTATCTTTGAACATATACGACTTTATACTTACCATATATTAATAAAAAAAATCTTTATTAAATTTATGAGTTCTAATCTTCAACATACAAGGAAAAATTACCTATGGAAACGGATCTTCGACTTTGTATACAAACAGGGGCGGATCCAAGCCTAGGCCATGCCCCCCCTCATGCCAAAAAAGGGGAAACTACTTATTGAGTCACTTATAAATTATTTACTTTTATTTTAGTCATATAACTATTATTTATTTTAAATCACGCTTAATTTACATTTTAGTTCTGTTTTGGTCACTTATCTTTGAAAATTTAGCAGTGAAGGTAGCGTGTCATCATAAGATAATGACATATCATGATTGAAAAATAATAAAAAAATGGCATGTTAACATCGTTAAATTTTTTAATGGTGAGTGATCAAAATAGAACCAAAATGTAAGGTTAGCTATGATTTTAAAAAAAAATAATAGTTAAGTAACCAAAACATAAATTAAGTAATAGACGGACGACCAAATAGTTAGTTTACCCTAGATAAAAAATTTGTATGAATTATGTTAGATAAAAATTTTATTATGTTTATATTGGCATAGTCTATAAATTTTTTTAGATTCGCCACTGTATCCAAACATTTTGAATATCGAAAAAAATCTTATAAGAATTATTCAAAAGATTTTTTATTAAAAGAAATTAAATTATAATCCGATCTGGCTGCTTGTTTGATTCTTCCCTATAGCGAAGCTTTATTCTACTAAAAACGTCTAGATTTACTTGAATAATCCACGTAAAAAGTTTGTGCATTATCATTTCGTTAAATCAACTAATCAAAGATGTTGAAAAAGATGTGATAAATTAGGAATTTTTTAGGTATATTTTCTAAGAGTAAGGTGAAGATTCGAATAATCAATTTATTGATTCATATTTCATTCCACGAGATCTTTAGAACGACATCTCATATGCTCAAAATGATTGAGTGATGAATGAAAAATTGATGCTCGAAATAGGGTACACGTGAATTATGTTGTGTTCATATATTTCATCCCCAAATCTTTATCTCTTTCCTACATGTACATAAGGAGTGAGCGGTTATTCAGAAATTACTTTAAGATTGATGAATCTTATTGGTTGAGACTATGGATGATGTGGTGAGTCGAGTCCATCAGATAATATCTCCGTATAATAATATATTTCCTTTTCCTTTATGAAGTTATAATTTATATGTTCTTAAAATCATTCATTATAAATATTTATTATTAATTAATTAATTAACTCGAATATAATTTGCACAAGTAAAACTTCAACAAGAACCTTCGAGAATATCTACATAATGCACGTGTGTTTGTTGTTGGCAAAATTCACAAATAATTTTTTTTATAGAAACAATTAATTTTATTGAAAATAAAAAATATTTCAGATTACAATAAAGATTTACAATCATAATCGTAATTTAAACAAATAATTAGGAAAATTTCCTATAATCGTTGAAACAAAACTAATAACTTAAGATCGCATAAAGGCCATACAAAGAAAGATTAAATTTAACTGATAAACTTAAACTAAGATATATACAAACAGATCTGATCCCATCGGTAAACGAATCACAAAAGGGGATCAAACTATTGAAAAATGACAAACCGCAAATCAGACTCGGGCGACGTCTAAAACTATCCACGAATGCAAATCGGGTATCCAAATCCAATATGAGGGTCCAAAACAGGGTATATCACAAGATATTAGATAAGCGTCATCTGAATCAGTCGTGACGATATCAAATCAATCATTAGAAAAAAGATAAATAAAAAACGGCTAAAGAAGCGAAAAACATGCCAAAAAAATAAGAAAGCGTGCCATAAAGGCAAATAAAAACATGCAACATAGGCAGACTTACTGAATATAAAAAACAAAAAAAATAAAGATACGATATAAAAAAAATAAAAAATAAAAAATACCGGCGATAGACCATTAACATTAAAGTTGATGTCGCCGTCAATCAACAAAGACGAAAAAGAAAAGAGTTGAGCAGTACACCAATGAGAAAAAAACTAACTAATAATAATTTTAACATTCAACTATATAAAACTAATCAATATGAATATGTAATTTTATTCATGTTACTTTATATTCTATTATAACTATTTTATTGATATAAATATTATATTTTTATTTAATAATTAAATAAATTAAACTTTTAAAGAAGATGTTTTTATCAATTATTTTATTTTAAATTAAAATTATTTTGATATCATTCACTTGCATATTTTTAAGATCGAACATTTTTTTAAATTATTTAATTGTATATAATAAATAATTATAGAAAGAAAATATTAAAAATTCAACTAAACAAATTAGATAAGTTATATCGTTGATTTTAGATAAATACTATCAACACTAATAATGATATATATAATACTGATAGTTCGTTGATAAATTGACATTACCATAATTTAACCGATTATCAAATTTTAATTGAAACTATCCTATATTTTTATTAATCTAGGGTAAGTATAAGACAATATATTTTAAAATATAATTCTTAACAATTTAACATTAAAAGTTCACACCCTTCTCTTCAAGCTCTAGTAGAGAAATACTCTGGGACCATTCTCACGATAGCATGGAGAATTCAAAGGGCGGATTGTTCACCGTCGATGACTTACATGACAATTTCCAAGCAGGAAGAAAGCTAGAAATTTTCTTCCCTAACAAAGACCCAGCAATATCACCGTTTTTGCCTAAGAAAGTAGCAGATTCCATCCCTTTCTCATCAACAAAACTCTCAGAAATCCTCCGGCTCTTCTCCATCTCCTCCGGTTCTCCCCTGGCCAAATCCATGGAAGATACACTTTCGAAATGCGAATACGCACCAGCTCAAGGAAAGACCAAAACCTACGCCACTTCCTTAGAATCCATGGTTGATTTCGTTAGCGGCGCTTTTAAAGTGACGCCGGGAGATGCGAATTGTTGATAAAATAGACTGGTGTAAAACGAGGTATTAGCACTGACATGAAAGATATATATTGAAATATATAAATAAAGAACTGATTAATCGTGTCGTGGTATTAACCACTGCCTTAGAAATGAATTCCCCCCAATGTGTGTAATAGCTGCAGTAGGCGGACCGTCCCCTGAGGTTAACATGGTCGCTCCGAATTCCGTACACTCGAAATCGGAGTGGACTTCTGGTGGTATTGCACTTCTGATCGGAAAGCACGGAGAGAACAACTTTCGAAAACACTTGGAGAGTGAATTCTAATTGTAGAGAGTGTGTGTTGAAAAGCTGAATTTAGCATCTATTTATAGGCTAGAAGTAAGGGTAAATCTGTCCAACAAGAAAATCAAATTAAATTTGATTTTAATTCTAAATTTAAACCCTTTTTGTAACTCCTCTTGATGAATCTGGCTCAAAAAAGAGTCCATGTTCATTGCATAAAAATTAAACAGTTATAACTCCTGAAATTAAATCATATAACTCATGTAACTCCTGATATTAACAGTTTGTCTCTCCCATGAACAAAGCTAGAAATCAGTCCAGATACATCTTAAATTATGATTTAATTTAGAAAAATAACTGTTTAATTTATTTAATTTCAGACAACTAATAATCAGTTGTTATCATCTTAAATATTTAAACTTTAACAGTCTCAGTAGCCTATAAATATCAGATGAATCTTTCACATTTTTCATTTAATCTTTCAAAGAAAAATTCCTTATGAATTTTCTCTAAAAATATAATATCTATGTGAATGTGTCAAAGACACGTATTACCACACTTTGTTCTCTATCACTCAACAAGTAATAGAGAATGTAAACCTTAAATACCATTCTCACTAGTATTTCTAACTCTATGTGAGATTGAGCATTACCAACACGAAGTTCGTCATCACAGCCCAGCCGACAATGCATTCTTCTTCGTTACAAAAGTATAGGGTTTTGGAAGCTCCGAAAGAGATCGAATCGTCGAGGAAAGTGGCTTGTCACCCCATGCCTTATCCTTACGCGGTGTTCTTCTGTCACTACGACGATGATTCGAGTGAGACCAGAGTTTGTAAGGTTTCGATCGGAGAGAATACTAAAGATAGAGTGGATGCTGCTGCTGCTTGCCACATGGACTCGGCTAGTGCCGCCCTTCTTAGCCTCACCAACAAGCAAGGCAAATCTCCGATGTGCCATTTCTTCTCCGCCGGCGACCTGATCTGGGTTCAGTGATCGATGATTGCTTCCCTGTCTTGTCGTGCATGAAGATGTTGTGTGATATTACAAGCGTTATGATCCCCAAGTGTTAAACTGAAACCCTACTATATATTTGGTATTTGTGTGTGTATGTATATGTATGTATTCATGCTTGCATGTATGATGTAATAAAATCTGATGGGTATTCTTGAATCCTTACGTACAAGGAATTGAAGGAGATGCTCAGACTGTAGAGGCTTGCAGTGTGAATCATCTTTGTTCCCCCTTTTATATATCTATTATATATATTATAAAAGAGGATGCTTCAAAGTTTATTTTGTATCTTATGGTCGATTTTAATTGGGTTTTTTCTCAGTAAAATAAATTTTTATTTAAAAAATAACTTCAACTGTATGTCTTGTTAAAAACCTTTTAATTTTAAACGAATGTCCGACTAATAATATTATTAATTGAGACCACAAAGAAAGTAAGAAGTCGGACCGTCTAATAATTTTTCTATCATACGACTCCATGGAGTAAGATTTAACTCTTATGTAGTGATTGGTTTTAGGTTTGTTTGTTTCACTATAAACGAATTTCTCAAAATTTATTATAAAAATTATTTCTTTAATTTCTCAAAATTTATTTCATCAAAACAAACGAATTTTTATTGTGTTATATAAATTACAACTTCATCGCTTGGTTAGGCTTAGTTATGCAGGCCTATATTAGTGGCTCAGTTGGGGTCACTTTGAATCACCACCAAAATCTCGACAAAATTGGGCCAACTTCGTAGGCGGGTTAATTACCTAGCTCAATACGGCACCGAATTTTTTATTTTATAAATTACGGTATTTATTATAGTGATTTGGAACTTATCATAATTATGAGACGAGTTTCAATAAAATATATTTTTTTATTAAAACTTGTCATTTTAATATCACAAAATCTAATAAAAAAATTATATTTTATTGAAACTTGTCACTTCAACGAGACGAGTTTAAATAAAAAATATTATTTAAACAAACTCGTCATGTTGGCGTGACGAGTTTGTCTTAGAAGCAGATCTTCCCTATAGTGAAGCTTCATTCTAATAAAAACGACTAGATTTATTTGAGTAACCCACTTGAAAAGTTTGTAGATTTGATCTTGAATGGGTGAAGTTCACTCCAAAGATTTTAATCTTTTATTTACTATAATTTATTTTATATCGTACACTATCGTTACAATGGACTCACCCGAACCTGTTGGTTCAATCAACTAATCAAAGATGTTGAAAGTTTGTGAAAAATTGAGAATTTTGAGATATATTTTCGAAGAGTAAATGTGAAGATTCGAATAATAAATTTATTGATTCATATTTTATTCCATGAGATTTTTACAATGGTATCTCATATGCTCAAAATGATTGAGTGATGAATGAGAAATTGATGCTCAAAATAGGGCGCGTGTGAATTGTGTTGTGTAAGGAAAATGAAAAAAACTCGTACCCCACATTGGTGGGATAGCAAGCATGAGAATGATTCATATACATTAACCCACTTGCTAATTATTTAATGACTTAGGTTGAGAATGTGTCTCACGTGTAGTTGTAGGGGGTGTAAATCCAAGTTTGTCAAATCTATCGGGATTGGGGTGCATCAGCAAGACTTGGGCAGCGCGAATGTTCGAATTAATTGGGTCCTTCAAAGTCGCCATTATAAATATTTTCGACCAAAATCAGAACTCATGTCTCACTGCTTTGGTTTTTCTTATGCTTCTCAACTACACAAACACCAATTTTATTGTTATACTTCCGGAGATATATCGAAAAATCTCTCATTCTATCAAATATTTCGATCGAGAAATCTCTCCTTCTATCACATATTCCGATTAACTTATATCTCCTAAATACATACTATTAGTAAACTACAATGCATAAATAAGCCCTTTATATCTCCTAAAAACACATTCTATTAGTCAACTACAGTGCATAAATAAGCTCTTTGACAAGTTTACGTGATGCACAAAAACAAAACCTAAGATCTGAATATCAAATCTTTCTAGTCTAATCAACCTATCAATAATCATCATTATCCTTTGGTCAACACGCGTGCTAAAGACCACTATAAATATTTTTGACCAAAAACAGGAAAAAGGGATAAACTACCTATAACTTGTAACACCCTAACCAGAAGATCTATGGATTACGATGCCACACGGAACCATCAAAATGGTCAATCCAAAAATTTCTTTGAAAATAATTGTTAACATCAAAATAAATCACACTTGCAATGGAAATCAAATCCAATGTTTACAAAATATAGGAGTCCTCCAAAATACGTACAACATAACCATAGAGTTTAAAAAACCAAAATAGAGTTATGACATGATTATACAAGGTCTATACTGAATACATGCCCTCTAAAATAAATTCAAGTCATACTCTACTAATTTTCTGGTTCGTAATGTACGAATTCGAAAGCCTCCTCTACGATCCCTTATACTAACCTGAGCACGGAAATACATTCCATACACTGAGCTTACAAGCTCGGTGCCACAAAAATTACTAAACGATACTACATGCATTCACTACATGAACATGTTGGTATGCATAGTCATAAACATGCATAAGTACATATCAAACATGATATAGGCCAAGTAATGTGGTCAGAGGAATTACGTACATCTCGGATAACACACTAGCCTATCTAGAACGTGATAGCTTCGTGGTGAGAACTGGAATTTACATGCATTGATACTTAAAGCCCTTAGTCTACCTAGGATCCTCGAGAGGTCAGGGGAGGTCCAGAATTTACGTGCATCGGAAGCTCATATCCCATTCCTAATCGAGCATAAAGTACAATTCCAGAATTTACATGCATAGGAATTTGTACCGGTACGACACGAAATTTAATTACATCGGATGCATACCCAAAAAAAAGATATTCAGATATCAACATAACATAACAGATAAACATCATAATGCTAGAGTAACTCAGGTGTCCTAGTCGTTTCCCGAGTATCGAACAAAGGCTAGTTTTATGTCACTTTATTTCATATTAAGGGTTATTCATTAAGGGTTTAAGTATTTAAGCAAATCAATTTATGGACCAAATTGAACTCATTCAAACATGTTGAGGTTAAGACCACATTTCTCAATACTTCAGACCCCTAAAGAATACAATTTCACCCTTTTTCATCGAGCAAAACAACGAAGGGATTGATCTTTTTTCCCCGAGGGATCGATCCTATGCACAACAGAAAGTTTGGGATCGATCCTTTGGTCGAGAGATCGATCCTTTTTCCTGAGTGATCGATCCTTTTGAAAAGGGATCGATCTTTTGTTGGACATTAACTTTGGGATCGATCCCTTTGGTCGAGGGATCGATCCTTTTTTTGGGAATGACTTACTTAAGCCCAGGAACACCCAAAAAATCAACCCAACAATTCCCCTAAGACTAGCAAACATGCTTAACGTCTTATCTAGTGTCTTAGAGGTTAAAAGGTACTAATTTTCATGCTTGCAACACACAAATACGAATCTTGCCCTGAAAATTACTCTAGCATACTTCATGAACTAAACAAACCATAATGCACATACAATGAACTACATGTGGTATGGACAAGTCAGAATCGTGTTACCTTGAGTTTAGATGATTGAAAACACCCTTGAATCACCCAAAGGGTAAGCTTTTCCTTGCCTCTAGCCTTGGATGTCTCTCCTTGCTCTTGAACTAATCAAAACAAGTTTAATGAGTTGTTAGCTAATTTTTTAACCTTAGGGGGAAGCCAAGAACATTTTCTTACCAATCAAAACCCACAAAACAAACCAAAACTTAGAATCTCATAAACCCTCACTAAACCCATTTTTGTGAAACTTGGCCAAAACTTACCAAAGTGGGTTTGAATGAAAGCTTGAAGGATGAAGATGATGAATCTTACCTTAGAATTAACTTAGGAGGCTTGAATTTCTTAAATATCCTAACTTTGTTTGGTTCTTGAAGAGAAAAAGTAAATAGTAGAGAGAAATAAGACAAAACAATGGTGAAGATTATTATTAGTTCAAACAGCCTATGATGTGGTGGTGGTGTCGCTCTTATGCTTTGTTTTCCTGTGATGGTTTTGCCTTGATAGGCGTTATCTGGAGTTGCTTTTAGATACTGCTTATATGCCCGCTACTGTGTTTGTTCTTTTGCATTTTGTGTTCCTTGATGGCATTCCGACAGGTGATGGAGCGATGAATATAGCGTTTTCGTTGATGGTTTGAATCCTAGGTTGCAGGAGGTTTCTGCTGCAGTTGCTGGTTTTGAGTTCTAGTAGTGGTTATGAGGTGGTTGTCGGTTTTAGTTAGTGTCGTTTGATGGGTCGTATAGTCATTGTCTGAGATTTTTTGGTGTTTCTGTTATTTAGGGTTTATTTTTTTTAGAAGTCCAACAATTTAATGATGGACTTTAGGTGGTTGGTAGAGCGTGGCATGCAGTCATCGATGTTACGGCGGTTGCTTTTGGGTTCGTAGTGGCTTGTGCAGAACATGTCCCGAGAAAGATGGTATGGGGGTGTGCAGCTCTAGGCGTTAGGCCAGAGGAATCTTTTCAATAGTGGATTGTTGGCAGCTAGTTTGGTGCTTGAAGTTTATTGTGTTTCATTAGAGAGGCAGCATGGTATGGGGTTTAAACGGGAGCTCGGCCTGGTTGGCATTGCAAGTGGTGGGCCTCTGGCGTTTAGTAAAGCTACCGCACATGTTTTTGTAATGGTTTGACAGCTAGTTATGGAGCTAGTGGATTGTGAGGTGGAAAGGAGGGTTGTTGTTAATGAGAATAAGCTTGATTCTCTTATCTTTGATTCTGTTGGACATTATTTTCAGGTTGGTGTCGCACGTGGTGGGCCTCAGACGTTTATTTAGCAGTGGGCGGAGGACTTTGCAGTAAAAACATGCATGGTGGAATTAGTGCAATCCCAGCAGTCCTACCTGGTTTATTGTGATTGGAGTTTGTTGCTGATTGGTCGGAGATAGAATAATGAAGCGAGGGCAATGCTTCGCGTTTTTTGTTTGTTGCATGGTTTTGTTCTTTGTTTTGGATGTGTTGTTCATTTTTGGTTTTCATTCAGGGGTAGTGTGTAGCTACAATGTTGTAGTCTGTTTCGAGCTGTTCTAGTGGTGTTGTTCCCGGTTGTTGCTGCTGTTCTTGTTCCTGGGTTCATGTTGGACCTTCTTTCATCCCAAAGTTTACTCTTTTTCCTCTTCTTAGGATTAGAGAGGTTTTTTAATGAGGTCCTTGGGGTGGTGTACTTTGTGAATTCTAATGCAAAGTAACCATTTTTCAAAAAGAAAAAAGAAAAAGAGATAGCATAAATATCAGACGTGAGATCATTCACAATTAATTGGATTCAACCTTTGTTTTAAAAATTGGGTTAATTACTTCCCTAGTTCTCCTTCATTTGATGCATGATTAAAATCATCCCTTTTCAAGCTTGTTGGGCTCATCCCAAGCCCAAATCAAATCTACTTGGGTCCAACACTTCATATACTACATGAAAATTAATCTAAAGCCCATTCGCATAACCCGAAACTCTTAACCCGTATTTCGGGGCGTTATAGAATTGGACGACCCTCATTTGTCTCCTTCGTGATAAATTTTCTCTCTCTCTCTTTTCGACTCATGGTCGCATTCTCTCATCGATCACCATTCTCTGTCCAAATTTGAAAAAAAAAATCAAACTTAATTCCATCAACAATTATATTTCTAACTTCCATTGAAATAATGTACTTTTAACCCTGTTTCAACGGTCAGGTGTCGGTCGAATTGTTTATGTTCGGCATTGTCTGGCCTGTTGGCTATATTCTACACCAGATGTAAGTAATCCTCAGAAAAACCACTTTCCACAAAGTGAGCTAAGCAAACATGGCTTAACCTAACTTAACTAGGGTTAAATTGTGAGCTAAGCAAAAAAAAAAAGTTCAAATCTGCAGAATAGTTGACTATCAACAGTGGAGTGCCCTAGTGCAGAACGTACCTTGTCATGTACACAATGAACATATGCATGAACATTGTTCATTTCTTCACTGCAATGATCAAAGATTGAACAAGGGAGCTGATGGTCCATTGAAAATTCTTATGGAGGAGATTCATTTCTCTTTGATATTTCACGAATAACGTATCCGATAATATCGTATTAAGTTACAGATGTTGATATTCGAATTCGGGGTTAAATATTAAACTATATATGCACAGTTTTTGCACATTACATAATATAATATCATCCACATAACATGGAAACTGGACTTCTTTTTCTCCTTTGCCTAAAGTTGACAATGTGAACGATTGACCTTTCTTTAGACTGATGAAAGTGATTCCATAGCTCCACAGCATAAAAGCGACCAATAGAACTTTGACTGATGTGTTTAAGGGAAACTTCGGGGAAATCCCCATTTCTTTTCCTTCATTAAAGGTCACACTGCTTTAAACCTTTTGCTTTACTTAGTTTTTTTATATTAGGATTACAAAGTAGTATCTATTCTAAATACTTTCAATTATTTGAAAATGAACGTTCAATCATACTGCTGCAGTCATTGATGCTCGGACCCGTAATCTCTAGGAACAACAAGGATTCCTTTAATCACTGAGCTGGTAGGTTGGTTCGTGCAGTTTTCTCTTTTCTTAATAATGAAGCAATCAAAATATCAGAGATTCCAAACATGTAACACGGATATGAAAGATAAAAACGAATTATTTTTGTAATTAATATAGAAAAATAGAAGGAAAAAAATTCAAAAGGTGCAATCAAGCTTACATATTTGATATGTAAATGAAGTTGAATTTGGCATATGAGGCCAAGACAGTGATCATGTGCCCAGCAAATCATGGCATAAGTAGCCATAATAAAAATGTTAAAGATTAGACCAAACTATATGAGAATAAAAATAAAGATGCTGTGTGCATGAACCAAATGGGAACCAGAAAAAGAACAACTAGACAAAGTCTTTGATAAGCTCAAAATAGACAATTGTGTATGAAGTTGACTTTAGCCATGGAAAGAGCCAACTTAGAGTTGTAGTGGGGTCTCAAGTGGAGTGATTATTCGAATCGAGTGAAATTACCCTTTTTAATCGAGTTTATAAAATTTGAGTCAAGTCAAATCAAATATTATTATTCAGTTTTTGATTATAATGTTATGATACTGATCATTTTCAAGTTAAGAGATTATTGTTAATCATATACTATATATTTACTAATACTCTTTTTCATATGTATAAGTAAGACCTAAGATTTATAATGTTATTTATTAAATTTGAAATTATAGATTATATTCATAATGATATTTTTTTAAAGAAGATACTCAAGGACAAAGAATTTATGAAAGCATAAATGAGTCAAGTAATTAATGAGAAGAAAGAATTTGCAAAGAATTACAGTCAAAGGACCGAATCGAATAAAATTAAAAGTTGAGGGGCTTAGTTGAAAAAATAGGAATTTTGTTGTAAAAAAATTAAAGTTGTACATTTATTCTACATTGATTCGGGAGATTATCGTTCAAATTTGGTTAGAATGGACTTAAACAAAGGAGGAATCAAAGAAACAAGAAAACTAGAACCAAATCACAAAACAATTAAATTACTTAGCTAAACCCAAAGATAAAAAATGATTATAATTATAATATTCAATTTTTCGATTATTCAAACTCGATTCGAACTCGAAATTTAGACTACTAATCCGAGTCATCTCAGATAATTCGAATAAACCAAACCAATCAATCGAAGTTTACTCATCCTTAATCTGAAGATTCTCTATGTATGTAACCTTCAAAATTTCTCCCCATCTGTAAAGTCTCGTCCACTTCTTAGTGCACTTAGAAAGCTTAATTGTTTTTGCTCAGCTGATAATCAACAACAGGATCATGCAAAAGTATATGAATATATATATATATATATATAGGCCCATCTCCATGATTGAAATAGGAACATATCACTAAAAACAAGATGTACAAGTCTTTGAATTGAAACCTTTTTTTATACTGTATCTTACCAAATTATATATGCATATCGCTATAATCCTGATAAAACATACTGGTTAGGCTATGTTTCACATGTTGATAGGCATTAAATGAGTGAAGGTAATGTTTTAATTAAGGTTGTAATAATCATAATGGAAGGTCAACTTTCAACAGAAGCTTATATATTAAGTTTTCTCATGGTGTGTAAGCATGACTTTGCAATCGCATCATTGCCGAGTATCTTCATTTGAGAGTCAACTTAAGACCAAATGATCTTTGAATTTGTTCTATACATTACGTACATACATACATGTGTGTGTGTGTATATGCTGTTCTCCAGTGTGTCTCTATAAGTGCATGAAAAGGACATTAACATCAACTGTTCACCAGAAAGGAGAAAAACGTAACCTGCTTGCTCTAGCATTAGCCATTAGATGATGAAATGATCAATCTGTTTAAGTCAACAAATCACTAAATGCTGCATGATAGGATAAAGTTCCACTCAGAAATCCTTTTCTAATTTGCAACAAAGTACAGAGATTGCAGATATCGCTTAATTTAATCAACAAGCCTGAAAATACATCAAGTTCAAAATTGGAGACTTGAGGTCTTCAATAAAACAGTGGAAACACACAGTATAATAATCTCTTGCTTGTCCTTTCGTTAGTTAATAATCTCTTTCTTGTCCTTTCGTTAGTGGCCTATAAATGGTTGGTCAGTCTTGAGCAGCTTACAATATACAGAATAGCAAAAAACTAACCCTTGTTTTTCAACTGCCTAGATATGAAGACTTTCTTCTCTTTCATCATCTTCTGCTTTCTGCTCCTGGTAAGCAAAATCAATAATTCATCCGTTTCTCTCTTCCTATAGGGTGATAATTGACTTGAGCAGCCCGAATGTGATTGATGTTCGATTCGAGTTGGCTTGACTCAAACTCGAGATCGATTCGAGACCTTAATGAGTTGAGTCGAGTAAGGTCCAACACGACTCGATAGGATCATGAGCAGCTCGTTAATTTCTTTAGGGTTGATTACGTATTGTTAAAATTCTTTTTTATTTCAAGAATGGTTGTAATATGTTGGTTTGGTGTATTTGTGGAATGTTAATTTAAATTTTAGAATTTGAAATTGATTTCTACACTATTTTGATAAATTTTTCTATCAAAATTGTTAATTTATGTTTACATTAAGCTCTATATAGTATTATTAGATTTTATGTATATTTTATAAACTGAAGTAAGAATTCTGGTGAGCTTAACGAGCAAAAAGTTAAGTAATGAGTCGAATAACGAACACGAGTTGAGTAAAATTCTATTGAACTTGTTGAGTGTCGAGTTAAGTCGAGCCCGAGTCAAACAATTTCCAAGTTAAGTCGAATATTTTTCTGACTTGCTCGATAAGAACCCTACTTCCTATACATCAATTATTTTAATCTGGTGTTTTTCTTTTCTGCAGTTTGTGAATCTCAGCCATGCAAGAAAAGAACCAGGGGAGTACTGGAGAAGCGTGATGAAAGATGAACCAATGCCCGAAGCAATCAAAGGGCTAATACATGAAGATCCGAAAGGCTCGGCCATGGATTCCGGCAAGAAAATGAAACAGTTCGTCAGAGATTTCGACAGTCGGCATAGCCTTATAATATACCACAACAGCCCCGAGTCCAAGCAACAAGGCAAGACATTTGCCGTGACATCTGATATAAAGAACTAGACAGCACAAGTATTTGTCTGATCCAGCTGGTAGTCTGCTTGGTTGTTGTGATTAGAAACACCAGCTGTTTCTATGGGGGACTAAACATGGATCTTTCCATAGTTATTTTTCAACCTTTCGTCTTCACCTAGTTTCACTGTTGAAGGAGTTTTTTTTTTTCTTCCTTATCTTAACCGTAATTAACTAAATATCGATTAAGTATTAACTCGGCGTCAAAGCTCTTGTAAATTCTTAGATATTCTATGTTCGAGTGTGTTTACTTATTCTAATGTCATCATTGAGTGAATATAATAATTAGTTAAGTGTTTGAATTAAAATTAAGTCCAAGTTGCACCAACCAAGCGACCTTAGTGGTAAATAAATTGTCGTTATTTCTTGAGGTTTCTAGTTCAAGCATCAGGAATGTCAGAGGTGTGAACGTTCGACCTTGTACTTATCCTAGATTAATAAAAAAAATTAACTCTAAGGTTTTTTTACAGGAGTCGCTAATTTTATTAAAAATATAAAATATCCAAATTACAATCACAATCGTAAATTAAACACATAATAAAGATATTTTACTAAACACGAGAAAACTAATCACTTAAGATCACAATGATCATACAAGGAAAATGTTAAAAAACTAACCAAATAAATTCGGATAAAAGGTAGATACAAAAATATATAACCTCATCGGCAAACGAACCATAAAAGGGGTGAAGTTATTGGAAGGCCACTGACAAATTGCAACTTAAAATTGAGCGACGTGAAAATATTATCCACGAATGCAAATCATGTATCCAAATACAATCTGATGGTCCTAGCATGGTAACAAATAATGTCCATCTTGATCAGTCGAAGCGATATCAAACCCTAGAAAAAAGAATAAACAAAAATCCTAGCATGGTAACAAATAATGTCCATCTTGATCAGTCGAAGCGATATCAAACCCTAAAAAAAAGAATAAACAAAAATAGCAACCAAATGATCGAAAACATGTCGTAATTTTTTATCGAACATAAAAAGCAAATTTTGGCCCATGTAGGTCTCAAATATGTCATAAAGATAGAGAAAAACGTGTTATAAAGATGGAAGGAGAAGAAAGGCAGAATTGTTAAAAATAAAAAAATAAAAAAATAAAGATACAATATAATAAATAAAAGAAAAAAATAATGAATACCAACAGTCGACGATCAGCACCAAGACTGATGCTGCCACCGATCATAAAGATAAAGAAGAAAAGAGACTATCAACATCTAAGGAAAAAAGAGAAAAAAATAGAGCAAACATGTATATAAAAATAAAATAGGTAAATTACACGCTTACTCGTTAAACTTTACTCTCTTTCATATTTCACTTACCGTACTTTCAATTTTTTTCAATTTAATCACTGAACTTTAGACATTGAACCTTTTTTTATCACTTCGTCGTTAAATTTGTAATATCATTATGATGCGGCTCAATTAAAAGATTTTTGATCTTTAAAACACGGGTCAAGGGTCAAAATGCTCACACATAAGAGCTTTCAAGGGAAAAAAAACAAATACTAAAATGGAAAACTCTTTCTTTCTTGTTCTTTCTTTCTCTATCGTCGAGCAGGGAAAAATATAGAGTGCCTTTCTCTTTCTATAACTTCATATGTTTTCACCCTTCAAATCACCATTGATAGAAACAACAAGCCTTTACACCTCGCTTATCTTTCTCTTTCTTTGTTTTCCTTATGTGTAATGATCATAATGGTGAAGGATCATTAGGAATTAAATGGAAAGGTTGATATTAATTCTAAGAAGAATTCATAATTAGTAAATTGAATGCAAAGTTTGTAAAAGTTGAAGGGGATTAATTATGAAAATAAATATGTATGGATTTGAATGAGTATTTTGGGAAATCTGAAATTATGGCAGACTTATGATTTAGATTATGTATCGATTTAGTATCGATCACGTTTATAGAATTTATATTTTCATCAGAGTTAGGTTATGTTAGTAGAATACTAACATATAGTTTGGAAATGATGTATATATGTGATGTCGCACATACTACGTCAAATCTTCTAATTTTAGTGATTCAAAAGAGAAGGACAAAGTACGCGAAAAAGAGAGAGAGCATCATAGGAAAGGTTTAGTAGCGAGGCAAAGGTGAATGTAGCTTATTCATATAATTATTCTGATGGAGGGAGACTTGCGATAAGTCAACGTCGTATGATTTTTAAAGTGTGATTTAATTCTAATTATGGGATAATTCCATAATGTTTTTATAAAGGTTTTACAATTGATTTATGATTTAATTTGGGTATGAATTACCCAATATGTTTTTATATGAAATTTTCTAAAAAGTTGTTTGAATGAATTATCAGAAATGATTTTCGGGTATGAACTGCCTAAATTACCAATTTTTATAATGATGAATAAAGAATGATTATAGTTGGAAATACTGATGTGTTTTAAATGAATATAATATGGTTTGAAAAGCCCATTGTATGTTCCATTGAGAGTCGTAAGTAAAATTGGCATGCCACGAGGTGGAGTGATTATGATTATGATTTAGTACATTTGTGTACATTATGTGTAGCACCGTTGGTGCAAATGATATGAATGCACTTGGAGTGGATATTCTGATTACGATTATAGCACTGAAGTACTAATTGAGCACACTCATCTGAATCGCGTACATTGCATTCTCTTACATATACATTGCATTCTCTTACATATACATTGGGCTAAAAATATGAAAGATAAAAGCTTTGAAATGTATTTAAATGAAATCTGAAAGCGAAAGTTCTGGAACGTGTCTTAATGTAAATGTGTCTGAGGGACAAAAATCTGAAATATTGATTACTATGATTCTCATAAAATTATGAGATTATGATTTTCATGTTTCTAAGGAACAAAAGCGACTTGAATAAGTCGGTTTGGAATTTCAAAAAATTCATTGAGTTTAATTTTAATGTTTTGAATTGTTATTATGATATTTTTATTTTAAACTCACCTTAAGTAGTTATATTGTCTCGCTAAGTTTTTATTAGCGTGTGATGATTTTTAGGCATAGGTTTAGATAAAGGAAAGAACGTGAAGCGAGGAGCCTTCTGATGCATCTTTGCAGAAATCGACCTACCTACAGTATCAGTAAGAAATATTAGGTATTGATTCGATTTTAGTGGCATGTATAAGTTATCTAGTTAGTAGCTCTGATAAATTTCTATTTCAAATGGCCTATAATAATAAAGTAGGGTTGTTTTATTTTATTTAGCATAATTATATCCGATAATATGATCGAATAGTACTATATCATAAAATGTTTTAAAGAGGAAGAATCTAGGGGTGTTCAAACGGGTAATTCAGTTAACCGACTGAATCGAATTACCCAAATTCCATTAACCGATTTTTTTCTCCATTAAGCGTTAACCGAACCGAATTTTTTTCTAAAAAAATTTAACATAACCGAACTAAGTTCGATTAATTGATCGGTTAACCGAGTTAACTAAAATTTATAAATAATATATATTATATATTTAATATTTTTTGGTTTATTCGGTTAATTTGGTCGGTTAATTTAGTAAAAATCGAGTTCAAACACCCTTAAAGCTAAATAATATATATAATAATAATATATTAAATATGTAATAATTTCGATCAATTCGGTTATTTAACCAATTTCGAACCGAATTAACCGAAACTTAATTTTTTTTAAAAAAAATCCATTAATCGTTAACTGTCCGAACCCAAAATTAATCGACCCGATTAACCGACCAAAATTTTGGTTCGGTCGGTTAGTTCGGTTTTAACCGAACAGTGAACACCCCTAGAAAAATCCAATGATTTTAAAGTTAGCAACATTTAGACTGTTTCATAAGTGTAGTGAAACAACACTACATTGCTTAATTGTTGTCTAAAACCGGTTTTGATTTGAATAATAGATTATTAATTTACAACATTACTCGACTATCGAGACTGATATAATTTATTAAGCTGAGTTTTTAAAATAGATCAAAATTTTAAGAATTTCAATTCAAAGAAAGTAGGAATGTTTAATGTGACATCTATAACTCGTATTTAGAGAAGTATATGGATTATGGGTGTTACATTCTTTCTTCTTCTTCTTCAGATGACAATGTTGATAATAGTAACAGTGAGATAAACAAACAAACCACGAAACATCTTCTCCGGCCGATCACATTCACCAAATTACCACATAAATTCTAAGACAAGCAGAGCAAGCATAACATCAGGCAACGTCTCGTCTAGAAATGGAATTAGGAAAACCCCATTATTGCAAAAAGCTTGAAATCTAAGAGGTCAACTTGTAACCATTTCGTTCTCTAATGGCAGCCATATCCTGATTGTCCATGGATAGTTTTCCTTGATTGCAGAGAGGCGATGAAGAATTGATGACCATGGGTAGTTTTCCTTCACATTTAGAAGAAGACAATGGGTTATAATTTTTAATAAATATAAATCTTACGTGGCTGATTTTAATATTAAAATAAGCCCATAATCAAACCGTTATTGAGTAAACGATCGAGTGAGCAAAACTTCAATATCTAAAGTTCAATGATAAATTGAAAAAATTAAAGTACGATGAGTGAAATAGGAGAGAGAGTAGAGTTCAGTGAGTAAGCTTGTAATTTACCCAAATAAAATAAATTAACTCCAAGTTAATTACTTTAGCATCCAAATTAGGACATATTTTAACACTTCGACAACTGTAAATAATAATAAAACGGGAATCAGGTCTTAATTATTAAGCTTCAATTTAAAATTTAAACACAGGAATGGAATGGACCAATTTGTCTAATTTTGAAATTTGTAGGGATGTAAGAATTAATTTCAAATCATTAAGATCTCAGAAGTGTTTAAATAAAGAAAACTAAAAATATGATTTATTTCTATCATTTCAAAATTACAATGACCTAAAGAGAAATTGTACCCTTTTTATTTTCAAATCAATCAAATATTTTAGTTTGTTTAGTTATATAGTGTAGAATATATTAAAAATACGCAAATAAAATGTTAAAAATGTACGTATTCACCATGTGAATTATTTAAATTTATTGTGTATGTACAATACGTTTAACCCTTATGTTAACATTAGAATGATAAAAAAAATTGATAAGATATCGATAGTTTGAGAGTTTAATTAAAATATTTTAAAATTTAAAGATCGATATAAAATTCGAATCGTAGTCTGATAATGTTTATTAAATTAACCCTAAGAATCCACATTGATTTTATCGGGCCACATAAACAAATTGTTGGGCTAGGTTGGGCCACACAATGAATGTACCATGAACCAGTAGTGGGCCATGCAAGTCAATGCTCCTTTTGAGTCTGTCACGCTCGACGAGCATCGGTAAACACTACTAACGTTGAGCACCACTTAACACCATTAAATTAATTTGTAAAAATTTAAAATTCTAAAGGGCTAAACATATAATTATAAATTAGTTAAAGATTTAAAGGTAAATTGTTTAAAATAAAATATTTAGAGTTTTTTTAATTTAGGGGTTGGTATTCAATCCAATTATTGTTTAAAAAGTATGAAAAATAATATAATTTATATTTTATTTTAAATTATTTACCTTTAAATTTTTAACTAATTTATAAGTATATGTTTTGGCATGTGTAATTCTATTGTACTTACCCTATTATAAATCACATAACCTAACCTCAACTATTTTATATATATATATATATATATATATGGACTCTCTTCTTTTATATTTTTATGCAAGAATTAGAGAACCCTCCATCTTAACTATTATTAAACCTTAAACCTCAAATATACACGTAATATTATACCATTATCATTTGACAATGAACGTTCAATCACCATACTGTGGTCGTTTGTGCTTAAACTCATGACTTCTTCTAAAAATAATAACCATTCATTTAACCACTGAGGTAGTTTGGTTCGTACATATTACATGTGATTGTTTATGCATTAATGAATCAAATATAAATCTAATATATAAGGTTTTATAAGATTATTTTCTTTTCCTTTTTCAAGTACTAGCATGACTTAAGGTTGATAAGAAAGATTATTTTATTTTCTTCACTATGCTAGGGAGATCAAATGGAATGGAGAAATGAAGAAACAAGCTGAATGCTTTCTTTTACATTTACATACACACATATACATACGTGCAAGGACCAACTTACTTCAGTTGTCAAAAGAATCGTTGTTTTTCATAGCGGTCACGGGTTAGAGCATTAACGGGTCACTACAGCAAAAGTGTTCTGTAGCGACGTTTTCAGCGGCGTTTTATGATAAAACGCCACAAAAGTATTACATATAGCAGCGTTTTCATTTCAAACGCCACAAATTGAGACTTTCGCGGCGTTTTTTGTGAAAACGCTGCAAAATAGTATAAATATAACGGCGTTTTTGTGAAAAACGCCGCCATAGGATGGTATATAGTGGCATTTTTTCAACAAACGCCGCAATTAATAATAGTTTTTACGTCGTTTTTAGACAAACGCCACAGAAAGGTTAAACAATAACGGCGTTTATAGTAAAACGCCGCAATATAGTAGACATTTAGCGGTATTTTAGCTAAAAACGCCGCAATATAGTGTAATATAGCGACGCTTATTGTATAAACGCCGCAAAAATATGTGATATAGTGGCATTTTGTAAAAACGCCGCAAAATGTTAAATATATTATCCTCCATTTTCTCCCACCCAAACCCTAAAATCATTTCAACTCTTCTTCCCTCACAGTTTCTTCTCTGGTACAACAACAACCCTCACACGATTCCAAGCGACGTCGTCTTTTGTCTATCCCGGCGACCAAATCGGCCCTCTCACCGACGAACTATAACACAATTCCACGGTTTGATCCCTCTTATCTTAGCTCCTGGTCTTTTTCAATTTTGTTTTGGTTGGTATTCTGAAAATGGGGAAAACCCAGAAAGCTAACATATTTGAGAAAAAAAGAGCAGGTCTTGCCTTGAGTAAGAGAAATTATCGTCGGAATGTTTACGTGGCGTCTTTGCTCTGACGATGGATCAAATTATCGCTGGGAGGCTATCGGTCCGGTTTCGCCGTCGAAACTCGATGATGACTCGACAAGAACTCATATTGCTCCATACCCTTCCATGGCCGATCTCCTACTTGAAGGTAAAATTCTATGAATCTTTATGCCGCTATATTTCCTTTTTTGTACGGTCACTCAAATTTCATAGATCGTACGCATGTAGGATCTTCGAAGGGTATTGAGAATGATGATAGAGAAATGGAAAAATACCTTATGTTTAGAACCGAATTTGGTAACTCTGTGGCGTTGAAAGAATCTTCAATTGCAAAAGCAGTATCGATCCTCAATGAAGACGATGTTGCCTCTACTGTTACTCCAAGTAAACATTTATATCATCTATTTAAATATATTTTAATGTTTGATTCAATTCCCAAGCACCTCCAATCAAGTTTTATACTGTAGGTGGATGGTCGTTATCTATTTCAAGTGAAGCACTGAAGCGCGCAAAGAGTCTTCTTGGTGAACCGGAGGTAGGAGATTTATTTGGTGAAATGGATGAAGAGTTTCTCCATATAGAATTTACACGGAGGAAAAACTTAACGATGCGTCGTCAAACAAGGAAAACAGCTTTCCTACGTCCTTTTCCCACGAAAGAGCAATGAAGACTAAATTGTACTGAACAATATGGTGAAGACTGTTTATGCATAAGTACTTTAATGTTTCTAAATTATAATGTATTTTGTTTTTAAGTAGTTTTATGCATAAGTACTTTAATGTTTCTAAATTATAATGTATTTTGTTGTTATAAGTAGTTTTATGCATAAGTACTTTAATGTTTCTAAATTATAATGTATTTTGTTGTTAAGTAGTTTTATGCATAAGTACTTCTGTTTTAATTAAAATGTATGGTTGTAACTTTAGGTTATGTATAGAAGAAATGAAATATTTAAAATATGTTAATCTAATATAAATAAAGGTATTTAGCGGCGTTTGTATCCAAAACCGCCGCTATATATTAAACATTTTGCGGCATTTTTAGATATAAACGCCGCTAATGAGTATTACAATAGCGGCGGCTTTTTACAAACGCTGCAATAGGTGTATTATATAGTGGCGTTTTTATAAAAAAAGGCCGCAAAATATTTATATTTTAGTGGCGTTTGTATGAAAACGCCGCTACGTCCTTTCCTACTTTAGTGGCGTTCGTATGAAAACGCCGCTATAGCCTCGTACTTTAGTGGCGTTTTCGTAGAAACGCCGCAAAGTATTAGTAATTTAGCAGTATTTTTCTAACAAACGCCGCAAATGATGCGTACTTTAGTTGCGTTTTTAATTAAAAACGCCGTAATTGGTTACCCTTCAGTGGCGTTTGTATATTTAAACGCCGCAAAGTCCGTTTTAATTCTCCTCTAGCCCTAGCCCTCTTTTCCATCACTATTATCCGTTCCCTCACGCCAATTACAGAAGCCATCTCCTTCACTGCGCCCAGCTTCCTTCGCCTCCAACGTCGTCGCAAGTAGTACACCATTCTTCGGTCGATAAGTAAAATCCCAAATCCAACCCAGCATTTCTTAACCCTTCTTCCCTTGTTTCCCTTCGATTTCTCTCTGATTTCAGACTCGGAACAAAAATTACGCGACGAAAATGAGAAGCTTTTCGCGATACCCAGGTTAGGCTTTCTTTCTCTTAGTAGTTGATTCAACGTGAGATGCGCATTAGCATGTATTATGGACTAAACTGAGTTAACTTTTCTAATGGGGTTGCTATTGTCAGATTTACCTTGATTTTGCAGTTCTTGTTGAAGCAGAAGGAGAAATTTTAGACAACATCGATAGTCAGGTTTGTTCATATTCTCAAATCTCTTAGAATGGGTGGTTTACCAAGTATTTATTAGTATGCATATTAGGTCGAGTGGTGTGTTTTTGCTTGGCATTGTGCGTTAATGAAATCTTGTTCAGGTTTCAACTACAGTCAGTAATGTCCAGTCAGGGACGGTTGTCCTTCAAAAAGCAAAGAATCGACAGAAGAGTACACGAAAGAGGATGTGCATCGCCATTTTGATTCTCCTAATCATAGTTGCTGTTATAGTTGTTGGAGTCCTTAAACCTTGGAAGAGCAGCTAAGGTACTTACTTGCCTTCGTTCCTCTTTATCCTTTAAATCAAGTGAACACTGGGGGGAAAAGGAAACTGATGGTCTTCTTTATCGCCATAGAACATTATATTATGTTTCATGAGTATGTGACTATGATGTGTGTGATATGAAATCTTGAAATAAATAAATTTCGTATGTAGTATGAAATAAAATATGTTATAATAAATTCTATGTGTTCATAATGTGTACTACGCAAGCATGCATTATGTGAAGCTTTAATGTTATGTTAGTCGTAAGAATGAAAATAACATAATATGTGTTAATTTCAGTGGTGAAAATACATTTTATGACATGTTCTTTGAAAATAAGGTAAATTGTGCTGAAAATCCATGAATAAAAACTATGTGAATGATAAGGAGTTAATGCTCAACTATGTTACTAGGTAAGCCAAGATAAGAAACCATGTGAATGATAAAGAGCTAAGGCTCAACTATGTTACTTGGTACGCCAAGATAAAATTCGTATGTGACAAGTTTAAAAAGAATATGTCCTTGGATGTTAAGTTAGTTTGGATAAATTGGCATGACATAGAGTCCATTTGAGCTTATGATAGGGTTGGATTACGATTCATGGATTATGATCCTTACTTGGCGACAATAAGAGGGATATGTTGTTAGTCATTGGCAATAATTTAAAGGGATAAATAATTCTATGTTATTTAGTGACAGTTTGGGTGGGGATTCGTGTGTCCATAGTTACTTATAATCCAATAGGCTAAATAATGACTCTAAATGATATAAATCTTACTATGAAATCCAATCGGTTAAGTTAATGAATTAATACAATTATTATACCATGAAAAGAAAATTAAACTATGATTTGATTATGATTTTCCATAACTTAAGCTATCGCTAGGCATATTATATAAGTCCATGTCATGGAAGTTCATGCTATGATACATGTAAGGTCCAAATATTAAAAAACTTAAAGGGTTTTACCCTAGAAGTCAAACTCTCCTAATCATAACACATAGCAACCAAACAATTATTAGAATCCCAAGGAGCTTTGAATTCCATATAAGAATTAGTAAAATGGTCAAACTAGTAAGCATTCACTAAGACCCTCTTAAGTTTCATAACAAGAAAGTTTGTATCATACTTGTTTTACCAAGTCCTTAAACTAGTAAGCTAAGGTCCTTAAATCAAGTGAACACTGGGGGGAAAAGGAAACTGATGGTCTTCTTTATCCTTTATTAGCAACTTCCAAGTTCCTTGTTAATGTCTACATGGTTAGTTTGAGGAGTTTTGAGATGTATTTTCGCTTGATCAAACAGATGACACTATAAACAATGTTAGAACGTTTATAGATTCTGCCGGTTGTGCTTCTTTAAGACCTCCATGTCTGCTTGAACACGTTTATCTACATATCTATTTTTCTTGAACCTGTCTGACATGGAACAAAGGTAATGAACTCCGTTGTAAGTTCTTCATGCCTCTATCTTGACCATTGAAACATGAGTTTGTTTAGATATAAATGCTTGATTTCGATGAAACATCTGTGAAAATGATTAGTTCTATACTATGCAGTTTTATATATTCACCCTTATATTTTTTATAAAATAACATAGATACACTTGCTCCCATACAATTTTAGTAATTTAAAATTTCATAATGTAGGAGTGATTATTTCTATATTCATCTTAATATTATTATGCACTAAATAGGAAGTTCAAAGCTTATGTTTAGGTTCTATTTGTTCTGTATAATATTAGCATAACATTTGTAATTGAAACTCCAGAAAGACGAAATGGGTTCGGGAGGACGTTGATGAAGATATTTATGACAACTGACATTACATAAGACTGTTGTACGATTTTATATCTTCATTTATTTATTTATAATGTTATTAGCTTTAACATGTTATCTTTCAATATATTCATTAATTAAATCATTTTTTATTACTCATGTTTGTTTATTACAGATATAATGCCGAGGAGAAAAATAACTGATTTGCGGGTTGTTCGAGCTTCTGAAGACCATGAAGAAATAAATAATGAGGAATCAAATGCACCTAAGTCTTCTCAAGTTCCTGAAACTGTTGAAGAAGTAGACATTCAAGGTAATATTCGAAACTTTATTTACTACTTTGTTCATTTTCAACACTAACATTTAATAATTTCTTATATAGTTGAAAATGCTGGAACGCGCAAGACTCGGGGACGTACAACTTTGAAGGAATTATACCAACTTCCTCCTGGGCATCGTGTCAAAGTTTCAAGAAATGATGTCGGTCAACCTATTGGCCCAGAATCACGTCTTCTAGCAGGTTACTTAGGCATAGTTGGACGTAATGCGAATATGTTACCGATCAATTATGAGTCATGGCGCGAAATGCCTAATAGTAACAAAAATCAAGCATTGGATTTTGTTAAGGTAATAATGTCATTATAATAGATACTCTATAGAAATTCAATATTAATTTATACTTACGGTGCAAACTTATTTTATGTATAGGAGAAATTTTTTTTAGAGGTCTCTGACGATTATGTGAAGCAAGCGTTAGGGAAGAGATGGAGGGACCACAAGAGCTCCTTAAAGAAGAAATACTTCAAGAATGATCTCAGCCTTGAAGAGAAGTTGCAAACAGTCCCACCAGGAATGCTCAGGTACCAATGGGAAGATGCAGTCAGATTTTGGAGTTCCCAAAAAGGACAGGTATGATGTATTTTTTCGTAAATAGTTGTCACGAAATTTAAATCATCATTAAAAGTGGTTGTTTGACATTGTAGGACCGAGAGCATGTTGGTGTTGCTAGCAGACAACAACAAAAGTTTACGCACACGGCTGGATCGAAGAGCTTTGCTTGTATAGCTCATGAGGAGGTATTATAGATTATTGAAATTATTTTATTTATTCCATGTACATACTACCTCATAGTAATTACATTATGATACATTGTAGGAAAATACATCCGGTTCTAAAGTTGGTCGAATCCAACTCTTCGACATGACACATACGAAGAAGGATGGCACTCCTATGACTGCTGACGCTGCAGAAATTATGGTACGTTTATTGGGTAGATGTTTTAAATTTACCTTACTTATTTATATTTGTACCATGACATTTTTATTTTAATTAATTATTCACTTTATTATTAGGAAAAATTGAGGGAGAAAAGGGCGGAGTATCATATTACTACTTCGAGTCAAGGTATTGCTAATGATGATTACATTGAAAACCAAGCTATTAATGACGTTTTGGGTCCTGAAAGATATGGTCGGGTGCGCTGTCAAGGATCATTTGTTACTCCCACCAAATATTTTGGATCTAGTTCATCACAGTACATGTCATCACAGTCTCGATCTTCCCAATTAGAAGTTGGTCGTTTAAAAGAAAAGTTGGCTGAGATGGATCAACAAATGGCTAACTTGAAAGCGGAAAATGAAGCAAGGGAAGCAGAGAGAGCAGCAGCGGAAGCAGCCAGAGCAGCAGCGGAAGCAGAGAGAGAAACAGTGGCAGCACAAAGAGAGGCAGCGACAGCACAAAGAGAGGCAGCGGCAGCACAAAGAGAAGTAACATATCAGCAGAGATGTGAAGAATTTGAAAAACGACTCAATGATATGATGCTGATGATACAGAAAACGCAACCTCAGAATCCACTATCGTAGACTCATTTATGTTATGAGCATTATGTTAATGTTACTGGACCGTGTTTCACTGAACTTATATTATGTTAATGAAAACTTTTATTTATTATATTGGATTTGATGTTGCTTGTTATGGATATAGATTTTGATGTTATTGTTGTTTTGTTTGTTGGATAATGGAACAGGTTGAAAAAACAGATTTGGGGCATTCAGCATAATTTTTAGAACTGTTAAATTATGTGTAATTTAGCGGCGTTTGTATTCTAAAACGCCGCTATATATCGATCTTTAGCGGCGTTTGTATTAAAGACGCCGCCAAATCAAACACATATTGCGGCGTTTAAGCTAAAAAACGCCGCTAAACCTTAACACTTATTGCAGCGTTTGTGATAAAAACGCCACTAAAAATCAACACCTACTGCGGCGTTTCTGAGAAAAACGCTGCTATAAATCGAAACCTACTGTGGCGTTTGTCTTCCAAATGCCGCTAAATATCAACATCTATTGCGGCGTTTGTCTTCCAAACGCCGCTAAATATCAACACCTATTGTGGCATTTGTCTATCAAACGCCGCTAAATATCAACACCTATTGCGGCGTTTTTTCTTGAAAAACGCCGCAAACTTTAGCGACGCTATTTTCAGCGACGCTTTTAGCGGCGCTTGTAAAAACGCCGCATGTGTTTTTAGCGACGCGTAAAAATGCCGCTATAGGTAAAAAAACGCCGCAACAAGCCAATTTTGCTGTAGTGGGTGCAACAGGGTGACTCAACGTTTATTATCAAATGGTTTACCGTATTTAGAACATTTACTACCTTTGTAATGTCTTAGTTTAATCAAATATATATAACAGTTATACAGACTGAACATGCACATTCAACTGCGTACACACATACCACATACGTACATGTGAAGGTGAATTAATTATTAATTATGTATACTTATGACCACAGATTTATCATTTATGTTTGGAAGATTTGCAATGAAACAAAGGGAGAAAAAAAAGACAAATTAAAGGTCCACAAAAAAGAGGAGGCAAAATTAAAACCAAGTCAATGACATCTTTTGATCTTTGTCCGTTAGCATTTCCGACAAGTGGGTCAAACGGATTCCATGCAACAACAACAGCATCTCCTGACAGGAACAGGTCGGAGGAAGTGTTTGGTTGACGGGAATGAAGCCTGGTCCGAGATCATATAGGGCTAAACATATGTATCCAGAAACTTTCCCGGAAAATAAAAAGTAAATCCAAGAAAATCTCATGGAAATACAAAGATCGTCAACCTAGATGACCTCGAGCCAAACAACATTCCCATCAACCGTTTCTCCTTGATTTTCTTCTTTGATCATCGCTCGAATTCTCCGGCGGAGCCGTGAGGAATGAAGCCTGGTCCGATACCTTCACTTTGATCATTTCAAAACCCAAAGCTCAAAGCCCTAGCATCGAGCCAGCCAACATTCCTCTCAAAGACAACCCATTTCCATCAACTTTCTTGCTTTATTAACCACTAAAAAGAAAACCCTAAAAGGTTTCTTCTAGAAAAATTCCGGGGCAAGAATTAAAGAAAACGGGTCAAAGCAAGGAAAAACACAGAGCTCTTGTTCTGTTTGTCCAGCTAGAAGAAAACCCTAGACTGCTTTGATTTATAGAGAGAAATTAGAGGTTAAACAATACGTTCTGTGCTGACATGTCTCTACACTCTTGAAAATAAGCTCCCACTCATCGTATAGCGCGTTTCTCCACGCTCTTAGTTGGTTTTTTAAATTATTAAAATATATATTTGGACCACCTTACGAATAGGTTATTATAGCATAATTAAAGTTTTGAGTTCGAGCATCAGCTTCTATTAAATGTTCTTATAAAATGGTTGAGGGTATTTAGAAAATATATTGTTATACAATCCGAGACGAAAATAAAAAAACAAATTTTATTAATAAAGTAGAAGAAATAGTTTAGAGTAAAGAACCCGAATAATAACAAGATATCGAACTCGAATCAGGTTGAGGCATGCAACAACGCAATTTCCTTAAGATAGATTTTCGACCACTCCTTGGTGCTCAAGATATCTTGGTCGTTTGTTTCCCATGATACAACAACAATATGATCAGCGCACAATAACACAACTTGCAAGATCACTAACCAAATCTTGCTAGAGACTATCACCGAAAACGAGAGAGAAAAAATAGATTTTTTGAACCGTGTTTAACCTAGTGGGTTAGCATGGTATTTATAGTGTTTCACAAAGGGAGACGAATTGGAAATAATATATTCGGGCTATTAATTGTGTCCGAATAAATCAGAAACAATCAATTAATAATGCCATAAATAAAATTCGGCTATTTAATTAGCATCTGAATAAAATAAAAAATAATCCATTGACACCGTATTATATCGAATATATTTTTGAATTGCAAGTCCTACCATATTTATTATTTAAATTGAAAAGAAACCTCATAATATTCTTTTTTTTATTCAGAATACTCAAAAAAATTGAACTTAAATTCTTTACTTAAAGAATGTAATTTATATTATTATTATATACAAAAAATATATTGACAGATAGATTTGTTTAACTTTATAAATAAAAATTATATTCTTTAATAAATAATTAAACGTTTCTTAAGTAAAATTTTAAAGCCAAAAAAGGGTTCAGTGGATTTTAACGTTATAACCAAACCATAATAATTATGAAAACAACTATGATTAAATCATGTCAAATCATTAAGATCAATAAATACTAGATTTACGGAAGTATATCTATATTAATTGACGAGTTAAAATCTTTAAGCCTTTATTTGGTTGTGATCTTTCAAGAAGATAGAGTTCATTTAAGTATAAACTCTCTGACGGTGATAAGAGTAAATACGAGAGGATCTATTTATTGAGGACCATAACCCTTTTATATAGTTGATTGAATTATAAATACAACTTTAATAGTATCTATATTTTTATTTCCATGACATTTCTAATATCTTATGACTTTATAACATAATTAATCACTTAATTTATTCATATTTTATAATAATAATAATAAACATTATAAATATATGCACATAATTATGAATTTTAATCCAACTTTTATCTCCATATGTAATTGAAAGTTATGTAGGCAATGGACACTTCGGGTTTAGATATTAGAGAGGGTATAGAAACACTTAAGCGACTAAAATAAATTTAATACTTGATTTATAATTAAATAAATTCCATATACATTTTAATATGTAGCTCATGTGACATTAGTTTAAATTTTTTTATATTTTTACATTAAGAAGTTAAATAATTTTATCGGCAAAATTAAAAGAATAATGATCAAATTAAAATTATTAATAGTTCATTGATCAATAGTTTAATTTAGGTTAAAATTAATCAGAATAAAATATATTCAGAATATAAATGAAGCACATTAAAGTTTAATATATACGAAAGTAAAGTTGTTTTACACCCTAAACATTTGACATGTAAATCATTACAGTTTTTAACAAGTGTCATCTTGATCAGTCGCAGCGTCGTCTAATCTTATCTTGAGCAAACATAAAAAAAAGAGATGTCAAACGACCGATAAGTCAGAGATAAACGTACCACAAAGATAGAGATAAGCATGCCATAAAGGCATAGATAAACTACCATAAAGGTAGAATTGTTTTTATTAAAACAAAAAAAACAAAGGGAAAAGAGAATTGGAGGTCAGCAACCAGCATTAAAACAAATGTCGCCATCAACTAAATAAAATCGAAGAAGAAAAAGCTGGTATGATATATAACAAACGATACAAACTAAAAAAAATCGAAAAAGAAAAGAGAAAGGAAAGGGAGAGCGACTTGGGTTAAGTATTATAAAAGTTGTATTGTAACTTAACCCTATATTTTTAAGATTCTTTATTAAATATTATTTTTCAACAAATACTTAATTTTTTTTATTAAATTAAGGTAATTATAAATTAATATATATTTTAAATATTTTTAATTATTTAATACTAAATGTTAAATCACTCATACTATAATCTTTGATGCTCGAACACTAAAAAAAAAATTAGTTATTAGTCTGAAAGGTTATTTGAATTCGTGGAATGGGACGAGTTTGTCAGAACAAGCAATTGGAAATAGCCCGAGCAACGAGGGACCGAATTTAATCGCCGACGTCGACGTTTCAAAATATACCTAACCTCCCCCTCTCCACGCTCTCGCCATGGCGCGTGAGTGTGGGCCACCAAAAAGAAGGAGATAAAACCATCTTGAAGAGCTGGAACACGTGTCACCGTATGATTAGACTGAAATTCTAGTGAAGGCCCCACTCGGTCCCCACACACTGTCCCCTTAGCTTTGAGGAGGCAATTATGCGTTAATGATGAAGATAGCGAGAGAAAAATGAACCGAAAAGACGTTTCAGTCAGATTTGACAGTGTCTGAATTGAATCGCTCAGTTGACTCGATTCCCACAGGGATTAACTCAAGTAAAATGCCTCAAACCATAACTTAATTTTAAATTGGTACCAAAACTTCAAAATCTTCCAATTGAGACTTCAAATTAATATCAATAAAATCCTTATGAGATATATATATATATATATATAGATGTTAAATTATGTATACGAGTGTACGTACTACATCAATAACTTAAGTTTCATATAAGTTGAACATACACTATATCATATTCAAATTGATACTCATTCCGTCTCATTATTTGTGTTTAATATTGGCTATACACATAGTTTTAGAAGATATATTTAATTAAAATAAATGACAAAATTATCCCTAAAATATTATTGATATATTTGACAGATTTGTTTTGATAGTCATAAAATAGCGAGATATAATGGTAAAAAAGAAAATATAAATATTGTTATTTGTTGACTCTCCTAATAAGACACTTTGAACGAGATAACTTTAAAAATCAAAAGAGACACATTTAATGGGATCGATGGAGTATTTAATACATAAATTGATTGTCAGGCTTACGAGGGCATCTATTTAATACTATTTTTATGACATAATTGGAATATTTTTAAAGTTTAAAATCATATTCAAATACGAGTAATAGTTTAGAAATATTTTATGTAATTGATCTTTACTGCTATTTGTAAATAAAGTACCCACAATGATTTCTCCATTCCCGCCTATTTTACTTCACATGCCTTATTTACGGCAGGGGCCCTACCCCATTTAATGAACCTATTTATTTAAGTACAAGATGATATTTATTTAAGGATAACTCTCGATTATTGTATATTAAACGTTTACACTCTTAACATGTCTAATGCTCGAGCCCGAGATTAGATTTCAGAAAATAACAATTCTTTTATCATCGAGGTCGCTTGGTTCGTGTAAAGTTTTGAATCCTAATTTGCTCCGTACAGCTACTATTATTATCTTCTTCATTTGTGCTCACCAACCTTTCATCTATCGTTACATAGACCCATCAAAGGCATATTTAATTATTTATTGAGTACGATAACACATAAAATATGAGTACTACAATTCATTATAAAAGTAGATGTCATGTTTGTGTGTTAAAATAATCAACTAATAGCTTAATAATATATAATTAATCACAGTAAATAACTCTAAATTATAACCCATTTTTGATTAATTTTTAAATTCTAATACATTTTAATTAAGTTAAAAATTATTAATATTGAATCAATATTAGTGAATTAGTATCCTCTGCTCTATATGCAATTAAAATATGTTCCAAGTCCCTCAATTTTCATTTTTTTAGAATTTAATTACCATACACTTTAGATTTAAAAAATTATTAGTAGTATTATAAGTCATAAATATATATTTTTTTAAAATCATACCTAATACTATGTTTTGGTTATATTTTGTTTATTTTTCGTTAAAAAATCAACGATGATTGTATTATATCACCATAAGATAATATTACATCATCATTAAAAAAATTATCAAGTCAGTGGTATTATTTTATTTAATGGCATGTGACCAAAACGTAACAAAAATATAATGCTAGATATAATTTTAAAAATAGTTTAATGATCAAAACTGAACTATGAGAACAGATAGGTGACTAAATACATAGTTTACCCTATATTTTAGCAAATGCATGCTCTCGGTTGGGCCGTCGGTAGTCTACCTGCAAGTAAGTCAGAGACGAGGACTTTCATTAATTACTCATTCATGTCACGTCCTTGATAATAAGACAATAATTCTTCTGTGATCCATTATATTGTATTAAAATTCAATTCAGTCCAACTGTTTAGCATGCGAATCCACACCCAACGCACTATTTAGTTTGAACCATCTACAGGCTTTTAGATGATAGAATCTATGGCTATAGCTATTGCTCCCAGCTTCTTCCTCATTCGCTCGCCTATCTTAAAGTAATATATTTATCTCTTTGGTTCAAGGATGGTGGGATTCTCACATGGGATCAGAATCCCACATTCTCATATTTGGTTGGCCGGGAATCTTATTTCCGGTAATGTTTTATTATTAATAGTAGATTTTTTGGGGTATATTACCGGGAATGTCATTACCTCCCTTCTCTTATCTATTGTAACATTACCGGCGTTTTGGACTAAAATGCCCTTAAATTTTTATTTTTTTTCAAAAATATCATTCTTCTGTTATTGAATAATAAAAATTCTACGAAAGTTAAATTACAAATTTATCCTTAAATTATTTTAGATTTACAAAAAAAATCTATAATTAAAATTTTATATAAAGTTCAGGGGTTAAAATTTTTTTACCCTTTCATTAAACCTTTTTTATATTTTTAATTTTGTAAAAAAATTTATATAAATATTATGAATTTAATTTTTTAAAGAAAATATATAAATATTTTACAATTTGTAATATTATACAAATATATAATAAGAACAATTTGGTCAAATATACATTCCAATAATATTTTATTCTTTTAACCAAACACTGTAATCTTACATTCTTGCTAAACCAACCAAACACAAAATACAACATTCCCAGTAATCCTATTCCCTGGTAATCTTTTATTCCCACTGGTAATCTTACATTCCGTGAACCAAACGCACACTTATTATGTTATTATATCACTATAAGATAATATCACATCATCATTAAAAAAAATTATCAAGTCAGTGGTATTATTTTATTTAATGGCATGTGGCCAAAACGTAACAAAAATATAATGCTAGGTATTAAAAAACACTATTTTTTATTACTTTATTAAGAAAATACCTTAAATATAATTACAAGAGAATAAATATTAAAAAAATTGAAGACTAATATTTGATAAATTGAAGACTAATATTTGAAAAAAGAGAAAAACAAGATTAAATTAAAATTGAATGAATTAATAAGAGAACGAAAAGAGGGTAAAAACAAAACAATTTATGAAATTATAGAAAAAATAGGGCTAAAGAGGGTTGGATTGGGCCATAGGCTTAAGGAAAAAGAAAGGGTTACTAAATTTCCAACTATATTTTAAAAGTGATTGTATGATTTTTTTTTTTTTTTGAAATAAAGCTTTCAATTCATCCAATAAGAAGGAGAAGAGTTGATCATGGGCCCAAGGAGCCATGAGAGACACGCTTAGGTGATTTTGGGCTTTGATAGGAGTTATTGAGCAACAGCTACAGAATTTTGGGACACTAGTAGCTGCACAAACTAAGAATGAAGAGCACTCACTGTCCATCAGGAATCCAGGATGAACATAAATGGATATGATGTTGATGGTTTCATAGAACAAGTCAAGCAATCCACCATTAACTTTATTGGAATAATTCAGCAGCACTTAGTAATCCATACTCAAAGAAGTCAAGGCAATGCACTAACCAACCTATCTAAGTGGTTAAAGGAATCGTTGTTGCTCCTAGAGGTCACGGATTCGAGCACAAGGGACCGCAGCATGGTGTTGAAAGTACAAAGACATGGTTGAAAAACCATGCAAAATACTCCATAGTGTTTCTTGTTAAGTCGAAGGAGCACCAAAAGATACACAAATAAGCATCATCTTTAACACCAGAGGAAAAGAACTAAGACTTGGTTGCATTCAACTGAACCCCGAAAACTGGTAAAAAACTTTAAGAAACCCTCAAACACTTAAAATAGAACACTAACAGTGTCATTGGAGAAAACCAGCAGGTCATCGGCAAAGCAGAGGTTAGTAAGCTAAATCCTATGGCACTTTGGGTGATACCGGATAGCACCATGCTCCGTTGCTTTATCCAGCAAATTCGATAAGAAATTCATAGTGATCACAGAAAGGTAAGGGGACAAGGAGTCTCCTACTTCACCCCTTTAAAAAAACCAACCAATCTGCCGTTGAGGGTAGCAAGTTCTATAATCGTATGGGCTAATTCATAAATTTTTTGAAAATTTTATACTTCTTTAAAAGATTATATTCAGTATTCAAGTCAGGCAGATTCCAATCTCAGCTCATATTGAACTCAGTGAAAACCAAAGAACCCTAAACAAATAGATGAATTCAGTAAATCGGTAACTGCTAAAGTTTCGCGGTTGCAACTATTTTTTTCATTGTTCGCCGACGGTTTTACTGCGATATTACCCGTAATCACGGTAAACGCAACACATGAAAAACTTGAAACCCAGTTCATGGATTACAAAACAGAATTCATAGAAACCCCCGTAAGGTCCCTTTTAAATCATACACGTAAATCACAGAAGAAAACAACATAAATAGGTTTTTTTTCATGAAGGATGGACCTTGTTGGTGGAAAGCCCCTTGAAAGCAGATTTCATGGAAGCAGTAGCAGAGTTCATAGCCGCCTCAACGTATAATTTAGAGGCAATAGTCGCTCCTTTCTCCATCAAATTCCCCATCTTCCTAGCCTTCTCCGCCGCATCTTCTAGGCCGTCGGCTTCGTCCTTCGAATCGCGTTCCATTTCCTCCTCGAACCGCCTGAACTCGTCCATCGCCGTCTCCATCACCGAGTCGAGGTAGTCCTCGGCTTCCTGCATGGTTATCTCGGCTTGTTTTAGTTGCTCTTCCTGTTCCAGCTCCATGGCCGTCCATGCCTGGTAAGTCTCGATCTCGAAGAGCTTCATTAGGTCTTCAATGGCCGATGGATCGAAGTTCTTGTCCTGTAAAGCTTGATCTGATAGGAAGGTGAATTGGGAAAGGAGAGCTTCCATTTTCTTTGCTGTAGAAAGAAAGCTTTGAACTCGAACGCAGATCTACCGTATGAACAATAATTTGCTTCGATGAAGATAAAGGAAGTTAGTGGGTGAAGAGTCATATAATGTATGCCTACTTAAAAAATATTATATCGACCCGACTCACCCGGTTATCCGTAGTCCTAATTAAAAAGGGGTGGACAAATATTTAGAAGTTATGTTAAAATTAATAGATATGATTCAAAGAAAATCACGAATGATATAGTAAACCGAGTTCATAAAATAAATTATTTTATATTTTAGTAAGAAATAGATGGACCGAAAAACTTAACCCGAGTCGACCGATAAACATTCTTACGTAAAACTGATATTTAAATTAATATAAATCCACATTTTCTAAAATATATCAACCAAAATAAGATTTGATCAAAATCTTAATTAAATTTACTTTTTTATCCAAATCGGTGGTTTGAGGAAAGTGGAGGAGTGGATGGCGTTGGTTCCTTATCCCTATCAAAGGACGGGAATCTTTAACATAGTGAGAAAGGTAGGCCATGGCCATTTGATAATGTCAAGCATCTAAATTGAGAAAAAGTGTAGGGCTTTTAATGTTACCAATAATGTAAATTTAGGCCATGATTTTTGTGGGGGAAAGGGTCTGATTTTATATCAAAACGGATCGAAATCCGACCCAACTAAAAAATATATATCTTTTACTTGAAATTCAACTTAATGAGTTTAGGAATAATTACATTTAACTCAAACCTGAATTGATTTTTTTATATAAAACTTGAATTCGATATGACTTGACCCGAAATAAATAAATAAATATATATATTGAGAGAGTTATTGTTGCAATTATTTCTAAATATATAAGATAAATTTAATTTTTTTTAGGTTGAGTTCGAGTTTAGGGTGAAAAATATATAGAGGGTTATTATTGTAATTATTCCTAAATATATAAAGTAAATTTAAAAATTTTTCAGGTCGTCTATTTTTCACTTCAAACCCGAACTCGAACCCGATCCAACCAGACATATCCTCTAAAGAACCCGAATAGATCCGACCCGAACCCATTTTTTTTAAAAAAAAAATCCGACCTATTCAGATCAAGTTAAAATGTTTGAATGTGTATTTTGACTCCAAAACAAATCTAGTTAAAATTTAATTGATGATATTATAATTATGACTTCTTACTCATTTTTTATTAGACCAAGTCGATGGTGTTATATTTAAAGCGAACAATGTTTTTTAGTTTTTTTTAAAATCAAAATCAACTATTATTATATGTATTATATGCGATTTTCATATTTAATTTTAATTCTCTGATTTGATCATTTTAAATCGAAGTCAACTATTATTTGGATTATAACTAAGATTTTAAAATGCAAATAAACAAACAAACAAATAAATAAAAATAAAGGAGTGTAATTGATCAAGTTAGATTTTAGGACAATCAATAATTTATTTACAATATAGGGACTAATTGTATAATTTGACCTAAATTAAACTTAGAATTTAGGGCAAACTACGCATTTAGTATCTAAACTACTAGTTTTGGTCCTTTTTAGTGCTTAAACTTTGAATTTCTTCAAAATCATACCTAATTTTTAAATTTTATTTTATTTTAGTACCTCGTCGTTAAAAACTTAACATGTTTTTTAATTTATCATTTTAATTGATTGCAAAGTACATCCTTGGCTTACCATTGGTCCGCGTGTGTTGTTTCTATTGGTCAGCCTGTTCTCTCCCCCACTAAATAAAAAAAAAAGAAAATTAAATTAAAAATGATTATATAGAAAATAAAAATAAAAGGAAGTTGAAAGATATGTACCGTCTACCAGGCAAGTGAGTGGGGTGACCCTTTTGTATATGTTTCTAATGTCAATTGCCACGTTGCTTATAATTCTAATTTATTAAATTATTACAAGTTAAGATTAATTTAATAAAATGCGTAAAAATTTTAATTTTACAATTTTTAAGATCGTTAGATGAGTGAAATCAAAAACTGAGATTAACTCCTTATTTTTTCAGTAAATATCATATTATTTTTTACTATTAATCTTAACTTTTAATTTTCTATCATCCAAGATCCTAAAATAATAAAAAAGTTTTAAATTTTCTCTCACCTTGATTCACGTGACATCTATTAAAAATAAGAGTAGAGTACACAAATGGTCATTTGACTATAAAATATTACTTTTTTTAAATGTCTCGACTATTAAAAGTTAAAAAATAATCCTCCGATTATATGGAGTTGGTTTTTTAGTCATTTGACTATTAAAAGTTATAAAATTGTTAATCGATTATTCCTTATGTTCCAAATTCACCCTTTTTCATTAAAACTTTGACGGCAGACTGAGTTGTACGTTAACTTGTTGACTGAGAAATATTAAAATATGAACTCATAATCTCAAACGACTATTATATCTAAGTTAGTATGCTTACGTCCAACTCAGATGTCCATTAATTTTTAACGAATAAGAACGAGTTTGGAACAGAATGAATAATTGATTTACCCTTTTATAACTTTTAATGGTCATGAGACTCAATAAAGTAACTCCCTATAGTTGAGAGAACATTTTGTAACTTTTAATAGTCAATGTGCTTAATAAAATGAGAAAATAACTTCAGTGATCGAAAGTGTCTTATAATATACGATTTTAACCATCTTTTTTTGGATTTGCGAAAATAACCAACAAATTCGCAACGCGAACTCCAATTTCGCAACATAGTTTCCAAATTCGCAACTCAGTTTCTGCAATCGCAACGCGATATCCAAATTCACAACACGGAATTTCAAATTCGCAACTCGATTTCTGAATTCGCAACGCGAATTTCTTTTTCGCAATACAAGTTTCCTTTTAGCAACAAGATTTTCTAAATCGCAACACGAATTTTGTTTTCGCAACTTGATTTTTGAATTCGCAACACAAATTTTAATTTTGCAACAACTTTTATTTTCGCAACACAAATGTTTTGGGTATATAAACTACGCAGCAGCAACAACTCATAACTAAAATCCCTAAATCGCAACTCATTCCATCTCCATCTCCCACTCTCTCCGGCGACATCCGTTCCTATATCTAACAATATCCTTTCTCATATCTAATTTTTTTTTTACATAATTTATTTCTATATAATTTTTTAATGATTTCTCTCTCAAACTATCAACTATCAACACAAATGTTTTGGATATATAAACTACGCAACAGCAACAACTCATAACCAAAATCCCTAAATCGCAACTCATTCCATCTCCATCTCCCACTCTCTCCGGCGACATCCGTTCCTATATCCAACGACATCCTTTCCCATCTCTAATTTTTTTTACATAATTTTATTTCTATATAATTTTTCAATGATTTCTCTCCCAAATTATCAACTATCAACTTAATAAAGGTATGTTTTTCTCTAAGTTAGTGATGATATCTAGTTTATAGCTCATTTGTTTAGTAAATTAATTTACAATTTGTAGAATGAAATCATCTATTGTTGATCATGTTTGGATAGATTTGTGTTTTGGAGGGTCATGGGAGAATGTTAATGGTGTTTTACAATATATGCCTTTAGCTATGAATCTTCAACTCAAACTGTCATTAAGAAAGTTAACTTATGAAACTCTAATGTTACGTGTTGTGAATTTGGAAAATCGCGTTGCGGAAAAGAAATTCGAGTTGCGAATCTGGGAAATTCGCGTTGCGAATTTGGAAACTGTGTTGCGAAATTAGAGTTCGCGTTGCGAATTTGTTGGTTATTTTCGCAAATCCAAAAAAAATTGGTTAAAATCGTATATTATAAAGTATTTTCGGTCACTGAAGTTATTTTCTTTAATAAAATATCCTATAGTCAGCGGACTATTTGTGTACTTTACCCTAAAATAAATGATAAAATTATAATTGATTTAAAATTTTCAAATGATATATTTTGATATGTTTAACATTTTATAATATCATTAATTATTTAATAAAAAAAATGTAAATAAAAAATTTTAAAATTAGAAACATCTGATATTTAAAATTAACATAAACAAAAAATAAATTTAGAATCAAATTGAAAGAACTATAAAATTTGAGAATTAAATTCTATTTTCACTCCAATAATTTACATTTGACTTAAAACTTGGAGTCCAAACTCCAAACTCTAAAAAGTCGGTGGTGCATCAATTTTAATAGAAAAATTAATTAAAGATAAAAATAAAAACTACACTTCAAATGCAAAAATTCGTACCTTTTTAAAAATTTTAAATACAAGTAAACAAAAATGGCAAGACGAGTGTTAGAGATAGCAAATAAAAGGGTATTGTCAAAATTGAAGATAATTACACGGGTTACCACCGACTATGGTCATAAATCATTTTGAGCACTAAGGTTGGAAATGATCAAATAGATCACTCAACTATTTAAATGGTTCATTCAAGTCACTTTTGTTAATTTTTAACAGATGTGATGATGTGATAATTAATAAAATTGACATAATTATATATTTGGTTCTTAATATTCACATATTTTATCAATTTAGTCATTATTTTAATTCAATTAAATAAATTTAATCCTCTAATTCGAAGGTGCCACGTGTCACTATGTGATTATAAGTTAAATTTAATTAATTTAATATATATGTAAAATACAATTTATTTATTATATTTTTTTAATTAATTTAATATATATGTGTGTGTGAAATACTATTAGCTTGGCCTTGTGGCAAAGGCTTGCCCAGGGAATCGAATCCCTCCCCACCCCATAAGCTGCTTTGTGTGTTAAATTCTGGCATTGGTCATACTATTAGTATATGTATTATTGTATATCTCTTAACACAAACGATGGTGTTAGCTTAGTGACTCCACCCTGTATCTTTCATTTGCGTGACTCAGGTTTGAGTTTGCCCAAGACCCAAATTTTACTTCTTTGTAACTTAATTTTCTTCTAATTAGGAGGTGACATGTGTCACCAATAACACATATCATGATCATGTGTTAACACATGTCAGATCCTGATTAAATGATTAATTTATTAAATTTTATTTAATTTAGGACCAAATTGATAGTATATATAAATAATTAGGTGGTAACACGTGTCACCAATGACACGTGTCATGATCATGTGCTAACACATGTCAGATCCTAATTAAATGATTAATTTATTAAAATTTTTTTAATTTAGGACCAAATTGATTATATAAATAATAAAGACAGAATGTATAATAATGCCAATTCCTTTTAACTGCCACATCATCATTTTTATTAATTGGTAACGACTAGTGGCTTAGTTGAAACAATTAAATAATTATGTGGTATGATTGTTAAATTTAAAAGATCGATGACAAAAGTAAAAAGGGCTAGATAGTTAAGTTATCAATCGAGTAGTTTACACTTTTATTTATACGTCAAAATAACATTTTATAAATTTAAAATTCGAATTATTTTCAACATCTTCTATATCCTAACTACTTTTTTTAATTAAAAAATTTCTTCAACAGATAAGAATTATACTATTATATTTATATAAAAAAATATGTATCACATGAAATAAGATAAAATTAAATAATAATAAATTTGACATAATTGAATTTAATTTAAGTATTTTGGAATTTAGGGTTTAGAATAAAATTGAATTACTTTGGAAATTGGGGTTTAGAATGAAATTGATGACTGTTTTGCAAGTTTTAAAAGTTAGGGGACCTAAATTCAAGTGACTGAAAAGTTCAATGACCATTTATATAATTTATCCTAATTTTCTAACTGTGGTTTAAGTGGGGGACCATATTGTAAACGGAATAAATGTTGGGAGACTGTATTGCAAGTTTTAAATGTTGGGGGATCTAAATGCAAGCTTCAGAAATGTTCAGTGACCATTACTATACTTTACCCAAATTTTAAATACAAGTAAACAAAAATGGCAAGACGAGTGTTAGAGATAGCAAATAAAAGGGTATTGTCAAAATTGAAGATAATTACACGGGTGACCACCGATTATGGTCATAAATCATTTTGAGCACTAAGGTTGGAAATGATCAAATAGATTACTCAACTATTTAAATGGTTCATTCAAGTCACTTTTGTTAATTTTTAACAGATGTGATGATGTGATAATTAATAAAATTGACATAATTATATATTTGGTTCTTAATATTCACATATTTTATCAATTTAGTCATTATTTTAATTCAATTAAATAAATTTAATCCTCTAATTCGAAGGTGCCACATGTCACTATGTGATTAGAAGTTAAATTTAATTAATTTAATATATATGTAAAATACAATTTATTTATTATATTTTTTTAATTAATTTAATATATATGTGTGTGTGAAATACTATTAGCTTGGCCTTGTGGCAAAGGCTTGCCCAGGGAATCGAATCCCTCCCCACCCCATAAGCTGCTTTGTGTGTTTAATTTGTTTTCCCTTTACACAGGTGGTGAACATGTCACCACCTGATTCGTGGGAAAATTATTTAATTAAAATATTAAAATAAATTAAATTCAATCTCCAATCGTATAATGACATGTGACACATCCAGATTGGATGATTAAATTTATTTAATCAAATTAATATAGTGACTAAATTGATAGAATATGTGAATATAAAAGATAAAATATATAATTATGCCAATTTTATTAACTGTCACGTACCACTTCTATTAAAAATTAACGTATAGTGGCTTGAATGAACCATTTAAATAGTTGAGTGGTCTGTTTGATTGTTTCTAAACGTTGGTTGTCAAAATGATTTATGACAATAGTTTGGTGGTAACTCGTGTAATTTACCCCAGTGGTTAATACAGAGAGAGAGAGAGAGGGGCACATGCATTGCCCACCATTAACGCTCGTCTCTCAATCCACACCCTCTCTTCCCACAATCCTCTGCAAAGTTACTCCTTGTTGTTGTTGTTGGTGTTGTAGGTGAGTGGAGATTTCCAGAGAGAGGAAGTGAAAAAAGAAAAAGTAAAGAACCCAAGGCAATCAGACAGAAAGAGAGAGGTAGAAATATTGTTGGGTATTTTCCCTTTTTTTCCCCAGATGCACTTTCAATGGGGAAAAATGAGGACCGAAGTCTGCAGCAACAAAGAGAGCAGGGTCTTGAATCAGGGAACAATGAAGGGCACTTATGTGGGAGATGTTGGCGGGTATTGTCGAGCCTTTCTAATGAGTTCAGTTTCAGATGTGTTTTTGTCTTGTTCCTCAGCTTGTCGGTTTTGTTGCCTGGGATCTTCTGGATCCTTCCTATACGATCAGTGAATTCTGGGTTCGATGCTAAGCAAGCTATTAAGCTTAGTAGTAAGGCTTCTTTTCAAACTTAGTTTTTCATCTTCTTCGTGTAATTAGGGCTTAATTCTGGGTTTGTCTGATGTCTCTGGTAAATAGATTTTTTGTTTTTTCATTGCATTTTTTTGCTTAATTTAGATCCTCGATTGTTTAGAGCTATTGGGTATTTCCCTGATTGATCTATTATTTACCTTGTAATTATATTGCAATCAGGATTCTTTGATGGCCCTTGTTGTAAATTGATACCTGATACTTTGTTTACCCTTTGGAGCTTGTGAATTCATAGATTCAAAATTTATTTTAAATTTGGAATTTTGGTGTTTTAGAATGACATTCAGGTGGGGAAATTGCTGTATTTATGATAAAATGTGGTTCCAATTATAATTGTATCATAGGAAGTGATTGTTTTCCTATAGTTAGAGTATTTCTCTTTTTAGCAAAAGAAGTGAACACTTAATGGTTTGATTCAATGCTTTCCTCCCCCTTATTTCTTGTAAATAAAGATGTCAAATTTGTGAGACAAGGGCTATGTTTTATTGTTTTTCATACTTTAAATTGATAACCGGTTGATCGGCTTAGTAACTGGTCATTTGATTTGTTTCTTAATTGATTCCAACCGTCTTCCATGACTTGCGATAATTTCCCGTAAGTTATTGATTCCAAGCTTCTTCTCAAGTAATTTTCCTTGTTTCTTGCTTATATATTCATTTACTCTTTGCAGCTCCGATTCATGCATGTTTTACCCTTCAGAAACCAGTTTCGGAGCTTGTTCAGCATATTGAACAGTTAGAGTATGATATCTATGAAGAAATCTGTGTTCCGCAAACCAAGGTTCTACTCTCAACTTCTTCTATCACATTACTTATTTACCTCTATATATTATTGAAAATTTGATCTAAAAGCTACTCATTTGACAGATAGCTATCCTATCCATTCACCATTCGGGTGTTAACTCTACTAAAGTGGTATTTGGTGTTTTATCTGATCCCGTAAAGAGTCCGATAAGTCCAGTACACCTTAGTGTGCTGAAATCGTCGTTGGTTGAGCTGTTCCTTCGACAATCCAATCTGACTTTGACGACATCAATTTTTGGGCATCCTTCTGATTTTGAGATCTTGAAGTTTCCCGGGGACATCACTGTAATCCCTGTACAATCTGCTTCCATCTTTCAGATAACCCAGTTTCTGTTTAATTTTACTTTGTATAACTCGATATCTGAAATAGATGACAAATGCGTTGAGTTGAAGGATCAGCTTAAGTATGGACTACGCCTGAGGTCTTATGAGGTACGACTTAAGCTGTATAACAATTTCACCAATGCTTTTGTTTTTGGGTGAATCTATGGTAGCCTTATAACCCTAGTTTAGGAAATTAGGGCCTTGAAGTTTCATCATCGCATTGGAATGGAAATTCTGGGTTGTGGGTTGAGGGAATAGTAGGTTATTTGCCGTATGGATTTGTATCCTTTGACGCCTTGAAATTTGGTTCCTATTTGTTGGTTGTGTTTATAATTATTTTGAGTTGTTCGTTGCAGAATTTGTTTGTGCAATTAACAAACCAAAATGGCTCCACTACGTCGTCACCAGTCATAGTTCAGGCTTCAGTGATTTCTGATAATTATGGTAACCTTCTGCCTCAGAGATTAAAGCAGTTGGCTCAAATCATTACTAACTCTCCTGCAAGGAATCTTGGTCTCAATAACTCGGTCTTCGGTAAAGTTAAAAGCATTAGTTTATCATCTTGTTTGAAGGGTACACTTCACGGTACCCCTCCTACTCCTTCACCGGTTTTGGCTCCAGGGCCATCGATTTCACCGCGTTCCAAGGCTGTACCACCTCAGGTGCCAGCATTGTCACCCAATATTCATCATTTTCCACCCTGTCCTAATTGCAATGCTGTTTCTCCATCTGCTCATAGTCCCCTGCATTCACTGGATCCTAGAACCGTCCCGTCTCTTCCCCCTTCAATTTCACCTGCATCCTCTAGTGTAGTGACTCCTGCCCCGCCCCCTTGTCCGTATTCTCGTCCTGCAAGCCCTCCATTAAGATCTCATTCCAACGTAATTCCTAAGCACCCACCAGTAATTAGTAGTCCCCAGTCACAGTTTCCCCCAAGTCTACCACCATTAGCTTCAGTGTCTTATGGATCCCGTCCCGGCCAAGGTATGGAGCGTACAAAAGGACCAGTTTCTGCACCAGTAGCTAAGCCTCCATCTGCGCAATCTCCGTCATGTAAGCATCTATGATAAGCAAACTATGTTATGCTGCTTAAGCTCTGTTTTCCGTTTTATAAAGAATTGTATTACTTAATACATATTTGTTCAAGCTTGAAGGTCGTATTGCCGTATCAAAGTTTTCAGCATTCATCAACATTCTTCCAGCTTGCATCTATATATAGCTTGTTAATGGTGGTTTCAACCATAGAAATGCCAATTGGACATGCTCACATGCATTTGTTTTTATCATTCTTCAATTATAGCTAATTGTAACGATTGTTTTTGTGATCGTTGTCCTGCAGCCATAGCAGTACGTGTTTTCCCCGAGGGATTCTGTTTACTAGGAGTTTCGGGATTCTTAATCTTCCATCTCCTTTTATGATCGAATAGATCCATCGTGCCATACCACCCCGAGTTCCAAAAAGACTGCCAGGTGATGTTCATTTCCAATTTTGATATGGCAAGGACAGTAGAACCACCTGTGAATAACACACCAAAAAGCGTCCGAGTTTTTCATTTTCCTTCAGTCTATGCAATCAATATATACATATTCGAACAAGATAGAAAGATGAACTGCTGGTCAAAGCCAGAAAGTTGGCAGGCCATTCATCTTGCTTCGGATACGATGTCATCACGCAAGAGAAACGTGGGATGTTTTTCCCCAAGGGAATAACTCCTAGAGATGGTTTGACTACTTAAGAAGCCGGCATACCGTCTCCGATATCGATTTAAGTGTAAAGATTATGAAGTTTCATTTTGAGCAACTACAATGTAGGCGAAATGTAAAAGACTAGTGTTTTATAATAACGAGGGATAGATAAGAGAGAGAGTATATACTTGTATTGAATTGAGCATGTTGATTTGATTCTTGTAATGAATGGAATTCTTAAATGGGAGGATCAAATTACAAGTCGATGAACCTAGAATGTATGGTTCAGGTCAATGCTGGCCTTAGCTTAATATTTCCAGACAGGTCCATGCAGCCAGGACACAGGTGTAAATGAACTGAACTTAGATTGACTGAATAAAGTTGTGTTTGTGTCCGTTTTATTTATTTTTAAATGTGTTAATGTTCGTTCATTTAATGATTGTGAACATGTTTGTTTAACGTTCGTGAATATGTTCATCTAATGTTCGGCAACCAACATTTTTTATATCTTTTAATTTGCCAGCCAAAGGAAAATGGTGAAATTACTTCACTAGTTCTCAAGTTTTTTAGGCTTTACAATTTAAAATCTAAAGTCTACCTTATATTTAATTGGCTTAATTATAAAATAAAATTATACTGTTTTTCCTCAATTAGTGCCCAAATTTTTTTTAAACATTAAGGTGTCTTATAAATGTTATCACTTTAAGTGTCTCGGTCCTAACAGCCGTTAAAAAAGCTCGATAAGTGACACATGTCATTATCTAGTAATTTTGAAAATTTTATTCTTTAAAAAAAGTTTAAAATGTTTTATTTTCGAAAAAACCTCAATTCTATCTAAAATACTGAAAAAGCCCCAATTTTCAAAAATGCCCCCAAAAAAACCCCAATGGTTCATTGGAGTTCACCGACGGCTACAAGGAGACGACATTGACAATGGGTGGCCGAACAACAAACACCCAGATCGGCGACAAAGGGTGAGAATCTGTAGCAAAGGGCAATGCCGTCACCGTCACTTCTCCTTTGTGTTTCTCTTGCATCGTGGCAACATCGGCCATGACCTTTGTCGCATTATCGAAGCCCATCCATCAATCATCAAATTTCAGTTCCGGCCAACCCTTTGTCACCTACGAAATAGGAAATTGGGTTTTTGGTGACGTTTGGTTAGTTGGAATGTTTATAAGAGAATTAAAATCTGTAAAGGAATTAGAATATGTAGGAATTGAAATCCAATTCCATATTATGTTTGGTTCGCAGACATATCAGATGAATTTGATTTCAGTAATGTAAAATAATATATTTGTCATTCTTATTTTTCTCTCTTTATTTTAGATTATTTTACAATTTACATGTAATAATATATTATAAAAAATTAAAAAAATATTAAATTTTTATTTTATTGATTGATTATTCATTTCAATAAATTATAAAAATCATGTTAATAAAAATTATAAGTTAAAATCATCGCAATTAAAATATGTTAATAAGTTACCAAAAGATAGAGCAATATTTCGATACATTCCAATCGGAGTATGTTAATTAGTTAAAAAAATACCAAAAAATATTTTTATTCAATAATTAGTTACCAAAAAATATACCAAAAACTATTTTTATTCAATATATGAATTAGAAACTCGACCCGACACGACTCAAAATAATAAAAAAATTATTTTTATTCAATAAAAACATTGACTTAATTGAAAAAAATTATATATAGAGGGGTATTATTATAATTATTCCTAAATATATAAGGTAAAATTATATATTTTTTTCGGGTCGGTCCGGTTTTTTTCACCCTAAACCCGACCCGACCTGACCCGAATATCACACTTAAAAAAACCCGATCCGACTCGACCCGAATATCACACTTAAAAAACCCGACCTGAACAAAATAAAGTTTCATCCGACCCGACCCTAATATATGAATTAGAAATCCGACCCGACCCAAAATAATAAAAAATTATTTTTATTTAATAAAAATAGTGACTTAATCCGACCCGAACCGAATTATATATTTTCGGGTCGGTCCGGTTGTTTTCACCCTAAACCCGACCCGAATATCACTCTTAAAAAACCCGACCTGAACAAAATAAAGTTTCATCCGACCCGACCAGAATATATGAATTAGAAATCCGACCCAACCCGACCCGAAATAATAAAAAAATATTTTTATTTAATAAAAACAGTGATTTAATCTGACCCGACCCGAATTATATATATTTTCGAGTCGGTCCGGTTTTTTTCACCCTAAACCCGACCCGTCCCGAATATCACACTTAAAAAAACCCGACCCGACTCGACCCGAATATCACACTTAAAAACCCGACCCGACCCGAACAAAATAAAGTTTCATCCGACCCGACCCGAAATAATAAAAAAATATTTTTATTTAATAAAAACAGTGACTTAATCCGACCTGATCTGAATTATATATATTTTCGGGTCGGTCCGATTTTTTTCACCCTAAACCCGAACCCGACCCGACCCGAATATCACACTTAAAAAAACCCGATCCGACCTGACCAAAATAAAGTTTCACCAGACTCGACCCGAATATATGAATTAGAAACCCGACCCGAAATAATAAAAAAATATTTTTATTTAATATATGAATAAGTTACCAAATGATTGATGAGGGTAGTATGATCAAATTTCAATTCTCTCCAACAAATGAATTGAATTCCATCTATTTTTGGATGAAATTCACTTTCCCTCATTTGATGGAATTAAATTCCACCAGGGATTCCAATTCCCTTGCAAAACTTGAACCAAACATGGAAAAGTGGTGGAATTGAATTCCAATTCCCACCAATTCCAAGTGATTACATCTAACCAAACGCCATCTTAGAGTTTTTATGAATTGTGGGGTATTTTTGTAAAATAGAAAAGTTTAAGTTTTTTTTAAATATAACAATATTTTAAAGTTATTTTAAATTAAAATTTTCAAATTTACTAGATTATGATACATGTCGCCGTTACGTCCTTAGCACATAAAATGATAATATTTGTAGTGTTAGACACCTCGATGATTCAAAAAAAAAAGTTTAGATATCTATTTAGAAAAAATGATATAGTTTGAACATTTATTTTATAATTAAGCCTATCTACTTTAATCTCAACTTTCACCGATATTTAAAACGTAAAATAAAATAAAATAAAAGGAAAATCAAGTAAATGAACTTATAAAAGATCTCATAAACGAGTTGATAAACTAACTAGTTTATGAACATAAACGAACTAAACAGTTATATTTATGTTCATTTATTTACTAAACGAATATAAGTTTTCTGTTTGTATAAACGAAAGTTATATTTTCTGTTTATATTCTTTTATACAAACTGTTGGTCGAATGTTAGGTTTATTTACACCCGTACAAGCAAGCAACAGACAGCACAGCTTCCCTTGTGTTATCAGCTAACTGTGTGCATCAAAAAGCCTGCAGATCAGCATAAGTTAGTCTTTGAAGCTAGGCAGTTTACACTGATAATTGAGGGTTCCTTGTGGGAGGAGCGGAGGAGGAACCCTATGGCCGAGCCGGCGGCGTAGAGAAGCTGCCGGGTACTTTGTGAATAAATACATGAATATATCAGTTGTGTGTTCTATGAAACTATGATTAAACACGAAACCATGAATATTTACATGAACATAACACCCATTTTGTCTTCATGTGGTGAGAAAACTGCAGATACATAAACACAAGTAAGAAATTTGCTAGCAACAACAAGAATGATGAAACCATGAAACAACTTGATCTCCAATGGAATTTTGTTTTTTTCTTTGCCGAAGGTGAATTGGAACATGTTGCAGAACAGACACGAAAGGAAAAGAACAGTAACAACATACCTGACAAGGCTCCAATATATTGTCATTTTCCCATAAATATTTTTTCTTGAAAGTATAACATATACATACCTGCCATCCAAAGTGTTGGAAAACATTACCAGCGGTTGAAGGCGGGTGATTTCTTGACAGAAGCTATAGAATGAGCCAAGATGGCCACCAGGAGCTAGCTGTGGTAAAATCATAGCAGCTGTGTTACAGAATTGCTATATAAATGTATGTATGTGTGCATGCATGGATTAATTACTCATAAATGTTAATAGTATACATTCATGCATATATACATATATATATATATATATGTATGTAAACCATAAGCAAGGAGAAGATTAAGCTCTGGCGATATATCCTACCCCCGCGGGAGAGATACCGGTATGTCCAATGAGAGAATGCCTGAAGTGGCCCCGAAGAGAGGAACCGAGCTCGTAACCGGGTCAGTCCATTGGCAAGATCGTCGACAACGAAACCGATGTCCCGGAAAAACATTTCAACGGTTTGATCATTGTTGTTGTATGCGGCGGCAGTGTCAACCGTGTCATTATCGTCATTGATCTCGGAGCGACAAACGGGGCAGGTGTTGTGAATGCTCAGCCAAGGCACAATGCAATCAGAGTGATACAAATGGTTGCACGGCAGCTCTTTTGCTTCGCCATCGACCACGAATTCCTCCTTGCAAACGGGACAATGCGCCGCATGGATCAGATGGTTTTCCGTGATTTTCACCATCGGCAATGCCTCGATGGCCGAAGCAGCTGCCGGTGGAGGCACTGGCCTGTCTGTCTCGAAGCCATCTAACTCATTGCCTGTATCTTCAAGTGCATCAACAGCACTCGGCTGCTGTCGAGGTCGTTCGACGAGAGTGATAATCATAAAAGGGTCGAGGCCATGATCGGCTCGAAGCCTAGGCCTTATGACATCAAGCTCGTGACTAAGTTGACGACAACAATGGGAACAAAAACTTCCAAAAGGGTTTGAATCGGTGAACCTTATGGTTCGTTGGCAACGGAGACACCTGAAGTAATGATAAGTTCTCATCGTTAGGACTCCACTGACATTAACACGAGGACGAAGATGGCTGCTTAAAGACATGTTTTTTTTTTATGAAAATGGGGATTAATTGTGTGTTTTTAGAAATGCTTTTTTATTTTCCTCTTCAGATCATGGAAGAAGAATTCACAGCTTATTATATACGTGAAAAGGAGAGAAGAGAATAGCTTTGAGACATAAAATGATAACATTTGTAGTGTTAGACACCTCGATGATTCAAAAAAAAAAGTTTAGGTACCTATTTAGAAAAAACGATATAGTTTGAGCATTTATTTTATAATTAAGCCTATCTACTTTAATCTCAACTTTCACCAATATTTAAAACGTAAAAAAAATAAAAATAAAATGAGAATCAAGTAAATGAACTTATAAAAGATCTCATAAATGAGATGATAAACTAGCTAGTTCATGAACATAAACGAACTAAACAGTTATACTTATGTTCATTTATTTACTAAACGAATATAAGTTTTCTGTTTGTATAAACGAAAGTTATATTTTCTGTTTATATTCTTTTATACAAACTGTTGGTCGAATGTTAGGTTTATTTACACCCCTACAAGCAAGCAACAGACAGCACAGCTTCCCTTGTGTTATCAGCTAGCTGTGTGCATCAAAAAGCCTGCAGATCAGCATAAGTTAGTCTTTGAAGCTAGGCAGTTTACACTGATAATTGAGGGTTCCTTGTGGGAGGAGCGGAGGAGGAACCCTATGGCTGAGCCGGCGGCGTAGAGAATCTGCCGGGTACTTTGTGAATAAATACATGAATATATCAGTTGTGTGTTCTATGAAACTATGATTAAACACGAAACCATGAATATTTACATGAACATAACACCCATTTTGTCTTCATGTGGTGAGAAAACTGCAGATACATAAGAACACAAGTAAGAAAATTTGCTAGCAACAACAAGAATGATGAAACCATGAAACAACTTGATCTCCAATGGAATTTTGTTTTTTTCTTTGCCGAAGGTGAATTGGAACATGTTGCAGAACAGACACGAAAGGAAAAGAACAGTAACAACATACCTGACAAGGCTCCAATATATTGTAATTTTCCCATAAATATTTTTTCTTGAAAGTATAACATATACATACCTGCCTTCCAAAGTGTTGGAAAACATTACCAGCGGTTGCAGGCGGGTGATTTCTTGACAGAAGCTATAGAATGAGCCAAGATGGCCACCAGGAGCTAGCTGTGGTAAAAATCATAGCAGCTGTGTTACAGAATTGCTATATAAATGTATGTATGTGTGCATGCATGGATTAATTACTCATAAATGTTAATAGTATACATTCATGCATATATACATATATATATATGTATGTAAACCATAAACAAGGAGAAGATTAAGCTCTGGCGATATATCCTACCCCCGCGGGAGAGATACCGGTATGTCCAATGAGAGAATGCCTGAAGAGGCCCCGAAGAGAGGAACCGAGCTCGTAACCGGGTCAGTCCATTGGCAAGATCGTCGACAACGAAACCGATGTCCCGGAAAAACATTTCAACGGTTTGATCATTGTTGTTGTATGCGGCGGCAGTGTCAACCGTGTCATTATCGTCATTGATCTCGGAGCGACAAACGGGGCAGGTGTTGTGAATGCTCAGCCAAGGCACAATGCAATCAGAGTGATACAAATGGTTGCACGGCAGCTCTTTTGCTTCGCCATCGACCACGAATTCCTCCTTGCAAACGGGGCAATGCGCCGCATGGATCAGATGGTTTTCCGTGATTTTCACCATCGGCAATGCCTCGATGGCCGAAGCAGCTGCCGGTGGAGGCACTGGCCTGTCTGTCTCGAAGCCATCTAACTCATTGCCTGTATCTTCAAGTGCATCAACAGCACTCGGCTGCTGTCGAGGTCGTTCGACGAGAGTGATAATCATAAAAGGGTCGAGGCCATGATCGGCTCGAAGCCTAGGCCTTATGACATCAAGCTCGTGACTAAGTTGACGACAACAATGGGAACAAAAACTTCCAAAAGGGTTTGAATCGGTGAACCTTATGGTTCGTTGGCAACGGAGACACCTGAAGTAATGATAAGTTCTCATCGTTAGGACTCCACTGACATTAACACGAGGACGAAGATGGCTGCTTAAAGACATGTTTTTTTTATGAAAATGGGGATTAATTGTGTGTTTTTAGAAATGCTTTTTTATTTTCCTCTTCAGATCATGGAAGAAGAATTCACAGCTTATTATATACGTGAAAAGGAGAGAAGAGAATAGCTTTGAGACATGCAGCAAGGGATTCCATTTCTCATCTAACATGTTTCTGTCCTTTCCTGGATATGTGTTCTTAATTTCCCCAGTTTTTATCATATCTTGTAGGGAAAGCAAAGGATGAATTGAATTAATGGGTTTCTATATATATATAGAAATAACTAATTTTATTTAAACAGTAAACTACTTCAATTACCACTCACTTTTAAGCTCGGGTTTATTTATTCAATTTTATCAATTTTAACACTGACGTTTAAGTTTAATTGTAATTATGTCACCCTGCCGTTAATGGCTTAACGGCATGATGACATGGCATCTCCGTGCCGTGTTGTTGTTGACGTGACTCCCTCACTAAAATAACGTTGTTCTGACGTAACTGTTTTGATACTCAAATGAAAAATTGCTTTTTATAAGATTCGAATTGAGGTTTTTCATGAACAAAAATAAAAAAAACCCAACCACCAAACTAACTTGTGAACTTATTATATTCTTAACAAATCTAATATAAAACTTCCCAGCCAAACAATATCTTTCAAACAATAACGTCGAGTATCAACTGATCGAGTCGGGATAGGAGCTTGTTCACCCATAGCAACAGCCAAGAATTTACATTGAAACAGAGCAACCATCTTTCTTCTTCCTTGTTCACCCATTGCTAAAAGCTCGAGTTTCCCAGTAAAGCAAAGAGACTAAAGAACAAAAAGTGGATACTTTCTAGTTGACAAAGGTGGGATTAGGGATGGCAAACAGGCGGGGTGAGTGTGGATATCTCTTTCCCAACCTCATATCCACATAATATTTTTGTACTCACTACCTACTCATTACCCAAGACGGGTAAAAATTTTAAATTCATATCCGCCCACACTAATACATTATCAAATCCATCGCTACACCCATTACCCAACTAGATACCGACTATCCATCTCGTACCTGTCTGTACCTAGGGATGTTTAAATTTTCGAACTAATTCGGTTAACCGACCGAACCAAGTTAGTTCGGTTAACGGTTAAGAAAATTTTTAGAATTCGGTTAAAGGTTAATTCGGTTTGAAATCGGTTAATTAACTGAATTAACCCTTAAATATTTTTTATTATTTTTTTCACCCCATAATATGCTGCCTCCCACTTCCTGCTATTCGGTTACCAATTATTTTATGTCTTGATTTGTGTAAGGTATGGGCACGTGCATGGGCAGGTGGAGCACGCGTTTGACATCATAGGAACTTACAACCATTTCTTGAATGTGTAATTCATTAATCTAAACTTTCTGATCTTCCCATCATGCATAGTAGATATATTTGCATATAATTTCCCTAATGCATCCAAAAGATCAAATAGTGAATGATAGTAGTTCTTAGAATTTCTCTGAAGTGGGAAAGATAAAAGATACAGTGCTACAAACATTTCCAACCAGCAGCAGAGTGAACCTTCCTCACCAACCTTGCCACTGCATTAGCCTAATCTCGGTCGCCACCCAGATTTATGCCATCTCCGATCACAACTTTCTTGCCTTCATCATCCACTTCATGTTCAAGAGGCTTGTGCAGTAAGTCCTGCACAAAGGAGCTAGCTATCTTCCTGATTGTAGCATAAAAAAAATCAAGCATTTCATCTAGCAATACTGCAATAGTAGCTGTCGAGTTGCAGTTAGCACAACCTTCATGCACCATTTATTTTGTAGAATTTCAAATTTGTTGGTTTGTTTGAACTAAATTGATAGATATAAATATCTTATTTTAATATAATGTTTAAATCAAATTAATTAGATATTGTAAACTGTTTTTTAATTAAAAAAATATTAAATTCGAAAATTCTAAAAAATTTCGGTTAATTCGAAAATTAACCGAAATTTATTCGGTTCGGTTAATATTTTCGAAAAAAAGTTCGGTTCGGTTAACGATTAAAGAAAAAAAAGTTCGGTTAATTCGATTAATGGTAGTTCGGTCGGTTCGGCCATCGAATTAACCGAATGAACAACCCTATCTGTACCCGCTCATACCCACCTGACAGCTACCTTACGAACTACATAAGCAACAAAATATAAAACAAACACGTCCATTAAAAACATAATAAAATAAACCAATGATTATCTGAGTTAAGGATTAACATAGATTTTAAAATAAACTAAAGTCTTAAACATAAAACACCGTAAATAAAAGACATAATTAAAGTTTAGAAACATAAGTGACAAACACACAATATTTTTGTTCTTTGGCACAACATTCTCAAATTTCAGGAAATATTTGTCACGTCTGTTACTTCAATATAACAATCATCATTTTCTATGTCCTTCAATTGAGAACGCTCCAATTAAATTCACCAGTACCTACATTGAAAACCCAGAATTTAGATGAAAAAATATATACAGATTTAGAAGGAAAAAAATGTATATCTTTTGTTTTATTTGAAGGAATGTGATGTACTTTAAATTTACTTTAAAATGAATATGCGAAGAAAAACTTACAAGAGAAGACAAAGGTAGAAAGAAAAGCACGAACGGAGGCGACAATCACTAGTCCGATAAAGAAAAATTGATTCTAAAGATGAAAAACTGACTTTAAAATAATGTATACATTTGGTTAAATAATAAGTCATATTCTATAAAATTTTAAGATTTATTAATTTGTCTATGAAATTATACCTAAATTCATAATGGTCTAAAATTTATACAGTAGGTAATTAATCGGGCGAGCGGATTCGAGACAGGAGGATGCGGGGCAGATAAGGTCTTAAATCTATCACCTACTCACTACCGACGGTGGGTATGACTTTTACATCCACACCTGCCCACTACCCACTAAACTCATACCCATCTTTGTCCCAATTGAAATAGGTACGGTACAAAATTCACGAAATTATACTCATCTACCCTCCTAGGTGAGATTTTCGTGGGACACAAATCGTGAAAGCTTTTAATGGCGAAAGTATCAGTGTCAAAGATTTATATATAAAAAAATGAAATCAATAGTTTGATTTGAAAAAGAAGAAAAAGATCGGAAAGAAAGATAAAAGACTTATTGGATTCTTGTTTCTAAATCCACTTTCTTTTATTGCTTGCTTCTCTGTGTTTCTCTCGTTGATGATGGGGTTTACTTTTTCATCATTTTGGCTTGTAAGGAAGTTTTATCATATATATTAATTTTGTTAAAAATATAATAAGTTATTAAGTAATTTTTCAATCAAATAACTAACAAAACGATATTGTTTTGGGTTTTTTGAGCATCAAAATAGTTGTGTCGAAATGATGTTGTTTTAGTGAGGGAACCACGTCAGCAACATCACCATGTCATCATATCGTTAAGTCATTAACGGTAGGATGACATAATTGTAGTTAAACTTAAACGTCAGAGTTAAAATTGACAAAATTAAAACGTCAGTGGCATAAAAGAGCCTAAACTTAGATGTAAATGGTATTTGAAGTAGTTTACCCTTATTTAAAATAAGAAATATCCTAAATTATAATAAAAATTTATAATAATAATAATAATAATAATAATAATAATAATAGTAAATTAAGTATATAATTAAGATAATTTCTTATAATAATTGAAACAAAACTAGCAACTTAAAATCATATAAGGATCATACAAGGAAATAATTAAACCTAACTAAGAAACTCAAACAAAGATAGTTATAAACAGATTTGACCGCATTGACAAATGAACCACAAAAGAGGACCAAGCTATTGAAGGACCATCGAAAAACCGTAAATCAGATTCGAGTGACGTGAAAAACTATCGGCCACGACCGCATAACTGGTATCGAAATTCATTCCTAGGGTCCAAAGCAGGGAAGATTAACAATATAACAAATAAGCAAGATTTTGATTAGTCGTGACGATGTCAAATCAATCATTAGAAAAAGATAAGTGAAAAAACGGTTAATCGATCGAAAATGAGACAAAAGACAAATGAAAACATGTTGTGCTGATGAAACATAGTGTATCTCTTATCTTCTTTGGAAGTAAAAAAGGGATAATTTTATCTCAAATGTTTTTTTTTTTAATTTTATACGGTTTGAATACATATATTATTTATACACGTTTTCTAATAAAATAAGTTCCAAATTAATAGTAGAAAATAAATATTAAAGTATACATTGGAACATATTTTATATCATCATTTTCAACATAAAATATCGTTACATTTTTATTTATTTATACATGGTGTTAATATTATATTAACACTTTAGCATATAAAATATGATATGCCACCGATAAATATTAATTATTAATTAATTAATAATTTTTATATAATAAAGAGATTATCTTTATCTAAAATAAAATGTTCATATCTAAAATACTTAAAAAATAAGAACAAAAATATTATCGGTCTAGTATTATTTTAAAATATAACGTTAAATATGATTTTAAAAACAAAAAATAATTGAACGACCAAAACAGAACTACAAAAATATACGAGTGACTAAATACATAGTTCATCATTTTATTTATTACATTAGATCAAATGATGTGATTATCAATAAAAATGAAATAATTTATTTTACATTTTCCATTGCGTGTTTCAATAAAATTACAGTTCTCAGCGATTAAAGAAGTCGTTATTGTTCGTGACACTGTTTTATAACAAAAAGTAAATATAATTTTAAAGAAAAAAAATACATGTGACACCACACAAAAGTATCTCTGTGTCAATGATATCTTTGTATGGTATCACAAGATAATAAAATTATACATAGAATTGATGTGTGACAACACAACAATGTCACGCGACATTTTTATGTGACATTATTTGTCAATAAAAAATAAATATTTTGATAAAGCTAAAAGTCAGACCATCAGCAAATTATATAACATAAGGTGCAGGGGTACTTACAAGTAGGTTTTTTCCTTTCAAAATATGATGTCGGTTTGTTTAGATTGAGCTTTGATGTCTTTCAGTTTCTTCAAAATGTTGGTGAAGTAATCCTGCAGATACTTCTCCAGTGTAACTATATCCTTCGAGTCGACACCGAGGAGATTGTACGTCTCCGTCATCGGTGCCGAGAAAACCGTGTCGCTCGTGAGAACCTGACAATGTGCACGGCATTAGTATCCTTGAAAAGGATCTAGAGAACGATGATGACAAGTATAACCATCTGACACCGGGATAATGCCGAGCAGACTAGAGAAGAGACCACTTATTTACCTCTGAAAATGCCAACCGATCAGCGACGTCGTTCGTCCACTCGAATAACCGAGTCAGCTGCCGTGTGAATCTTAAGATGGTGACCGGAACCGTGGTAACGTTTGCATCTTGCCCTGCGAGCCTCTCGCATAATGCTATCACCTTAAGTATAGGAAAATTTAACACACAATAAATCAGTGGCTCCTTTTTCCGAGAGTTCCATATGAGCTCTTAGGAATGGCAATATGTTAACATGATAAGTCAATATCCCAAGGATATTAATGATATGAAAGCTAAAGCTGCACTATCTTTGAGAATAATCGCCCGAATCGTCACCGGTGGCGAACGAGCAGCCACAATACACGCTTACATACCTCTTGGGTTGTCCAAGCACGAGGACCAGCAAACGTGAGAAGCTTGCCGGTAACTTTCTCGTTGCGCAAAGCTATAAACGTCAACCGAGCAATATCCTAAAACCAAAAGAAAACCAGAATAAATACAGAAATCCCACGATTGATAGCAACAATCATGCCATATATACACGAAACCAATCCGAAAAACAATTTAAGCATGTGCAACCTGTGTGTCCATGTAGGCAATTCTAGTCGGAGCATCTGTCCCCCATACGGACTTCTCTTCCAGTATAGGTACTGCATATTGGCCGATAAGCCCCTGACAAATTGGCAACAACCATTTACAACAACACAGCTTAAATACGAAAAACAAACGACTTTCAAACTTCAAACACATACATTAACTCAATCATACTGGTTCTTCCAAGATATCATGTTCACTAGCAACATTTTTGCTAATGATTTTGGAAACATGTATATATACACATACAAATACATACTATCGGCAAAGATCGAGTTTTAGATGACATTTACTTGCATGAAACCGCAAAGCCGGATCGTGATGTGGGGTAAGCCGGAGTCCTGAAGGAACTTTTCGGTGCAATACTTGATCTCCATTAGTGGAACTTCGGGATGCTTATCACAATTGTGAATGGAAAAGAACACATATTTCTGAATCCCCATTGCTTTTGCACATTGTATAAGAGCAACTTTTCCTTCCCAATCTACCTAAACACAACACATGAAAATTAGATAACCTTAGATTTTAGCAACAACAAAAGAAAAAAAAAACACAGCAAGATTAAGCATAATTATTCAACAATACCGTCTTGATAGGCTCTTCAGGACGGCCCGTGGCACAATCGATAACAGTATGGACACCGACCAATGTTGCAGGTATTGTCTCTGGTTTACCAAGGTCTGCCTGTTCAAAAGTATACAATGAAGGGCAAGTCTTAGAAAGGGTGAAAGCAATAAATTTGGGTAAATTGAAGTATAAATTTTCGAAGAGCATTGGACAACTGACATGTGAATTTACTATACGTTGTAATTTTCAGAAACAACAGAAAATTTTCACATGATTACTTGAACAGAAACTAGTAATGTCATCAATTTGGAGCTCCTAATAGGGTTATAGATTATAAAATGGAGAGACTAAATTATGAGAGATTAAAGTACATGGACTAAATTTATAATTTCAAAATAATAGAGGGATTAAAAGCATAATTAGAACGAGATCCTACGTTGACAACAGTGGCGCCCCAGTCACGGAGGAAGTCGGCAGGAGCGGGTCTCGGCCGAACAAGGCATCTAACGTCGTACCCTTCGTCGAGCGCGCGTCTTACGATTTGTCTCCCGAGAGTTCCAGTGGAGCCAACGACTAGTATGCTGGTCGGCCTGACGGGAGTCCCCGGAGACAAATTCACAGCCTGAACACTTCCACTAGCACTGCAAGTCACCATTTGTTGCACATGCGATTTCTCTGCCGGAGGAAAAAAGAAGAAGAAATCAATACGAAATATAGTTTGATTTGAAGCAAAATGAAGAACACGAGGTGCTTACTGGTGGTTAGAGAGGTGGAGGAGGAGGGGATTAGTAGAGCGTCCGGCGTTAGAGTCCACCGCCATGAAAGCACGGTGGTTGTTGCGGTTCTGGAGTTGTTGTTGTGGTGGTGGTGGTGTAATGTGCCACGTGTCGCCAGCTGAGTGGGGAGTCCCAACGCCATTGCTGTGTTTTACTTTGCTGGTTGTGTGAATGTGTATTGATTTTGCTCTGCTCCTTTTTCTCTGCTGAGAGAGAGAGAGAAGGAAAACCAAGGATGTGATGTGAATATTGCCACGTATACTTTCACTAGCCGTTCTATCATATTGCTACTTGCAACGATGTCGTTTCATGCCAAACGAATAGATTGATTTAATTAAATATTAAATACATCATTTTAATTTTTAAAATATATTTATACCATACAATAACTGTATAAAGTACATTATTTTTAAAAAAATTATTTTAAGTTCAAACAAGTGTGTATTTGTAAGATATCTGTATTCATTATCGATTAACTAAAAAATATTTTAAATAAATATTATTGTATAATAATATTAAACGAATAATTTTTTTAATTAAAATTAAATGACAACATGTTTTATGATTTTAATTTTGTAATTATATTTAGGGTAAAGTACATTAATAGTCCCTTGACTATTGAACATTGTTTTATTAAATCATCTGATTATTAAAATTTATACAATGATCACTCGACTATGGGGAATTGTTTAGTTGCGTTCTTTGACTATTAAAAGTTATAAAACAGTCATTTGACTATTCAATATGTTCCAAACTCATTCTTTTTTGTTAAAAATTTGACGATAGTCTAAGTTGTACGTTAACTTACTAATTGAGATATGATAAAATTTAATCTCATAATCTCAAACGACAATCATATCTAAATCAACATGTTAAAGTCTAACTCAACCGTTAATTTTTTTTGCCAAAAAAACGAGTTTGGAATATAATGAATAATCGAGTGATCATTTTGTAACTTTTAATAGTCGAATGACTCAACAAAAAACTCTTTATAGTCAAGGGACCATTTTATAACTTTTAATAGTCAATAGACTGAAAAATCTTATAATCTGGGACTCATTTATATACTTTTCTGTTGACTTTATGGCCAAATTATCATCTTCCTCATATACCTCCACAACAGTCTTCTTAGATCCGTCACCGGGAATTGACTCTTTTCTTCAGAGGGACATTCTTGGTCCTCCTTGTATTAGAACTTAATCTTTGTACTGGCTTTTAGCCTGTTTTCCATTCAAAAACATATACATGCATCGAAGTTCTTGAGATTCAAACATTATTTCAGTTGAAAATCAGTAAAAATATATTTAATTTAAATGAAAGGAAAATATACATGTATGTTGCCCCCTAAGTTGATGTGATTTTATTGAGATCATATTTCGTTTTTCTAAATCATAATATGTTATATTGAGATTAAAAATTTAAAGCGTTATATATAAATAATTTAGATAAGATTAGGGATGGGTATGAGATCCGACCTCGACGGGTTTCGACCCGACCCAACTCGATTAGGTAGGGTTTTTAAAAAAAAAATCATATTCGGGTCTTTTTTTAATGTGATGTTCGGGTCGGGTTTAGGGTGAAAAATACCCGACCCGACCCGAAAAATATATAATTTTACCTTATATATTTAGAAATAATTACAATAATACCCCTCTATATATTATTTTTTTCAATTAAGTCACTGTTTTTATTGAATAAAAATATTTTTCTTATTATTTCGGGTCGGGTCAGGTCGGGTTTTTAAGTTATATATCGGGTCAGGTTTAGGTCGAGTGAAAACTTGTTTTGGTCGGTCGAGTCTCAAGTGGAGGACTCATTGTTCTCGGGTTGGGTAGGGTTTAGGGTTTAGGGTCGGGTCGAGTGGACCAAAAACCCGACCCATGTCCATCCCTATATAAGATATGTTTAAAAGAAGAAAAAAAAGAAATAACCATATTATATTAATGACTTATTTTACTTTTTAATATGATATATTTAAATTATTCTTGTAATATATATATATAGATATATTTTTAAAAATTAATACATATGCATTTAAAAATTATTAAATTTGAGATAACAATAAATGCTCGAATAAATGATACGCAAGAAAAAATATTAATAAAATCAAAATAGTTGTTGGATGAATTAAATAAAATATATAAAACTTTGGACCAAATAAAATTTAAACAATAATTTCGCTTATGATGCAATTATATTTTAATAAAAATATATATTATAAATTTTGTTAAAATTAGGAGAAAATATATTTTAATAAAATTTTAGGATATTTGAATATTATAATTTGATTAATTTGATCACAATGTACTTATTATATTCTAATAGAATCCCAAATTACTTGTGGAGACTGGAGACGGATGTTCAGAATTACACGCAACTACAATAACTAAAGGTTCCCTTAAGGTGGTTAAATTATATTACCAGTCCCTAAACTAAACGTAAATTAAAATTTAATCTTTATGTAAATATCAGTCATAAAATTTGTTAAGTTGAATTATTTAATTTATTTAATGTATTACACTTGAGTTCTAGATATAATTTTTATTCTCTAGTTTTATATCCTTAGTCATTTTTATTTAATTATATTATTCTTGTAGTTAAGACAGGAATTTTGAAATTGAAACTAAATTAAAATATAAGAATCAAATCCACATATCTGGTACAGTACAGGGACTAATAACAAAATTTGATACCTTAGACGTAGATCCTTGTTTCTAAAGGGGCAATAAAGTAATCTAGCCCATTAACGGATGAAAAACACAGATCAACGGGCAGCGTATGTGTCGGAGCCTTTAACATTTCGTTCTGACTCCGAGTCCAAGCTAGTTTTCTTCAAAATTTCCCCAATTTAAAATCCTCAATTTTTGAATCAAACAAGAATTGGTGGTGATCTTCGGTTGATTTTGATATTTTTTTCAAGAAAAATAACTTTGGAAGCGGAAAACTAATTATGCTGATTATCTTCAAAGTAAAAGGAAAAGAGTAGCAGCTGATGAAGATTACAGATTATTTATCGAGCTATTCGCCTCCTCTTTGGGCGACTTCGATAGCCGGAGTGATTTTAGTCATAACGCTTTCGCTTTCAGTATATCTTATCTTCGAGCACCTCGCTTCTTACAAAAATCCTGAGGTAAGTTTTTTTTTTTGGTTAGAGATTTTAGTCATTTTTAGCTTGTTTAAGGCTTTTGTTGACTTTTCTTTTCGGTTTTGGACTGACAGGAGCAAAAGTTTTTGATCGGAGTTATTCTGATGGTTCCTTGCTATTCCGTAGAATCAGTGAGTTTTTTTATCGGCTTTGACTTTTTTCTTAGTTAGGTGGAAGCTTTGAATCATAAAGCTCGATTTTTTTGTGTAGTTCGGATCTTGCAGGTCTTCGACATTAATTTTTAAGTTTGATGAAAATTAGTGTTTATGATAAATGCTGGAAAATTTTGCTTCTAAAGGTGCTTGCCGTGGGAAATTTCTGTTGTTAAACTTCTTAAAATGAAATACCATGCTTGACTTTTGAAAATTTTAAGTAAAACATTTGGTGTTGGAAACTTTAAGTTTAAATTGCTTGATTTATATATCAAAATCATGTAAAATCTTTGTCATGAATCTTGAATGGTGTTGTCTGATATTGTTGATAGGCTTGCATTAAAGGTGTGGTAGTTTGTTTTTATTTAATTCTAATTAATGTGTTCATATGGAATTTTCCTTATATTCGGCTTCAGATAAAATTTAAATTTAGCGTGCCTTCGAGTCTGTGGAACTTTTAGCATTTTAGGTATAACTTTCACACTGTATTCTACATGTTCCTTTTTTTTGCAGGATATATCTTGTGAAATATATTTTTAATGTCCGTCTTGCTAACCCACATTCCTTTAACAGTTTGTATCACTGGTGAATCCATCAATTAGTGTTGATTGTTCGATACTACGTGATTGCTATGAATCATTTGCCATGTATTGCTTTGGAAGATACCTTGTTGCTTGCTTAGGTATGTCTACCTCAAGAGCCTTGAAGTTCAAATAAATATCTCATCTCTTGATTCTGAATCTCCCTCCCTTCATTACATTACACTTTCTATAATGGCATCTTCTTTTTGTTTGCCATTATCTAATCTGTTGATGACTTATATAAATCATACTGACATGCATGCACAAAGTAAAATGGAAGTTCACCAAATAGGTACTAAATGAGATTGGACTATTCTGCCAAACTGTATACATGCTAGATTTCATCCATTTGACATTATGGACCTAAAATTCTAACCATTTCTTTCAAAATATTCTGAAAGTAAAAGCCTCTGCATTGCATATGCACGTCTGGTTTGTACAGTTTGCAAAGGTCCATTATACATTATAAAATTTCAGAGTACAACACTAGGTTTTGTGCTCGACAACCCTCATTAAATGTTTCATTTTGCATTTCTCTTCTATATATTTTATAGTGGTTTTCATTTTTCAAAGTTGGCTGCTATTTATTTTTATGGCTGATATTGAGAAATTTTATTTTCTTTATTACAACTTTCTTCCGATTTCTGCTTTTAAGGTGGCGAAGAGAGGACTATTCAATTCATGGAAAGACTAGGGTATGCAAGTTCTTTAGCTCCACTATTGGAACTTGATTGTGAAAAGGGAACTGTTAAGCACCCTTTTCCTATGAATTATATCTTAAAACCATGGAAACTTGGTCAATGGTTTTACCAAGTTGTCAAGTTCGGCATTGTCCAATATGTAGGTTCTCTTCAGCTTGTTTTAATGAATTATAAATTTTGCCTGTCATTGGTTCCTATTTTAACACAGTTTTATGCTTTGTTGGCAGATGATAATTAAATTATTGACTGCACTTTTAGCAGTAATTCTTGAAGCTTTTGGTGTATACTGTGAAGGAGAATTCAAATGGGGATGTGGGTAAGATGATCTTAATGTAGAATGGTACTTATAATTGTAAAGATTTTCTTTGGGTTATCAGTAGGAAGCCTTTCTCTAAGTTCGAAGAAATTAGTTTTGAAATTGTGATTCATATTAATGCCTCTATTAGTTCTTCACCTGCTTAGCAACAAACTCCAAATATCAGAAGATATGATTTCACTAGTGAAACAAGATTTTGTAAATGACCCATCTAAAGAAGTTTCCCTTTTCTTGGCTTTGTTCCTGATTTTCAGGTATCCTTATATGGCTGTGGTTCTCAATTTCAGTCAATCATGGGCTTTGTACTGTTTAATTCAATTTTATACTGTCACAAAGGATGAACTGGCACACATACAGCCATTGGCCAAGTTTTTGACTTTTAAATCCATTGTGTTTTTAACTTGGTGGCAAGGTGTGGCCATCGCCCTTTTTTACTCTCTCGGTTTGTTCAGAAGTCCAATTGCTGAAAGCTTGCAGCTTAAGTCAAGTGTCCAAGACTTCATCATTTGTATAGAGGTAGATGTCTTGAATCACCAATGTATTTCTTCTTGGTAGTTGTCTTATTTACTATAGGTATGTGGATGTGTAGCAATTAGGCAACCGATTTACCTAATGGTATGTAAGCTGGAATTCTGTCATCTAAATTCAAAAAACTTGTAAATTCTACGAGTCTTCTTCTGATATAAAGTATGAAAGTTTGACATGTCATGGTATTCCTCCAGCGCAGATGGGCATTGCTTCTGTCGTTCATCTATATGTTTTCCCTTCCAAACCTTATGAACTAATGGGAGATCGCATTCCCGGAAGTGTTTCAGTCCTTGGAGACTATGCATCTGTTGATTCCCCTCTGGATCCTGATGAGGTTAGGGACAGTGAGAGACCGGCAAAAATACGCCTGCCGCAACCTGACATAGAGGAGGCTAGAGGTGGAATGACTACCATCAAAGAAAGTATGAAGGATGTATTCATTGGCGGTGGTGAATATGTAAGTCTTCAGTTTTATAGCAATAGAGCAGTTTAGTGCATGATTGGAGATTAATAGCTCCCTAAAAGTTCTCCGTGGTTGCATCCCTTGAGGTGGATGGAATTCATTAAGTTGCTAATTAGTTTTCACCATATAATAAAAAACCTGAAAGTATGATGCATATTGTCTCCCCCATGTTCGAAATTCATAAACCTTTGATTTTTACTCTTCCTGCCTATAAAGTCAAATCTTCCTAACATCAGAATCTTTTATTATTATTATTATTATTATTACTGAATCTGCTCTTTTTGCCTGTTCAGATTGTAAACGATGTAAAATTTACGGTAAACCAGGCAGTTGAGCCCGTTGAGAAGGGAATCAACAAATTCAATGAGAAACTGCATAAGATCTCTCAAAACATAAAGAGGCATGGCAAAGACAAGAGAAAGACAAAGGATGATAGTTGTTATTCTGCATCTCCGCGGAGGGTAATTCATGGTATAGATGATCCCCTCTTAAATGACAGTTTTAGTGATAGTGCAGTTGCAAGGGGAAAGAAACATCGTGGAAAATCAGGATATACCCGGACAAAATCAGGGCATACCAGCGGGGAAAGTGGAGGAGAAAGCAGCAGTGATCCAAGCTATGGTGGATATCAGATTAGGGGCAATAGATGGATTACAAAGGATTAAAGCTCGGATGAATAATCATTACTATATGAACTTAAGACACTTGTGAGAGATTTGGGGAGAAATCACCCATCCATCGGTAGCTTGTTCGTTTCTACATAATTCAGCTCAGGTTTCTTTCGAATTTACCGATGTTGGTATAATATCATCAACCGAGCTGGTTGCTTATACAAGGCACTTGTGGAAACTAGAGATGTAGTGTAATAGATGTCATGTTGTATAATGTTTATTTAGGGCTTGACCATCTCATACAATTAAGAACTGAGTTGCATGATTGGGACATCTTTGCTCATTTTTTTGAGTTGATGTCCTCATTTTAAATGTTTTAAGGTCGAACCGAGCTCGGCTATGTCCATAATCATTGCCCAGAAAGTTTTGAACAGTGAATTGCTAATGTATTATTGCCCTGAATATATATGCACGGCACTTGAAATGATAATTATTCATGTTATTTACTGGCCTTATTGATCCATGTTTTCTGCAGAAACACGGCGCTACCCTCTACTTATCGACAAGGTTTGAAAACCTATCCTTGATGTCCCGCCCGTGTATTATTCTTGGCTGCTTCTGACAAGACTTTAAATTCGGATTTGTTCTGTAGGATTTCAAAGGTTCGTTTGTGACGGATCGGAAAGTTCAGGGATAGTTTGTTGTCGAAGAACAAGGTGGAGCTTTTGCGAGCTCATTTTGGAGTCCGTATTTGTGTATCCTCGACCGGAATTTCGAGTTCTCAGCTGGGATACACCGTGACTTTTTAGGCGTCGTCGGCTTGCACATGTTATTCTTGGGTCGAAGCTCTCTGTATGTATGTGTTCCCAAACTACTTTTTGGAACAAGGAAGGCCACAACATGAGCAGTGTTGCAAAGTGAAATTGCTACATTTTGGTATAATTAAGAAAAAGCATGGGGGCCAAAGGCCTAATGTATGTATCTGTTCTAAATACTTTCAGCATGATGATGTTCAATTCAACTTATTGCAGTGTTAGTGTTTGAACCCGTGACCTCTAAGAACAATAATGATTCCTTTAACCGGCTAAAATCCAACTCCTCTCATCCATCCTTTCAACAATTCTGGAAGCAGTAACAAACCGGCAACTTGAGCTGGCAACATTAATTGACTCTTCCACTTGACCAACAAGAATCACATTCTTACTATTCCTTCACATATTCCTCTGCATTGAAACCAACTTTTATTTCATTATTTTCTTTTTATTCAAGAATATTTAGATTGAAGTTTTCTTGTGTCTTTATGAAGATGAAATTAAATTGGACACTAGGTTTTGAGATCAAATCGGGATCGTTGATAGATCAATGAGAGATGAGGTGGTAAATTCTAGAGAAATTAACTAATTTCTTTTATTATTAATCGAGTTTTATTATTTCATGATATAAACCGACTATGGGGTTCAATGTTTGCTTTATCCCCCAAATTGTAATTCAGTTGTTCATTCTTTAACTTCCTAGGCTCTTTGATCCGGGTCTTTTGTTTTGATTCGATTTGTTCCGAGTTTATTGTTCATGATGTAAACAACAATGTTGGTTATTCGTAATAAGACACTTTTTCCCCCTTATAGGCCTTAGAAAGAGTTTTTAACGAAGCTCATTTTTTTCGGAAGAAGAAAAAGAGTAGAAATATTTCAGCATCAAACACAAAAATCCCTAATGTCCCCTAACCTAAAAACAAAAGCAAAAACGGGTGGGTACTAATTTTACCAAAATAGATACAAGAATTGCATGTGAAACGGGGTCGTTTTGTCAGAAAAGGGGTAAATTGCGTGTTTAGTACTTAAACGATCAGTTTTGATCCGTTTTAGTATTTAAACTTTTAATTTTTTTCAAAATCATAATTAATATTTAGTTTTTGTTTAGTATCCCACTATTAAAAATTTAACGTGTTTAGTACCTAAGCTTTCAATTGTTTTCAAAATTTTACGTTAAATTTTGAATAGGTGTATTAAAATGAAACAAAAATTAAAGTTTAGGCATAGTTTTGAAAAAATTAAAAATTTAGATACTAAAACGGATTAAAACTGATAATTTAGATACTAATGTGTAATTTACCCTAAAAAATCCGCGTGAAGCGCATAACAGTTTTTCAAATTTTACTTTCGGTTTGTCTCCTTTCCACTCTCAGTAAACCGGAAACCCCGCGAACTAACCGTTATTATAACACCAGCCCGTATGAAACCGCCAAATTATTAAAAAATAAAAAAAATCAATCATCATGTTCATAGATACTTTATTTTATTAATAAATTCATCAGTGGATGACCCCCTCCATTATTTCCTTCTGCCTTTTTACGTTTTTTTGTTTGTTTTCAGTGAAAGAATAGAAAGGATTTTCGGGTATCTTTTCAAGAGTTGAACTTTTCGGTGGTCGCCGATGGAGAGGCAGACGATTCCGGCGGTTTCGGGTTCGCCCGAAGTCGGAGAAGAGAGTGAAGTGGTGGTTAGGGAGTTGATTGAAGTGATACGGACCGTTGGATCTTATGATGGATTTAGGAAGACTCAAAGGAAGGATTGCTTGAAGTTGGCGAGGCGGTTGAAGCTTTTGGTTCCACTCTTGGAGGAGATCAGGGATCAGCTTGGTAACCCATCAAATGTCTCCGGTTCGGGTTCGAATTATCTGGTTGGTTTGAAGAAAGCATTGGTTGGAGCCAAGAAGTTGTTGAAGAACTGTAACCATGGAAGCAAGATATATCTGGTATTCACATGGTTTTCAATTCCCCACTTTGCTTTGTTTTGCTGTCTTGTGTACTGACTGCAGATTATGTGTTCGACAAAATTAGGCAATGGAAAGTGAAGCAGTGATGAGCAGATTCCACGCTGTTTATGACAAATTAAACCAGGCCCTTGATGGCATACGTTATGATGAGCTTGGAGTTTCAGTTGAAGTGAAAGAACAAGTAATTTTTTTTCCACCTTTCATTTCCAATCTGATTTCATAAATTGGCTTTAGAAATCCAACATTTTAAGCTTGGATTAACAAACGTTCTTAGATTTTGTTCTTGAAGCATCTTGAGGTCTTGAACAACAGTTCGGCCGAGTGTTTCTGAAACAGATAAGTTCTTCAAAAGGTCAAATTTTGGTTTTGGTCCTTCGACGTTTCTTGAATTTGGGATTTAGTCATTATACTTTAATTTGGCATAATTTGATTCTTTTGCTTTTATGATCCCATTAGTTAACCAAAAAGGTAACACACTTAACTATTCAAGACAAAATGTTGACTTGAATTTTTCTTTTAACTTCTTATTTGGCTGACATTGTTAACCATTTGGACTAACTAATCACATTATAAAAGTAGAGGGATCAACTTATTGTTATGCAAATTAAAGCACGAGGACTAAATCTTGAAGTTTGAATATAATAGAAGGACCAAAATTATAATTTGATTTTCGTGTGAAAGTATCCGAAATTCCCAGTTTTTAGCTTAGAGTGTTCTTTGGCCTTAGGTTGAACTAATGAGAATGCAACTTCAAAGAGCAAAGGGACGAACCGATACACAAGATATGGAACTGGCAATGGATATGATGGTCGTTTTCTCGAAAAATGAGGATCGGAATGCAGACATTGCTATATTTGAAAGACTTGCTAACAAGCTCGAACTGCATACGATTGCCGATTTGAAAGCCGAAACTGCAGCTATCCGGAAACTCGAGAAACGTAGAGGTGGACATAGTGACACCATGAAGCGAATCTTTGATCTTCTGGGGAAGTTTAAACAAATTGCAGGGATCGATGAAACTGTTTCGCTTGACGGTCCGATTTCGACGAGAACTCTTCAGAGGTGTCAATCTTCATTAATACCTAATGAATTTCTCTGCCCCATCGCATTAGAGATCATGACAGATCCTGTTATTGTGGCAACTGGACAGGTAATCTTACAGTAATCTCTGTATTGAATGTATGCTTGATTGAAACTGAGATGTTTATTCTCTTTTTGAAGACTTATGAAAGGGAAAGCATTACTAAGTGGTTAAACTCGAATCATCGGACATGTCCGAAGACCGGACAAACCTTGGATCACTTGTCTTTAGCACCGAATTTCGCGCTACGCAACCTTATTCTGCAATGGTGTGAGAAGAACAATTTCGAATTGCCAAAGAAGGATAGCTATGCATCTTGTGAGAGCTGTTCATCTGAACTCATGGAAGAAATCTCTTCATTGGTTCGAGACCTATCTTCGAGTCAGCCAAATGCGAGACGAGATGCTGTCGTGAAGATCCGAATGCTGTCAAAAGAAAACCCAGAGAACCGAATTCTCATTGCCAACAACGGAGGAATCCCGGGTTTAGTTCAGTTATTGTACTATCCAGACTCCAAGATCCAAGAACACACTGTCACTGCACTATTGAACTTGTCAATCGATGAGACAAACAAAAGGCTAATAGCCAGAGAAGGAGCCATTCCAGCCATTATTGAGATACTGCAAAACGGGACCGATGAAGCAAGAGAAAACTCGGCTGCAGCCTTGTTTAGCTTATCGATGCTCGACGAGAACAAAACTCTCGTCGGAAACTTCAATGGGATCCCACCATTAGTGAACCTCCTACAACACGGTACCACCAGAGGTAAAAAAGATGCTGCAACTGCACTCTTTAACTTGTCTTCAAATCAATCCAACAAGTCCAAAGCCATTAAAGCCGGTATTATACCCCCTTTGCTTCGTTTACTCGACGATAAAACTCTGGGTATGATCGACGAGGCACTCTCGATCTTGTTACATCTTGCATCGCATCCCGAGGGACGGAACGAGATAGGCCGGCTGTCGGTCATCGAGACTCTGGTGGAAATCATCAGGAACGGGACTCCGAAAAACAAGGAATGCGCCGTATCGGTTCTTTTGGAGTTGGGGTTGAATAATTCGGCTCTTGCTTTGGCTGCACTTCAGTTTGGTGTTTACGAACCACTGAAAGAGATCACCATAACCGGGACGAACCGAGCTCAAAGAAAAGCTAATTCATTGTTGCAGCATATGAGTAAGTGTGAACATATTCCTTGAGCTTCCCTCCAATGGTTACTAATTTATCTGTAAGTTCATGCCTTGTAATATTATTGGCTGTATGAATATAATGTGCATTCGTCCAAACTTTATCAGTTTTAAGTCTCGATTATATCAGAAATCAAGTTAATTTTGACACAAAATGAAATGAAAATTTGTTAACATTTTCTTATCATCGAAAGAAATATCAATTTTTTTTTGACACTCAAATTTGGAAAACATTGGCCTCACGCACAAAAGAGAAAGGCAACAGCAACATTATATAATTTTCTTGATGTCAGGGGGGAACATATAAATATCCAAAAGGCTAGGGGGGCATCATGTAATATTCCCCTGAAAACTATAAATTAAAAAAGCTCAAAGGTCAAACGGTAAATAAAACTACTTCGTCGGAGGCGAAGTTCCTTGGCTCTTGATACCGGCCTTTTCGCTCTTATTTTTCTTTATTTCTCCGCGTTTTAAATGAGCTAAGGTAGATGTGTTGTCTTCCTTTTGGTTTGATTCAAGGCTTTCTTCCCCCTTGTTTTTCTTTTTGCAGCAGTTATATTTTTCCTTAATCGTTGCCTTTTCGTTTAATTTGTTAGGTAGGCTTGAGTGTTTTGAATATGATCAAACTTTGATAGCATTGCACTCATATTTCGTTTTTTTTTCTGCTGATTTCTGCATTTTGATTCAATGGGTATTGTTCCTTTAATGCATTTTTAGAACCCATGTCCCGAAAAGTTGATTAATTTGTGTTAAATGAAGCACCCTGCAAACCGGGTCTTTGTATTTTCTGCAATTTGTCATGCCTTTGTGTTCTTTGTTTTTTTTTAATTGGTATGATCTTTAAATTCCTGTTTTTATTGAGTTAGAATGTTTTTTGTTTGATTTCTAGTGAACTTAACCTAATCTGTTTTACTTTGTATTGCCAAATTTGTATCTTGTTTCCTCGAAAGCTAAAATTATAACTTAAAGTGCATGGAGGATGTATGTAGTTGATCACATTGCTTTCCCTAGTTCTTAGTATACCTAGGTAATGTTTAATGAATTCCTCGAAATCTTATGGAGCTTATTGAAAATCTATAGTTAGCTTTGTTTAGAATTGAGATATATATGTATATATATTGATTCTAAACACGAGGATTCATTTGTAAATGTATTTAAGTGTAAACTTTATTTTCAAACGATACTATATCCGTTTCCGATGACTTTAATTTGGTGATTACGACCCTAGCAATAACTTCTCCGTATGTGGTGGTTGTTAATAATCAGATATAACTATTTCAAATTTGACAGTGGTGAGGGCGGCATCTTGATATTGTTAGCAAAATAAGTTCCGGTTCTGCTAAGGTAGTAATTAGCATAGCATGCATTTTGTTCCGATCATTTTCCTTATTTATCTTCCCTGTCGGAAACAATGTGTAATCTGGAAAGAAACTATTGTGGGTTTTATTTGCACTAATTGGGGTGGAAACACAGCCTGAGACCGTCATTTTACGGAACATAGGTAGTTTCCCTTGATCCTTAGTATTGAATTGTTATGACTTATGATATTCGGCCATAACCACAAACTCGAAGAGATTTCAAAAACTGTCGGTTATTCACTTCCCTTGAGACATGTTCTGCCTATGGTCGAACTCCTTGCATGAAAACACTTCAGCTTGTGAAAATCATCCATATACTCTCTTCTTTTGTAATGTTTTAAATGCCTGTTGTGTATTATGGTTATCCCGAATGCTGTATATGATAAACAAAACTTGATCACGTTCGTAAAATTTCAATTGATGGAACTATCCTATTCAGTCTCTATAGAATTTGGTTTGTAGGATTGTTTTACTTACAAATTTGGAACATTTATGACGATATTATCGAATAATATAGAGACAGTATAAGTGGTGGTCACACGCGGTGGTCGTATGACCGCCTATTCATGTGTGAATTAATGGCTGACAAAAATATGCATATCTTATCAATAGTGTTTATGCCATAGTTTGCCTGGCTTGCATGAGTCCGATCAAGTTTCATTTGTGATCTACTATCCGGTACTGATTACTGCTTTAGGTTGCTTAGTTTTATTTAGTAGTTGTTTTCGGTTTAAGCCGAATGCTAAGCTTATATACTTAGTGTTCTTAGCTCTACCTGGTCAATTATCGAAACCAGTATGCATTAGATTCCACAGAAAAAGATATATTTGGTGATTCGGGTTGGAAATTTTTTATCTCCAACAATCTCGGTTTCCTTCTTTATTTTGAGAACCATGCCATTTGTTTTAATTTGATTTCTGTTATCATGATCTAGTCTTCTTGTTACCAGAATAAAAAATCATCAGTGAATACGGACTGCGGAATCCCGAAAATAACTCGCCAACTTGTGATAAGCAACCTCCAGTTGGTGCAAAGAAGACACAATTGAGAGATCTGCAGAACGAAAATAGAACCGTGCCTTACACTACGGGAAGCTCTTCAATTTCGGAAGAAAGAGTACCAGATAGTGATCCTACTATGGTTTCTGGAACTAAGAGACCATCCCCTGAATGCCCAGTGAGCCCTTCGTACTGCCAATCTCCGAGCACTAGTTCTATAAACGGGCATCTTTTCTATGTACGTAGAAAACCCGAAGCTGAATTAGGGAAGAACTGTACTTTTGACTGTATCAGCACGAGTAATTGCCAACAGCCGAGGCATGCTGGTCAAGTAGAGGGAATTAGACAACAAAATCCAGAAATAAAGGAGCCTAAAGTTTCTTGTCTCCCAGCATTTTCACCAGTCCCGATGACATCCTCGACAAGTTCGTCTGCCAAAGCTTCTGTGCCTTTACATTCCGGAAAGCCTGCTATGAGATTACCATCGTTAGAATCCAATCAACATCCAGTCGTTTCTGCTGCCTCTGGATTGGATAGTCCAAGGGGAACTAAAAAGCTTCACTGGGAAGAACGGTATTATCAATTGCAGATGCTATTGAAAAAGTTGGACCAGTCCGACCTAGAGGATTACGCTCGGAGTATGTGCATGTGTTTCGTGAATCAGTTTTACCATATCTACTCTCTCTACCGTAACGATATTATAATACTGATAAAGTTGTTTGATGTTATGTTGTCAGTGCTTCGGTCGCTTTCTGCAGTTGAACTCAGTAAACATGCTGTTGAACTCGAGAAAAGATCAATTCAGCTATCACTGGAGGAAGGTAATTTATCCGTGTGTTTTTTCTTTTCCGCCCGGGGGAGGCTTTTCCCTTGTGGTTCTATCCATATGCACACATAGATGAACTATGTTTATGAATAATAACATTCCGTCACCGGAGAGCTGCTAATTTACAAGACTCCGGGAATTTAACTCTAACAATTTTCTCCTTCCCGGTTGTTGCAGCGAAAGAGTTGCAGCGTGCTGCTGCGTTTTAAATGTGCTGGGAAAAACTATGAAGATGGCTAGAGCACCCTCCAATCAACCGGACCAATCATACAAAGAGGATCGCAAGGTATCTTGTGTTGTAAGTTGTGATAGAAAGCCGTCGCAAAAACGTGCACGCTTTGTTCAGATCTTCCTCTCTCCCTAGTTCCTCTGCATTCGCCGGCTAATATGATAATTTACTGTAGTTTTCGAACTCGAAATTCCGTGTACTTTGCGCCAGGTGAAAAGCTATGGACAGTATCAACTTTAAACTGTATTCTCTACAAATGCAATACTTCCACCACTTTGTACACTTTCTTTTTGCTCCTTCGGTTCTTCATTGTCTCTTCTGTTTTTATCCCGAAAATGACTGAAAACGTCGGTTCCGATGATCCCGGCTTCCGATTCCCTTCTTCTCCTACCCTACCTAACACCCTTGACTTGCCTTCTTCGTCAAGTAATGCTGTGAAATATGATCCGGACGGTCTAAATTAACGAAGATCGACACTGGTCAGTTCCCATCACGTCCAACTCCCATTGCCGGGCCTAAATATACCAAAAAAACCAGTCCCCGCTGCACCGATGATCATGCCGCCGTGTAATACTCTTTGGAAACATATCATTGTTCGAGATCAGATTCGAAATCTAATGTGAACTCAGTTAACTTATTGATAAGAAAATAGGAAAATAAGAAATTAAAAAAAAAAAAATCAACGTCAGCAGCCAATTATCCAACAATTTGAAACCCTAAGAATATCAATTTCAACTATAAATAAAATTCCTGAAGCTATTATATTAAATAATTGAACGTTTTAAAAGTACAGACACTATATCAATAAATTAGACAAATTTCCAAAGCATTCGTGTCATTATCCCTTAAATTTATTAACTTTTAAAAGCAATTTGTATGGGCGTGTAAGCACCCTTAAAAGGCAGTTTTTTAGTGGCTGAAATCAGCATTTAGAATTTTTGGACGGCGGCCATAGGTTTGGCTAATAGAATTAACATTTTATTTCTATTTCAATGACTAATCATGATCATTGATGCTATATTCTAAATCAACTATATGTCATTGTAGTAGTTGTCGTCGTCTTCGTAACCTACGTCAGATATCACTAAATTTTAAGAGTTGTAGCGTTTTAGGTACTTAATGAATTGAGCATCTTAAATTCGATTCGATCAAAGCTCGGTAAAAACTCGACTCGACTTAAACTAGAGACTTTAACGAGTTGAGTCGAGTAAAGTCCAACTCGACTCGACAAGTTCGTGAGTAACTCTTTAATTTTTTTTTTATAACTTTTTAGTAGTTATCTTAAAAAATTATTTCATTAAAAATTTACTAATTTACTAATAGATAATAAAATAGATGATAAATTACTAATCTATTAATTTTCTAATAAATAATTAAAAAAACTAAGTTAATAATTAATAATAATTATTTTATTACACCCAAAAATCAAACACTAATTATTATTTTAATATATTTATAGATTGTTATTTTGGTGTTTAGACTTTGAATTTGTTTCGTACGCTCTTTTAATAAATTTTTGGTTAAAATTTTTAATTTATGTTTATATTAAGTTATATATAGTATTAATAGATTTTTATTTATAGTTAAAAAAATAAAATAAAAATCCGGTGAGCTTAACGAGTATAGTTAAAAAAGTAAAATAAAAAATCTGGTGAGCTTAAGTTAACGAGCAGTGAGCTTAATGAGCAGCGAGTCGAATAACAAATTTTCTTAACGAGCACGATTCGAATAAAATTTTAATGAGCTTAACGAGCAAAGAGTTTAGCAACAAATTTTCTTAACGAGCACAAGTTGAGCAAAATTTTAATGAGCTTAACGAGCAACAAAATTTTTTAACGAGCACGAGTCGAGTACTTCCCAACTCACGATCGACTCGCTTGATAAGCACCCCTAATTTATACGACTGAATTTTTAATTTTGTCAATTATAGAGCTGAACTTTGATTTCCGTTTTGATTATGTCACTTAACCATTGAATCGTTAACGACACAATCACGTGGTTGATTGCTACCGACGTAGACATCTCGCCAAAAAAACGTCATTTTGATCCGACCGTTAATGATTTAATGATCTAGTGATATAATTGAAACAAAAACCAGAACTCAATGCTATAATTGACAAAATTAAAAATTCAATGGAGATATCCGACGTAGTTTACCCATTATTATTATTTTGTTATTGTTCCTTGAGAAAGCAACAAGTTGTAGGGCCGGCCTGTTTTCCTCAATAAACCAGGTGAAGGATTCCACGTTTAAACCCTAAACGTGTACTTTAATTGTTTAATCAGACGATTAGTTAATAATGAATGGTTAAATTTCTAATACAGTTCATCGTACGCGGCGACTCGAGCGAAAAAAAACACAAGACAAAGAGAGCTCGGCCATGGCAGGAGAAGCCATGGCCTCCCAAGATCTTGAGAGCCACTTTGCAAAAGAGCTTCAACTGTTTTCTTCATGAATTCCAAGATTCTTCGACTCACAACCAAAGAACCAAAGCTGGGTTTTCTTTTTCTCAAAGATTCTTTGTAAAGTGAATAGCTTTCATTTTCTTCATGAGTGAGCAAATGTCCCTACTAGGGGTGGCACAACCATATAATTTCATGGATTTCACATCGTATTCACTTCGAAACGCAGATAAATATAAGTTTAGTGGGTAGTTGGTAGATGTAAAAAGTCATACCCACGCTAGATAGTGTTTAAGTGATGAGTTTAAGACCTTACCCGTCCCGCATCCGCACGTCCACTAACTTCTTACCACGTAAATTTTGGATTATTATGAATTTAAATATAATTTCAGAGATTATTATGTAAATCTTAAGATTTTATAAGAAATGATTTGTAATTTAACAAAATATTAGGGTATAAACACTTTTAGAGTTGGAGATCGTCGTTTTTCTTATTTCAAATTAGTGAGTATGAACGGGTACAGACATATACGAGATGGTGGTGGGTATCTAGTAGGTAGTGGGTGTGGAGATGAATTTGAGAATTTTTTCGCGTAAATGAGTGTAAATTTAAAAATTTTATCTGTCGTGAGTGGTAGATACAAAAATATTAAATAGGTATAAAGATAAAAGAAAGAGTATATGCACCTATGCCTACCCATCCCTAGAGATAGGCATAGGTCGGGTTTTGGGTCCACCCAGCCCAACCCGAAAACAAGGAGTCTTCCACCCAATAATCGACCTGACCAAAACAAGTTTTTACCCGACCCGATATATAACTTAAAAATCTGACCCGATCCAAAATAATAATAAAATATTTTTATTCAATAAAAACAATGACTTAAATAGAAAAAATAATATATAGAGGGGTATTATTGTAATTATTCTTAAATATTTAAAGTAAAATTATTTTTCGGATCAAATATTTTTCACCATAAATTCGAACCCGACCCAAATCTAATTTTTTTAAAAAAAAAATCTGACCCAATCAAATCGAGTCAAAACTTGTCAGGTTCGGATTCCATGCACATCTTTCTCCATCCCACTCTCCCGTTTGTGATCCGTAGTCCCGAGTTTTTCTTTTTCAATTTTCTTCATTTTTATAATGATTACTCTGTTGCATGCGTTATTTGGTAATTGACTTTTCATTTTTCAGAAAAGGAAACTAAATATACATAAAAAAAAACCTTTGAGAAGAGCCAATGGTCATGCATTTGTTTATTATGTTACTCATTTGTCACATAATGAGACCTGCTCTTTCCTCATATTCTGGTTTAAATAGAGCGCATTTTTTTAGCAGGCCGTTGATCCAAGGAGCTCCCATTGCTTCATACTCCACCTAGTGTTGAGGTTAAAGTGGATGCCGACGATCCGACGAGGTTTCCGCCTTGGATTCCGCTTGCTTCGTGGCCGATGAAGGTCTTTGGGGCTTCGTAGAGGCGTGCTCCGAACGTCACCTGTTCGGCTAAGACGAATTGTCCCGCTACGAAGCACGTTTACTTGATTGGTTGCGGTCCTTTTGGAATTATTCTTATCGAGATATTGTCGTGACGGCGGAGCACAAAGGCTTATGCTGAACACGTTGTCCTGTTTACACAACTGGCTTGCCGGAGCTTGAGGAAGAAGTGATGCTTTCCAGTTAAGGAAATGGTAGTTAGTTCGGGTTCAAGATCAGACCAATTTAGGATTGCTTCGTCGGAAAATAACTCTCCGGTGGAGTCATCATGGATTGCGCAAATGATGGAGGCCCAACAGAAGGGAAAAGGTGTTCAAATACCGAAAGAAGAATTCAAGGTGACAACCTATTGGGAAGAGACACGGCTAGAGTTACACAATAAGAAGGTACTTTTGGATTTCGGACATGTTCACCGGAATTCCGGAACCGAAGCTAGTGTCGAAGGAGGTGGTGGCGACTCTTCTTCCGGCGGGCACCGAGTTTTAGCCGGTAAAAAAGCAGGTGAGAAGAGACGAAAGAAGACAATCAGCTTGCAGGATCTCCGGCAGTACTTTGCAGGGAGTCTTAAAGATGCTGCTAAGAGTATTGGTGGTATGCAAACAGTTCATTATAGTTACAAGCCTTGTATTCTTGTCTTCATTTTCATTTAAGGAAAACATTTTTCGGAAAACCAAATAGCTCGAGTAAACGATCGGAAAACATTGACAGAGTACCGAGTCCGTTCGAGTCGCTTACCGAGTTTATTCTATTGCAGTGTGCCCGACTACTTTGAAAAGGATATGCAGACAACATGGGATCAATCGATGGCCGTCTCGAAAAATTAAGAAGGTAGGCCACTCTTTAAGAAAGCTCCAAGCTGTTATTGATTCGGTTCATGGTGCTGAGGGAGCCATTCGAATAGACTCGTTCTATTCAAGCTTCCTGGAACTTAGCTCGCCAAACTTGACATCAGAACCTCAACTGGACAGCGGCATGTTCATCCGAGGAGCTGCTTCTTCGAAATCTAGATCGTCTTCATCGAGTCAAAGCTCCGGTTCGAGTACTTGTAGCTCCACAAGAGCTAAACAGCAGAGTACCAGTACCAATGCAGTGGAAGATCCTGGTGGAACACTAAACAGCGTTCTCGGTTATGCTGAATCGCACTCCCCGAGCCGTAAAACAATAGGTGAGCATCCTAATTTCGAGACTCGACCTCGGTTCCTGAAATCGTTTGGCCGGAATTTATCGACCGGGGGCGCCTTGAGAGTGAAAGCTATGTTCGGAGAAGCTAAGATACAGTTCGTCCTGCAACCAAGTTGGGGTTTCATAGACTTGCAACAAGAGATCATGAAGCGTTTTAACATCGAAGATACCGGCAAAATCGATCTCAAGTACTTGGATGACGACGTCGAATGGGTTCTCTTGACGTGCGACGCCGACCTCGAGGAGTGCATAGATATATACAAATCAGCTCAGTGCCACACCATCCGAATCTCCCTTCATCAAGCATCTAATCCGAGTCTCCGGCAGCAGTGTCACCATCAATTATGCTCCTTCTGGTAAGAGGCATCCGCCACCTCAAAGGTGTCGTTTTATGGCCGAATCTTATCGAACGGAGCTGTAGAAGATGAGATGGAACCGAGATGCATGAATCGCATAGATTCTGTATACAATATAATAAAAGCGTGAGGACGATGGCAGAAGATGACCGAGAGAGGACTGAGAATAATATTTGATGCCATGGCTTTGCTTATCATATGTTTGTATTTTAGGTTTAGTGTAAAAAAGAAAACGATTCATTGAAGATTTGGAAGCAGTTTAATCCATGCTATGTTTGTCTCTTCTTGTTTAAACGTTTGTGTAAATGGATTAAGATTCGGATGCGATTTTGATTCATCGTCTTTAAATCAAATATTTATCATATGAACACTCTTCACCGATTTTGATTCATCGTCTTTAAATCGAAAAATTATTACATGAACACTCTTCACTGTACCGTTTATAATCTCAACCATTAAAGTATATCCACTTCACTCATTTTTCACTTGACTCATCGTGTCATTTTTTAAAGGTTTAATACCAAAATAAGTGTCTAAACTATATTGTTTTTCTTAAATAGGTGTCTAAACTATTTTTTGACTCATCCATGTGCCTAAAGTTACAAACGTTACCCATTTAGGTTTCTGGGCCATCAACCGCGTTAATTTCAACCTTTAAGTGACACGTGTCATAATCGGATGAAAAACTCCAATTTCTCTTAAATTATAAAATAGCCCTCAAATCCCTAAAATCCCCAAATCTTAACCTTAACCTGTTGTTGTTGCCTTATCCGACCACAACAACCGCCGTCGACGTAGCCTCTGCCATCATCCTAGTCATACGCCGTCGTAATTGCCGTCGAAATCACGAGGGATTGTGATTTTCAACCTAGGGTTCGCAGAGTATAAAACATCAATTCATCGTTGAACGACCGTCGATCGGTCACGATTTCATAAGGGTTTTGGTCTGCAATTGGAGAGGAGGTCGGGTGGAGCTTCTTCGACGACTGGCTTAGGTTTAGGGGTTGAAATGAAGGTTTTCAAAGTTTTTGGTTTATTTCAAATTTTGTGTTTTCTTTTTTAAATAAATAAATAAATATATATATATATATTATTTTATTTTTTTAATTTTAAATAAAAATTGAGTGTGACATGTGTCGCTTAACGGGAAAATTAACACCGTTGAAGGTCCGGGCACCTAAATGGGTAACGTTTGTAACGTTAGACACCTGTATGAGTCAAAAAATAGTTTAGGCACCTATTTAAGAAAAAACATTATAGTTTGGGCACTTGTTTTGGTATTAAACCTTTTTTTGAATGATGAACCTTACTTCTTTAAATATGAAACTAAGTGATTTTTAGAGAATTAATGGCATGAAAAAAAAGGTGATTACGAGTGAATTAATGGCATAAAAACAAAGTAAGTCATTGACTCTTTGAAATAATTTCTGTCCAACCATCCTAACTTTTACCCGACATGATGATATGACGTCAACCCATTGGGTCTTTGAAAGTCCACGTCATCAAATGACGTCATCTAATTATACTCCGTTTTGATTCTTTGAATTGGATTTTTGGACGGCACGATAGCACGTTGTATGGACTTCGGATACCCAAATCCACGAAAACACCTAATTTTCTCGGCAACCAAACAAGGACTTTGGATTTGGGTTGAAATTTATTCTAGATGTAAAAAGCCGCTGCAAACTGACATTGCTCGGCGTTTTTTGTTTAAACAAGGTGATACAAGACAAGAGGCTGATATTCGAAGAGCAACATGCATTATCCGAGAATTGATCAAAGCATTCAAGATGACCAGTTGTATGCAAATTCCCAGAACCCTGTTTGTCCGTTCAGTCCATTCTTCGGCCGAAACCAGACATGAACATTGGCTCTCGCATCGAGCAAAGTCCCTCTGAAAGGAATACGAGTCGAAATGATATTGCTGCACCTCGTCCCACCCAATATCACAGTAAAACAGCGTACTACCCCACACATTGACGGTGGAATCCCATCCGAATTCGCTCCCGTCGCCGGCATTGCTGTGCTTTCCTTTCCAGCTTTCCCTGTGCACAAAATGAGAGAAGATGACATTTCCATGATGACAAAGCTAGTACATCTTGTTGACGCCAAGGCATAGTGGTTGAAGTCTCCAATGCCTAATAGAAGGTTGTCTTTGTTGTTCTCCATCTGACCCATAATTCAAATCCATAATTTAATCATTTCTCAACAAAGTTGACTCGTGACACCAACTCAGTCAGAGAGTTTATATATAGTATGGATAAGCTATTTAAATAGCAATACAAAATGGCATTAAAATGATCTGGTAAATGAAGAAGGATATACGATGCACATATTCAAATCATCGGTATCTAGGAAGATGAACCCTAATGTTGTAGTGCAACAGCAATACTTCCTTGATCTAAATTTATCACAAAAGTACCTTATAACGAAAAATCGCACGAATTTCTGAATTAAATATGAGACAATTGTCAGAATTATTGACTCGTTGACGGAATTGTTGTATTAATTTATAAGTTGAGAGGAGAGATGTGAGGAGATGTGAGGAACTTAACCGGGGGAGAAGGGTATTTATAGCCGAGAAAAGTTGTTATAATTATACAAGGCGCGATACATGTATTGCGCCTTATATAATTATATCAGTTAAAGGTATGGCACGGCCCCTGCCCCGCGCTATATATAATTATGTCAGAGAATTAAAGGTAAGGCGTAGCCCCTGACCCGCGCTATACCCTACGTGGCATAAGACGCGCTCCAAGGGCCGCGCTGCAGTAAAAGATATTCTATGATATTGTACTTCAAAACTCCTATAAATTAGACATGGAAATGGCATTTAAGCAGAGTTAGCAATGCTCCCATGCAGGAATGGACCTAGGCGAGGGCGGGTCGAGACTGTATCCCCCTAAAAATCTAAAACTACAATATATTTTAAATCTTTTTCTATATATTTTCTATTGAATATTTATTTTCGTCTCCTAAAATTTTATAAGTTCAAATTTATCTCTCTAACATAAAATTCTGCAATAAAATTATGCGTGTTCAGATGAGTGCATAGCTTCCAAAGCTGCTAAATGAAACCTACCATCTGCCACCAAAATCGCCACGAAAACCCACCATCTGCTAAACTTCACCACCTCAATTATTTATTATTTAAATTTATTTTATTTTTAAAAATAATATATTTAAGTTTAAATGTTTATTATTTGAATCTATTTTTAAAATAATAGATCCGGATTTAAAATATCCACGTCCTTTAAAAAAATTAAATAAAAAATATTTTTATCGGATCATACCAGAATCTGTTACATCCAAATTAAATTATCATCTCTAATCATGTTAAATTTGAGTTACGATTAACTCTCAACGGAATTTTATCTTATGTAAGATTTTGTATTATTTTTATATTACTTATACCAAAATATCACGTAACTTAATAGGTTAACTTTTAACGTCGGTAAAACTGTGGTGATTATATCTTTAATAAGTAAAAATAAAAGTTATCATATTTTAATTAAATAAAAACGAAGTTGATCATATCTTATGTATTTTGAAATTAGTGACTGAAAGTGAAAAAAAACCAATATAAGTTATCATTTAACCCTAATAATTATTTATCGAAATAAGATTCAATAATCGAATCTGACATTATTATTATTTATTTAATGTGGCCTAAATCACAGCATAATGGGAGCAGTGCTGATTGTGGTGGGACTATATGGTGTGCTGTGGGGAAAGGACAAAGAGATGAAGACGATGAATGAATTAGTTTCTTCCAACAATGGAGCTATTCAGATTACTGTTGCTTCATGTGATGATACCATTACCGATATTAGTAACAACGATGATATTGAATTCTAAATAAAATTATGATTTAATTTAGGGACGAAACTAAAAATTTTAAGGGTTTGTTTATTTTTCTGTAATTGATTTTTTTAAAAATGTTTTTCTTATTTTTCAATATTTAGTTGTCGAAAAATAGATGGTCTAATCAATTAAAATTTCTTTGTATTTTTTGAAAAATAACTTATCGTCTGATTTTCTATAATTCATTTTACGAATTTTTCACTTCAAAGTAAAAACACTGAAAATATTATTATTTTGTATATTTAATATTAATATATTATTTTAATATATTTTAGTAAAAATATTAATTATTAAATTATATTTATAGATGACAATTCTTTTACACCGAACGGGTAAATACGTTGACGTGGCCAGTAACATGCGTCCCACTTTCATTAAAGTCAATAACCAACCGCAACCATCAGATGTGATCTACCGATTGCGATTTGACATTATTTAAAGTGGAAGCGTTGAAAATACGACGCACCGGATCCAGTCAAATCCTATGGCTGTGTTGCTTACTACCATACATTCGCATACACCCTATAATTACTCTAATATAATTTTTTTTTTATTTTCTCTTGATTTCGAGTTTTTTTTTTATTTTTGGGCAAACTACATATTTAGTAATTAAACTATCAGTTTTAGTCCGTTTTAATATATAAACTTTCAATTTTTTTAAAATCATACCTAAATCATAGTTTTTGTTTCATTTGTGTTAGATCAGTTATAGGCCTGGCCTACCACACCTCAAACTTCAGTTTCTCAATAGGACTTGCACATGGGTAAAAATCTAGATCAAGCTTGAAACTTGGTTTCAAGCTTATTTTTGGGTTTTTGATTTCATCTCTCATACCCCACTTCAGTTTCAGCTTGGTTCTTGCAGTTATTTCCCATAGCTTCAATAATGGACACACCATTGACAAGAAAAAAGATTAGGAGCAGCTGCCAAACATTTACCATTCCATAGAATGAACACGTTTTATTACACGACGTGGTCTTTGCTTCTCCACGACGGGGATCAAGTTCTCCTTCAACTGAATTTGATATAAACCACAGCAAGGTGTCGGAACTGGATACCAGCATTATCATCATCATTCAAGCAAAGAGGACAATCATTACTAGGTTTTACCAATAGCACATTCTCGAATACAAATCATTATTATGGCGACACAGTCATCAACTCATCATAGTGACGAGCTCTTAACTCATGAGTATGATGTAAAGAAATCTACTGCAAAGTGAAAATGTATTTCAGTATTTAGTCGATGTTTGCTGTGCCTGTGTGTTCTTTTACTAGCAAATAATTGATCACCATATTAACGATGGGATTTTTAAGAATTCGTGATTCGTAGAATAAGTTGAAGAAGTATTGAAACATCTGAAGCACATAGTGCAGTAGAATTGAAAGATTAAACAAAGCTACATACCTGCTTAAACCTCTCCTTGTTCAGCTCAGCCTGCAATGGATGTTCAGAAATCAAAACGGAACAAAAACGTTCATCGATATTAACAATGTTCAGAAATCAGCGAGGAGAGCGGAGAGCATGGGGATGGATTCGTCTGTGACGTGGTCGTAATCACCTTAGAAGACGCCATGACACCCCCGAATTTTCAGTTGTATTTTCTCCTCCTCTTTGCTCACTTGTCCTTTCTTTTTTTTTTCCTTTCCGCTGATTGGGTGAGAGGAAATTTTTTATTTCAGAAACGCAGAGCAGATCAAAACAAGCAAATCAAAGACCTGAGAGAGAGAGAGAGAGAGAGAGGACGAAATAAAGTGGAACCTCAACCTGCGCTGCAACTGCAAGAGAAGAGATACATAACGTGTTATTCCCGGCTATAGCAGTCATTTAGTCACACTGGTAATAAAACATAGGCTCAATATTATCATTTCGTTTCTAAATATAAATCATCAAGCTCCCCTTACTTTTTAAAATAAATAAATAAATGTAGTATTCGTATTATTTTTTTCTCAACGTGTTATAGGTGAAGTAGAGGAAATGGAGGGGAAATGGAGGAGTTATCGAGTTTAAGGGGCTGTTTGTTTATTTCAGAATGATTAAGCGTTGAATGATTCAAATGCTGAATGATTCAGAGGCTCTGTATGAATTAGTTCTGAATGTGACATGCTGCTTGATAATAGCTCTGAATCATTCAGAATGTACTTCTGTGTTGAATCATTCAGTACTGTTTTACTGAATCATTCAAAGATGCAAAACAAAAACGCTGAATGTTGAACACTGAATGATTTTATTTTGAATCAAACAAACAGCCCTAAATATAGTTAGCCAACCTATAGAATTGGGCCAGTTTTACCAAAAACCCCGTTTCCCAGCAAGCCCACAAGGCCACGACCCAAGGGAAAAAACCGGCTACTGGGACCTAACCAGAAACTAGTATCCACGATCCGAGCTCCAGTAGTTCCGAAGCGCAGTGATAGTCGCTGCTTAAACCTTCCCCTTTGTTAAACCCTCTTTATCTCCTCCTAAGCCTGTCCACTCTTCACTAAGTCTCTGAAACGGAAGAGTGAAAAAGCCATGGCCGTGGACAAGGACAAGCTTCAAGAAGAAGCCTTCATTGTCCGTTTCTGTAAAATTATTCTTGGCTGGGACTATTTTCGCCTCCTCAAATTATCTAACGTACGTTTTTCTCTTATTTTTCTCCTTATCAAATTTTCAATTTCCTTTTGGATTTGTTTTTTATTTATTTTTTTAATTTTGGATTTGGAATCAGAAAAAAGGCGAAGACAAGGCAAAGTCGGCTCTAAAAGAAGTGAAGGATAAGTACAATGATGTCGATGATTACTTGGCCACTTTCGAGCCGCTTTTATTCGAGGAAGTTAAAGCTCAGATCGTTCAGAGAAAAGATGAGGAGGAAGGTAAGCGTTTCGCTCTGTTTTGTTCTCGAGTATTTTTTTTTTTTGCCTAAACAAAACCTTTCTCTCTTTCTCATGTTTTGTCATTAAGCATTGCAGTGACTGATTGGAAGCTGAGGTTGGTCATGGAATTCAATGAGGCCGATGGATTTTACTTACCTGCCATTACTTACGAAGCAGGGGAGGAAGAATCAATATCGCAGAATGACCTTTTGCTGCTTTCAAAAGAGGAGGTAATTAAGCTTCAGTTGCTATCTAAAAAAGGGTTCTATGAAATTGAGACAATAAATTGATAAAAATAAACAAATTAACTACTAGTTGTTCGTTGCAAAAGTAAAACATGCATTTTTTCTTCTCAAAATGGTTCGATTATCAAAAGAAACTATCAAGAAGAATAAAAATGATGTATTTTGTTATGGTTCCGTTATGGTGCTATAATTGTTTAGACCCCTCTTTTAGGTATACAATTTCCTTTCATTGTTATTGGTGCATTGCTGACTTGAATTTATTCAGTTAACTTAGTATAATAATGGTAGATAGTTATAATCTTAGCCATGTTATTGGTTTTTCTTATTCATGATCTTTTCCTGTTATTTGGCGACCAAAGGGATTTTTATTTCTGTAATAAGGGAAACATGTTGAGTCTGATGAATTTGTTAGATTCTTGATTAGGCTTTTACTGTTTTAGTTTAAAGTAGGTAGCAAAAAACTCCCAACAACATATGCATTTGCATTGGTGGAGCATAGACAAAAGAATACGCTTAGACTCAGAATGTATTTAGCTGGAGAGTTCACACAAGTAAATCCTGATGTTGAAAAAAGTTCTGCAAGGTTGATGCGTATGCAGGCTCTTATCACTTCTACTGCTACTGCAGTGGAGAAACGTTTGTTCAGCATAAAGGTAATAAGCTGTGTCTTACCTGCTTTGACCATGTACGGGTTTCGCTTCTGCCCTTTATGCATCAAATACATCACATTGATGGATGGAGGTGCAACTGAATCCACTGGCTGCTGAGACATATGGTTAATGTGTTTGTCTCTGCAGGTTTGTAGTTTATCAACTATTGCGCGAGAATATATAGCTCTGTGTTCAGTTGGTTTTCTCCCTTTCAAGGATTTAATACTTAAAGCTGCGGAAAGAGATTCTGGTTCTGAAGACCAAGCCTGGAAAATATCTGAATCCCTTCATGATTATTTTAAGGAGAATCTCAACAACTCTCAACAGGAAGCTATACATGTAAGTCTCTAGTTAATTTATTAAACTAGTTATTGACCTGGTGATTCTCTCCTTATTTTTATGATAGTTCATGCAGTTTTAGCTTAAGCAACTATTGGTTTGGATCTACCTTGTTATTGACCCACTCATAACCAAAGAGTTATTTCATCCTCTCTGTTGCAGGCGGGTCTATCTCGTAAAGCATTTGTCTTGATACAGGTTTAGCATCTCACTTGGTTTCTTCTATTTGTTTATTGGCTATTTTCTAAAAAAAAAAGAACTCTTTCTTTCTGTTAGCTGACCATGTAGTTTTTTCTAGGGGCCACCTGGAACAGGGAAGACACAGACCATCCTTGGTCTCCTGAGTGCTATTTTGCATGCAACTCCAGGAAGAATGCACTCTAAGTATGATTTTTTTCTTTATTTCCTTAGATCTTGGGCAATGTGCCACTTGTAGAAATAAACCTACAATAGCATATATTTACGTTCACAGGGGTGGATTGCTTGAACTAAAGTGTGGACCAGAACTACCCATTGAAGAAAAGTATGTGCTGAATCCATCTTTCATCCCTGCATCGAATCACAATTGACCATGGATGTCTTGAATTGCTTTATCATCTCGCATACATTTTCAGTTGGAGTTTGTGTAGAAAGGTTTTATGTTTTCTCAAATGGCCATTGATCTTCAAATGATAATGCACCTGAAAGCTACCCTTATATGCTCCCCTAAAGCTTTTCTTTGTCAAATACATATTTTAAAAACTATTCCATTTCTAAGTCAATATAAATAGTTCAGTTGCAATGACAATCTTAAGTTTACATTTTTATTTTCATAGAGTGGCTGTTTTCAAGATGCTAGTGTTTTGTGCCTAAAATAGCATCATACAATCGAGTCTGACATGCATATTTTCTGTTGACCTATTGGACCCTAATTATTATGTGTTATGCAGATACAAGCATTGGGGACGAGCTTCTCCATGGTTAATGAGTGGCAATCCCAGGGATCTTATCATGCCTATTGATGGTGATGATGGTTTCTTTCCCACCACTGGAAATGAGATGGTATGCTTAAGTCTTGATGTTGGTTTGTTAGCTTTGAACAATTTGATCAATTATTATCTTCCATCTTTAACTGCTGTGCAGAAACCAGAAGTTGTTAATTCCAGTCGGAAATACCGGTTAAGGGTGCTGGTATGTGCACCGTCGAATTCTGCTCTTGATGAGATTGTTTTTCGCCTTTTAAAAACTGGTATGACTTTTGCTCACTCTCTTTTACTTCTTTAGAGAAAAATAGCTGGTATAAGTCATAGATTGTACTAGTTAACATTTTTCAACATTCTTTGGTGGTTCCTTTTTTCTATTCTATTGTACTAGACATAATGATCAATTTTTGTGTGGAATGGATATTGTAGTTTAAAGCATATTATTGTTCATGAAACATGAACACCAGAAGCTTATTTATTACTGTTGTTCATTAACAACTTAATCCAGCATTTAGCTTGATTTATGTCTCTCTAGTAAACTTGATTTAATATATATATATATATTATTGCATGTTCAATCTTTTTCTCTATATTAAGTTCTTCAAACTAAAATGAAAAGGTGACAATACTAAAGAAGCATTCATCTGAAAGTAGTAAATGAAACCAGTTAAATTGACTTTGACTTTGAGTTTTCTACATATTATTGTTGGTTTGTAAGTTGTCTGAAATGTTTTAAAGTCTACGTGCTTTTATCTGGCCATCATTCTTGATATAGTTATACTTTATATTTTTCTATTTCATACAGGTGTTCGGGATGAAAATGTTCGTGCATATACTCCTAAAATTGTTCGCATTGGTCTTAAACCACACCATTCTGTAGAGGCAGTCTCTCTGGATTACCTTGTATGTATTGTAGTTTAACCTTTGGAACTTCGGTTATTATTGGCACGGAGAGTGTACTCCTAAAATTGTTCACAGTGGTCTTAAACCACATCATACTGTCGAGGCAGTTTCCATGGATTACCTTGCTTACATTTACTTTAACCTTTGGAACTTAATTTATTTTTGGTAATGAGCATGATCAATCTGCACAAGTGTTAGGTTGAAGTTCTTCCAAGTGGACCTTCAATAATTATGACTTATGAGGCAAGAACTGTCAAAACCATCAAAGCATATAAAATTCTATCAATTCTATTATAACTTAAATGACACGATGATTTAATTGGCTAAGGAAGAAGTATATCCTGAAAGGTATCTTGATAATTCCAATTCAATAATGATGATAAGGGAAATTTCCTTTGCAGGTTAATCAAAAGCGGGATTTGGTTGACGATAATAAGCAGAAACAATCTTCCTCGGCAAGGGAGGATCTAGACAGTATTCGTGCTGCAGTTTTAGATGAGGCTGTTATTGTATGTTAATCTAATTTCTCTCAACTTTTAAGTCCAACCTGTGTTTAAAGCTTAACTGCATCTTTGTAATCTTGGTAGGTGTTCTCCACTCTCAGCTTCAGTGGTTCAGCATTGCTTTCTAAACGGAATTCCGGTTTCGATGTTGTTATAATAGATGAAGCCGCTCAAGCTGTAAGAGTCTAAAATTACTTTTATTCTTGTAGGACCTTGAATAATCTACAGCAGTTAATCCTTAATCTGTTTTATGCTAGTTTTTCAAATTTTGGGAAGAGACTGCTTTAAGTTCTCTGAATATTTTCTCACGGGTATTGGACATTGTTTTTCTGTTTTTCAAAGGCATCGGAGGAGCTTTCCTTTTTCAAAAAAGCTCTTGCTAGCCGGTCACAACTTTCTACTTGGGAATTTTGTGTCCCTTGAATACATTTGCTAGTGATTTATATGATACAATTCTACCCCTTTATTCTCATATTGTGCTGTCATTATTATCTAATTGTATGTTCTTGAACAGGTAGAAGCTGCTACTCTTCTTCCTTTGTCCAGTGGCTGCAAACAAGTATTTCTGGTAAAATTCTGATTCTTTTGTGTGGCTTTCTATTCTCTAGTGTCTATATTTATGTTTTAAAATCATTGAATAATAATTGTTGTATTTCTCAAAGATGCTGTAGATACTTCTAATATTTCTCTTCATCTAACAGTTTCTTGATAGGATGTAGCTATCAAGTAATTATAACCTGAAATTTGTAATTTATCATCATTTTACTTGAGCATATTGAAAAAACAATGAAATTATACGGTGGTTGAGTTGAGTGTTGCAGTGGAAATGGTGTGGTATAAAATCATTAAAATAGTAGTTCTGGTGAATGGTGATGGTGGTAATAACCTGCCTTAAAGATGAGGGTTGGATTATGTAAAGGGAGTGTTTATGTGTTGTTGTTAAACATTATGTATATTGTGGTTTTTAATGAATCCTAAGGCACTCTTTTCCTCCTTCCGCTGATTGAGAAGCACTTAGTGTTCCATTAATCATGAAGGGGGTTTTTAACGAGGCCTACATTCCTATAAAAAAAAAATAACCTGCCTTAAAGATGAGGGTAGAAAATTTTTGGCCGGTGTAATGGTAATTTAGACTGGTGCTCTAGATTCTGCTGTTCTCCATAGTGGCAAATTTTTGTGATTGTGATGATCATACAGGAATTGAACATGTTAGGATCATAGGGAGACATTGATGTAGAAATGCCCATAATTTCTGAATGACAGATTCTATGTCGATTTTCAACTTGCAAGATACATTTCTAGTTTGCACTCATGCAAATTTGATGTCTAACATAAAGAAAATAGCCATTTGAAACTTGTAAATCTATCCTCGGTTTAAAATCCTTTTGTAAAGACCTTCATTCTACAATGTCTAGAAAACCTTCACTTCTCATGAACCAACTGTTTGATATTAACATTATTTACCATTGCATTTACTTGGGAAATGCCATTAGTGAAGTTCTTTAATTTACTAATTTTCCTTAGATAGGTGATCCAGTTCAATTACCAGCTACTGTAATTTCGCCTGTTGCTGAGAAACATGGGTAAAACACTTAATAATGTACTTAAGTAACTTCCTTTATCTTCTATCCCTGTATTTTTGTCTCATACACTTCTTAATTTTGAAGCTATGGCACAAGCTTGTTCAAGAGATTTCAGAGGGCTGGTTATCCTGTAAAGATGCTGAAGACCCAGTATCGTATGCATCCTGAGGTAAGAAAATAAATGAATATTGATATTACTGATCCAAAGGAATAAAATCATATAAGTTATGTTAACTAATTATTTGTGGAGCTATAATTCCTTTTAACTAGTAAAATATCGGTGATATTAAAGATGTCAATGGATATGTGATAGCGGTAGAGATACCCTATTTGGTGCAATGAGACGGCAGATTATAGATAATTGGATATGCCGTGCTGAACTGCATCAACTTATTTAGCAGCTTTATGTTTTAAAAGATTGTTAGTGTTTATTAATGGTTCCAGCTCTTATTAATAATGCTTCGTTTGCATCATGTGGCTGTATGTTAAGGATTAAGACAGTTACATAATCCGGCTGCGACTTAGCTTTTATGAGTTGCTTTGTACAATGTGTTGTCTTCGATTAGATAATCTATTTGTGGAACAGATAAGAAGTTTCCCTTCAAAGGAGTTCTATGATGAGGCATTAGAAGATGGCTCAGATGTTCAAGATCGAACTACTCGTGAATGGCACAAATACCGCTGCTTTGGACCATTTTGCTTTTTTGATATACATGAAGGGAAAGAGTCGCAACCCTCAGGAAGTGGGTCCTGGGTAAATAATGATGAGATTGAATTTGTTCTTGCTATGTATAGTAAGTTGATAACCATGTACCCAGCACTTAAGTCAAGCTCTCAATTTGCAATTATAAGCCCTTATAGACATCAAGTGAAGCTTTTGCAAGAGAAATTTCAGGAAACGTTTGGGGTTGATTCGAAAAAGGTTGTGGATATCGGTACCATTGATGGTTTCCAGGTAATAGTCTTGTTCTCTTATTTAAGTAGAAAAGCTTTTCATGCACTTACGTCCGGTTTCCAGGTAATATTTAACATACTAGATCTAAGATAAATGCATTCTCTGTTTTTCCTTTCAGGGACGGGAAAAGGATGTTGTAATATTTTCTTGTGTTAGGGCAAGCAAAGATAGAGGCATAGGCTTTGTGGCTGATTTTCGGCGAATGAACGTTGGGATCACCCGAGCAAAGTCTTCTGTACTGGTACTATGATATAACAAATCTAGTTGAATTTGATGTTTGGATGAATCATGTACTTAACAGATTTGGTTGTTTCTGCAGGTTGTAGGTTCAGCATCAACACTGAAGAGGGATGAGCATTGGAGCAACCTAGTAGAAAGTGCCGAGAAGCGAGACTGTCTCTTTAAGGTGGTAGTCTTTTTAATGACCTACTTAACCGACGATGTATCAGTTCGGTTAGTTCATTTAAGTCCCAAGTTAGTAGTCAGATAGTCGGATAAAGTAGGGGTTGGTTTGGTAAGCGGATTTTTTCAATCATTTATCCGAACCGACTGGTTGGTCTCCCTATTGGGGCAAATGGTTAGGTTGAAATGAATGCATTTGAATATAATGCTAAGAAACACCCTGTGCAGGTAGGGAAGCCATATGCATCATTCTTGAATGATGAATATCTGGAGTCGATGAAGGCTGTTACCAAGGATGCACAAATGGTGGATGAAATGGACGATGAGGAAACTAATGTGCCCTACAATACGGGCGGAGCCGATCAAGCACCGGTGGAAGACAATGACTATGGAGAAGGATACGGAGATGGAGACGTGGGGGGTTATGATGATGACTAAACACAACTTTCGGGGGGGGGGGGGGAAATGGTAAGCTTTTTGTTGGCCCATAGAAATTTAAATCAGAGACTGTAATTTATTTGTTATACAAAGCTAATTTGGGTCTCTCCTTCCATTGCATGGTTGGCCATATTAAATGATACTATAAATCTTATTGTACGATTGTGAAAAAAGAATATATATATATATATATGAGTTATGATGCACTTACATTTAGGGGACGTTTGGTTCACAAAGAAAATTATTATTAAGGGGAATAATTTTTTTTCTAAATTACTTTCACATGTGATATTACCTCTACATTATTAAATAAAATTTAAGCAATAAAATATTATTTATATATTCAATGTTTACTTCTTATATTTACATATGCATATCTTCTCTTGTCTCGACATTTGCGTTGTACTGCATCTTGGACCGGGATTAAAAATAGAGTTAATCAGTTTTATTTTTTTAGTATTTAAACTTTTAATTTTTTCAACAAAATTGTACCTCATGTTTAATTTTTATTTTATTTTAGTATCTGTCGTTAAAAACTTAACGCATTTAGTATATAAAATATCAGTTTTGATTCATTCTAATATATGTCACTTACTTTTTTCAAAGTTTAACATTAAATTTTGAACAGTGTACTAAAATAAAGCAAAAATTAAATTTTATGTATAATTTTAAAAAATTGAAAGTTTAGACATTAAAATGAGTTCAAACTAAAAGTTTAGGTGTTAAACGTGTAATTTACCCTTAGAAATATAGTATATGTCCTTGTTGGTCAATAAAAATAAATAAATAAAGCACGTAATTTTTTTAATCTCATCCTGAAAATTAAAGCTTTTATGAACATGTGGGAGTTGTGAAGAAGCGCTGTGATAGTTATCAGATTTCCAGAACAGGGGAATGGGTTCCCAAGCCTTTAATACAGCATGGCAAGAATACCACATAGAACCACGGAATGAGAGAGAGAGAGATACTTTTGCCAGTTGGATTAATATCAGGAACAGCCCACTGCACATGCTGACTTTACAATTTCCCCTTCCTTCAAACCGAAGAAACCAACACACACACACACACTAAGAGCAAAAACCCTGGGGTTGTGAGGGGACACCAAAATTTGATCCCTTTTTTCTTTTCCCATTCAGAATCTTCTCATCATCTTCTTTGCCTGAGCTTTTACTTGCAATACTCAAACCATGTGTTCCTCTGCCCCTCTCTCTCTCTCTCTCTCTCCCCCCCCATGAATCCCGTCTTCCCCCCCCCCTTTTACAATGATTTTTTTTAAAACTCAGATCCATTTGTGGATGAGAGGATGGAGAACAATGAAAGATAATTAAATACCCCTTTTTTTTCCAACCAATGTGAATATATTAAAAAAAACTTGGGAGTTTTAGGGTTTTAAACGCTCAATCCATCAAACCCACATTGATTGTAAGTGAGTGATTGCTTCCTTGGACCGATCACTATTGCACAATCCACCGATACCGGCCCATTCCAGCACAAGATTAATTCAGCATAATGAAGATCACGACGCATATATCATCATCAATGTAGTAATCCGACAAAAAACGATTGAACGTCCAAAGATTTTGTCATGAACATGATGCTATGCTTCCCCACCGGAGTGCATGTGGAGAGATCACATGGCAATTATCGGAGTATAGATTTGAGGTCCATGAACATGGGTCCCTATACCATACGTGAGGTAGAAAAAACACCTGCATCGTGGCTAAGCAACGTCATGTGAGATTCCAAGAAGGTTCCATAATGCATACTTATGTTACCCGAGATCTTCGAGCGCATATTCAAACATGAATAGAATGATATAATTCGGTTTAAGACCCGATTTCAGGTATCCATAAGGGGATTGATTACGCCCGACTCAAGTCGGGTTAAACCCCGATTTGGGGAGAAATTCACTCGATATCGTTTTCCATCCACAAGGCTTATCACTAGATATATAACTTAATCTCGACTACCATAGATATGATAAGACGAGATTTTCGAGCCCTAGTGAAATTTGGAAGAGAAACCCAGGGTTAAAAGTTAAAAAAAAAAAAACTTGTGGATCACACAATAAAATAAATTCACGGGCGGTGGATCCCACGGTTGCAGAGAAGGGAGTAAAGTGGGTCCAAGTGATAGCCCACCATTTACCCAAAATCACATGGCTTGAAACCAGCGACAAAACAAAAATGCCTTTCTCATCTCTAACCCCATTAAATAACTAAAGGGTAAAGCACATTATAGCCCACCGAATTATAATCAAATGATCGTTTTGGTCACTAAAATTTTAAAAGCTACATAATAGTTATTAAATTTATCAAATTGTTACTAAACGATCATTGCAACTTTACATAAGTGTAAAACGTTGATAAATCTAATGAACATTTTATAATTTTTAAAAGTTCAATGAACAAAATGAAGACTTGAATATAATTCGCTAATACCTGATGTACTTTGCCCTTAAAATTAAACCACATTTATTATATATATTTTATTCAGTTTTATGCCACTACTACAGCAACAACACCATCATGCTCCTACAATTTAAAAATTCCAAAAAAGAATAATCCTAAATCCGAAATGAAAAATAAATAAATCCCAGAAACCAAAGGATTGATTTGTTTAATTTTAAGAAATATATCGAATAATTAGACCGATTGACCGAGCGCGGTGGTGGGGATGGCGGTGGCTATAAGCCAGCCACTGCCCACCGATTGACCGAGCACCACCTCTTGCGGTGCTTTCAAACAGGTTTAAAATGTAATTCTAAACTTAACGGAGGACAATGCTGTAATTAGAAGTGGGGTTAAATTGTTTCGAAAAGAAGAGAAGTCGAAGACGTGACCTGAACGCCGGGGGAATCGAAGTCCATCACACGGATCTTGGCGCCAACATCACCCAAAACCCGGAGCTCGACACGGTCGTTAAGCGAAGCATCTCTGATCAAATCAGCTGCATCGGCTTGCATCAAGTTAGCTCGATCGACGGCGATGGTTGCATCCACGGTTTTGGCGCTGTGAGCTTCTTGGTAAAACCCGGGGACAGAAGCTTTCCCCAAAGGAATCCCGCGGTACGTGACGGTGAACCGGGATTCCCCGTACTTGATCCCTACTTTATTGGGATTCACCGCCGTGAAAATCATGCGGATGGTCAGAGACAAAGAGGCGGTAGTCGGGGTGGTCGAGACGGCGGTGGCGGTGGCGGTGCCGTCGAAGGAGGAAGTATTGGACGTGGAAATGCCCATGTATTGAACAACTACTTGTTGGAGATCGAACTGGGGCTTCTTGGGTTTAACGGCGAGGACGATTACGAGGACGACGGCGAGCACTAGAAGGGCTAAGAAGGAAAAGAGAAGGAAGATGCAGCAACAACAACCTTTGAAAGAGGCGGAGGTGAGGAAGAACGGTGAGGGTAGTAAGTGTAGTCGCGTTGGAGAGGTGGGGCGGTGATGGAGTTGCGGTGGTCGCCGTTGGCGGTGGATGAACGCCTTTCAGGGGCATGGTTTCGATGGGCGTTAGGTGGCATTTTTGTGCTGCTTTTCAAAGGGAAGAAGAAGAAGCCTCCCTCTCTCACTTACTAACTCGGTATCTCTCTCGATAGCTCTATGGAGCTACAGTGGTTTATTACTTTTGAAGGAGACAGAGAGAGATGGAACCCAAGAAAATTCGGTGCCTTTTTCTTCCCTTCATTTTTAGTGACTTCGCATGCTGTGAGAGCGACTCCGGTGTGTGTGACTACAAAAGTAAAAACAAAAAATAAAATAAAATAAATTTTAAATCAAATCATCTTATTTTAATAATAAAAAAATTATTGTTATATTTAAATTTAGTCGAGTTTTACATTTCTATTTATATGCAGATATTTTTACGCAATGATTTATTTGTAGGGATTACTTCCCATTCAGACGTGCATATGAAGACTATTCAACTATTATTTATTTATTTATACATGCATTATATTTTATCTTTATTTTTAATTTTCTGACTGTCGGAGGTCTTCCACAGAAGCTGCTCTCAACCTGACGTTGGGGACAGTCTACTATCCTACCTCCCCTTACCCTATTGCATATGAGAATAGAGTTTTGTTGTTGTTGTGTTTATATTTAAAAATTGAATATTAGTAAATATTAGATATGTAATCATTTAATGTTAAATGACTGAGAATTGTCCCTCGACATATGTTAACTTATATTTATTTAAAATTAATATAAAAAAAATCAAATTGCAAACTATAACATTGTGAATTGACTTCCATTAAATTTATTAATTTTTTTATAAATATATGTAAATATAAGTTAATATATGTTTCAAAAATTATCAATCAATTGATAAAGAACGCCCATACATTTTTCCGTAAAACTCAAAAATTTTGAAAATAATAAGTCTATTAATCATTATGATGTTTTGATTCATACTTAAATAGATAATATTATAGAGTTTAAAATTATAATTAAAACATTAAAGTTGAAGTTCACGACACATTTAAAATATAGTTGAAGTCAATTAACAAATTTATAAATTCCACATTTAAAATATAGTTGAAGTCAATTAACAAATTTATAAATTCAATTTTAATTTTTAATAAACTAATTGTAGGATTGACTACAAGATTGATTATTTATATTTATATTTTATTTACTTTTAATTAATTTAAAAAAACATAATATATGATTATTTTAGTTTTTATTTAATTAAGAATTAGTCAACACAAGTTAACTTTTGTTAATTATTAATAAATTAGGTTACGTGGTCTTTAAATATTTTGGTATAATCACACTTTGATATATGATATTTATATATTCTCTCAATTTAGTATTAGTTTTAATAAATTAAAATAAATTTAATCATTTAATCAAAGAGAAAATAACCCCAGTGACCAAAAATGTCTTATAATATACGATTTTAACCAACTTTTTTTGGATTTACCAAAATGACCAACAAAATCGCAATGCGAAATAAAAATCGCAACGCGATCTCTAGAATCGCAAATCAGTTCCCAGAATCGCAACGCGATTATGAAGAACCGCAATGCGATAGTACAAATTAGCATTGCGATTTTCCAAAATCGCAACGCGAATATGAAAATCGCAACGCGAACATATAAATCGCAACGCGATTCTGACTATCGCAACAAGTATCCGTAAAATCGCAACGCGTATCCGTAAATCGCAACGACAATACGTAAAATCGCAACGCATATCCGTAAATCGCAACGAGATTCTGACTATCGCAATACTGAATTTCAAATTCGCAACTCGATTTCTGAATTCGCAACAGGTTTTAATTTCGCAACACAAATGTTTTGGGTATATAACTACGCAGCAGCAGCAACTCATAACCTAAATCCCTAAATCGTAACTCATTCCATCTCCATCTATCACTCTCTCTGACGACATCCGTTCCTATATCCAACGACATCCTTCCCCATCCGGCAACAGGTTTTAGTTTCGCAGCTCGTTTGTTTAGTAAATTAATTTACAATAATGAAATCATCTAATATTGATCATGTTTGGATAGATTTGTGTTTTGGAGGGTCATGGGAGAATGTTCATGGTGTTTTACAATATATGCCTTTACCCATGAATCTTCAACTAAAACTGTCATTAAAAAAGTTAACTTATGAAACTCTAATATTACGTGTTGCAAATAAATTGAATTTAGAGCCCCTAAGTGGATTTAGGCTATCTTATCAGAGAAATGGTAAAGTTTATTTGTTAACCTACAATGAAGATGTTGAACGATTAATTGCTTACATTAGTGTTTCAAGTGATGATGTTACATTGTATGTTGTTAAACCTAGAAGTAGTGAAGTTTGGTCAGTAACGGGTAGTAATCAACTAAGTTTTTCAACCCCAGTTTATTGTGCTCAAAATTTAATGGTTCCACCACAATTTCATCACCAAGCAAATATTGTTTCACCACATTTCCAATACCAAACACAATCTCAAAACCCACAACCTTTCCCTAATCCAAATCCCAATCAACTTTCAGCACCAAATTTCGGTTTTCGTATTGACCAGTTAGACGATGATGAGCCAACAGAAAAAATTGTGAGTACTAGTCAGTATTCGAAATTTGATCTTGGTCAATACTCGGACTTTGATCTTGGTCAATACTCGGATTTTGATGATTTTTCAGAAGAAGAAACAGACCCTGCGTGTAATGATTTTGATATTGGTCAATACCCGAATTTTGATGATGAAACAGCCGTTGCCGAGGAAGATGTTGTTGATGATAATGAGGAGGAAGTTACGACTGTAAATGAACATGTTGAACATCCATTCTATAATTCATATAACACTGAAGAAGAAAAAGAAGAAGAAGAAAAAGAATAAGAAGAAAAAGAAGAAGAAGAAAAAGAAGAAGAAGAAATCCCCAAAGAAAAGTCCCCGAAGAAAATGCCATGGGAGTATAACTGGAATATGCCAGAATTACTTCAGATACCGGAAGAAGAGTTGGTAAAGTTAGTACTTTTATTGATAAACATATATGTTCAAGAACCCAAGTTTTTCCTCACCATAGACAGGCAAACAAAAAGGTGTTGGGTGGTTTTCTGGCTGAGTTAATGTTTTTTGAATGGTAGGGTATATCGGTGACATGAATGCTCGGTTCAAGATTAGTATCTCATATTCTCAAGCTTGGAGAGCCAAATGTTATGCCTTGGAATTGTTGAGGGGGTCTCCAGAAGCATCGTTTGCCCAACTTCTGGCTTATTGTCACAATTTAAAGTTGAAAAATCATGGGTTGGTAACTCATATCAAAACAGATAGAGATGGACGCTTTGAGTTGCTGTTTATCGCCATTGGTGCTGCGGTTAGTAAATCAATATAATTTTGTTGACTCATTTTTGTTAGTTACATGCATTTCACATTTAAATGATTATATTTCTTGTGTATATGATTTTGTAGATTCGTTCGTTTATTAATTGCATGCGCCCAGTTATTATAGTTGACAGAGCACATTTTAAAAGGTCGATACCTTGGAGTAAACTTATTAGCAGTAGCCATGGATGCTAACAATGGGATACTGCCAATAGCTTACGGGGTTGGCAAATCTGAAACCTCTGATTCATGGACATGGTTTATGGGGCATCTTAGGGATTGCATAGGTCCTATTAGCAATCTGACAATCATATCCGATAGGGCAAACTCAATTGACAACGTTGTTAGAAGGTGTTTCCCAGACGTTTTTCATGGACTTTGTGGTGTTCATTTGTATAGAAATCTAAAATCAAGGTCTGCTGGTATAAAAAATCACAAATGGACATACTGGAAGGCTGTAAAAGCTTATCGGGAAGTGGATTTTAATAATAATATAAACTGTTTAAGACGTATTTTGCCTCAGTGTGCTCAAACACTAGAAGATGTCGGGTTTGAAAGATGGTCAAGAGTACATCAACTTGGAGCAAGATATGGTTTCATGACGTCTAATAGTGCAGAATCAATCAACGCTCTAATTCGTCATTCCCGAGAATTACCCATTACTATGTTAATAGAGTTTTTTCGAGCCTCTATTCAACAGTGGTACTACAAGAAAAGAAACCATGCATGTATTATTTCTTTAAATTCGTAACTTATCATATATTTTACTAAGTATTATTTATTTAAATTTACAGGAACATTGGAACATCGTGTTACACCATGGACAGAAAAAAAGATAACGAAACGTGTTGTGAAGTCAACGTCATGGAGAGTTGAACCATGCTCAAACACTTTGTTTGAAGTACTGGATAATAACTTAAATGGGTTTGTCGATCTAAATGCAAAGACGTGTAGTTGTATGAAATGGCAAACATCTGGTTATCCGTGTGGCCATGTTATAAAAGTTTCTCTTCATCTAAACCAAGATGATTTAAGCGCATACGCTATGGATTGCTACACTACAGAAGTATATCGACAGACTTATGGCGAGATTGTCTACCCTATTCCACATCCTTCTGAGTGGGACATACCAGATGACTTACAAACAGTTTTTCCACCAGCCATTGACAGAAGGCTACCTGGCCGACCAAAAAGTCACGATCGTATACCGTCTAAGGGTGAAGAGAAGAAGAGATCGACATGTAGTCGGTGCAAGGAAAGTGGTCATACAAGGTTGACATGTGGATCACCAGTGCCATCACAATCATCTTTTCCTCTACAAAAATATGGATCCTCATCAAAATTCAAATCTCATATAGTGTCAAGCAAAAGGCAATCAAAATCGTAATCATCTTTAAAATCCCAATAATAACCGGCTTCACCTTTTGGGACTGTTAACTTAGGTGATTTTTAAATGCAAACGTTGTATTATGTGGATTTTATGTGTGAACTTTTAACATTTTTAGTTAGGCATGTATTAGTAACTTGAGTTTGAAAATTGCTATGATCTGTTCAGTTGTTATCACTTATTAGGCATTCATTTGACTATCGCAACACGGAAATGACGTTCGCAATCATCTTAATGTCTATCGCAACGCGGAAATTATTATCGCAATGAGATAATCGCAATGCGAAATGAAAATCGTAACGTGAAAATCGCAACGCGAATATGAATATCGCAACGCAGAAATGACTATCGCAATGCGAAATGAAAATCGCAACGAGAGAATCGCAAAGCGAAATGAAAATCACAACGCGAATTTAGTTTCGCATTGCGATTTTCATTTCGCATTGCGATTCTCTCGTTGCGATTTTCATTTCGCATTGCGATAGTCATTTTTGCCTTCAACATAATGCAGATTGAAATCAACAAAATCAACCATTACATTTCAATCAATTAAACAAGAACAAATAAGAATTATGTTCACATCAATTAAACAAATTCACTTTTACAAATCATCTTTTACAAATCAATTAAACAATAAAAAAAATAAGCAATAATTCTTATTTCCTCATCTACTATTGAATCAATTTTTGCAGCCATACATCATTTTCACGCAGGTCACTTCTGAGATTAACCTGCAGAAACCAAACATTTGCTCAAACAACACTTTCTACACATCTAAAACCTACAAACAACAAATTATTGAATTCTAGGTACTTAACCAAACATTTTCAAAACAAAAGCCTATAAACTTACCAATTGTTTATGGACATTTTTATAACGCGGATGCAGGTAGGCAGCATCTCATATATATATCGATCTAGCCATATAATGCCGAAACCACAAGCCTACTGCAGCTCTATCTCTATCGGTGGGAGGTACATACTTTATACTTCCTGTGATCAAACGCTCCAACGCCAAGCATACGAGAGGACCACAATCCCCTCTGGCTCCTTCCGTTTGTTGTGGTGCGGTCTCATCTCTGCTAACTGTAATATTGATCTTCTTTGGCTTCTTGTTTCCAGAACGAGTCCAATAATTTATCGCATCCAAGAATTTAGCCAAATGAGAGCTCCATCCCTTAATAATATCTCTTAAATCAGCCAATGATACGTAATTTATCATGCTGTCATATACTATTGCCTTAAGGGATGGGAGTTGAAGCTCGACGAGAAGCAAATGTTTACGTTCCAAAACAGGGATAAACACCTGCAATCATAAGTAATAATTCATTCATTTGCGCACTTATTTATGAATACCTTTAAACTCAATCTAAAATAAATACTAACCTTATCGACCTCCCACCATGCAGGATAAAGTTTAGCTTGTCCATTGCCCAAAGCAACTGATTCATCTCATTGATTCTTCAAGTGAACGGCGTTAAAAGACGTCGGTATAATTGTATATCGTGTATTTCTTTTATTTTTCTTAAGTTTCCTAATTATTAGAATACGTGACACCCACGCATCGATATGCTGTTTTACAAAAAAAAGACATATATTAGTGACTTACATAAATTTAAAAAAAAAAATAATCAAATTGAAATATAAGAAAAATATAAGACTTACCCCTCCATTGAAATAGCCATTGTCTTCGACCCCTAATTATACGCCCCACCAAGACCGATCAAGCAACAAATAGATATCATCGTTGAGCTTGCATATGTCAGTGAAACACCCCTGGCTCCGCTCATGTAGATAAAAATCAACTGCGGTCTTAGCCCAAAGGGTGTTATCCAGAATTGTGTCCGGTAGTTGTCTCCTCTCCACTTCAGATACCGGAATGGTACTGGCCGGTAACTCATACGAGAGCCAACTCTCATCCATCATGTCCGGCACGTCAGAGGGTTTCTCAAGAATCTTACATATGACGCCATGTGAATCGGGCTCTTGAATGGTGGGAGGGACCTCTTCAACGATGACAGTGGCCTCTTGAATGGTGGGAGGGGACTCTCGAGGAATGATAGGGGCCTCTTCAACGATAGGAGTGGACTCTTGAGGGATGACAGGCAAGTCGGGCTTCTTCTTGCGGTGTCTTCGCACTATTGGGGTGTACGAAGACTTAATAGCAGGTGCACACCGTCTGATGCGTGAACTCCGTCGTGCAAGAAAAACCCGACGTAAAGCATCCACCTTATCGGGTCGCTAAATAATTAAATACAAAAATCAGTAAATAAACAGACATGATATTTAAACAGTGAAAACAAAGACAAATATGTTTCAAACTTGCATTGTATTCACCCAAGTCATTATTCTATCATAGTTCACAAAATGCATCAGATAACAAAGACAAATATGTTTCAAACTTGCAACACTGTCAAGTTAGTATTTGTCTTTGTCTATTGGTTGAAGTAATGCAATTCATTCAAGTTTCAATTTGCAGAAGAAGAATAGTTTCTGGAACTTAAAATCGTAACGTGAAAAATGACTATCGCAACGAGAGAATCGCAATGCGAAATGAAAATCGCAACGCGATTTTTATTTCGCGTTGCGATTCTCTCGTTTCGATTTTCATTTTGCGTTGCGATTTTCATTTTGCGTTGCGATTTTCATTTCGCGTTGCGATTTTCATTTCGCGTTGCGATTTTCATTTCGCGTTGCGATTTTCATTTTGCGTTGCGATAGTCATTTTTCACGTTGCGGTTTTAAGTTTCGTGTTGTGAAAATACTATTTCTTCTTCTGCAAATTGAAACTTGAATGGATTGTATTACTTCAACCAAAAGATAAAACAAAGACAAATACTAACTTCATAGTATTAAAGAATACATAGTTTAGCAGAATTGACAGCAACTGAACAAATTTACTTTCAACCAAAAGACTAAACAAAGACAAATACTAACTTCACAGGGTTAAAGAATACACAGTTTAGCAGAATTGGCAGCAATCGAACAAATTTACTTTCAACCAAAAGACAAAACAAAGACAAATACTAACTTCACAGTGTTAAAGAATACACGGTTTAGCAGAATTGGCAGCAACCAAATAAATTTACTTCAACCAAAAGACAAAACAAAAGACAAATACTAACTTCACAGTGTTAAAGAATAAACAGTTTAGCAGTATTGACAGCAACCGAATAAATTTACTAAGCAATCTAAGTGAAATTACGAGTAAATTTATCATCAAGTTAAATATGGAAAATCTTAAACTTACCTCGTTGCGTAGAGTATGAACCTCATTCTGCAACGATACTACCATCTCACGTAGAGTGGCAACCTCACCACGTAAAGTAGACACCTCGACACGCCATGCACCATCGTTATCGCGTAGAGTACCGATCTCCTCACGCAAGGCATTGACCTCATCACGTAACTCCCTTGACTCATCCCGTGGAGGTGGAGAACGGGGAGATAGAAGTTGTGGCATCTTTGCCGGTCGCCTATCATGAGGTGATGGTGGAGAAGAAGCTTGATGATGTGACGGGATAGGTGATGGCTCTCGTTGTAGAGGTGTATAGTCGGGTCGATCAGGTGATGGCTCTGGGTGAGGTGATGGCTCTCGAAGTGGAGGAAGTGGAGGCTGCTCATCATTCGTGCCATCAAAAAAACGCTGACTAGCTTGCCACCAATCAGTGGCAAGCTCAGCCTCCGTGGGTGTCAGTCTCTGTAATAGAGTGTTGGCCTCCTAAAAATATAAAAACTCAAACAAAGTTAAACGTCTACTATTAATAACTTGTTTATATATGATAGTATTTGTGTTAACTTACATTATTTATTGTCGCATATGGTATTAAGTCTTCCCAATCCAACAGACGTTTCCTCTTCCAGGAAATAGCCCTAGGAATATCATTTGAAGTTTTTAATGCATATATCTGCATGCTGGGGAAAGCCTCGAATATCCAAATCTACAAACAATATAATAACAAACATTAGTAATTGTTAAATAATTAATTATAATTTTGAAAACATTATATAGAAATTCTTACCTTAAAGGCCCAAACAAAGCCTGACAAAGTGTATTTCGACCCATCGCCACGCAAACGTTTGCGGTCATCAAAGGCAGACGACAACTTAGTCCAGGTAGCTTTCCATATATACGAACCCCACGGAAACAGATTACATGCATTTAGGTCCTCTACCAATAATATTAGCTCATGAGGAATAGGTTGTCTGGCATCTCTGCCTAAAAAGTCGGCATACAAAAATACTAGAAGGCATACTCGGACAACATCGACGTCATTCATCCGAGTAAAACCATCTTTCGTATTAAACAATTTCTTCAGGTCATCGACGTGTAAGTTCGACTTCTCTATTGACTCATCAGGAAAAACCCGGGATAACCATGATGGGCGGGTGATATGACGAGTATACCGGCCTACATCATCGTGTCCGAATCGTAGACCAGTGATTAAGCAGAACTCCTTCCGCCCAAAACAAGTATACGCCGGTGGAAAATGAAACCATATCTCTTCCTCACCACGTTGTATACTGTCGGGTAGATCGCTAGTCATGGTCTGAAGCCACAAATGGGTCAAATTAGCATCTCCACCCAGATGTTGTACTCTCAACCATGGCCCGAAGCAGGTTTCCTCAAACAATTTTCTTTGTGCAGGTGAAAGCTTCGAAGCAATTGTAGTGGCTAGGCTAACTTTATTCCTTAATGTCAATGAAGCCGAAAAAAATTTCTACAAAAACAATAAACATACTAAGTTAGATATACCAAAAACTACACTGTGAAGATATACCAAAAACAATAAACATAAAGTGTAGTAGTTTATTCTTGAAACTAAAATTTGCAACACTGTTCTGTCTTTTGGTTGAAATGAAAATCGCAACGAGAGAATGACTATCGCAACGTGGAAATGACTATCGCAACGCGAAATTAAAATCGCAACGAGAGAATCGCAACGCGAAATGAAAATCGCAATGCGATTTTGGTTTCGCGTTGCGATTATCTCGTTGCAATTTTCATTTCGCGTTGCGATTTTCATTTCTCTCGTTGCGATAGTCATTTTCGTGTTGCGATTTTCATTTTCATGTTGCGATTTTAAGTTTAGAAACTATTCTTCTTCTGCAAATTGAAACTTTAATGGATTGCATTACTTCAACCAAAAGACAAAACAAAGACAAATACTAACTTCACAGGGTTAAAGACTAAACAGTTTAGTAGTATTGGCAGCAATCGAATTAATTTAATAAGAAATCTAAGTGAAATGGTTAATCTATTATTGAAATTACCAGTAAACTTATCATCAATTTCAATATGAAAAACCTAAAATAATGCAAAATTTTCAAAATAAAAATAATTAAAAAAACTAACACTCGGAGGTTGATTTTCCATTTCTGAATGATTGTGAGGGATTTCTGATCGTGAATGGTTGTGAGGGATTTCGTCGGAGATGGGGACGGAAATCTTCGGAGATGTGGACGGATTTCGCCGTAGAGAGTGAGAGATGGAGATGGGACTGAGTTGTGATTTTAGGTTTTAGGTTATGAGTTGCGATTACGGGATATACTGTGGACGGTTCAGTGTTACGATAATTAATATTCGTGTTTGGAATTTGAAAATAAAATACGCGTAGCGATTCTAATGGCGCTTTAAAAATCGCATTGTGATTTTACGTATTGTCGTTGCGATTTACGGATACGCATTGCGATTTACGTATTCTCGTTGCGATTTACAGATACGCGTTGCGATTTACGTATTATTGTTGCAATTTATGGATACGCGTTGCGATTTTACGTATTGTCGTTGCGATTTACGGATACGCGTTGCGATTTTACGAATACTCGTTGCGATAGTCAGAATCGCGTTACGATTTATATGTTCGCGTTGCAATTTTCATATTCGCATTGCGATTCTGGAAAATCGCAATGCTAATTTGTACTATCGCATTGCGATTCTTCATAATCGCGTTGCGATTCTGGGAACTGATTTGCAATTTTGGAGATCGCGTTGCGATTTTTATTTCGCATTGCGATTTTGTTGGTCATTTTGGCAAATCCAAAAAAAGTTGGTTAAAATCGTATATTATAAGGCATTTTTGGTCACTGAGGTTATTTTCTCTTTAATCAAATAATGTCACGTGTCATTGGTATCACGTGTCATGTGTCACTATTTGATTAGAATACTAACTTTATTCTAATTTAATATATTTATTTTAATTGAAAGAAAAGAAAACAAAACAAGTTGGAGCCAAAGGAATTTGAAACCTAGGTATTTGGACCCAACTATTGAATTAAGACCAATACTTAATCTAAAATAGATAACATAATATATATATATATCTTAGTGTATAAATACTTAACTTAATTTATAATATTTTATATATATTAACTTTTAAAAATATTTTTATGTTAACATATTAAATATATTTTATTATTAACTTAATTTGTAAAATATTTTTATTTTTATTTTATTTTAATTATATGTTTTATTTTACAATATTTTGAAGTTGCAATGAGAATAAAATATATTTATTAATTTAAAGTAATAATATGAATATTTAGTAAATTAAGATAAAATATATATTTTCTAAAGTTAAAATAATAATAAAATATATTTTTAAAAATTTAGATAAGAATAAAATATATATTTTTAAATTTAAATTAAAATAAAATATTTTAAAATTAAGTTAATAATAAAATACATAATAAGTATAAAAGAAAATATTTTTTAAAGTTAATATATATATATATATATAATATTATGAATTTAAGTTAAATATTTATATACTAAGATACATAATATATACATCATGTTATCTATTTTGGACCAAGCATTGGTATGGACTTAATTTGGTATATGCTTGGTTTTTCAAGAGGCCCAAATTCGAATCCCTTTAGTCCCGATTTGTTTTGCCTTATTTTCTTTCAACAAAAGTGTCACCCTCTAATTGGTGGAAAATAAATATTTTAAATTAAAATAAAGTTAGTCATCAAATCAAATGGTGACATATGGCACGACATGTGACATTGATGTCACTTAGTATCATTCGATTAGAGGATTAAATTTATTTAATTTATTAAATGTGTGACTAAATTGAGAGAATATGTAAATAACAAGGAGTAAATGTATGATTATATCCAAATATTTAATTGCCATATCACCTAATATGTTAATTGTTAATGATAGTTAACCCGTGGTGACCACGCCTCAATTAAATTAAAATGAAAGTGATCATATCTTAACTAAATAAAAATAAAAGTGATCATATCTTAATTAAATAAAATGAAAGTGATAATATATTATGTTTATTGAAACCAGTGGGGAAAAGTGGATAAAACACAAACATGAGTGATCAATATATAGTTAACCTTAATTGTATCATGTCTTTAAATTATGATTCTCATTTTAAATTGATCTCTAAGTTTTTAAATATTTTGATTTTATTACCAAGCTATGACTCTTGTTCTAAATTAGTCTTAAAATAACATTCTAATTCCATACTCAAATTATGATCATCATTTTAAATTGATCTCTAAACTTTTGAACATTTTAATTTCATTCCAAACTACTGCTATATACTAATCACATTCATAAAATAGTTGGGTGAAGCTATATTATTAAATGTTTGAAAAAATAGATTAAAAATGTTGGAAACTAGTTACATACTCGGGTGAATTTGATGATAAAATTTGAAGATTCGATAGTTTGGGACTAATTTAGAATGATAGTTATAGTTTGAGAATGAAATTATAATATTTAAAAATTTAAAAATTAATTTAGTATAGAGTCATAGCTTGAGACTAATATTGGAATACTAAAAATTAAAATAATCAATTTAAAAGAAAACATAATTTGAGTACGTGCTATACAATTAATTTATTTTCAAATTAGTAATTATATAAACAAAATTTACAGAATTAAAGTCCAATTTCACTTTATTTTAAAACTTTAAAGAATTCAGGGACCAGTGACAGGTCATAAATGAATAATGCATAAAACAAAGGGATCTATAAAATTTTCTTTTTTCTTTCTTTGGCTAACATATACTCACTATTCACGACGGCTAAAAATTTTAAATCCACAATCGCCCACATAAATACATACTCAAATCTATCCCTACACTCACTATCCAATTAGATACTCACCACCCATCACGTACCCGTCTATATTCATCTATACCTACCAATTTGAAATAGAAGAAACACGGATCTTTAACTATAAAAATGTTTATAGTCTAATATTTGATTAAATTACAAGTCATGTCCAATAAAATCTTAAGATTTACAGAGTAATCTCTAAAATTATACTTAAATTCATAATGATCCAAAAATTTATATGGTGGGCAGTTAGTAAACAGGCTGATGTGGGGCGAGCAGGTAAGGTCTCAAACCCATCATCTATCCACTATCCATAGTGTATATGATTTTTTCCATCTATATCCGCACACTACCCATTAAATTTATACACATCTCCGTACTAATTGAAATGAATACGGTACGAAATCTACGAAATTGTACCCGTACGTCGTCTCTATATATCATTACTCATTGATTGGTTGTCAAATATAAAATATGGAGTGTATTTTGTGGCCACTTATGAACTTGTGGACCGCACAAGAATATCCTAAACAAAACTTTAAGATGAGGAATGAATTGAATTCATATTAATAAAAGGTTAAAATTGGTAATCAAAATCAAGGATATGCATCATTACACTATTAGATCATACATAGTAAGATGCATTTAGGCTTTTACTTTAATTCAACCTCTTAATTAATTACAAGATTATCTTTATAATTATTATTACTGACTTGGGCATCCCCGCCCGATGGTTATTAATTATACTTTCTTAAACTATTACTTTCATCTTATCATTAGTCCTCAAATTTTTTAATGATCCAATTTCATCCCCAAACTCATGAATGGTTTTAGTAGACATTAGGTTGTTAATAATTTTGGGAATCAATTTGGAGGAATAGTCACAATTTAGGGACGAATTTAGGATGTTAAAAAGTTTAAAATCAATTTAGGATAAAGATCTCTCTCAACTCAATGTAAAATGTCAATTATTTTAGGAAATAATTAATTTTCTATGAATTTAATAACTGTTGTTAATAAATATTCTTTAATTTATATTTTCTTAGAACAGAACTCCTTCATTATAAGGAAACTAACTACTTCAATTCATGGATAATTTTTTTTTTAAAAAAATGTTCTTTATATTTCTAAATAATTTAATTAAATATTTACCACTAAAACAAAATGTAATTTAATTTTTTGATTGTAGTTAATTTTAATCGACTTAATTTTATATATTTTGCAAATTTTCAAAGTTTAAATCGATTTTGATATCTTCTTATGTAATTACATTTTTTTATAAAGCTAAGATGATTATAAAATAGTATATGTTCTAAATATTTTTAACTATTTGACAATAAACGCTTAATCAACTCACTTCAGCTATTGGTGCTCGAACCCGTGACCTCTAAGAACAACAACGATTCATTGAACTAACGAGGTAAGTTGATTCGTGCTCTTATATAATTACAACTAATTATAATTAAAGGGAAAATGAGATGTTTTATTGGATAAATGGAATACATAGTAAAAACCAGGAAATGCTGGAGTTCATCATTTACCTATAACTCCATGCAAGGAGGGGGGAATGGAAGAACATACGATGAACATTTCCTGTAAATAGTTCCGAACATGTCGAAAACGCTGCCTGATCACATGTCGGATATAAGAGAAAGTGCTTAGCAAGCCTGGCCTTTTTTGCAGCCAAGTACGCCGGAATCCTTTGTGAGTAACGGCGTCATTTTACCAGGCTGGTAAGAGAGCATTACGTCGCTGCCGTATTTCTTGCTGACCCACGAACTGCCGGACTCGACGAAGAAGGCACCATTGTCGAACTGATCACCTTGGGATATCCAGTTCCAGTTCTTCCACTCTGATTCTGGGGCGTAATCCCTCTTGGTCACTTCTTTGTTTACTTTTTCCGATGAGGCGGAGTATCGGTTTCCCTGGCTGACATAGGTAGGGTGGCTGCTGCCGCCGATGGCGTACATCAGCCAGTGAGTGTAGTCGTTGTTTACGACATGGATGAAACCGAACCGGCTTCTCGGCATTCTCTGTACTAACCCTTTACCGAAATGGTTCAAAGCGACGGTGATCTGCATTTTCTCGTCAAGGTCGTACGAGTCGTGTGCTCCGAACAACATCACGTCGTTGTGATCGGTGAAATGACAGTTGGAAATGGTGATGGCGGTGGAGCCCTGGATAGCGTCGATGAGACCGTCGGAGCATCGGTACATGGAGAGATGGTCGATCCAAATGTTGGTCGATCCGAAGATAGAGATCCCATCGCCGTCACTCTTCGTCCTAATCCCGGCGTGTTCTTCACCGTCCTTGATCGTACCACCTTCACACGCCACCGTGTCGTGGATACGAAGGTTATGAATAATAATATTCTTCGCGAACTGGATAGTAATACCGGCGCCGTAAGCGATGTGCACTTTAACCCCCCTTCCGTCGATGGTTTTATCATTGGTCATAATAAGAAGCTCATGTTCCGGCGTGATCACCATCGAATGCTGGAAGATGATCCAAAGCGGCCTCGTCTGGATGACGGCGTGGCGAAGGGTTCCGGGCTTCGGGTCAAGAACATCATCGGAAGAATCGGTGACGACATAAAACTCGCCGCCTTTTCCACCGGTGGTGCCATGGCCGAATCCGAGGGCGCAATCGGCAAGCTTCATCCTATTAATCTCCCAATATTCATCGCACCGCCAACACTGATCGATGGGGTTAGACGCCTCGCAAGGACCACCATTCTTCTTCTTCCCCCTCATATCGCGCCTCGTGGAATTCAATCCCATCAAAGTCTTGGCCGCATGGTCGTTGTAGTGATTAACAATCTCCTCCGGTGCAGGACGGTAAGCCTTTTCCAGGTTCTCTTTCGCCATTAACTCTCTTTCCCTCAAGTAATCATCGTATTCCCCGATGTGAGCTTGCAGGGTTTGCATTAAAACGAAAAACGACCACCAGAATCCGAGGATGCTACAACTACTATATCTGCTGGAATCACCCATCGTCGTGCGTTATTCAGCCAAACCCAGCAAGTTGAGCTCAAGCTCGTTGGTGACTAAAACTGGGATTAATTTTATTCGAGTTGACCATCATGATGGGGGGAATGCATCGCTCTTTTATACTACACGATACACACTATTTTTAGTCATACCAAGGAGAGGAGATCCTCAAATTGTTAACAACCAATTTCCTCAAATGTCTCTTTTCATCCATACATGTTTGCTTATAATAAAACCCGCGACTAAATTTATAACACTATCACGTCTCTTTTAATTATATTATAAATATAGACATGTCTCCCAAATAACGATGAACACCGCTAAGCACTATTAATCTAATTTATAGAAATTTAAAATTTAAAATTAGTTAAAATTGTAATGGTAAATTATTTACAATAAAATGCTAATTATATTTTTATATCTTTTAATAATAATTGGATCACGTATCAACTCCTAAATTAAAAAATCGTAAATATTTTTTCTTCCCATTGAAGCCGCCGCTATTAACCTCTCCCGTCGGCGAGATAATCATGTTCGTCACTCCTTGCATGGTTGTCGTTCCCCATCGTTCGCGCAACCAATCCGGTAATGTAAACTTTCTTTAGTTTTATTTGGTTTCGAACTTGGGCGACCGTCCAAGCCGTCACCGGCGGTTAGCGCCTTCAACGGCAATGGCTGCTGCTGGCCGTGTGCGACGGCCACCATCGATTTTAATCTTCCCCTAAACACCTAATCCCCAAACCCTAACCTCAACCATAACCCTAATTTTCTAATTAGGCTAATTGGAGATCCCTAATTCCCAAATTAAGTATTGTAATTCTCAAAATAGAACACAATTTCCAAACTTGAACTCTAATTTTTATATTAGAACAGTAATTTTCAAATCCAATTTCAAATTCCTAAATTAAAACCCTCAACCGTACCGTACATTGTTTCAGTTGTATTTTTATATAAATATTTAATACTATATGAACATAGGAATGAGTATTAATCCAGTCAGATTGGAGTTTTGACTCACTTGAATTCAACCCAAGTATTATATCATTTCATGCAACATCCGACCTAACTTGAACTTAGGGAGTTTCACTCGATCTAAAATTTGATTGAATTTTATTAGGCAAAATAAGAATTAATTTGAAAATAATATAGAGAGATAAGTATTATTATAATTATCCCTAAATATTTAAGGAATAATTATATTATTATCTTAGGTTAAGTCAAATATTTTTCATGCTGAATCCGAACTTGACCCGACAGAGTCCAAATTTTCAACAATAAAAAATCAATCTTGTAGTCAGGTCAAATCGAAATCCATGAGATTTAAATCAAATATCCATCCCAATATGAACAAGGATTACATATAAAGCACAAGCAAAAAAAATAAATCAAACATTTGATCAACCCAAAACCTTTACATAAAAGGACAAAAAATGCAATTTAAAACAAATAACAGTGTGCTTTATGTGAATCAGCTGCGAGAAGCAACCTAGTTGTTTGAGCAGAAAGAGAAAAGACTAACCTTAATCATAAGATCACAGATTATCAGTTTCTTACCACTACCTTGCACTGGCACCACCACTGATCTGTACTGGTAAGGAACCCTTATAAGCCTCCGATACCACGGCAGCAGTTTCGGAGAGACTAATCCTCATCTCCGAAATTTTCGATTCAACATGTTCTTTATATTTAGACACCGAATCAACCACCATAAAGAGTTGACGTGCATGCATCTGGATTTCCTCTTCAGTTTGTTGAATTGTTTCTTGCAACCTCAGTTGGGAAGCCTTCATTAAAGGAAAAATAGAAATTTTGATTACTGAAGTCTATTTATTTATAGCCAATGAAGCAAAATATCAATAAAAAGGCCTACCTTTCGGATCTCTGCTGCTTCTCTTTCTGCGATATCTAAATTATGAGCTTCAAACTGGACATCGTCGACCATTTTCTTGGCTTCTGCATTATTTCTATGATCACTTTCCTGCATTTCCTTCTTGCATAAATTTATTTGGGCTTCGACCTGACAAGAACGATTAATATAGGAGGTTAATTTAAAAAAATGACCCTTTACAATATATAGGTTTGAGCATTACTTGCAAGTTTTATTTGTATTTTCAGCATTAGCACCAATGAAATAGAATGCAAACAAATATTAGTGATAAAAAGGGTAAAAATATAAGAGATTAATCTGGGAATGAAGGTTAATGGAAGAACAAAATTAAGGTCAAGATGGAATAGAGTCACCCTGAAAGTTCTGTTTCAAGATTGAGAAATTCTTGGATCTGGGATATTCAGTGGTCAGTTGCCTTTTGAGGAATGCAACAAGAATTTCCAAGAAAGCTATAGTTTTTTCTTGTGTTCATCGTATTTTCCACAAGAACTGAACATTTTAGCCCAATTAAACAACATAAACGGGTTGTGGAAACTAATACAGGCATCATCTTGCACTGCTGACATGCTTAGATACCTCAAAGTAGCAAAATAAAGATCTGGATCATCACGCTACTGTCGGGGATAATTTAAGTGATTTATATATCAAGAGAGAGGAGACTGAGCCATCAAGCATAACTTTAAGCATGAAGTTATATGGCTATTTGCCCCAAAATGTATGGCTATAGAATTTCAATCTTCGTAAAGGTCAAATTGAACAAAGGCTTTGGAGTGAGGAAGAAAACTTGGTGCAGGGGTCAAAATCCTGACATATATACAAGCTAGTCATGATATGCACCAAAAAGGAGTCAAACAAAAAAATCATATCGGTAGACTGGTAAAATGCTACTGTACTAAGCAGACCTGATTTAAAATTACTTACTCCATCAGTACGGGATTGAAGTGCAGCAATAGTGGTTTGCTTGTCCTCAATTGTGGCAGCCATTTCTTTTGATTGTTGTTGAAGGACGATCAAGTCTTCAAACTTTCTCTTAGAACTCTCCCTTATTTTATCAGCATAGCTTTCGAGCTCAGGCTTAAGTGTAGTTTTGTAGTCAAACCCCATCACCTCAGCAGGTGATGAACCTTTGGCGTTCAGCTCATACTGAAAATCATTACCAATCTTCAACCTAAAACCACAAAGAAAAATGAGAGCCTCACTATTAATTGTTTACCAACTCACAAGCGGAAAACGTACTTAAAATAACAAATCCAGGCATACCAAAACAATGCACAATACAGCAAACACAAATTCAGAAACTTAACATAGACTTCACAGAACAGAGTCAAAGACAAGATCTAGAGCAGAGCGGGGGGGAGAAACTCATCCAAAACCCATGGGCAAAAGAGCATAAAAGCTCTTAAAACAAGTTCATTGAGTTCTTAAACCCCAAAATAAAATTTCGCAATACACTGAAACTCAGTTTCCATTACCTTAACTTTCAGCAGATATGACTAAAACTATTGCATCTAAATTCCACTTTTAACCACAAGAAAGGATTCACTAATCCATAGTTTGAACTTATTAGTAGTAGAAAACCAAAGTCCAGATCAAATGCATAAGCAAGACGTCAAAAAAATCATGAGAAATGTAAATATAAAACACAGGATAAAGAAAGCAAACTAAAAGCTCAGGAAACCTCCTAATTGCTTGGTTGCATTCCATTGCAAGCGTCGTAAGCTCCTTAAGCTTCTGCCCTATAGCACAATCAAGATCCCAAGACTTATCCTCCCACAAATTTCTCGCAACCTCTGCGTCCACAATTTCCTTCTCCACTGCATCTCCCTCTTCATCCTCTCCACATCTCTAGCGTTAAAAGTTTGCAACTCCACTCTATTCTTAAGCTCCTCGTTCTCCTCACAAATCCGATTCCTCTCCTCTTCCTTTGCATTCAATTCTTTCTGCTTCTCCTCCAACATCTTCTCCAATGCAGCAACCCTTGCTGTAAACTCAGCAATCATTGCCTGAAACTTCTTTACATCTTCTTCCAACACATTCTTTTCCTTCTCCAACGTTTCCCTCTCCGTTGGCCCGGTCCTTAACCCCTCGGCTTGAGCTTCCAGTTCTCCAACACTCTTCTCCAAAGCCCTGCAATTCTGTATCACATGTTCCTTCTCTTTCTCAAGCTTCTCCACGAACTCCTTATCCAAAACCTCCACTATATCATCCTCCCTTCGTAAAAAACGTGTATAGCATTCCAAAGCATATTCAATCATACTATTGTTTTGAGCAAAGGAAGTAGTGTTGCTCTGAGATAAAATTTCATTGTGGATTGAAAGCTGGACCAGCCAGTGAATGGTACCAAGCCAATTAGGCCAATAGTGGGGGGTATTAGGGGCACGTAGAGAAGATTTGTTGAAATTTAAGGGGCAATTAAGAGATTTCAGTAGTAAACCTAGGCGTCTTCGAGTTTGGTGCAAAGGAAACCGAGAAGAGAAAGACGGGAGGTGAGGATATTCGAGAGGTCTTTAGCGGAAGCTGCCAGAGATGGTTTGGTGGAGATGGGTGGAATTGAATGGGAAGAGAAGAAGGCGTTAATATAACGGATTGTCGCCTCTTGGAAGGCGCGGTCGGCGTAGAGTTCGACGGCGGAGATGGCGCGTCCCGCAGTGACGGAAGAGGGCCGGCTGCTGGCAAAGCCGGCATCAGAATCACGGGACTTCTGTGCTAGTGGCGGGTCGAAGGAATCATTGTTACGGCCGCGTCCGGTGGCCCTCATTTTCCTCCGTCACCTTTCTTCTCTAAAAAAGATGATCGTGATTTGTGAGGAATACACACTTCTTCAGCTTTTCATTTTCCCGCTGGATAGCGGCGTAGGGATCCCAACTCGAATGTTTTTTTTTTTGGTTATTATAACTTTTGGTACCTCCTTTTAGCATTGATGTACAATGTGGTCCTCAATATTTTTTGTATACATAGTATTTTTTTTAATGATGATCTTAAGTAATTACTAAATTTTTTTAGTGCAACTAATAAGCATCCAACTTCATTTTTTTTTATAGAAAAACGTTAATTTTATTAAATAGAAAATATCCAAAATTTCAATGAAGATTTATAAGTATAACATAAACGTAAATAAAATTATAATTAATACATTCTCCTATAACTATTGACACAAAAACTAGTAAACTAGATTATACAATGACCAAAAAAAGAAAATATTAAAAAGTCTAACCAATACTCGAACAAAATAACGATACAAACAAATATGACTGTATCGATAAACGAATCACAAATGGGAATGAAGCTATTAAAGGCAACCGAAAATTTGTAAATCAGAGTCAATTGACATGGAAAACTATCCACAAACGCAAAACGTGTATCCAAATCAATCCGATGGTCCAAAGCAAGGAAGATCATCATGATAACAAATAAGTGTCATCTTAATCAGTCGTGACGAAGTCAAATCCAACCCTGAGATAAAAGATAAACGAAAACAACGACAAAAAATCGTAAGCTACCAAAAGAGAAAGAAAAATGTGTCACAAAGACAGAAATAAACGTGTTATAAAGACAAATAAAATGTCACAAAGACATAATTATTCTTATTAAAAACTAAAAAATAAATAAAAAAATAATTTACGGGCGACAACCAATATCAAAATCAATGTTAAACAAAATTAAAGGAAAAAATTAAATTAATAAATCGACACAAGTTGTAAACACAATTAAAAAAAAGTTAGATTAACCATCCAACTTCAACAGTTATATATATATATATATATTATATTTCATGATAATCAAACTTGGAAATTTAACGCTCAACTTTAAAATATGTGACAAGTATTAATCTTCTAACTAAATGAAATTAAAATTATAAATATGAATCAACTAGAACTGCGCATATGCAATTAATTGCATCAAGTATTTCATCGGTGTATCGCTAAATTTTTTTTTATCTTTGTTGATCGACGGTGACATTAATTTTAGTGTTGGTTACCGATTATCGGTATTCTTTATTATTTTTTCTTCTTTGTATTGTATCTTTATTTTCTTTTGTTTTTTCATTTTCAATAAGTCTGTCTGTATTGCACGTTTTCTTATGTGTTTTGACATGTTTTCGGTTCTTTTGTTGTTTTTTCATTATTTTTTCTAAGGATTGATTTGACACTGCCACAACTAATAAGATGACGCTTATCTGATATCTTGTTGATCTTCCTGCTTTAGACCCTATGGTTGGATTTGAATACCCGATTTGCGTTCGTAGATAGCTTTTATGTTGCTCGAGTCTGATTTACGATTTGTCGGTGATCTTTCAATAGATTAATCCCTTTTTGTAGTTCGTTTGCAAATACCATCAGATATGTTTGTATCTATCTTTACTCAAATTTCTTAGTTAGATTTAATATTTCTTTGTATGATCTTTTATGTGATCTTAATTTGCTAGTTTTGTTTTAAATATTATAGAAAATTTTCCTAATTATATGCTTAAATCTTTATTGTAATTTGAGAAATTTCCTATTTTAAATACCAAAATTCTAAATATACCATCTTAACCTTACAGGTAAAAAGAGAAAAATCAAAAGGGCCCATTCCATTGACCCCAAAAGTACAATTAAATGTTTACTTGCATTTGAAGACTTCTCAATCTGTGCATAGTCTTCCCTGCATCCCCATCCTGTGAAAAGGCCTGGGGTTTATTTTTTTGACAATACAAGTCTATATACAAAAGATAGATGATCAGCAGAAGTTTAAATGAACAAATTACATGCTTTCCAACTAAACATAAGGAATTATGAATACACCCAAATGATTACAGAACAACAAATGATGAATTCAAGGTCTATTCTTGTGTTTTTACCTTTTCTTTTGCCTAACACAATGAGGATGTGTAACCTTTCTTGTTTCCCCTCCTTTTTTAGGTATAAGTTTTCTTCTATAATTGGCCTCCGGTGGCTTCTCTTCGTCTACGTCTCCTACCTGATCGTCCTAAAAGAAGTCTGCCATGCTGGCGAAGGCGGCTAACCAAAGAAGTATCGCCGCCATCATCCTCGTCATCTTCTTGACCAGAGGAACCCGGATCCTCAACAGGAGAGGTGTAGCGAATATCGACAGCATCCTCATCTGCTGCTTGTGTGGGTTGCGTTGGTTGTCTAGCAAGGTCATTATTACCTGATGGCCCGAATGCATGCAGCAGAAGAAAGAAGTTTACGAGATTACTACTATCTAAGCCTACTTCAAAACTCGCATTCCTTTCTGCAGGATCTGCATCAAGACCATCCTCTTCATCTGTCTCAAAGCGACGATGATTTCCTTCTATAACATAATCCCCAAAAACCACTGCCCCTGGCATAGCTGACCTTATTGTGCTGATGACATCCTCTCTCTCACGCTCTCGTTCAAGCCTTCTCCATTTCTGTTCAAGAGAAGGGTCCACTTCGCGTGGCCTAGCACAAGGATGATCTGCTTTCATGTGTTTCCTTAGTTCCTTAAAAGTCCCAACAAAGGTGCAGTCATCCTGCATGCAGCTTCTCCGTTTGGCATTTAAATATTCCCTTGCAGGTTCCACCACGGTCCATCCTTTCACTTGACCCCTGCAAAGTGGACATGCAAGTTCTGTCATTTCACACTTCTCAACCCCTGGTGCTAGAACTGGATTGCCAATAGAACTATGCAAAGATTCTTCATGATTGGAAGGGACTACTTTAGTGTAGAACTTCTTGTACTGGTCAAGGCAGTTTGAGTATCGGAAGCTAGTTCCGCACATGTAGGGACGGCAGCCCTTGTCATGCGATGAACAGAGAAGAAGAACAGCATTGTGAGGACACTCTATGCAAACAGAACATGTTACATCTTCCCAATCTTTCTTATCCAAAAGTTTGGAAAATTTTTTGTGGTACAAATCCCCGGAGATCCCTTGACGATGTGAGGACAATGGGTATGGGGTTGGCCTGATTTGCCGAAAAGCAGTTCTACGCCGTCCTTTGCTTCCTTTTGCCATTTGCAAACTACACCTCAAAAAAATATTGCGCGATCAAAAAATCTCATGACAGTAGAAATAATCTTAAATCGACATATACTGGTAAAAACATATTTTTTTATTAAGAAGGGTAACAAATAACACCACCTCAAGGACCTCATTAAAAAACCTCCCTAATCCTAAATGGAGGAAAAAGAGTGTACCTTAAGGTGGTCATGATCAAATACACATAACACTATTACATGGTTCAAACCAAACCCCCGCCCTACCACAAGCCCCAATCCAACACATAACTAACACAGGCAAGCCGACAATATACATAGAGAACACACTGAGAACCATACACAAACAGCTAAGCCCAAGGTAAGAACCTAATGGCACTAATAAAACACCAGGACAAACCCCACATACTAAACTTGGATCAAACCATATAAAATAACTTAGCTTTTTGCCAAAAGTGGGAACACCACCCATGCCTCCCATGCTAGTACTACAGCCAAACAAAACCACCCATACTTCCACTAACTCTCCACTCCCTACTCCACTCTAACGCCCATACCATGCTCACCCTAAACCAATAAAAAATCCTTGAGGCATCGAAAGAGCTACCAATCACCCGACAACCACTTTAATTCCACCAAAAGGATCAACATGCGGGAATCTGCATGTCATAACACCAACTTCACGCCTCTTACTACGTGTAACATTGAAACTTCCTACATTAAAGACAACCTCGAAACCAACAACTGCAATGGAAACCACCTGCAACCCAGGAAACCTCTCATCACCGTCAACTGCTGTATTCACCGCTCCACCACCAGCCAAAGTGACATCCAATGAACACTCTTTCTTCTTCATGAACCACCGAAAGAGTTTTGAAGGAACAACCCTACCATTAATGATAACAGAACATTACTCCGGTACCACCGAAGCACACTGCACATCCAGAAGCAATCTGGCTTCATCAGAATTAACTCTATTACTTGTTTCTTTAAGGATTGAAAGAAACGACCCCCACAACGATCCAGAACAAACTGAACTGCTGAAGAGCACACGGAAAACTAAGACAGTGAACAACTGAATAACACATAGAAAACTGACATAGTGACCTGCTGAAGAACACAACCCAAACCATAGAACACTAAGTAAGAGTTTGCCTTGAAGGAGCAGAAATTATCGAACCAAGAAGCTGATTCCCCCAAAAGAAGTTGAGAAAAGATCCATCACCCAGAATAAAACCTATATCTTGGTTTTGTACTTTGATCACGTCTTCCCCAACTCTAGTAAAACGCACGTCTTTGAGCCTTTTTTGGATCTGCGCTTCTCCTTGCTTTGTTGGATTGATGAAAATATGACATGCTTTGAAGAGCATGGAACGGACATGCGATGAAAATAAAAGAGTGGGAACAAAGATGGCGAAGGAGAAGATAACCAAACAAAGGAACACTATCTAAGCTGTTTTGTTGTGGCTTAGCCTAGTTGAAAGGAGGGAGTCAGGCCATGATGATTTAGCCCAAAAAACCGTAGTTTCTGTTATGGTTTAGAAAAAAGCCCTCTGTGTGTCATTTCAGTTGTTTTATTTTCACATCGGGCTATTCTGTTTGAAGATATCCAAGATAGTTGTGAAACAGATCATGCGTGTTCACAGTAATCTCTTCCTCTCTCTCTTATAAACTCACTACCAGCAATGACCTAAAAGAACAGTGAGATACTATGATTATTGAGGCAACAGACACCCAGAGTTCTCTTTCTCGCATAAAAACACAGACAGGCACATTTCTTTCTTGTTCTCTCTTTTTTGTACCCAAACCACACAATGTTTATCAAAACTAAAGGAGGAATTGGGATAAGAGGAGACTTAACATTCCCAAACTTGATAGAACAGGCTATCTAAAGATACATCGAAGGTGGCATGCAACCTTGATCAATATAAAAACTCTGAATTACTTGCAAGTAACCTTTTGGCTGCTAAATTGAGCACAGAAACTGATAATTAACAGACAACAAACGATATCCAGCTGTTAACACTAAGTACCTCGTGTCGCACGACAGAAAGAATATACAATAGTAACCCCATTCTAATCTCGAAATGCCAAGTACGAGCGAACTTTGACAAATCTATAAAAAAAATTAGCTACATTATACCCCAATCCCCCTTATTTATTACACTGAATGCAATAGATGTTTGTAAATGAGACACAAATTTCTAACATTGAAGGAACTAAATCATGGCGACTATGACGGCTGTAAACCAATATTTCCAAACCACAAGCTATTCTCACACCATCAGGAAACAAAACCTCCCTGCGCCTAGCCAATTACTCTGACCAAATCTATCAAAAAGTACTTTAGCTACATTATTATACCCTAAGCCACCTCTTTATTACACTGATACGCCCTTTTCTAATAATGAAATGTTTGTAATTGAGCTTTCTAACATTTAACAAACAAAACCGAAGCTAGGGAGGACTGTAAATTCTCGTTTCCAAACCACAAGATATTCTCACACCATCGGGGAACAAGACCTCCCTGTGCTCACTATGCTTGAAAATTGCTAAAGAGCAATCCACCAATGACTTGATATTAAAGTTAAAGATTAAAGCAAAGTCTAAAAATGCGAAAATTCAAGATCCATAAACCGTAGGCATAACAAAAACCCAGCATGCACCTTATCCTTGATAAAATTCACATCCCACGTTCTCATCATACAAGTGAATTAAATCATCTACCATAAAAAATTAACAAATCAATCAAATCAGCAACAGAAAAGAAATCCCTTGATATAATTGACATCTATGTTCCTTCATCCACGTGAATTAGATCATCCTTCATTGAATTTCGAAAAATGAACGACCCTAATCAATGTCCAACCCAAATACGACGGGAAAATTCATAATTCAGAAGGATGGATTTCAAGGAATCTCACCTGTTTTCGCGCCGCGGGGTGGGGGTGGGGGACTGTGCAAATCTAGATCGAGATGACGGGTTAGTTGAAGATACAAAGTCTCATCTGATAACAGAACACCCAGAGTTAATATATTTCTTTATATAGATAGATAAACTTAAATGAATCGAAACAACGTGCTTTAGCAATAGATTCACACGATAATACAGTTAATTATCTGATTAAATAATCAGAGGAGAACATGAAACTACAATTTATCCACATGGGGCTTTTAGACTTGATCCATCTAAGATCTGCAATTACCGAATTCAATATTTAATTTAAAAATTAAAAGACTAAAAAAGGAGGAACTTGGAAGTATTTAAGATTAAAATAATTTTATTTAAAAAGTAGGAAAAATCCAAAACAAATCTTCAAAACTTTAAAAGTAAAAATGAAGCTTCCTACATTATTTTCTTCTCCGGTGAAGCTAATTAAAAGCTCGAAAATACGACGGGAAAAGCAAAGATAAAGCGGCGGACGTACCGGGGAAATGGATTTGAGGAATTTGAAATAAAATTAGGGTCAGAAACAGAGAGCGATATGAGTTTAAGGATTTTTTTTAGCAACGAAACCAGAAGAATTAGCGACGAAATCGATGGAATGAAATGAAAGAGGGAGCGATAAGCGCCAAAGGAAGATTTTTCAGAGAAAAGGAAAAGAGTAGCGTGGAAATGACTCGAGGAATCCGAATTCGGGCCGGGTCAATGGGCATTTTACACGTGTTGTTAAGAGGCGGTAGAATCCACGCTCCAATTCGTTTTTTCCCCCAAAAAAATAGATTTGCGGGATTAGGTTTAGGCGCTTGGATGGTCTGTAGATCACGCTTTCGCGGGATTTCGGTGCGGTTTACGCGAATCATGCGGAGGTTGTTGAAAGACGCGCCGTTTATTGGTGGCTCGGTGGGTTGGAGTGTATATGACGTCAGCCTCGTTGGCGATTCACGCGCTACCATGAAAAAAGGGATTGTTAACGGTTTACGTGCCTATAACAGTTGAGTAAAGGGGCGGCTTTATGCTGCGCTGTCTGTCGTGGCTGCTTTTCTTTATTTGAAAGGGCAAATTATACTCTTCCCCTAATAAATTTTACTTTCTTATTTTACTAATCGTATTTTTAATATTTTTACTTTACATATTAAATTATCTTATTTACTCTATCGTTAACTTTTAACGGTATTATGACATAACACAAGCATCAAAATAACATCATTTTGAAGAAAAAAAATATATATCAAAACAATGTCAGTTCGAATTATCTTCTTTTTCCCATTATCTCTCTATTTTACAAATAAGGTGACTGGTTGTCATCGCCTAACCACCACTTCATTTTTCATTTCGACCACCGTCTATTGTTGTTGAGAGTGGTTGTTTGGTCTCAAAATTCATGGGTTGGTTCGTCTTGACCCACTGAGTCCGAATTTAGTGGTTGTCTCACCAAAAAATATCCCAAAATCCGTGAATCTTGATTTAAACGTTTCGACTTCATCGCTTTTAATCTCCAATTTGTGGATTTCAGAGCAAGTTTCGATAAAATAAAATTGGGACCCATGAAATATGGAGGTCGGATTCAGACTTAAGGTGTCGAGGCGAAACGACCCATGAAATTTGGAACCGAACGACCACCGTCTACTGTGGTCGACGTAGAGTAAAATAAGAGAGGGAGTAAAATTCAATGAGGAACGATGTAAATTAGCTGACCCTTATTCCCATATGTAATGGGATAAGTGGGAGGTAAGATAGTAGGCTGCCTCAACACCGGTTGAGAGCAGCTTCCGTGGGATACCTCCAAATTATGAAATATCTTCCGTGTGACTCGATCCCACGACCTCAAGGTTAAGAACCTTGTGTTCTACCAACTGAGCTGGATGGTCCCTAAACTATACTTCGATTCTGATATTCGTCCTTAAATTTTCTAGTTTGTATTATCTCTAAACAAACAATTTGATACTAGCTTATCCAATTAAAACATAAAAGCCAATAAGAACGTAATGCGTAGCATGTCTTTACTGGATTTCACTCGCTTTCGAGTAAAATTAGATAAAGAAGATAGATATTACCAAGATGAAAATGGATTATTGTTTATTACTTTGATGATAAATTACTTTATCAACGCTTCGACCAAAAATGGACCAAATTTTAACAAAATGTCCATTTTACAATAGGGATCAAAATGCAATAGAACGTAATGTATAGGAACTGTTATGTTAGTTTTACCCATATCTAATGCAAGTTTGTCACAATTTGGGGTATAATGGAATGATAGGCGAATTATGCTGATAAAACTACTAATCTAAGTTGGCAAACGTACAGGTTTTAAAGCCGGCGGTTTGTATAGGGGAATGTGAAATTTTCAGGAAATATATTCTCCTGTTTGGTTTGGTCGGAAATGTCATTCACGGTAATATTTTATTATCAATAGTTAATTTTTTTGAGTATATTATCGGGAATAAAATTATCTCCATTCCTTTAGGTATTATAATATTACCGTCGTTTTGGATTAAAATGCCTTTAAATTTTTTTCTCAAAAATATCATTCTTCTGTCATTGAATAATATAAATTCTACGAATGTTAAATTACAAATTTATTCTTAAATTATTTTAGATTTACAAAAAAACCTAATTAAAATTTTATATAAAGTTTAGGGGTTAAAATAAAATTTTACCATTTCATTAAACCTTTTTTATATTTTTAATTTTGTAAAAAAATATATAAATTTTATGAAATTCAAATTTTTTAAAGAAAATATATAAATATTTTTCAACTTGTAATATTATACAAATATATATAATAAGGATAATTTAGTCAAATATACATTCTAATAATCTTTTATTCTTTTAACCATACACGGTAATCTTATATTCTTGCTAAACCAACCAAACACAAAATACAATATTCTCTGCAATCTTATTCCCTAATAATCTTTTATTCCTACTGATAATCTTACATTTCGTGAGTCAAACTTACATTTCGTGAGTCAAACTTACATTTCGTGAGTCAAACGCACCCAAAGATAATACTTAAATATGGCGATATGCAGGAATCCGAATTCGAAGTGTCACTTTTAAAACAAATTCTCCGATTATAATATATACACGTGATTGAAAGTAAAATATATACACGTGAATTGTTACCATCATCTAATCAACTTATTAACGAAAAATTATGGATAATCAACTAATTTTCGTCTCATCCATACGCCTAACGTTACAAATATTACCCATTTAAGTGTCTGGGCTAGTAACGTTCCGTTAAATGACGTGTCATAACATGGTAATTTTAAAATTTTTATTTAAAATTAAATATATATATATATATATATATATTAAGAAACATAAAACAAAAATTTTGAAATAAACCCAAAACTTTGAAAACCTTCATTTCAACCCCTAAACCCACGTTGGTCGCCACCTTTTATCATCGACGAGCCTCCACCCGACCTCCCCTCCCCCCGCCGACCAAAAGTCCCATGAAATCGTGGTTGATCGACGGTCAATCGACGACGAATCAGCGTTTTAAACCGCTCGAATCCTAGGATTAAAATCACGATCCCACGTGATTTCGACGGTCAATTGAAGGAAAATATGATAACATATGAGTAGGAGGATGGTATGGAATACGTCGGTGGCGGTGGTCGTGGCTGGAAAGGCGGCGACGATGGATTAAGGTTTGGATTTGAGATTTTAGGGCTATTTTATAATATAAGAAAAGTTAGTGTTTTTTATATAAATATCATAATATTTTTAATATTTAAAAATATAAATTTCAAAATCACCAGAGTGTGCCACGTGTTACTTAATGACAGAAATTAACTCATTTGATGGTCCGGACACCTAAATGGGTAATAGTTGTAACATTAGATACCTGGATGAGATGAAAATTAGTTTAGGCACCTATTTGGGTTTTAGGATATAATTTAGGCACTTGTTTTGGTTCTAAGCCTAATATAAATGAAAACTTGAATTTAGAAATAAAAATAATAAAAATGTATTTGATATCTATTTTTTAAAAAAATAAATGAATAAATAATTATTAAACAATTAATTTAAACTATAATCATTAAAGAAAATTCATTACATTAATTTAACATGTTAGTTATGCAAATATAAAACAATAAAGTTGATAAAAAATTTCATAACACAAAAATTATTTTAGTTTATAATAAAAATATAATATTAATTCATATTGGACATCAATTAAATTTTAAAAAATACACAAAAAAATATTGTTGTAATTAAAAGAACACAAAAGTGTTATTAAAATGAAAAATATATTTAGTGGTAATTGAAGCCCTCAAACTATTGGAGAAAAAACTAATTTAGTCCCTAAACATTACTTTTAAACTAAGTAAAAATTAATCTAATAATTTGACCAATCTCGACGCCGCTTACATGGCAGTTCGCGAAGCTTACATGGCAATCTATAATATAGATGTAACAATTCACAATTTTGTTGTGACAATACACATTGTATGATAATGTGGTAGATATGCTTAATTGGACATAATTTATTTTTTAGAAAATTTGAAGAATTATTTAATTTATTTAAAAAATAAAAAAATCAATTTAAAATATATAATATATTCAATATATTAAATATAAAAATGTGACAAAATCAAATTATTAAAAAAATCACTTTAATATTAAATTAAGTATAAAAAAAGGTTCAAGGACCACATTTTTTTTTGCAAAATTTTAAGAGTTTAAGATACCATTAAATCAAAAAAATAATAATATTAGAAGGATTTGAACTCGTGTAAGTTAAGTTAAAAATTTAGATATCATATGTTCCTATTTTTCAAATTTTCAAAATAATTTTAATGAAAATACTGAAAACATATTTTTTTGTTTTCATATTTCCACTTATTTTTGTTTTAATTTTCTAATTTTACAACCAAACACGTTTTCTATTTTCTAAGAAAATGAAAAAAACAAATATTTCTAGAACCAAACAGACACTAATTTTTTAATAAAAACTTTAAAACTTTAAATATCATTAAACCAAGAAAAATATTAAGAGGATATTATTTAAAACTCTTATTATTATATGAATAAAGCGATTTCAGTGATTAAAGAATTTGTTGTTATCCTTTGAGGGTTCGGGTTCAAACATTTTGTATACAATAATATGAACGTTCATTGTCAAATGGTTGAGATTATTATAAAAAATGTCTTATTATCACGTTTTTTTTATTAAGCTAAGGTGACTACCAAGTAGTATCTGTTCTAAATAGTCTTGAACCATTTGACAATGAACGCTCAGTCATTCTGCTGCAGCCGCTGGTGTTCGAACCCGTGACCTCTAGAAAAGACAATTATTTCTTTAATCACTAAATTAAGTTGGTTCGTGTCTTAGTATCACGTTAATATATAAAAAGGTTTGTTATTATAAAAAAATATTAAGCATATGCTCAGGGTCGGCTCTGAGTAGGGGCAGAAGGGGCGCCCGCCCAGGACCCATAAAATTTTATAATTTTTATACTATATATTTTTTAAGCATAGGACCCATAAAAGTTTTATAATTTTTATACTACATATTTTTTAAGCATAGACACATCAACATCGCCATTTGAAAGAGGAACGGAACCCTGGGTCGGGGCAAAATGGTTGCTATTATTTGTTTATTTTAATAAAAAAATATCAATTTTATACTATATATTTTTTATAATTTTTTAAAATTAGGGTCTCATTTCTTTTATTTTACCCCCGGGCCAAAAAATACCCAGGGCCGACCCTGCATATGCTAAGCAGCACGAGGCTGTGCTTGAAAAATATTGAGGGCGAAATATGAAGGCAGACGATGGGGACGAGTCATGTGCGGAACGTGCAGCATCATGCAACCCATGCAGATAGCAATAGGTAGCCCCTCTTCTATCACCCCTGAAAATGACTGCCAAACATTTTTCACATGATCAATCTATTTTGATAAATAACTTATAATATTACATTATATTACACTACTGACTTGGGTAACATAAATATTTTATATTTAAAATTACATTTATGAAAAATATTTACTAAATAAATATAAATAGACACGTAATTTTAGTACCTAAACTATCAGTTTCAATTCATTTTAGTACATAGACTTTCAATTATTGGAAATTATACCTAAAGTTTAGATTTTTGTTTCATTTCAGTATATCTGTTCAAAATTTAAGATTAAGTTTTGAAAAAAAATCGAAAGTTTAGGTACTAAAACGGATAAAATCGAAAGTTTAGGTATTAAAACGGATAAAATCTGATAGTTTAGGTACTAAACGCGTTAGGTTTTTAAGGGCGGGAACTAACATGAAATAAAAATAAAAAAATTAAGTATGATTTTGAAAAAAATAGAAAGTTTAATTACAAAAACAGATCAAAATTAATAACTTAGATACTAAATACATAGTTTATCCAAAATTATATTATAGGACTGATATAAAACTAAAAAAATATTAGTAAGTTAATTTTTATTTTAGTTTTTTTAGTTTTGAAGGGGCTAAAACTAAAGAATTCAATTTATTTAAAGATTAAAAAGGATTAGATTGAATTTTTAAAGTTTAAAATAAGACTAAAACTGCAATTGTTCCATTTAATCAGTTTACAATTAGATAAATGCTTAATCTTTTAGGTGCTTAAACTATACCATAAATTAATTTTTAGTGTTTAAATTTTTTTTCGCTAAAAGTGTCTAATTTTTTTATGTTATATTTTTAGGTGCATATTGTTAAAAAATATTAAACGACATATGTCATATATATTTTTTAAATAAAATATTATTTAAAAAAATATATTTTTAAAATATCTAAACGTGATATATGTTTTTTAACTATAAAAATTTAAAAATATAACAAAAAAATATATTAAATACCTATTTTTAACTAAAACTGTCTAAACACTTAAAATTAATTTAAAATACAATTTTTGCACCTAAAAATGTATTATCCCTCGGATAAAAAGCGGGTAATGCAGCAAGCAATTGCCAACTCCCAGCATGAAAGAAAGCCCGCGCATTTATCTGTCTTGTCCGTTGATGAAGGTTCCCGAATCCTGACTCAGTGGGGACTCAGCCTTCTATTCTCTTCTTTTAACCTCTTCCTATCTCCCACAACGCGCGTGCGCCTCACATCCTCTCCCTTCCTCCATTTTTAACGGTTCTTACTTCCTTTTTTTCTCCGCAGGGACCTCCACTTCTTTTGCGCTCTTCAGACTCCATTTGGTAAGCAAGAATCCCCACCTTTTTCAATGTGTTATTCCATGGGAGTTTCAAAGAGGAAGAGTAGTTTCACATGATGGGTTCTTGTTCTTAATGGAGCCGTAATTACATTTTCTTTTCTGGGGTTGAAATATTTGTTTGTTTCGTTCATGAAGTGTTCGTATAAATGCATGCATGTGTTATGTCGTCTTGAGTTATTCGGAAGAAGAAAAGGGGTTATTTTTTCTTCACTGTTTAGCTGAATAACTTGTTTTTGTTGCAAGATATTGGTTTTACTCGTTTACAGTTGTGTTTATTAGTCTCCCATAGTTAACCTTGCTGCTGGTTTTTGCTCATGAATTCTTGATCAGCTATTGAAAGATATTATTGAGGGTTTTTAGATTTAATTCTTGCTAAGAAGAAAGATTCAAAGGTTGTACACTATGTGTAAATCAAAAGTAGGTAGCTTAATCATCATATAGAGAATTATTCAGTTCAAAGAATCCGAGTGTACGAGTTTTTTTAAATAATCTTAGATGATTACAAGTATTTGTTCAAAATTTTTCTTAGCCTATTGACAACGTGAACACATCCTACCCAGCTGCTCGAATCAGGTCCTCTAGGGAGAACAACATTCCATTTTACAACCAAGGTCACTCCATGAGTTCGAGTGTATAAGGTTAGGTGCACTGAATGCAGAGATATCCCATGTTGGCCCTCATATTATATATGGTTGTTGGAACGTTTTATTGTAGTAATTAAAGCACACGGATCGTTTTTGTTTAATTCCTCAAAGATTGGGCATATAGATGATATTCATTGTTTACCTACTGATAACTAAGCTTCTTTTGCCTGCATTTTTTTGGATTGTGAATTAGGCTTTGAATTGTTTCTTGAAATAAGAAAATTCACCAATCTTTTCATTCAATACTGTGATCTAGGAATAGGTTTCATATAAACAGAAGTTTCAGGAAAATTTGTTGGGAAACTCATCATGGCAGACGCTACTGGCCCATTCCCGAGTGTATATAAAGTTTCTGGTCCCCGAGTTAATCAACTAAATCAGAAAGCGGCAGACTTAGCTTCTGCAAAGGATGGTGACAAGGGGAACACAAGGGAGTCCAAAAACAGAGTTGCTGTGAATTCTGGGTTTCATCAGGATTCTACATCTAATGCATGGGGACATCCAAATGTGATTCAGAAACTTAGGATGCAAAGTAATAGTGGTTCCCAGAAGGGTACTGCCAATGCTGGGTCAACTCAGAGTGCTTCTTCTTTGAGTTCCTGCAGACTTGGTAGTGCATTGACCCGACTAGGTGAAGGAGCCTGTCCAGCTCAAGCTGATTTCACTTTGTCTGATAGTTCACTGGATAGTCGAGTTAAAACAGAGCACCAAGTTGGTGAAAATTTGGATTATGATAATGTAGTTAATGAATATGACAATAATGATCCTGATGTTGTGTACGATAGCGATGATTTTGATGACTATGGTTTTGGTTCGGATGAAGATGAGAACAGTCATGAAGCTCGTAAGAAGAGCAAGTGGTTTAATTCATTTTTCCAAAGATTAGAGAAACTAACTGTTGAGGAGATTATTTCACCGGTTCAGCAGTGGCACTGCCCTGCGTGTCAAGTTGGACCAGGAGCCATTGACTGGTATCGAGGTGTGCAGCCCCTACTGACTCATTCCATGACCAAAACAACGCGGAGAGTTAAGATGCATCGAGTATTTGCAGAACTTTTGGTTGAGGAGATGCGCAAGAGAGGAACTTTCATTAAACCAGATAAAGATGCCTTTGGCCGGTGGGAAGGGCTTAATGATAGAGTAGCAGATCATGAAATAGTTTGGCCACCAATGGTTATCATTATGAATACAAAATACGAACAAGATGAAAACGGAATGGTACTTTACTGCATATTTTCTGTTAGAAAAAATAATGCCAAAGAAAATCCTACGTAGTATATTTTTACCTTTCTTTAGTAAAACACCTATTTTATTAATATACTGCTGATTGCTTAGTACTTACTGTTATTTCATCAGTGGACTGGAATGGGAAATCAAGAGCTTCTCAATTACTTCAGCTCATATGCTGCAGTAAAAGCGAGACACTCTTATGGTCCACAAGGGCACCGTGGGATGAGTGTTTTGATCTTTGAGAGCTCAGCAGCTGGGTATTTAGAGGCTGCACGCTTGCATAAGCATTTCAAAGAGCAAGGGAGGGATAGAGATGCTTGGGATAGCTCACGGGTTCCATTCTGTCCTGGTGGGAAGCGCCAACTCTACGGCTACATTGCCATAAAAGAAGACATGGATGTATTTAACCGACACTCTCAAGGTCTAATCGCTCTTTCTCTCCCTCCCTCTTATCCCACGTAATGTTGTGTCAATTTATGTACATGAGTGGAAGCATGTAGAAATGTTCATAAGACGGTAAATGTGGCTTGTGAGGACAACAGGGTGAATAAATAAGCTCCAATATAAGGTTTATTGAGAAGCAAAATGGCAAAGGAACAAATTATTAAACTGAAACTTTGACTACTTATGATTGCTTTGCAAATATTACTTTTGTTAATTCATTGTTTTCAAACTCTTAGAGGCGTGCCACAATTGGAAGAGATGATTTATAATTCCTTTTTTTTTTACTTTTCTCTTCATCTTCATTCGAAAAATTTTATGACTTTGATAGCCGTAACCTCACTTGAGCAATGATTAAAGAGTTATTTCTAAGATTATGCTTTTAATTTTTGGATGATCAACTGATATGATGCTTCTTTAATTCACAATAAAATTTAAATCTTTTGCATGAGTGCTGGTGGAAGGTGAATAATTTCCTCTTTAGCGGCAATATAACTTTCTCATGTACGATACCCTATATGATCAAGCAGGAAAGTCGAAGCTGAAATTTGCGATGAGATCGTACCAAGAGATGGTTGAGAGCCAGATAAAGAAGATAAATGACGATAGTCAGCAGCTCACCCGGCTTAAAAAGAAGGTTGCTCAAGAACAGCAGCAGTCACAAGTCCTTGCAGAGTCTCTAGGTCGACTGAGTTCCGAGCTCCACCAGACAACAAAGGAAAGCTGTACCATGATGCAGAAAAGTAGATTTCAGCATGAGCAGAACAAAAAGAAGGTAGCATTTTTTAACTTTATCTTCCCCTACTTCTATTTCCAATCAAGGCTACGCAAGTTAGAAAATAGATGCTGGGACCCCATTTTCTGCGTTTAACTAGAACAAATTGATCATCACACGCGGTGGATGGTATTGCAAATTGATGATCATAGCTGATTACTCTTCTTGTAGCTCGCTGGTATACTTGACATTGAGTTTTTTTGAGTTGTTGCAATGCAATGATTTTCTAGTTGGCTGCTAAAGAAAAATACATTAAGGAGAAAATCAACAACATATACCAATCCATAGACACCAAGGAAGATAACTTCGAGAATGTACAGAGGGCAGCGATGGAGAAACTTGAGCGGTCAAATACAAATTCGACAAATAATGAAGATGAGTTCAGGTAACAGATATCTCTACTTTATACTGTAATGAGGGTTTTTTCTTTAGAAGTCATATACATTCTTATTTACCTTGAGAAGGTAATGTCAATCCTTGTTTATGCTGATCTGCTGCCTAACAAGCCGCTTGCATTTGTATCTTATGTAGTCGAAAGTGAAACTTGTTGATTTTGAACTATAGCAGTAAGCTGACAGGGTTTTTTTAACATTTCTCGAACATTCAGAGCTATAGGGACGGATGAAAATGCGAGTTCCATAACAATTCAAGAGAAAAAGATGAAGGAATTCGAAGTAGAGAGGGAGAAGCTGATGAAAAGTCGTCAAGACAGAAGGCTGGCCATCACACAGCGGTATTGGGAGGAGCTGGTGGAGCTAGAGAAAGGGTTCGAAAACGAATTGACACTGCTCATGGAGAAGTACACCCCAGATTGCCTAGAAGTAGAGACCACTAAATACAATCTTGAATAACAAGACGACAGAAACAAGAGATGAGGGAATGTAAGACACAAAAACACCACCATTGACAAAGTGAAAGAAACAAAACAATCTTGTCTCATAGGTAAAGCATAAACCAGTTTTGTTTTATTTGGTCCGATTCCGTGTCCGGTAATCACTAGGGGTTGTTAATGAGTTAAACAGCTCGTGAGCAGTTCGAACTCGACTCTGTCAAAGCTCATTAAAAACTAGACTCTGATTGACTCGACTCGAGACCTTAATGAGTTGAGTCGAGCAAATTCCAACTCGACTCAATAAGTTCGCGAACAGTTCGTTAATTTTTTAATATATTTTTTTGTAGTTATCTACAAAAATTATTTCATGCACTCAAAAAATTAAACTTTATTTATTATTTTAATATATCTTTGGATTGTTATTTTGAAGATTAGACTTTAAAATTATTTCATACACACTTATGATAAATTATTTTTGTTAAATTTATTAATTTATGTTTATATTAAGTTCTATATAGTATTAATAGATTTTACAGGGAAACGTTTTGGTGAGCTTAACGAACAACGAGGCTAGCAATGAGCATCAAGCTTAACGAGTAACGAGCTTAATGAGCAACAAGTTTAACAAGCAATGAGTCGAGCAACAAGTTTTCTTAACGAGCATGAGTCGAGCAAAAAAAGTTTTTAACGAGCACGAGTCGAGCATTACCCAACTCGTGATCGACTTGTTCGATAAACATCTCTAGTAATCACGTGAGTTTCGAATATATTCATAGTCAAGTCGGGTCACACTTCGAAACGGGAGGCAAAGCTCACCCAACGTTGTTCTCACTATGAAAACACTTCAATAAGTTAATGGTGATGTCAAAAGAGAATATTTTGTGATGTCAAAATCCTAAAAATTAAGGTGAATATTGATTTTCTAGGGATGCGACAGTATGACTGATTTATTTACTTACCTAAACAAGCTATTCGCCAGTTCAGTGCCATATTTTCTGGGGTAAAATTAATTTGCCTCAAAATCAGTGTCTTCTTTCCCCAAATGGAGGGCCCCAGAGTTCACTGTTTACTCTATAAATTTCACATGCATAGTAGAAAAAAAAAGTAACTCGTAGAAGTAACGAAAATGGCAACAACAATCCTCCCAGCAGCAATATTGGCCATCATCATATTGCTTCAGTTTCAGGCCATAGATTCGAGTCCAGTCACTTATCATGTTGGCGATGAATTTGGCTGGGACCTGGTCATCGACATGCAAAGCTGGGCTCGAGGAAAAAAATTTCATGCCGGCGATTTTCTCGGTAATATAGTTTAGATGTTTTCTTTGTAATATTTATATTGTGATTGTTGTTGTTGTTGCTGTAGTTTTTTTAATACGATGATTGTTGCTGTTGGTGTAGTTTTTGAATACGATGATCAGAGGTACGATGTGGCGTTGGTGAATGAAGAAGGGTTCAATACTTGCACCGTTAACGACGGGGCTAAAGTGTTGGATTCGGGGAGCGATAAAGTCCAACTGGCCTTCGGAGCTAATTATTTCATCGATAGCGTTGCTGATGTATGTGCCGGCGGTATGAAGATGGCCATCAACGCCACTGCACCGCCACCCTTGTTTTAGAAACCCTAAACATACATGCATGCATGCAGTTTTACTTTGTTTCCTCGGGCATTAACATCTGCAGGAATTTAGATTTGTTTCAATAATAGAAAATCAATAACTTCGATTCGAAATAATTGAAAAAAATAACTCGAACCTAAAGTGATTCCTAAAATAATTTGGACATATAATGACTTGACTCAAACATGCGCGACCTCGTTCCAAATAAAACCTCAAACATGCATGTGATAAATCAACTTGAATCTGAAATTGTCTTACTATTTAATTGATGAGCCAAATCTTCGATAAGGGGTTCTTCTTATAATCCGAGTTTGGTGGAAGAAGGAAGAAGGATCTAGCCAACTTTGTACTCAATATTAGGGGTGTTTAAATCTGGTACCCGCATTTCGGGTATCCTAAATTACATGAACTGATATGTTGATCAAGAGCCTTCAACGTACTTGAAACGTGCACCCAGAATTAAACTGCTTCATAGTGGACTCAAATTCCACCTTGCCTTCGATAAATCTTAAGCTCAACATTCCATGATTACCAAATGCTTTCAACATCATGTGAGATCAGATTAATTGAGTACCGAACTTACGATCCACTGCTGCAAGACACCAAGCTTTGGGGAATTCTGGTCTCGACATCCCGATAACTAACAACCATTCTGCTATTGACCTTATCCACCACCGCACTTGAAGAAACCGAGCAAAATCAACAACAGTGTTTTAGCCACGGCTGAATCTAGATGAAACCACACAACACACCAGAACACAAAATTGCATAGCACATAAACAAATGATCTCTAACCCATCAAACCAACAAGACTAATTAACCAAAGCCACTTCCAACCTTTGCTGCTATTATAGCAATGCCAATTGGAATTCTGCTCCTGCGAAGCAATATACATCACCTTGTAGTACCAAGCGTCAATATCTTTAACCACTGGACTTCGACAACTTAAAACTGCCCTTATAACTACCGCTTGAAAGGAATTTTATGAAAATCAAAGAAACACGACAAAGCTCATTAATCATCATCTAAGGATCAATAAATTTTCAATTCCTAAATGCAAACCCCACGGTAAAGGAAACTCAACCATCTCAAAATCATCAGCTATGTATAATCCATATGGATCTTCTAAATGACAATACAAACAACCTCATGCAATCTTGATACTTTTTAAAATGCCTTAAAACCCACAACAGGTAGCTACACCATGGAGCTGTAACCGGAATTTGAACCTAAGTAACCAAAACTTCCGACTGAACTTGTTGAAACGAAGACAAATACGATAACATGCCAACTCCTCCTCGTGGCTTCTTCACTCATCGATTCCAAATACTCTTCTTGAAAAACATAATAGGACAACCTGAGGGAAAAAAGGAACTACTTTTCACAGTGCCGAATCCTTCACGAGACAAAACGATTAACTTTACTGAGCTGCTATCCACACCCTTCATGCAACTATCACCGGTCAGACCAACTTCAATTCATTTCTAGTAATGCTAATTTATTCACCACCTGTAGCTCATCTCCTATTATTTGGATTCTTAAACTTTTTCCCAAAGCCAAAGTTTTCTCAGCTTCTTTCTTTGCTGCAAACCATCGTCAATATCCTCTAAACCCTAGCCGCTCTCTCCTTTGTTTTCCTTTTTTTTCCTTTGAGTTTGTATCGTTTTTCATAGATCAAATCAACTTTTTCTTCTTCGGTTTTTTTAGCAGACGGCAACATCGATTTTAATGTTGATTGTCGACTGTCGATTCTCTTTTTCTTTATTTTTTCTTTATTTTTTAATAAGAATAATTATGTATGTGTTGCAAGTTTATTTTGCTTTTGTGGCACATTTTTCAGTTTTTTCTAAGTCATTTGTCCGTTTTTTACTTATTTGAAATCTTGTTGATCTTCCATACTATGGACTTTTGGATTGAATTTGGATGCATGATTTTACATTTGTGGATAATTTCTCACGACGCTCGGCTCTGATTTGCAGTTATCGGTGGTCTTTCAATAGTTTAATTATATTTTGTGATTCGTTTGTCGATACAATCAGATTTGTTCCTATATATTTTTGTTCAAGTATTTTTGTTGGATTTTTAACCTTTTGCATGTATGGTCTTTATATGATCTAAAATGACTAGTTTTAATGTTATAAGAAAAATACAAATTATATATTTAGTTTACTATGATAATTATAAATTCTTATTATAAATTTGAATATTTTCACTTTTTTAATAATACAAGCTGATTATATTAAGAAAACAATTTTACTCTTAATCCTATCGACACAAACAATTTCATTCACTACTACTCAATAGGGTGGCTATGCTTACATCGAGGCACAATGGTCTGGGATCATGACAAAGTATTAAGTAGGGATGTTCATAGTTCGGTTAAAATCGAATTAATCGGTTGAATAGAAATTTCTGTCGGTTAATTAGTCGATCGATTAACGGTTAATATTTTTTTTAAACTTCATTTTTGGTTAATTTGGTTAGAAATCTATTAATTAACCGAAATTATTAAATATTTAATATTATATATATATTATTTAGCTTTAGGGGTGTTTAAACTTCGTTTTCTTTTATCGAATTAACTTAATAAATAAAAAATATTTAATATATAATATATCATTTATAAATTTCAGTTAATTCGATTAACCAATCACTTAACAAAACTTAATTCAGTTCGGTTAACGGTTAAAAAATCGATTAATGAAATTTAGATAATTCGGTTCAAACGGTAAACCAGATTAACCGTTCGGACACCCCTACTTATACTCTCCTCTTTGCTCCATAATAACCTACCACATGATAAACATTTCCCACTTTTTATGATTGGGCAAAGTAAAGTTGTCTTTCTGCCTGGCATCAAATTTGCAAATTTCCATTAAAATAAAACACCAAAAGTTACATCAGACAAATCAGTCAGATGTAAACATTTATGCAAAACAAAAATTGATTTTGATTAGCAGAACCGGCAAATGCTTCCCAAAGCTTGAAGCTATAAAAACACTCATCCTCCTAGTCTCAAGCTACAACAACAAACTAAACAAGAGGAAGATACACATAATATCAGGGACCTAAAGCCATATTTACACAACATCAAGGGGGTCTAAATCAATTAGTCCTTTCATCACCGTGACTAGAAATGCAAGATGTTGGCATAAGTTGTGAGATTCTGAAACAAGGGGCTGTTGAACTGAGCCCAGAACTGATCCTGCGTCCAGTCACTGAGCATTTTGGGCAGTTGAAGCTCTGGTAATCTCTCACTACCCAATGGAAATTGCAGAGATGCGGCAGAAGATGGTTTCTTCTCTGCTGCTCTCTCTTCTTCCATTTCTTTCTTGAAGAACACTTGGGGTACAATTGATGGCAATAAACCATCCTTTGGTCTGCAGAAAGAAATTGTTTCCATTGAAGACGACGATGGAGATGTGTTGCTGTTCTTCGTTGATTTCATCTCTTCCTCCATTGCTGCTCTTTGTTCCAGAACTTTCAAGGAAGTTGCCTTCCTGTATACTTTGCACAAAACTACATCCTGGATAGTAAAAAAATGTATTTAAACTTATAAATTGGGAAATTTATTTTATATGTACAATAATGTATAATTTTAAATTTGGTCCCCTCGCTTTAATACTGAAATTTTCTTATTCTTTTGTACTCTTGTCTCCTTAATTAAGATTAATTATATTTGTAATATGAAATTTTTTGAATGTTGATTAAAATTTTCTCATTCTTAATGTTAATATTAATTATGTTTATATAACTATTTTAGAAGTTTTGGGGTTTTTTTCTTCAAATTTTGACCCTAAAATCAAAGTTTTTCAAACTTGATCACTAGTGCACATTAAGAAAGATTGTGATGGATTTTATTTAAAAAATAATATTGAAGTCAAAAGTCAAGTCTTTTTAGTTTGGCAATGTGTTTTGTAGGTATAATTACGCCTCATGTCCCTATAATTTATGGGCTTTTGAAATTTATTATACCTTTGGCAAGGAGCAACCGTCCGGGAGACGATACTCGTTCATCACCCAATCGGTCTTGTTTCCTCGTGGAGCTCTCCCTTTATAGAAAACAAGAGTCTTTTTCAGGCCGATGAAGCGCTTTGGCTCCGACAGACTCACGATTTTCCGGTCGGAGCCAGTGGCTTTCCAGAACCCGTTCTCGGTTGTCCGGTTAGGCCTCCCACCGCTCCCATGCTTCCTATCTCGTGGCACGAAGAAATACCATTCCCTCTCTCCGATCTTCGACAACCCTACGAACGGAACACAGAAACAACAATGTAATCGTCTTCCCATCTCTGTCGAACAACGAAACAAAACCGTACGCACGTGTTTTTTCACTTACCAGGCAAGTCCCAGGGATCATGGCGGTAGATGTTGAGGAATCCGATCACATCGTGATGGAACTTGTTGTCGTAGATCATGTTTCTGAGGTAAAATTCGAGGAGTTCTTCCTCTGTCGGATGGAACCGGAAGCCTGGAAGCTCGATCTTTGAGGTGTTTTCATCCATACTGGATTGGCTGCTCATTGTGATCCTATAGAATATAAGACAGAAAATATGAGAAATGTTTGCTGCATGCAAAGGACACAATGGTTGGTGCATAAGCATCTGCTTATTTATAAATGTTTATAAACTGGAAGCGTTTACCAAGTCAAGTTTGTTTCGTGATAAAAAAAGATATCATCGAAATCGAATAGGTATAATGATAAAATTAACAACCCAACTTTTGTTCAAATGATAATTTTGTTTCCTAATCCTTTTTTAAGCAATTTACCCCCAAACATTTATATTTTTAATCAAAATAATCCATGCCGGATGAGAATCACTAGTTAATTAACGGTCTACATATGTTATTGACGTGACATTTTTAAATATGTTTAATCGATGACACGGTATATACCATGTGATCACTTTGGGTGACATGTCACATGTTATGTTATTATGGATGACAATGGGTTGAGTTAGGGTTGGGTTTTTGATCAACCTGACTCGACCCGAAAATATGTATCATCCACCCGACCCTAAAATTTTATATCGTCCACCCGATCCGATAAATATATATCTTCCACTAGACTCTGACCCGACCCAAATTTTTAGAGTATAAATCTAAACCGACCCGGTATAAAATAAGAATTTAATTAAAAGTAATAATAAATTTTTAAGAAATTTTTTTTAATGATAAAATTAACAACCCAACTTTTGTTCAAATGATAATTTTGTTTCCTAATCCTTTTTTAAGCAATTTACCCCAAACATTTATATTTTTAATCAAAATAATCCACTTTGGGTGACATGTCAAATGTTATGTTATTTATGGATGACAATGGGTTGGGTTAGGGTTGGGTTTTTGATCAACCTGACCCGACCCGAAAATATGTATCATCCACCCGACCCTAAAATTTTATATCATCCACCCGACCCGATAAATATATATCATCTACTCTACTCTGACCCGACCCAAATTTTTAGAGTATAAATCCGAACCGAGCCGATATAAAATAAGGATTTAATTAAAAGTAATAATAAATTTTTTAAGAAAATTACAATATTATCCTCAGGTCGGGTCGGTCAAAGTTTTTTCACCCTCCACCTGAACCCGACTCAACCTTGCCCCTTAAAAAATTGACCCGAACCCAATTTTTTTTTTAAAAAATATGACACTATTGAATCGGGCCGAACCGGTCATATTCAAGTTAAATTTTCATTCCTACATGTTATTACTTTGAGTGATGTGGCACATACCATATCATTATAACGAATGACATTTGACATATTATGAATTAAGCACATAAAAAGATATCATGTTAGTAATATACACTGATCATTAGACAATTAATGATTTTTATCTGAGATGAATTATTTTGATCAAAAATTAAAATGTTAACGAGTTAAAAAAATTAAGAATCAAACTGATTATTTAAACAAACATCGAGGTTTAATCTTGCCAATTAAATAATACATGTACCTTTTACGTAATTTCAGCCAACAAAACCTAGAAACAGAAGCCTGTGTAAGAAATGAGGGGACTGATACTGTGAAGTCATCGTTCTTGAATGGTGGAACCCACGCGCTTATAGCACAATAAAGTCACCAGTGAGAAGGGTAGACGTGGTTGTTTTCTTCGCTTGACTCCTTTACAGCTAGCTTTTGCTGGGAAATTCCTGGGGATTGCTAGCAAGCAATATTTGTTTTCCGAGAAAATCTTGTGCCATGCACATAGTTTGATCTTTGAACGACTGAGCCAAGAGATAGTAGATGAGCCATCTAGTCGTTCCAAACTTTTGTGATTTAGCTTTCTTTGAATTGGTCTCATAGGTTACTATTATTTGTTAATCTCACTTATACCGTGTAAAACTTTTTTCTTACGCACCTTAATATATATATATATATTTATTTATACCGTGTAAAACTTTTTTAGAGAATATCTTTACATTTTCTACTGTTAATCTCAGCCGTTAATTCTTCTAATCTAATAATCTTAAAAAAGTGTAAAACTAAAAGAGTTTTACACTGGAATTGGATCATGTCCGGTATATATAAATAAAATCTTTTTTAAAAGAAATTCTTGGGTTTTGATTGAATCATTTTTTTGGAATGATAAAACTATTAGATTCGAGTTTAAGGTAAAAAATATATAACCCGAAAATAATTATATAGTTGATATTTATATATTTAGGAATAATTGCTAAATTACTTAGCTTTATCTCTATATATTTCAATCTCGTCCTTATTTTACCTAATAAAAATTAGAATTATATAGATGAATATATATTTTTGTCGGGCATAAATCTTCACCTCAAAAATCGAATTCGGTCTTGGGTCAAATGGAATTTCCTTAAACCTAGATCGAGTCAAGTGACGGGCAAGAGTGTTATACTTGGATCGAATGGGCCAAAAACTTGGCTCGATCCAACTTTATATTAATATAGAATTAGACTCAAGGATAGGCATGCAATATGAATGTAATTAATTTCGATATGACCTTATAGGATCTGATTTTTTTAAAACGAGTCTGACTTTTTAAAAAAATTATAAAATCTTACCTATAATTAAGGATGATTGTAATAATACATCTCTATATTTTTCAATTAGATCGTATTTCATTTAATAAAATATATATATAGAGAGAGAGAGAGAAAGTCACTTGTTAAAGGAAGTCTTATTTTTTTTTTCCAAAATAGATCTCAAAAGAAATTTGAAGTGGTCAAGCCGTAATTTCGGAGATTGATATATTATATAATACGGAACCAGATAACATGTGTGTGAACATGTTACTTGAAGCACTACTAAACTGTTGACTCGACGACTCCACTCAATATCAAAAAGGGTATATTACAAATTTGACAATTGTACTTTACTCTTTCCTCGATTTTCACTCGTTATACTTTAAATCCTTTTAATTTTCTCACTAAACTTAATACATTAAATTTTTTTGTCACTCGGCCGTTAAATAGTTAACGGCGTTAAAATGAGATGTTATATAGATATAAAACGATATCTTTTTGGTGAAACTTTTGTTTTTATAAAACAACATCGTTTTTAACGCCGTTAACTATTTAACGACTGTGTGACTAAAATAGGATAGAAAGAGAGAGTAAAGTTCAGTGACAAAAAAACTCAATGTATCAAGTCGGTGAGTAAATTAAAAACTTATAACGTTCAGTGATAAATTCGTAGTTTACCCATATTAAAATGGGATTATTTCTTAAAGATGCTTGTGGGAAACTAATAAACAAACCAATATCACAATTAATCAATTAATTAAATGTAGTGCTTCTTAGTAGGAAAGTAATTAGTGGTGGGTCAATCAATTTCTTTTTATAAAATATGATGCCCCATAATGACTCATACTCTAAATTAATTTTAAAATTTACATTCTAAAATTTTAATATGTTTTTATATCATTCTTCAAATTTTATTTTATTTCAAACTATATTTTAATTTTTTAAAATATTTTATATCAATTCTAAATTATTAACATCATTCTATTTTGATTATTCCTTAGTGTATTATTAATTTGAATATTTAAAAAAATTTAATCTTTTTTTGAAGCTCATCTGAACTGAATATGTGACCTTCTAAAATAATTAAGAACTTCGAAAATAGATTAATCTTTCAAAATTAATTTTTTTTAGAAAACCAAATATTCAATTACATGACCTTCAAAAATTAATAGAACTAAAAACATTTTTATAGAATGTTGAAATGAAATAATATTGATAGTTTGAAAATTAAAATATAATACTTTAAAATTTATAGACTAATTTAAAATAAGATCAAAATTTAAGGGTTAATATAAAATATTTTAACTTTAAAAATTTATTTAAAATAAATATCATTATTTAGGTACATTCTATGTAATTAAATCTTATATAAATAAAGACTTTCATATTTGTAATTTGTCTTTTTTTTTGGGGTAAAGTACGTAAATAGTCATTCAACTATAAAGTATTGCTTTATTGAGGGACTATTAAAAGTTATAAAATGGTTCTCTGACTATAGTCTATTGCTTTATTAAGTCCCCCAACTATTAGAAATTATAAAATAGTCATCTAACTATTCATTGTGTTCCAAAATTGTTATTTTTCATTAAAAATTGGCAGTTGCCTAAGTTGAACATTAACATGATGACTAAGATATAATAGTCGTTTGAGATTCTAGGATCATATTTTATCATATTACAGTTAGCAGGTTAACGTTCAGCTCAGAATACCATTAACTTTTTACCAGAAAATGACGAGTTTAAAACCTAATGAATAGTCAGATGATTTGTAACTTTTAGTAGTCGAGAGAGTCATTAAAGTAACATTCTATAGTCGGATGATCATTTAATAACTTTTAATAATCGATGGACTTAATAAATCAATAACCTATAGTCGGAGATCATTTGTCTACTTTACCATTTTTTTCAAGATGTCAATTAAAAATAGAAAAGAAGCACCCCGCGTTCTTAGCATAAATTGTCTCAAATATACCACTACTTGTTACAAATTTAATTACTATTTCGTAGCATGTCGTTGTCATGTTTTTTTTCTTATTCTTGTTTTTTTTGTACAATATCTTTCGAATTAAATCATATTAATGATTAACATCGTTTTTCTATTTTTTTTTTGCTAATACGGTAACAAGAAATTGCTTAAAAAAAGTTAGTGGGGATGTTTAAGGTACGTCAACTTTAATATATGGTTAAGGAAAGACGTTACCGGAAATGTTAATATATTTTTTAACATTTTCGGTAAAACGCTACCTAAAACATTATTTTTCTACTGGAAATGTTAATATTGGGCGCTACTTAAAATGTTTAACATTTCCGAAAAAACGCTACCTAAAACATTATTTTTTCTACCGGAAATGTTAATATTGGACGCTACCTAAAATGTTATTTTTTCCAAATTCTAACATACAATTAACAAATTAAAGTATAATAATTAACTTTTCAATTTTCATAAAATCAAAACAGAAAGCTAATTATTAAACATAAAAAATGGTGGAAGCAATGAAGGTAGCTTTCCTGCAATTTCCCAGAATTGGCTTGCTGTCACTGGGGAAAGATCGAATCTGATTAGTACACAACACGGTTTCATTTTTCTTTACCAATGCTTTTAAACTGTCGTCGTATATTTTCAATCAATATTTATTACACATAATAATAGATTATGGTTGTTTTTAGAAGTTTATAATCGATATATCGAATAATAATTTTTAGGGTAAAGTACATAAATGATCCCGACTATAGTTACAACATGATCATTTGATTTTTCATATGTTTCAAACTCGTTCTTTTCTGCTAAAATTTGACGGTCGTCTGAACTGAATGTTAATATGTTGAGTGAGATATGATAAAATCTAATATCAGAATCTTAACCTATTAACATTGCACACATCTTATAAACAGAACTACAAAAAAAAAATTCTTTTTACCATTAAAGTCGTATCGTAATTCGGAGAGCGACTATTTCTAATTATATAAACCAATATCACATTCATATATATCAAACCATAATTGCGATGCATATTTCCACGTAGAATAATCTTTTGAATATTGGAGTCGACCATAATTATGAAATTAACTTAGTCGGTCTTTGCATTAAGGACTTGGTGAACAACGACCCTTGATTTTGAACCTTGAAAATTGACCGTTAGGAGATTTTTTTTTTCTTCCATTAGGTGTAAATACAACGAATTTTTAATGTTTTTATTCTTGTTTTTCTATGGCATATGATGACTTCAAATTAACTCACATGATTTTTTTTAACTCTTAAATTCATAACTTGTATCAATATTATTCTTTAATCGGTAGAACGTACGTACGTTGATTGTTATGTATAATAATTTACAATATTAACGTAATGGTTCATGACATTAATACACTTATAAATTTATCGAAAAAACAATAAAATTTCTCTGTCACGATATCATTTTCAAATGAATCGTCATATGAATAAAATTAAAAACGACAAATAATATTATTGATTTTAATTGTAAGAATAAAATTGATCCTTAAACTTTGTCGAAACTATAAATAAGTATTATTGATTTTAATGGTCCATTCCACTTGCATCTAAGTATTATTGTGATAATTACTAATTAGTAGTAAAATTTGTTATTTTTAATTTGTTTCATATTCTTTGCTCTATATAAAGGCCAAGTCCCTTGTTTAAATCGGTTGCTACCAATAAAGACATAGTTTTATGATATAGTTTTAGGGATGAGCATGGGTCGGGTCATGTTTTTAGTCCATCTGACCCTACCCAATAAAAAAATCTTCCACCCGAGACCCGACCCGACCAAAATAAAATTTCACCCGACCCGACCCGACATATAATTTAGAAACCTGACTCAACCCGACCCAGCCTGAAATAATAATAAAAATATTATTTTTACTCAATAAAAATAGTGACTTAATTGAAAAAAATATATATAGAAGGGTATTATTATAATTATTCTTAAATATATAAGATAAAATTATATATTTTTTCAGGTCAGGTTGGGTCGGGTATTTTTCACCCTAAACCCGGCCCGACCCGAATATCATATTTAAAAAAATCCGACCGACCCGACCTGAATCCGAATTTTTTTAAAAAAAAATCTGACTCGATCGGAACCCGTCGGGTTCGGGTACAATGCCCATCCCTATATAGTTTCCCTAACATGATTTTATCTGAAATGGTATAATTTCTTTATAGGTCCCTGTACTATAATGTATAATGCGTTTTAATCCTTATACTTCTAAAACGATTAAAATATCCCATAAAAAATTAATGTCTAGCACATGTGGCATACACTATCACCACAAAATTTGAGATGATCTCAACGCATAAACAAATGCATTGAACATTTAGATTATTTTATTAAGAATTTATTACAAATATTTATAGCATACCCATAGCGCAAGGCATGCAATTATTTAGATATTATTCAAACCATGCATAAGAAGGTGATTCTTTTCTTTCATCTTCATCTTTTTAATCACCAAGTCCCATAATCACAAGGAGAGCAATTCTCCTGTGCAATGTCAGTGATTTGAACTCCAGTATCATATTAGGACATATTATTTGTTAATTTAATTATATGTTTGTTAGGTTAACTGTTTGTTTGTTTTTCCTGTTAGCTTTGATAGTTGTTAGCTCATAGTGCTTGTATATAAATAGCTTGGTATATCACTTTTCATAAATGAAAGATGAGAATTTCATTCTTTCATTGCTTTCTTGATTCTTATATGGTATCAGAAGTTTTGTCTCTTTTTCAAGCTTCATCATGGCTACTTCGTTGAGTGATAGCTTCGACAAGGGGAGTAATCCCTATTATTTGCATCTGATAATCCCGGTGTTGTTTTGGTAACTCAACTGCTATCCAACGACAACTTCCATAGCTGGAAACGTTCGATGGTGCTTGTTATCTCTGCCAAGAACAAACTCGGATTTGTTGATGGTTCCATTGCAACTCCTGATCCGTCCATGGTAGATCTGTTGAATGCTTGGACTCAAGCCAATAATTTGGTGAACTCTTGGATTCTGAATTCAGTTTCCAAAGATATTATTGTCAGCTTGCTTTATCACACTACAACGGCAAAGAATTGATTGATCGTTATAAAGCCGACTAGTCGCCAAGGGTTTTACGCAGGTTGAAGGGATTGATTACATGGATATGTTTTCGCCCGTTGCTAAAATAACTTCTTTTAGGATGTTGCTTGCTCTTGTGGCAGTACGAGGGTGGCATTTGCTCCAATCAGATGTCAACACCGCTTTTCTAAATGGGGTTCTCTATGAGGAGGTTACATGAAATCGCCTCTTGGGTACAGGCCTGACCTCAAGGGTGGCAACATGGTCTGTAAACTTCACAAGTCTATCTACGGGCTCAAACATGCATCCCAACAGTGGTTCAATGCTTTTTCGAGTGTCGTTCTCAAGCTTGGTTTTCAACAATCACCTGTTGAACATTCCTTGTTCACTAAAGGATCTGGTGACGCTTTTGTTGCTCTCTTGATTTTTGTGGATCACATTGTAATTGCTGGTACATATTTGCAGTTGCTCTATAGGATTCAAAGTCTTCTACAACAAAATTTTAAGCTAAAGGAGTTGGGCACTTTACACTATTTTCTTGGGTTTGAGGTAGCTCGAAGTGCATCTAGAATTTCTTTATCTCAGCGAAAGTATGCTTTGCAGTTGCTCGAGGATGCAGGATGTTTGGGTGTGAAACAAGTTGATTCTCCCACGGTTCATTCCTTGAAGTTGAAAGCTGATGAAGGAGAACCATTGCCTGATTCTCAAGAATATTGCCGGTTGATAAGTCGAATTCTCTACTTAACTAACACCAAGCCTGACATTGTTCATATGGTGCATTTGCTAAGCCAATTTGTATCTTTTCCTCGTCTACCTCACACGACAGCTTTGAAACATCTTCTCGTTTGTATAAAATAGTCGCCTGGGCTTGGATTGCTTTTTCCAGTTCACTCTAGTATTCAGTTGAGTATTTTTGTTGATTCATATTATGGTTCTTTCTCGGATACTCTACGTTCTACATCAGGGTTTTGTGTGTGTGTGTGTTTTTTGTGATAGCCTTGTCTCTTGGAAATAAAAAAAGCAAGCCATTGTTAGTCGATATTCCTGTGAAGCAGAATATTGGGCTATGGCAGTAGCCACTTGTGAGCTGGTTTGACTTACTTCTTTGCTGTCCTCTTTTCATATCTTCATCGATTTTGTACGTTTGTATTGTGATAACCAAGCTGCAATTAATTTGGCAACTAACCAAGTTTTTCACGAACGAACTAAACACATTGAAGTTGATTGCCACTTTCTACGCGACAAGGTCAAGACTGGTTTTTTGAAGTTCTTCCACGTTCGTTCTTCAGATCAGCTAGCTGACGTGTTTACAAAGACTCTTTGGGCTCCCATGCATCGTGATTTTATTACCAAGCTGTGTATTCTTAATATCCATGCAGTCCCATCTTGAAGGGGTATTAGGATATATTATTTGTTAAGTTAACCATCTCCTTCCATACCCAGAAAAGTGCACCATTGGGGAACCTGCTTGAATCCCAAACTGCCCCATAGTTCCTATTCATGGAGCTCCATCTCGAAGAAGACCCGACCCGAGCTACATAAATGGCTACATCCTCAGTCTGACTGCCTTGGTACAGCAGTTTAAGTTGCAGGTAGTATGGTTTATGGCTTGATTCTTCGACCCTAACAGCTAAGTTCTGGTTTTTGTATTCACAAGGCATCCTTTTGTATTCGACGTCCACGATACCAGCTTTCAGAATGTCTTGAGCCTTGCCCTCGTTAGGCATGGCCATGAAAGATTTGTTGCTAAGAACAAAGTCGGTTCGGTTATCGTAATTGCATTAAGGACTTGGTGAACAACCACCCTTGATTTTGAACCTTGAAAATTAACCATCCGGAGAATTTTTTTTCTCCCATTAGGTGTAAATACAACGAATTTTTAATGTTTTTCTTCTTATTTTTTCTATGACACATGATGGCTTCAAATTACGTCACATGATTTTTTTTAAATCTTAAATCTATAACTTTATCAATATTATTCTTTAATCGGTAGAAAGTACGTTGATTGTTACGTAATAATAATTTTCAATATTAATATAATGGTTCATGATGTTAATACACTTATAAATTTATCGAAAAATCAATTAAATTTCTCTGTCACGATATCATTTTCAAATGAATCGTCATATAAATAAAATTAAAAACGACAAATAATATTATTGATTTTAATTGTAAGAATAAAATTGTTCCTTAAATTTTGTCGAAACTATAAATAAGTATTATAGATTTTAATGGTCCATTCCACTTGCATGTAAGTATTATAGATGTAGTTTTATGATATAGTTTCCCCAACATGCTTTTATCTGAAACGGTATAATTTCTCTATAGGTCCCTGTACTATAATGTATAATGCGTTTTAATCCTTATACTTCTAAAACGATTAAAATATCCCATAAAAAAAAATTAATGTCTAGCACATGTGGCATACACTATCACCACAAAATTTGAGATGATCTACACGCATGAACAAATGCATTAAACATTTAGATTATTTTATTAAGAATTTATTACGAATCATGGATACAAATATTTATAGCATACCCATAGCGCAAGGCATGCAATTATTTAGATATTATACAAACCATCCATAAGAAGGTGATTCTTTTCTTTCATCTTCATCTTTTTAATCACCAAGTCCCATAATCACAAGGAGAGCAATTCTCCTGTGCAATGTCAGTGATTTGAACTCCAGTATCATAAACAACTCCATTTTTCCAGTCAGCTGGAAGCACATACTTTGCCCAAATCCACCTCTTTCCATACCCAGAAATGACCTTGAATCTGAATTGCAGTGCGCCATTGGGGAACCTGCTTGAATCCCAAACTGCCCCATAGTTCCTATTCATGGAGCTCCAGCTCGAAGAAGACCCGACCCGAGCTACATAAATGGCTACAACCTCTGTCTGACCACCTTGGTACAGCAGTTTAAGTTGCAGGTAATATGGTTTCTGGCTTGATTCTTCGACCCTAACTGCTAAGTTCTGGTTTTTGTATTCACAAGGTATCCTTTTGTATTCGACGTCCACGATACCAGCTTTCAGAATGTCTTGAGCCTTGCCCTTGTTAGCCATGGCCATGAAAGCCTTGCTGCTAAGAACAAAGTCGGTTCGGTTATCGTAATTGCGATCAGTTAGTGTCACCTTTGTCCCTTTACCGTTGCACAGGTATGGATTCTTACATCTTATCTGCAAAAAAACCATGTTAAAAGCATTCAAAACTCTGATATTTTACACTATAATAACAATCAAGAAACAATGAAAATCAAACCTACAATACAAACCTGAAAGCAGGCACCACAACCAGCTCCGTTTTTGAAGAGGGGAGAACCACTACCTGCGAGGAATCCATTGCCGAGGCTTAGTGCCAAGGATCCATATCCACAAGCTCCGGCTGCACATATATATCAAACCCATAAAACAACTGTTACCCGCCAAATATTTCTGAAAACTATTATCTGCTGGGTATTATTAATGAAGATTGAACCAGGAAAGGTAATTACATGAGAGTGCCTCGACCGAGGAGACAAATGTAGCCTTGGATTGATGCACGCATCGATCACAAGCCGTGGCAAAAGAAACGAGAAGGAAAAGCAACCAAACAAAGTGAGCCATTTTTTTACTGTTTTGTTGAGTTGAGAAATGTTAAGGGAATTTAGCTTAGAGATAGGGTTTATTTATACATGAAGATTAGTATGGACAACTGTTAAGCATTGGAAACCCATGGATTGAGAATATGATGGAGTCGACATGAATATTTCGACAGGAACAACTTCCGGCTATGTCAGTATTTGGTTGTTATAGTCAAATCCCAGATTCATTGCTATAAATTTTAATGGAAACTTTGAACATGTTAGCAACCACGGACTGTTTCTGCGTCAAGTTTCAGGCAGCTGGATAAAAGCACAAATGGTGTGCCCACGTCAGAATCCGTTGACCCAAGTTTTGATGCCAAAACTTGATTAATTTGACTTTATCAGAACATATGACTCTTAAAAGTGCCCCTAAATGTTTTTGAAATTAAAAATGAAGCCCCTATAGTGTTGAGACTTTGACTCTGTAACACCTTACACCGATACGACACACAGTCGATCGATTTAAGGTGTTACACGGAACCATCGAAGTGACTAACCAACTTTAAACTTACATGTTTTAAAACGACCATAAAATAAACTAAAATATAATAAAAATATTTTCATTGAGGAGCTCCAAAATAAAATATTTACACTTGAAAAATATAACAGTCCAACTTGACTGAATGTACGACTCAATTGGACAATAACGCTTACAAATATACATGTCCAATAAAAACGTTGAGACATACATCTGATCTGCATTGGACTGATCTAAACTTTGGTTTATCTACTGCTTCCCAACTGCTTGATCTACTAACTTGCCCACGGAAACATCTGAAGGCTGAGTTAACTAGCTCAACTCCACACTAACGACTAAAATATACTAATTGTAATTCACCTAAAGGCTTAAACATTCAAGTTTATTGCTTTTCAATCTGGTCTACTGATCTGTTATGTACTGCTTTAGTGAGTATACTTGTATACTCACAATCTACTCTATGGTAGACATCATGGTGCGGCTAAGGGTTATGCATCTCGGAGCTCACACACCCCTCTAGTCTACCGAGAATGTGATCCCTGGAATCTCTGCATCGGACACCACACTCTCGACTAGCCCACTGAGTGTCGGACCTTGCGCCCAAACCAGTCAGCTCACTACAGCAAAAATGGTTTTTAGCGGCGGATGTAGCGGCGTTTTTGAACAAACGCCGCAAAATACTATACTTTAGTGGCGTTTGTATAAAAACGCCGCTAAAGAATCGTAATGTAGTGGCGTTTTTATACAAACGCCGCTATAAACTAGTATTTTAGTGGCGTTTTTACACAAACGCCGCTATAGACATGTACTTTTGTGGCGTTTTAATACCAAACGCCGCTATAGACTCGTACTTTAGTGACATTTTTACACAAACGCCGCTATAGACACGTACTTTTGTGGCGTTTTAATACCAAACGCCGCTATAGACTCGTAATTTGATTGTTTACTTCAGAACGCACCGTTTCTTTTTGCTTGGACTTGGGAGCATTTTACTTCGCCTAAACCCTTCACGTTCTCATATTCTTCAAGCTCTAATGGCAACTCGCGCCTTTTTAAAATCAAAGTTTCCAATTTTAACGGCGATCCTCCTTCAGAACCTCACAAAAAACGGCATAACGAGATCTCTGTTTCTTCTAAAACCTCAAATTTCACCTCTACTACCCGTTATCCATAAACCAATTTCAGGGTTTAAGCAATATCATGATGGGAGACCAAGAGGTCCCCTTTGGAGAGGTAAAAAGCTGATAGGGAAAGAAGCCCTTTTCGTAATATTAGGTTTAAAGAGATTTAAGGATGATGAAGATAAACTTAAAAAATTTATTAAAACCCATGTTTTAAGGCTGTTGAAGATGGATTTGATTGCGGTTCTTTCAGAGCTTGAAGGCCAAGAGGAGACTTCTCTGGCTGTGAAGGTACTCGTATTTTTCACTTCTATTGATTTTTTTAAATTTTTCTTATTTGGATTGTATCTTAAATCTGTCGGATTCGTAATTTTTTTTTGAGTTTAAGTGAATTGAGATTGCTTTTATTCTGTTCGATCAAATGCTCGAAAAAGATTTTGATATAGTTTTTAAGTGAAATGATATTTTCTTTACCTTTATGATTGCAGCCCCCTTTGCCTATTTTGTTACCAGCATCAACTGGACAAGGTTTGCAAATCAGTGCACAGTTAACACGACAAGATGATCAAATATTTTACAGCTTGCTGTTTGAGAATAACACACAGATCGCTCTTGATGGGTTCATGATTCAGTTTAACAAGAATTCGTTCAGTCTGGCAGCTGCGGGACCTCTTCAGGTAATCACAATTTGTGTGATCTTTACACTTTTGTTAGTTTATTGTTGCATTTTCGGGATATAACTGGTACTGTCTGTTAGGGGTGCGGTGCAGTGCATGTCCGTTTTAGTTCCTGTTAGTTCTTAACTCAATTGTCCCAGGGTCGTTTCCTACTTTTATGCCAAAGTTTCTTGTTGAGAGGAGAGGTAATGGTTAGATCTAGCTAGTTTCGAGTCTGTTTTGGCCGGGATGCATCGTTGTCTGTTTTTTAGGTGCATTGGTGAGAGTTCGATTTGTGTTTTTTTGGGGTGGTTTGTGCTATATGTGTGAAGTTTGGCCCCGGTTTGTTTAATTGGGATTTTGGATTCGGTTGTTTGCTTTTACGGTGTAATTTTTGGTTGTAAAAAGTTTAATCGGAAGTAAAAAGTTCCCAGGTGCTAATCTATATGTTTAATTAAAAAAAGCAAGTTGCAAAGGAGAAAGAAGAAATTTTTGTTATGTGCTAGTTTCATAGCAGAGTTCACTGTATATTTAACTTTCGTTGGTGATTCACAACTTCATTGATATAAAAAATGCTTAAACATATTTATCCTTGTATGTATTATCTGATTTGGTCATTTCCATCTTGATCAAAATATAACTTCTTGTGCTTCACTGGAATGTTTCACTCATTTGTTGTTATTATGTTATGATGTTATTTTGGTCTGTACTGGTGAAACCAGAATTACTGCTTTCTTCATTTTAAATATGATTGTCTTCATTGCAATGCGGAGTTAGTTCATGCTTTTTCCATGTTTATTGTTCTTTAATTGTTGGTTTTGTTTTGTTCACTTTCTCTCATATAAATGTATTTTTCAGTATAAATGCTTGTAAATGTTCTCTTTATTTCTGACTCATGTATTCTTAATTAAATTTTCACAGTACCATTATATGATTATATTACGAATACTTGTTGGCTTGTAGCCTTTATGCGGTTTTGCTATGATCATTTCCTTTTAATACAGAAGCATCATTTTTCTATGTTGTAACGTGAAACTGAGAAACTTCCACTCTCCCCTGATTTTGTAAAGCCTTCTTGATCCTTGAATGTTTACTTCTTGATCCTTGAATGTTTACTTTTTGTAAAGCCATTGCAATATATTTAAACTAATTAGATCTAACAACATTTGTCTATGTACCTTGTTTCAAGTAAAGAATATTGATACTGATCGAGTATATTCAAAACGAAGAAGAAATAACAGTTAAAATGCTCGAAACTTTGCTAAGATAGCCAATTGACTATGATGCGTGGACTGTACAAGCTTTGAAGTAACTTTTTCCTTTTAGTCGTTTCATACATCAAAACCATTGATCCACTTCTCAAGGAATTTGATGAGATTAATCAACGGTACTTGTGATGTGGGATTCATATGCATCTGTTTACAGAGTGCTAGCCGTCTTAACTGAACATTTGGAAACAAATGTTTGCGGTTTAGCTTGTATTCTATCGGGATTACTTCAGTTATTTCTGGTATCTTGTTGACTGTTTTGGATTCTTTGACATACCATCCAACCATTTCTTTTAGTCTTGGATTTTACTTTTTGCTATTGAAGAAACTTTTGTTTTAAATATTTTTTAGAACTGAATTTTTTAAGGACGGTCTTCATAAAATCTTCATACATGACTTTGTTACAATTATGACATCGGGACTAAAATGTATGGTTTTGTGCAGTGCCCAGGAATTTCAGATTGCTGGAAGAGCTTGAGATGGGCGAAAAGGGAATTGGGGATGGAACTGTTAGCTATGGAATGGATGATACTGATGATATATACATGCAGTCATGGACTGGGACTATTATTGGCCCCCTTAATGTGAGTCCCTCTCTCTTATTCTTTTCAGTAACCGTTGTGTTTGATTTCTGTGATTGTGCGAAGGGGGTTTGAAGAACTTTTGGGTTTATGTAATTGTAAGATAGACCCTAGAAACATTAAATTGTAATGCTTTTATTTCTTCGTTTAGGTTGAACTTCAAAATCAAATAATATGACAATATCATTGAGAGGGACAGCGATTAAGAAATTGAACAAAGAAGTTACTGCATGCACGTGAAATTTTAATATTCTTATTTAAGTATAGGGATTTAAGTATGATTTCATTATTTTAGCATATTTGTCACTGTTGACCTATCATTGGCAATGATATTCTACTCTATATTAAGCTTGGTAAATGTTGATTTATGTTTTCCGGATAACTTGTGTGGTTTTGATAAGTTCGTTCCTTCAACATCTGCTCCAAGGCTCCAACCATGATTATTACTATATATGACTGTTTGATATTGTTCAGTTATAACTGGCTGCAATCTCTAGTGATGTATTTGTGTCCTATTCATCAATGTTGAATAGTGTTTTTTGTTTCCAATTGCAGGTTAGTTAAAATGGCTATGGAGAACACTAAATTTCTGCTGGCTGCCCAATCAGTGGATACAAAAGTTCGGACTGAGGCAGAGACTATTTTGCGGTAGTTCCAAGAACAGAACATGCATCTTTTCCTTCTTTTTTTGTCAGTTGAGCTTTCAATGATATTCTAGTGGCCAATGTTGAACCATGTTATATTTTAATTTTATTTTATAAATTTTGATTTATTTTTCTACATAATTTGTGTCGTAATTAAATTTTAAGTTTATTGTTATTAGATAATGCTATAGAATATTAAATTTACGTAATATAAAATAAAAAATGATATATGCGAAATCAGATAACCATAGCGGCGTTTGTAAATAAAAGTTACCAGAAGTCAGGTTCTTTTGCGGCGTTTTGTGAAGAAAACGCCACTATATACATAGTTATTAGCGGCGTTTTTTTACCACAAACGCCGCTAAATATCATAACATGTAGCGGCGTTTTCGATAAAAACGCCGTTAAATCTCAACGCTTATTGCGGCGCTTGTTTGAAAAACACCGCTAAACAACAACACCTATTGCGACATTTTTGGGAAAAACGCCGCTAAACAACGATACCTACTGCGGCGTTTGGGGGAAAAACGCCGCTAAACGACAACACCTATTGCGGTGTTTTTAAGACAAACGCCGCTAAATAGCAACACCTATTGCAGCGTTTTTTCAACAAACGCTGCTATATATCGTCACCTATTGCGGCGTTTTTCGTTAACAAACGCCGCGAACTTTAGCGACGCTATTTTCAGCGGCGCTTTTTGCGACGTTTGTCATAACGCCGCATGTGTTTTTAGCGGCGCTTAAAAACGCCGCTATATGTAAAAAAAACGCCGCAAAAAGCCAGTTTTACTATAGTGGCTTAAAGTTCCTTGTGTACTCCCTAAGGATATATCTAGATTGAATCTATACTTTCGGCTCTGCTATCTTTTCTAAAGGAATTCGAGTGTCATGGTCATTTTCTCGAGCATTCAAACAAGGTTAGTATTATTTAATCTTACCATATTCTTGTTTCTACGTTTGAATTAAACTTTCTTATCGTTCTCACTTATAGTCTTATTTGACATAAAGAAGTGTTGGGGCACCTCGAGTCTGATTCCCTTAAAAATTAACATTTTTCCCAAAATAGACTGAAAGTATCGATACTAGCCCAATAGTATCGATACTCCTACAAAAGTTTCAATACTTTATATAAGTATCGATACTTTTAAACATTGTGTTTTGCCAAGTTTCAAAATTTTCTTGGAGGTTCAAAACTATGACACAAAGTTTCGATACTCTTGAAAGAGTATCGATGCTCTTGCCCAGAAACTCACTAATTTGCCCAAAACGAAGAACAATCATCGATACTCTACATGCAGATATCATAAACAAATACCAAAAAACTCTATTTCTCAATCCCAAAGACCTTAGTGAGGTCCCCAAATATGCTTAAAGTTTTATTTGATCAACCGTGTTCATAATAGAGGCTTATAACATCAAAAGAACAATTTACCATGGAAATTGCTAAACATGCTTTAAATTTAACTTTCTAACACATCTTAACTTTCCATGATCTACACTTGGTATGAGAAAGCTATAAATGTGTTATATTATTGCCTTGGCTGCTAAAGCACCCCTTCAATCAACTAGGGGCCACCCTACCTTCAAGAAAAAACCCTTTTTGAAAACAAAATATACAACTCACAAAATGGAACTTGAAACAAAGCTTGAAGGATGGAGAGAAACATTTCCACCTTAGCTTAGCAACCTCGCACTTAGAACTCTTAATATCGAAACTTGGAAGAAAGAAAAAAAATGAACCATGGAAGAAAGGAGAGAAGTATTTGGTGAAGAGGTAGTGGGGTGGTTCACTTATAAGATGTATTAAGGAATGGGTTTCCAACTAAATAACTATAGGCAAACTACATTATTAGTCCCCCAACTTCTAAATCATAAAACTCTTATCACTTAACCACAATTCCCTTGGGCCTCAACTCAAGCTCACTAACACAAAACTTGGTTCAACTAATTTATAAAGTCTTTTGGGCTCAACTTTGGGTCTCGGGTTGACCCGAACTACTAACTCGAGATTCGAGGTGTTACAGACTCCTTTGCAGTTTTTTATTCAAAACTATAGGGGCTAAATTTAAATTTAAAAAAAGTAAGGGGTTGTAGCATAATTAAACTGTTTTAAAATAGTGGGATTAATGAATATGTAAGTGAAAGTTTTGTCACTTCTAAGAGTTATTGGCTTTAAAACAGTCCTGGTTGCTAACATGCAAGGTTTCAAATTGCGGGCTGAAAACGTGATATCGGCTGTGATATTGCGGTAGCGCTGCCGTTAGAAATCAATTTTCATGATTTTTGATGTGGGTAACGGATTCATACCAATAGCTGTATGTTGCGCCCGTAATTTAACATGTAGCAGTGGATTGCGTCGATCACGGGACACTATAAGCGTTATTCCAACCATGATTTTAACCGTAATTTTTTCTTTGTTTTAAAAAAATGAAAGGTCGGGGGAGGAGGAAGGGGAAGGGGAGTTGAGAGTGAAAGCATTTTTTTTCAGACAATGAAATCGGGGGGAGGAAGGGGAGGAGGAACGAGGAGGGGAGAGTTGAGAATAAAAGAAGAAAGGTCGGGGAAAGGGGAGGGGGAGTTGATTTATTTCTTTTATTTTTAAAATAATTTTTTAAATATATTTTTAAAGGATATATTGATTTGACATCCCTTCCACTTAAAGAATTTATAATTTAATCCCTAGTTTAAAATGTAAACTTTAATTTTTATTTAATTTAGTCTTAATTTCAGTAATATAAATTTTTACAATTTAAATTTTACAATTTTATTTTAATTATATTTAATTTAGTCATTTTAGGGTAAGTTGTGCGACATTTAAAAAAATTCACGATCGCGATACCCGCAATGACATCCGTTATGTCCGCAACCATGATAAATGCGACGCGACAAAAAATGTGACTGCGAACGCTATTTAAATACCTGCTAACATGTTCAAAGTTTCCATTTGTGCTTTTATCCAGCTGCCTTAAACTTGATGCAGAAACAGTCCCTGGTTGCAAACATGTTCAAAGTTTCCATTAAAATTTATAGCAATGAATCTGGGATTTGACCATAACAACCAAATACTGCCATAGCCGGAACTTGTTCCTGTCGAAATCTTCAATGTTGACTCCATCATATTCTCAATCCATGGTTTTCCAGAAATGCTTAACAGTTGTCCATACTAATCTTCATGTATAAATAAACCCTATCTCTAAGCTAAATTCACTCAACATTTATCAACTCAACAAAACAGTAAAAAAAATGGCTCACTTTGTTTGGTTGCTTTTCCTTCTCGTATCTTCTGCCACGGCTTGTGATCGATGCGTGCATCAATCCAAGGCTACGTTTGTCTCCTCGGTCGAGGCACTTTCATGTAATTACCTTTCCTGGTTCAATCTTCATTAATAATACCCTGCAGAGAATAGTTTTCAGAAATATTTGGCTGGTAACACTTGTTTTATGGGTTTGATATATATGTGCAGCCGGAGCTTGTGGATATGGATCCTTGGCACTAAGCCTCGGCAATGGATGCCTCGCAGGTAGTGGTTCTCCCCTCTTCAAAAACGGAGCTGGTTGTGGTGCCTGCTTTCAGGTTTGTATTATAGGTTTGATTTTCATTGTTTCTTGATTATTATTATAGTGTAAAATATCAGAGTTTTGAATGCTTTTAACATGGTTTTTTCGCAGATAAGATGTAAGAATCCATACCTGTGCAACGGTAAAGGGACAAAGGTGACACTAACTGATCGTAATTACGATAACCGAACCGACTTTGTTCTTAGCAGCAAAGCTTTCATGGCCATGGCCAACAAGGGCAAGGCTCAAGACATTCTGAAAGCTGGGATTGTGGACATCGAATACAAAAGGATACCTTGTGAATACAAAAACCAGAACTTAGCTGTTAGGGTTGAAGAATCAAGCCAGAAACCATATTACCTGCAACTTAAACTGCTGTACCAAGGCGGTCAGACAGAGGTTGTAGCCATTGAAGTAGCTCGGGTCGGGTCTTCTTCGAGCTGGAACTCCATGAACAGGAACTACGGGGCAGTTTGGGATTCAAGCAGGTTCCCCGATGGTGCACTGCAATTCAGATTCAAGGTCATTTCTGGGTACGGAAGCAGGTGGATTTGGGCAAAGTATGTGCTTCCAGCTGACTGGAAAAATGGAGTTGTTTATGATACTGGAGTTCAAATCACTGACGTTGCACAGGAAAATTGCTCTCCCTGTGATTATGGGACTTGGTAATGAGAAGATAAACAAAGAAAGCGAGATAGGAAAATATTACTACGGTTTGAATAAATGACGCTTACCTCTGAGGATTGACGTCGAATATAATTATATACTCATGTATGTTTTACTCAAATTAATTATCTTTATAATAAGATTTTAATAAAAAAATTGATTAATATATGAAAACAAAGGAAAAGTATTTAATCTTGAAGTTAATATATTGTTGAATTAAATTTAAGTTTAACATATTTAAGACGTAATTACACAAAAAATATTAAAAAATAAATAAAAATATAAGGTAAACTGCACAAATGATCGTTAATGTTTAAGTAAAATTTCGTTTCTCTTGCTAAAATTTCAAAAATAATGTATTTATCACTATCGTAATAACGTTATCAAATTTTAATAAATAGTCACTCTACCATCATTTCATTGATGACGTGACAAAAGTTTAATATTTAGATTTACTCCTAATCATTTATGAAAATATCAAATAAATCTTTAAATAATAAATTTATATCTAATTTACTCTAAACAATTATAATTTTTAGTTTTTTTTTCATATACCCACCACATCGTACTCCTCCCCTCCTGCCTCTCCCACTTCCTTAGCTCTCAAGCCTAAACGTCGACACCATGGGTCAATTCGTACATATATTATTTAAGTATTTAATATATATATATATATATATATATTATGTTTAAAACATGTTTAGATTAGAATGTAATGCAATTTGTAATTTACATTTTTTTGTATAACCACTAGTATTCGATCTATTAATCGAGTAATTCGAATCGGGTATTGAAAAGGCAAGGCGGCCTCCCATTTAATTTACTCCATTCGTAATTGTCAAGATTTTAACTCCTAACAAAAGTTTTAATACTTCATCCCACTCGACCGACTGATTATCGGTAACGAGTGTGGTCTAGCGAAGGAATTGACAGCCTTAGAAGTTGCTTTCATAGGCTGGCAAAGGGGGAAGGAGCTCGAGCTGGCTCAGGGAGTTTGAAGCGGGACAAATAGGCGATTGTAAATTAGGTTGTAGGGTATTTTATTCTAATTTGAGGATTATCTCATGGAACTTCCGAGGTCTTGGTGCAGGGGTTAATTCGTTGGATTCTCGAATGTTGTTGAGAAATCACAAAGCGGATATGGTGCTAATTCAGGAAACCAAGAAGGTTCTGCTGGAAAAGGCTGATAGAAGAAGATTCTGGTTGGTCGATGATTGCGAGTTTGAAAGTGCGAATGCAGAGGGAAGATCAGGGAATTAGCTATGAGAGATAAGAAACTTTCATGCTTCGGGCCTTTTAACAGAAGAAGTAGGCTTGATTGGTTTTTGGTGGATGAGAAGTGGTTCTTAGGAGGTGATAATTTTGAATAGTATGGTCTTAAAAGATCAGTGTCGGATCACGCTCCGGTAATGCTAGTAACTGGCGATGTGCCCTTGGTACAGCACTTTAAGTTGCAGGTAATATGGTTTCTGGCACATGTAGCATGCACTATCACCACAAAATTTGAGATGATGTCAACGCATAAACAAATGCATTGAACATTTAGATTATTTTATTAAGAATTTATTACAAATATTTATAGCATACCCATAGCGCAAGGCATGCAATTATTTAGATATTATACAAACCATCCATAAGAAGGTGATTCTTTTCTTTCATCTTCATCTTTTTAATCACCAAGTCCCATAATCACAAGGAGAGCAATTCTCCTGTGCAATGTCAGTGATTTGAACTCCAGTATCATAAACAACTCCATTTTTCCAGTCAGCTGGAAGCACATACTTTGCCCAAATCCAACTCCTTCTAGAAATGACCTTGAATCTGAATTGCAGTGCACCATTGGGGAACCTGCTTGAATCCCAAACTGCCCCATAGTTCCTATTCATGGAGCTCCAGCTCGAAGAAGACCCGACCCGAGCTACATCAATGGCTACAACCTCAGTCTGACCGCCCTGGTACAGCAGTTTAAGTTGCAGGTAATATGGTTTCTGGCTTGATTCTTCGACCCTAACAGCTAAGTTCTGGTTTTTGTATTCACAAGGTATCCTTTTGTATTCGACGTCCACGATACCAGCTTTCAGAATGTCTTGAGCCTTGCCCTTGTTGGCCATGGCCATGAAAGCTTTGCTGCTAAGAACAAAGTCGGTTCGGTTATCGTAATTGCGATCAGTTAGTGTCACCTTTGTCCCTTTACCGTTGCACAGGTATGGATTCTTGCATCTTATCTGCGAAAAAACCATGTTAAAAGCATTCAAAACTCTGATATTTTACACTATAATAATAATCAAGAAACAATGAAAATCAAACCTATAATACAAACCTGAAAGCAGGCACCACAACCAGCTCCGTTTTTGAAGAGAGGAGAACCACTACCTGCGAGGAATCCATTGCCGAGGCTTAGTGCCAAGGATCCATATCCACAAGCTCCGGCTGCACATATATATCAAACCCACAAAACAAGTGTTACCCACCAAAATATTTCAGAAAACTATTATCTGCAGGGTATTATTAGTGAAGATTGAACCAGGAAAGGTAATTACATGAAAGTGCCTCGACCGAGGAGACAAAAGTAGCCTTGGATTGATGCACGCATCGATCACAAGCCGTGGCAGAAGAAACGAGAAGGAAAAGCAACCAAACAAAGTGAGCCATTTTTTTTTACTGTTTTGTTGAGAAATGTTGAGTGAATTTAGCTTAGAGATAGGGTTTATTTATACATGAAGATTAGTATGGACAACTGTTAAGCATTTCTGGAAAACCATGGATTGAGAATATGATGGAGTCAACATGAAGATTTCGACAGGAACAACTTCCGGATTTGGCAGTATTTGGTTGTTATGCTCAAACCCCAGATTCATTGCTATAAATTTTAATGGAAACTTTGAACATGTTTGCAACCAGGGACTGTTTCTGCATCAAGTTTAAGGCAGCTGGATAAAAGCACAAATGGTGTGCCCACGTCAGAATCCGTTGACCCAAATTTTGATGCCAAAACTTGATTAATTTGACTTTATCAGAACATATGACTCTTAAAAGTGCCCCTAAATCTTTTTGAAATTAAAAATGAAGCCCCTATTGTGTTGAGATTTTGACTCTGTAATACCTTACACCAATACGACACACAGTGAACCGATTTAAGAAGCTACACGGAACTACCGAAGTGACTAATCAACTTTAAACTTACTTCTCATGCTTTAAAAGGACCATAGAATAAACTGAAATATAATAAAAAATCTTTTCACTGAAGAGCTCCAAAATAAAATATTTACACTTCAAAAATATTACAATCCAACTTAACTGAATGTACGACTCAACTGGACAATAATGTTTACAAATATACATACCCAATAAAAACACTAAGACGTACATCTGATATGTGTTGGACTGATCTGAACCTTGGTCTATCTACTGCTTCCCAACTGCTTGATCTACTAACCTACCCACGGAAACATCCGCGCCACACTAACGACTAAAACATACTAACTGTAATTCACTGAAAGGCTTAAACATTCAAGTCTACTGATCTGTTCTGTACTTCTTTAGTGGGTATACTTGTATACTTACTCTCTACTCTATGGTATACATATTGGTGTAGTTGAGGATTCTGCATCTTGGAACTCACACACTCCTCTAGTCTACATAGAATGTGACTCCCAGAATCTCTGCATCGGACACCACACTCTCGACTAGCCCACTCCTTGAGTGTCGGACCTTGTGCCCAAACTAATCAGCTTAAAGTGTCTTGCGCACTCCCTAAAGATATATCCAGACTGAATCTATACTTTTGAATCTACTATATTTTCTAAAGGAATTCGAGTGTCATGGTCGTTTTCCCGAGCATTCAAAAAGGCTAGTATTATTTGATCTTACTCTATTCTTGTTTCTACGTTTGAATTAAACTTTCTTATCGTTCTCACTTGTAGACTTATTTGATGATAAAAAGAAGTGTTGGGTACCTCTAGTCTAATTCCCTTAAAAACTGACATTTTTGCCCAAAAACAGACTGAAAGTATCGATACTAGCCCAAGAGTATCGATACTCTTGCAAAAGTTTCGATACTTTATATAAGTACCGATACTTTTAAACATTATGTTCTACCAGTTTCGAAACTCTTTGAAACTTTCTTGGAGTTTCGAAACTATGACCCAAAGTTTTGATACTATTAAAAGAGTATCAATACTCTTGCCCAGAAACTCATTAATTTGCCCAAAACGAGATACTCTACATGCAGAAGTCATAAAACAAGTACGAAAATTTCTATTTTTCAATCCCAAAGACCTTAGTGAGGTCACCAAACATGCTTAAAGTTTTATTTGATCAACAAGGTTCATAATAGAGGGTTATTAACATGCTTACAACATCAAAAGAGCAATCTACCATGGAAATTGCTAAACATGCTTTAAATTTAACTTTCTAACACATCTTAACTTTCCATGATCTACACTTGGTATGAGAAAGCTATAAGTGTGTTACCTTCTTGCCTTGGCTGCTAAAACACCCCTTGAATCAACTAGGAGTCACCCTACCTTCAAGAAAAACCCTTTTTGAAAACAAAATCTAAAACTCACAAAATGGAGCTTGAAACAAAGCTTTAAGGATGGAAAGAAACATTCTCACCTTAGCTTAGCAACTGACGCCAGACATAATAGTGATTATCCTGCAAGCGCTCCAACAGATGATTCACAAGAGAAAATTCGCCCAAAAAAATCCAGAGAAAAAAAGTCTCTAGGGTTTAATAAAATATTATTAAATCAAACAATCCAAAATCAGTCCACAAGCCGGACTGTTATAGCCAAAAATCGTCTTTATTCAAATTTTGCTAAAAATAGCAAAATCCCGAAAATCACTCTAAATTGAAATTCGAAATAAAATAAGCAATCTCCAAAAAATCCGGCCTAAATCAGATTTAAATTGACTTCCTAATTGACAATCGAAATATTACCATAAATAGTAAAAAAATATCTAATTCTAGTGATTTGTAGGGGAAAATGGCAGAATTTGAGGTTGAAAAAAAGGCCACATGGAGCATGTCAAAAAGAGTTTTCCGGATTGGGGTCTTATGCGCGATTCTGACACCTGCAGCCAAAGTTATGGCCAAAAGACTGAAACATACTCAAAACGACCCCAATGAGGAACATGTCACAATCAATTCCCGCCTTTGCGCTGATCTGCCAATTCATGGTATCTCAGCGCCATCAAGGTGCAATCTGACAGCTCAGCATCATCTGTCTCGGATCCTCCTGCATCAGCAACCCCACACTTAGAACTCTTAATATCTCAACTTGGAAGGAAGAAGAAAGAAAGGAATTATGGAAGAAAGAAGAGAAGTATTTGGTGAGGAGGTAACGGGCAAAATACATTATTAGTCCCCCAACTTCTAATTCATAAAACTCATATCACTTAACCACAATTCCCTTGGGCCTCAACTCAAGCCCACTAACACTAACTTGGTCCAACTAATTTATAAAGTCTTTTGGGCTTAATTTTGGGTCTCGGGTTGACCCGAACTACTAATCCGGAATTCGGGGTGTTACAGACTCCTTTGTAGTTTTTTATTCAAAACTATAGGGATTAAATTTAAATTTCAAAAAAGTAAGGGGTTGTAGCATATTTAAACTGTTTTAAAACAGTGGGATTGATGAATATGTAAGTGAAAGTTTTAGCACTTCTAAGAGTTATTTGCTTTAAAACAGTCCATGGTTGCTAACATGTTCAAAGTTTCCATTTACGCTTTTATCCAGCTGCCTTAAACTTGATGCAGAAACAGTCCCCGGTTGCTAACATGTTCAAAGTTTCCATTAAAATTTATAGCAATGAATCTGGGATTTGACTATAACAACCAAATACTGCCATAGCCGGAAGTTGTTCCTGTCGAAATCTTCAATGTTGACTCCATCATATTCTCAATCCATGGTTTTCCAGAAATGCTTAACAGTTGTCCATACTAATTGTAGACATCCGTTTTTGTCCGGATTTTAAAAAATATTTATTTATTTATTATTAATATTATTAATAATAATATTTTTTTAATTTTTTTTCAGGCCCAATTTGTAACAACTCCCACTATCTCATTAACCCCACACCATCACCTTACACGTCTCTCCTCAAAAAATGCAAGTGAGGACCTGCCTATTGATTCAAATGAACTTTAAATTCAAGAGAATGCATCCAGGGAGAGGGGAGGAGAAAAAGGAAAAATGGCAAAGGGTGGTTCAATGCAATCCAATGACGGATGGGGCCTACTTCGTGGGAAGATCTGAGATTCTTGCTTGGATCAACTCCACCCTCTTCATTTTTTTCTTCACCATTGTTACACTTTTGTAACCACACTGCAAAACCAGAAAGCTTCCACCTTTTTCATCTTCTACCTCAAAGTTTCCATTTTCCACCTCCAAACTATATTCTCAACTTCGAAAATGGTTCGCACGTGAGGAAGCAGTTGTTGTGAACTTGGAGCTGGTAACCCTCCGATGGATAATGGAGTCTGAGGAGAAGCTTGGTCGGTTTTCCACAAGCGACGACGAGTCTTTGTTCAAGGAAGAAATGGCAGTCCCTCTGCTGTTCAAGAAGATTGTGAAGAAGCATGTCAAGAAGTTCAAGAGGCTTCAAAGTGATCGCAAGATCTCCGTCAAGGTTTTCTTTTAAATTAGCTTTCTTATGGGTTTGTGTTTACTCTACTGTTTCATTGCTACGTATCATTTTTAGTTCCATTTATTGGAAGCTAAGAATTCTAATTGTCTATATTATTTTATTGGACAAATCACTTCCATTTACTATGTCAATTGCGTAGATTTTTGTTAAGATCTTACTAGGTGCATTTCTTGTTTATTTTCCATGGAAATGCATTGGCGAACTAATTGTTTGAAAGTGCTACAGTGACCGAATGCAAGAAGTGTTATTTCAATTTTGCGATTTAGTTATTATGTATTTGTGTGTGGATGGGGGAACTGATTTCCGAGGATTTTCATGGAACTCATTAATGGTTTTATTTCATTCTGGTTTATTTTGGATTGGTCCCATGGGTTTAAAAAACCCTGATTCATTCGCTTCATGTAACCCACGTGTTATAAAGTGATAAACCTTGGTGTAATCCTTCCATCTTTGAACACCATTCATTTTGGTCCTTTTTATTTATTTTTTTTATTTATTTTTTCTTTTTCTTTTTTTTACTAACTTTCATTTATCTTTGTTATCTATTTATTTTATTATTATTATATTAATATTTTTTTCTCTTCTTTTTTCATGTTTATTTTCATTTTACAATCTAACAATATTTTCAACTTTAGGGATACTTTTCAACTAATCAAAGGTAAGTAATTCGAATCGGGTTCTTAAATTTTAATTTTAATTTTAATTTTCACGAATAAAGACAACCGATAAATTAATGGGTACCGAAAGGGCGGTTCAAGGGTGCTAATCCTTCCTTGACCGTAACCGACTCTCGAACCCGACATGTTTCTGGTACAACGCAGATAAGGTAGATGGTGTCCGACCCACCTAAATTCGTTTTAAAGTGGTCGGTGGCGACTCTAACCCAATCAATCCACGTCGAAGTCCAATTTTGGGCCCAACCAAAAGACGGTTGCGACACTAATCTTCATGTATAAATAAACCTATCTCTAAGCTAAATTCACTTAACATTTCTCAACTCAACAAAACAGTAAAAAAATGGCTCAATTTGTTTGGTTGCTTTTCCTTCTCGTTTCTTCTGCCACGGCTTGTGATCGACGCGTGCATAGATCCAAGGCTACTGTTGTCTCCTCGGTCGAGGCACTATCATGTAATTACCTTTCCTGGTTCAATCTTCATTAATAATACCATGCATAGGGGTACTTATCGAGCGAGTCGATCGCGAGTTGGACAGTGTTCGATTCGTGCTTGTTAAATTTTTTTTGTTACTCGACTCGACTCGTTGCTTGTTAAGCTCGTTAAAATTTTGCTAGATCCATGCTCATTAAAAAACTTGTTGCTCAACTCGTGCTCGTTAAACGCATTCCTCGCCTCGTTGCTCTTTTCGTTGCTCATTAAGCTCACCAAAATTTTTATCTTATTTTTTTAACTATAAGTAAAATATACTAATACTATATAGAGCTTAATATAAACATAAATTGATAAATTTAACAAAAAAATTATCAAAAGAGTGTATGAAACAAATTGAAAGATTAAATTCCAAAATAACAATCAATAAATACATTAAATTAATAATTGAGGTTTAAGTTTTGGGTGTAATAAAATAATAATTATTAATGAATAATTTAATATTTTTATTATTCATTAGAAAATTAATAGATTAGTCATTTATCATCAATTATTAAATTAATATTTTTTTAATGAAATATTTTTTTAAGATAACAAGTAAAACATTATAAATTAACAACATGCTCGTAAACTTATGAGTTGAGTTGAACTTTGCTTGACTCGACTTGTTAATGTCTTGAGTCGAACTCGAATTCGAACTACTCACGAGCTGCTATCATTAAGCACGCCTAACCGCATATCATAGTTTTATGAAATATTTGGCGGGTAACACTTGTTTTATGGGTTTGATATATATGTGCAGCTGGAGCTTGTGGATATGGATCCTTGGCACTAAGCCTCGGCAATGGATTCCTAGCAGGTAGTGGTTCTCCACTCTTCAAAAACGGAGCTGGTTGTGGCGCCTGCTTTCAGGTTTGTATTAGTTTTGATTTTCATTGTTTCTTAATTATTATTATAGTGTAAAATATCAGAGTTTTGAATGTTTTTAACATGTTCTTTTGCAATTGCAGATAAGATGCAAGAATCCAAACCTGTGCAACGGTAAAGGGACAAAGGTGACACTAACTGGTCGCAATTACGATTACCGAACCGACTTTGTTCTTAGCCGCAAAACTTTCATGGCCATGGCCAACAAGGGAAAGGCTGACGACATTCCGGAAGCTTGGATTGTGGACGTCGAATACAAAAGGATACCTTGTGAATACAAAAACCAGAACCTAGCTGTAAGGGCCGAAGAATCAAGCCAGAAACCATATTACCTTCAACTTAAACTGCTGTACCAAGGCGGTCAAACTGAGGTTGTAGCCATTGATGTAGCTCGGATCGGGTCTTCTTCGAGCTGGAACTCCATGAATAGGAACTATGGGGCAGTTTGGGATTCAAACAGGTACCCGAACGGTGCACTGCAATTCAGATTCAAGGTCCTTTCTGGGTATGGAAGCAGGTGGATTTGGGCAAAGTATGTGCTTCCATCTGACTGGAAAAATGGGGTTGTTTATGATACTGGAGTTCAAATCACTGACATTGCACGGGAAAATTGCTCTCCCTGTGATTATGGGACTTGGTAATGAGAAGATAAACAAAGGAAGCGAGAGAGGAAATTATATACTCATGTATGTTTCACTCAAATTAATTACCTTTATAATAAGATTTTAATAAAAAAATTGATTAATATATGAAAACAAAGGAAAAGTGTTTAATCTTGAAGTTAATATATTGTTGAATTAAATTTAGGTTTTTTTAGTACGTAATTACATTAAAAAAATATTAAAAAATAAATAGAAATATAAGGGTAAACTACACAAAAATATCGTTAATGTTTAAGTAAGTTTTTCGTTTTTTACTGAAATTTCAAAAGTAACATATTGGTCACTAACGTTATCAATTTATAATAAATAGTCACTCCCATGGATGCCGTGACAACATTAACAAAAGGTTAATATTTAATTTTACCCCTAAATTATTGTTAAAATATCAAATAAGTCCTTAAATAATTATAAATTTATGTCTAATTTACTCTAAAAGATTATAATTTCTAGTATTTTTTTCATATACCCATCACCATCGTAATCCTCCTCTCCTGTCTCTCCCACCTCGTCAGCTCTCAAACCTATACGTCAACACCATATGTCAATTTGTATATACATTATTTAAGTATTTTTAAAAAAAAATAAACTTATATTGTTCAAGTATATATATTATGTTTAAAACATATATGTTTATATTAGAATATAATGCAATTTGTAATTTATAAATCTCTCCGGATTTCCAGTCAGCTGGAAGCACACTCTTTGTTGCCCAAATCCACTTTCCATCATGCCCAGATGTTACCAGAAACCTGAAGGTCAAGGCACCATTTGGGACACTGTTTGTGTCCCACACTGCCCCATAGTTCCTACTCATGGAGGTCCAGCTTGAAGACCCAAAGGAGTATTAAACACTAGAGACTTTACGAGTTGAATCGAACTCGAGTATTGTTGAGTTAACTTGAGCAACATCAATGGCTACAATCTCAGTCTGACAGCCTTGATTAGAGCAATGTTAGTGTTATGAGTAGTATGAGTTGTGTATTTATAAGTTTGTGTTGTTATCAAGATTCAAGGTTAGTTAGGTTTCTGTTATTTGAGTAGTTTTAGATGGTTGTATTGTATAAATACTGATGTTGGCTTGGTCACTACAACAAATTTTCTTATTAGTGACATCTAGGTTATTGTCACTAAAACATTAATTTACTTCGTTAATTGTATTTTGTGACGTAAAAATTGATTTCACGACGATTGTCACCCTAAGTATGTCACTAAATATCAAAAGTGATTATGTATATGTTTTCGTCATGTATTGTTAAACATATAGTGACGCTAAAAAACACAATAATTTGTATTCAGCGACAATTAATTTTGTCATCAAATGATGTACATTTTTGTCATTGATAAATCATATCGTCGCCAATAACACAATAATTTTATTGTATGTGTGACGAAAAGAAAATTGTCACATTGTTAGTGATGTAGTATATCGTCACCTAATAGTAGTATGAATGACGTTTATATATAACATCACTTCATAATTAATATTCGATGACAACTAATTATGTCACATTTTGTTATTGATGATATATACCGTCACAAATAATAGATTAAAATCAACCTATATGTGACAAAAGAGAAATTGTATTATTTTAAGTGACATAATATAAATGTTATCTAATAATATTATGAATGACGTTTATGCATAACGTCATTTTATAATTTATATTATATGACATTTAGTTACGTCATTAAATTATATAAGATTTTGTTATTGATAATTTATATTATCACGAATAATGCATTAAAATCAACCTATAGGTAACGAAAGAGATATTGTCACATTTTTAATGACATAATATATCGTTGCCTAATAATATTATGAATGAAGATTATGCATAATGTCACCATATATAATTGTCACAAATATAGTGGCAAAACAGAAAATTGTTACATTTTTATTTTAAAAAAAGTTACATTTTTAATGACAATATATATTAAAATAAAAATTATTTATGCACATCTAAATAAAAAATAAAATAGTTCACTTATTGCAAAGTAATAAAATTTAAACATATTTCACTAAAAAAACCATAATAATTCCGTTTCTATAAATTTAAAAATGTTTAAATGTTTACAAAAAAAAGACATAATATGATTTGCGGAATAACTTGTGGAAATCTCAATAATGCCTTGTGTCGCTAATGATTATGTTGATGATGAGTTCGTGGTATCATTTGAAGTTATAAAATAAATAACATTAGTTATCACAATTAATATTATATAATAATTTTTGTTTGATTAACTATATTGTTTATCTGAAAATTGAAGTGATGACACTTAAATTCCAGCAGCTAACAAAGCAGATCTCATAGCCTCCATTTGAGTTTGAATCAATTCAAAATTCGACTTAGTCATTAAGTTCATCTTTTTTATTCTTCAAACGCTTTTTTAACTTGATTGTATCTACACTTGAATTTTTTTTTTGTTAGGCTTCGGCCCATATCCAAGTCTCGGAATGTGTCCCGATCTCGTACCAAGTACCTCATCCACTCTAATTAATATATAATGTAACCTGGTAGTGAGCACACATAACCCAACTTAAACATTGCAACATATTATAAGATTCTTAAATAAAATAAACAAATGTTAGATATATTACTGCATGTAACACCCCAAATTAGGGTCAAATTAAGAGTTTATGAAATTTTAGCCAAACTTAGGAAGTTGAAGGGAATTGGGGACCAAACCCATAATTTACCCTTTTTCTTTATGTGAAAATTTAACTTTACCTCTCCCCCAATCAGAATCAAAATCCCCAAATTGATTTTTCCCCCAAAGCCTAGCACAGACCATCCTTGATTCGTTCACTCCGACCACTGTCATCATGATCCATCGTCACCCGTCGAACCAGCTTTCCCCGGCGATCAAAACCCACAGTCCGTCAAGGTGTAATTCGCCATTAATCAGCGCGAATCGCCGTTCAAAGCTCCGCCAGGAAACTCAAACCCCGTTGCGGTTTTCGTTGATTTACGGTCGATCCGGTGGTTCTAATGTGACACCCTGAATCGGATCGGGTCACCCACATCGGTCTGAGGGGATTACAATGCATGCACAACAATTGTGCCACAATTAAACATCATAGCAAAGCCACAATCAGGAGTTTTAACATGTTTATTAAGCTTATTTCTCCCTAAAATCATACGAGACTTTGGTACTAGGTTGGTTCCTTCTAATTGGTAAGTTCGTGCCCTGCTTTTGTATGGACTTTGGTTGCTTCAGCTCGTCCACAATTGTGCAGACATACACGATGTCGATAACGTGAATGTCCAAACCGGTCTAATTTTTTATGGGCTTGTGGATATTTTAACCTAAAGGTGAAATACGTTTTTCCTCAAATAGAACATATCTTTTCAAAATATGTTTTGGAATTAGAAGGATAAATATTAAAAAAGTTCCTTTAATCAAAACATTAATTTTGGAAATTGCTTGATTCTCATTAATACTTCATTAGGTCCAAAATTTCCAATTGTTCACAATGTGAACTCCCTATAAATACTGTGTTAACCTACTAGGTTAAATACAATTAAAAACCAATTCAAATGAATTTTTTTCTCTAGTTTTTTGTGATAAACGAAGACAAGGAATAGTTCGTGATCTCGGCAGTTGTACAACTGTGCGTTGATCATCTAGTTGTATCCTAAGAGATAAACGACCAAAGATCTCAAGCACCAAGGAATTGCAGAAAATATGTCTTAAGGAAACTGCATAGTTGTAGGTCTCAACTCGGTTCCAATCGTTGATTCTATACTCCTTTTGATTATTAAATAGAATAATTTTCCATGTTATTAATCGTTTTGTTTTATTCTTGTTTCATGTACAAGAACTTTGCGACGAGATCCTACCGAGGTGTTGATCGTCCTTTGCCTCAATTTGTCGAATCACCATGGAAAGAATTTACGAATATGTTTCTTGGTTGTATTTGATTTTGTCGCTATATACCAATTATTTGGTATTGCACGCGTAGAAGGTGACAAGCCACCTTGCTACAAATTAATGTATTTTATTCATTTTGTGTTAATTATTATTTCGTTGTATCGTGTCGGATTGTTATACCTCTAACAATCTTAAGACTGATTTCTATCTTCTACATTTCTAGGAAAAATAAATCCGAGATGATTCAAAAATCTTGAAAAAATTGAGATAAACAAATAAATTTGTTTTCGAGATTTATCATGTCGTTTTAACGGGTTTGCTTAATTTCAAAGTGGACGAATCTATTTAATAGAAATTGTCGTTAAAGTAACATTGGTTACTAAGTTTGAAACATTATTTCTGTTCGATAATAAAAAAAACAAAAATAAGTGAGGTTGATTTGAATATGTACAATGCTTAGTTCCTTTCGATCATTGGATTATGAAAATTAAAATCAAATGATTAGTTCCTTTTGATTATTAGATTTGATAAAATTAAATGATTAATTCCTTTTTATTTATGTTTGTTAATTAACAAAATCGAGTTGTTGTGATATACAAGTTTATTGTAATCATGGTGCCATTTAGTGTTATGAAACAGGATGAATGGTCAAACTGGTCAAATTAATGATATTTAAATCTATTTAATTGATTCTAGAATTGATTTAATAGATTAAATTATCCGTTGAAAAAAAATTAAAAATTTACTAATTAAAAACTTTAATAGTTAAGAGATTTATTATTCTTTTGTAGAATTTTAGATTCGAATATTAGCGGGGTATACATATTCATTACTAATTAATTGAGTGTTTTTTGAACATATACTCAATTGTATTAACCTAGATTTATCAAAAGCTACTTAAATTATCAATCCTTTGAATTAGATTTTTAATTTTTTTAATTATTTAGAGAACTTTTGATTTTATTTAGATATCTATTTATATTATTTTTAAATTATGAAAATGATTTTTTGATTATTTTTTTTAAATTGAGATTGGACCACTAAATTTATTTTAAAAATATAAAGAAAAGCAGTAGATTTAATTTATCTTTTTTTTCTCTATCATTTTTTTCATATTAATTTAGTATTCGAAGTTGCTTAAGTGTATCAATGTTTAAAATATTTACTATTGTTTAAGGTTTTAAGTTCGTATTTAGGGTTTGTGGTTTAGAGACTAAAATTATGATATAAGATTTAGAGTTTATAATTTAAATTTTAAGGGTAGAGTATATAATGATACAATTAAACAACTTTAAGTAATAAATTGATATAAAAAAAAGATAAAAATGAAAATGATATATTATATCTATTACACAGATAAAAGTGACCTTAATCTAAAAATATAATATTGTATCCTATTAGATTAATACACAGCTAATTGTATAATTTAGTTTGATAATATTTCTTTAATATTTTAAAATAAATATAAAATAATATCTATTTAAAAATAATTATCAATCATTTAAACACTGATATTTTGATATCATAATATTTGAATATAATACCTTATAAAATAATAACAAATTGTTTATCATCGATCAACCTACTCGGGCTAGTTTGATGCTGACATTATTGATTTAAGTGGTTGATCCAATCCGATATTTACAGGTGAGAAAGAGGAGTGGGGTCCAAACTCCAAAGAAAAAGGCTAATGTCGGGTGGGTGAAGGGGCATGGCGGAGCTTCGACGGAAAGACAAAGCACTGGGCAAACGCCGTCTCTTTAAGCTTTTGCGCACACAAACACACTGTCACTAATGCAGAGGGAGATAGAGAACAACGCAGAAAATGAAAAGTTTCAGTGCTTATAGAGAGAGAAAGGTGAAAAATAAAAGAAACGAAAACTTGTTTACGAGAATGTGAAAGATTTCTCGTCTCTCACTTTAATTTTTTTTAAAGCCATCGGAATTTGCGATTAGAAAAGATCATGGTAAGTGAATGTTCCAACGACGACGGCTCCGATCAGCAGAGCGAGCGGTGCGGGAGCTATAATTTGAGCGCCGACGTCAGCGAGTCCGAGAGTTGCAGCAGCTTCTCGTGTCGGCGTTTCGATGGAGAAGGCTGTTCGAGTTCGATGACGTCATCCCCGAGGTTAATTGGTGCCGGAGGGTTCGGCTTTCAGGTGCCGGTGATTGGTGGGAAGGATGTCGTGATTTGGGACGACGACGAGGAGAAGATTGAGAAACGTGACACCGATTTGTCCGGTATTTCCGGTTTATTCATTTTTTCTGCATTATAATTAGAATAAAATCTTTCAAAGTGGTTTGTATATTTCTTCTCGGATCGATTTTGCTTGTTTCTAGTTTTATCCTTAAAAAATAATAAATCAAATCTTAAAAAATAACAAAAAATCCAAGTATGGATGAAAAATAAAGGAAAATTTACACCTGCTAAATCATTTTGTATCATATCATGCTTTAATTCTGCATTTATTTTATATTTATAAAGGAATTTTGGGTCAATTAAGCATTTACCTGGGTTTTGCAATGTTTTCAATATCATGTAGGAGTTGAGATGATGAAGGAGAGATTTGTTAAGCTTCTTTTAGGAGAAGACATGTCTGGAGGTGGGAAAGGAGTGTGTACCGCACTCGCCATTTCGAATGCGATCACGAATCTCTCCGGTTAGCTCGGTTTTGGTCATAATTCCTTGTGTTATGTATATATCTGCATTTTGTGTAACTTTCTTTTAAGCTAACTGGCTGTTCTTCTTTGCAATGGCAGCCACCGTGTTCGGTGAGCTATGGAGATTAGAGCCGTTAGCACCGCAGAAGAAGGCAATGTGGAGGAGGGAAATGGACTGGCTCTTGTGTGTGAGCGATTCGATCGTCGAACTTGTACCGTCAATACAACAATTCCCAGGGGGAGGGACATATGAAGTCATGGTGACAAGGCCAAGGTCGGATTTGTACATAAGCCTTCCGGCCCTTAAGAAGCTCGATGCGATTTTGATTGCCATGCTTGAGGGGTTTTGGGAGCCGGAGTTTTGGTATGTCGATAGCAGGATAGTCGTGGGTGACGGTGGTGATTCTGGTGTTTATTCTTCATCTGTTTCTCGAGGGAGGCCCTCTATTAGGCAGGAAGAGAAGTGGTGGTTGCCATGTCCAAAAGTGCCGCCGAATGGTTTGTCGGAGGATACAAGGAAGAAGTTGCAACAGTGTAGGGATAGCACAAACCAAATACTGAAGGCAGCAATGGCGATTAATAACAGTGTGCTCGCTGAGATGGAGATACCTACTGCTTACTTGGAGACATTACCAAAGGTATGTCGGATGTCTCTATGTTTCTCGAGCAGCTGAAGTTTTCGCGGTCATGCCAAAAACCATATGCATTGTTTACGTTTCGGGTGAGATTTCTTAAATGTTAGTATTAGGTAATCAACATTGATCTGTCAAGTTAATGAGCGTCTCTATCAAGAAACCTGTTAACTTAGCGAGGTGCATTTTGATGTAGCTAATTGTCATTGTATGATTTATCTCCACGTTTGCTTGAAGGGTTAACATATTTTCCTTGTCATCAGAATTGAAAAGCTTGTCTGGGAGATATCATCTACCGCTACATAACAGCGGATCAGTTCTCGCCCGAATGTCTCCTCGATTGCCTTGATCTGTCAACCGAACATCACACTCTGGAAACAGCCAACAGGATCGAGGCTGCGGTACATGTTTGGAAGCAGAAAGATCAGTGGAAACACATGAATCACATGAAAGGTAGGCGTTCTTCATGGAGAGGAAAGGTCAAGGGCCTTGTTTCTGACTGTGAAAAGAACAACTTTCTATCTCAAAGAGCTGAGACTCTCTTACATAGCTTGAGGGTTCGTTTTCCCGGCCTCCCGCAGACGGCATTGGATATGAACAAAATTCAATATAACAAGGTACTTTCGCATCGAATCTTTCGTCTTGTCCGCCTAAACATGTGTCCTAATAAATGAGTTATGGTAGCTCCTTGGGAGGAGTAGGACCAACTTATGTTGCTTCCTTTTATCTTTTGCCGATGTGTACCCATCCATGACCTTGGGACCACTGCATTTTAATAGGGGATAATGGGGGGCCTATATCGAGTGAATTTACAAACCACGTTATCTTGTTTTGGTAAATCTCTGACGTGAAAGGTGAACCTTCCCCTACTTGATGGGTACATTTTGTAAGCAGTGGTTCCCCACCGTTACTCGATTCGTGATTCGGATCGACCTCATTGTTTTACGTTACATAGACCTTATTATCTTTTAATTGCAGGACGTTGGGCAATCAATTCTTGAAAGCTACTCAAGGGTGATGGAGAGTTTGGCCTTCAACATTATGGCAAGGATAGATGATGTCCTATATGTTGATGATGCTGTCAAGCATTGTGCTGAAGCCTAATCGATCACCCTTTTCAGCAGGGGCAGCTTAAGCAGTCGTCCCATACAGAGGCGAATGTCTCCCAGTCCCTTTTCGATTCAGCACACTCCTTACGCCTCTCCGTTCGCGACGACGACCTTTTCTTCAACTCCGATTACCGGAAGTCCTGGAAGGGCAGCTTCATCTTTGAAGAAAAACGGTGTTAAGGAAGAACCTGATCGGATACACGAAAAAACGTATGCGGCAGAGTTCGAGAAGGCGTGGTCGTATACCGGGAACCTCAGCGCAACAAGAGTTTCGGAAAATGCTCCCGAGAGAGACTGAAACCAAAGATTCATAACCATGTGTAAGATGAAGTTAGTTTCATTGGGGTGTCTGGATATGAGAAAATCTAGTATTTGTATATTTCTTTGCATTAGGAATATCAGTTTCAAAGTTCTAATATTTTTAAATCTCCTACTGTGAGCTAATACCGAGTAGTTAGACCTGTAGATTCTTACAACGAGATATCAATATTACAACAACAAATGACGATCCAAAAAATTAATGATACTTTATAAGATCAGATTAATATTTAAATCAAATTCGAATACTTGAAATGGAAGTGTTTTTCGTCTTTTTCATCAGTCGTTTGATCGTTGTTTTTTATTTTTATTTTTATTTTCAAGGTTGGATCTGACAACGTCGCAATTGATCGAGATAACACTTATTTGTAATCATATTGATCTTTCCTGCTATAGACTCTCATATTGAATTTGGATACGCGATTTTGTGTTTGTGAATAGTTTTTCACGATGATCGGCTCTGATTTGTGGTTCTCGAGGGTCTTGTTAGTATCTATTTTTTGTTCAAATATTTTGGTTGAGTTTTTAACTTTTTTCATGTATGATCCTTATATGATCTAAAGTGTTTAGTTTCAATATTATAAAAAAAAAATATTCAAATTATTTATTTAATTTACGATAATAATTGTAAATCTTTATTATAATTTTAGATATTTTTATTTTGTAACAACACTAGTTGTTTATATTAAAAAAATAAGGTAAATTATATCAGTGACCACTCAGCTATAGCTCCTTTTCGTTTTGACCACCACTTTTGAATTCTTATCAATCAAACCACTCACTTATTTAAATGCATTCAATCAGGCCACACAATTAGCTGTTAACAGTTAACAAAAGTGTTGGCGTGGCAATTAATCAAATTAATATAATTACAAATTTAGTCCTTATTACTTACACAATTTATTAACTTGACTATAATATTAAATTAATTCAATATATTTAATCCTCCAATCATTTAAAGACACATGTCATGATATTATTGGAGGCTTTTTTCTTAATTTAATTTATATTTAATTTAAAAAAATTATTCCAATCATATGGTGCCACATGTAACTATCAAGATGGAAGAAAAATAAGTTAATTTAAAGAAGCAGCTGTATAGATTCTAACTAAGGTCTTCAAAGGAAGTAAGCAAGCCTCTACAACTACACCAGCAACAAGTTTCTGCAAAAGACATACCAACATTTATTATTTACCTGATACTATAACGAATGCCAGAAAAAATAAAAACAAAAGTAGCGATAACAACTTAAATTACGTTTTAAGTTTTATTTTATTTTATTTTAAATATTATTTTAACTACATTTTTAAATAAATATAACATGTATTTAATTATTAAATAATAATAATTATTTTGGTGGGTTAAGATTTTTTTATATATATATATTTCGTAATAGGTAGGAATGATAAAAAATATATGAACTCGACGTGCTTTGACCCGACTCAATCCAATAAAGGTGTTTTTTTATAAATAAATAAAAAAGAATTTGGGTTCAGTGTGGACAAGGCATTTTATATAATAGATAGCTTTGAAGCGGAAACTGAGTTTAAGGTGAAAAATTATCAACCTGTCCCAACCTGATATAAATTATTAGTTTACCCCTTATATATAATATATATTTAAAATTTTAAAATTTTTGAAGTATTAAAATATGTTTTTTTATTATTAAAATTTAGTAAAACATTATAAAATATATTATTTTTAATCTAAAAGTCGGGCGGGTTCGAAGTGAAGAAAAACTAGCAATCATCGAGGCGAGACGGGATCATATATAAATAATATATTTTCAAGTCGAAGTTGTAACGAAAAAAGGCCTGCCCCATCCTGTGTCCATCCTCAATCCTCAGTAAGAAGCTAAGATTCAAGTCATTTTATTGTTACTTTTATTTTCATTTTTTTCTGGCCCTCGTTATATAGTTTAAAATAAATAACAAATGTTATAAATCTTAGGCCAAGTACTTTGCTGGCGCAGTGGCAAAGGCCTGCTTAATTTGCATTAAAAACACGTGTTTGAGTCTTCCAGTTGATCTGTTTAATAGACTGTAATTGATTTATAAAAAAATAATTTATTTTTTCAAAAATTATTTTACGGTATTTTAATGATGTTATATAAATCATTTTCACTAATTGTTTGATACACTATAATTAATTTTATAGAAAATTATTTACATAAAATGAATAAAGTTTGGTTCGGTTAATATTTTCAACAAAAAATTGATTTGATTAACTATTAAATTTTTTTTTGGTTTATTTGGTTAATGTTAATTCAATTCGATAGGTGATTGAATTAACCATTTGAATACCCTTAATTTTAATTATTAGTATTTTATTAACATAATACTAAATTATTATATTAATATTAAATATATAAATTAATATTACTCATTATTAATAATTTTAATAAAATTATATTTATAAAAATAATACATAATATGAATTATATTAATAATTTATTATATATTATTAAATTAAAAATATAATATCATATATTATTATAATATATCTAGGTATATATTAATATATAATATTATTAAAATTATATTATATGTAATATTAAATATTTTAATAATGAGTATTTTTATTAAAATGATATTAAAATATCAATGTACTATTAAATGTATAAAATAATAATTTTTTGAGTGCTTATACTCTGAAGTGAAAAGTTAGAAAAATCTTTTTATAGAAAATCAGATGGTAAAACACTTTACAGAAAATACAAACGAACTAGGAAAATGAATTATATGGGAAAAATCAATTACAACTATCAAACACTGAAAAATATTTTCCGTAAAACCAATTACAACTATCAAACACTGAAAATATTTTCTCACTATTAAACATAGGAAAATGAGGAAAACATTTTTCCAGCTATCAAACACACCATTTGTTTCAATTTATTTTCCTTCTATCAAACGGTGCCACGTGTCACCATTTGATTGAGGGATAAATTATTTAAATTAAATATAAATTAATTTTAAAAATCCCTCCAATGATATCGTGACACGTGCCATGACAATGTCATCATTGATATGTGTCATCGTATGGATGGAGGATTAAATATATTGAAATTAATTTAAAATTATGATCATTTTGATAGATTGTATAAGTAATAAGGACTAAATGCGTTTTATTAACTTTGACATCAGCACTTTTGTTAAATTTTAACGGCTAATCGCCTTATCGAATACATTTAAATAGTTGAGTGGTCTGATTGACAAGAAATCAAAAACAATGGTCAAAATGAAAAGGGATAGTTGGGTGGTCACTTGTATAGTTTACCCTAAAAAGTATATGTAATATTAAAATTAAACTAATTTTAATATTAGTAGATTAATTTGATACAAATATTAAAGTTAATTGTCTAATGATCATTGATGGCGGGCAGATATTAGTCGATCTTGTTAATTTGCATCTGTTATTGATCTGGGGCTGTAAAAATAATCGACGGGTGCCAATTCATGATAATTAGTGATAGAAAGAACAGTGATAAAAATGCCTTCTTTGACATTGATTGAATCGGAAAATTTTGAACTTTTTCTGTAGAATTTTATTTTCTTGGAAGTGAACTTATATATACTCATTAGCACTTTCTGTGAAGTTTTGCCTGAATGAATGGATATGCTTATTTATATTACCTTGTTTTGGATCGATATTCCGTTTATAGTACAAGTCCGGCACACCGGCGGGAAAATGCCTTGAAGGTGGAATAAGTAACTTGCTATCTTTCTCAAATTTCTATGTTGAAGGATCTTGTGCTCTGGCTTGGCATTTATAGGAAACTCGAAAAGCACCAAGGTTGTGTAAATACAGTGTGCTTTAATGCTGATGGCAACAATTTAGTATCCGGCTCCGATGACATGCGTGTTATTGTATGGGATTGGGAAACTGGGCATTCCCAGCTTTTTTCTGGTCGGGTCATTCCGTCAATGTTTTCCGAGTAAGATTTATGCCTTACACAGATAACCGCGGCTTGGTTACCTGCGCTGCAGATGGGGAGGTGAATTTCTTGTCTAGGCATGCAACAATTTTCTAAAATTTACAATATTTTTTAGGATCGATTTGCTGCATGAATCTTGTCCCTTTGAGCTTAATTTTGATGGTTTAAATGGAAAAGGAGTCGATGTTCAAAGTCTAACAAGTATCGTTTACATCATTACATTGAGAAGGAACATGAGGGTTGAAACGGAAAAGAGTGCTACATGGCTAACAAGTATCATGGGCTTAAGCAAAGGCTTTGAGCTGTGTCTTTCTTGTAGGTTTGACATGCTCAAATTTTGGAACGCGGCGTCGAAACTAGGCTGCTGGCCAAACATCAGGGCCGAGCTTTTAAATTGGCCATTGAACCCGGAAGCCCTCATATATTTTACACTTGTGGCACAGATGGGTTAGTGCAGCATGTGAGTCGTCATTATTTCCTTAAAATTCTTTTAGGTTTATAATTTACATACATTTATGTGACTGAAGTGGCACCAATAGTTGTTGGGAGAGATCTTAAGTCATCCGTGGCTGAGTTGAGCAACCTTTTGGGAGTTCAATTTCGATATCTAGTTGACTGCAATTGGTTTTCATGTTATTGTTCTCTTCTTTTTGTTGTATGATGACGTTTTCTCTAATAGCCTTATTTTTTGACTTGATTTTAATATAGCCGATTAATACAGCTCCGTTACACAATCACTTGCACTTCAGATTGATCTTAGAACTGCACAAGCTACTGAACTTTTCACATGCTATCCAATTGATGATAGCAGGGCTTACATGCGAGTTATCAAGCTCAATTCTGTTGCAATTGATCCAAGGAACCCAAATCTCTTTGCAGTTGCAGGATCTGATGAGTTTGCTCGCCTTTATGATATACGCAAATACAAGTGAGATGGCTCGACTGATTTTGGTCAACCTGCTGATTGTTTTTGCCCCCCATATTTGATTGGTGATGATCTAGTTGGAATAACAGGTTTGGCCTTTTCAGATCAGAGTGAACTTCTAGTCTCCTACAGTAACGAGTTCATATATCTCTTTACACGAGATATGGGACTGGGGCATGATCCAGCCCCGGCATCTTCATATATCTGTATGCAGTGAAGCAAGTGAAATTGGACTTAAATCATTCAGCTGTGTCGGCATCAGCTATGGATGCTAATGACAAGGGTATTCCACAAGTTTATAAGGGACATATGAACCGTGAGACGGTGAAAGGTGTGAGCTTCTTTGGACCTAGAGCAGAGTACGTTGTTAGTGGATCTGACTGTGGTCGAATATTTATATGGAAGAAGAAATGTGGAGAGCTAGTTCGTGTGATGGAACCAGATAAGCACGTGGTCAACTGTATCGAATTTCATCCTCGTAATACAGTTCTTGATAGCAGTGGAATAGAGACTGGTATCAAGATATGGACTCCAAAGACACCTCATAAAGCTGTTCTTCCGACGAATATTGAGGACGTATGTCTTGTTCTTCTAATCTCTTATAGAAAGAAAAATATGAAAACAAAATAGAACAGGTTTGCTGTTTTTAACTGTATATATTCACTCGTATTGGTCGGCTATGTCCATGATTCTATTCTAGAGACATATGAGAAGCAGAGGAGCTGATCTCTCTGCTATTACTTCTTTGCGAAAGGTTCCAAAACAAAGTCACTTTTGTTTGTTTTACCTCAAGGATGATGTGTATGATAATGACGACGACGATAATGATCCCCTTTTAACATTGAAGATGATAGTGATGATGACTATGATGGGCCAGTTTCAGAGCTGTCAATTTTTCCCCGAAACAGAAAACCTACCCGACCATATGATGACGACGATAACTATAAAAAATTTGTGTTTCCAGTTATAATGATCTAATGATGATTGTAATTTTGCACTTTCTGTCTACAGTGCAAACCAAAACCTAGGGACTGGATGTACCGCATGACTTCACCGCAGGACCCGCTGATGTGTTTACTTTCATGGCTGAGGCTGAGGAGTAGACTAGAACGACACGGAGAAAACTCATCGGCAAGAGGGCGAGAACTTCTTGATCTCATATGGATATCCGACACCAACAGCGATGCTTCTTCGGATGACGGAGAGAATGCTTCCGGTCCAGAAGACTTATTCGGTTGAATGATAATGTTGTGGTAACCCTTTTTAGTCATTGCACTTGACCATACTCATAAGCTAACAGTATCTTTCTATAGCTTTTGTTTTGTCTTGCATAAAAAAAAAAAGTCACCTTCCATGAAATCATCCATTGATAATGAAAGAGACTTTCACCTTCTATAATTACTGCACAGACATCATCATTTCACTCTTCTTTCTAAACCTCCATGCAATTGCTGCTGCTTTTGTTACTTGAATCGGAAGGAGCATTCCCTATTGTCAAACTCAGAATGAAGGCGATCGCCTGTTAAACAAAAGTGGAAAAGAGTCGTTTTAGTTGCGTAAGACTGAATCGACAATGGTAAAAAAGATATTTGGTTACTTTTATACCAAGTAAGGTTCATATGGTAAGGTTCATATGGCAATGCACAAGATACTAAAGCCAGGGAAATGAAATGGTGCATCTTCAGAAAGGAATGATGCTGGATAAACAGTAGAAACCATTTGTTAATTGACCTTCAACAGTAAAAAAACTGTATTTTTTTTATGGGGGTGGGCGGGGAAGGGTAAAAAAACATCAATCTTTAGAAACCTGTGAGAGGGCTGAAAATCAATGGAGCAATGATGTTGGCCAAGGAGCTCACTCCTGATATGCATCCTTGAGCCTTGCCCTGGTTATAGTACCATGGTTTGACAGTTAAATTCATCCATGAAGAAAAGGATTCAAAACAGGGAGATCCGGTTACCTGCTCCGCCGAGCCAACTTGTTTCGAAACAATGCTGAGTAACTGTATAACTCGTAATTCGGATCCAATCAGCAGACGTGTCTTTCAGATAATCGAACAGAGCTTACGATGAAACGTCAATAAAAGGAATAACCTACAGAAGGTGGTGCAAAGACCATCACAGCAGATAATGCAGTGGTTGCATAGGGAACCTGCAGGAAAATATCGAATCATTCGAAGGAACGAGATATAAATACAGATAAGTGGTTGCCTATGATCGAACTAAGTTAAACTCCGGGTTTATCTAATTACCCATGGTGACCAGGCCATGCTGTAAATAATGGCCTGCAGAAGAGACCAGGTAAGAAAATCATCAGTTCACATTTCTTCCTACCATTGTTAATAAGAGATTGAGTATAAGTTGAGGAAAACAAACAAACTCTTACGTGTATACATGAAACTAAGAGTCCTATTGAAAGCAACTTTCCAACTCCGATGGGAGATACCAATAAGGGCATGATACACAACTGCAGAAATATGATTCAGAAACGCATAAGAATAACAATGTTTAGCTGATATTTGATGGATGAAAGAATCGAAATAGCTACGAGAAATGTATCGACGGTGTTTATACCTGCGAAGCAGCCGCTATAATTCCAGCAAGTAGCATCAAATCAGCAAACTGGTTCTTGTTAAAATGGAAACGAGCCTTCAAATAGTACTGCAGGGTCACAAAATTTTGAGCTACACTAAGATAAAGTGACCATTATTTTGCACAATTGGAAAGGGAAAAAAGCATACCATTTATGAAGATATCATCCCACCCTCTGCAAGATTATAGAAGAAAGCAACAATTGCTGCTTGGGTAAACGACGGACTGAAATTACAGAAGTTCACTGGTCATTTCGAACATCGATAACTCGAAAGAAGGAATTTACAGCAAACCAGTAGTACCTGCTCCTCAGCAAGCAAATAATGTCACCAAGGGATGGAATTCTCTTGAATGCAGGCATCTTCCTAGGCACAACATTGCCATCCTTTTGAACGACATCTTCACTTCCTTTCAAGATTGGTTGTGTCATACTGTCATCTCGATCCGATATACTTACCTCGAGGAAAATTCTCATGTAGACAACCGCGAGCATCGATACGAACGTAGCAACCTGTAGAGTCTCGATTCAACGACGAGAAAAGCTGCAGATTGGAGGTTGCAGAGAATAATTAAGCTTATACCCGAGGTTATACCCGAGAGAATTCCGAATGCAGACGCCCTTTGGCCATCTGCTATGTTGTCTACCTGCTGAGAACATCCCATAAACTTCAGCTTTACACAACCACACTGATTACAAAGCGATTACACAATGATTGAGGGTTAATTACCAAATAAGCAAGAGCAAGGCAGCTAACGCTGCCTTCACAGATCATGGCAGTGAGTGTCTTGAGAGCGTAATACGCGTAAAAATAATTGGTTGTTCGGCTGCATGCCAATAATATATATATATATATATACACACACACTCACACATATATATAAATTGTCTGACACTGTCTTAACATGAAAACGAAAAGCATACGTACCGAAGGGGATAATGGAAGAGATTTCCTGCCATACTGATCCGACAGATTCCCAATAAGTGGCATCATCAGGGCCGTCCTTACTCCAATCACCTGCATGCTTCCAACATATCCGACGACTCACAACACTCACAACTAGGACGGAGTCCATATACTAACTCAAGAGGATAAAGTATAATAAAAAGTAATCACAATCTAATTAAACTAAAATTAAGAGATCTAAGTAGGAATATATAGTCTTTAATAATACAAAAATTGAGGGGACAGCAGCATAGGCTGCATAGCCTTATCCTCACAGCTGTGAACCTCAATTGTGTTCATTCTACATGTGATTTGCTTTAATTTCGAACAGATCAGATGGGTTAAATTATCTAATTTTGAAGTTAATAGTAACTTGAGAAGTATTTAATCTAAAATTTGAGAGGAATCTAAAGGTTTAATTTGAAAAATATTTAAATTAATAGGGACTAAAATTATTATTTGACAAAAAAAATAAAGACGATCCCCTCGGACCCCTCCTATGCATGCCCTTAACAAGTTGACGTCGATAACATGATTTCTTTATTGACGGTCTTATATTGAGTTTCTATTTTTCTTTGACTTAATATTTTTAGATATCTAAATTATATCTTAAATTAACATTTTTCCGTTATAATTTTAAGTGTCTACCGTTACATTAATAATAAGAATAATATTTTTTTAAAAAAAATCAAATCCCTCACGTCGTCCCTTTCCTTATCATGATGGCCTCCATTTCTTGGGCCTAATGCAATTCCACAGTACAGGCAAAATTAGCCCAGTACAGCCTACTGGTTTTTTATTTAGTAGAAAATTATTTTAAGATTTATGATATTTTCAACAGTGATATGAAATTTGTTACGTCGAAACGATGAATTTTAATAAAATATATTTTTATTTAAACTTTTATTTTGATGTGATCAATTTTAATAAAAAGTTATATTTTTATTAAAATTCATCACATCAACTTGACGAGTTTTATGAATACTATAAAAGTTACGGTATATTGCAAAATTAATTTTTACTTACCCTAATTTTCCAAATAATTTACCCATTTGGCCTATTGGGCCAATATACCCCAGTACATGTTATTGGACTTGAGAAACTATTAAAATCTCCTAAGGCTAAAGCCTCTCGCTTGGCGTCTGGGTTTTGATTTGTGAAGCGAGAGGACATTCCACGGCCGACCTTCTTCGTCTTCTTCATCGCAAACAAACGGTACCGTCGAATTCACTGTTTCCTATACCTTCGGGGTTATTTCTTCTATTTTTTGTTCCTGTCTGGTTGTTATTTTCTTCTGCAACAGTATGGTGAAAGATTCACTTTATTTTCCTTTCGGAGTTTAGATTAATTATAAGTTGTTTGCTAGAACTACGAGCAGTACAATCCTAGGTCCTTTTTACACTTGTTTTGTTCCCCTGGAAAGGGAGGTTGAAATGGTAAAGGAGATTGCTGCCTGGGAATTTTTTATTTCTGGGTTAACTATATATATATTATATATAATCTTCTGTATGTTTCTTCATTAGCAGTGGACAAGACTATTATAACAATCAACTTTGGAACAATGATGATTGTTTCTAGGTTTCCGGCAGTTTCTTCAGGTTTTTTCTCTTCTTTTTTTTAGAACATTTATGATTTTTTGTACTGTTTTTTATTTTCCCCCCCTTAAATTTTGTAGGTTTGCTTCATCCTAGTTATGGTAAGCTATATTTTCAGCTAAACAAATACCAAAGAACTAGGCTTGCTTGTTATAAGCCTAATGGATCGGCTTCCGTGGAGGTAATATTTATGTGCTGTATTGTCTTAAATTCTGTTTTTGCTCGGCATGTTGAGCAGTATTGCTTGATGTTTGGATGTTTTGTTCTTGTAGATTTCGAGAGGAAGTTCTCTTAGGAAGCCTTGCACAAGCAGGCATGTTGTGTCAGTAGGAAGTGACCGTCATTGACTGAGTTTCGACGATGAATTACCCGAGGAACCTTTCTGGCTAAGTCTGATTAGGGAAACCATATGGTAATTCACTGAAGAATGCTCTTGTTTCCCCTTTCTTTTCCCTGTTTGCTTCCCTTCCCTGTTAGTCTCGATGATATTCGTGTATGTTGCCTTTGTTGAGTAACTGATGCATGATGCTTGACGCTTGTAGGGGCATAAGATCTTTGTCTGCGTTTCTGGTTGAGCAACCTAGTCAACTGAAATACATAGAATGGCCTAGCTTTGTAAGCACGGTAAGAATCGGAAAACTTACACTCGAAAGTTGTAGAATGTTTGATATTATAACGGATTAGTATACGCTAAAACGTATTTGTTTTCATCGTCGTTTTCCTTTTCCAGCTGAAGACTGCTATTTTAACTCTTGTTCTAGTTGCCGGGCTCATCGTTGCACTAGCATCAGTTGACTCCCTCCTCTGCTATATTTTAGCTTTGTTGCTCAGAAGAACCCCTTGATAATTGAATTATTCCCTCAAAACACCTTTGATGAAATACATACATATATATATATATATATATATATATATATATATATATATATATATATATATATATATATATATATATATATATATATATGTATTCTTTGCATGTTGCATTAGGGTTATCCACGGTTCTTTTACGTACACAAGAATGTGAGATATTATCCGCATAATACGAGATTCAGACAGAAAAAGAGTAAACTGCACTAACAGAAGAACAAAAGGAGACTACTAATATATGAACTATGAAAACTATCCCAGGTAGTAACTATAACAATCGTCAACTTGTTCTTTCTATAGTTCTTTCGAGTTTTTCGATGAACATGAAGCTCGATACGGGTATTAGTTTCCGGTTAAACGTTATGGAGTACATTAAAGAATCGAAGGCTCACTCATTTATCGCTTTTCGTAAGCTACCTGGTATTCACATAAGAAAATAATACAACAAAGGAGGAAAAACATACGACATAAGCGTACATGATCAGGTGCCACCAGCTTCGGTTGGCGTAGCACAGGGAGCCAGTATGTTAGGAGGGAAGTTGACTCCTCCCCCTCTAACGGATAGATTAGGGCCCTTAATCGAGCTGGCCTTGCTCACTAGGTTCGAGTCGAGAAACACCACGATTACTGTGATGTTGTCATGGAAATGCTGGCGGACTCCGCGGTCGATCTTCTTCAAGTCGGAATACCTCACTTCTCGCTTCTTTGCTGCCTCTTGTAGAGCAGTTTTTACGAGCCTCTTTGCACTTCCCTGCATAGTCCAAAACTGAAAGGTTAACATTCAACGTTTTTACCCTTATTTTCAGATCACCCCTTGTTCCTGCATGAGCATCGTTCATACGCTACATGAGCAAATGTCGTTTTTCCACTTGTCTGCATGCAGGAAGATGAGCGGAAAAACACCATTCGTTACAGGCATATCATTCATATATGGTCTTTTTACGATAAAATCATGAGAAAATAACCTCAGTGACCAAAAATGCCTTATAATATACTATTTTAACCAACTTTTTTTGGATTTGCCAAAATGACCAACTAAATCGCAATACGATCGATAATTCGCAACGCGATCGATAATTCGCAACGCGATCTCCGGTATCGCAAATCAGTTTCCAGATTCGCAACGCGATTCTAACTATCGCATTGCGATTTCCCAAATTCGCGTTGCGATTTTCCTAATTCGCAATGCGAATACGTAAATCGCAACGAGATTCTGACTATCGCAATACTGAATTTTAAATTCGCAACTCGATTTCTGAATTCGCAACAGGTTTTAATTTCGTAACATAAATGTTTTGGGTATATAACTACGCAGCAGCAGCAACTCATAACCTAAATTCCTAAATCGCAACTCATTCCATCTCCATCTATCACTCTCTTCGGCGACATCCGTTCCTCATCCGGCAACAGGTTTTAGTTTCGCAGCTCGTTTGTTTAGTAAATTAATTTACAATAATGAAATCATCTAATATTGATCATGTTTGGATAGATTTGTGTTTTGGAGGGTCATGGGAGAATGTTCATGGTGTTTTACAATATATGCATTTATCCATGAATTTTCAACTAAAACTGTTATTAAAAAAGTTAACTTATGAAACTCTAATGTTACGTGTTGCAAATAAATTGAATTTAAAGCCCCTAAGTGGATTTAGGCTATCTTATCAGATAAATGGTAAAATTTATTTGTTAACCGACAATAAAGATGTTGAACGATTCATTGCTTACATTAGTGTTTTAAGTGATGATTTTACATTGTATGTTGTTAAACCTAGAAGTAGTGAAGTTGGGTCAGTAGCGGATAGTAATCAACTAAGTTTTTCAACCCCAGTTTATGGTGCTCAAAATTTAATTGTTCCACCACAATTTCATCACCAATCAAATATTGTTTCACCACATTTCCAATACCAAACACAATCTCTAAACCCACAACCTTTCCCTAATCCAAATCCCAATCAACTTTCAGCACCAAATTCCGGTTTTCGTATTGATCAGTTAGACGATGATGAGCCAACAGAAAAAATTGTGAGTACTAGTCAGTATTCGAAATTTGATATTGGTCAATACCCGAACTTTGATCTTGGTCAATACTCGGATTTTGATGATTTTTCAGAAGAAGAAACAGACCCTGCGTGTAATGGTTTTGATATTGGTCAATACCCGAATTTTGATGATGAAACAACTGTTGCCGAGGAAGATATTGTTGATGATAATGAGGAGGAAGTTACGATTGTAAATGAACATATTGAATATCCATTCTGTAATTCATATAACACTGAAGAAGAAAAAGAAGAAGAAGAAATCCCCAAAGAAAAATCCTCGAAGAAAATACCACGGGAGTATAACTGGAATATGTCAGAATTACTTCAGATACCGGAAGAAGAGTTGGTAAAGATAACAGTTGATTGTTACACAAAAATTATTCGTATACGAAATGTGTGGAAGATGGCTATCAACTAAAAGTTAACAAATCAAGCAAAGATCGTTTCGAAACAAGGTGTATGATTGACAAAAACTGTATGTGGCGTATGATTGCAAAGAGGATAAAAGATTGCGAAATGTTTCAAATTATGACTTTTATTGATAAACATACATGTTCAAGAACCCAAGTTTTTCCTTACCATAGACAGGCAAACAAAAAGGTGTTGGGTGGTTTTCTGGCTGAGTTAATGTTTTTGAATAGTAGGATATATCGGGGACATGAAATTATGACTGACATGAATGCTCGGTTCAAGATTAGTATCTCATATTCTCAAGCTTGGAGAGCCAAATGTTATGCCTTGAAATTGTTGAGGGGGTCGCCAGAAGCATCGTTTGCCCATCTGCCGGCTTATTATCACAATTTAAAGCTGAAAAATCCTAGGTCGGTAACTCATATCAAAACAGATAAAGATAGACGCTTCGAGTTGCTGTTTATCACCATTGGTGATGCGGTTAGTAAATCAATATAATTTTGTTAACTCATTTTTGTTAGTTACATGCATTTCACATTTAAATGATTATATTTCTTGTGTATATGATTTTGTAGATTCGTTCGTTTATTAATTGCATGCGCCCAATTATTATAGTTGACGGAGCACATTTAAAAGGTTGGTACCTTGGAGTAAACTTATTAGCAGTAGCCATGGATGCTAACAATGGGATACTGCCAATAGCTTACGGGGTTGACAAATCTGAAACTTCTGATTCATAGACATAGTTTATGGGGCATCTTAGGGATTGCATAGGTCCTATTAGCAATCTGACAATCATATCCGATATGGCAAACTCAATTGACAACGCTGTTAGAAGGTGTTTCCTAGATGCTTTTCATGGACTTTGTGGTGTTCATTTGTATAGAAATCTAAAATCAAGGTCAGTTGGTATAAAAAATCACAAATGGACATACTGGAAGACTGTAAAAGCTTATCGGGAAGTGGATTTTAATAAGCATATAAACTGTTTAAGACGTGTTTTGCCTCAGTGTGCTCAAACACTAGAAGATGTCGGGTTTGAAAGATGGTCAAGAGTACATCAACTTGTAGCAAGATATGGTTTCATGATGTCTAATAGTGCAGAATCAATCAACGCTCTAAGTCGTCATTCCCGGAAATTACCCATTACTATGTTAATGGAATTTTTTCGAGCCTCTATTCAACAGTGGTACTATAAGAAAAGAAACCATGCAGATATTATTTCTTTAAATTCGTAACTTATCATATATTTTACTAAGTATTATAATTTACATGAACATTGGAACATCGTGTTACACCATGGACAGAAAAAAAGATAACGAAACGTGTTGTGAAGTCAACGTCATGGAGAGTTGAACCATGTTCAAACACTTTGTTTCAAGTACTAGATAATAACTTAAATGGGCTTGTCAATCTAAATGCAAAGACGTGTAGTTGTATGAAATGGCAAACATCTGGTTATCCGTGTGGCCATGTTATAAAAGTTTCTCTTCATCTAAACCAAGATGATTCAAGCGCATACGCTATGGATTGCTACACTGCAGAAATATATCGACAGACTTATGGCGAGATTGTCTACCCTATTCCACAACCTTCTGAGTGGGACATACCAGATGACTTACAAATAGTTTTGCCACCAGCCATGGACAGAAGGCTACCTGGCCGACCAAAAAGTCACGATCGTATACCTTCTAAGGGTGAAGAGAAGAAGAGATCGACATGTAGTCGGTGCAAGGAAAGTGGTCATACAAGGTTGACATGTGGATCACTAGTGCCATCACAATCATCTTTTCTTCTACCAAAATATGGATCCTCATCAAAATCCAAATCTCATATGGTGTCGAGCAAAAGACAATCAAAATCGCAATCATCTTTAAAATCCCAATCACAACCGGCTTCACCTTTTGGGACTGTTAACTTAGGTGATTTTTAAATGCAAACGTTGTATTATGTGAATTTTATGTGTGCATTTTTAATATTTTCAGTTAGGCATATATTAGTAACTTGAGTTTGAAAATTGCTATGATCTGTTCAGTTGTTATCACTTATTAGGCATTCAATTGACTATCGTAACACGGAAATGACGTTTGCAATCATCTTAATGTCTATCGCAACGCGGAAATAACTATCGTAATACGAAATGAAAATCGCAACGAGAGAATCGCAATGCGAAATGAAAATCGCAACGAGGGAATCGCAAAGCGAAATGAAAATCGCAATGCGAATTTAGTTTCGCGTTACGATTCTCTCGTTGCTATTTTTATTTCACATTGCGATAGTCATTTTTGCCTTCAACATAATGCAGATTGAAATCAACAAAATCAACCATTATATTTCAATCAATTAAACAAACAAATAAGAATTATGTTCACATCAATTAAACAAACAAATAAGAATTATGTTCACATCAATTAAACAAATCAACTTTTACAAATCAAAAAATAAGCAATAATTCTTATTTCCTCATCTACTATTGAATCAACTTTTGCAGTCATACATCATTTTCACGCAGCTCACTTTTGAGATTAACCTGCAGAAACCAAACATTTGCTCAAACAACACTTTCTACACATCTAAAACCTACAAACAGTAAATTATTGAATTTTAGGTACTTAACCAAACATTTTCAAACCAAAAGCCTATAAACTTACCAATTGTTTATGGACATTTTTATAACGCGGATGCAGGTAGGCAGCGTCTCGTATATATCGATCTAGCCATATAATGCCTAAACCACAAGCCTACTGCAGCTCTATCGTTGGGAGGTAGATACTTTCCTGTGATCAAACGCTCCAACGCCAAGCATACGAGAGGACCATAATCCCCTCTGGCTCTTTCCGTTTGTTGTGCGGTCTCGTCTCTGCTAACTGTAATATTGAGCTTCTTTGGCTTCTTATTTCCAGAACGAGTCTAATAATTTATCGCATCTAAGAATTTAGCCAAATGAGAGCTCCATCCCTTAATAATATCTCTTAAATCAGCCAATGATATGTAATTTATCATGCTGTCATATACTATTGCCTTAAGGGATGGGAGCTGAAGCTCGACGAGAAGCCAATGTTTACGTTCCAAAACAGGGATAAACACATGCAATTATAAGTAATAATTCATTCATTTGCGCACTTATTTATGAATAGCTTTAAACTCAATCTAAAATAAATACAAATCTTATCGATCTCACACCATGCATGATAAAGTTTAGCTTGTTCATTGCTCAACGCAAATAATTCATCTCGTTGATTCTTCAAGTGAACGACGTTAAAAGACGTCGGCATAATTGTATATCGTGTATTTCTTTTATTTTTCTTAAGTTTCCTAATTATTAGAAGACGTGACACCTACGCATCGATATGTTATTTTACAAAAAAAGACATATATTAGTGACTTACATAAATTTAAAAAAAAAATAATCAAATTGAAATATAAGAAAAATATAAGCCTTACCCCTCCATCGAAATAGTCATTGTCTTCGACCCCTAATAATACGTCCTACCAAGACCGATCAAGCAACAAATAGATATCATCGTTGAGCTTGCATATGTCAGTGAAACACCCATGGCTCCGCTCATGTAGATAAAAATCAACTGCGGTCTTAGCCCAAAGGGTGTTATCCAGAATTGTGTCCGATAGTTGTCTTCTCTCCACTTCAGATACCGGAATGGTACTGGCCGATAACTCATACGAGAGCCAACTCTCATTCATCATGTCCGGCACGTCAGAGGGTTTCTCAAGAATCTTACATATGACGCCATGTGAATCGAGCTCTTGAACGGTGGGAGGGTTCTCTTCAACGATGACAGTGGCATCTTGAACGGTGGGAGGGGACTCTCGAGGAATGATAGGGGCCTCTTCAACGATAGGAGTGGACTCTTGAGGGATGACAGGCGAGTCGGGCTTCTTCTTGTGGTGTCTTCGCACTATTGGGGTGTGCGGAGACTTAATAGCACGTGCACGCCGTCTGATGCGTGAACTTCGTCGTGCAAGAAAAACCCGACGTAAAGCATCCACCTTATCGGCCCGCTAAATAATTAAATACAAAAATCAGTAAATAAACAGGCATGATATTTAAACAGTGAAAACAAAGACAAATATGTTTCAAACTTAGCAGAATTGGCAGCAACCGAACAAATTTACTTTCAACCAAAAGACAAAACAAAGACAAATACTAACTTCACAGTGTTAAAGAATATACAGTTTAGCAGAATTGGCAGCAACCGAATAAATTTACTTCAACTAAAAGACAAAACAAAAGACAAATACTAACTTTACAGTGTTAAAGAATAAACAGTTTAGCAGTATTGGCAGCAACCGAATAAATTTACTAAACAATCTAAGTGGAATGGTTAAACTTGATGATAAATTTACTCGTAATTTCACTTAGATTAACCATTCTACTTAGATTGCTTAGTAAATTTATTCGGTTGCTGCCAATTCTGCTAAACTGTTTATTCTTTAACACTATAAAGTTAGTATTTGTCTTTTGTTTTGTCTTTTGGTTGAAGTAAATTTATTCGGTTGTTGTCAATTCTGCTAAACTGTATATTCTTTAACACTGTGAAGTTAGTATTTGTCTTTATTTTATCTTTTGGTTGAAAGTAAATTTGTTCGGTTGCTTACAATTCTGCTAAGTTTGAAACATATTTGTCTTTGTTTTCACTGTTTAAATATCATGTCTGTTTATTTACTGAATTTTGTATTTAATTATTTAGCGGCCCGATAAGGTGGATGCTTTATGTCGGGTTTTTCTTGCACGACGGAGTTCACGCATCAGACGGCGTGCACGTGCTATTAAGTCTCCGTACACCCCAATAGTGCGAAGACACCGCAAGAAGAAGCTCAACTCGCCTGTCATCCCTCAAGAGTCCACTCCTATCGTTGAAGAGGCCCCTATCATTCCTCGAGAGTCCCCTCCCACCGTTCAAGATGCCACTGTCATCGTTGAAGAGAACCCTCCCACCGTTCAAGAGCTCGATTCACATGGCGTCATATGTAAGATTCTTGAGAAACCCTCTGACGTGCCGGACATGATGAATGAGAGTTGGCTCTCGTATGAGTTATCGGCCAGTACCATTCCGGTATCTGAAGTGGAGAGAAGACAACTATCGGACACAATTCTGGATAACACCCTTTGGGCTAAGACCGCAGTTGATTTTTATCTACATGAGCGGAGCCATGGGTGTTTCACTGACATATGCAAGCTCAACGATGATATCTATTTGTTGCTTGATCGGTCTTGGTAGGACGTATTATTAGGGGTCGAAGACAATGACTATTTCGATGGAGGGGTAAGGCTTATATTTTTCTTATATTTCAATTTGATTATTTTTTTTTTAAATTTATGTAAGTCACTAATATATGTCTTTTTTTGTAAAATAACATATCGATGCGTAGGTGTCACGTCTTCTAATAATTAGGAAACTTAAGAAAAATAAAAGAAATACACGATATACAATTATGCCGACGTCTTTTAACGTCGTTCACTTGAAGAATCAACGAGATGAATTATTTGCGTTGAGCAATGAACAAGCTAAACTTTATCATGCATGGTGTGAGATCGATAAGATTTGTATTTATTTTAGATTGAGTTTAAAGCTATTCATAAATAAGTGCGCAAATGAATGAATTATTACTTATAATTGCATGTGTTTATCCCTGTTTTGGAACGTAAACATTGGCTTCTCGTCGAGCTCTGGCTCCCATCCCTTAAGGCAATAGTATATGACAGCATGATAAATTACATATCATTTGTTGATTTAAGAGATATTATTAAAGGATGGAGCTCTCATTTGGCTAAATTCTTGGATGCGATAAATTATTGGTCTCGTTCTGAAAACAAGAAGCTAAAGAAGCTCAATATTACAGTTAGCAGAGATGGGACCGCACCACAACAAACGGAAGGAGCCAGAGGGGATTGTGGTCCTCTCGTATGCTTGGCGTTGGAGCGTTTGATCACAGGAAGTATAAAGTATCTACCTCCCACCGATAGAGATAGAGCTGCAGTAGGCTTGTGGTTTCGACATTATATGGCTAGATCGATATATACGAGACGCTGCCTACCTGCATCCGCGTTATAAAAATGTTCATAAACAATTGGTAAGTTTATAGGCTTTTGGTTTGAAAATGTTTGGTTAAGTACCTAGAATTCAATAATTTGTTGTTTGTAGGTTTTAGATGTGTAGAAAGTGTTGTTTGTGCAAATATTTAGTTTCTGCAGGTTAATCTCAGAAGTGAGCTGCGTGAAAATGATGTATGGCTGCAAAAGTTGATTCAATAGTAGATGAGGAAATAAGAATTATTGCTTATTTTTTGATTGTTTAATTGATTTGTAAAAGTTGATTTGTTTAATTGATGTGAACATAATTATTATTTGTGCTTGTTTAATTGATTGAAATGTAATGGTTGATTTCAATCTGCATTATGTTGAAGGCAAAAATGACTATCGCAATGAGAAATGAAAATCGCAACGAGAGAATCGAAATGCGAAATGAAAATCGCAACGAGGGAATCGTAAAGCGAAATGAAAATCGCAACGCGATTTGGAAAATTAGTCAGAATCGCGGTGCGAATCTGGAAACTGATTTGCGATACCAGAGATCGCGTTGCGAATTATCGATCGCATTACGATTTAGTTGGTCATTTTGGCAAATCCAAAAAAGTTTGTTAAAATCGTATATTATAAGACATTTTTTGTCACTGAGGTTATTTTCTCTAATTAATATTCGTGTTTGAAATTTGAAAATAAAATACGCGTAGCGATTCTAATGGCGCTTTAAAAATCACGTTGCGATTTACGGATACGCGTTACGATTTTACGTATTGTCGTTGCGATTTACGGATACGCATTACGATTTACGTATTCTCGTTGCGATTTACAGATACGCGTTACGATTTACGTATTCTCGTTTCGATTTACGGATAAGCGTTGCGATTTTACGTATTTTCGTTGCGATTTACGGATACGCGTTGCGATTTTACGGATACTCGTTGCGATTTATATGTTCGCGTTGCGATTTTCATATTCGTGTTGCGATTCTGAAAAATCGCAATGCGAATTTGTACTATCGCATTGCGATTCTGGGAACTGATTTGCGATTCTGGAGATCGCGTTGCGATTTTTATTTCGCATTGCGATTTTGTTTGTCATTTTGGCAAATCCAAAAAAAGTTGGTTAAAATCATATATTATAAGACATTTTTGGTCACTGAGGCGATTTTCTCTAAAATCATCATACTCGGACCGCATGAAAGGGTAATTCGAGAAAATATATAACAAGATAAATGATACCTAAGATTGAAGCATAGACTTACACTTCGTGGATGATTTTGAACTATATCGACAGCCTCCTGATTACTTAAATGCTCCCAAAGCCCATCCGATGCAAATATCACGAACTGATCCTGTGGATGCAGCTGATGCGTTGATATTGATGGATCTGCACTCAATATTGGCTTTTTAAAAGGTTCGCGAAGGCGGAATTTTTTATATAAAGGCTCCCTGTTGAACTCGGCCTTTTTCAAATATACATCACCAATAGACCTGGAAATCTGAAAGATCAAGAATTCTATCAATAAGCAATCTGAAAAAGTGTGAACCGACAACAAGCCATGGAAAACCGGAGAAAGGTCATTACAATATTGAGCTGCTAGACATATAGCATGCTTTATGCATTTGTGGAATGTACTATACCTCTCTCTCACACACTCTTCGATCGGGGATGTGGTGAGGGGATTCTACAATAGTGATATTATAGCAAAAACCTAGTTAACGAATATAAAGGCTTTGCACCATCATGGTCAGTCTTAAGGTTTTTAACAAAGCAGTTGTGGCGTTTGTGCATAAAGGGCAACAACCATGGCAGCAAAAGAATCTTTCGCAAATGAAATCCATATGCACATTGCTTTTTGAAAAATTTTAAATTATTTCTAAAGACCCCATACATATATGTGGTTACTTGCTCCGAAGTTTCTCGACCAATTTGATCAAGCAAGAAACTTGTCTAAACTATCGGTTAAGGAATCCAAAGTGAGAACCGTCCCGTTGGATTTCCTAGTCTAGCTATAGATTCTAATGAAGTTCAAAAACCAAGAAAATACATTTAAATTAGTACTTATGGGCTAGGTAAAAGAACTATTTCTCCAATCCCCATGCTTTGGGTAAGGGGTTCATTTTGTTGAGGGGTTGCTTGCTGTGGCCGTCTTCCAAAGCCATCATGACAAGGCAACCACAACTTAATAGTTTATTCGGTCAATAAAACCGGGGGCTGGTTAAAATCTAGCAGAGTATCTCCTTTCACCGAACCTTTTTGTTAACAAAGCTAAGACAACTAAATAGAGCTGAAAGCTCATACAGCTAACGTGATTCGATAATAAAAAGTCTGAAGTTCAAAAATAACCAACTCCAAGACCATCACTTGGAAAATACATCCATGGGTAACCATCAAATTACTTTCTTTCCATGTGATCAACATGGAATCCAACAGTGTTCGTTCAGGTTCTTTAGCTTATGAAACAGCCGGTAGCACTTTCTTACCCCTTCTGTAACCTTTTTAATTACTAAGATCTCTTATAGTCAAAGATTTTTTCACATTTCCTTTTTCTCTTCCAAGCATCCAACTAGATTGGTTATTTAGACAAACTGGTCTCCTTGCCTTGAAAATTTTAAATTCTAAAACATATGCCTGAGTATATGAAAACCCGGGTTCCTGCACTTCAATAAGAACTTTAGAAACATCCAAAACAACATGCTCCAAAAGCGCTCAATTTGGACAAGAAACAGTTCAAGCTCTCTTTGTCTCTGCAGAGGCGTGAAAGTCGTATTTGCTCTTCCAATGATTTGTTCCCAACCACTTATCACAGCTATGCAAAAGCATTGTTGTTTTGAAATACTGTGATTACCTACTCATCTTAGCAGCTAAACTACCACTACTTAAAAATTAAAAAGAAAATGTGCACAGTGTAACGCACCTGTATGAGACCTTTTACACGCCATACGTTATGCTTCAAAACTACAATTTGTGAGTCATCTGGATGCAATGACTTCATCTCCTGTCTTACAGACTCTATACACACATTATGCTCAGCCGACAGCTGAATGGCTAGAACCTCTCCTGTCGCCTTCACAGCTCTCCCCAAGACAACACGGGAATCACCAAGGTTGGCAACATAAAGAGTTCCACCACAAATAACACCAACTAGGCAGCACGATCCAACAGCTGCAATTTTCGGTTTCATAGGCCACTGTTTGGTAACAAGAGATAAGAAACCCTCTTCTGTTGCTTGATACGCTTTTCGTATCACATCAACCGACATCCCTTGCTGCTCTGCAGTAAATCCTGACCATAACAAACGTCATCAGTACAAAAAGCGAACACCCAAACATAACAAAGATATCTCTAGGTTTTGGTTCAAAACAAAACACTTAACTACCGCTTCAACAAGTTTACCACAGTAATTCACAATCATATCATCACATCCAAATCATCAATATAAAGGGAAACAGAAAAGTATAACCTTAGCAAATGCTTTGGGCTTACGCTTTAAATGTTGAAAGAGATGATCGTTGATGTAGCGTGAAGTCTCCGGGCCTCCATGCCCATCATATACACCAACAAAAGTACCATAGGGGCCAGACTCGTGTGAACTCAAACGACCAGACTCAAGCTGGCTCTGGTCCTCAAGTAAATTGTTGGCCTGTACAACTGCCATGGAGAACTCACCATTGATGTGCTGCCCTGAGTCCTTGTACCACAAAAGGCCATCTTGACGACCTCAGGCTTCAGAACTTGCGTGAACGTATCGATCTGAACTCGGTCGAAAACAGGCCCTCAAAAACTTCATCAACCCAGAAAACATCCCTCATCTCACCCACAAAACCCTCCCAATACTCATCTAAACCAGGCCCTACAAATTTGAAGGATGATCCCCATCCTCCTTTGGTTCTCAACGCAAAACTGGAACACTGCAGCAACAGCAGCAATAAAAACAACAAAGCACACCTAAAAGATCAGCAATAGTTCAATGTGCAGCAACCTGCAACTTAGTATCTTCCACAACCCCTTTAAGGGGAACAGCACCAACTAGAAGGTACAGAACACTAGGAGATCAATAAGTGATGTCCAAGAAGCTAACTGCTTCTCAGTTTGTCATTGAGCTCAAACAACAAAAGATGTTCCTTCTTAAAACAGGAAAGTCATGACCGTACAAGCTCCTGATGGAAAAAATCAACAAAACACAAAAGGTTTTTTTTTGGGAAACAAGGGAATCGGTCAAGATCACTTCTTTTTTTTCCCCTAACAAAGTAGTTTGGTCAAACCATTAGGATATCCAGAAGGTCTAATGTTTCACATTGAGAAGCTTCAAACAAAACCCAGATTCACAAAACTCTTTAGACCCACTAATCATTCCTAAATCAACTTATATTTCCAGCACCAAGTGCAGGAAAACAGATAGGGAAAAGACCAAAAGGAGAAAGCTTACCTTTTAATTTGAAAACTTGGGGTTATATACTTGAAAAGGAAGATCTGGGACTAGAAAAGCAAGAAACTTCACGCGGGGTGTGAACTTGGAATTACAGATCTATGGATCAGTAAAATCAAAGGAAAATTAAGAGAAAAATTGGGTTTTGGCTTCTGGTTTGGTTGGTTTCAAGTAAGTGATGAGATATTTTTTTTGTTGTTGAAAATAACAAGTGATGAGATAATTGAAGAAGAAGAAGAAGGATGAATGAAATGGATGAGCTTAAAAAAAGTCCTTTTTATGTGAAAAGATTTCGGCTTGGACTCTAAAAATACATATAAGAAATCTCTTTATCCCCCCTTATCTCTCTTGTTTCTCTCAGCAGACAACACCCGTAAAAGACCAACAATGGAAAGCTCGAAGCCAGCAAGGCAAAGGTCCAGTTTTGGGCTCCACACCCCTAAAATAATTGCCAAAAAAAAGGATTGAAAGAGGGAAGCTTTCACAAGCTTAAGCTTAATAGTCGATGAAATCAAGGTTTATGAGTATAAATATGAAACAAAACTAAATTTCTAAATCAGTAATGAGATTCTCCTACTGCTTTCGTTTGAAAGATTTATATTTGACATCGAATTCATTATCATTTTACTCAATATACCATTGGTATTATAATATTAACTTCTGTGAAGAAGAAATAAGATCTAATGGGGGCAACAGGTGGCGCCATTTTTGTTTGCCACGAACCTAACTATTACCGGTGGTTTCCATCTTTGAACCACTGTGTTGTTACACGTGTTAGTTCTATCAAAGTAGTATGAATTGTGGTACCTTGGGCGGTGGTCGTTATTTACAGGTTACTGTTGGAAAAACCGAGTAACACAGACTCGTTAGATAAACGAGTATGAATAAAATTTAGGTGTTCATTTAATAAATGAATATAAACGAATAGATATGTATTTAGATTGTTTATGTTAAAAAATAAATCTATTTCTAATTTTATTTATCGACTTGTTTATAAACTCATGAATTGACTCATTTATAAGCCCCTTTACACGTTTTTTTTTATTGTGAAAAAAGCAACTTCGGGAAATATATTTCATTCATATTTATGAAATAATGATTACAAATATTTATATACAAGCTGACTAACAAGCTTCTAACAATAATCTGTTACATACTAACTATATGCAACTAAACAACAATTGCTCTACTTAATCTCAACTAATTAGAATAGTCTCAACACTCCCCCCTCAAGTTGGAGGATGAAATATATCTTTCATCTCTAACTTGCCAACTAAATATTCATGCTGCAAGACATTTAAGCCTTTAGTGAAGACATCAGCTAATTGTTCACCAAAGGAAACATGTTCAGTTTGTTTTAGTCCTTGAATCTTTTTTCTGACAAAATGGTAATCTATTTCAATATGTTTTGTACGTTCATGATAAACAGGATTTGCTGCGATTTGAATTGTTGTTTTGCTGCCATACAGCAATCTTGCATGTTTTGCCATTTTTACTCCCGAATCCTTCAGTAAACCATTCAGCCAAACCACTTCTGCAGCAGTAACTGCCATGCTTCTGTTTTCTGCTTCTGCATATGAACTGGCTACAGTGTTTTTCTTTGCCTTCCATGAGATTAGGGAGTTTCCCAACTTGATACCAAATCCTGTGACAGATCTCCTAGACATAGGACATGCTGCCCAATCGGAGTCACAGCATGCCATCAGTTGATAGTCATTCGAGGAGCTCAACAATATACCTCGACCTGGGCTTTTCTTGACATATCTAACAATTTGAAGAGCAACTTCAAGATGTATGGTTTTTGGCTGCTGCATAAACTGACTTATGTGATGAACTGCAAATGCTATATCATGTCTGGTGTGAGTCAAATATATCAGTTTGCCAACCAGTCTCTGAAACATTGATTTATCCTGCAATAACTCACTCTCATCACTCTGTTTCAGCTTTTGATCATACTCAACAAAGGTGAGCTTCTTATTCTGTTCAAGTGGAGTGGATGCTGGTTTGGCTCCCCTTATCCCACTGCCTTCAACTAATTCCAATGCATACTTGCGTTGGTTCAATAGTATTCCATCATTGGATCTCAAAATCTCAAATCCTAGGAAAAATTTTAAATCCCCTAAATCTTTCATCTTGAAGTTCTGATTTGGAATCCCTTTAAGTTCTTCAATCAAAGCTTCATTATTCCCAGTAATTACTAAGTCATCCAACATATATGAGCATAATAACTAACTTGTCTCCTTGCCTTTTAGTAAAGAGAGAATAATCATGTTTGCTTTACTGAAAACTAGCAGTAATTAAAGCTTCTGTCAGTTTCAGGTTCCATTGCCTAGAAGCCTATTTCAAGCTATAGAGAGACTTTTGCAGTCTGCACACCTTATTCCCACTGCCTACAAAAGCCTTCAGACAAGTCCATGTAAACTTCCTCAGTCAGGTCTCCTTACAAAAAAGCATTGTAGATATTCATTTGATAAAGGGGCCATTGAAACATGGAAGTCAAAACCAAAATAGTCCTAACAGTAACCAATTTAGCCACAGGAGAGAAGGTATCCACATAATCAACACCTTTATTTTATTATACCCTTTGGCCACAAGGCGAGCCTTGTATCTCTCAACTTCACCTGAGACTTTGTACTTAATCCGAAATACCCATTTGCAACCAATGGGCAACTTCACATGAGGGAAAGTGACAATAGACCAAGTGTTGTTTGATTACAGAGCCTGAATCTCCTCATCCATTGCCTTGATCCAAACTGGGTTTTTTATGGCTTTAGAAAATGTTTTAATCTCATTAAGACAAGAGGTAGAAAAAGAAATAGTTTTGTTGAACAACGCAAATCGGAATAAGAAATGAAATCAAAAATTGGGTACTGACCTGAAGGAGAGGAGGATTGGCAAGAGCCTACAAAATCATTGAGTCAATTTGGTGATTTAGAAACTCTAAAATATTTTTTAAGGACAAGACCAGAATAGGGAAGTGACAAACAGCTGGAAGGTGAATGTGTTGCATTTGATGAAGCTTCAGGTGAAATAATAGGCACAGGCCATAAAGGCGAAGAGCTAACAGCAGTGGGCAAGGGGGAAGAACTAACAGAAGTGGGCAAGGAGGAAACAGGAACACATGATGCAGAAGAAGAATTTGAATCCTGAACAGAAGTTGGTAACAAAGAGGAAACAGGAGAATAAAGGACTAAAAATTCAGAGTCAAGAATTTGCAAATGGGAATGGAAAAAATTGAAAGTTTTAGAAAATGGAAAATGGTCTCATGAAATCTGACATCACTATTTATAAAGAAATTTTTAGTGGCAAGGTCAAGAAGCATGTAACCCTTTTGGGTGGGAGAATAACCCATGAGATCATAAGGTATAGCTGCAGGAGTAAACTTATCTTTAAAATTGGTGTTAGTGGCATAACAAAAACATCCAAAGATTCTCAAGTGAGAGATTCGTAGGCATTATTACAGCCTACTAAACTTCATCTTTATGGTATTACGAATTTGCTGCCTGGAGATTTGAATTGTCATTGTTATAGCCATAAAAACATTATTATTGGCTTTTATGCCCCAAGACAAAGGTTATCTGCTGCAGTTTTGCCGATACCTCTTTTACTTGGGCAAGATTAGGACAATTCAATTGGAGTACAGGGTCTCCTCCAAGCTTCTCGGAAAGTCCTGGTTGCAGCCCTTGGTTTTCGGGTTCAGTGCAACAAATGGACAATTATCGTTCGATTACTGCTAGGAGAAATCCCTGAGCGAACTGTTTTTATGCAGAAAAGCATGGAGAAGGCATTGAGACCATACTTTGAACTGAAAAATGTGAGTTTTTCACACATGGCTTTCTTTTCATTCTGCTTTATAAAGGACTGAGTCCGATATTCCTAGTTCAACTTTCCTAGCAAAGGGGGAGAAAAAACTACGATCAGCTTTTACGTATCTTCGGTTGTTTTATCGGTATCTCCGTATTTTCGGTTGTGTTATCGGCATCTCCGTGTTTTTCTTATCGATCAGCATTGGGATTTTGCTCAGGTTGCAGCAGTCAGTTTTGATAACACAGCTAATGTTTTGAATGTATTTTCAGGCTGTACGCATTGGGGGTTTAGAGCTCTTCAAATCTGTTGCCGAGAAGTTCTCAAGCACTTTCAGTTCAGACCGGGCACATAACTTATTTGTTAGGCTATGGCATAATGTCATTCGTACAGGGCTGCGCAACCTAAGTATCTCATATTCTCGCGTCTCGCTCAACGATGTTGCTAAGAAGCTTAGGTTGGACACCATTGCTGATGCCGAGAGTATAACAGCCAAAGCAACCAAAGCAATCAAAGATGGAGCTATCGATGCAACATTGGATCAATCAAACGGATGCATGCTATCTAAGGAGACGGGAGATTCTACAACTGAGCCTCAAACGTCATTCAACTCTAGGATTGCTTTCTGCTTCAATATGCATAACGAGGCAGTGCACGCACTTCGGTTTCCACCAAACTCCCATAGGGAGAAAGACAGTGCCGAGGAGAGAAGAGAAAGAAAACAAAAGGAGCAAGAGCTCGCAAAGCACATTGCGGAGGAAGATGACGATGAGTTTAACTCAGCTACATGTCGAACTCGATTTATCCGCTATATCATGGCTTCATCAACATGTAGAACTCAATTGTAGAGTAGATAATGGCTTCATCAAGCTATGCATTTCCGTTTCAAATGCTCTAGTTCAAATGTTTTATATCCGAGTTTATAAGTTTACTTTAAAATCCAAATTCATTTGTTGTCCGTGTTAAATTCGAATAAAAAAGACAAGTCAAATATCTACAAATATATGAATCCGCAGTATCCATCGTCATTCCTGATGCCAACAATATCTGATAGTATAGTTTCAAGATTTGGAAAAGCATTGAACTCAAACCAGAATCACGCAGCTGAACTCAGCCCAAATGACTTGACAATGGTGCTCACTCTATCTGCAAAAGTTCTGGATGTTATCTTTTTACCAGGAACATGAAATGGGTTCGAGACAGCATCAACATATGCGGCGTGGAAGCTCCTGAAAAACTACACATTCAAATGCAAAAGTAAGTCGGATTCCATGCAGCGTGGAACCTCCTGAAAAAAATATACATTCAAATTCAAAAATAAGTCGGATTCCATAATAACATGTTCGGTAACTATTCAAATTAGTCATCTTGTTTGCCTAATTACTAGCAAAGTGACATACCCTTAACATTACCACCTATATCATCCAACAAGATGACGTAGAACAATCAAACTGACATTTACATTGGGGAATTTTAACCACCTCGTCCGAAACAATAACAAATAATATAATTACACAAAGGAAAATCTAAGAAAGAACTGAAAAACACACTAGGAAATTAGCAAATAAGCACAAGCTAAAACATGTTTGGATTCACTTTAATCAGAAACAGCCACCAAAATTTCCGAGAGTTTCTACATAAGCGGGTCTGCCTTCTAAGTCCTACCCAAGTATCCTGATAAACCAGCAAACATTGTAGATAGAAATACATCTTGATAATTTATTCAAAAGGTTAACATTCTCCAGATTTCCCCTTCCTATCATTTCCATAGATTACCATCATCCAAGACGAGACTAAACAAAACGAGAAACTCAACTAAAATCCATTTGATACCTAGAGAAACTCAATGCCAACACCAGAGTATGAATGCTCTTGAGATAATTAGGTTCTTGAAACATAGCTATAGAGTATCGACCCAGACTGGTGAAAGTTCTGTGAATAATAGGCGAAGATGGAGAGGCGGAAATAAAGATATTATTAGTAACACTGCATTACTACAAATCAACATTGCCTCTATCCAGTGAACAAATAAACAAAATCGAAACTATATTTTCATAGACTTATTATCCTAAAGTCCTACCATCATGGTCAGAAACGGCGATACTTACATTTCTGATATCGGTATCTCTAACATCTAAATCCGTAGTCACCAAAATGAACTTCACCTTTGTGTTTGTCAAATAACCATAACTGCATCCATCACAACCATACACAACTTAGAGATTGCAACACACATAAATCACAACACAAGAATTCCAAATCAAACTTAAAACAAAGTATAAAATTAACTTCTTACACTTTATAATTTTCAGTAGGATACAGCAAGCCCAAAAACGTCTCGTTCAATGTCGGTCCGGATTTTTTCGGATTGTTCACTACAAATATATAGATAAGCAAAAGTTTAAACCTACATCAGAAGTTCAAAATCTATAATTTGAAATCAACATAAACGAAATTTTCACACAAAAAATGAAATTCATAAAAAATTTCCCCTAAATATGCATAATCAGATCCTAAGATCTCAATGAAGATAAACGAGGAATTGAATCCTTAGATTAAATTGGTAAAATGATTACCTCGTTCATCGACGACATCGAGGGAGCAGTGTACGATGTGGTGGAGTTTCAGAGCATCATCGGCGTCGGTGAAGCTCTGAATGTACAGAGGATTGTTCTGTTCATCCCCTCGTGATATAAGAAAAAACAGATCATGAGAAACAATGGAAAATTAAAAGATTTGCGATGTTCGAAAGAAAGAACGGCGGGGATCGGATGTCGTACCTGATGACCAACGACGGCGACGCACACGATCATCTTCTCTCCGATTTCACTCCGGCGGTTATCTGAAGAGGAATATTGTATACAAGTCTATTAACCTGGTAGCGTTGAGAAGAAATTTTAGTGTGTTCTCGACTGTACCCTAGATATAGTGTGGCACTCGTACCCTCGAAATGGAGGGCTAACTGCCTTTGACTTATCTCTAGCGGACCGTTCCGGTTCAAGGCATCTTAATAATTAAGTGATTAATTAAATAATTTATCTAAAAATTTTCAATGTAAAGAACATATTTAATCATTCAATTATTGTTGGCTTTCTGTTTTAGGATATCCAAATTTTTAGTAATTAGTCATTAAAATTATGTTTTTTTAGGTGTCTTGAAATAATATCAATTTTAATAGTTAAAATCATATATTCTATTATTTTGATTTTAATTTATAAACAATTTAATAAACTTAATATCGAATAATAACTTTAGTCCATAATCTAACTTAAATATGATTTTTATCAATAATAAAATAACGATTTAATTTGGTTTAATGATTAAGTGTTGTTTACTGAGTTATGGTGATTATAAATTAGTATCGGTTCTAAGTACTCTCAATCATTTGATAATGAACGCTCAATCACCCTTGCAGTCGTTGATGCTCGAACTCGTGATCTCTAGAAACAATAACGATTCTTTTAACCATTGAGACAAGTTGATTCGTACTTTACTCATAAGTTCTAAATTCAATCACTTTTAATCTATTCATATTTTCTTAATTTTCACCAATAAGAGATGATATATATCACCATTTATAAGAGGATTAAATTTATTAAATTCATTTGAAATTAGAACGAGGAACAAATTGAAACAATTTATAAATATTTAAGACTAAATTTATTAAATTATTTTAAATTTAGACTAGATTAATAGCGTACATAAGTCTTGAATGCTAAAAGTGTTGTTATATCACGCTGCACACCACCACTTGAATATAATCAAAATAAAACAAAAATATAACATTAAATAAGGGGAACTCGGCAAAATTTTTAGTGTGGGGGCATTGAAAAAAATTATTGGTTCGTATAGGCTTTCACTAAAATTATTTTCGGAGATGGGTGAATGTTACAGTACTCATCGGAGGACGTCAGAAACATGCAACGTCTTCAGTACGATTTTCACCTTTTCATTTTAGAAGTCTTGACATTCCAACTGGGTAAACAATAGAAAAGACACATTCTGTTTCGGGCATCTTCTTCGACACTATAACATTCGTCCTATCTCAAAAAATAATTCCGACTAAACTCTATACGAGCCAATAATTTTCTTCAACGCCCCCGTAAGAAAAAAATTGCCGTGAAACTCGATAATAATAGGATAGGGTGATGAAATATAATAAAAAATGGTTGTCCCTTGTTCTCATATGTAATGGGATAAGGGGGAGGTAAGATAGTAGGCTGCCCCCAACACCAGGTTGAGAGCAACTTTCGTAGAAGACCTCTAAATTATAAAATGCCCTCCGTGGGACTCGATCCCACGACCTCAAGGTAAAGAACCTTGTGCTCTACCAACTGAGCTGGATAATCATCTCACAAAAAAAAAATCTCATATATAAATGAAGAAACCATGAAACCTATATACAAGAAATCATGGAATCAGGTGGAGAAACAAGAAGAGTAGTAATTGATGGAGGTGGCATTTCTGGCTCCCTCCTTGCCAAGTCCCTGCAATTCGATGCTGCTGTCACCCTTATCGACCCGTAAGCTTCTATCAGGAAGGAGTATCTTGAAATCACATGGGCCGGTTTAAGGAACATGGTTGAGTCGTTTGCGGAAGATCGGTGATAAACCATCGAGATTACCTTACAAACAGACTCATCGTTACATCTGTTGCGATGGGCATAACCGACACCGAAGTATTGGCGGCCGATGGCCGTCGTATTTGTTACGACTATCTCGTCATTTGCTACCGGACACATGTATCTTGTTCCCATGACAAAAACCGAGAGACTTCATCAATACAAAGCAGGTAAAGGCTTGTCTAAAATCTCGAGGAAAATTTACACTCATGTAAATTTATCGATGATTACAGATAACCATAAAATACAATCTGCCGATTCGATTTTGATCATCGGAGAAGGACTAACCGGTGTCGAACTTGCCTGAGAAATAGCCACCGACTTCCCCAACAAGACAGTTACATTGGTTCACAAGGGACCAAGGTTGGTGGAATTCGTTGGAACAAAGGTTTCGGACAAGGCTTTACGCTGGTTGAAATCAAGGAAAGTTGAAGTGAAATTGGAGCAAGCAGTCGACTTGAGCTCAACCACATCAGTATACAAAACCACGACCGGAGAAACCATCAAAGCGGATTGGCAATTACTCTGTGCCGCAAAGCCCTTGGCTTCATCATGGATTAAGGGGACGATATTGAAGACCAACTTGGATGGACACGGAAGGTTGAAGGTTGATGAGAATTTGAGAGTCAAGGGTCGCAGTAACGTTTTCGCGATCAAAGACGTCACTGATATCCCGGTAAGTCGTATGCCGGAACGTTTCATTATCGAGCGAGTCGAGTTCGGGTATCTTTCGACTTTTTTAGAGATGAATGCAGGAACTGAAACAGGGTTCATAGCTCAAAAGCATGCGAAGGTGGTTGCGAAAAACTTGAAGGTGTTGATGAGTAGAGGGAAAGAGAGCAAAATGGGAAAGTACGACGGTGGTTCAGCCACCGCATTGGTTTCACTGGGAAGGAGGGATGCGGTGGCTCAGTTCCTTTTGCAGCCACCATCAGTGGCTGCCTTCCTGGATTACTCAAATCCAAAGACTTGTTCGTCGGCAAGACGAGGAAGAACATGGGCTTACAACCTTGAACCATTTAGACATGCTTAAGAAACAACTCGAATAAATTAATTTATGAATTTCATATATTTGTAATCTTTATAATATCTATATTTATAATAGATTATTTTTCTCATCCATTGGAATAATAATGTCAAACCACGTAAGGGACAAAAATCGAACTAACTGATCAATTTTAAATTGGTGACCAAAATCAAATAAATAAAAAACATAAGGAACCATCAATGTAGTATACCCTTTATTTATTTACTTAAGAATGATCAAACTATGGTTTTGGTCTCACTAATATACTTAAATATATGATTTAATTTTTTTAACTTAATTTAGTATAATTTGGTCCCTCTATTTTATAAGTTAACCCAATCAACTATTGAAATTGGAAAACTAGAGTAGGGTTTTCTTTAAATTATAATTTCAATATGTAATGAAGTATAATGGATGCTTTTAGAAAAATCTAGGGTAACCGTGAGTTTAGTACATCAACTATCAATTTTAATTCGTTTTAATACCTATACTTTTAATTTTTTCAAAATCATATCTAACATTTAGTTCGTTACATCGTTTTATTAATTTGTTTCATATAAATTAAAATACATGCATTCAATCCCAAATTTGAACATAATTGAAAGATTAAAATCATAATTCAACCTTTAAACCTCAAGTGCTACAATTTTAACCATCTTATTTTCACAATGATAACAATAAAGTCAAGATTCAACCAATCATAATACAGTTCTATGTGCAGCACTTGTAAAAAAAGAAAGAGAGAAAGGAAAAGAAATCATACACTGTTCTTAATGATCTTCCTCTTAGCCAAAAACCTTGCGACGGGAGGTGTCAGCGCGATGGTGATAGGTACCCGAACGGGGATCAAGGCCTTGTTACAAAGCACAGCCAACGCAAGTGCTCCGCCGGTGGAAGCGGCAAGCTCGGCCTTCCGATTCCTTTCCTTCTTCTCCTCCTCGATCACCGCCGTCGATTCTTCCATCAAAGAACCATCCGGGCTCGTATACTGGTTTTGGTTATGTTTATCGTCGGAAAAGCCAGGGAGATGTAATTTGTCGAACAACGATTCGACGTCGACGTTGTTCTTGATGGCGACGTAGAAGCCGGTTATCGAAGCGGCGGAGACCGAGAAATGAACCCCGAGGGCCACTTTCCCGTACTTATTCAGGAACTGCTTGAATCGGCTTCCACCGGAACCAGCCATTTCTTTTCCTGTTTTGAAGCTTTGGGTTTGACAAACGAATTCGAAAATTCAAGGAGAAGAAAAGGGGAAGATTTGGTGTTCAGCACCTGGGATTTGTTTAGGGTTTCGGGGGTTCCTTTGACTTCTGGATTTACCTTTGGAGAACATTGGGCTACTTATCAGGTTTGTTGTGTTTTCTCTAGTGTAATCCATTAGATCTTTTCCAATGGGCTTCAAATCAATTATTTCAAAATTATATGTACTAAATTTATTTTTATCTTAATTAAAAAATAAGGTAAAATACTCAAATGGTCCCCAACTATAGGGTATTACTTTATTAAGTTATTTGACTATTAAAAGTTACAAAATGATCCTTTAACTATAGAATATTGCTTTATTAGGTCCTTTGACTATTAAACGTCATAAAATGGTCACCCGACTATTCATTATGCTCCAAAATCGTCCTTTTCCGTTAAAAAAATTAGCGATCGTGTAAGCTAAACGTTAATATGATGATTGTGATATAATAATCGTTTGAGATTCTAAGGTCAAATTGATAATACATACCTATTCAAACATAAACCAAAATAAATCTAATAAAGTCAAATATAATAATGCTCAAGTTAAAATAAATAAATAAAATGTACACGTGACATAAGATAAAATTTAAATTTTGTTTAGCTGGTAGCTATATTGATTTTAATATTAGTTGTCATCAGTCAGTTCTTTTTTCTCTTTGTTTCTAAGATTTTTAATAAGAATAATTTTGCCTATAAGTCATGTTTTCTGTCTTTATGACATGTTTTTCGTTTTCTTTCTCGATCGTTTGGCTACTCTTTTATTCATGTTTTCTCAGGGTGGGATTTGATGATATCACGATTGATCAAGGTAACGCTTACTTATAATCTTGTTGATCTTCCCTGTAATGGACGCTCATATTGAATTTTGATGCGCGAGTTTACGTTTGTGGATAGTTTATCATGATGTTCGACTTTGATATGCAGTTCTAGGTGGTCTTTCAATAGAATAATATTCTTTTGTGATTCGTTTACCGATGCAATCAGATTTATCTGTGTTTGTTTTTGTATAAGTCTTCTGGTTGAGTTTCAATACTATAAGAAAATATTCAAATTATGTAATTAGTTCGTGATGATAGTTGTGAACTTTTGTTGTAGTTTTAGATATTCTTACTTTTTAATAATAATAGTCGTTTCTATTAAAAAAACAAATAGGAACTTTAATTACTAAATCACGAAAACAAAAATTGTCTACTCCGACTACAAATTTTGGCTGCTATACCAGCTCACTTAACAAATAAATTAAAAATAAAATATTTAAAAAATAAAATTAAACAAAATTCATGTTTAAAAAAATAAATAACGAAAATTCATTGTTTTATATTTTTTAAGAAAATAAAAACGAAGATCACACGTTTTCTGAAATCACACTTAACAAATTTATCAATTGGACTTTAATTCATAAATCATACCAATAAATGATTGAATTTACAAAACTAAAACTAAAGAGGCTCAATTTTCCAAGTATAAAGAGTACAGTGACTGAAACCATAATTAAATCTTACCTTATCATTACTATTATATTGAAAACCAATAAACAATGCCGTGAAAAGAAATCTGTCATTTTCATGTGTTTTGATTCCTGAACTTTACAAAACCCGAGAGTTCCAGATGCGTTGATGACCAAAGAGTTCAATTTTTTTTAAATAAAAAAAGCAGCTTTAAGACGTAGCCCATTAGTCAAGCTTTCTGACATAGAAAAATGGAAAAAAGGAAAATTTTCAGCAATCAAATCTTGTCCACGGATTATTGATCTCCTCTGGATTCTCTTTCGTTTCTGTGTTTATCTGAATCTAGCTTGCTTTCTGGTATTCATCCCCTTTCTTTACTAATCTGTCCAGGGGTTGTGCGTGTGCTTATTGCTTTTTGTTTACACAAGGTGATACATTTGGAATTCATATTCTGTTTGGGAGGGTGGAAAGTGTAGGAAAACACGACAGAAAATTTATATCTGAAGTTCAGCTTTCTGGGTTTTCTGTGCTTTACTATTTCAATTGCACTTGAGTGAGTTTTGTGTTTATTATTATTATTATTTCTGTGTTTTACAAAGGTGAAGGCCATGGATGGGAATGGAAGAGTTCACCCAGATTGTCCTAATGCTGCAAATCCATACCATGAATGTGGTGTCCTCTGCTTAGAGAAGATTGGTGAAGGCAAGGGAACAAAGGCAAAGGAAAAGAAGACATTAAGTAATCAAATCCCATCCTTTCTTAGCTGCTTTATTTCCTGTTAAATGTTTAATGGCAAAAACGCCATGCCCTTGAGCTTCATGTGCTATTGATTCGTTCACTGTGATTGATGCAAGGTTGATGACTAGAATCTAGTTAATGGTTTAAGCAAATTAGTACAAGTTTATTTGTGGAAATTTGTTGGTCTTGAAACCGTAGCATCATTGATCTAAAGAGAATTTTGGTCTAGCTGTAGTGTTGGTCCGGTGCTAATTCGCGCCTTAGCAAGAACTGAGGCGCGAATTTCGTCGACGGGGGACCTGTAAGTACAAGAAAGATGTCTCATGGAGAAAAAGCATGTTCCTGACTACTGTTTTTATAATTGTAGGTTCAAAATTTCTTGATGCCTCCAGAAGCTTTGATAGGAAAAAGAAATCTGAATCTCTGCCACAGACCCCTCGAGCACTTCAACCCGGTGACCCTAGGTCGCCTCGGTCACATTTTTCTAGTAAGAAGACGGGTGCAGAGAACGGTGAGTCGTTTTTGTCTTCCGAGCAACACTCCAGAGAGATTTATCCCCAAGATCAATCATTTGAGAAGGCACCAATTCAATACTCTCAACCATTGCAGATGTCCGGAAAACTCATGGTAGGTTCCTCCCTTTCTAATCGGAAAACTCGTTCGCCGTCGCATACAGCTATTCTCGGTTTCGTATTCATGTGAATCATCACTTATCCTGTTTTCTCTTACAGTCTCCTGTTGATGCACCTGCCAAACTTAAACAAGAAGAGAAGGTACAAGATTACCCGAAGATGAGTTCGGATGCACATACTAAGGATGCAAGAGAAGCCCTTAGCTCAGCCTTTAGTTTCTTAGGAATTGGCCAAGCTCAAGATGACAGTGATAACGAGGGAGAGGTCGAATCAGTTATCTCCGATTCGTGTGTATCGGTCGGAAAATACCATGTGAAAGCAAGCATCTCCAAGGTTCTGCAGTCGATTTTCGACAAGCACGGAGACATAGCAGTTAATTGTCATTTGGAATCAGCTTCGATGCGTGCTTACTATCTAGAATGCTTGTGTGCTGTAGTTCAAGAGCTACATTCCACTCCGTTCAAGCAACTGACTAAAGCAAAATTAAAGGAGATGTTTTCTGTTCTCAAGGATGTAGATTCCACCGGTATCGATGTCGGTTGGCTCCATGCTCTACTCGACGAAATCTCGGAAGGCGTCGAGCTCGCTAGCCAACGCCAAACTTTTGAAGCCAAAAAGGCCAAGCACGACCAAGCGTTAGAGTCAGTAAGGAAAGAACTAGAATTGAAAACGGAAGATCTAGCTCAGAAAGAAAAAGAGGCCGCCGTTGCACGAGAGCAAGTCACCGAAACCAAGGCTCATTTAGACGAAATCGATCGTCAATGTTCGGAATTGGACAAAGCCATTTCGAACATGGCGTCAATCGTCGATAAATTTCGGGGCAAGTCTCTGGCAGATGAGTTCTTGTGATGGTGTTCGATGAGCAAGACATTAGCATTTGATATCTTGATGTTATTTATCATTTATATTTGTGTAGAGCAAGATCTGGTAATAAACTATACTTAAATTTTCTTTTGCATGCTTTGACCCCTAAACTATTTTTAATTTACCCCAAGAGGGAACACCCGACAAGAACGTTTTGCATGTCATATACTTAATGTTTTTTCTTACAACTTGGTATAAACTAAGACAAAGTGATAGTTTTTTTCTTTTTACAAGAAACACATTGAATGCCATTATTGGTAAAAGAAGTGAGTTTTGGAGGTCTCGAATTCGAATAGTTACGTATGCAATGTGTGTGTGTATCATTGTCAATTAGCTAAAAAAATCTAATCAAATAATAATTTGTAATCACCCCTGGCTAAATGATAGTTTAAATACAATTGTAGAATAAATAGGGTTAGTTATCAAAATAGAAAAATATGTATGATATAGGGACTAAATCATAAATTTATGCATTTTCAGTCTTTTTCCCCCTTTCATTTCAACTAGTTTAACCGTTTCCTAGTCATCCATGCATGCATGCATACATGTGTACGTATATGTGGGATTAGTGATGTTTAGGCAAATATAGACCTTTAGTATTCAATATGCATGTATGCATGTGTGTTTGTGGCAGAGTTATTTATCCACCATCATTCCAGCTGAACATTTTAGCATGAACTTGAAATTATCATGCATCGTGTAAAAGTGGGCATAATTTGCAGTTCATTTGGATTAAAATTCAATGTGGAATTCGAATAATGTGTTGTCCTCTTCATTTACAAAGGGTTCAAACAGTTTTCTGTCCTACAAATGTTTCAGGTAATCACGGATTGGGCGATGTCTGTTGCTCTCTCTGCAGTTATCATGTTCTTGATTCAACTGGTTTTCGCACCGGCAGCGTTCGCGACCTTCCAATTCGCCGCTAAAACCAGTGGAACTGCAGCTGGGGGAAGACAAAACCATGTCGAATAATTAAGTAGTGCGTGGACTGGTTTCTTTGCCGGTTGTTTACACACCCTGTCAGGGCCAGAACACCTTGCGGCTTTGGCTCTGCTATCGATCGGACTTACACGAACGGGAAGCGCTGTTGTTGAAGCTCTGTGGGGTTTTGGCCATGATGTTGGCCAGGTAATCTTTGGTCTCGTATTTATACTTCTAAAGGACATGCTCCAAATTGAAGTCGTCAGGACCTGGGGTAAAAGGGTGGTGGGCTTAACATTGCTCGTTATCGGAGCTATCGGTATAAGATAAGCTTCCGAAGTTCCCGCTCCCTGCGTTGCCATAGGAAACGGTGAGTGTGGCGTTAGTGTTTAAGGAACACGCTGCATTCCTCGCTATGTTCTTGCTTGGAACCGTAGTGGCAATGGGAAACTATACGGAGCTTATAGGCACATGCAGCGAAGCATTAAAGGATAGGGGTACCCAGAATCACTGAGAAACTCACTTGGGCTTCTTCCTTTACAGCAATTGCTCTCGACATTGCCATTATCATTAGCCAATTTTCCGGATACAGTCTCGACTGATCTAACGTTCTATCTAACTATTAATAGTTGTGATCGCGCCTAGCTTAATCGACATCGTTATCGTAAATCTAACATATTTAAGCATGAATTTCATGTTTATAAAGTCATTTACGTCGGCTTAAATTGTTTGATTAAGACTAAATCAAGCTAATGAATCATCTGATCCTCCTTGCCTAAGAAATCAAAGCTTCTATACTAGCTTTCTTTGCAGTACCACATACAGGGCAACAATCAAGAAAAGCTGCACAGTCTTTGCATGAACAAAGATGTCTGCAGGGAAGGAACAGAACACACGAACTCCGAGAACTGCAACATTTGCAGACCACAACAAATCCTCTGTCTTCTTCTTCTTCCTCCTCGGTTTCTTCGCAGCAAGACCGTGCATCGTCGACTCCATTGTCGAAACAGCGACCGGGTTGGTTTTGCCGTTGTAATCGTTCGAGCGTGTTGTTTAAATAGACGACCATCGCTTCGTTCTCTTGTGCTGCCCTCCGCCATGCCTGGTTCTCCATCTCGAGTTTGTTTAGAAGATTTTGTAGCTCCGTTGTTCTGTTCGTTGCTCTCGTGAGCTCCGCGTCTTTTTGTTTGAGTAAAAGAGTTGCCCTGGGTTCTACCTTTTTCGCCATGGCTGCAACTAGTTTCTCTCTTTGCTCTTGCAGTAATAATCTCAACCTCTCGTTCTGGGAAAAAGGAAATCAGATCAAAATCCCCAATCAACAAAATGATTAAAGAAAAAAACGTTTGAATTCTCGCTCTAACCTGTGATTTGATGAACTGATCAATCTCATGTCTTTGCTTATCCACAATGGCTTCACAATACATCCTCGATTCACCGTTTTCAAAACCAAGATTTTGATTCTTCTGTTGACGGCCAAAACAGAACTGATTAAACCCGCCGTCGCCGGTGCCGCCACAGTCAAGGGAACCGCATAATGGAAACCCGATATTATCTGAATATAACTGAGCTTGTATTGCCATTTTCGTCGCCTCTTCTTCAACCTTCAACCAAAAACAACCATCAAAACACCCGAAAACCAAACCAACGAAACAAACAAAGCAAAACCCTTTCTTCCCCAGAAATCTCTTCTCTTTTAAAACATATCAGACCAAAAACACAAACTGCAATTTCTTCCCCTTTGGATCAAAGGAACTCTCAAAATACACGGAGAAAGAGGAGGGTGCTGGTGTGTGTATATATATATATATATATAATATTAATTTATGGCTTCTTTTCCTGTCTACTTAAACAACTACGTACGCACACATGGAGATTTTGTGTAGATTATATATATAAGAACAGAATTCTTATAATGACTCTCCCTTATTTATTTTTAGAATTTTATAACAGTTTTAATCTAATTTCTTGTGAATTTTGAATTTTCTTATTTCAATTGTCACGGGGATTTCATTTTATTGTCATCCACATCGCACCTTATTAAGCACTCTTAATATACATTTGACCATTTAATTAGCGTTGTCGTGATCGGATCGATTAAAACTTAACTAACGTAATTAAGGCTGTTAAACTATTTTTAAATATATATATATATATATATTATCAATTAAACTATAATTTTTAAATTAATTTGGTGAAATTAAAATCTATTAATAGATGTTCATATTCTCGTCAGATGTGTTAAATAAAAGAACTTGATCGAATTTCTTCTATTCCACATGGCAACCTCTAATATAAGTGTCACGTATTGAAATCTTACTGAAAAAATAATAAATTAATTAAATAAAATTGATGTTCTTTATAATAAGCCGTATTACTTGATGAGTAGGCTTATTATAATAGGTCAAGTTATTTGGTGACAACTCACGACTCTAGAATAGGAAAAATACTTAGAAAATTCCTTCCAAAATCGTTATTTCTGGTGACAGAGAAGATAACTTTGTGTTCAATTGGTCACTATTGTTGTGATTAGTAGTTACTGTTGTGATCGTTTATTATTGTATCTTAGAAGATCGACATTCAACGTTACTCAAAACACCGAAAAAAAGAAATGGTTCATACAGACATCAACAAAAATCTTTCTTTTGATTTATTTTATTATACTCATTGGGGGGTTTTATCTACGTGGAAGGATTAAAAGAAAGATTAGACCCCCACAGTTTTGATGGGGGATTCGGGGTATCTTACAAATGGATTATGGATCTTAAATCACGGAGAATTTTGTCTAATGCCACCAAGATTGTAAAGGGGTATATGGTCCTACATGAACAAAGAGAGAGAAAGAGAAGAGTCCATGGAGAAACATTGGTTATAGGAACACCATTCCCAAGGCTTTGTTTTCTTGGCTAAGATACATACTGTTATTTTCACGTATAATAAAGCAAAGGGCTGGCAAATGACAAAATCTTTAATTTGACAGCAATGTTTCCCTTTGGATTCGAGAAGGAAGCAGAGAGGAAACATATGGTGAAGTGCGAGACAAATGGCACATAGGAACGGTCGTGGTGAAAAGTTTTACGCTGTGTAAATAGATCTTAATCTGTATATATATATTTAGGTTAGGATCCGTAAAACTCTTTTAATTTTATATTTTTTTAGGACCATTGTATTAAGGGAAATCAAAGATTGAATTTAATTCCTTTTTTTTCGGTGAATATTTCTCTTTTTTTACTATTAATCTCAATTTTTAATTTCTCACGTCCAATGATCATAAAAAGATAAAAAACTAAAAGAGTTTTACATATTGTAATTTGATCCTGCCCCTATATATAAGGCCGAGTGTGAGTTTTGATCTAACAGTTTGGATCAAATTATTATATCGATGAGATTCTTCTAAACTTGAACCAAATCGGGTACGATTAAAAAGATTTAATTTTAAGTTGGGTTCAGATGAACCAAATATCTTACTCTATCTAGGGGTGTTCAGAGTTCGGTTTTAACCAAATTAACCAATCGAATCGAAGTTTTTTCGATTAATCGATCAGTTAATTTTTTGTTCGGTCGGTTAACGGTTAAGAATTTGTTTAAACTTCGATTATCGATTAATTTGATTCGAAATCGGTTAATTAACCGAATTAATCAAAATTTTAAATATTTAATATATTATATAGATTATTTATATATTAGGAGTATATAAACTTCTATTTTAATTAAATTAACATATCAAATTAATTGAATTAACTGAAAATATTAAATATATAACATATATTATTTATGAATTTCGATTCAATTAACAGTTAAGAGGGGGAAATATGATTAACAATTGTTTGGTAGTTCGGTTCGATTGATTAACCGAACCGACATATTGAACACCCTTAACTCTATCTATGATAATCCCTAAATAGGTCCCATGAGCTGCTGCCCACCAACAGTGAGAGTCCCCATGAATCCCATTTCTATTCGAATCAAAGCCTTTATTCACCCCTTGCTTGATTGCCTGCCTGGCTCGTCTACATAGTGTATTATTTGGTGCAGACCATGTGGAATTGTAAAGACACCAAGACCAGCACACATAACCAAAGAAAACAAAATATATAAGGGAAAGTGGTTTAGTGACAAACACCCCCTCCAAAAGGCTATTCGATCTCGTATTTGGTGCACAAATGCACAGGCTTCACAAGTTCACAACCACTTGCCTATGCTTTTCTTTTGCTTTAGGGAAAGTCGTTTAGTGACATTGACCCAAATTCGAGTGGTGCGTATCTTGAGCCTAAGGCTAATGTCACGCCCTTAGAACTTCGACGCCTCGGAGCGTGTGGCCTTAGACGCTTTCTTAGTGATCGCGGCTAAGTAAGCCTGAAAATATCCTAAGCAAGGATGCTTAGAACCTCGACGGAAGCTAGACAAGAGAACTAGCACAAGAAGAAAGATAAGAAAGCTTTGAGAGAAGAATGCTCTTATGATTTCTCAAAGTGAAGGAGTGAGTACAAATGAGGAGGGGAGGCCTCTATTTATAGCTAAAGCTCCCCTCAATGAACGGCTAAGATCTAATTACATCGACGGTCGAGATTAATCTTTACCTACCAAAAACAAGTGGGCATTATCTATACATATTTAAATGCCACCTAAGTCTTTGTGGCTTCTAGAAGGTCCAAAACACCACTTGGGCTGCTCTTCATGGGCTAACCTCGGTTGTGGGCTCGTGGTCCGTGACATTCTCCCCCACTCGTTCTGGTGACGCCCTCGTCACTCGTCTGGCATGAAATTGATCTATTCCGGTTTTGAATTGCCAGAGTCCCTCGGCATGCTCCCAACTCCCTTCGCACTCGGGTTGTCCCTTCCACAAAACGAAGTATTCATGCCTTGGGCGGTGTCCTGGCCGTCTAATAACTCTCTCCGCCTGTATATCTTGGATCTCCTTGTCATAGGAGATCGCTACTCCGACTGGCGCTCGGTGTGACTTGCCTCGATCTGGATCCTCGGTATCCTGATGGTATGGTTTGAGCAGGCTAACATGGATGACGGGATACGCTCGAATGGTTGGAGGCAACTCCAATTTGTAGGCCATGGTGCCTACTCGCTTCACGACTCGAAAGGGACCCTCGTATCTTCGAACAAGCCCCTTGTGCACGTCCGCATGGCGCAAAACGTTGGCCAATTTTGCAAGGACAAGGTCGCCAACCTCAAAGTTCACGTCCCTCCGCTTTCGGTCAGCCCACTTCTTGGTTCGTTTTCCTGCCTTGTTCAAACAAGCTCGGGCTAAGTCGTGTTGCTCGTGCCACTCCTTGGCAATGTTGTGTGCTGATGGATTGGGCCCCTCATATTTGGTAACAACCGTGTTGGGTGTCAATGGTTGTTGCCCAGTCACGATCTCGAACGGACTTTGGTTTGTCGCCTTGCTCCGTTGCAAGTTGTAGGAAAATTGGGCCACATCCAACAGCTTTGGCCAGTCTCGTTGGTTGGCACTCACATAGTGCCTCAAATAGATCTCTAACAGAGCATTCACTCGCTCAGTTTGCCCATCGGTTTGTGGATGAACTGCGGTGGAAAAGTTCAAGCTCGATCCCATTAGTTTGAACAACTCCGTCCAGAACCTCCCAGTGAACCGTGTGTCCCGGTCACTAATGATGGTTTTCGGCATTCCCCAGTACTTCACCACGTGCTTAAGGAAAAGTCGAGCGGCTTCTACAGCTGGACACACCTTAGATGCAGGTATGAACGTCGCATACTTCGAAAACCTGTCAACCACAACCATGATACTTGAAAGTCCATCAGTTTTGGGCAAACCAATTATAAAATCCATGGAAATACTTTCCCATGGGCGTTCCGGAATGGGCAATGGTTGCAGCAGTCCCGCCGGTTTCTTTGCCTCAATCTTGTCTTGTTGGCATACAAGACAAGTCTTCACATAGGCCTGCACATCTTCAGCCATATGCGGCCAATAGTATTGCTCCGAAAGTAGGGCCATAGTCCGATCAACTCCCGGGTGTCCCGCCCACTTGGAATCATGGCATTCCTTTATGAGCTCCTTGCGTAACTTCCCATATCGAGGCACAAAGAGACGATGGCCTCGGTGGTACAGCAATTCTCCTTCGAGCCAAAACTCTCGGGTTCGCCCCTCCTTGGCTCCCTCGATGATTCGTTCAGCCACAGGATCATGGGGTAATCCTTCCTTGATTCTCTCGAGGAGAGTACCTTCCACAGTCTCGATGGCATACCTCCGGCTTAAGCCATCTGCAACACAGTTCACCTTCCCGGGCTTGTACTCCAAGGAAAAGTCAAACTCGGCAAGAAACTCTTGCCAACGAGCTTGCTTGGGAGAAAGCTTCTTTTGGGTGAGGAAGTAACTGTTGGCAACATTGTCCGTGAACACCACGAACTTGGACCCAAGCAAGTAATGTCGCCATGTGCGTAAGCAGTGTACAACTGCTGTCATCTCCTTTTCATGAACCGAGTACCTCTTCTCGGTCTCGTTGAGCTTTCGGCTCTCGTATGCAACCGGATGTCCCTCTTGCATGAGGACTCCACCAATGGCAACATCGGATGCATCAGTGAAGACTACAAAAGGCTTGGTGTAGTCTGGCAACACCAACACGGGCTCATTCACCATGGCCTCCTTGAGCTTTTTAAAAGCATCTTGACATTTCGTGCTCCATTCCCACACCTTGTCCTTCTTGAGTAGCTCAGTCAAAGGTGTTGCGATCTTGGAATAGCCCTTCACGAACCGTCGGTAGTAGTTGGCTAACCCCAAGAATGCTCGTAATTCAGTTACCTTGGTGGGTGGCTTCCACTCATCAATCGCTCGGATCTTGTCTTTGTCCATCTGGAGCTTGCCTCCTCCAACGACATGGCCTAGGAATGGAACCTCCTTCTGAGCGAACGAGCACTTTTCCTCTTTAACATAGAGCTCGTTATCTCGTAAGACTTGGAACACTCTTCTCAAATGTTCGATGTGTTCCTCTACGGTCTTACTGTACACCACAATATCGTCAAGGTAAACTACAACGAAATGATCTAGAAAGGGTTGTAGTACCTTGTTCATCAATGTGCAGAAGGTGGTCGGAGCATTTGTGAGGCCAAATGGCATCACAAGGTATTCGTAAGAACCGTACCTGGTCACACAAGCTGTCTTCGGTTCATCTCCTTCGGCTATCCTGACTTGGTAATAGCCTGATCGTAAATCTAGCTTGGTGAACCACCTTGCACCACCAAGTTGATCGAACAAGTCCGCAATGAGGGGAATGGGATACTTGTTCTTTACCGTGAGCTTGTTTAAAGCTCGGTAATCTATGCACATCCGTAGAGAACCATCATGCTTCTTTTGAAATAGCACCGGTGCACCATAGGGGGACTTGGATGGTCGGATGTATCCGGCATCGAGGAGATCCTTCAATTGTTTACGCATCTCCTCTAACTCGGGTGGAGCCATTCGGTAAGGGGCCCGAGCGGGTGGCTTTGCATTCTCCACCAATTCAATCTTGTGATCCACCTCCCTCTTTGGAGGTAACTTCTTGGGTAACTCAGCAGGCATCACATCTTTGAATTCCGCCAATAATTGTCCCACTTCTCTTGGGACTTCCTCGGTCATTGTGGGTTCAGTTTCCACCAATGAAGCCACAAAGGTGGGTTCCTCCTTGCGCACCCCCTTTGAGAATTGGATTGCGGACAACATCTTGGCCTCGATTCCAGGCCCTCGGCTCACTGGAACAATGCATTGTTGCTTTGGATCCAGGATGCACAAGCAATCGGCAAAAGGCACTGGGAAAGCATTTATTCGGTCCAAAAAACTTAACCCAAGAACAAAATCGAAGTCGTCGAGAGGAATTACCTTGATGGCTTCCTTTCCGGACCAACCTCCGACGGTTAGCTCGATTCCCTTTGCGACCCCCGCAATTGGAACTTCCTCGGCATTCACGGTTTTGATGGATCCCGTTGCCTTCTCCACATGAAGGCCAAGTCTCTTGGCAATTTGTTCGGACATGAACAATTCTGAGGCACCTGTGTCCACTAGTGCGCTCATCTTTTGGCCTGCTACGGTGATGTCTACGTACATCAATCCCTTCTTCTTGCGGCCTTTCTTGACCTCCATGGTGCTAAGGATGGAGCCAAGTTTGAGAGTCTCACTCTCCACCCCATCATTCTCCTTGATGGCAGCAACTTTCACAAGTTGAGGACAGTCTCGTTTCATATGATTTCCTCCACAAGAAAAGCATGATAATTCCCCCTTTTTCTCCCAAGGATTGAAGAGCTTTTTGGGTCGATCATTTGGCTTCCCATGATTTCCCGTTGGCTTGTGAAAGTTTCCTTTGGCCTTTTCTCCCCCACTATTACCTTTGGGTTTTGACCTGGATTGGAGAGAGTCGGTCCTTTTTACTTCAAACGGGGCAATAGCCTCGGCTGCATCTAATGCCTTGGAGAGATCGGTCACTCCCCTCCGTTGGATCTCCATGTTGGCCCAACGTTGTAGTCCATCCATAAATGCAAAGTAACCTTCGGACTCGCCCAAGTCCGGGATTTGCATCTTGATCTCTGTGAAGTTTTTGACATACTCCAAGATGGATCGGTCATGCTTTAATTGTTTCAATTTTGCTCGAGCCTCGAGCACAGCATTCTTCGGATAGAAATGCTCCTTGAGTTCTCCCACGAACTCCCCCCACGTCCCGATTGGTTTTGTAATCTCGGAACACCTACGACGCCACCATAACATAGCAACATCGGTAAGATAATTGGAAGCAACATTTACCTTGGTGGTATCATCCCCGATACCCATGCCTCGGAAGAATTGCTCCATGCCCCAGATGAAATTCTCCACATCTTGGGCAGTCCGACTCCCTTTGAACTCCTTCGGCTTAGGGATGTCGATCCTGGGTCTTGGTGCTTGCGCCTCCCCAGTCACTCCATTCAGCACGGCAGCCTTGTAGACGAGCAGCTCGCTCTTGAGCTCCTTTACCTCCTGCATTATTTCGGCCCTCATGGCCAAACACATGCTCTCGAGGCCTCTGGTACGGTCGTCTACGTTATCCGTCAACTCGCTGATGAGTGCTTGAGTTTCTTCACGGAGTATGTCCTCTACGGACTCCACCTTTTCTAAGCGAGATTCAACTGAGTCTTGAGTCTCTTGGACTTCATTATATCGGTCTTCTAATCTACCGACCCTTTGCTCAAACGAGGCCACGATATCCTTCGAGCTCCCTCGTTTCTTTGCCACTGCAGCGCGAGTCTCCATCACTTCGCTTGTGGGGACCTCGTCTTGGTTGTGTTGTGCCATCTCTTGTAAAATTAGCTCTGATACCACTTGTCACGCCCTTAGAACTTCGACGCCTCGGAGCGTGTGGCCTTAGACGCTTTCTTAGTGATCGCGGCTAAGTAAGCCTGAAAATATCCTAAGCAAGGATGCTTAGAACCTCGACGGAAGCTAGACAAGAGAACTAGCACAAGAAGAAAGATAAGAAAGCTTTGAGAGAAGAATGCTCTTATGATTTCTCAAAGTGAAGGAGTGAGTACAAATGAGGAGGGGAGGCCTCTATTTATAGCTAAAGCTCCCCTCAATGAACGGCTAAGATCTAATTACATCGACGGTCGAGATTAATCTTTACCTACCAAAAACAAGTGGGCATTATCTATACATATTTAAATGCCACCTAAGTCTTTGTGGCTTCTAGAAGGTCCAAAACACCACTTGGGCTGCTCTTCATGGGCTAACCTCGGTTGTGGGCTCGTGGTCCGTGACATTCTCCCCCACTCGTTCTGGTGACGCCCTCGTCACTCGTCTGGCATGAAATTGATCTATTCCGGTTTTGAATTGCCAGAGTCCCTCGGCATGCTCCCAACTCCCTTCGCACTCGGGTTGTCCCTTCCACAAAACGAAGTATTCATGCCTTGGGCGGTGTCCTGGCCGTCTAATAACTCTCTCCGCCTGTATATCTTGGATCTCCTTGTCATAGGAGATCGCTACTCCGACTGGCGCTCGGTGTGACTTGCCTCGATCTGGATCCTCGGTATCCTGATGGTATGGTTTGAGCAGGCTAACATGGATGACGGGATACGCTCGAATGGTTGGAGGCAACTCCAATTTGTAGGCCATGGTGCCTACTCGCTTCACGACTCGAAAGGGACCCTCGTATCTTCGAACAAGCCCCTTGTGCACGTCCGCATGGCGCAAAACGTTGGCCAATTTTGCAAGGACAAGGTCGCCAACCTCAAAGTTCACGTCCCTCCGCTTTCGGTCAGCCCACTTCTTGGTTCGTTTTCCTGCCTTGTTCAAACAAGCTCGGGCTAAGTCGTGTTGCTCGTGCCACTCCTTGGCAATGTTGTGTGCTGATGGATTGGGCCCCTCATATTTGGTAACAACCGTGTTGGGTGTCAATGGTTGTTGCCCAGTCACGATCTCGAACGGACTTTGGTTTGTCGCCTTGCTCCGTTGCAAGTTGTAGGAAAATTGGGCCACATCCAACAGCTTTGGCCAGTCTCGTTGGTTGGCACTCACATAGTGCCTCAAATAGATCTCTAACAGAGCATTCACTCGCTCAGTTTGCCCATCGGTTTGTGGATGAACTGCGGTGGAAAAGTTCAAGCTCGATCCCATTAGTTTGAACAACTCCGTCCAGAACCTCCCAGTGAACCGTGTGTCCCGGTCACTAATGATGGTTTTCGGCATTCCCCAGTACTTCACCACGTGCTTAAGGAAAAGTCGAGCGGCTTCTACAGCTGGACACACCTTAGATGCAGGTATGAACGTCGCATACTTCGAAAACCTGTCAACCACAACCATGATACTTGAAAGTCCATCAGTTTTGGGCAAACCAATTATAAAATCCATGGAAATACTTTCCCATGGGCGTTCCGGAATGGGCAATGGTTGCAGCAGTCCCGCCGGTTTCTTTGCCTCAATCTTGTCTTGTTGGCATACAAGACAAGTCTTCACATAGGCCTGCACATCTTCAGCCATATGCGGCCAATAGTATTGCTCCGAAAGTAGGGCCATAGTCCGATCAACTCCCGGGTGTCCCGCCCACTTGGAATCATGGCATTCCTTTATGAGCTCCTTGCGTAACTTCCCATATCGAGGCACAAAGAGACGATGGCCTCGGTGGTACAGCAATTCTCCTTCGAGCCAAAACTCTCGGGTTCGCCCCTCCTTGGCTCCCTCGATGATTCGTTCAGCCACAGGATCATGGGGTAATCCTTCCTTGATTCTCTCGAGGAGAGTACTTTCCACAGTCTCGATGGCATACCTCCGGCTTAAGCCATCTGCAACACAGTTCACCTTCCCGGGCTTGTACTCCAAGGAAAAGTCAAACTCGGCAAGAAACTCTTGCCAACGAGCTTGCTTGGGAGAAAGCTTCTTTTGGGTGAGGAAGTAACTGTTGGCAACATTGTCCGTGAACACCACGAACTTGGACCCAAGCAAGTAATGTCGCCATGTGCGTAAGCAGTGTACAACTGCTGTCATCTCCTTTTCATGAACCGAGTACCTCTTCTCGGTCTCGTTGAGCTTTCGGCTCTCGTATGCAACCGGATGTCCCTCTTGCATGAGGACTCCACCAATGGCAACATCGGATGCATCAGTGAAGACTACAAAAGGCTTGGTGTAGTCTGGCAACACCAACACGGGCTCATTCACCATGGCCTCCTTGAGCTTTTTAAAAGCATCTTGACATTTCGTGCTCCATTCCCACACCTTGTCCTTCTTGAGTAGCTCAGTCAAAGGTGTTGCGATCTTGGAATAGCCCTTCACGAACCGTCGGTAGTAGTTGGCTAACCCCAAGAATGCTCGTAATTCAGTTACCTTGGTGGGTGGCTTCCACTCATCAATCGCTCGGATCTTGTCTTTGTCCATCTGGAGCTTGCCTCCTCCAACGACATGGCCTAAGAATGGAACCTCCTTCTGAGCGAACGAGCACTTTTCCTCTTTAACATAGAGCTCGTTATCTCGTAAGACTTGGAACACTCTTCTCAAATGTTCGATGTGTTCCTCTACGGTCTTACTGTACACCACAATATCGTCAAGGTAAACTACAACGAAATGATCTAGAAAGGGTTGTAGTACCTTGTTCATCAATGTGCAGAAGGTGGTCGGAGCATTTGTGAGGCCAAATGGCATCACAAGGTATTCGTAAGAACCGTACCTGGTCACACAAGCTGTCTTCGGTTCATCTCCTTCGGCTATCCTGACTTGGTAATAGCCTGATCGTAAATCTAGCTTGGTGAACCACCTTGCACCACCAAGTTGATCGAACAAGTCCGCAATGAGGGGAATGGGATACTTGTTCTTTACCGTGAGCTTGTTTAAAGCTCGGTAATCTATGCACATCCGTAGAGAACCATCATGCTTCTTTTGAAATAGCACCGGTGCACCATAGGGGGACTTGGATGGTCGGATGTATCCGGCATCGAGGAGATCCTTCAATTGTTTACGCATCTCCTCTAACTCGGGTGGAGCCATTCGGTAAGGGGCCCGAGCGGGTGGCTTTGCATTCTCCACCAATTCAATCTTGTGATCCACCTCCCTCTTTGGAGGTAACTTCTTGGGTAACTCAGCAGGCATCACATCTTTGAATTCCGCCAATACTTGTCCCACTTCTCTTGGGACTTCCTCGGTCATTGTGGGTTCAGTTTCCACCAATGAAGCCACAAAGGTGGGTTCCTCCTTGCGCACCCCCTTTGAGAATTGGATTGCGGACAACATCTTGGCCTCGATTCCAGGCCCTCGGCTCACTGGAACAATGCATTGTTGCTTTGGATCCAGGATGCACAAGCAATCGGCAAAAGGCACTGGGAAAGCATTTATTCGGTCCAAAAAACTTAACCCAAGAACAAAATCGAAGTCGTCGAGAGGAATTACCTTGATGGCTTCCTTTCCGGACCAACCTCCGACGGTTAGCTCGATTCCCTTTGCGACCCCCGCAATTGGAACTTCCTCGGCATTCACGGTTTTGATGGATCCCGTTGCCTTCTCCACATGAAGGCCAAGTCTCTTGGCAATTTGTTCGGACATGAACAATTCTGAGGCACCTGTGTCCACTAGTGCGCTCATCTTTTGGCCTGCTACGGTGATGTCTACGTACATCAATCCCTTCTTCTTGCGGCCTTTCTTGACCTCCATGGTGCTAAGGATGGAGCCAAGTTTGAGAGTCTCACTCTCCACCCCATCATTCTCCTTGATGGCAGCAACTTTCACAAGTTGAGGACAGTCTCGTTTCATATGATTTCCTCCACAAGAAAAGCATGATAATTCCCCCTTTTTCTCCCAAGGATTGAAGAGCTTTTTGGGTCGATCATTTGGCTTCCCATGATTTCCCGTTGGCTTGTGAAAGTTTCCTTTGGCCTTTTCTCCCCCACTATTACCTTTGGGTTTTGACCTGGATTGGAGAGAGTCGGTCCTTTTTACTTCAAACGGGGCAATAGCCTCGGCTGCATCTAATGCCTTGGAGAGATCGGTCACTCCCCTCCGTTGGATCTCCATGTTGGCCCAACGTTGTAGTCCATCCATAAATGCAAAGTAACCTTCGGACTCGCCCAAGTCCGGGATTTGCATCTTGATCTCTGTGAAGTTTTTTGACATACTCCAAGATGGATCGGTCATGCTTTAATTGTTTCAATTTTGCTCGAGCCTCGAGCACAGCATTCTTCGGATAGAAATGCTCCTTGAGTTCTCCCACGAACTCCCCCCCACGTCCCGATTGGTTTTGTAATCTCGGAACACCTACGACGCCACCATAACATAGCAACATCGGTAAGATAATTGGAAGCAACATTTACCTTGGTGGTATCATCCCCGATACCCATGCCTCGGAAGAATTGCTCCATGCCCCAGATGAAATTCTCCACATCTTGGGCAGTCCGACTCCCTTTGAACTCCTTCGGCTTAGGGATGTCGATCCTGGGTCTTGGTGCTTGCGCCTCCCCAGTCACTCCATTCAGCACGGCAGCCTTGTAGACGAGCAGCTCGCTCTTGAGCTCCTTTACCTCCTGCATTATTTCGGCCCTCATGGCCAAACACATGCTCTCGAGGCCTCTGGTACGGTCGTCTACGTTATCCGTCAACTCGCTGATGAGTGCTTGAGTTTCTTCACGGAGTATGTCCTCTACGGACTCCACCTTTTCTAAGCGAGATTCAACTGAGTCTTGAGTCTCTTGGACTTCATTATATCGGTCTTCTAATCTACCGACCCTTTGCTCAAACGAGGCCACGATATCCTTCGAGCTCCCTCGTTTCTTTGCCACTGCAGCGCGAGTCTCCATCACTTCGCTTGTGGGGACCTCGTCTTGGTTGTGTTGTGCCATCTCTTGTAAAATTAGCTCTGATACCACTTGTCACGCCCTTAGAACTTCGACGCCTCGGAGCGTGTGGCCTTAGACGCTTTCTTAGTGATCGCGGCTAAGTAAGCCTGAAAATATCCTAAGCAAGGATGCTTAGAACCTCGACGGAAGCTAGACAAGAGAACTAGCACAAGAAGAAAGATAAGAAAGCTTTGAGAGAAGAATGCTCTTATGATTTCTCAAAGTGAAGGAGTGAGTACAAATGAGGAGGGGAGGCCTCTATTTATAGCTAAAGCTCCCCTCAATGAACGGCTAAGATCTAATTACATCGACGGTCGAGATTAATCTTTACCTACCAAAAACAAGTGGGCATTATCTATACATATTTAAATGCCACCTAAGTCTTTGTGGCTTCTAGAAGGTCCAAAACACCACTTGGGCTGCTCTTCATGGGCTAACCTCGGTTGTGGGCTCGTGGTCCGTGACACTAACAACTATCAGCATAGGGAAAAGGGTCGCCCCAGCTTTTCCTTTCTAGTTTTTTTTCTCCCCGTTGCTTTCCTTCTTTTGAAAATGAAAGATTTATTAAATTCCAATAGCGTCGTGCAATACAATAGATCAAATACATTCAGGCTCGTTATAATAAAAAAAGAACGGATTGAGTCTCGACAATGCCCATTGAGCAAGAGAGTCAGCTGCTCGATTGGCTTCTTTGTTAACGTAGAAAACTTTAAGCACCCTATGATTAGCCAAAACCTCATGAGTTTCATTGAGGAACAATCCGATGCTTGAAACATTTTCATGCCTATTAGCGATTCTGTTGACAATGGAAATTGCGTGACCTTCTATGACCGCTTTCGACCACCCATTCTCATAGCAAACCTCATCCCCTGGGTGAAAGCGAAAACCTCCGCTGGTTCGGCAGAGAACGGGGGCGGCGGCAGGGGGAGCAACACTTCCCTCCTACAACCATCCCGTTAATTTAGGGATGGCAAACGGGCGGGTCGGGTGCGGATACCCCCTCCCCCATCCCCATACCCACCTAATATTTTTCAATCCACCACCCGTCCACCACCCATGATGGGTACAAATTTTTAAATCCACACCCGCCCACGCGGGTACATTTTCAAATTCATCCTCACACCCACTACCCACTAGCGACATACCCATCTAGACCCGCCTGACAGCAAACTAATGGGATGTTGGAGTTGGTTCCTATACAGTTCGTGATGGGGTAGCAGCGCATGCTTCAATTTGTCAGAGGAGTGGCTCTACGAATGTTATGGAGATAGATTGTAGGGAGCATGTAGACGCAGAGCTGGATTGTTGTGTTGCTTTCGATGTTAATGCTCATAGTGCGCCTAATATGGGTTTTGAGGGGCTAAAGAACATGTAAACTGCTGCTTTTGATGTTAATGCTTATAGTATGGCTAATTTGTGTTTGGATGGGCAGCATGGGCTAAAGAACATGGAAAGTGACGTGGTTAGTGGGATTATGGGTTTAATCAAAGAGCCGAATATTTTTCTAATTAAAAACCATATTAAAGACTAAATATCCTTAATATTTGGTTAAATTATAGTTATATATTATACAATATTAAAATTTATAAATTAGTCTCTAAAATTACACCTAAATTCATAATGGTCCAAAATTTAATAGATATTTAGATGGGCGGGCGGATGTGGAGCGGGCGGATGCGGGGCGGGTAATATCTCAAACCCATTACCCGCCCACCACCCACGACGGGTATCACTTTATAAATCCACACCCGCCCACTACCCGCTAAAATTATACCCATCCCCGCTCCAATTAGAGCGGATGCGGAGCGAAATCCACAAAACTATACCCATTTGCCATCCCTACCCGTTATTAACCCTTTTTCTTTTGTTTCTTGTGTGGGAAACAAGGTTTTGCTTTTGTATTTTGGGTAAGCTACGCGTCTACCACTTAAACTATCACTTTTTTTTTTATCTATTTTAGTATTTAAACTCTCCATTTTTTTCAAAATCATACCTGTCGTTTTGTTTTTATTTCATTTTAGTATCCCACCGTTAAAAACTGAACGCGTTTAGTGCCCAAGTTATCAATTTTTTCCCCAAAACTTAATGTTCAATTTTGAACATGGGTAGTAAAATGAAACAATAATTAAACTTTAAGTATGATTTTTTCGCCCTCTTATAATTTATAAGTTCAAGTTTACCCCCAACATAAGATCATGCGTCCGTCCTTAGTTTGCAATATGCTTTCCACCAAAACAATATGCTTTGAGTGCTTCTCGTGCTGCTTTGACTGACTCTGCATTAATAAACAAGACATCAACAAATGATGCGTATCACTCTTGATCCTTTATAAAACAAAGATTTATCCTTCTTCTTTTTTCACTTTTGATCCTTCATAAAACCAAAGATTTATTATTATTTGGGGGGGGTGTGGGTGGTTTGAACATCTATTATTCATGGGGTTGGTAAGGTTAAGGAAGCAAGATGTGCATAGTTCCCATAGTTATAACTTGGACACCAAGAAACCATTGGCCCTCACCTTTCTTTTATTCATTTCTTTATTTTCTTTTTCCAGTCATGAGAAATGGGGGGGAGGGTCATGTTTATCCTCCTTTTTTGACGTTTGAAAATCTAACAAAAGATATCATAACAATAAAGACATGCATATCCATATCCATGTCTGTCTTATCTTTTTGGAAAAATGAAGAGAACTGTTGAATTTGTTGGCATTTTTTTTTATATCTTTTGGCATTAACTAAGCTCACTGCTCACCCGTTCGGTACGAGCTTTTTTTAACTAAAAGGAAGAACTTATCCTTGGACGGCAATATGTTAAAGTGACTTCCCACCAACTTCAAATTTGAATCATCGTTTATATATTGATATGACGACTTTGCGTACCAGCGTGGATTTATGCATGTAAATCCTCATGATCCATAGCCATAGACCATAGGTACTACTACTCTCTTGGGTCAAATTGTGAGTTAAAATCCAGACTGTTTTTTTAGGATAAATGATACGTTTAGTCATTGAACTTTACTCTATTTCATATTTTACTTAGTGTACTTTTAATTTTTTTTCAATTTCTTCATTGAACTTTAAACATTAAACTTTTTTGTCACTTAACCGTTTACTCAGTAACAGTTGCACGATGTGAAATTATTTAATATTAAAAGGGCTACATCAGATTTTCAATAAATAATAAATTACGTCAGATTTTTAATAAGTAATAAATAATAAAATCTCTCCAAAGTTGACCTCCATTTTTTACACTCATTTCTGCAAGTATTCAACCTTTATCTTCCTCTAACAATGCTCTTCAGCCTCACTCAAATCCGTCACCAATGCCGAAACTTTCTTCTCTTCTTCATTTTTAATCTAGACATCATCTTTTTTTAACTTCCCATCTCCCTTTCTCACCTTCAAAATACCCTCCTAAAACCCATCTCAGCCACACTTATCCCCTACTCCCCAACCTCAACAAACCACGATGATTATAATCTTCTTCTTCCTCTTCTTTTTGTTGCTATTATCGTTGTTGTAATTATCATGGTTATTATTGTTGTAAATTAGGTGTGAGATTAAAGTTGTGGTTAGATTTAGTAATGGGTAAATTTGTGGTTTTGTTAGATGTTGATGATATGATGATGTAAAATTAAGGGTGAAGATGCATAACGACGATGGTCCGAGGATGGCAGGAAAGGATGAGGTAAAATAGAGGTGACGGTGACTATGAGCAAAGAATAAGTTGTGTGGTTGAATGAGAGAGGGGGGGAAAGAAATGGATTTAGAGGAGGAAAGAGAAAAAAATAATTTAATTTAACTACTTTTTATGATATGGAATTTGATGGTAAGAAATAATTTAATTTATCCACGTCGTTATATAGTTAATGGCATAGTTAATGACAGTGTGACAAAAAAAGTTTATGTTTAAAATTCAGTGGACAAATTGAAAAAACTAAAAATACAATGAGTGAAATAAGAGAGAGAGTAGAATTCAGTAAGTAAACGTATGATTTACCCTATTCGTGAACACCTTCCCATTTCTAGCTACAAAGTGGCTCTTATGTTGTAAGCTTAGAGGTTCCAAACTGCCGAGTAACAAGTTTTTCGTAGACTTCAGTCATCCAAATAGAACAATACTTACGGTATTTTTGTAAATGGCTTAAAAACGAAAGAGATGATCAATTTAGTCGAAAATGATTAAAAACGTTTTTTTTACCAAAAAGGAAAGACGGGGTCTGAAAATTCTTGCAGGGTACAAGTCTTTACACATTTGTTGCAGAATGTCAAACTAGAAGGGAGTTTGGTCGCCTGATTTGAGCAAGGTCTTCAATGTCTTGTGGGTACAACTTGGGACTTCTATGGTCTTCTCATGGTTGGTGACTCTGTCCTCCGATGGTGCTCATAAGGGAAAGGTCAAGACTTCGTTCTTGTTTTCAGTGAGTTAGCAGAGGGTTTTAGCATTGTTCTCTGTCGTTTGATTTACCTCTCCTTAATTAAGTTCCCATATGTTTTTATCCAAAAAAAAAAGCACAACTATTGTTCTAAAACGACACTGGTCAAGGGTCCTTTCAAAACCAGTTTACTGCTTCATTTGTAAAGCTAGTATAAGGTGACTGCTTGAGAACGAGCCCGACGTAGGTCACTAACCCTAAAGGAATTCACGAAAGCTTAAACAGATAGAGCCATAACTCAACCCCAGGCAATAGCTAAAAACAAAAAACATTACTCCACACAACAGAAAGCACCGATAAATTCAAGAAAATCGGCAAAACATGGCGTCATTGCCAGTAGTTTGTAGTTATTGATGAATCTCATGCAAGGCAAGAAGATCAGATAAGGCCTTTTATTCAGTTGAGTCTAGCTTGGTAAGAAACAAGACTGTCAGTAACTGTTCATAAATGGTACTCCTACAATATATAAACCCAGAGTTCGAGCTTCACAAGTTTGTCCCTGCTAGAAACCATAAACTAAGAAGGCCATCAACCGATCTCTAAAAACTCATAGGTAGGGTTAAAAAACCAAAAAATGAGCGGGAAATGGGAAAAAAAAACAAAATAAAAAAGCAATGCAACACGAGGGGAGAAGGTATTTCATACCAAAGACAGCTTTTTGGAAGACAATTATTTATACTCCAGGGACATAAACTAAGAAGACCACAGTGAATCTCTAATGACCCATTAGTAGGGTTAAAAAGAAGAAAGGCAGAAAATGACGGGGAAAAAAAAACAATGCGACCTGAGGGAAGAAAGTGCTGCATCCCAAGAAAACTGCTCGTTGGAAGACAAATGTGATACTCCATGGACTGTGGATAATGCTCATCTCAACAGTTTTTCAACCCGCTGTAGATGGGCAAACGCCTACCAAGGGAACAAACATCAGTATCATAGCCAAAACATACTCAAAAGCAGAGTGCTACACAACGTAAGCGGAAATAATTAGTTTGAAAACAGTCGGTACAGTTCATAATATTTGTAATTTTGCAATAACAAGTTCCAATAGCTTTTAAGTAGGGCTCATGCGCCACAAGGATTTGGGCATTTCCTACATTTAACGACAAATCTGCTGCTTTTCTTTAAACTGTAAACACTGCTCAGTAATATAGAGAGAAAATCTGTTTAAATCATATAGAAAAAACCATCATTTTTATTTGAACAACCCATACAACCATAAAACAACACCTAAATTAGAATAATGTTCCATAGTCATGTTGGTCCTCATTTCTCGAGAAAATCTTCTCTCATTTCTCTACTAATCATTCTAAAATCTAATGAATGATGTCGTCATCAATCAGAATTACCAGGCAAAAACGCTCCGGGGAAAAAAATTTCCCCAGTTAAAGCACCACCCATATTATTTTCTTCAGAAAGGCATTCTAAACAGTGTCACCGGAAGATGCCAGGAACAGCTGGCGCCTTTGGGAAAATGGCCGCACCCATATTATTTTCTTCAGAAAGGCATTCTAAACAGTGTCACCGGAAGATGCCAGGAACAGCTGCCGCCTTTGGGAAAATGGCCGGAGCACACGGCATATTCAAACTCCGGCCGAACCACCATGGCTAGCCTCCCTCTCTGCTGCAGCCCCTCTGCCTCCCTCTCTTCTGCACATTTCAAGTTTAAAGCAAAGCTGGAGGTGAAGAGTTTGAAGACACCGGGTACTCCGGCCCTTGGTTTTAAAATGCGGGATGCGCTCTGATGCGTTTAGTTCTCCGAAGTCGATGCGTAATGCGTGATGCGCTCGCATCACGAACCCGATGCGCCAATTTTCACAAAAAAAATACTTTTGAACTAATTTTATACATTGTAAATACTTATATATCAAAAATACTTCAATTAATATCAAAAGTAGTTTAATAGTACTTCATAAATGTTGAATAACAAAATAGACAAGTACGTGTAAGAAAATCAAAACAACCAAAAGACAAATCAACAATAGCCCCCACTTCCCTTTCCCCCACTAAGTTCTCCAAACTTTCTCTAGTCACAAACTAAATGTCTCCAAGATCCCATCATCAAACCCGAGCACGTCTCCATCTCCCTCATCATCATCAGTCACTCCAATGTCTTCCTCCATCTCATCTTCATCAACAAGAGCGAGTATTTTTCCTTTATCATTTCTTGATGGGCCGACCCCATCATCACCTCCTCTTCTTGATCCTCTAGTGAAATGACTTTACTCATTAGCCCCGGAAACTCTACCCACCGCATCCCATGTAAGATCATCATCAAGAAACACCAAATCTTCTTCATCATAAAATAACTAAATTAAGAGATCAAAATTTAATTTGAACTATAGTGTGAATCCATATGGTTGAATTAATGCGAAGAACTATTTCAACCGAGTAGTGCATCGAAAGGCATGCCCATTATCAAACAGAAAAAGATCCGTTACTAAGCCTGCCCAAGAGTCCGAGGCACGCGTCACATCCTCATCAACTAACATCCATGCAAAGCTGCTCAACCAAACACGCGCACAATACTCCAGACTCAATTACAACATTACACCTTTCTAGATAATACGGTACACGCGTATGATAAAGGTGTATTAAATATACACTTCACCTCCCTCCTTATAACGCCACCCTCACAGCTCTCTTTTTCACCTCAACATCCCTCTTTCATCATCTTACACTCCGTTTTGCCCTTCTTTTGTTGATCTCTTTCATTGTACGATCAGGGCTTTTCATCATGTCGAATGATCAAAAGAAACCCATGACTCAGAAGTTGTATGAGTCAGCTCCATCATCTCGGTAGGCGGCCAAGTTTTTAACGGCGACCACACTCAGTGCAACGTTGCTTTTCTTGTCAGGGTTAACCTTGACCGGGACTGTGGCGGCCAAGATTTTACTAAACGCCCAAAAAAACTTTTACTAAACGCATCGGCCCGCATCAACCGCATCGGATCGCATCAGACCGCATTATGTACCCCCTACCGCATCAGGCTGCCAGATGCGCTTTGACCATCGCAACGGCCGCATCACGCATCAAGCGCGCCTGATGCGCGCTTTTTTAAACCAAGCTCCGGCCGTCTTCTGGAAGACGCCAGTTGTTCCGGCTGACTTCCGGCGTCTACTGTTGCTTTCACCCTACTTCCAAAAATATTTTTTCCCCTCCCCATATCAGTATTTTTTTTTCAAAGCCCATCAGAGCATTTTTGCCCAGAATTACCATATAGTTGACACGCTTAGAACAAAAAATGAACTATATAGTTACATCAAATAAGTTCGACTCAACAAGAAAAGTACTCCTTATAGCAGCCAGTGACAAGTACAAGAAGCACAAATTATGCAAAAACCTTCCTAGAAGATTAAAATTTTGGATTTGAAGCTCCAAGCCACAACTAGATAACCAAATAACTACAACCAATATAACAGTTACAGAAGATAAAGTAAATTAAGATAAAGTAACTTTCCAGTACTCATCATAAAATTATATAAAGAAAGTAAGAGAAAGAAATTCCAAATTGTACCTTTCCTCCTTTTGTTGCCAGAATAATTGCCCTTGGACCCTGCACTTCCAACCACACCAGTAGAAAGCTCCTTTGCTCCCGAGTTGTGGTTGGCGAAACACTGGTAATTGTCAAAGTCACACCCATTAAATCCTTGTCCATTCAGCGTTACATCTTCTCCTGTTCTACCTTCAACTCCAGGATGCGGGCAATACATTGGATCATTGCATTGCACATTGCAAGGATTCATCACATAAGAACCAGGAATGTTCATCGGGTTAACAGTAGTTGCTGATTTCTGATACGGAAAAGATCCAATCTCCCCTTCAATCCTTCCTCGAATATCCACAAGCAAACACTTGAGCCTAGCAACCTCAGCCTCCAATGCAGCCTGCCCTTGCAACTTCTTCAAGAGCTGCTGGTTCACTGCCCTCAATCTCATAACCTCATCCTCCAATGAGGCAGCTCGTGCCTTGACCTTTTCTCTATACTTCCTGACAGCTTCACGATTACCCAGTGGACGTTTCTTCGATTTCTCCTTCGACCCAGCAGTGTCATCGCTAGCAGTCTTGTCTTCAGTTGAGGCAGGCACAATTTTGGTATGAACATGGAAACATGTGTGCGTATGAGAATTATCAGGACCAGGTGGGTTGCATGTATGTGTATGAGTACAAGCATGAGAATCATTGAGTAATTCATCAAAAAAACTGTCCATTGAACAACTGCTAGGAATATCACCAATGTTATTCCCGGAAAACACTTCCTGGTTCGAAAATTCAAGCTCCCCGTCGTCCATTACAGGTAGAAACCCTAGGGAAATCGAAGGTAAACATTTGAATGTAGCAAAGGAGAGATAAATTTGCCATTTTTTTTAATTAAACACAATAAACTAATCAAAACAAGTAATCAAGTTAGAACACAACAATTTCTCAAACATTACGAGATTTAATTTAAAAAATTGAAGCACACAATTATCATAAAAAAATAGAGGAGAAAAAAAAGTCTTACTCGGCTTGAACAACCTGGGGTGGCCAGAACAGTTGGATAAAATCAAAGGCTCAACAAGAAATCAAGGCAAAGAATCGAATAAAGAGCAGAACTGTCGCCATAAATTCGGCAATACGAAACCCTAAAACATAAAAGGCGACTCTCTTTTTTTCAAAGGGCGCGAAGACTAAATGAGTAATTAGAAGAAAAATGAGAATTGGGCAACAAGAAAATTAAATCTTTTACAAGGGAACAGAAAAATATGAGCTTTTTGAATTTTGCATATAAGGTCAACAGAATGGTGAATTTATGGCATAGAGAAGATCCTGAAATGGACGGACCAGAAACAAAGAGATGGACGCTTTGATGCTCCCGTTGCAGGGATTCCAGGCGTCCTTTTTTTTTTTTGTGTATTCTCTGGTCTGAAACCATTTTGCTTGCAATTTTTTGGTACTCCAGGGACTATGTTTGAAAAATACTTTATGAAAAAGAAATACGATAAATTACGCGTTTAGACCTAAACTATCAGTTTTAATCTGTTTTAATACCTAAACTTTCAATTTTTTTCAAAATCATTCCTAAAGTTTAGTTTTTGTTTTATTTAGTTTCTGTTCAAAATTTAACGTTAAATTCTAAAAAAATTAAAAATTTAAGTACTAAAATGGACCAAAACTAATAATTTAAATAATTATTATCATAAATTAAATATATAATTAGAATATTTTTACAAGCATTAACGTAAGAAATTAGTATATGATATAATACAAAGACTATATAAAAAATATTAAAAATCCAACCAAAGAATTTTAACAAAATATAGATAAGACCGTTTGCATTATCTAAATCTAATTCGATGGTTTAAAATAAGGAATATCAATAGGATAAAAAACCCCGAGAATCATTCTGGATCAAAATCAACACAGATGGTGGCCACATAACCCACTCAGGGGAGGCAACTTGTGGAGGAGTTGTTAGAGACCACAGAAAGAACTGGATAATCAAGTTTGCATCTTGCTGGAATCGTTGATGCTTGAACCCGTAATCTCTATGAACAACAACGATTCTTTTAACCATTGAGGTAAGTTGATCCGTGCATATATGATGTATTTTTATATACATTCATTTATTATTATTTTTTTAGATAAATGTATTATCTAAATTTAATCCAATTGAATTCGAATAATAAGATAAAGATTTAAAAATGGGAGGAGATTTCTAATCAATTTAATCATATACAAAGTCAAAGATTTGCTATATATGGTGAATGAAATGGCTTCATAATCGCAACAGATTAACAGAAATCCCAAGTTTCCTATATGAGTGTTCTTCACGTACATTGTCCAATGAGCTTTCCAACCGTAGAGCTCTTCCCATTATACGGTTCTAAGATTGCTAGTATCCGCTAGCTGTTAATTTTCCGGTCCGAGAAAAATATTTTTTTTGGACCGGGAGCATATCGAGTAATGACGTCGAAGGCAATGCCGATATCGATCCGTACCATGTTCGTAACCTTTTTGTCGATTTTGTTGATTACTTCCGGTTCTGCACGAGACAACGATAAGGACGATGGTGGCAACGACGAAGATGATAACACGGGTGAAGAGATAAATGTTCCGGGGAGCGGGAACACGAGCGTCACGTACGATGGACGATCTTTGATCGTCGATGGCAGAAGGGCGCTCGTTTTTTCGGGCGCCATTCATTACCCTCGCAGTCCCCCGGAGGTATGATTTATGCTAGCGTACATACATACACATATGTATCTTTGAGTTTTCATAGGTTGTGCTGAACTATTGGGGATGCAGTACTGGGAGGATCTCATTGTAAAGTCTAAACGTGGAGGCCTCAACGCGATCGAGACGTACGTGTTCTGGAACTGCCATGAGCCGGAGCAGGGGAAGTACAATTTCGAAGGAGAGTATGACTTGGTGAAGTTCATTAAGCTGATCGCCAAGCAGAAGATGTCGGCGATCGTGAGGCTCGGTCCATTTGTGCAGGCTGAATGGAACAATGGGTAAAGATTGAAACACTTTCACATATTCTTATTCAATCTTATTCACGCGCTCTTAACAGTTGTAGCTTTTTTCATGGTGAACTTTCAGAGGATTGCCTTATTGGCTAAGAGACGTTCCAAACATTGTATTCCGTTCAGATAATGAGCCATTCAAGGTAATGTAACATAAGCAAAAATCATACGGCGACTCGAAAGTTCCGATACCTCATTCGAAACTAACTCCTTTATGTTGTGCAGCACCACATGAAGAAGTTCGTTACCATGATCGTCGACAAGCTGAAGGCGGAGAAGTTGTTTGCTTCTCAAGGAGGACCTATCATTGTAGCTCAGGTTTGATTGATTTTACTCTAAATCTCCCCCTAGAACATATATATACACCACTGATTCTAATTTTGATTCATTGTATGTTTCCTAGATCGAGAACGAATACAACACTATTCAACTAGCATTTAGACAAAAAGGAGACAGTTATGTTCAATGGGCTGCGAAGATGGCCCTCGACTTGAATATCGGTGTCCCGTGGATCATGTGCAAGCAGAAGGATGCTCCAGATCCAGTTGTATGTTCATCAAGTTTAACTACATGGAAAATGTAATTTTTCATAGCTTATTAGGAATTTTACACTTTCGTTGTTCTGCAGATCAATTCCTGCAATGGCAGACACTGTGGAGATACTTTCACGGGTCCAAACAAACCCAACAAGCCTTACCTGTGGACCGAGAACTGGACTGCACAGTACCGAGTATTCGGAGATCCACCATCTCAACGATCTGCTGAAGATTTGGCATTCTCTGTCGTTCGGTGGTTCTCTAAGAACGGAACTTTGGTCAACTATTATATGGTAGAACCATGCTTGGCAATTCACTAAATGGCACCCTTTTTAGACATAGGTCTATTACCGGTGGTTGTTTTCGTGTTTTGCAGTACTATGGTGGCACAAACTATGGCAGAATGAGCGCTGCCTTCGTGTCAACTCGTTACTACGACGAAGCCCCTCTTGATGAATTCGGTAGGATTAAGAAACATTGTATATCTGATGATCATCGGGTCGAAGTCATTTATACGGAGAATAACACATTGTTATGTGAATGTTCTGTAGGCTTAATAAGAGAACCGAAATATGGTCATCTCAAGGACGCTCATAGGGCCATAAAGTTGTGCAGGAGGGGTCTGTTTTATGGGTCTCCTACTGTTGTAATGTTAGGCCCCGAGGTAGAGGTAAGCAATTATACATACACTGAGAAAACGATTATGGCTACATAGAGATTAAGGTATTGTGCATTGCAGGCTCGAATCTGGGAGCAACCGGGAACATCGAACTGTGCAGCTTTCTTAGCCAACAATGCAATCGCTAAACCGGCTACGGTCAGTTTCAGGGGAGGGAAATATTATCTGCCACCTAAATCCATCGGTGTCCTTCCTGACTGCAAGACCATGGTTTTCAACACACATTTGGTTAACTCCGAAGCCCTTTTTTTACATCATCTGATATCTCCAGTTACATGCTTGTTTGTTTAACACGTAAGTAACCACAGGGTTAAACATTATTTGATCGTTCAACACAGATAACAACACAACACAACACGAGAAATATATTGAGATCAAAAGTTGCTAACAACATTGAGTGGAGGATGTACAAGGAAGCCCTTCCGAGCCGATTCGAACATAAGGAAGACCATCCATTGGAGCTCTTTCACTTGACCAAAGATACAACAGACTACGTTTGGTACTCGACCAGTGTTGATTTGAGTGAAAACGACTTACCCTTTAAAAAGGGAATCCGACCGGTCGTTCGGGTCGCAAGCGAGGGCCACGGTCTCCTCCTCTTTGTGAATGGTGAATACGTGGGTTCTGGACACGGTAGCAAAATCGAGAAGAACTTTGTGTATCAGAAAGATGCAAAGTTTGAGACTGGGAAAAACACTATTCATATATTAGCTTACACAGTGGGACTTCAGGTGAGTCCATTTTGAGACTTGAATGATTTCAAATGAAGCTTAAAATATTGCATACCGATGAGATTTCTTGTCCGAATTAAAGGACAGCGGTGCCTACATGGAGCGTAGGTATGCCGGACCACGTTCGATCACTATACTCGGCTTGAACACCGGTACAGTCGATATAACAACGATTGGCTGGGAGCATAAGGTGGCACTCGAAGGAGAAAAGAAGCAAATATACACCGACAAAGGCGCACAATCGGTACAGTGGGCAACTCCTACCGATGACATAAGCCCTCTAACATGGTACCAGGTAAAATATAAATTGACAAATCCTGGGATTTTTTTCCGTTAAAAAAAATGCTATAGCATGCTGTTTTTGCAGGGATATTTTGATGCACCTGAAGGAACCAACCCAGTAGCCATTAGACTGACTGGTATGAGCAAAGGCATGGTGTGGATCAATGGAAAAAGCATTGGCCGATATTGGATGTCTTACTTGTCCGTTCTTAAAGAGCCAACTCAATCCGAGTACGTATAAACCACGGTACATATGCCGGTCGTCGCATCGAGTCCCGACTAAATGCTTCGTGATTTCAGGTACCATATCCCGAGAACGTTCTTGAAGCCATCAAAGAACCTAATCGTCATATTCGAGGAAGACGGAGGCAACCCTAAGGACGTCGAGATCGTACTTATCGATAGGGACACCGTCTGCAGTTCTGTAACCGAAAACCATCCGCCTTCGCCGAGGTTATACGAGATCAAAAACGGTAACCTACGGGCAAAAACGGATGACTTGGAGCCCAAAGCAGACATAAAGTGTCCGAACGAGAAGAAGATCGTCGCCGTCGAGTTCGCCAGCTTTGGGGATCCATTCGGGTCATGTGGGAGCTACTCTATCGGGAATTGTACGTCTCCGAATTCCAAGCAAGTCGTGGAGAAGTTGTGCTTGGGAAAACGGAGTTGCCGGATTCCGGTGGACAAAGAGCAGTTCGACGATCAAAACGGTGCCTGTCCCGATTCGAAGAAGAAATTGGCCGTCCAAGTCAAGTGTGGTTAGTTTGAGTTCAACGATTTTCAGGAACATTAACATTTGGAATGGGATGATTGAGTTCTTCCTTCCCTTGCTCGATATGTTTTTATTCTTTCAAAATCACTTTTAGCTGATTATATGTGTGTAAATGTAACCATATAATCAATTTCAATCAAAATGATAAAGCTAAGACATTTTTTTAGAGTTATTGCATTATATGTCCTCAAATTATAATTCCTTTTCTAAATTGATCCTCAACTATGATTATCATTCTAAATTTCCCCTCAAACTTTTAAATATTTTAGTTTCACCCCAAAACTATATCCTTCATTCCAAATTAGTCCATAAACTATGAAGGATATAGTTTGAGAGTGAAACTAAAATTGTTAATAAAATAATTATCGGATATTTTTAATAAGCAGTATGTTATATGATATTTTTTTTAATAAAATCATAATATTATTGTTTTTTTAATAGAAGCTGCTAATTTGATTAAAAATAGAAAATATTCCAATTACAATGAAGTTTACAACCACAAAAGTAAACTAAACACATAATAACGATATTTTCCTAAATACGAGAAAATTAGTTACTTAAAATCATAATGACTATACAAAGAAAAAGTTAAAAAAAAAATAATCAAATAAACTCGGATAAAAGGTAAATACGAACATATCTGACATCATCGGCAAACAAACCACAAAAGGGATGAAGTTATTGAAAGGTCATCAACAAATTACGAATCAGAATTGAGCGACGTGAAAATACTATCCACAAATGTAAATTGTGTATCCAAATCCAACCTGAGGGTCCAAAAGAAGAAAGATCAGTATGATAACAAATAAAGCAACATCTTGATCAGTCGTGTCAATGTCAAATTCAACCCTGAAAAAAAGATAAACGAAAATAACGGCCAAATGACCCAAAACGTGCTATAAAGACAGAGAATAACATATCACAAAGAAAGAAAAAGGCTGAATTATTAAAAATAAGAAACAATAAAAAATTAAGATACACTATAATAAAATAAAAGAAAAACAATGAATATTTGCAATCAACGACAAAATTGATATCGCCGTCAATCATAAAAATGATGAAGAAAAGAGTTTAACGACACCTAAAGAAAAAGAAAGAAAAATAGAACAAATCTTTCTCTAGCCTATAATTTTTGTTAAAACTTAAATCATATTATTATTGTTAGGCAAGTCATTTAAGTGAATGAATAATACTTTTAAAATTAATATAATAAACCCCATCTATGATAACATAATAAAAGATTAAAGTGTTAACTATAGAATTGATAACTTACGCTTATGTTTTTATATATTTTTTTCATTGAATTAAAAAAATATAAGATTTGATCACTTTCGTTTTTATTTAATTAAAGTGTGATCGTTAAAACATTGGTTGTCGTTAGTTTGATAACATGTCACTTTAGCAAAATGATTTAATTTTATTTTAACCACTGAATTTTAAATAAAATACTAATTGTATACCTTTTTTTTGTGAATTTAAAGTATTTTAGGGACAAATTTTTAATTTAGCCTTTTACTTCTTCTCCTTCACGCTCCGCCTTCTCGTTTGCCTGTTGGGTTTCCTTCACCCGAACAAAATTCATCATTCGAAGACCGACAAATATCGAACTAGCGTGACATATCATCAAATTAACAATAATTAATGTTTTAATAATTATATCTTAATTAAATAAAAATGAAAGTGATCAAATTTTATATTTTTTAAAATTCAATAAAAAAAAGTGAACAAAACATTAGGATGTTAATTTAATCGGAATTTGACGGGTTCCTTCCCGGCTCAATAAGGTCTAATGATATCAAAACGTCACTTGTGTCATGTGTCATCATTCGGTTGGAAAATTAACTTTGTTTTAATTTAATATATTTATTTTCCACCAATTTACTTTGCTTTGTTAAATTAAAATAAAATAAAATAAAGTTAGTATTCTAACTGAATAGTGACACACGACACGATACGTAGTACCAATGACAGTGACATCATTTGATCGGATGATTAAGTTTATTTTAATTTATTAAAAATATGACTACATTAAGAGAATGTGTAAATAATAGTGATTAAATGTGTGGTTATACCAAAATATTTAACGGCAGTTAAAATCACATCTTAATTAAATAAGAAAGAAGGTCATCATATCTTATGTATATTTAAATCAGTTACAAAAAAATGAACAAAACACAAACATAAATAATTATATGTAAGTTAACCCTAATTTTTAATTAAATTAATATTTTTGTTAATGATTAATGAAATTGTTGTTATCCGATAAACTTTCGACTTCCGATTCAACTGTGATCCTATACATTTTAAAATGAAGTCGACCACAGGGGAGTACAACTCCCGAGGCTCCAAACAATACAACCATATCTAACCCCGTTTCATTGGCTTATCTTCTTTTGGTTTTCCAAATCCCAAGAAAGATGCTCACACGCACACAAACGTAAAATCCCTATATATATATATATATATATATAAAGATCCTCCTCCACCAATTCACCTACTACTCTCCAGAGCTGATCGAAGCTAGCTTGAAAGCATTTCCATGGCGTTTCCAGTGGTCGACACCGAATATCTCAAGGAGATCGACAAAGCTCGTCGTGACCTCCGCGCTCTTATTGCCTTGAAGAACTGCGCTCCTATCATGCTTCGCTTAGCGTACTTTCTTTCCCTTCTTCTATGTCTTCGTTGTTTGTTTATGTAAAAGAATCAAGACCTATAGCAAGAAAGGGAATGGAATTTTAATGTTAATGATCAAGAAATTTCACAGATAAACCTGAAAATAGAGACGAAGGAATGTTATTATTAGTTTCATCTTTTTGATTTTAGCCTTTTTTCTTTGTTGAATTCCCGATAAATATCATGCTTCGTTTAATGTATTTCTTTATCTTCTTATTCTTCTCCGTTTTTTGTTTCTATAAAGGTTTCAAGAAACCTAACAAGATGAAAAAGGAAATGTGGTGCTGCTAATTAATAAATAACATATCAATCTGAAAACGGATGCGAAGTAATATTATTACTATTTTTTCTAATTTTAGCTTTGTATTGATGAAATTATTATTTTGAATTGATTGTTGTTTTAGGTGGCACGACGCAGGGACGTACGATGTGAGCACTAAGACTGGTGGTCCAAATGGATCCTTAAGGAATGAAGAAGAGCTCACACACGGCGCCAATAACGGCTTGAAAATTGCTCTTGAATTTTGTGGTTTGATTCTAATACTATTTTTTTTAATTTCTTAATTCTTCAATCTAGGTATATAACCGTTATATTCATTAATTTTTATGGATTAGTTTTTTAATTGATAATTAACATCGAATGCAATAGTTCGACCCATAGCTGCTATTAGTTAACTAAGGATGTAGTCTTGCGAGCATTTCAAGATTGGAAGAATATAGATCGTCTTACTTCATCATTATATTTAGGGATTTATATCATGTCCGCAGTATCATAGTTTAAATACATTTTCCATTTGTCTATTACCTGACATTCAAAATGAATTTTTGAGCTTTTAGCTTCAACTATTCCAGATATGATAATGATTCTATTTTTAAAAGGAATGAGATATATGAACAACTCTGCTGCAACTTCAAGTCCATTCTTGTTGGTATATAGATTTCAAAATCTGGAATGCTGAAATGATTGTTAACTTTGCACTCACTATAGAGGGTTTGTATTTTTCCTTTTCTAAGGGTTAGAAATCTTTATAAGATGGAAGCAGAACTGCCAAGTGCCAATTTCCAATTATGCCGAGGAGCGGCGTTAACATAGGTTTTAACAGAACCGTTTTCACATGTCAGCGTGACTTGATTATTAAAAAGGAGTATGCCAGATCTTCTGAAATTTCTTAGTAAAAGTTTAGCTCAGGGTAATGTAATTTGTATGATCCTAATGAAAATTGGAAAGATACTAAAAGGTGATTGAAGTGGTCTTCTTTTGATCTCACTACTTAAGCTTGGACTTGTGTGGCTCCATTAGGTTTCAGTCATTTGGTTGGTACTTTGTTTGTTGCCTTGCTTGGAAGAACTGTCTCTTTTAACTTTAAAGGTGAACTTCTATTGTCTGGTTTTCAACTGTGTCATCCCTTGGAAGTTGGTGGTAGAAAGATGGCAATCTTCGTAATTTGTTGGTGTCAATTTTACCAGCTACCATCTGAGCTGAATTTGTAAAAATGTTTGAAACTTTGTATATATATGCTACATTTTTATATTTTCATGCTTATCTCGTAGCATATCTTCATATGTATGGTATGGTACTTTGTGTTAGAATATACATCTCAAAACTAAAATATGTTTGCACTTATTTGTTTATTCTGACTTAAGAGTATTCTGTTTGGCACATTTCAGAGGAAGTGAAGGCTAAACATCCTAAGATCACATACGCAGACCTATTCCAGGTAATTATGAAGTTGAAAAAGAGCATGCATTTAATTCCTGGTTTAATTGCATCATTTGGAACTAATCAGTGTGTTAATGTCTAATTTTTTTGCCTTTTAAAGGATATCATTGCATGCTTCCTCTGCTTATGTTCTCCTATGAGCACATTGGGGAAATAAAGAAACATTAACAAACTGATTAGTTGAAGTTGAAAGAGTGCATGCATTTTATTCCAAATTTAATTGCATCATTCGGAACTAATCTGTGTGTTAATGTCTAATTGTTTTGCCTTTTAAAGGATATCATTGCATGCTTCCTCTGTTTCTGTTCTGCTCTGAACACGTTGGGGAAGTAAAGAAACATTGACACGCTGATTAGATCCCAAAAAAAATCATCTAAAAATCGTTGCTGGAGCTTTAGGCAAAGTTCTGCAGTTTAGGTTCTTCAGAGGAAGGCATATTTTCTTATTTAATTAACTAGATTATCTCTGTAATGTAGTAGTATGTCAACTAAATACAGTATGGTACGAAACTAATAATTAGGTAGGTCTAGAATTGTATAAGATCATTATGAATTAGATTTTGAGGGGATAGCTGGTACTTAACAAGAAAGAAGTAGTTTGAGGGGATAGCTTAGTCACTGTAGTATTTCGTTAAAATAACAAAATGGAGGTTATAAATTAAGTTAATTTTGTGATTAGTAAAAAAGTAGTTTGTATTTTTAAAATATGAGTGAGTAATTACTTGAGAGGTCTCAGTCTCATAGAGTTTGAGAATGTTTGCTATACTTACAATGGTAATGCTCCCTTTCTTCACGTATGTGTCATCATGCATTGCACCAATCCAGTGGCTGCACTTGGTTTAAATTTAAGTTGTTGATTATGTGTTGGATGATGAATTACTCATTACTGTATCATTTTCAATTCCAGCTTGCTGGTGTTGTTGCTGTTGAAGTCACTGGAGGTCCTACTATTGACTTTGTACCAGGAAGAAAGGTATTGCGTAGGGACCTTATCTTGCAAATGTTGCTTGTTTCCTCTTTTACTTATTTGATTAACCATGTTTTGTTTAAATAGGATTCAAACATTTGCCCCAGGGAAGGGCGACTTCCAGATGCTAAAGGAGGTAAAATAAATTTCTGAAGCCATTTATGGAACAAAAAAAATTAATTTTTTCCACTTATTAGGAATTGTGAACTCTGGTTTCTGGGTAATTGAGTGCTTTGAATATTTGTACATTTTGATAACTTGATTATCTATCTAGTAAATCTAGTCATATCTTTTGCTTAGTTTTTTAATTGTTTGTCATTGGTTTCTTCCAATTGGAAGGAAGAAATGGTGCTCAAAGCATTTGGAATCTTGCTACTATTGGCTAGTATTTGTGTGGTTTCTTGCATTCTGTGTTTCCTGCAGTTCTAGTGAACTAAATATCAGCTTCATAGAACAAGTTATGAATTCTTAGCATTTTTTGCTGTCTGTTTTTCAAAATAAAAATTCTTCCAAGAAATGCTTATTTTGAATCGAGTGTAGGTTACTTTAACCAGGTCTGTTCCACATTCTATTTCTCTAAGAACCATGGTAGATTGGTGAATAAATGTCTGGGTTGGGATTGTCAACCAGAAGTTCACTACTGGTTGTTTTAGATTCCACTAATAAAAGAGAACCCTCAGGTTAGTGGTATGTTTTTTTTTTTTGGGGTCATATTTGTATGTCTAAAGGCTAGCCAAGAATTCTAGTACTTGGACCACAGTTACTAGAAGTCTTTCTATCAGCAGCAAGCTATTCTCAGGAGCCTTTTTGTACCATTCAGGTGACAAATTAGATTGGTTAACAATAGTGACATTAGAGCAAATATTCTATACATGGAGAGATTGGTGTGGCACTTGTATCAATGCAATTTTTTTTTCATTGGCCAATTGTGCTGTTGTTTTTAGAAACTACTTGGACATGCTCCGACAAAGTTGTTGGAAACTTTTGTAGTCCTCTGTTGCACTTAACACGGTAGCAGTGGAAACTTTTGTATACATTGCTCCACATCTTATCAGCTTGTTTGCACGCTTGTCTAAACTTATGTTTCTATAGTATGAACTTGTGTCCCCTAAATTATGCATCTCTTTTCTCCCTTCTGAATCACGGCGTTAGGTGCACCTCATCTGAGGGACATCTTCTATCGAATGGGTCTATCTGACAAGGATATTGTGGCATTATCTGGGGGTCATACTCTGGTACATTTTCCTGACAAATCTTATTCTGTTTTTCTCTATGCCTGGGTTTGTTTTTTTATATGACCAATATCAAACCTTTTGGGGTGGCTTGGGTGTTACAGGGAAGGGCTCATCCAGAGAGATCAGGTTTTGATGGCCCTTGGACCAACGAACCTCTGAAGTTTGATAACTCCTACTTCGTGTAAGATTAAATGTGTGATTTGCTAGGTATCAAGTTTCCTTCTTACGTAAAATTTATCTGAAGCCATTTACTATTTATTTTACCAGGGAGCTGCTAAAAGTTGAATCAGAAGGGCTTCTGAAACTTCCAACAGACAAGGCTTTGTTAGAGGACCCTGAGTTCCGCAAGTATGTAGAGCTCTATGCCAAGGTAACACTATTACTGAACCGCTTCCATTTGTCTTACCTATACATCGAGAGAGATCTCGAGGGTGTTGCTAATTTTGTACTGTAATTGCCTTGGCATTCAATACGGTTTAGGCTGGTACATGGCTGATTGATTGAAAGTGTTGGAATGTGACCAATCCTTTTAACATATTCCTCCCCTTTTTGGCATTTCGGCAGGACGAGGATGCATTCTTCCAAGACTACGCAGAATCTCACAAGAAGCTTTCGGAACTCGGGTTTACTCCTAATTCCGCTCGCTCCAAGTCAATCGTAAAAGACAGCACCGTATTGGCACAGAGTGCTGTTGGGGTTGCCATTGCCGCTGCGGTAGTGATCCTAAGCTACCTTTATGAAGTCCGCAAAAAAATGAAGTGAAAGCTAGTATTACCGTCTTTCCAGAACAGAACAGAACATCATCTATTATCAGCAGAACTTAGTAGTATCATCTGGCTAGTAATGTAGTTGATTTTCTCAAACATGACATCCTGTCGTATTTTGGCCTTATTGGCCGTAAAATGGATGACAATATTAAAGGTCTTCTATTTTAAGTAAATGACAACAATCAAGTACCAACAGCAAAAGCATGCTGCCGGAAATAAGTTCTGAAACTTGTTAAAATTCAACATGTCCAACCAATCAAAATAACAGAATCACATTTCAAGGGAGAACTAAAGGACAAACTGGGCCGGGCGATGGGGATATGAGATACTGAACTAGGTTTCTTTCGGGGCGGCCAGGGCCTCTTTTGCAGCCTCTGCAGCTGCTTTCTCCGTTTCGACCTCAGAAACAATGGCATCGATTTCAGCTTCTTCTAGTTGCTGCAGTCCATGCTCTTTAGTCATCACAGCTACTTCTATGTTCTTTCCCCCACTCTCGACAACCCAATTGTATAAGAAGAAACAGCTCCACGCATATCATTACAAAGTATATCTAACAAACACTTATGAAACACTGAGACCCTTATAACAGCCGTAGTAAAGTATATCTAACAAACACTTATGAAACACTGAGACCCTTCTAACAGCCTTAGAAGGGCATTTCATATAAAGCATATAGCACACACCATGGATTCAAGACAGGCAAATCGAACTTGGAAAACAGTTTAAGTTGTCAAATTCTTGTCGCTAATCGAAAAATACCAAGTTCAATCCATAACATGCACATGTGGAAAGCAAAACTTACTTCGAGCAGAGCACGAATCGCTAACTTCACCATTTCTTGTCCGGAAGTTTCTTTATAATTTTTCTCAAGAAACTCCCTCATCGAGTTAAGAGTTACTTCTGGTTGCATTGGCCTTCCAAGCCGAAAATGTTCCAGATGGATCAGTCTGGTAAAGAGAAGGAACGCCGGTATAGGGATCAAACCCGACATTAACGTCGAAAGACCGAACGGTCTAACACCGCCGCTCTGCTATACTTCCGTTGCAGACCAGCAATGTACCGTGTTATATATTCAACAGTTACAGGATCCTCAACTGTAAGCCTATGGCTCTGGCATTCAATTCGAGCCCTATTAATCAGGACGCGAGCATCGGCTTTTAAACCCGAGCAAGCCAGAGCAACATGATCATCCAAAGACACGATCTTTCTAACACTTCTGTTAGTACAAGAAATAAAAGAATCATAGTAAGCATAAAATTTGAAGCATCCCATTATCACAAAAGTGCCAATTCAATAGATTAACTTATAAAAACCCTAACCAGAGAAGATAATTTGAAAGGGAATTTGTACCTCGAGTCTTGGAGCTTGGCGGCGGATTTTTTCTCGACGCAAAGGACAACGACATCGGTGCCGATGACACCTACGGCGGCGTTACCCTTACAGACGGGTTCGAGAGCGTACTCCACTTGGAACAAATGGCCGTCCGGGGAGAAAACTGTAATAGCTCGATCATATCTCGCCATTTTCGTTAAAGCTTATTTTTCTGAATAGAAAATTGTAATAATCAGGCTTTTTCCCTGTAATTTGCCTTCGAGTTTCAAAATTTTTCGTCACCCTTTTTAGAAAAAGAAAAGAAAGAGATTGTGTTGAAGGATCCATTTTTTTTTAACTTTGTTTTGGTTTTTGATTTTCCATCTGATGATGTTCGACAAGGGGAGCAGAGGAGTGTTTCTGACTGAAAGAACTTGATATACAAGCCAAGACTCCAAGAAGACGGTGTGCCATGAAAATCCTTTAAACGCCGCCGTTTCATTTTACTTTCTTTTTCATTTTCACTTTGGTCAAACTCTGTAAAAGGCCCCCATACTATGCGTTCTGGATACGATTTAGTCCCTCTATTTCACTTTGATGATTCTTAGTACTCTATCTTTTAGAAATATATATTTTTCAATTCCGAAGTCAAGCATTTCACGTCTTCAAATGATTTGGTGTGACTTATTTTCTAAAACATGTGGAGGAAGGGGTGAAGGAAGAAAATTTTGGGGGCTAGAAGGAAATTATAACATTTAAAGGCTAAAATATGATTTTATCACTTTTTATCTTATAATTTTCAAAACATTTAAATTAAAATTCATCATTTAGGAAGGCCAAAGTTAAATTTAACCGTTGCTTTATCTTAAAGCCTTAAATGTTAAAGGGACTAAACTAAAAATTTTACCATATAGAGGCTGTAAGGCTCGAATCAGCAACTTAAAAGCCGTGGAATGCATGGGAAAACCACAAGGTAAAACTTCGTATAGTTTTTTTTTATTATTATTATTATTTTAATTTTTATTGATGATATAATTCTGTTTCACACGTAAGTTTTTTAGCAAGAACTTGAAGCGATAAGGGTATAAAATTCACTTGTGACCAACTCGAATTAAATTATCAATATACTCTTGTTGAGAATTGAACTCAAGACAGCGACGGATTTAAAAATATATTTTAGAGTATGCATATATATATATTAAATATAAAAAAATCCGTTAATAGGCAGAAAGACACCCAAGGTCCTTGAATTTTCAAACCCTCATCCTATTTTTTCGATCAATGTATCCCTCTAACTAGAAAAAAGAACTCAATGTGGACTTCTAATCAACGGTTCCTTTAATTCATGCTGTTATAAATTCGGTAAATTACATCATTCATCACTCAACTATTTTCTTCACTTCTATTTGGTCACTAAACTCTAAAAATTTTCAATTTTAGAAATTTTAGAGACTTCAGGGGCTGAGGCTGTTAACCCATTTTACCCCTCATTTCTCTCCACTGGTTCAACAATTTGAAAATACTTTTATTGAGAGTCGAACTCAAGACCTCCCGCTTACTAAACGGGTGCTCTAACCAACTGAGTTACAAGAGCTTCACAATTAAATTAGAAAATGAGTTTGCTAATTAATTTTTATTACTCAATCAAATTCACTTAAATTAGTCACCAATTATTTTTATTTACAAATTTAAATATAAACATCATTCTAAAATTAAAAATACTTATAACATTAATTTAGTAAGGATAATTTTGCTCTTGTTGAGAGTCGAACTCAAGACCTTCTGCTCCCTAAACGAGTACTCTAACCAACTGAGGTACAAAAGCTTCATGTTAAAGCTTTATTAAACTAAAAAAAATTAATAATTAATTTTAATTATTTGTTCAAATTCATTTAAACCAATAGTCTTTAAAAGTTTAAATTACTACAGCCGACTCAATTTTCATAATTAAAATTTAATTTTATTTTAAATCTTAAGTAAGCTCAAGTAGAAGAAATTAAGGTGTCGTTTGGTTCGTTGGAATGTTTCTGAGAGAATTGGAATCTGTGAAAGAATTGAAATCTGTCAGAAATTGGAATCCAATTCCATATTCTGTTTGGTTGGTAGGAAATTGAATTGGAATTTAATTACATATTCTGTTTGGTTCGCAGACATGTTAGATGAATTTGATTTTAGTAATGTAAAATGATAAGATTACCCTTCTTGTTTTTTTCTTAATTTTTGTTTGTTTTATAAATTACATATAGCAATATATTATAAAAAATTAAAAAAAAATTAATTTTATTGATTGATTATTCATTTTAATAAATTATAAAAATCATGCTAATAAACATCATAAGTTAAAATCATCCCAATTAGGGATGGCCATGGGTCGGGTTTTTGGTCCACTCGACCCGACCCGAGAACAAGGGAACCTCCATCCGAGACCCGACCCTACCAAAATAAAGTTTCACCCGACCCGAAATAATAAAAAAATATTTGTATTCAATAAAAATAGTGACTTAATTGGAAATATATATATATAGGGGTATTATTGTAATTATTCCTAAATATATAAGGTAAAATTATATATTTTTTAGGTCGGGTCGGGTATTTTTCACCCTAAACCCGAACCCAACCCGACCCGAATATAACACTTAAAAAAAACTGACTCGACCCGACCAAAATAAAGTTTCACCCGACCCGACCCGAATATAAGAATTAGAAATCCGACCTGACCCGAAATAATAAAAAAAATATTTTTATTCAATAAAAACAATGACTTAATTGAAAAAAATTATATACATAGGGGTATTATTGTAATTATTCCTAAATATATAAGGTAAAATTATATATATTTTCGGGCGGGATTTTTTCACTCTAAACCCGAACTCGACCCGACCCGAATATCACACTTAAAACAACCGACCCAACCCGACCAAAATAAAATTTCACCCGACCCGACCCGAATATATGAATTAGAAACCCGACCCGAAATAATAAAAAAATATTTTTATTCAATATATGAATAAGTTACCAAAAGATTGATGAAGGTAATATGATCAAATTTCAATTCCCTCCAACAAGGGAATTAAATTCTATCATAGAATGGATATAATTCACTTTCACTCATTTGATGGAAAGTTGAAGCCATGATGGGTTCCAATTCCCTTGAAAAATTTGAACCAAACATGGGAAAGTGGTGTAATTGGATACCAAATATCTTTAAAATACCTCTTTAAACCACACTCTTATTTACACAAGTTAATATATGTCATCTTAGTTCGAAAATACTTATAGTTACAACCCTCTATTTTTTTAGCGTTTGACAAACAATTTTTTGAAGAGTTTTAAGCTTATTTGAGCATAAATTGTTGGTTGATAATTAAATCTTCTATTTTCGGTGTTTGGTAAACAGCTTTTTGAAAGGGCTTTGTTGAGTTAATCGAATGACGAAATTGGCCAAGAGGGGGGTGAATTGGCAATAAAAAATTTGTGGAAGCTTTTGCAGAAAATTGAAAGTAATTGCACAGCGATTTACAGTGGTTCGACTTTCTCAAACAAAGTCTACGTCCACTACCTTAGCTATCCACACTAAGGATTTTCCAACAAATTCACTAATTTGTTATTTCTTTTGAGGCCAAAGAGATAACCTTACAATTCCCTCAAGAGTATACCCCAACTCTTGAGAACACTCTTTTCTCAAAGAGAAGATTACAAATTTGCAAACTTACAAGAAAACCTCACAAGGTAAGATGTTTGCACAATTCTAGAACAAAGAAAAGAACACTCAAAGATGAATACAATTGAGCACAAAAAGTGTTCTTGAAAGCAAAATGAATATTGAATGAAAATAGGCTTGAAATGCTCAAACTTGAGGTTTGATGCTTTCTCTTTGATTCTCTCTTGATTCTAGTTGCTTGATGTTTCTTGTTACTGATCAATGGCTTCTAAGCTTGCTTAAATACACCTTGGATCACTTCTGAACGTTGGGGATGATTAGAGAAGATATTATAGCCGTTTTAGTGTGAAAACATTTAATAAAACAGCTTGGAGCGTGGGGGGAATCGGTTCATCCTCATAGGGAATCGGTTCCCTAAGTGTAAAATTCAAATATTTCGACCGTTGAACAGGGGGGAATCGGTACCCCCTAGGGGGGAATCGGTTCCCTCCGAGCATACTGGAATTCTCGGAACAAAAATGTTTAGGGGGGATTCGGTTTCTCCTATGGGGGAATCGGTTCCCTCCGAGCATTCTGGAAATCTCGGAGCCAAACCATTCAGGGGGAATCGGTTCCACCTATGGGGGGGAATCGGTTCCCTCTGAGCAATCTGTAATTTTTGGCTTTTGAATTGGTTCGAAATACTTTGTAAAATTATTTTAAAATTGTTTTATGATTAAAACTTAATTTTACACTTAAGTAAGGATTAAAAATGATTTTTGAAATATTTGGAGTAATGTTTTGATATTCGAATAGTTATATCGAATATACTTAGAAAATCATTAGGAAAATCTTAAAATCCATTTAACTTAATTTGTTATATCGAAATATTAAAATGTTTCAACAATCTCCCCCTTTTTGATATAACAAAACATTTTAGTAATTTTAAGATTTTTGAAATCAAGTTTTGAAATTACTCCCCCTTACTTTAACACTTCTTCAATTTATCATGTAAAATATTTAACACATATTCTTCTCCCCTTTTTGTTAAATCAAAAAGACATTGTAAAACAAGGTTTTGAAATTATTTAGCCAATTGATTTATTAATTATAAGCTTAAGCTGCTAAGATCACAATCAAAAGAGAGGTTAGCCATTAGTTTAATAAATCAATATTCATAAATAATGTGATATGGCAAAATTGGTCATATTGCTAATGATGATGTAAATGATGCAAAAACGAATAAAACACACCAAACATATAAGTTCACACTATCCATAAATCCAAAATCCAACAATCCACAAAATCAAACAATTCAAAATGTTGAAACAATATTCATTTTGTTCAAAGTTTTTAAAGCTAAACATAAAATCAAGCATCCGGATCGGTAGGAGGAAAACGGGCTCGCATAGCAGCCATTTCATGAGTTAGTTCATTGATACGAGCGTTGGTTGATTCATTGTTTGCACGCATCTCCCGAAGAATCTCTAATTGTTGAGCTCCCATTGTGGATAAATGAGACTCTATAGAGGAAAAGCGCGAGTCCATGGTAGCGTATCGGAAATCGAATGTCTCCATAAAGGATTGAAAATATGGAGGCATTTGATGCGTTTGTTGTGCTTGCTCCTCGGGCTGCTCTTCGGGCTGATCAGGCTCATCTTCGGCTTCATCGATATCTTGCATTAATTGCTCAAGCTCGGGATCTTCGTCAGCTTCGGGTGGAGCTTGTGAAGAACTAGCTCTCGGAGTAGAAGATCGAACCCATTCACCAGTTTCTTTGTTCTTTACCCATCCCGCTCTCGTTAAGGAAAGAAGATTTATTTGTTTCTTAATAGGAAAAACGGCATCTAGACCGACTCTAAGCCCAGCTTTGGAAAACAGATTACTCAAAAAGTAACCGTAAACTAGAGATGAACAAAGTTTCTTGTTAGGAACAAGATTTACGGTTTCAACAATTTCAGCAAAAATAATCTGAGGTAGGTTAATTTTAATACGGTTTTCGAAACAATGTAACCACCAAAGATCCAAAGCTCTAAGAGTAGAATAACGACCTCCGGATGGTCGAAACCACCAAGAAATCATTAGATGAAGAAAACGCTCATGTAGGTCTAAGACACTCGCACTATCTCTTCTTTTATAACGAGAACCTAAAATTTATTTTTCATTCGAAATACCATCATTATCTAATCCAAATGTATTGGCTATATATGTCGGGTCAATATATAAGAATTGTCCTAGGAGGTAGGAACGAATTCCTATGGTTTCAGTTTCATCTTGATTTTTAATACAAACGGCATTAGAGTAGAATATACGAACAAGTTGATGGTAAACGATGGGTTCAAGATCAAATAGTTTATCAAATTTCCATTCTTGTAAAATGGGAAGATATTTAAAATCGATAGCTATCATAGCTTGATGAGAAGGAATACGTTATTCCCAGATTTTGTAAGAATCGAAATATTGATAATACCAATATCGGTGATTTCTAGACCCATGATGATTAAAACACGAATTTTGAATAGTCAAGTTAGGATCAGTGGGATTGGGATTAGGAATAGGATTTTGAGGAATAGAAGGAGGATTTGGTTGACGACTAGAACGACTAGATGAAGACCTAGGACGTTTAGGATTTGACATGGTGAAGGAAATCGGAATAGATAGAATAACCTGCAATTTTAAAACAGATGTATGCAATTCAATTAATCCCAAAACTCAAATGAGTCCTCAATATTTCAAGATTCTCTAAATCAATCCTAATGGGCAAAGTTTTTGAAAAACTTTTGAAAAATATGGTTTTGAGAAACAATATATGTATAGTTTTTCATAACAACAACATAATTTAATCAAAACACAATAATTTGAAAAATAACATTTTTTTTATTTCGAAAATTTAAAAAATTTTGAAAAATTCTTGTGTTTTTGATGAAATTAGTTGTAACATCTAGTTTCTAATCCCTAAATAAGCAATACCCGATCACTATTTCAACCTAGAACTAATTACAACTAATCCTATGTTCAAAAATAATGAAATAGAGAGTTTAGAAAAATTACCTTGAAAGATGAAGATTGAGGGGATTTAGATGTTGTTTGCACGACTTTAATGATTTCAACAGGTTTAGAATATGATATTTGAAGTAAATTCCGATTAATATCGTCGATTTGAGACAAAAATGGAGATTTGAGGGTGTAGGAGGTGAAAAACGGCGGAAGAGAGGGAGAGAAGAGGGTTTTGGGATTTTGGGGGTGTTCTGCCCGATTTTAACAGAACCCCATGGGGGTATCGATTCCCCTGTGGGGGGAATCGATTCCTCTTCAAAGGGGGAATCGGTTCCCTCAGGGGGGGATCGATTCCCTCTGCACCAAAATGCTAAAATCCGATTTTTTTAAGCACAAAATGCTAAATTAATCTTTTCTAGTGGTATTGGCAACTCATATATCAAACATTAATTATGTTCAAACAATTAAATTAATCTTTAATTGATTTTTGAACATAAAATTAATTTTCACTAAGAATCACAAACTCCCCCTAACTAATAGCAAGAATGCAATCAAAAATTATTATTATAAGCATTTTTCAAGATTTATTAAAAGTGCTAAAATTATTTTAAACACTAAGTGAAGATAGGTTGGTCAAACCTAATTCTCTCCTAAGTGTCCAAAATCTTTCCTTGTCTAAGGGTTTTGTAAAGATATCCGCTAATTGGTGCAAAGTATCAACAAATTCTAGAACTACATCTTCCTTAGTGACATGGTCTCTAATGAAGTGATGTCTTATTTCAATGTGTTTAGTTCTAGAGTGTTGGATGGGATTTTTAGTGAGACAAATAGCACTAGTATTGTCACACTTGATAGGAATGGTACCTACTTCAATTCCATAATCAAAAAGTTGTTGTTTCATCCATAAAACTTGTGCACAGCAACTACCAGCTGAAATGTATTCGGCTTCAGTGGTAGATAATGCAACACAATTTTGTTTCTTTGAAAACCAAGAAATCAGCATATTTCCAAGGAATTGGCAAGTACCGGAGGTGCTTTTCCTATCTAATTTGCATCCTCCATAATCCGCATCAGAAAAAGCATGCAAGCTAAAGCTAGAGTCTCTAGGATACCAAAGTCCTAAACTAGGAGTGTCCTTAAGGTATCTAAAGATTCTCTTAACAGCTAGTAAATGTGATTCCTTAGGACATGATTGAAATCTAGCACATAAGCAAACACTAAACATAATGTCCGGTCTACTTGCAGTTAGATAAAGCAAAGAGCCAATCATTGACCTATATAATTTAACATCTACACATTTACCTCCTTCATCTAAGTCAAGCTTTGTTGAAGAGCTCATTGGAGTGTTATGAGGTTTCCCATTTTACAGTCCAAACTTCTTGAGCATATCTTTGACGTACTTAGCTTGATTGATGAAGATACCATCTTTTCTTTGCTTGATTTGGAGCCCCAAGAAATATGAGAGCTCCCCCATCATGCTCATCTCAAACTCACTTTGCATTAGCTTAGAAAATTCTTGACAAAGAACATCATTAGTAGAACCAAATATTATATCATCAACATAAATTTGAACTACTAATAAATCTTTACCTTTTCTCTTTAAAAATAATGTAGTGTCAACCTTTCCTTTTAAAAAACCTTTTTCAATTAAAAAATTTGACAATCTTTCATACCAAGCTCTAGGAGCTTGTTTTAAACCATAAAGATCTTTTGTCAATTTTAAAACATGATCCGGAAAATTTGAATCTTCAAAACCTGGAGGTTGTTCCACGTACACTTCTTCTTTTATAAAACCATTTAAAAATGCACTTTTAACATCCATTTGATATAATTTAAATTCATTGAAACATGCAAATGCCAATAACATTCTAATTGCTTCCATCCTAGCTATGGGAGCGTATGTTTCATCGTAGTCTATGCCCTCTTCTTGAGTATACCCTTGAGCAACAAGTCTAGCCTTGTTTCTCACTATATTACCACTTTCATCAAGTTTATTTCTAAAAACTCATCTAGTACCTACAGTAGATTTATTACTAGGCCTTTCAACTAATGTCCATACTTTACTTCTCTCAAATTGATTTAATTCTTCTTGCATAGCCATAATCCAATGTTCATCTTTAATGCTTCTTTGATGTTCTTAGGCTCTATGCATGAAATAAATGCAACATAATTACAGATATTTCTAAGAGAAGATCGAGTAGTACCCCTTTTGATGGATCACCTATAATTTCACCATCCTTGACATAGTTGTACTCTCTTGGAAAAGATACTTCCCTTTCTTCAATGGTTGGATTCTCGAGGGGATCATGAGTTTCCTCATCTTTTGTTTCTTCCTTTGATGATGATTCTCCAACGTCATTTCTAACGTCATTGCTTTACAATACCTACATCATCATTAACAGAAGAATCCTTCCTCGGAAGGGGATTATCATCTAAAACAACATGTATAGACTCTTCTACAACTAAAGTTCTTTTATTAAATACACGATAAGCTTTAGAATTTAAGGAATAACCCAGAAAAATTCCTTCATCACTTTTAGCATCAAATTTACCAAGATTTTCTTTACCGTTGTTTAAAACAAAACATTTACATCCAAAAGGATGAAAATAGCTAATGTTAGGCTTTTATTTTGAGAATTTCATATGGAGTTTTCTTTAAAATTGGCCTAATCATTACTCGATTCACAACATAACAAGCGGTATTTGTGGCTTCCGCCCAAAATATTTTGGCAAATTATTTTCACAAAGCATGGTTCTAGCCATTTCTTCTAAAGTTCGATTTTCCTCTCAACAACTCCATTTTGTTGAGGGGTTCTAGGTGCTGAAAAATTGTGGCTAATACCATTAGAATTACAAAACTCAATAAATCCAAGATTTTCAAATTCAGTTCCATGATCACTTCTAACACTAGTGATAGAGTAACCTTTTTCATTTTGGATTATTTTGAAATGTGATGAAATTTTCTAATGCTTCATCTTTAGTACTTAAGAATAGAACCCAAGTGTATCTAGAATAGTCATCTACCAAGACAAATGCATATTGTTTTCCTCCCAAGCTAGTAGTTCTAGTTGGCCCAAAAAGATCTAAATGGATCAATTGTAATACTCTACTAGTTGATACATCATTAATAGATTTAAAAGAAACTCGTTTTTGTTTTCCTTTAGCACAAGCATCACAGATTTTATCATTATCAAATTTAAGCTTAGGCAACCCTCTTACTAAGTCTCCTTGAATTAGCCATTGCAAAACACTCATACTAGCATGACCTAGTCTCCTATGCCATAACCAACTATCATGCTCATCCTTAGCAACTAGGCATAAATTAGTCATATCAATAGAATCTAAATGCACCATGTAAATGTTTCCTATTCTATGACCAATAAGCATAATCCGATTAGATGCAATGTCAATAACTTTACAACAATTAATTTCAAATAAGACATTGAATCCTTTATCGCATAATTGACTAATACTCAATAGATTATGCTTTAATCCATTCACATATAAAACATTTTTAATTTGTATGGAAGAGGTATTACCTATTGTACCAATACCTTCAATGTGACCTTTTGAATTATCACCAAAAGTCACTTCTCCTCCATTTTTGACGTTAAGCTCTATGAACCGGCTTTTGTCTCCGGTCATGTGTCTTGAGCATCCACTATCAAGGTACCATGAATTTGAATTTGTTTCCGTGCCTTGTAGCAATGCTCATTTCCCTACAAACATAGATTAATTTTTGATTTTTGGTACCCAATTCTTTTGGGTCCATATTCATTAGTTTCCAAAATCCTAGTTCCCTTAGGTATCCATTGTGTAGGATATCTTTATCTTTAGTAGTAATGAGTCCTTTAGGAACCCATATACTTCTAAAGATTTTACCATTTAAGGTTCGTTGAGGATATCTATGATTGTAGTTTCTAAAATCTTTTCTAACAAAGTTGGATTTTGAATTTTCTCCTTTTTCAAAACGTTTAGTTCCAACTTTATCAAAAGAAGTTTTAAGATCATCAATTTTCTTTTGATGATCATCATTGACCTTTGAAAGTAAATTTTGCAAATCTAAATTTTTCTTTTCAAACTCTTCTAGTTTGATTTGCAAATCTTTGATTTACTTTCAAGATCATTGTGGTTTTGGATATGAGTTATTTTCATTTTTCAACTTTGAAACATCATTTTTATATTTTAAAAATAATTTCTCATAATCCGAAGCCAACCCATTATATTCCTCTAATAGCTCATCATAAGATAAATCATCAAAATCAGATGAGTTAGAGGTTACCTTAGAATCTTCCCCAAATGCCATTAAGCACAAGTTTGCTACTTCTTGTTCTTCTTCATCGGAACATTCTTCATCGCTCCATGTAGCCACATGAGCCTTGTGCTTATTCTTTGATTGACCCTTCTTCTTCAATTGTGGGCAATCATATTTGACATGCCCTGGCTTTTTGCATTTATAGCAAATGATCGGGTCCTTCTCTTTTGGTTCATCTTTGAGGCCTTCATTTCGTTTGAATTTTCTTCCTCGGTAAAGTCTCATCATTTTTCTGAACCGTTTGGCAAATAATGCCATTTCCTCGTCATCATCATCATCATTAGAATCACTCTCATCTTTTGTGGATTTGAGAGCAACTCCAATGTTTTTCTTCTTCTCCTTCTCCTTTGGTGTCTCTTCAACTTTATCAAGGTCCACCTCATCTTCAAGCATCATCTCATGAGTGAGGAGTGAACCGATAAGTTCTTCAAGAGTTAAGGACGATAGGTCCTTAGACTCGATGATTGTCGTCTTTGATTGCCATGATTTTGAGAGGGAGTAGACTAACTTCCTCACAAGCTTTTCATTTGAGATGATCTCTCCATATGATTTGAGACCATTGACAATCGTTGAAAATCTATCCGTCATAGCTTTGATGTCTTTATTTGGTTTCATCCTGAAATTTTCATAGCTATGCGTTATAATACTAATTTTTGATTTCTTTACCTCATCGGTACCTTCATGTGTGACTTGAAGCTTGTCCCATATTTCTTTGGCGGTTGTACACGATGAAACTCTTCCGTATTCATCTGGTCCAAGAGCACAAAAAATAATATGGATGGCTTTGGAGTTGAGCTGGAACATTTTTGTATCTCCTTCACTCCACAACCTTGGATGAGTGATAGGCTTAATGTATCCTTCTTCTACGGCATTCCATGCTCCCATGTCACTTGCTTGAATGAAGTACATCATTCTATTCTTCCAATAGGCGTAGTTAGCTCCATTGAAGAAAGGAGGCTTGTTGACGGGCATCGAATCGAGACCGGAGTCGAAGTTTGAAGCGGAGGCCATTGATGACTTTAATAATCGATATAACTCTTCCCGAATCGACTCAAGAGGTGATAAAACCTTCAAATGAGTTAGGCTCTGATACCAATTGTTGAGTTAATCGAATGACGAAATTGGCCAAGAGGGGGGTGAATTGGCAATAAAAAATTTGTGGAAGCTTTTGCAGAAAATTGAAAGTAATTGCACAGCGATTTACAGTGGTTCGACTTTCTCAAACAAAGTCTACGTCCACTACCTTAGCTATCCACACTAAGGATTTTCCAACAAATTCACTAATTTGTTCTTTCTTTTGAGGCCAAAGAGATAACCTTACAATTCCCTCAAGAGTATACCCCAACTCTTGAGAACACTCTTTTCTCAAAGAGAAGATTACAAATTTGCAAACTTACAAGAAAACCTCACAAGGTAAGATGTTTGCACAATTCTAGAACAAAGAAAAGAACACTCAAAGATGAATACAATTGAGCACAAAAAGTGTTCTTGAAAGCAAAATGAATATTGAATGAAAATAGGCTTGAAATGCTCAAACTTGAGGTTTGATGCTTTCTCTTTGATTCTCTCTTGATTCTAGTTGCTTGATGTTTCTTGTTACTGATCAATGGCTTCTAAGCTTGCTTAAATACACCTTGGATCACTTCTGAACGTTGGGGATGATTAGAGAAGATATTATATCCGTTTTAGTGTGAAAACATTTAATAAAACAGCTTGGAGCGTGGGGGGAATCGGTTCATCCTCATAGGGAATCGGTTCCCTAAGTGTAAAATTCAAATATTTCGACTGTTGAACAGGGGGGAATCGGTACCCCTGGGGGGGAATCGATTCCCTCCGAGCATACTGGAATTCTCGGAACAAAAATGTTTAGGGGGGAATCGGTTCCTCCTATGGGGGAATCGGTTCCCTCCGAGCATTCTGGAAATCTCGGAGCCAAACCATTCAGAGGGGAATCGGTTCCTCCTATGGGGGGGAATCGGTTCCCTCTGAGCAATCTGTAATTTTTGGCTTTTGAATTGGTTCGAAATACTTTGTAAAATTATTTTAAAATTGTTTTATGATTAAAACTTAATTTTACACTTAAGTAAGGATTAAAAATGATTTTTGAAATATTTGGAGTAATGTTTTGATATTCGAATAGTTATATCGAATATACTTAGAAAATCATTAGGAAAATCTTAAAATCCATTTAACTTAATTTGTTATATCGAAATATTAAAATGTTTCAACAGGCTTATTGTGCAAAATAAGCTGAAAATAAAAACACTAGAAAATCCAACGATTTGGAATAGCTGATTGCAAAACAAGATGTTAAATGACATATTTGACCTTATTTTTTTCCCCATAATTACATCCTTACCATAAAACCTAATATAATGAAATAGCCTTCATCATAATATATTTAAGCTGAGATTTTATTTTCTTATTCTATTTTTTGGTTGTATATTCTCAAATGCATTTTAGTTAAGAAAATGTAACAAAACATGAAAGTAAAAAAAATGTAGTGTTGATATTTTATACAAAGTTAATAGTATGTATCAATCTCACAAGGTTAATATTTGTAAATATTAAATTTAAAAAATATTCACTAATTTTCTTAAGGAATTTTTAATTCTCTGTCAAAAGCATTTTATCCGAATAATTTTACCCCAATAATGACTAAAGTATTATAAAACATATATGTACTTAACAACTAAATGTATCATACATTTATTTGTCATTTTACCCATATCAGCTATCAGCTAAATTTTACCAATCACTTCTATATAAACATATAATCAAATCAGCTAATCAAATCGGTTGGTCAAACCAACTACTGAAATCAGCTATCAGCTATCATCTGTTTGTCAAACACTCCCAATAACAATATATCTTGAACACTTTATATGATTAATTTTGCTCTTGTTGAGAGTTGAACTCAACAAGAGCAAAAGACCTAAATTTATTAATTAATTATTACAAACAATGATGGATTTAGCCAGACAATAGCCTCTTGAAAATTTTAAATTATCATATATTTTAGATTTTTTATATATTTTCTGTTGAAAATATATTTCCGCCTCCTAGAATTTTATAAGTTCATGTTTGTCCCCCGAAAATTTACAAGTTCATGTTTGTCAACATAAAATCATGCGTCCGTCCGTGATTACAAGTACAAATTTATCATAAAAAAGAGAAAAGAGCACATGTTGGAGAGATCAAAATGAAAGAGTAAGAAAGTAAGAGGGAGATAAACATGATTTACACAGCTATAATTAGTCTACTAATAAGCTTTATGCTTAATCACATCCATCCCCATCTCGGTGGGGTCGGTTGCATGAACTTCATAGTGGATGCCATCAAGCACTCTCCTCAGCCCATCTTTTGATGTTGCGTACAGCATTTTTGCCCTTACTCTCGATGCAGTTGGGGACCTAAATAAATAAATACCCATCATTTTTATTATATTTAATTTAAGGGTAAATTATGCATTCAATATCTAAACTATCAGTTTTGATATATTTTAGTACCTTAACTTTCAATTATTTCAAAACCATACCTAAACTATCAAAGTTTTGGAATTGTTGCTCTTTCTTGAGGACCCAGATTCGAGCATCGAGACGTTCAATGTTAAGATGTTGAAAGTTATCTTTGAACAAATAATGTCTTATACTTACCCCAAATAAATAAATAAATAAATATGGATTGAATGGGATTGTTGAGAACTATCACCCTTAGAAATTTAAATTCTAGTGTAAATTATTTGGTTAATTACCTTCCTAGTAAATGCAGGTTCCAAATTGGCCTTTCTGACCTAGGTAAGCCATGGCATCGGCTACACTGTTAGCTTCCCTATGAATATGGGATAGGTTAACTTTCCGGTGACGCAGGATTAAGCTTCGAATTCCTCGGAAAAGCGTCGGTTCGTGCGATGTTTGGTCCTAATTCTGCACGTCGACCGCCTCCTTGTCGTCGACTTCAACTTTAGTGTCTTTAAAGCCATGATTCCATGCAATGGTCAGACCGTCCAGCAGCGCCCAAAGCTCAGCGCGGTCCTCGGTCGATCCTGCATCACAATCGGAATACGACTTTTGGTTTCAATAAACCAATAACTTAAAAGTTAGAGTCCAAGTATGTGTGGGCAGAAACCAAAGCAGCAGGGCAAATTTAATTTATAAGAATGTGTGGGGAACACCAAGCAAATGGAGCGGTTGGGTACAAAGCTTTAAACTGCATGATGCTGAGAAATCTGCATCACATGCTGTAGTAATAGTTGCACCCCCACCCATGTGATGTGGCCATGCCTCCCTTCCTTTTAGCATTACTAATTACTTCCAACCGTAAAATACACCTTAGGCTTATTTATTTATGTAGGTTCCATAGTAAATGAATTATTATTTTTAAATATATAACGACTCGAATTTTAGCTAGAAACTATGTTGAATCTATGTTATAATTCTACTCATCAAATATTATTTTCATATAAATACAAGGTAAGTCACAAATTTTAAAATAACTTGTCGCGAATAAGGATTTGAAGCGTCTTTAGGCGTGCCAACTGTTTGTGTAGTTGTCGTCTTCATCATTAAGCCATTTCAATCACGTTTTTGAATCTATATATGATTGTTTGGACCCGAGCCTTAAGGCCACTCGCTCTGCTGTACATTTTCTCTGGTGACCCACACGTAAGAAAAATAATAATAATATGACTAACCACGTGATAACATCCATATGGTCCCAAAAATTGCCGGCTACCTACTGTTTTTATATTAAGACAAGCTACCTACTACTGTCATATTAAGACATTATGTGTTATATTATCATATGGTACAAATGTATGTGTAACCCTTACCAGAACGTTAAGATCGAATTTTGAAGATTACAATAATCTGAATTAACAGAAATCATGAAATTTTTAGAGTATAGCATGCATCGTCAGAATACCAGTGTAAATCCGAAAACATAAATAAGAATTCATAAAATATAACATAATTCGATATTAAAGTTCAAAATAAGTAAAAATATAATATCCCAAACCCCAATATAAATATATATAATGGAAAATGGAAAAAGAAATATAATATACTTTGAAAGCTTCCCTACAATGTCTAGATAAATAAATTTCGCTACTAGTCGATCCTCTAAGTACTAGTCAAAATCTAAGTACTAGTCATAATCAAATTAATAATTGAGTGATCTAGGATGTATTTTACCCTAAAAAGTGCTTCAATGGTTTTTATATTAAGGTTTTTTTTAATAGTCTGAAATAATTAGAGGTGCGTGAAACTCGACTTGAAAAACTGATTTTTTTTACTTGATTTGACTCGAGAAAACTCGACTCGAATTAACTTCGAGTTGTAATTTCATAAACTCGACCCGAAAATTTTTTTAAGTTCAAATCGAGTTGTAAAATTCAGCTCAAATAACTTGAATAGTAACTCAATTTTTTAGTAATTAGTATATTAGTTTTCAAACTTGAGTCGAGTTCCTCAACGTTGTATGATAAATATATATCACATATGAAAAGAATATGAATAAATGTATATTTGTTGTATTTAGTTAACAAAAAACTTTTTAAATTTGAAAAAAAAAATCAAAATATCATACATATTTACAATTAAATTTAAACATAAAATTAAAAATTTGACTCCAAAAGAAAAACTTCAAGTCAACTTTGAGTTATAAAATATGAATAGTTAATTCAAATAACTTAAATTTTTTTAGCTCGACTCGATTGAACTCTCACGCCCTAAAGAGTAAATGCAAGATAACATATGCTTATAATTTTTCTTAACTATTGACGACACCTATACATCTTACAGATATAATTACTTAAATCGAGAATTTCAAAATTGAACAACATTTCATTTAGGGTGTCATATATCAATAGAAAAGTACATGTGCTTATAAGTCTTAAAAGTGACCCTATCTTTAACAGTGCACCTATCATATATTCTTATCATTTCATCACACATTTGTTTTCTTCTTCTCCATACATTTCTCCAATCTTATCTAATCCCTTTACGTTACTTATTTTAGAAGGTTTAATATAACATTATTTATTGTATCACGGTTTAATTTTCATTTTATTCTTTATACAATCTTTTTCAATTAGTTTTTATATTATTATTTTTAATATTTTATTATTCTAATGATATTTTTATGTAGAACAAACACATTAAGTTTAAAAGATTATATTTAAAAATTATATTTGCATTTAAAAGAATTCATACACAAACAATATAAGATTTAAAAATATCATGATCAAACTTGTGGATTTTAACATGATAAAGTCAGCACAATAGTCAAAGACAATAGTTATTTTCTTTAACACTCGGGATCCAATGTCTAATAATGTCTTTGATTGTCGCATTAATACGAGTTTAATTAAGTTTAATACATATTTTTTATAATTCAAAATCAACAAGTTTTGAACATGATATTCTCACACTTCATATTGTTAATGCATGGTTTTTTTTCAAGTGTTTAAACGTATAATTTTAAACATGAACTTATCACTCGTTATACATATGCTTCATCGTCCAATTGATTCGTGTTTATAGAGTAATTGGTTTTAGTGGTAAACAACTTGATATCGTTTAAGTAATATATCGAGTTCGAGTCATTATATACAAAAAAATCTTTACCGAGGATTCACGTACTAAAACTAGATTTGCAGACAGATTAGTCAAGGCGTTTGGAATCCAGGGAGGGGGGGAAAACAGTACGGTAAGAAAACTGGACCCATCCGAAAGCATTCCCCGACTCGTCAATACAAAGATCGCAATTTGGCAACTTGCAACGAAGCAAAAAACAACTGGGACAATAAATGTCGACATTGTTGAGCCGATGCAGTTATTCAACATTGTTATCACTTTAAATACCCATCCACGGCCTCAAATTCAACACCTAAACCGCTGCAGATTAGTTATAAATTCCCCAAATTTCCACAATCAAGCCCACCGTTCAAATTCTTCTCAACATCCTTTTTCTTTTTAGCAAAGCTTTAAGCTAAATTGTTAATGGGGTATCGTGAAGCTTACACTTTGAGTGCCTGGAAATGGCTAGGCTTTGTTTCTGCAGTATGGGTCCAAGCCATTGCAGGCAATAACTATACATTTTCCAACTACTCCGGGGCTATCAAGACGATTATGAACCTTACTCAACTCCAGCTCAACAATTTGTCTGTGGCTAAAGACGTCGGTAAAGCTTTTGGTCTCATTTCCGGCCTCGCCTCCGATCGTTTGCCCACCTCCGTAATTCTCCTTATTGGCTCCATTGAAGGGTTGGTCGGCTACGGTACTCAATGGCTAGTCGTCAGCCGGAAAATTCAACCACTTCCTTATTGGCAGGTAGAAGAACTGTTCTGTGGAGCATTTTATCGAATACTTATGTTGCTACTCTGTGCCGGTTTATTTGATTAAAAAATTCGTTGTTTCACTATTGGGATCCGATTCCCTACAAAATGGGTCCTCTTCACTTTTAGAAATCTACTTGATTTTCCGCATAAGTTTTATTTTTTGTTTTTTGGAATTCGGTTTCTACAGATGTGCATTTTCATGTGCATGGGTGGCAACAGCACGACATGGATGAACACGGCGGTTTTAGTGACTTGCATGCGCAACTTCCGCCGCAACCGTGGCCCTGTTTCCGGCATCTTGAAAGGGTACGTCGGCCTCAGCACCGCCATTTTCACAGACCTCAGCGCCGCCCTTTTCGACAAAGATCCCTCCAAAATCCTCGTCCTGCTCGCCTTCGTCCCTTTCGCCGTTTGCCTCACCGCCGTCTTCTTCCTCCGTGAAATCCCGCAATCCGCTCACGTCGCCACGGAAAACGAAGAAAATCGCTATTTTACGATATTCAACGTAGTCGCCGTCGTGATTGCCGTTTATCTTTTAACGTACGACCTCATCGGCTCGACCAATCAAGTTTTACCACTCGTTTTTGCCATCGTTCTTCTTATCTTACTAGCTAGTCCGTTGGCTGTTCCGGTTTATTCTTTTATAAAGAGTTGGCGCTCGGTCGGGTTCGAACCCGACATGGAGCAACAAGAACCGTTGCTGGAACAAGAAGCTACCACAACGACGTCGGCGGTTGAGGAAGTGATGACGGCGGTGGAAAAGATCAGGCCGGTCATCGGAGAAGAACACACGGTAGTCGAGATGATGCAAACGTGGGACTTTTGGCTTCTTTTCGTGTCGTTTTTGTGTGGTGTGGGGACCGGTATGGCGGTGATAAACAACATGGCGCAGATCGGTCTGGCCCTCGGCCACGCCGATGTTTCGATTTTCGTGTCGTTCATCAGTATCTGGGGTTTCTTCGGTCGGATCATTTCGGGTTCGGTTTCGGAATATTTTCTCAAGTCAGCTCCATTTCTTTACCTTCTTCTACATAATCCAATTTTTTTCATATTTACGCCATTTCTCATTGATTTTTTTTAAATACAGTGAAAGATTTTTATGTATTTAATGGTTAAATTCAAATTTTAGGCTTTAATCGAGTTAAATTTAATTTTTTTGAGTTTTTACTAGCTTCAATTTATAAATTAAAATTCGAGCTTAAAATTTTTAGATTTGCAGGTTTTGAAGTCGAATTCTATTTCATAATTTTTAAATCGAACTTAATCATACTCGAATTCGACTCGATTTGTTTACATCCTTACCGTACAATTTTGTAAGGTTATCTCTACCTAGAAATTTAGAAATTTACTCGAAGTAAAATTTTGTGTCAGTCCTTTATTTTTGATATGGTTGTTCGAGTTTAACATGCATTTTTTAAAGGCCAGCCTGAGCTTTGAGCTTTGAGCTTTGAACTACCTGCAGGAGAGCTGGAACACCTAGGCATGTTTGGAACGCAGCATCTCAGATCCTGATGGCCGTTGGGTTCCTTCTAATGGCATTGGCAATGCCCGGTTCCCTTTACATCGGTTCGATCGTTGTCGGTATCTGTTACGGAGTCCGTCTAGCCGTGTCGGTCCCTATCGCCTCGGAACTATTCGGTCTCAAATATTTCGGTTTGCTCTACAATATCTTAATCCTCAACCTCCCCATTGGTTCTTTCCTCTTCTCTGGCCTGCTCGCCGGTTACCTATACGACGCACAGGCGACTCCAATACCAGGAGGTGGTAACACCTGTGTGGGAGCACATTGTTATAGGCTGGTGTTCATCGTAATGGCTATAGCCTCGGTTATTGGATTCGGTCTGGACGTTTTGCTGGCAATAAGAACCAAGAATGTTTACACCAAGATATTCACCAGCCAGAAATCGAAGAAATCGTCGACGACATCGAATGGCCGACGGTGAACAACGCAGCAAAAGAGTAAGTTGCAAGATTGCTGAGCTTTTATCTTATCAGCAACCTTATTCAATTATACGATATGTTTTGGATATATATTGCCGGCAACATAATTCACCGTTGGACATCGGAAAAATCCTCAACGGCGTCTTACGGTTGTTCTCCATTTTATACGGCGATTGGTGATTCTGGAAGAACATTGGATGAATTGTTTTTGTTTGAATTGTTAGGACGTTCTTCCAATTCTCCAACCGGAAGGCATCCCTTTGTTGTATTTTCTTAGCTGATAGCATCTCTTCTGTTTGTCAGTTTGTATGTTATGCAAAGCCTTGAGCTTTTACCGTTGGATAAATACATATAAAAATGTATTTAATTTTATTAAATAAATTCAATTATCAAATAATATTATTTTATAATATTAAATAAGATCACATTTTTTTTTGTTTGTCATCCCGGTTTAAGGCTTCACCTCTATTAATTCGTATCGATTCACGTCGCACATTTAGTCTTAATGGATGAGTCTCTTAGTATGAATATTTTGTATATACAAAAACTTGAACTCAAAACCTTATTTAAACGATATCAATCTGCTTACCACTTAAACCAACCTCTGTTAGTTAAAGGTGCCATTTAGGCATTTAGTCACATTCTCTTTAGTATTTCAACCGGCCCTTTTAAATATATTATTTTACCACTATTGAGTATTGATTCCTTTTTTCCGAACAAAGCGCACCGCCAATGCCATAGCAAAAGCTGAGCGGGTGCATGCCGAGAAGGAAAGAAAAGTTCAATTTTAGGGAACACAACACCCTCTAGTGTTATATTATACATTGAAACCCTAAGGGGCATAATACAAGTAGAAATTGATGTCATGAAGCCAAAAGACAGACAGCAGTTAATAGTGTCTTTAGTGCAAGTTGTAGAATACAAGGAGCTGCTGTTGCTGCTGAATCTCCCATCGCCAACCCAGTTAACCATGACCCATCTGTCAACATTGTCTCACCAGACCCTCCTGGTTCCGTGCTCGAACCCGAACCGGAGTATCCATTTCCGGAGTATGTGTAACTCGAACTCAAATATCCCGTACCCGAATATTCGTAACCGTTATCGGAGTAAGTTATCGGAGGTTCTGATCCCGATCCTTGTGATGTTGACCCTGTCACTGGGGGAGTTCCGGTAACTGGTGTAGATTTTTGACTGCAACATGATATCAGTAACCCATTTGTTAAATGCTATTGCTGTAAATATACAATCTTATGTTAGATTCACCTATAGATAATTAAATAAGGGTAAATTATACGTTAAATAAATTATACATTTAATATCTAAACTATCAATTTTCGTCATTTTAGTATCTAAACTTTTAATTTTTTTAAAATTATACATAAAATTTAGTTTTTATTTTATTTTAATATCACTGTTTAAAGTTTAACATTAAATTTAAAAAAAATTAAAAGTTTAAGTACTAAATAGGACCAAAATTAATAGTTTAGGAACTAAATGTATTAAGTTTTTAACAGTAAGATACTAAAATGAAACAAAAACTAAATGATAAGTATGATTTTAAAAAAAATAAAAGTTTAGATATTAAAACAGATCAAAACTAATAAGAGTTAAATTTTTAACGGTGTGGTACTAAAATGAAAAAAAAATACTAAAACAAAACAAAATCGATAATTTAAGTAATAAATTTATACTTTACAAACTAAATAAATGAATATCTATTATATTACTTTTAAATGAAAGCAACAATAATTTTACATTGAGCGAAATGATAGTGAATTACTACCTGGGAGAAGAGGGACAAAACGTCACCGTATAGTCAGCTCCGGTACAGGTGAAAGTGCTCGTAGCATCATCGTACGCGTAGCTGTAAGATCTGGGACAAGCGGCCTTAAACATCTCGGAATAAACCGATGGCTTGCACGTGGCGGGTGTGCTTTACGCGCCGCTACAACAATATTCCAGCCTTCCAAACGCCTCGCACGCGCTCTTGCAAGATTCGCCGTCGCCGACGCGGAGTTCCGACGGGCATTGCCGGTTCAAGTTGGTCGTACATCCGGTAGTAGAACAAAGACCCGACCCGCCGCTTCCTTCGACGATCATCGGCATGTTGTAGCCGTCAACGAGACTGACGTCGTAAAAATCCTGCCCTCCCGTCCCGAGAGTGAGCTCAGCCAGAGTTACGGGCGGAGCAGCGCCAAGTCCGTCGCATTCTACCCGACCCGACCCGCAATCGCCTGTCGAGCAGTTCCCGGAACCGGATCCATCGAATTTACAGCCCGTTCGACCCCAGAAACGACCCGACCAACCCGTCGGGGCTTGAAACGAACGGGACGAGTCTTTGGGAAGCTCGAATCCGGTGCTGTCGAGCCCAGGACTCCCTGCATTTGCTAAAATCCCAGGCCAAACAGTGTAATCACACCGGTTGACAAACGTGAAAGAAGCACCATAAACACCTGATAAAAAACACAAAAAATAATGGATTTTCTAAAATCTGTAAATGTGAGAGAAACCCAGAACAGAATGAACTAGACTTCAACCTTTCGGGGTCACGACCAAGACAATGAGAGCTATGGAGCTAATAATATGAAGATCCATGAGGCTTACAGTGCTTATTTTTTGACCTTTCTCGGTTATGTAGCTGAAGCTTAAAAGATATAAAAATGGAGCTGTGTGAGAACGTGAAGTGTTAGTGTTTTGGGGTTCTTTTTTTTGGAAAAATTAATATGAGGTCCTTATTTGACCCTTTTAAGACATTGGAAAATTGTATTTGTTTCCCTACAATTGTTTAACTTTTACATTAATATATACTTCTAAATTATCATAAGGTTGAAAACCATATGACTAAAGGCAGAGTAACCAAATTAATTGCTAATCCCTAAAACTATTTTTTTGTTGCTATGTGGTTAAAGGCTTTATCTTAACTAATTCGAATCAATTCGCGCCGTATACCTGATTTTGGTGGGTGAATCTCCCAGAAGAGATTTTTTGTATACATAAGGACTCGATCTTGAGACCTTACTTAAACGATATCAAGTTACTTACCACTTGAACCAATTCCTGTTGGTTAATCCCTAAAACTAAGGGTTGTTAATACTTCCGGTTTCCTATTGTCGACAGTTTCATCTGGTAAGAACAAGAGAGTGAAAAAGGGGGTATAAAGTGAACTTTTCAAAGAACATATGAGACGCAGGTAAAATTTGAAGGGACCGATTATGGATTTTCCGGACACATGGGGTCGATTACTCCTTCACGCATGTGATGATACAGTTTAATACTTGTGCTTGAATTGATTGGATGGACTTTAATTGAACAAGATGGTGCTTGAAAATCCAACAAGAATATCTCATCCATATCTAAATTATAGCTTAATATAAATAAACAAATATTTAGTACTTTTAAAAATAAATAAACAATTATAAATATGATACTATTAAACAAATAGAAATCAAACATGAGTATCTTCAAAAAAAAAAATAATAATAAATAAACACGAACATAATTTTTTTTATTGAAACTCGGTTCATTTACACCCGTATATACTATGATTTAATTCATCAATTTTTGCATGATTTCTTTTTAATTATCTCATGTATTATTATCTAGGATAAATTATGTATTTAGTACCTAAACTATCAGTTTTAGTCCGTTTTAATATCTAAGCTTTTAATTTTTTCAAAATCATACCTAACACTTAGTTTTTGCTTTATTTTAGTAACCCAATGTTAAAAACTTAACGCATTTAGTACCAAATTATCAATTTTGGTCTGTTTTAGTGCCTAAACTTTCGATATTTTTTCAAAACTTAATGTTAAATTTTGAACAATGGTACTAAAATGAAACAAAAACTAAACTTTATGTATAATTTTAAAAAATTTAAAAGTTTAAGTATTAAAACAGACCAAAATTGATAATTTATATACCAAACACGTAATTTACTCTATTATCTATCTGGGTTTAAGTTCAAACCTGAGAACGAAGCATTGGATGAGTCAAAATGCATGCCTCCATTGTATTACATCACACTATGTAATTTTAACATCTCAGTATAAAGGCATCATTATTGATAAACTACTAATACGAGAATGTCTTCTAAAAATACTAAAATCGACCTAATTTACTCGTATCGATCTAATGTCCCTCGAACAAAAAAGAATCTACATTTATTTTGTCGGATTAAACATATTGTAGATTAACTTTAGTATCACAGTAGCTTCGTTTGGAAATACTTCTCAAAACGAGATTTTTCAATGAGCTTTTCGAATACAAAAACATCATTTTTCTTGATTTTTAGTTTGAGTCGATAATAACTTTTCAAATGTGAATTTTTGGTTGAAAATGAGGTGTTTGCGCTTTCTTTTACGCTTCAAATGGATTTTTGAGTTAAAAAACACTTATATAAGCATTCACAAACAGTATTTAAGAATTACAAAACTAAAAAACATATCACCTATCACCCTTTGGTTTCCTCATGTAATCTCCAATACTAAAATTAGCTATAACGTATTTGCAGTGCCCTGATACCCATCACATATACAAACAAATTCACATCTTTTGACATGACCTCATACATGTTTACGTGACATGTCAGTGTTGGATTAAAATCCATAATTATGAGCACATATTTATAATATATATTGTTATCATAAATATGACATAAATTAAGTGATCAATTATGTTATATAGTCATAAGGTATTAGAAGTGTTATGGAAATAAAAGTGTAGATATTATTAAAGTTGTATTTATAATTCTACGAGGGACAGAGTTATAAGTACAGACTATAACTGATTCTTAAATCAACTATATAAAGTGGTTATGGTCCACAATAAATAAATAATCCTGTATTTACTTTTATCCCTGTCAGATAGTTTATACTTAAAGGAACTCTATCTTCTTAGAAGATCATAATCAAAAAAAAGATTCAATGATTTCAACCTATCAATTAACTTAGGTATGCTTCGGCATCTAGTATTTTTTATTATTAATGATTTAGCATGATTAGATCTTAGTTTGATTAATTATCATTTATAGTTTGGTTCTAACAAGTGGTATCCACTTAGTTTATCAACTTATTGGTAGTCATTGTGACACTACGTCTAGAAACTCTTGATTAAGATCCTGAGAATGGATGAAACCCTCTTGCCTCCATTCACCTTTCTTTTGCCTCTAAATGGAGACAGAAGATCTTAATGTCAATCAACAATCGTTCTTTCACTCGCTCAACTCTTCATCTAACAAAAGATGAATCACTTATAAATATCGTGATTTATTTGTTTCTATCAACAAATTTGAAGAATATATAACAACCCCATACGATCACTTAGATTAAATAAGAGCACAATGAAAAAGCCTATGATATATTATTTTACAGGGGAACTATTTCCTTCCAAAGATACATGATATAACGAATATAAACAATTTTCATCATTTCCAAAAGGAAAATAAAAGGGTAAATTATACGGTTCCTTACTCAACTTTACTCTCTCTCATATTTTACTCACACAATTTTCGATTTTTTCTATTTTACTTACTGAACTTTGCAGATTGCATTATTTTTCTTACTCCACCGTTAAGTGTATAACGTCGTTATGACGCGTCTTATAAGACGGGGTTTTAAATCATTAAAAACATGGGTTAGAAAATACGTCAGAAAAAATATAACTAAAATAATAAAACAAATTAGGGTAAATAAAATTACCCAAATCACGATTTACCCTTAGGCCTCGTTTGGTTAACGGATTAAAACATTTATGGGAGAAATCTTTTTTTCCCGTTTAACTTACCCACGTTTGGATGGTTATTATTCCCAAGTGAGGGTAAACATTGAATACCAAGAGTAATTTTTTTCCCTGTTTTACTGGGAATGTTAGTCCCGTAGCTTCCTTAGGTATTTGAACATTCCTGGTCCCCGTTGTCTAAAATACCCTTCTCCCCTCTCGGTTCTGGCCAAAGCTTCTTCGATTTCCCTCTTTTAGCTTCAGCGTTCTGTTGTTATTAATATATCAGGCTTTGTTCTTACAATTTGATTGTGGTTTTGTTCTATTATGCTCAGGATTCTATCTATTCAAAATTTTCTTTATTTCATTTGGCTCGGAAGTTATTAGCTGTATTTGGATCAATATGAAGAAAATGGAATTATTTGATACTCTTTTTTGGTTTTATTTATGGTTGCAGTTTCACCAGTACCAAGTTGTTGGAAGGGCTCACCCAACGGAGAGCGATGAACATCCCAAGATTTACAGGATGAAGCTTTGGGCCACCAATGAGGTTCGAGCCAAATCCAAGTTCTGGTTAATGATTATTTTCATGGACATATGTGTTTTTTATTTGATTTGGTATCCCATTTGAATGAAGCTTTGAAGTTTTCTGACTTTTGGGTGTTGTTGAATATATTCATCAAGTACTTCCTGAGGAAGCTGAAGAAGGCTAAGAAGAGCAACAGTCAAGTCCTCACCATCAATGAGGTATATTTTCCTTTTATAATTCACTATGTATTAATTGATTTATTGTTGGGATGTTGTGTTGAAAATTGAAATTTCATTAGGTAAATTACCCTTTTCATTTCGATTAATGTTCGAAACTATTTGCTGGAATTGCTGATGTTTAGCTCGTGTTTGCGCAATTTACTATGTAATTTTTGTTTGATAGGAGGGAACTTGTATAGCAAAGAAACATATGATCTTCAAGGTTTTCATGCCAAATTTATTTACACTTTAAAAAGTTCATACATCTTTTTTTGGTCGATTGAGATTTCTTTGAATGATTTATTTGGTCACTTAACTTTTGGGAGCTTCATATGTAAGATCGAATTTAAAAAAACAGTCATCAAAATCAGTTTGAAACTTTTTATAACTAGATGCTTGCAACTAGTTCTCAATATTTTACTTTGTTGTGATCTCCTAGCTTTGTACTGTGGAAACTTCATCAGAAAAAGAGAAGTTATTGTTAATGCTTGACACACAAGGGAACATGATTTCATATTCATTCTTTGATTTTCACTTGCAATGCCTGATATTTAAGTTAAATTCCTCTGCAGATTTTTTAGAAGAACCCGACCAAGATCAAGAACTACGGTATCTGGCTCCGCTATCAAAGCTGTATCGGTTATCACAATATGTACAAGGGATACCGCGACACTACTTTGAATGGAGTTGTCAAACAGATGTACACCAAGATGGCTTCTCGTCACAGGGTCAGGTTCCCCTGCATCCAGATTATCAAGATCGTAACCATCCCGGCTAAGCTATGCAAAAGAGACAACAGCAAACAGTTCCACAACTCAAAAATCAAGTTCCCATTGGTGGTCAAGAAGGTGAGGCCACCTACCAGGAAGCTAAAGACAACCTACAAGGCATCAAGGCCCAACTTGTTTATGTAGTGGAGTAAAGGTAATTGTAGTTCTACGATTTTTCTTAGTGAAGGTCTTATTGGTTTGTTGACCAGTTATTGTTTTCGTTTGAGAAGCCTATGCTATCAAGAATATTGATCTTTGATCTTTGGGTTTCAATATCTTGTTTTGTTTAGTTATAACAGCTAGTTTGCTATGTGATTGTCGTTTTCTTTCCTTGGAATCACCTCCGAATGACTATCAATCAAACTTTTAGATAACATGGAGCAAATCTTCGATAACATCTTCTTTTTATAAGAAATGCTGGTTGAATTAAAATAGTTACTACTAGGACTTCGCAAAAAGATTTAATGTCATTATCTAGTTGAGGAATTGTCGAAAAGATGTTTTACTACATAGGTTTAACCATAATATTTAACAAAGATTTTGTAAGGTTGAGGGATTAACTTTCAGTGTTTGGGAAGTCGAGGGATGAAATTCACAACTTAGCTATAAGTTGAGGGATGAAATTCACAACTAAGCCATAAGCAAGAGGGATTAATCATCTTGTTGTTAAAGATTAAAAACAACTCATATTTATTTCTATGCAACGATTGAGTGTCCCATTTAAACCACCTTGAATTTATTTTTTTATAATTTGAATTTAATATTATGAATTAAAAATATTAAAATAACCACAAAAGGATTTTAGTAGAATTATAAACATTGAGGTATGAGTGTTTAAGTATATACATATGTTTGAGTTATTTTTTTAATAATATGATGTGATTATCATGTAATATTTATTTAAAATCTTTTTTAGTTATTGATAATGTGCATGCACTTCAAAGACGTATTTAGAATTTCACTTGTTAAAAAATATAGAATAAGGACAATTTGGTAAAATATACATTCCAGTAATCTTTTATTCCTTCAACCAAACACTGTAATCTTACATTCCTATCAAACCAACCAAACACAATAATGTAACATTCCCAGTAATCCTATTCTCTGGTAATCTTTTATTCCCACTGGTAATCTTACGTTCCGTGAGCTAAATGCACCCCTATTTCTCAAAAGCACGAGAGATTGTTTCTCAAAATTTCTCCTAAATCTGAGTTAGGGTTTTAACAAATTAAGGTATTTAGGGTTATATAGGTTTAGGGTTATAGGTTTTAGGCTTTTTGTGTACTTTTGAAATCAATCGAGGGGTTCTGAGATCAAATGAAGGCGTGTATGGGTTTGATAGCAGAATCATGGGGAGTTCTGTTTTGCGTTCGAAGGGTATGCGAAGCATGTCATACGGTGAGTTTTCTAAATCCTACTTACATGTTTCGATTGCAATTGGCATTATGGGTTTTTCAAACTGCTATAAAATTAGGGTTTATTGTTATTCCATTTAGGGTTATTCTTAAATTTTGTGTTAAAATGAAATGTATGGTTGATTGTATAGGTCTCGAGTTTAGTTTTCTGTTACTTCATTTATGGGTATGGCAAGCTTTGTTGTTATTGTTGCAACTGTTTTAGTTAATACTGAAGAAATGTATGTACATTGATTTGTTTGATTGTATGAGAAACATAGAAAGTGTAATGAATAAAGTTAATAAGACAATACACATAAAGTTAAGGAACACCACATTATTGTGACAATTATTTTAATGCCTTTTTGTTGGGACCACAAGCGCATATATTGTTTAATGATTTCATATTAAAAACTATTTGTGAGGACCATATGCATTATGTTTGATATTGTCTGTTGGGTCTCAATAGAATTAGATATAAGGAATAGCATATAAAATATAAACTTTGAAAACATGTGCATGTATTATTGGTTTACACATGTTCTTTTTAGTTTATAGGTGCATCCTCAGAATACTGCACAGTGGTGGTTCACCATGGTGGATATATTGTAAATCATCCCACAATAGCATATACTAGTAAAAAAGTTAACTTTTTTATATGTGTGAAGTTGACTGTATGTCAATGCTAGATTTACATGACATGGTTAAAGAGTTAGGATATGTTGGGTAACATGTCATTTATTGGCAACGACCAGGGGTATGTTAACTGTGAATGCACTAAAAATTGATAGTGATGTTAGGAGACCACTAAGGGAGACCAATGCAACAGGTTCAACTCAAAACCAGCAAGGCAGCTGAGGCTCAATTAACGTAGTAAAATGGATGATGCATTCTCATTATAATCATGTCACCCAACCCCCACCCTAACCTCAACTTCAACCTCAAACACAAGTTGCTACAAGCATACATGCACCAACAAACAGAAAACCCAAACTCATAGTAAGTCTTGCCAAATTAGTTTTCTCATATGTATGAAAAAAATTAACATGTATGACTTTTTCTCACTTGTAGATTAAGAGACCAATAAGCTCCAATCCTGAAGATCCTATCCATCAAAATCAAGGGAGTCAAAACATACACGGAAGCCACAATACACAGAGCTCAGTCATCATAGTGAAGTGAATGATGCCTTCATAGCAAAGCTCTAACACTGCCCACCAACCTCCAATACAAGATCCTACTTCAAAGAGACTTAGGAGGAAATGAAGATCAACAATGGATATTGACTACTGTTGTGACAATCATATTTTGTGAATTGTATATTATGTTGTAATTTTTTTTGGAATATCTGGGAAATGCCTTGCCACTGATGAATATGCATTTTCAGTCAAACTTAGGGTTGCTCACTTTTTGAGATGGTTGTAGATGATGATGTTTGAACATATGTATGAAAATATGAGCAATTTTAATCAATATAAGCATAACTTTATAAATATTTGTTCTTTTCATATGATTTCAATGTATAAACAACTACCTTAACATTTTATTCATAATAGTTAATATCCTTAACAAAATATCAATGGATTAACAAATACAATTGACAAAATCTTTAACATTTTATAAGTTATCCTTCAAAAATCCAAAAACCAAAGTATCATCTTCTCCTTCAACACCAAAATCAACTTCAAATTATACCCACTTCACTACTAGAATCATCTTCAATCTTCAATACCCATATTCAATCTTCATCCACATAAAATGTAGGTTAGCAAAATAGAAGAGATCAAAGTAACAACCCAAATAATTTTCTCATTTCTTCTTTTCTTTTAAATCATTATGATACTTCTGAGAAGATCACCCACAACAATCTTCGCACGAGGATTCATCGCTGGCTCGTACCATTGAAAAAATTGCAAGATTTTCGCCACATATTGTCGTAATTATTACAGTCGAAAAATTGTCTTCTAGGGTTGTTGTCCGACCATGTTGTCTTCAACATCGTTGGAATTTCACACTTGCAAATTGGAACAGAATTTGAGGCAGACATTTCTTCTATCTCCTTGCTCAGCCTATTTTCCTTCATTTCCCTCTTTCCTCTCTTTTCCCTTTTCAGTGTGAATGTTTATGGTTAGGGATATCAAGTTTGTGTTTAAATAAATGAAAAAAATAACGCAATCTAATGTTATAAGATGTTCCACATAGGGATGAGCATGGGTCGGGTTTTTGGTCCACCCGACCCGACTCGAGAACAAGAGAACCTCCACTCGAGACCTGATCCGACCCGACCAGACCAAAATAAGAGTTTACCCGACCCGACCCCGACCCGATATATAACTTAGAAACCCAACGCGACCCGATCTGACCCGAAATAATAATAAAATATTATTTTTATTCAATAAAAACAGTGACTGAATTGAAAAAAAATTATATATAGAGTGGTATTATTTTAATTATTCCTAAATATATAAGGTAAAATTATATATATTTTCGGGTTGGGTATTTTTCACCCTAAACCCGAACCCAACACGACTCTGAATTTTTTTTAAAGAAAACCCAACCCGATCGGGTCGAAACTCGTCAGGTTCGGGTCCCATGCTCATCCCAATTCCACATCATCGAGGTGTTTATTATGAAACTATTCCATGTCATCGAGCTGAAAATTTTAAACTATTCCACGTCATAACGACGTTATACGTGTAATGGTGGAGTGAGGAAAATAATGCAATCTGCAAAGTTCAATAAGTAAAATAGAAAAATTGAAAGTTAGATGAGCAAAATAAGAGATAGAGTAAAGTTGAGTGCGAAACCGTGTAATTTACCCAAAAAAAAACAATTCTAAACAATAATTGTATGTGAATTATTGATCATCATAGTTTGACCATATTTTTGTAATTAAAGTTTTTGTCAATCTCATTTTCTGAATCACTTCTCATGTTGGCATTATTAATGGTATTTTGTCTTTGTGTTCACAATTAGGATGACATGAAATTAACATCTTTTTGAAGATACATCTTTTCTTTCTAAAGAAGAAACAAACACAATTATCACTCTAGAATCAAATGCTTTTATCTTTTGTCTAATGTCTAAATTACTAAGGTTGATACTTTGATTTGAATCCAATAGGTTTTTACTATGATAATATTTTATATGAAAAAATCGGCTCGGGTCGAGTTTTGTAAAGAGTGATCAAGTTGAGTTTGGGTTTAGAATAAAAATACATCTGATCCGACCCAATTCAAGATAATAATATAAATTTTTTCCTATATATTTATGGATAATTACTATAATATCAAACCTCTCAATATTTTAAATTAGTTTCATACTATACGAATAGAAACAAGAATTTTAAATATACATTTGTGTAGACTTAAGTCTAGATTTTATCTTAAAATTCAGGTTGAGTTTTGAGTTGGATATGACCTTCCTAAGCTCGAATAGAATTGAATTCAGATGAGGAGAATATGTATATACTTCTCAATTTAGATTAAATTAACAGTAAATTTGATAAAACCCAACTCGTTACCATCCCTAATCTAAACTCTGATGACTTCATATATATATATATATATATATATATACACCCGTAACACACAATTTAACACAGCTTGGCTTGCTGAGTCTCATCAACATAGGCCACAATTAATAATTGAATGCCTATTTCAATTTAGCTCCAATGAATATCGGAACACATGTTCATATTTTCCTTATAAATAAATGGATAAACATATTAAACTTGATTATTATGTTAATGAACTTAGTAGAACAAGCCAACAACGATTTGATACAAGGATGGATCGAGTGGCGGGTGGGATAGTTGTCCTGAAATTTAATAAGTTCAAGTTTATTCCTAATATCAAATTTTGTGTCCGTCCCAGATTGATCGATAACCACTTGTGCATGAAATAAAGGTAACGGTCAAAGTCAAAGAGACAATGTTTCCAGAAGGAATGTTCCTGTTCCCAACACCACCCTCCCATGAATATGTTGCACTGCACAGTCTGCACCAAAACATTTTAGAAAAACGAATCTTTCTTTTAAAGGTTCTGTAAAACTCATGCTTTTGCTTAATCATATCAAACACAACAGCACAAGCTTGATGTTTTTTTTTACTGATTTGTAGAAAGACAAACTCATTATGTTCTGGTTTTTTACCAGCATGGGTTCAGTAATTCCTCTGGGTAAGTTGTTTGGATCAGAAAACAAGAGGGAATGTGGGTGATTGTAGTGTGGGGAGATATCCCTCTTACACCTTCGATTTTTTTTCTTTTATTAATTTGGGATAAATATCAGGAAATATTTATTCGAAGATAACTCTCAACTATTTAACATTAAACGCTCACACCTCTGATATTTCTGACGCTCGAACTCGAGATTTAAATGAATAATAACAATCCATTTACTATCGAAATCGTTTGGTTCGTGGGACACCTTCAAGTTTGATGTATTATCTAGTTATACATGTAATGGCAATTGACACACTTTGTTATTCTTAGGGTAAATTATTCTTTTCCTTCACCCAATTTTGATTGTATTCTTCTTTTGGTCATTCAAAATTAAATATTTTCAATTTCAACTATTATTGAATTGCTCTTGTTTGACTCGCTCGAGCGTTAAATAAAATCAACAGGGTGACATGGACTATTTTATTTTCATTTATAATATTCCCAATAAAAAGAATATTTTAGGGTTTCATCTTCATTTCATGTTGTCAATGAAACTGTCATTCTGTAACATTTTTTCTGTCCACTTTAGATATCGACGAATTTGTATCATCATCCCTCACTATTTTATCATTTATATTTTCTCGAAGTCTATTTAAAATTTGTGAAACTCAACCTAAAATTCAGAGGAAAACCACACCAATCTAAAATCTCCATCGTCCAATTAACGTGAAGTCTTGATATATTGTTTGCCTTCTCTTTTTCTGTCTTTGCACCGTTGAGATTTAGAAGAGAATACTTCGACACTAGAAATTTAAAGGGAATTCAAAAAATATGTTTAAACTTGGGGAATGAAGATTTCAAGGGTACTTTCACATAACAGAAAGAACATTTTGGGGGCTTTTAGGGTATTTTTCACATAATAGAAAGAACATTTTGGGGCTTTTCATAAAAGTTTTAAATATGTGTTGTCATAACGCCATTAAATAATAACGCTAAAATGACCAAAATATAAACAGTTTAAAACTTTATTAATAGATAAAGTTGAGTGACAAAAATGAGAACACAAACAAATTTAATGATGAAAACCGTAATTTACTCTTAGTAGACACTTATATATATTTTTCATATAAGTGGGCGGGGAAATGTTACAAGTATTCGGTGTGTACCTTGAAATTTAATTTTTTTTTTGGTTAATTACATATTTTACTGATGGTGTCTATCTTAAAATTTTTCGTGTCGATCCTGAAATATGAGTTTTATTCGATTAGTTACTTATTTTACGGACGGTGCCTATTCTAAAATTTTACTTGTGATAAATTTTATGCCGTCAACAATGTGTATCCACCCTAAAAAATACTTCTAGATCTATCATTGCATATGAAGATTGGTCATGTGATAAAATCATAAATTAAAAGGTTCATTATGCTTCATGTTGTTGTTTCACAGCTAACGGACCACGCCCCTTTGGCTGCAATCATGCGGTCTTCTTTGTTATTATATTTCCCTTCACTCCTTCCTCCACGTTCCACCCTCAAAATATCTCCGAATTTAACACCAAACATATTTTAAACACAATGATTAAATTTTAAGGATTAATATAGAATTTAAGTATACTTTTGGGACGTCTACGTAATTAACCATTTTCTTCATATCAATTGCCCTTTTCGAGATCTATTCAAACCTGTGGCCCCATGATATATGATTTAAAGAAATTATGGTATTAAGCACTTAGAATTGTCCGTCTAGCTTAGTTGGTAGAGCTCAAAGCTCTTAATCTTGTGGTCGTGGGAATCGAGTCTCATTGAGAACAATTCATAACGGAGGTCTTCCACGGAAGCTGCTCTCAACCTGACGTTGAGGGCAGCCTACTACCCTACTTTCCCCTTACCCCATTACATATGGGAATAGGGTCAGCTTATGGTATTAAGCATTTACTCGTGAAATTTTATGAGATATAAATATAAATTTGTCATATTATTTGATGTAGGGTCAATGAATTTTAGATTTATATTTTATTATTACACTTCAAATTGATTCAATTTTAGTACTAATTTTTAGTTTCGAATTCAAGTATTTTGTCATTAAACCGTTAGCAGTGGAACAGGGACGGAGCCACCACCCCCACCCAAATTTTTTTACCATTAAAAATTATAGGGATAATTATCTATTTAGACTTTTAAATTTTGATTTCTTTTGATTTTGTCCCCTTGAACTAAAATATTGGCTCCATCCCTGCAATCGAATGACATGATAATTTGATGCTGATGGGGGTGCTAACGTGTGTCGATGTGTATGCTAGAAAATATTTTTTTTATTTTATTTCATCATATTTTTCATTAAAGTTAGAGTTTTTTTATCCCATTTTTAGTCACCATAGGAAATTATTATTTTCCATTGTCTTTTACTATCATACACCTTTAAGCTCGTCTCATTATCTCATGTCACTTTATCGGTTTAGAATTTCTCAAAGTCTATTTAAAATTCGTGAAATTAAACACACAAAAATCTATTAGGTTTGGATTTGGTGTTTTCTTAGATTTAAGGAGTTTGAAGTGTTTATTTGAAAATCCAAGCGATGATAAGCATTCTTTCAAGAAACTAACAAGTACCTCGAAACTAGTTTCGTTAGACGACCTTTGAAGGGGATCAAAGGATTAGTTTAGAACGTCGAACCTTTAAATAAATTTTCGTCAATTTTGAGTTACTTTTACGATAAACCAATGAGTAAACTAAGAATAGTTTGGTTTCATTCTTGCTGCGAATTGCGACCGGTGATAGTCAACGATTGGCAAACAATGATGGCCGAAATAGTTGACAATTTTATACAGGGACCAAATTGATATACAAACTAGAGATATTGCCTAAAACTAAAACATTTCAAAATTTAGTAACAAAATCAATACATAAACTAAAATTTATGGGGGAAGAAACAGTCATAATATTATGTTGTTAACAACTCTTTGTTCTAATTGAATTCAAGATTAGAATTTAATGTTAAGATTTAAACATTTTAAAATTTAATGACAAAATCAATACACAATTTAATGATAACTCAATGTTCATAGTTTACGCATTCAATACTTAAACTATCAGTTTTGGTCCATTTTAGTGCTTAATCAATTTTTTAAAATCATACCTAACGATTAGTTTTTATTTTATTTTATTACCCGACGTTAAAAAGTTAACGCGTTTAATATCCAAACTATCAATTTTGATCCGTTTTAATATTCAAACTTTCATTTTTTTTTCAAAACTTAATGTTTAAATACTAAAATGGATCAAAATTACAAGCGCTTAATTTACCCTAATTTAATTAAGGTTTAGATTAGGCTGAGAGACAAATGTAATAATAAGCTTCGTTGCTCTGGAAGCGAGGAGACCCGCTCGTGCAGACAAGCCACTCACGCTCTCTCTGAATCAATTAATTTGATGTTTAGGGTTCATAAACTGAACTTGATCAACTAAATTACAAATTTTTTTAATCACTTCAAGCCCCCCTGAGACCAAGAAATGTCGTCAAAGAAGAAGAAAAACCTCAATTTAACCTCTAAAAAAGTGAATTCTTCACATTTCCCAAAACCCCATAAGACCCCACAAATGCTTCATTTGTTGTATATATATACCCTCCATAACCGTGCTTCATTTTCACCATTGAAACACCACTACACAGTTTATAGTTTCTACCATGGGAAGTGAAAAGGTAGGGGAGACCGTGATTGTTGGGAGTTACGTTGAGATGAAACCAGAAGGGAAGTCTAATGGCATGAAGAGCAAATTCTCTAAGCTCTTCTGGCATGGCGGTTCGGTGTATGACGCCTGGTTCAGCTGTGCTTCTAATCAGGTGTTCTTTTCACATCTACTCCTTTCTTTTCTTGTTTCAGTTCTGATATAGATTCTACTAGAAAAATGCGATAAATCAGAAACTTTGAGCGATATTTTCTATAGGTAAAGGTGGATATTCGAACGATGAATTTAACGGATTCAGTAATTTCTTGTTGCAGGTGGCTCAAGTGTTGCTTACATTGCCCTACTCGTTTTCTCAGCTCGGAATGCTTTCCGGGATTCTCCTTCAGCTCTTCTATGGATTGTTGGCAGCTGGACGGCTTATATCATCAGCATACTCTATGTGGAATATAGAACAAGGAAGAGAGAGAGAAAGTTGATTTCAGAAACCATGTCATTCAGGTATATTCAGAAAAACAAAAATCAAATCTTGGTTGGTTTGATCTTAAGTTTCAACCTTTCTTGTCAGTGGTTTGAGGTGCTGGATGGTCTCCTTGGGAAGCACTGGAGAAACGTGGGTTTAGCATTTAACTGCACTTTCCTCCTCTTTGGATCCGTCATTCAACTCATAGCTTGTGCAAGGTATGAACTCGGCTCTGTGTAGATTTTTGGAATAGTATTGAAGCATGCAAAGCCGACAATGAAATTCCCCTTGTTTTGTTGCAGCAATATTTATTACATAATGACAATCTGGACAAGAGGACATGGACTTACATCTTTGGGGCATGTTGTGCCACCACTGTCTTTATTCCTTCATTTCACAATTACAGAGTCTGGTCTTTCTTGGCCTCCTGATGACCACTTACACTGCTTGGTATCTCACCGTTGCCTCACTCCTCCATGGCCAGGTAACAACAAAAAGAGACTCATTTTCTCCGGTCAAATCCACGCCAAGTTCCTTAATTTATGGGGTTAAAATGTATTATAGATTGAAGGGGTTCGACATTCTGGTCCGACCAAGCTGGTTCTGTATTTCACTGGGGCCACAAAATTCTCTATACATTTGGGGGACATGCTGTCACTGTGTAAGACAACATTTATGTGTCGTTTACGTTATCTACAAATCTGCAATTCAATATTATATTGTGTTGATGCATATGAACACATTTCTGAAAAGGACCAGAGCTTGGCCCTTTCTAAACATGATCTGATCATTGGTGACCAATCAATGGGGTTGAAGGATGTTTTTTAAGGATGAAAACCCAGAATTAATCAGCTTAGGACAGAGCTTTTTACAGGCTTTAATCTAGGCTTTAATTGGTATTCAATGATGAATTATGCAGAGAGATTATGCATGCGATGTGGAAGCCACAGAAGTTTAAAGCTATATACATGATGGCCACAGTTTATGTGACGACATTGACACTTCCTTCGGCGGCGGCCGTTTATTGGGCTTTCGGAGACATGCTTCTCGATCACTCAAACGCTTTCTCGCTTCTCCCGAGATCTCCCTTCAGAGACATGGCTGTCATTTTAATGCTCATCCACCAGGCATGCTATGAATCCCTTCTATGATGTCTCATCGCCCTGATCGGTCTGTCGGACCGTGTCGTGGTCGGGCGGGTTGAATCGGTTCACTGCTTTATATGTTGATGTGTTCGTTTTTGTGATGTGTTGCAGTTTATAACGTTTGGATTTGCATGCACTCCACTGTACTTTGTATGGGAGAAAGCAATTGGGATGCATGAGTGCAAGAGCTTATGCAAGAGAGCTGCGGCGAGGTTGCCGGTGGTGATTCCGATTTGGTTTTTGGCTATCATTTTCCCGTTCTTCGGACCGATCAACTCCACTGTCGGATCCCTCCTCGTTAGCTTCACTGTCTACATCATCCCTGCACTTGCCCACATTTTCACCTTTAGATCAGCCGCTGCCCGCGAGGTACTAAAACATCCCATGTCGATCACGTTTGAGTCTTGTTGAATGAAAAAAAAAACAGTACTAATGTGTACCCTTGTGATTTCGAGTTAATGGTACCTGGTTCCCTATGTACTCTAACATTGATGTCTGATGAACGGCTGTGATGCAGAATGCGGTGGACCAACCGCCCAAGTACTTCGGAAGATGGGTGGGGACTTTCACGATAAACGCTTTCATCGTGGTGTGGGTCCTGATCGTCGGATTCGGATTCGGTGGATGGGCGAGCATGATCAATTTCATAGACCAGATCGACACGTTCGGGTTCTTCACAAAGTGTTACCAATGTCCAGCACCAGCACCAGCATGGCAGCGTCTTCACCACCACCGTCTCGCGGCCTCAATGCCACACCGCCTGCTCCTCTACACCACCACCCATTCAACCACACTCGTCACCCCTGATTTACGCCACGGCCGGATCGAATACATCGTTTGTCACGGTTGCACCTTTGTTTAATCTCTGTTACTTTAGGAGTGCCACAGGAGACTAAATTAGTTGGCTAGTAAAATTAAATTGTTGTAAACACACAATGCCATCCAATTTGAGTATTTCCCAAATTTAGCTTAAAGAGTTTGTAATGCATTTCCCAAGATAGCAAAAAAATTAATTTAAGGACCAATTTTAAATAAAAGTTGTAGTGTAAGGATCTCTTAGTAATTAAATCGATTAAAAAATTAGGGTAAATTATGTATTTGGTAACTCGCTGTTCTGTTTCGATTAATCAACTAACATTTATTTATTTATTTATTTTTAAACAAATATTAGTATGTACTTCCCTCATATTATTAAAAAAATATTTATTTTTTAAATCATACTTAACGTTTAAATTTGTAGAATTAGGCCTATTTTTTAGAATCGGTATCTTTGAATTTTGCATCAATTGGACACATTTCAAGCCCTCCTCCAAAGTTTAAAAATCAGTCCAATCGAATTAAAAAAATTGAATTAATCGAATATTTGTATTCTTATTATTTAAAATTTATTTTTTCTTTAAAATTGAATTAAGTTTAAAAATTTGAGTCAAGATAAAATTAAATATATTTATAAGAATTAAATTATAAAAATTAAACTAAAATTTTATTGGTAATCTAAATATATTTTATATTTTATTCACACTATCTCAAATTAAGATTTTATTTATTTATGATCTTTGTCGAGTTTATTAAATGATTTAAAGAATTTCCTAAAATGTACGAAATACCAAGTTTCCGATTGAAAAATTCTACAACGTTTGACGAGTAATATGAACATTTAGTTTATAAAAATTTAAATTTTTAAAATAATCAACGTATAATTATAAATTAGTTAAAAGTTTAAAGATAAATTATTTAAAATAAATATTAATTATATTTTTATAATATTTTTAAATAATAAAAATATTTTTATAAATATTTAATAACATAAATATTTTTAAATATATTTAAAATTAAAAAAAATTCTCTGAATATTTTTAAAAAAAGAATTCTCTTTCAGTTGATAAAATTTATTAGATGTTCAATTGATCATTTACATTTAGAAAGATTATTTAAAATAATACTGATGATGTCTCTTTCAATTTTGGATAAAATTTATACTTAGTACTTAAAGTATCAGATTTGATCTATTTTGATACCTAAACTTTTAATCTATAACTTTTTGTTTGGAGATGTGAGAATAGATTGTAAAATTCCATGGACGAAGAGAGTAGTTTGCAAGAAGAAGATATCATCAAATTCATCATAAACATAACCCTTCAACCCTGGCGTGTGTGAGGCCGACGCAGGCATCGACGAAATCTGCGTCGATGAAATCCGTGGAGAAAACCTGCAACCGATCGGCGCAACCCTTCGCAAAGCACTGAGTAATGAACATCCTAGCATATCCATGTATCCGTGTGGTCACCGGTCTGACGCATACCACGGGGTTATCCGGCTGCGGCGTCACCGTGTTCTCCACCCTGTAAAAGAATTTCCTCGATGTCACCGGCTGTTGCTCGCTCAAGTGCTTCAGGTTGCTGTCGAACTTGGTCGACGGCAAGTCCGTGTCGATCCAGTTGTCTTTGAGATGAGTGGCGTTCCAGAACGCCGACCCCGGGTCCGGACGAGGGGCCTTTCGTGGTTTCCACACACAGATGATCCTCTTCGGCAATAATTCGGCTATCGTTTTCTCGAACACGTGATCGTCCTGGTGAATCAAGAACTCGCCGAGGTTTTCCTGTAAGTACCGTTCGAAATCCGGCGGATCCTGGTGGCCGAACTCGGTCCTGATCTCGAGGATAATGATCTCAGACTCGGTCTCGGACAAGAACTTCTTGATGTCGTTGATGACGACATCGACGTTGTACGTTGTCAGGATCCCATGGCAGACCAGACGGTTCTCGTTGACACGAATGTCCAGCACCCTGTTCCCCATAACAAGCTGTTCGTAGATGGATAAGGATTGACATTGAGCGAATGGCCGTGTGATGAACGGGATCCCGATCTTGTTGGTGGCGGAATCGTGAGTTCCCGGCCATACAATCTTGTTTACGTGAACTTTTTCAGGTCCAAGACCGGCCATCCATTTCTTCCGATTGGCCGGACAATACTCGCTTCCGGGGAACGTCTCGCCGGAACTAGCGTGAAGCTCGCAAAGGGTCTTCTTCTCCGTCTTGATTGCCTTTCTCCTTTGCACCTGTTTAGACAACATAGACCCCATTTTATTTTATCAAACAAACAAAGTAGAATAAGAAGGAAGAAGAAGAAGAAGAAGGAAGCTTCTTCTTCTTCTGTTTCGACCTGTGAATTAAAAAGGGTTCCTTTATGGGGTCGAATATATAGCATTATAACGTCTCAGTAATGCTTTATGCTCTACGTGACAGAATCAAACTTGGCCTAGTGGGATTTGCTTTGATTTTGATTGAATTACCGGATTTGGTTTTCTTATTTTACTTTAATCGATTACATCCCTACGATTCTTACAAGTGTCTGGTTCTCCAACATTGTATACAATTTTGGTTGTGTTTTGGACTTTTATGATAAATCCATGAGTTAAATTCGGGTTCTGTTGGACAAAAAAAGTACACTTGGCAACACAAAATTCCGATTCCTTCTGTCCAATAATTATTTGGAAAGGGCGGTTTTAAGAAAATGAATGTAATTGAGGGACTGAAACCACAATTAAACCTTGTTAATGGTTTGATATTTACACAAAATGCTTGCTAAGCTTAAGCTTTAGCAATTCAGTATCTTGTTGAGTTCTCAAATATATAAGGTTTTCAAGTTATGGCATCTAATTTAGAATTTAGTTATATTACAAAGTTTTAATTTGAGCTATTTATTTTTTAAAATTTAACACATTATTCGTTCCGAAAGATTTGACTTGAAATAATAAAATATAATTTGTCAAATTCGGGTAACTCAAAATTTATTCACTCGATTCGACCAAACGATCATCCCTAATCCTACAATGATAAGAAACCAATTCAGCTTGTTTGATACAATGTCAGGGAATGTGAGCAAGAAATGACCCAAAAAAAAACAGATACATACAAAGATCTAAAAGGCAGAATGGAAGAGCTTGATCCAGTTAGTCTCGGCATTTCATAAAGATTTAACTTTGCCTGAACATACTTGGTTGATCAGAGCTCATCCTGAAATAGAATTGGGTAAACTATGGACACATCAAACGAAATCAGTTGTGTGCGTGCTATAATGGAGCATGAAGAAAGATGATTACACATCAAAAATCACCAATTTTTATTCAATGAACACTTGGATGAAAAAATTGCCTACAAGGAAGCATGAAAAATCCATCATTTTGAACGAAAACTCAGATTATAAATGAAATTTGGAAGATTCAACTCCACGGAATCGACTTGCCTTGAGAAGAAAAAATGGTACAACACTAGATGCAGGCCTCCAACAGAATAACTCAGCAAAGATGGAACTAGCTAACTTCTACTTTCAAACTCGTCCAACGAGACAGCTTCATCCATCTGACCGGCTAACTGATCCAGGGTCGAGTATATTGCTCCTTTCAAAGGGTGCAAGCTATCTGATACGGTGAAAGAATGTACTTTACTTTCATGTTCTATCCAGCTAAGAGCTACCTCTTTCTGGACTTGTCTCTTATTCATAAGGTGTCTCACTTTCTCGACCGATTCCCACTTCCTTAGCGCACTGTATATACTTGAAAGCAATACATATGCTGCAGAAGACTGAGGCTGTAACTCAATAAGTTGTTCGGCTGCTTTTCGCCCCAGTTCTATATTCCCATGGATTCTAGAAACACCAAGTAATGCGTTCCAAACATGGCAATCAGGCTTACAAGGCATCTTCTCTAGATGGTTCATCAATAAGTCAAAACGACCGGCTCGACCCAAGAGATCAATCAAGCATGCATAATGCTGTTGATCTGGAATTATGCCATGGTCAGAAAACATGGATTCAAAAAACCTAAGTCCTTCCTCAACAAGACCAGAGTGGCTACATGCATTGACAATGACAACAAAAGTGGTCCTATCTGGCTTCATCCCTTGTTTTATCATGTCACCAAACATTCTAATTGCCTCTTCACCTTGTCCGTGCTGTGCCAACGCGGAAATCATTGTGTTCCACAATACGGGATCCTGCTTGTCACTTGTAAGATAAAAAATATGTTTGCCAACTTTAAGATTGCCGCATTTTGAATACATGTCGATGAGGGAACTGATGACTATCATGTTTGGCCTGAAACTAGTTCGTATCAAACAGGCGTGTATTTGTTTACCATGTGTAAGCGAAGCTACACTAGCACAAGCGCAAAGGCAACTACTAAAGGTAAACTGATCAGGTCTAACTCGAGATACCATCATCCTTGTAAACAATTCAAGTGCCTCATTCCCCATATCATTTCGAACATAACCCGAGATCAAAGCTGTCCAAGAAACCGGGTTTTTCTCAGGCATTCGATCAAACAAATCATTAGCTGATTCCATATCTCCCCATTGAGCATACCCCGACACCAAACTAGTCCAAGCAAGAACATCTCTCACTTTCATCTCATCGAACACCTTCTTAGCCTCCCCTAACATCCCACATTTCACATAACCATCAACGAGAGAGCTCGAAATCACCAAATTTGACAAAAAACCAGCAACAAAAACCTGGCCATGAACCTGCCTGGTAAGTTGCAATTCCCTCGACTTAACACAAACAGTCAAAACACCAGCAAAACTGAATTCATTGTATCCGATACACAAATTCCTCAACTCCTTATAAAATCTCAGCGCCTCCTCAAATGCCCGCCTTTTGCATAAGCAATAACCATCGTGTTCCACGAAACGACGTCTCTCGTGCATTTGATCGAACAACTGCCTAGCAGGCTTTATCATGCCCAATTTAGCATACCCGGATAGCATATTGTTAAAAGAATATAAATTTCTAGTACCCATTTTATCGAACACTTTGCGAGCACCAATATAATCGCCGCAACTAGAATACATATAGATAAAATGATTGGATAAAAAGTGCCGGGCTTTCTGAGTCCGGTTAGTTTCAAATGAAGGTGTAGGAATTTGCCTTCTCTGAGACTTGGTTTCCGCGCATTTTCGCAAGAGAGAAGCAAGAGTTTTCAAAGGTAAGCGAACGCCCTTTCTTGTTAAGAGCTCGAGATAAAAGATTGCTTGAGACAGGTGGGCTCTTGAAGTGATATTGAGAAAGGGTTTCACAAGACAAGGGTTCTTTTTGAAGAAGCGGCCACTGCGATTAGAACGAAGTGGGGGAGAAAGTGAGGGCATTTGAAAAGGGGGAAAATGGGTCTTTCGTTCTTCATGTCAGCTTTAGCTCCGACGACCCATTGCATTGCCGGCTGCGGTGAGTGGCTTTGGTTGCTAGTTTGATGGGCCATATTTGAGGGGTCTGGGTCCATTTCGAGATCCTGTTTCTTAGCAAGAAAAGATATTGTCTAACCAAACCCAAATTTATATAAGGGTTGCTGGTTTGATGGGCCATATTTCGAGACCCTGTTTCTTAGCGAGAAAAGATATTGTCGGGTTTTTTTCTCAATAGAGCAAACGGTTTTATTAATTAATCCAATAGTGTAATAGAAGTTTATTTTGAGATCTACGGTATTATTATAGTATTAAAAACTCGTTACATCGAGGTGATGAATTTTCTTAAATAATATTTTTTTATTCAAACTCGTAATGTTAACGTGACGAGTTTCAATAAATATATTTTTTAATTAAATTTTATCACCTCGAAGAAATTTAAAAAAATATTTTTATTAAAATTTATCACATCGATGTTACAAGTTTTAAATCACTATAATAAATATCGTAGATCTCAAAATAAATTTTTATATATCCTGTTAAACTAATTAATAAAATTGTTTGTCCTATTGGAAAAAAACCCCGATATTGTCTAACCAAACCCAAATTCATCTAACGGTTAACTGAAGTTCATTTTAAATTTTTGGAAGGTTTAAATATGATTTTATTATGGTTTAAACTTATGATTATTAAATTTTTATAGTGTATTTACTGATAGGTATGTGATTAAAATTTGACGGATTTTGATTCGATTCATTTTTATAAGAACGATTTTTTTTAAAAAGGTTTGTGTTTAGATTTTTTTTGAAGATAAGATCGAACTAATTTCGAGTTTAGCAAAAATATTTGATTCAACTCATAATAGTATAATTATTTTTATATATTTAAAAAATATATAATATATCTTTTTTATTTGTAAAATTAGATCCATATTTTACCTAAAATTTAAAATTTATATATATTTATATCGAGTCAAATTAAATATAAAATTTTAATTAAAAAATAAATTTTAATTAATTAATCTGACATTAGTGATTGATGGATTTTTTTTTTATCTTTTAAATTATTGTGTTTAAATATTTCATTAAAAGTATGAGTTTATTGTGAAATGTTTGAGAATAAATTTTTACCGATACATATCCTTGAGCCAGGCGGAAAAATCTTGTTCTGCCGCCGACCGATATTTCCCGAACTGGATTCGAAGCCAATTTCTCCCCCAAAATGTTCATGGAGCTGCTACCATTGTACATCCCATCAATGAAGCAAAAGCTTATGGCCATCACCAGGCCAACTCAGCCTTTCCTGTCGAGTCGTAAACTTCCTGTGCTCGCCGAGCAGCTTCGATTTAGGGCCTGGGGTCTCGGTCAACGGAACATTCGCCATTAACAAGGCTCCGTGGCGGGTTGGAGACATTTTGTGTCGGCGGATTGAGCCACCTTGATGTCGCTTGGGTTTTGGCCGCTGATTATGTCGTGGAAATAGAATTGGAGTTTGGTTTTTGTCTATTGTAGGAATTTAAATATTTACAAAGTGGTAATGGTGTCTTTCGAGACCATTATTAAATGATTACAAATATAACGAATGATATTACGGTGATTGTGAGTATCGTAATCATTTAATAATGATCCCAAAAGACACCATTACCACTGTATAAGAGACACTATCACAATCACAAATCGCTATTTACATTCTTTGTTGTTGCCCTAGTCACCTAATTCTTTGCTATGGTCAATTGGTCATCCACAGTGCTAAAAAACTATAATATTAAACACGTAAATCTTTAATTGATTCAAATATATTTTTTAAAACACTTCGGCCAACACTTTCTAAAATAATATTAAATTAAGTTTTAATCTTTTTCTATGCATTTGTGAATTGAATTTGAATAGTGTTGATGAAACAAAATAATCTCAACTCTTAATGATTTATTTATTTTTAATTTGAACAAATAATTATTGTTGATGATGAAACAACCGTCAAATGATAGCACGAATCAACTTATCTCAGTGGTTAAAAGAACCATGATTATTCTTAAAGGTCACGAGTTCAAACCCTCAGTGGTTAAAAGAATCATTGTTATTCTTAAAGGTCACATGTTCAAACATTAATGACTACAGCAGGGTGATTGAGTGTTTATTATCAAATAAGTGAGAGTATTTATAACAAATACTACTTTGAATCACCGTAACTTAATAAAAAAACATCAAATGATCAATCAATAGTCTTTTACGAAAGAGAACATAGTCACAACGAAAAAGATGGATGTGTATAGAGATTATGGAGGCCAATGTCCCCTTTTATGTAATTATTGTTTGATATTTATAGTGTTTCGAGTTGGTGGTGTGATATTTATTTGTAGATCAATAGATTAAAATGATCTAATTATCAAATCTTAGATTTTATTCTGACAAATTGTATATACATGTTGGGGATCTAATTCGAAGACCTATGTCCATGAGATATAGACTCCTTAAAAGCTTCACTAAGCGAAGAGATTAGCCTGAAAACCTGATCGATGGAGTAATAACAATTCTCGAAAATCATTTATGAAGACGTAACATATAGCAATTTAAGGGTCATCCAAAATTTGATCCACATTTGAAGCTGGAAGGTGTTTTTTTTGATCAATTTACAATGTGTTGCAGCTCATGAACCATTACCAGCATTTCAGTGCATTTTACAAACAAGTGGATGGAGGAGGCAATGTGAGGGCTAAAAACAACAGGGCCGGGCGGAGGAGCCTAATGTTATAACTAGGAATGGTAAATGGGTTGACGGGTGCGGATGCTCCTTTTATCTTTATATTTACCTTAATATATTTGTACATATTATCCACCCACGACCCACGAAAGATAAAATTTTTAAATCTACATACACCCATACATATGCATTCTCAAATTTATCTCTACACCTACTATCCAATTAGATACTCGCCACCCATCATGTACCTGTATGTATCCACCTAAACTCGTCAATTTGAGATAGAACAAACGACAGTTTTTAATTCTAAAAATATTTTTACCCTAATATTTGATTAAATTACAAGTCATGTCTAATAAAATATTAAAATTTATAGAATTATGTCTAAAATTATACCTAAATTTAATGCGGGTGAGTAGAATCTTAAACTCATTACCTACCTAATACTCACGACGGGTATAACTTTTTATATATGCACCCATTCACTACCTATTAAACCTATACCCACCCTCATCTCAATTAGTGAGAATACGGTCAGGGACGGACATATGATTTTATATTAGGGTGACGAACCTAAACTTAAGAGAGATAAACTGGAGGCGAACTAAAATTCTAGGGGGAAAATAGATATTTAATAAGATATACATAAATTTTTTTTTAAAATATATGATAATTTTAAAAATTTAAGAAATAATTACACCTACTCACCCTTCGATCCATCCCGACTAAAATCGATTTTCATGAAATTGTACCCGTTTATTATATGTAGTTATGAAGACGAACATGCTGTCGCCTCTTGCAATGGCGCTCGTCTAAAGAGAGGAAACCAACAAAGGGTCACCGAATCACCAGGCTCCGTTGGATTTGCTGACCGTACACGTGGAATCATAAAAAAAATAAAACAAACAAGCAAACTTTCCCTGCAAATAAAGCTGACAGATCCATTACAAAACGCTTAGGTGGCATTTAGTTCACTGAAATATTTATGAGGGAATTAGAATCTGTGAATGAATTAGAATCTGTAAGAATTGGAATCCGTAAGAATTGGAATCCAATTTCATATTCTCTTTGGTTGGCAGGAAATGAAATTGGAATCCAATTCCATATTCTGTTTGGTTCGCAGACATGTTAGATGAATTTGATTTCAGTAATGTAAAATGACAGAATTGCCCTTCTTATTTTTTTACTTTATTTTAATTTATTTTACAACTTACATATAGTAATATATTATAAAAAATTATAAAAAATATTAAATTTTCATTTTATTGATTGATTATTCATTTCAATAAATTATAAAAATCAAGCTAATAAACATTATAAGTTAAAATCATCGCAATCAAAATATGTTAATAAGTTACCAAAAGATAGAGCAATATTTTGATACATTCCAATCAGAATATGTTAATTAGTTACCAAAAAATATACCAAAAACTATTTTTATTTAATATATGAATTAGAAACTCGACCCGACACGACTCAAAATAATAAAAAAATATTTTTATTCAATAAAAACATTGACTTAATTGAAAAAAAATTATATATAGAGGGGTATTATTGTAATTATTCCTAAATATATAAGGTAAAATTATATATTTTTACGGGTCGGTCCAGTTTTTTTCACCCTAAACCCAAACCCGACCCGACCTGACCCGAATATCACACTTAAAAAAACTCGACCCGAATATCACACTTAAAAACCCGACTCGAACAAAATAAAGTTTCATCCGACCCGACCCGAATATATGAATTAGAAATCTGACCCGACCCAAAATAATAAAAAATTATTTTTATTTAATAAAAACAGTGACTTAATCCGACCCGACCCGAATTATATATATTTTCGGATCGGTCTGATTTTTTTACCATAAACCCGACCCGACCCGAATACCACACTTAAAAAAACGACCCGACTCGACTCGAATATCACACTTAAAAAAATCCGACCCGAATATATGAATTAGAAATCCAACCCGACCCGAAATAATAAAAAAATATTTTTTATTTAATAAAAACAGTGACTTAATCTGACCCGACCTGAATTATATATATTTTCGGGTCGGTCCAATTTTTTTCACCCTAAACCCGAACCCAACCAAACTCAAATATCACACTTAAAAAAACCCGTTTCGACCCGACCAAAATAAAGTTTCACCGACCCGACCCGACCTGAATATATGAATTAGAAACTCGACACAACCCGAAATAATATAAAAAAAATATTTTTATTCAATATATGAATAAGTTACTAAATGATTGATGAGGATAATATGGTCAAATTTCAATTCCCTCCAACAAGGGAATTGAATTCCATCAGAGATTCCAATTCCATTAAAAAATTTGAACCAAATATGAGAAAGTGATGATATTAGATTCTAATTCCAACTAATTCCAAATGATTACATCTAACTAAACACCACCTTAGTCTTGAGTCTTCTTAGCTGTCCACTAATTCACGCAACCATCGTCCACGTCACTGCGGCATTCTTTCTGGACCCCAGTCGCCTTTTCTGCTCCGTACATCTAATCACGCCCGCCATATCCACACCATTCAATACTTAATATCATATCATTTTCGATTTAAAAATTAAAAGTATAAATAATTTCTAAATATAATGATAAAAATTATTATTCTCGCATAACTATTGAGATAATAGTAAGTACGTAAATATTAATAATATAATTTTTTATATTTAAATGATATTATAAAATTTTAAGAAAGACATAACATAAAATTAAAAAAAATAAAGATATTAATATCGTATCAAATGTAACATCAAAATTAATGTAGGGTGACTACCATAATAATATTATTATTTTTTAAATTAAATTTGAATATCCTAGAATTTCAATATCAACTTGCAATCATTGTTATACCTTAAATAAATATTAAATACAAACAACCTAAATTATTATTAAATTCAATAAATGGGAATTAAGTTGCACTTGTTCCAATTTGATTTAATCACGCTATTAAAAGAAAACATGGTGAAGTGATTGTTTGGGCAATCGAATTACTTGTAACTGGAAATAAAATATCATTTTCAACCTCACCTACTATTAGGGATGGCAATGGGTCGGGTTAGGTCGAGTTTTTGGGCCACCCGATCCGATCAGAGAAGAAAGAGTCTTTCACCTGTGACCCGACCCGACCTGATAAAAGTAAGGTTTCACCCGATCCGATCCGACCCGAATATATGACTTAAAAATCTGACCCGACCTGAAATAATAAAAAAATATATTTTTATTCAATAAAAACAGTGACTTAATTGAAAAAAAATTATATATAAAGGGGTATTATTATAATTATTCCTAAATATATATGATAAAATTATATATATTTTTCGGGTCGGGTCAAATTTTTTTCACCATAAATCCGACCCGACCCGAACAGTGTATTTAAAAAAAACCGATCCAACCCAGTCAAAACCTGATTTTTTTATTTATAAAAAACCGATCCGATCGAGTCGAAACCTTCAGGTTTGGGTTGAGTTGCCATCCCTACCTACCATAACCGGATGCATGCATAATTCATACATGTGCTTGTTTTCAGGCCCTTCGGCTTCTTTTTCCACTTACCCAGCTGCCGGTCACCCTAAGCCAATTCCGTAAACAAGGTTTACCGGTTAAGCCGGTTGAGCTACTAGCCTCATCAAGTGGGATATTTCCCTATTTTTTAAAATTAAAATATACAATACTTTATACTCTCTAGTAGTATATATTTCCATTTGTCACTCTCCAAGCCGAGCTTGTTTTTCTTTTTTTTTGCCCTATAGTTTGCTGAATTCTTGAAACCGTAGGAAGCTTGTGTTCTGAGCAGCTTCCGTTAAAAGGTTAGTTTTCGTTTTTTTTTTTTTTAATATAATTTTGCGATGAAATATTGACATATCTGAGTCATGCAGAACTTTTTTATGATCTTAAAAGCTTATTATTCCGGCCTTTCGTTAATCCTAATGTGTAGTGAGATATGGATTTTTTATAGATTTTTTGTTAGTTGTTGCGCAGAATGATGTGTTTGATATATACTCTAATTTTCTGTTTCTACGAGAAATTTTCTGACGTTGTTAGTTTTTATCTCTTAATCTAATTGTTAGGTAATGAGCTGCAATTTTGACATGCAATCAAGTGTTTAAGATTTGAATCCTGTTTTACTTCGAATTGTAGGCTGTTTAGAAGATTTTAATCAGTCTTCGCCTATTCGGTTACTTCAATTTGGGTTTAGAATTTAAAATATATTCTCCGCTTGCATTAATCTTGAATGTGTATAAGTAATAAGATTTGAATTTTGAGATTTTCTGTCTGTTTGTTGTTGCAGAAATGATATATGTGATATATGAGCGGATATTCTGTTAACATCAAGGAAATTTCTGTCATTGTTAGTGATCTCTTAATCATTGTTGGTTAATGAGCTGCTTCCGTTAATTTTGAGCTGCAATTTAACATCAATTTAGTGTTTGATGACCTGAATCATGTTTTACTTTGAATTATAGGTCATTGAAGATTTGAATCGGAATTCAGTTAATTCAGTTTGTCTTTATCATTTAGAATATATAGTCTCAGAAATGTCGACACTGGATGTTGATGTGAATCATAATAAAATATAAAAACGGAGGATATACTGTGCCCATTGGTTGAATATGAAGCATGTGATTTTTCGAAGTTTTTAGAGAAGCCTAGACTTTTGAATATAGACAGACAGAGATCACTTGATGAAAGGTCGCTCAGTGAATTATCGATTGGGATGTCTCCGCGACATTATACTAAAGGTGTTGATATTAATTCATCCCGCTTTTTTGAGCAACTGGATTCTATTTGTTCGCCGGTGGGTAGGTCAGGTTTTAGCACACCAAGGTCACAAACTGGTTTTGACCCGCATCCAATGGTTGCCAACGCTTGGGAAGCCTTGAGAAGGTCATTGGTGTATTTTCGTGGTCAACCTGTTGGAACTATTGCAGCATTGGATAATACTGAGGAAAACCTCAACTATGATCAGGTGAGAACCCTGTTTTCTGGCAACTCCATCTCAGTTAAGAGTAATATTAAGTTGATTAGTCTGTATCCCATATGTTCTCTCCGCCAGAAGGCTTGATAAATGATAGTTACATTTACAGTGGTGATGAAATGTGAAAATCTTTAGTCCTTGAGCTGAGTTTATTGTCTATTTTTCATCTTTTGCTGTTCTATGGCTCTTTTTTTTTAGCAAAGAGCTACCAAGTAGTGCGTAATTAAAAAGTAAAAGATACTATTAGTATATTTTTCACTACCAGACTGTTTCTTTTGCTCATACTAGAGTTAAAATGCGCCTCTTGGAGGTGACCTTTATTATTGACTGCTAGGTGCTAGTTGTTGAGGTATTTTAGTTTTTCCTGTTTGTATGATTTGGAATAAACTTTTACTGTTACTGTAATATTGTTTTAATATTTGAATTTATCCAGTTCCTTTTATCCCTTTCCTTGCATTCAATGTCGCCATAATAATATATTGTGTTTTCCTTTTTAGATTTATGTGATGATTTTACCCATTTAATTTGTGTTTCTTTATTAAGCCTTCTATTTCTAGAACCTCATATGAGATTGACTTTGCGAATCTCCAATGAATCCTCTGGCTTATAACGAGTTTGTAAATTTGATTGCTTATTTTTCCGCAAAGGTCTTTGTGAGAGACTTTGTCCCCAGTGCATTGGCTTTCTTGATGAACGGGGAACCAGAAATAGTAAGGAATTTCATTTTGAAGACCCTTCGCCTTCAATCATGGGAGAAAAGATCGATAGGTTTCAGTTGGGAGAAGGAGTAATGCCAGCTAGTTTCAAAGTGCTGCATGACCCAGTTAGGAACAGTGAGACGTTAATTGCAGATTTTGGGGAGAGTGCAATAGGAAGAGTTGCTCCTGTTGATTCTGGATTTTGGTGGATTATTTTGCTTCGAGCATACACAAAGTCTACCGGAGACGCTTCATTGGCCGAGTTGCCTGAATGCCAGAAGGGCATGCGCCTAATTCTGAGCTTATGCCTGTCAGAGGGATTCGACACATTTCCAACCCTTCTCTGTGCTGATGGTTGCTGCATGATTGATCGTAGAATGGTGAGTTTTCACAGCATATATTCAGTTACACATAGAACCAGCATCAACAGGGTTTGTCTAATTCTATTACTGAGTATAATTTACTTGCTCGACATTCCTTTCTTATATCTTCTTGCAATTATATAACGAACATTAAAGAAATCTAGTCGAGATTACTGGCAATGGCCTCGGACTAGTGGTACTGGAGCCTTAAAAAAGTAGCAGCCGTAAGATACCAAAACTCCTTTGGCACAAATTTTTTCTTAGATAAATTATATTTGACTTTTGTTTTTTCTTGTTATAGTTTACTCAATTACAGTTTACTATATGGTTGAGGCCGATAACATCTTCTAGGGATTATACCGGCTTTTTCTCCAAAAAGTACATTAGATCGTGAATTTATCATGGATAAATTAGTTTCCTAACTGTTTTGAAATTTTACCTTTCAATTTTGCTTGGCTGAGCTTTAATACTTGTCATCCTTTCTACAGGGTGTATATGGCTATCCTATTGAAATCCAAGCACTTTTTTCATGGCTTTAAGGTGTGCTTGCTTCTACTCAAGCAAGATGATGAAGGAAAGGAGTTCATAGAACGTATAGTTAAACGCCTGCATGCCTTAAGCTATCACATGAGAAGTTATTTTTGGCTAGACTTGAAGCAGCTCAATGATATATCGCTATAAGACAGAAGAGTATTCCCACACCGCGGTCAACAAGTTTAATGTAATGCCCGACTCTCTTCCCGAGTGGGTTTTCGATTTCATGCCGCTTCGTGGTGGCTACTTCATCGGTAATGTAAGCCCTGCGAGAATGGATTTCCGATGGTTCTGCTTGGGTAATTGCATTGCGATTCTATCATCGTTGGCTACTCCCGAACAATCGACTGCAATTATGGATCTTATAGAATCACGCTGGGAAGAGTTGGTAGGAGAAATGCCACTAAAAGTTTGTCATCCAGCTATGGAAACTCACGAATGGCGTATTATAACGGGAGACCCCCAAAAACCCCGATGGAGTTATCACAATGGAGGATCATGGCCGGGTACGTTCTCGAGTTATCGACCTTCCTCCTATCACCTTCTGAAGGGTTTTCACGACACTACAACTTAGGCAGTCGGAGTTATTACTGAAGTTGACATTTCTAGTTATTGAGATTTTTCTTCCCTTTGAAATTCATTTTGCTTCCTGCATTGTGTCCAGTGCTACTATGGCTGCTAACGGCTGCGTGCGTGAAGACCGGACGCCCCCAAATCGCGAGGCGTGCCATCGAAATAGCCGAAGCCAGGTTGCTGAAAGACCACTGGCCAGAGTATTACGACGGAAAGCTGGGCCGATACATCGGTAAGCAATCACGAAAGCTCAAACCTGGTCCGTCGCGGTTATTTGGTGGCAAAGATGATGTTGGAGGACCCTTCTCACTTAGGTATGATAGCAATCGAGGAAGACAAACAAATGAAGCCCCTCTTGAGAAGATCAAATTCATGGACTTTATAATTTTCTAGCTTTGACCTACTGACGTGTTTAAGTAGAAGGAAAAAGGTAGAAACGAAATAATGAAGTTGAAGAACACCTCGGTATGTTTCATCATTGTAGAATGCTTTTGTTTGATTTGCACAGTTCTTCCCTTTTTATTATTATTATTATGCCGACACAATTGTTCGAATTCATATCAATAAATTTAGAATAAATTAAAGTTATATTTACGTTTTTCAATTTAGATCACCTTTAATTTTTATTTAATTAAGATATGATTACTGATTTAGAATAATTGAATTTATATTTAATTATATCATCTTTAGAAGGAAAAAAGTTTACTACATAGTCACTTATTTTTGTGTTTTGTTCACTTATTTTAAAAATATAAGATATGATCAATTTGTTTCTATTTAATTAAGATATGGTTAATTTTGTTTTTATTTAATTAAGTTGTGGTCACCCCAGAGTTAACTGTCGTTAACAACAGTTAAATATTGTGATATAATCATACATTTGGTCAATGTTAATTACATATCCTCTCAATTTAGTCATGCTTTTAATAAATTAAAATAAATTTAATCATCCAATCGAATAATGCCACATGTCATGTCACGTAGGGTTGTTGAAAAATACCCGACTCGTTAACCCCCCGACCCAGTTAAAAGATATCAAGTATTTATAATAAAAAATACCCGATTTCCCCCGCTATTTTTTCGATTTCTAGGCCAGGCATGAGTCACAAAATGTTGGTTAATTGGGTACCCGCTGACCTGGTACCCAATTTATGATATATTTTTATTTTATATTAAATTTTTATTCATAATTCTCAAATTATTTCACTATAACATTATGAAATTCTAATTTCTTAAATTTTAGCATCATATTATTCTAAATTCTTAATTTCTTAAATTATTCCACATTAACGTTTTACATTTTTTTAAAATATTTATTTTAACTTCAAACATTTGAAATTTACATTTATTTATTTATTTTAATTTTTAATAAAATTTATTTTAATTATGTAATTTGAATTTTTAAAATTTATGTGGATATATATTATAGAATTTAAATTTTAAATTTTTCTTTAAATTTTTTTAAAAATAATATAATTTAAAGAAAAAAATAAAAAATTATGAACCGGGTACCCGTGACCCGAATTATATATAAATATATATTAATTTAAAATATTTTATTTTTATTTTCATTTAAAAATATATAATTTATTTTAATTATTAAAAGTATGACTAAATTGAGAGAATATATAAATAATAGGGACCAAATGTATGATATCAAATATTTAACTGCTATTAACGACAGTTAACTTGGGGTGACCACATCTTTATTAAATAAACATAAAAGTGATCATATCTTATGTTTTTTTGAAATCAGTGACAAAAAAGAACAAAACATAAAGATAAGTGATCATCTGTGTAGTTAACCCTAATAAAAAATTCTATATTTTACATTTTTTTTATAAAATGTATTATTTTATCTGAAATACTTTCATTCACCAACGACGTTAGTATTAAAAGTAATTAATATGTTGTTAATGAAAATTATAATTCCACAATAGTCAATTGATGAAACAATCATGAGATAAAAATTCGTACGATAATCACCCATCAAAATCATGTGTGCGATGTAAGTTGGTCTGTATTAATTAAAACGGCACCTTAAAATCGGAAGGACAATAAAAAATAATCATTGATTTTACCAACAGGGACCAGTTCAAGTGATAAATAACTTGATATTATTTAAGCAACGTCTCGAGTTTGAATCATTATGTATGCATAAAATATTTGTTAATAAATTTACCCACTAAAATTAGAAATACCACTCGAGTCGATTCACAATAAAGGAAAAATCAAAGGGTCTAAAGCAATGGATAGAATAACAAATAAAGAATAAGGAAATTAATCCACTAAGCGTAGTTTTAAATTTAGATACTAATTTTATATTCCTTAAAAAGAGAGGGGAGGAAATGAAACCCAAAACCAAATAAAGGATTTTCCTTAATTAAACACAAACTATAAAATCAAATCCCAGAGCACATAGGATTTCCATTAATGTAATACCCAATTTTCCCACACTTTCTCTTTCTTTCCCGGGAAAAAAGAACAAACAAGGCGACATGAGGGCAGAGAAGCTGATCCACGCCGTTACCATGTGGTGAGGCGACAACCGCCCAAGGTGAAGGCTTTGATGGCGATGGTATCGGGGGTGGCGGCGCTCATGTTCCTCCGGTTCATCGTACACGACCACGACAATCTCTTTGTCGCCGCCGAGTCCGTCCACTCCCTCGGAATTTCCGTCCTCATCTTTAAACTCACGAAAGAGAAGACTTGTGCTGGTAATCCCCTCAAAATAACAAGAAAGCTTTGATTTTCCTCGTTTGATAATCAGATTTTGATTTTGCAGATTTCTTGTTTGATTGCTTTGTGCCGATCGGTGTTGGGATTTTGCTTCATCGCCGTTTCTAGAATTTCTGGATTGCTTTTTTTCTCTTGTTTTGTGACTTGAATTCAATTCTTGATATATAAAGTCCAGTTCTTCTATCTATCGTTTTGGGAGCGTTGCTCAAATTTGATTGATTTTGTTGGCGATTTTTATAGTTAACTTTGATGTCATATATATGTATGTTTGAATGCATGCATGTATATATATATCAAATACTATGATGCTCAAACTCTTCAGTATCATTGAAATTGAAAAATGGATCATATCTATGTCGAATACATACCGGTATCAAACAGGCCCGAGTCTGATTAACATAGATTAATTGTCCTTCCTGTGGTATCCTATCAAATTACACTGAAGGATCGCATTTTTATGCAAAGGGAAGCCCTTTATTGATTGTCTGCCATGATGATTTTATGAGTTGGTCTATTTTTATGTCTATACTTTGCTAATTCCTTTGCACTAGCCTTTTTTGTTTGCGTAATCAGTTTGATAGAGTTTCCTCTGTTTTTTTTGCAAACTATAGTACTTCTTGGCTAATATATGAGATGTGCAATATGTATTTTAATCTTTGTCATGTGATTAATTTACTTGATGATACATTCTTGATTATTTTCTTATATTTTAACTGAAGTGTAGAGATTCTTTATCCGGAAAATACCGGACTTGTTTTGGAAATGATTTTGAATGTTGTCAGGACTATCACTGAAATCCCAAGAACTAACAGCTATATTTTTAGCTGTTAGGCTGTACTGTAGCTTTGTCATGGAATATGATATACACACCGTGCTCGATTTAGCCACATTGGCTACGACCTTGTGGGTTATTTACATGATCCGTTTCAAACTGAAGTCCAGCTACATGGAAGACAAGGACAACTTTGCCATTTACTATGTTGTATGTCTCGATCGGTCATATTAACTTCTTTCTTTTCTTTATTTACTTTTTCATGTGCTCTTTGAATTATTGCTACACATCTATCTATCTTATGCTGTTTGTTTCATATAACCAATTGACCGCGCACAATTAAAGGTGTTTCCGTTTGTGTTGTTACATGTGGACTCATGTCAACTGCATGATTACCAACTTTGTTGGTAAAATGGATTATGGTTTTGAACACTTTCTAGAAGTCATATCCAGGAATTTGGATGCAGGTTATCCCTTGTGCAGTACTAGCTCTGTTTATTCATCCATCAACTTCTCATAATCTTATGAACCGGATTTTCTGGGCGTTCTGTGTATATCTGGAAGCTGTTTCAGTTTTACCTCAGTTGCAAGTGATGCAAAATACTAAGGTATGAATTACTTAAGTAATGGATACAGTTACCAGTTTTTATATACGAGTTCCTACGAAATTCATCTTGTTTGCTTGCAGATTGTTGAGCCTTTCACTGCTCATTATGTATTTGCACTGGTGTTGCAAGGTTCCTCAGCTGTGCTCACTGGGTTCTCCAGGTTAGAGATCTTTCAATGAGAAGTCGAACGTGATTGGTTTTGGTTAATTTTTATTCATGTTTAGCAATGCTGAAATTGAAACCCACTTTGATTATGCTTTTGTTCAATTTATCGACTTTGGAAATAATAGACAGCTTGAGCATACACTAAGAATGGTGCTGAAGTTCGAACTAAATGTTATTTTGCCTGTCAGCTTATTGCTTCTGCATGTCAATCAATGTCAGGTTGATAAGCTTACATAAGCTATGTTACTCGGACTCTGGTGTGAGTTTCGGATACGGTTATGCATCTGACACGAGTGAAACATAGAACATAAGTATTCTTGTGTAGGGGTGTAACCTTTGTACGATACCAGTGGTTGTGGGAGCTGATATTTTGATTTATTATAGCGGTGTTTGATCGCATTACGATACTAATTCATTCTCTGCCCACTTCCAACAGGTTTTAGACAGTCGAGGACACTTGCTGGTGGCCCTAGGTTACGGTTTGTGGCCTTCAATGGTTCTTATATCCGAAATCGTTCAAACTTTCATTTTAGCAGACTTCTGTTACTATTACATCAAGAGGTCTATTACAAACTTTGTAGTATGTGGTACAAGCTAAACATATCATTAATGTTCACTTATACCTTCGTTTGTGTTTGCAGTGTATTCGGAGGGCAGCTTGTTCTCCGTCTTCCCTCCGGAGTGGTATAAGTGAATATGCCGATTCCTGGTTGTCGATGAGCTTGCTGACAAAAGTATAACTGGGTTACAAAAGCGTGACGAGTTGTCCTTGTTTAAGTTCTTGTTTTTCGCTCTCGACACAGTTCTTTCGACTTGACATGAGGATTGTATATTTGAGGAGGCTGAAACTTTTTTTTATGTTATTTATATGTAAAAGATTTGATAGATGCATTAACATTTTGCCAAATGCATAAATTATTAGAATAAGCTGATACAGATTCAGACCACTGATGTTATACTTAAAAGCATTTTACCTCAGGGATTAAATTGTAAAAATTTAAATTTTTTTATGTGAACAAAATTGTAAAAATTTATTAATGGATTAACTATAATTGTTGTTGTCTTGATCTCAAATAACTCATTTCATCTCTATTGTTTGCATCTCCCGTGTGTAAGAATTGCAGGTTTTATTGTCGCATAAATTTCAGAATGAAACAAGTGATAACATAACAAAATCAAAGTTCAGACAGACGCTTTCCGCCGATGAAATTGATGATCCGATCGACGGCTTCATCGAGGGCAGCAGTCACTGCAGCCAAATTCTGCAAGAATTCCTCTGCAGTTGGTTTATCACCGTCTACTATATCCGTCACCGCTTTAACGGATATTACAGGTACTTTCAAAGATCAGCCACATAGGCTACAGCTGCTCCCTGCAACAAAAGAATAGGGAATTTATGGCAGTAAATTTCAAAGTTTCAAGGTACGACAAGTCTCGTTCGAGTAGCATGTGTAGTTACCTCCATGTCTTTGACCATAGCATCAATCGCCGTGATCGATGCTTCATCCTGAGGGGTCATATCCAAAGAATCGCCCGTGGATAATTTTCCAGACTGGCAAAGAGAATGGAGGTGCAAACATTTATATGCTCAACGATGCATCAAAGTTATCGAACAATGATAAACGAGTCTTAACCGAACGATAAGAAATGTAGATTGAAAGAGATGAGAATGGATTTTAGAAGTTCAATGTTAGCAGAAAACACAGAACTTCAAAACATGGTCAACAAACCAATTCTACTGCCAGACAGAGTAAAACAAGCAAAATAATTTACCTTCAACTTAAGTTTTCAAGAGATTCGGTGTTGGGAAGGTCTGCCGCGAACCAACACCGTATAAATCGAAAACCTATAGAAGAAACAAAAATTAGTTCCAATATATCACTAAAGATTACATACAAGAGCTGGAAATAAATTTCTAAGCAACGCACAGACTAGGTTCAAGGTTCACAATGATATTAACAGTTTTTTACGAACATAAATTGTGATCGACGCATCCTCGCCCTTCACGAAATGAGAAGTGATTGAAGACCAAGGGCCAATATTACTCACCGGGATTGGTATTCTTCTATCATGGAATGCAACATGATACGAGAAAAATATCACCAATCCCTGCTCGCTTTGCCTGGAAGAATCCAAGAGTAGATACACAAAATGTTTAGCATAAAGTTATAAAAGATTAGTATAAGCGGCGTGTAAACCTAATAGAAATATAGCCAAGAATCATTGCAATACGTCCTTTTTTTTTCCTTAATTCTAAAGAAGGATCAAAATACCAGTGGTTGGAATTACCTTAAGCCACCAGCAGTGCCTGCATTTATGATCAGATCAGGCTGCAATGCCTGGATGGATGCATAGGTCACGAGAGAGGCAGAAACAGTGCAGATACTATCAACCCCTGCAAAGAACCAATCAGACAATTTAACAAATCGGAACAGTGAATGGAAGAAGCTTCCTGTTGTCGACATCTCCACTACCAACATGTAACATGCCTCGCGTAACTGACTCGGGTGCTTATCAATACAGTATAGGACTTAAACAGAGCTCCTAAGTTTCTACAAGAACACTATAACTTGCAGCTAACTAAGGTCTAAAAGTGTCTAGATCACTACTAAACGAAGATTAACACGAGCAGATCGATGAAAGATCGTAGTTACCCAACGTCAAATCTTTCCCTGGCCAAACTAGATGTATCATAATGTGCTTGTATGTACCATGATAATGGACCCAAGGGACCCCTTCTGGAAACCTGCAACGTTGCCAATGGGCATAAACAAAAAGAAAACCAAATAAGCAAACACACTGAAATATTGATGATTAAAATCAACCCAATATCAAATTCATCGACTTCAAGGAATTAAACCTTTTAAGACACAAACTTCAACCAAAAATCAATGGGAATAGCAAATGGGAAAAAAGGAACGCACGGAGAGTGAGGGTTCTCAACCACTCAAACCTATTCACCACTGGCAAAGCTTCTGTTTGCATAGCTGTTTTAAACAAACACAATAAGCATGAATCTGGGAAAGTAAAGAGAGATGGAAAGTGGGTATTTTTACCGATGACGAAAAGGATGGATGAAATCGGGTGTCTTTCGACTTTAGCAACCGTGGGAACCGCCGGAGCAGCCGATCCCCGCCGTGAAGAGCCATTGTTGTTGCTTTGAAACTTTATCTATCTTGCTGTAGCCTTTGCAGCTGCCGCTGTTTTACTTTATCTATCAACCTGGGATTTTAGTCGACGATGCAACGCCATTGAATTTTTTTTCAAAAGTTGGTCGAATAGGTCCGCAAGTGTTTTCTTAAGAGTAAAATACACAAATAGTTATTAAATTATGAGTAATTTTTTTTAAGCCAACTATTAAAGTTTAAAAAATAATATATTAATCATTAATGTTATCGATTTGCTCTACAATTTACAATCGTTATCCCATTCACGGAAGACTGATGTACTGTTTGGACGGCTGAGTTTGCACAGTTTAACACCCTTAACCCTTATCCAATTCATGCTCAGGTATTTTAGTTTCATTCGTGATTAGGAGGTACCTTCATTGGTGTTTACAGATGTCGAGGAAGCAATAAAGAAGAGGGGGGGAAGAAAGGGATGGCCTTTGGTTAAGAAGTGAAGCGAAAGTACAAGAGATATCTATACAAAGTGTGATCATCATGGACAACTTGAAGGGGGTTGTCCCTCCTTATTTTGTCACCCCTGATATCTATACAAGATATCTTTGATATGCAACTACGATGTCGGCTGCAGCAGCGTCGATGACGATGCAAGGGGCTCGTGGACAACGGAATTCGAAGAAATCGAGATGGGATCGCCCTAACTGCAGCATGACGCTCCCCAGTATCTCTGCCAATAGTTTATTGAACTCATCTTCTTTAACCATCTTCCCATCGTTTGCGTTTATCATGTCAAAAGCATCAGCAACAACCTTGTCAATCTGGAAAAATTTCGACACTCTGGTTTGAGTGGAATGAAATAGGCTTATAGTTGCAGTTTGCAAGTTTGTCTAATACATATGTAGCTGCATTACCTGTTTGACTGCACCGGTTGGAGGTAAACCGGCCGATGGAGCCACTACGTCTAGCACCGGACGTAAAAATCCTTTGATACTTTACCATTGCGATCTTTCGGGACGCTTTCTAAGGCTATATTAAGCGCCTGAAATTGCAAAAAATGCATTCCTTAAGTCCAACATACAGGTATAGGGCGAGCAGACAAGAAGAGCATATATACCTTGTCTAGTTCAAACTTGTTGGATAGTAGTCTCTTAATGCCGCTTCCGTCGAAGGTGTTTTCGCTATGGGCGACGATTACCGGTTGCTCCTTGAGATTCCGAGCCACACTCTCCGCAACTGTCTTGAATTCTTCAAGGAACGTTTCTGAGAGACACGTTTCTGTTGATCATTGCCATCCCATGAATGCAAAGCCGGTTCTATTATGTTGCTGTTAACCTACGCAAGCAAACACAAGCCAGAACAGAGTGGGAAACTAATTTACTCAACACCAGATGCCGAAGATCGAAATATAAATCCATCCGGAAGTAAATTACCCAAGAATCCGAACAAGGCGGCACTCCGTGGTCGACCGTAAGTTTCTCCAGAGCCTTAACAATGCAATCCCGCAGCGATACCGAATCATCCGACGCAATCTGTTGAAATAGGGGCACCATCTCGGCTTCATACTCGGACCGTCGACGAACTCCGACAGGTCTTCGCCGTCGATGCGGAGGATCACGATAGGGTCACGCTTCAAACCCGCGCCATACCTAGTAAAATATCCGAATGAACCTGTTTGAACTTTGTCTTGCTCACTTTTCCTTGCTTCCCTTGGGTGAATTCATTCAAAACCTGAAAAGAAACATGTCTGAAAGTCAGCCTTTACCCCCAATGAACCTATCCAATACCGAACACATACAAGAACAGCTTGTGCTTGTGCACGTATGGTTTTTTATCCCAAGTGTGTAATGGAGAAAATGATGACAAATTATGCCAGACCCTGGGCTGGACCTGGTCCCGAGCTCACCTAATCAACTGACCCTCAAAAATAACTATGGAACAACTTGACTTTCGTCACTTGAATCGTTTTGTGACTTTTGTGCACAGCAAAGTTCAAAAACGACAGCTAAAGTCCCACAACATTCGTCACTAGATTCCCTCCTTTGTATGAAGATAACGAAACAATTAAAGCATAAAGTCCGCCCCATAACGACGACTGTATTGAAAAACCATGGCTAGAAATGGGTGGCAAGAGAGACAGACCTCGGAGTATATATGGTCAGATTCAGGAGAAGAACTCTGAGCGGCAAGCCGAGAGCAGCGCCGATATCAGCGACGGCAGGCTGTGACCATCGCTGTCCTTCTCGAGTTCCTTCAACTTATGATCCCGAAGCTGGTGAACACCTCCTCCTCCTCAACAACTCCATTATGTTCGAACCATCTGGAACCTGTCCGCTTTTCTTCTTTACTAGGGACCCTGTTCTCGATGTGCTCGTCTCCATTCAATTAATTTGGCCTTTTTGGATCAAAAGCCCCGTGGTTTCCTTGTGAGTCTTGTGATGTAGAAGGTGACTGAGTTAACAAGGGAGCCCACCTTTGGTTCTTTGTGTGAGTTCCGTGAGTGAACACGAGTTAAAAGTGATGAGAAAGGTTTTGGCTTTGGCCTTTGAAGGGTGAGTTGGCCTTTGAAAGGGTGAGTTTGGCCTTTGATTGTTTTTATGCGTTTAAGTGTATGTCTTTGCGTTAGGGCAGTTTTATACGACACAGGATCAAGGGGCTTTGGTTTGTTTCGTGTCCGATAATGTCTCTTTCTTTTTGTTTAATGAAAGTGAAGATGAAAGATAAATCTTAATTTAAGTAGTAAATAATTTGATAATATTTAAGTAAGATTTTGAATTTGAATATTTGTATGTAAAAAATCTCAGTTAATACTTACCCACAAAAAACATACGACGTAAGTCGATATGGATTATCAAAAAAACCTTAAAATCAAAAAATAAAAATAAAGATGACGGATTGCATGTTCGGTTTCATTTCATGGAAACAACTCCTTAGCTTACTATATGACTCGTACTTTTACTAAATGATTTGTGCCATAGACAATGGTACATCTTATAAATAATTGCTCTCGAATTTAAGATTTTAAAAGACAATACTCTCTTTAACCACTAAAATTACTTGATGAATTTCTCTATCAATGAATTTTAAAATTAAGGGTAAATTATAAATTTATTATTCAGTTTTTTTATTTTATTTTATAGAAATCCTTCTAATCAGAATTTAATAAATATTATAAGTATACGTAAACGTAAATGAAATTATAATTAGGATATTTCCTATAATTATTGACACAAAAACTAATTACATATATCACACAAGGATCAAATAAGTAAAATATTAAAAAATCTAACCAAAACTCCAACAAAATAAAGATACAACAAATGACTACATCGGTAAACAAACCACAAAAAGAGTATGAAGCTGTTGAAGGCCATCGAAAAATCTCAAATCAGAGCCAAGTGAGGTGAAAAACTATTCACGAACGTAAACGTGTATCCAAATCAATTTGAGGGTTCAAAGCAGGGAATATCATCATGATAACAAATAAGTGTAATCTTGATCAGCCGTGGCGATGTCAAATCCAACCCTAAGAAAAAATACAACGACAAAAAGCCGTAAGCTACCAAAAGACAGAGAAAAAACATATCACAAAGACAGAGATAACATGTCACAAAGATATATTTCTTATTAAAAAAGAAAAAAAAGATAACTGACGGGCGTCATTAGCATCAAAATCAATGCCGCCGATGGTTAAACAAAATAAAGAAAAAAATTAGATTATCAATAAAATTAACAGAAACTGTATATGAAAAAAAGAATGAGAGAGTATAAGGAAGAAAGCGACTATAGATAAAAACTTACTTTTATTTAATTTTAAAGTTTACAAATTTTTAATATATTCATTGAATTTTTATTTACTCTTATTTAGGTAATCTCAAGTTTTCAATTTTATAAATATATCTAATCTCAAATTTCTTTAATTTCTCTTTGATAAAACATCTTCTTTTGAGTTTTAATGCCGAAGAGGAAGTGAACTTTAATTCCACGCTGATTAGATGATGAATATTATAGATCAAATCGTTAGGAGTTTCATAAGTTTTAATTTTAAAATTGAGTTTTGTAATTTTAAAGTGACGTAGGTAAAATCTAAACAATACATGGATACGAGACAACGACATGAGTTCATTTATATATTGAGTGGTCGAATAAAACGTCGAAAAATGATAATTTTAACATTAACATGACAAATATGAAACTGTACAACTCACATTTATACGGATAAAATTGTATAACTTTCATCTATATCAGCATAAGTAACTTTTATGTTACTTTTTTAATTATAATTTAACATTCGAATTATTAGAACAGAAAATGGAATCTAGAATTTACCCTAAAATTAAAGCCAAACATAACCCAAGCAGAGCAAAAGGGGAAGGTGGCCTCAATATTTATGGACAGGGCACGTGGGACGGTAGGTAGGTGGGAGATTACATAACATAATCATTAACCGGCGACCAAACGGTCCACACCGCACATACCTCACATTTTCGGCTTCAGAGTTCTGCCGGCCCTAACTAAGGCGGTGACGCGTGCACTTGTGGGCTCTTCGATGATGCAAACCTTTGACTGTTTCTGGTCGCCGTCAATGCTACGTGGCAACAATCTGGTGGAAGTCGTTCATGCATTTTATCTTTAGGTATAATGCAAACGGAACAAACATTGATGATAGAGTACGAAAAATTCGTCATTTAACATTTTAAAAGTATTATATATTTTAAATTATATATATATTCAATAAAAATTATTTCACCTCTTAAAATTTTAATTCACTCTATTTAAAATTTTCTAACATAAAACAAACTATATGTCAAGCGTAGGTTTTTCTTGTGATCACACATTTGTCCACTACGTGCAGTGAATAAGGGTAGAGGTGGTCATGAATAGAGTAGTTGATCCATTTTTTAATTTATTCAAAATTGATTTGGATAGAATATATTTTTGGGTAAATTAAATTTCATCATTGAATTTTACTCTCTCTTATTTTGATCACCCTATCATTAAATAGTTAATGACGTTAAAAATGGTCATTTTAAAAAATAAAATTTTCACCAAAACAACGTATTTTTACATCTAATATAGCCCAATTTAACGCCGTTAACTATGTAATGGTCGAGTGACCAAAAAGAAAAAAATGAAAAGATTTAAAATAAAAAGAGTGAAATAGAAGAGAGTAAAATTCAATTACCATTTTATAATATACCCTATACTTTTATTGATCACTTGAATTGAATTTAGAAAGTAAAATTCATATTTACTCTTTTTAAATTTAGTCGAGACTTACGTTTATGTCTATATATAGATTTTTATGCAGTAATTTATTTACAGGGATTATTTCCTAGTACAGACGCGCATATGAAGACTGTTCAACTGCATTATTTATTTATTTATATATGAATTGTATTTTATCTTTATTTTAATTTTTTTACTGCTAGAGGTCTTACATGGAACTACTCTCAACCTGACGTGGGGACAGTCTACCTAGGCTTTTGTTGTTTTGTTGTTTCAAATGAGAGAGAAAAGAAAAAAACTATTTATTTTTGGTCGGTAGTAATGTAATCAATGTCATGCAGCCTGTACAAGCTTTTCTACCCAATAATTTAACACCAACAAAAAGGAGAAGCTAACTATTTTTATGGGTTTAGTTGTTTCGAAATCCTCAAATGCGACGACGTTAGTAATTCCGGTTCCCTCGTAAGATGCTTGAAGTTGCTGGGAGTTGGCATTAGCGAGAGATGGTGTTGAATATGTGGGAAAATTGTGTTGAGAAGCATTTGTTGTCGATTGCTCCTTGGACAGAGACAAGATGGAAGAAACCGGAAGATGATGTTGTTCCAGCCGCTGCTTTGTTTCGGTAAGATCAGATGCCTTACTTGAACCAACCATTTCTGCTCTTCTCAGATTCTCTTGTTCATACCTCAATTTGCAGATAACTCATCAATGTCTGATAGCTAGCGCGCTCGCACACACACACATATATGTATATACACCTGATCAGATAGGCACCGATGGTTCTGGAGAAGAAACTCCCTGCAACATCTGGTGAAACCTTGTGTCGCCATACTTTACCGCCTTATGCCATAAAGAAACCAAACCTCCCTTGCTTTCACCTTCAACTCGAACAAGCTTTGATCGATTTCGGTCTCGTGTTTCGCGACATATGGCCGGAGTCCTTCCCTGAGACGGTGACGAATCGACAGCTTCAGAAACAGGTTCGATTATCTAGAAGATAATACGCAATTATCAAAGCTTATCTTCCATTTAGGGTACCAAAGATAACAACGAATGCCAGTTTCACTTCGCTGTACAATGGCAACCTTCATCAAAATAAGATGGTACCTAACGTCATATACGTCAATGCATCAAATATTATAGACGATACGTAAAAGGACATGATCATACCATGAGATGAAACATCTCCATTTTTCAAACTGTTAGGATAGCAACCAAGACCCTATACATAAAATAATTATGAGATCAGTGAAAAATGATGAACAGAACTGCAGAATTTGAATTGATTTATACCAGTACTGGCACCAGAACCTAAGTCGATGAATTTTCTGGGTTATTGTTGTTTTCCACTGCCTTGAAGCATTCATACGCAGGATTAGCATAACCAAAAGCCAGTCTAAGAAACACACATAAAGCATTAGATAGACAATGGGATACATGCATGCATGGTGGCAAAAGAGACGACTACCGTTTACACTTTACGTACGGCAGAGTTCTTGAAAGATATGATCCCATCTTCTTCTTTGATCTTTTCTGGGTAAGAAAGACGATCAAATTGAGGAACAATGTGGGTAAGAAGATTAAAGTTACTATTAGGGACGTGAAAGGAACCGTTCATGCAAGTGGTCTTTTGTGGCGTCCCACGAAGCGACACTTGAAGGGTATACGGTTTAAACTCTTTCAAGGGTGGTAGTCCTTAGAGGCCCCCAACTAATTGTCCATAGATTAGGGATGGACAAATGAGTTTTCATTCAAAATTTGTATTTAGATAGGGTCAATTTTTTTAGGATAAGGTCTGATTAGGTTTAGAATGAAAAATATGAGACTCGATCCGAAAATAATAATATATTTAGAGATAATGATATATTTCTTTTTTATATATGGTTTTTTTCTTTTAGTGAGATCTTCATATTATCTAATAAAAATGACTTTTTTACATATATTTGTATCAGGTTAAATGTGAGTGTAGGTACGAGTTTTTATCTTAGAAAACAATGTCAGTTTCGGGTGGAGTGAAGCTTCCTTAAATTTAGGCCGAGTGACAATGGAAGTGTATTATATTTAGATCCAATTCAGTGACCAGATCTTATCTACGATAATCTCTATAAGATTAAATCAACCATATGAATTTAGGGTTAAATTATTTGAGTTTAGATTATTTAAAAGTTTTAGTTTATTTGAATTTGACAGTCGAATTTTGATTATTTATTCGATCATATTAGAATTAAATCATTTTAAGTATATATGATTCAGAAACTAATTTCAATTATCATTAGACAACGTCTACTCTAATCCACCTTTAGATTTCTTACATTTTACAAGGGAACAAAAGAATAGTATCACATTTTCAGCAGCCATGCAACCGAGAAGTGAGATCGACGAAAACATCTTCGTCACATGGAATCGTAAGACCGCCCATCGGATGGTTGAACCCGAACTCTTCCTCGTCCCGATCGAGCAAGTCCAGGAAACAAGAGTTGTTCAAGTACGAAATCGGAACGACGAATCTCGTCTTCCGGAGTTTCCCGACATAACCGCGATGTGGCCTTTGGGCACATCAGTATGGTGCCTGGACTGCAACTTGAAAACTTGCTTGGCATGAAGAATGACAGAGTGCAAATGGATACCCATATTCGAACCCGAATCGAATGGAGAAGAAAACCGAGTTGATCTAAAGGGGTATTGTTAATTTTGGTGGTTGATGAAGGTGCCTTGTAGTTGGAGGGCTTATTTATAGGCAGTTCAAAGACTCGCATGGGATTTGCCCTATTGGATACACAATCTCCTTCTCTTTTAAGGTGGTCAATTTGCAGCATGTTCATGTGATGAGGTGTTTTTGAATGAAAATAAAAATCAATGTTCATGTGAGTCCCCCGTTGCTATCTCCGTAATCTCATCAAATACGTCATGGAAGGTTGGCTAGCATTATATGATTAATGGTCTAATTATGTTATCAATACATGACTCGTAAATTTATATTGAATCAGATCATATCAGATTGAGGATGAATTTTTACTCCAAAGTTGGATCGGGTAAAACTTCCCTAAATCTTGATCAAATCAGGTGTCATGTAGAGGTATTATATTCGAATTGAATTTGAATTAATAAGAAATTCAACTTTACCCTACTCGTGACCATCCATAAAATCATGATATATGTATGATTGGAGTAGGTATTGGGCCAACTCTAAGGGGGAGCACCTTGAGCAACCGCTTGGGGCTCCAAATTTTTTTATTTTTAGTTAGGGCTCCTAATTATTATAATTTCATAAAATTTTAGTTTTTGATCCTCTTTTTCCATTTATGTTATTAATTCATCTAATTTTGAATTAAAATTAACCATTTTTTATATTTTAATTAGATTCCTAATTTTATAATTTCATAAAACGTTTAGTTTTTGACCCTCTTTTTCCATTTCTCTTATTTATTCATTCAATCTTAAATTAAATTTAATCACTTTTTTCAAATATTACTCATAAATTTATTAAATATTCTTAAATTTTAGTCTTCTTCATTCCCAATCTAACAATAAATAATACACAATTCTTTTAATTTGTTTATTTATTATTCAAAGTCAAACTATATATCATAAATGCATTCATTTTTTTATATTTATTCTCTTTTAGTTGTATTTAAGGTGTTTTCTTAATAAAATAAAATAATATTTTTTTACAAAATTTAATCATTTTCTATGATTTATTTATGTATATTGAATTAATTGTTCGAAGTAATGAAATATACTTTCATTTTATAAAATCATAATGTATTTAAGGTATTGGAAGCTTGTGCATGCCATGATACATGGTCTGATTCGAAGCTTGTGCAATCATTTAGCACGGGACTAGAGTTTTGACTAATTAATTTATGCAGATTCAGATGTTTTTTCTGTTATTTGTGCGTTTGAGTAAGCTTTCACTACGTCCTTGTAATACCCCAAAATTTCAGTAAATGACCAAAGATAAATTTTAAAAGTTTGGTAACCAAAGTATAAATTTGAAAAAGTTTATGGATATAAAGGTAATTTTTAAAAATTTATATATTTTGGTCCCGTAGATGAAAAGTTCTCCTTATAAGAAGTATTTTCATATCGCTCATATTTTTAATCCGAAATTTGTATAAAAGTGTATTAAAAGATAAAATTTGATATAATATTCAGATAATCCGATCAAATCGGAAGCTTATAAAAATTTGAAGGAATGTAGTTTTGGGTTAGAAATATTATTTTTATATTTTTAATCAGAGGAATTTGACGTGGACCTGTGAAATTTAGAGGAATTTTCATATTAAAGTAAGAAAGTTGAATTTCCATATTTTTTATATTTTTTCCATTTTTGAGCTATTTTAATTAGATTTTAGATTAAAGTGTGAAATAGTCTTTCGTCCAATTAATTAGTAGTAAAAGTATAAACTTAATTAATTTACACACATAACAACTGCGCTGACATGTTGTCCTTTGATAGTCGTTTGATTAAGTTATTTTTGAAGTATGTTGTTCGTCTTCTCGAAATAATATTTTTTACCGTTCAGGTTTTTGAACAAACATTCAAAATTCCTTGAATACAAAAAAGCCCTCAACCCTAAAAATGATGGATTTTTTGTTTAATTTTGTCAATTTTAAGTGGGTTTTATGAAAATCAATCATAAGACAATATAGGGAATAAAATATGAACATTTTGATATTGATCTTATTGTGAAGACAACCAATGATGGGCGACGATTCACTAACAGCGGCAACCGAAAATGTATAATGCTTAAAAGTGATCCATTTAAAAGTTTAGTGACAAAATTGATACACCATTAAAGTTTAAAGTCTAAAACAATATCATTTTGGACATCAATAATCGCATTAAAGGTATAATTGGACATCAATAAAACGATGTCGTTTTATTCATATTGTCTCGTCGTTTAGATTTTAACGAATTAATTATATAATTGAAGCTAAAATCAAAGTTCAATACTATAATTGAAGCAGTTCAATGTTCAATGGTATAAAGGACAATGAAATAAATGATACATCATCTAAAATTCATAGTATAAGATATATAGTTTACCATAAATATTGAAATGTACAACCTTTTAGATAAATAAAAAGTAAAAAGGTATTAGAGGTTCCTATATTTAAAAAAAAAATAATATGACTCTCGTATTATTTTTTTTCTTTTAATGCGACATTTCAACTCAGAAAATAAATCTAATGTGACCCTTTGACAAATATTTTTTGTCGTTAATCGTTATGATGCCCACGTGGTAGTTTATGGTACTGAAGAGGTGGTCTACAATGTTGAACGTGACAATCCACTGTGGTTGATAACGTAGCAGATAACAAGTCAGATTGGCTAAATTAGTAACTCAAACATGGCAAATAGACCGTCACGTCAGTACTGTGGACAATCATGTCAGCACTGTGAACAATCATGTCAGCACCGTGAACTATCACATCAACACTGTAGCAATCAAAAGACGAAAAATATTGGTTAAAAGGTCACATTGAATTTATTTTCTGAGTTGAAGAATAACATTAAGATAAAAAAAATAATACGAAAGCCACGTTAATTTTTTTAAGTACAATAACCTTGATGCCTTTTTTTCCTAAATAAAAGTACGAGAGAGTGATAAGCCATTTACGACAAACAGTATATAACATCAGAACATGTAGAATTGTCAATGTTCTTAGTATCAAAGAGCTGACGGACAGCTAATAACCTTCATTCACAAAGCTGGAATCCTTGTACGAGTTACCCATCAGATATGAATGTTTTTCATTTCCTTTAACCGAATCAATCCACAAAGGATTCAACTTCGGATAAAACAGCTGTTTTTTTCCTTACAAGAAACAGTCTCAGTGGCCCTTATATGGACCGGAGCCGGAGAATTCTTGTTCCAGACAACGAGCTTCCTTGTCCGAAAGAAGTCGGTTCTCGTTCAATGTATGGATGGTAGGGCAATTAGGCCAGTTTGAACAAAATCATGTGCGAATCCCCCAAATTTTGTATTGCAAATTCAAGAGTACGACGGTGATGTAACCTGTGACGGATGCAAGATTTTATCTTAGGAGACGAACTTGAACTTATAAAATTTTAGGGGTTGAAAACAGATTTTTTACTGATAAAGTAAAAAAATATAAAATACATAATAATTTTAAATTTTTAAAGAAACGACTGACCCTCTTATCCCGTCCCATCTAGATCCATCAATGGATGTAACCTTAGATAAACCGTTTCGTAGGAAAAAAAGACAAAAAATTACTGTCAAAGTCCTTACATGCCATTTTGTAACCATAATTTTCTTCCTTCTCTTGTCTCTTTGAGAACTCTAATAGTCTAATTACTATGTGGTCAGCACATCTTTTTGTAAACAATTTAGCTTATATGAACTTTTCTATTTTTTTAGTTGTCCTTAGGTTTTGTCTTGATTAATCTGAACCGACCTGGCGCACATCTAATTTTAGTGGGTGAGTCTCCCAACGGAGATTTTTTGTATACACAATGACTTGAACCTGAGACCTTATTTAAGCGATATCAATATGCTTACCACTTGAACCAACCCTGTGGGTGAACTTTTCATTTTTTATGTATTCATGTATGAGATGTGTCTTTATAAGAACGATTCATCTAATTCGATTTATTTCATTCATAATATCAAGATTCGAGCCATCAACCATATATATTATTTAATGAATATTATACATGATTTAATTAAATCAACTAAAAATTACTGACCTTTTATTTAAATGTTCATCTGTACACTTATATTCTATCAAACGTGAGAAATGAACAGTCAAATTAGGCATTGATGAGTTTTCATGAATGAATCATTGCCTCATTTTGGCATCTTTTTAGGGGCGGCGCAAGGAGAAACCCAAAATGGTAAATTTATCGTTCAATCCTCATTGTAAACTTTGAACTAATATAATGGGAAATTTTCTGTTTGCCCCCTAAAGATTTTCATTTCAATTTTATCCGTCCAAAAGTTTTGCTGTTTGGTAAAAAAAATAGCTTTTGAAGGTCAGTCAACAATGGAGAAACAAAGTCTACAGTCGCCAAGGCAAGGCACAGAAGAATATATAAACATATATTGAATTGAAGAGGAAACGACGCGTTTTCACTATTTATAAAATGGGAAATTCTGTATTTAAGTGTTTCTGCAATAAATTCTTTCCCAACTGTCCCAAAAATATCGATGCAATCTAGTTAAGAATAGGGATAACAACGGGTAGAGTTAGGTCGGATTTTTTGTCAATTCGATTCGATTTTAAAAATATATACCCTCCACCCGAATATGACCCGATCTGAAAAATATATATCCTTCACCCGACTCGAGCTGTTCTAAAAAATATATATCCCACCCGAATCTAATCCAAGCCAAACTTTTAGAGTATAAATCCAATTCGATCCGATCATGTATAAAATAAAGACTTAATTAGAAAAAATAGATAGAGTGAGAATTATAGCAATTATCCATAAATTTATTTGAATAGATTACACTATTACCCCCAAGTCGGAAAGACATTTTTATAATAAAGATCCATCTTTGGAAAACAGTATAATGTCAAAACTCATCTTTAATATTTGATTTAATATTTAATTTAACTCCTTTTATTTTTTAAAGTATTTTAACCTTTAACATTTTATTTTGAATTAAAATAACTCCTAACAAGATGAAAATTGATAGTTAAATAACGATTAATGTTTATCGCAAACAATGTGAAATACGGTACATCAACACTTTAAATACATAATATTGTTATATTATCATTTTAAACACATAATAGTATAACATTATCATTTACTATAATAATGTAACGACAACAATATTTTGACTGGCCGTGACATAAAATGTGAATGATTATGCTTCCACGACTCCACCTTCATGCATGCAATTTAATTAATTAGTTGACATGTCTGAAAGATTGTATTAAAAAGAGAATAATCAGATTCAGACCAGGAAGGACTATCAGACACTCATACATTAATCCTTGCGATGTGTTTATTTTAGTTTTTTTTTCTTTTCGATTTCAAAGTTTTGACTTGATTAATCTGGATCGATCTACGTCGCATACCTAGTTTTGATGAGTGAGTCTCTCAACAATGATTTTCTGTATACACAATGACTCGAACTCGAGATCTTAATTAAGTAATATCAAGCTGATTATCACTTGATCAACTTATTGATCTGTTTATTTTAGTTTTAATATATAGTACTAAACTAACTTATTTGTCAACGATGCGTGCAGTCTAAAATGGATAATGTAATGAAGCCGAATAAGAAAATTATATAAATTGCAATGTTAGAAGATTTGATCTGAGAAACTGATTAATGACGTGTTTATTCAAAGTTGACCAAATCATCTTGGCTCTAAAACCGGCACTTTCGGACAAGCTATGGGACAAAGGGAAGGGGTCTTAGACATTGCAATAACACTCGAATAAACATGTTGGATGGTTGGTACAAACTACAAAAGATGAGCTGAATGATGTATTTGAGCACCATAAAGTCATTACTTAAAGATTTAGGTCAAGAAACAAGACAAAATCCCACAAGTTGCACACTTTTTCTTAGCTCCTAAGTAGGGTCATGTAATGGCAGAGGATGTCTTCCAAAAGACAAAGCAAAACCATGTGAGATTTAATCAATTTGCTTCTTGTACATGTTATTAAACATTGATCGATTAAATTCTTGCACTATACCGAGACAATGGCAATAGAAATTAAGGATGAAAATGGGTCGGGTTTGATCGGATTTTTGACCAATCTAACTTGAGAAATGTATCCCTTTCATTTAAAATCCGACCTGACCTTAATTAGGAAAAACTCCATATGGTCGAAAACTTGAATTCTCTCTCTCTCTCTATATATATATATATATATATATATTCTTATTTTTATTTGGTAAAATGAGGATCTAATTAAAAATATAGAGATATATTATTGTAATATCTCTAAATATATATAAAGAATAATTATATTTTATCTCGAATCGGATCATATATTTTCGCCTTAAATCTGGACCCGATCCAGCCTGATCGTATCCTATAAAAAAATCTTGACTCAAACCTGTAATTTAGAAAAAATTGACCCTTCAGTGATCGGTCGAAACCTATCACCTGTCACATGTCATGCCCAAGTTTCATGCACATCCCTAATAGAAACGATCACAAAACAAAAGAAGAGATACAAATTTTATAAAAATAACCCTAAACAAAAAAGAAAATCAGAGACAAATGAGGATAAATTTCATCGATGTTGAAAATAAGAATACGTTTAGTTATGTGCGATTTTTTTATTCAATAAGTGAGTTATATCATAAATTTTTCGGATCGGATCAAATAAAATTCAGATTACAAAACTTTTACAACATAGTGATTTGTGTATATATATGTGTGTGGTTAGGACTTGTCATTTCAAACCCACTATAGCTTTCTATCATTGAAGCCAACCTTTAAATTTCCTCCATTTCATACTCAAAGATGGGCATCGGATTAGTTCATGCAAAGCAAAAGCTCCAACAAACCCTATCGGCGAGAATCGGGGACGCATCGGCGACGACACCGAATGTCCCGAAAGGCCATGTCGCTGTTTACGTCGGAGAAGGCAACAAGAAAAGATTCACGATCCCGATATCTTTCTTGAACAATCCTCTGTTCCGGGACCTATTGGATCGAGCCGAGGAAGAGTTCGGGTTCAACCATCCGATGGGAGGCCTCACCATTCCATGTAGCGAAGTGTATTTCATCAGAATTACTGCAATCTTAAACACTTCAAATAGATGAAGCAGTAGTAGGAGCAGCAAAACCACAACAACCTATGAAGCAGTGTCTTGTTCTCTGGCTCAGACAAATCCAATCCCATTTAATCAACTGTAATTTTTTGTACATTAAACGGTTTGCAAAAACATGTCCCATATCATTGAAGCCGTTGGTGCAGATTCACAGAGTACTAAATGCGGTTGCGGATACAGTCAATTAGTCATAAGGCTACGGTATCACGATTACAGATACTACAGATGTTATGATATGTTTAAAAGAAAACAATTATGATTTTAAATTACGAATGTAATGTTACGATGACGTTAAAAATCATTATGATATAATTGTCGGTCGTAATTTAATATTGGGTAAAGTACACAAATTGTCACTCGGTTATAGGATACTGCTTTTTTAAGTCCGTCGATTATTAAAAAAAATATAAATTGATCCTTTGACTATATAATATTGTTTTATTAAGTCCCTCGACTATTAAAAGTTACAAAATTATCACTCGACTATTAAAAGTTACAAAAGTTAGCAATTTAATGTTAAATCCATAATACCATCATTTTTTAAATATAAAAGGATGATTTTAGAACATATTAAATAGTCGAGTGATCATTTTGTAACTTTTAATAGTTGAGGGACTCAACAAAGCAACACTCTATAGTCGAATGACTATTTTATAACTTTTAATAGTCGAATGACTTATTAAAGCTATATCCTATAGTAAGAGGACCATTTGTGTACTTTACTCTTTAATATTGTAGTACAAAATATAGATGATTTTCTCTATATTCATGGAAATTATGATGCAAAAGCAAAACACGTGTTTTGTTTAATAGTAACGACGCGGGAGGAGTGAATTATTGTAAGATTTTTAGGTTATATATGGTTTTACCCTAGTTTGGAGAAGTCTATGAAAGTCCATTTTTATTGCAAACTTTTTAGGATAATTACGTTAAACGTCCCCAAAGTATAACTTAAATTCTAAAATAGTACCAAACTTCAAATAGTTTTTTGCTCAAATCCTCAAAGTATTATATCTAACAAGAGACCATGGCATGGTAAAATTATTATTAAGTCCCTCCAAAATAAGTTAAAGCATGATAAAGTTGCATTTTGCTACCTTATATAATAAAATTATGGTGTAATCTTTCTAAAACTTGTAAAGTTATAAGCTAATACGTGATAAAGTTGAATTTCACATCTCATAAAATGGTAAATTACGTATTTAGTACTTAAACTATCATTTTTGAAATGTTTTAGTACCTAAACTTTAATTTTTTCCAAAAAATTCCTAAAGTTTAGTTTTTGTTTCATTTTAGTACCCCCATTCAAAATTTAACGTTAAATTTTGAATTTTTTTGAAAGTTTAGGTATTAAAATAGACCAAAACTGATAGTTTAGGTACTAAACGCGTTAAGTTTTTAACGGTGTGGTACTAAAATGAAACAAAAACTAAACGTTAGGTATGATTTTGAAAAATATTAAAAGTTTAGGTACTAAAACCGACAAAATCTAATAGTTTAAGTACTAATTGCATAGTTTACCCTATAAAAATTGTAATTTAATTTTATGTTCTGTAAATTTTATCATATTTGCCCATGAATCTAACGTGAAACATATTTAAATCCCGCTGGGATCCAAGGGTCTTTACGCCAAAATTTTGTAAAACTCCTATTAGGGACCCTTTAGAAATGATAAAATTATAAGTTAATAAAATAGTAAAAATTTCATTTTGGCCCCAAGAAAATCATGATTCAATTATGACCCCTAACTTCTTTTTTGACTTCACCTTGGCCTCTCAAATGCCAATGATATCATTTTTTAACGATTCGGATTTAATTACAAAAATAGTCCCTTGAATATAAGATATTGCTTTATTAAGTCCTTTGACTATTAAAAATTAAAAATTAATCCTTCAACTATAGAAGGTTGCTTTGTTAAGTCCCTCAACTATTAAAAGTTATGAAATGATCACTGACTATTCATTATGTTCCAAACTCATTCTTTTTCGTTAAAAAAATTTACAATTTTTTAAGTTGGACGTTAACATGATGACTAGGATATGATAGTCATTTGAGATACTAGGATCGAGTTTTATCGTATCACAGTCAACAAATTAACATTCAGCTCAGAATATTGTTCATTTTTAGTGAAAAATGACAAGTTTGGAACATATTTCATAGTCGGGTGACTATTTTGTAACTTTTAATAGTAAAGGGACTCAATAAAACAACATTCTATAGTCAGAGGACTATTTTATAACTTTTAATAGTCGGAGGACTTAATAAAATAATATACTATAGTCGAGGGACAATGTGTGTATTGTACCCTATATTTTAATATAATTTACGTCAGATTCAAACAAGTATTTAACACCCAATTTAACGTTAAACTAATAGAAAACTTAGTGGATATTAGTTTGAATAGTACTCCATTAATACAATTTGAAGTTTAAAGCCTAATTTTGAATAAAGTCATAAATTTGAAATATGTGATACAATTAATCCATGGGAAATTACCAAAATTTGGATAAACATGGTGTTTCCTTTACGAGTAACAGTTTCATTTTGGCCCTGGTGGGGACCGGACAATTTGAAGTACGATGATGGACAGTGACGGTTTTGTCTTGTAAGTGAGTAAAGGTTGGCCATTTAGAACCCACAGTTAATCATCCACGTGGCAACATATGGGATACTAGAAAAAGACCACTCCTAAGTTAACAATCATTTTCTGTAATAATTTGCTTCATCATCGTGGTCTTCACCAACACACAATCAAATTTGTAGTAACAACTGTTGAAAGGAAATTAGTTGCAGAGAGGAAATGATTAAAACTAGAGGGACTAAATTCCAAGCTAACCCAAACTAGAGGGAGTAAAAACACAATTAGACCAAAACGATCAAGTAGATTTACATTTACTGCTTTTGCAATAATATCCTCTTTGATGTCTGTCCCTAGTGTTGGAAAAACATCTATATAGTTGGTGACTTAGAGTTATCAAGAGATGTCCCTGCAATATTAGTATAATGGACCAACACCGAGGACCTTGAAGAATGAAGACCCTTCACTAAAATTCACCATTCAAATGCACCCAAAGCTTTGATTCGAATCAATGAATCAATTTGATTGCAGAAGTTTGAAACTTTTCGGTTTATCTAAGCTCGAATCACGGAACTCGTCGTCGGTAATCTCGACTCCTAACGAAGCGAAAATGACTACACGGCGAAGAACTATTGCGGAAGTTAAGCGAATCTTAAAAAGTCTACGAGAAATGTGCATTGAAGATGAGACCTAGAGACATTGCAAGCTGGCAATGACCAAGCCTAGTTTGGTACGTAGGGGAAACGACTCTGCTAAGCTTTTAAGGCTAAGTTCAATGCTTCAAGTACATGATGAAAACGAATCATCAATGTTAACTTGAGCCCTGTGATGTCTTTGATGTCGAAAGTGCATCGTAATTCAAAACAAAGGCGTCGAAAAATACGTATTTCGTACACGATTTCGCAACTTCTACATTGCACTTTTTCGAGTTTATTTGTAAAGGTCGGGCAGAATGCTTCGTATCAGACAAAACAGAACCACGTGGAACTTTAACTATGCTGCACAACTATATATAGGTTTAGGTACCAAAGGTGTCATTTTAACACTATTTTGATTGCAGTCTAAGTCTAATACGTGTATACAATCAGTGGGGTTAGCTCGGACCAAGAAAATGCTCTGCGGATGCCTTTTGTCGAGAATTTGGGATCCGTCTGAGACGAAGATTGTTGCGAAAGGCCACATTGCAGTATACGTAGGGGAAACCAGCAAGAGGAGGTTCATGATTCCTATTGCTTACTTGAACCATCCTCTATTCAAAGGCCTGTTGAATATGGCCGAGGAAGAATTCGGATTCGACCATCCGATGGGCGGTCTCACGATTCCGTGCAGCGAAGAGTATTTCATCGGTATTTCGAAAATGTTGAAATTTTCATAGACGGTGACCATAGGTCATGTAACTGTGCTATGTTGTTTTAGCACACTTGCAGATACTGCCCCATGCTGAAATATTCATTGGCTATCTGTAAATAAACACTTCTAGGTAAAATTGTGCTAATTAACCCTTTGCTGACAACAAAACATGTTACTTAGCACAATAAAGAATACATACATACATGCATGTGGTGTTTCAATATTTTCAAGTAACAGAACAAAGAGGGAGACAGATTACATATATCGTTTTTTGTCTCTTTGCAATTTGCATGCATGAAGACATCGACATGTACTTCTGATTTTTCCAGTAGGATATTGTAATATCATCGAAACTTGTGCCTAAAGGGGACCCGCAAAGCTACTAATTTTAGTATATCAGCCCACTGGTTTTCCAGTTCATCTCTGATGTTTTCTTCGTCGCATGGTATTCCTACGGTAGAGTGTTGTTTTGTTGATACCTTTGACTATTAAAAGTTACAAATGATCATCCGATTATTCATTATGTTCTAAACTCGTCTTTTTTTTATTAAAAATTGAAGGTATTCTGAGCTGAACATTAACATGTTGACTGTGATATGATAAAATATGATCACAGAATCTCATATGACTATCATATCTAGTTATCATGTTAACATCCATCTTAGACAACCGACAATGTTTTTTAATGAAAAAAGATGAGTTTGGAATATAATGAATAGTCAGATGACCATTTTATAGCTTTTAATAATTGAAGGACTTAACAAAGTAACATTTTATAGTTGAAGGACTATTTTATAACTTTTAATGATCGAGAGACTTAATAGTATCCTATAGTCGAGAGACCATTTGTGTACTTTACCCAATTAAAAATTAATAGATTGATTCTTATTTGATTAGTGTGATTGTTATTATAAAATTTAAGAAGACATGAGTTTTAAGCACATTTAACTTTATAATATTTTTTTTATTAAAATATCATTTTATTTGAACATATAATGTATTGTATTTATCTTAGATTATAAAAAAATTATAATATTTTTATTAAAATATTTTTTAAAACAATGATAATTGAATTTTACTAACAAAATAAATGAAATAATCAGAATTACAACGCATCTAAGTATAAAAAGAAGAACAAGGACAATAAACACAAAAAAAACTTATAACAAAACATTAAACTCAAAGATGCAAAGAAAAAGGAAACTTTCATTTGAGAATAAAGACCAACATCAAAAGAATCTAATAACCTTCATAAAAACTCATTGTCTCTGTCGAAGGAAACACTTTATGAAGTGAAGAAGGAGTGGTGAGCGAATCAAACTATATTGTAGACAACTTTTTACACAATTATTATTCTACCGGCAAACAACCTTTTATCGTAGAGGAGATCTAACAATAATGGACCATCGATAAACCAATCAGAAAAGAAATGTAGTGAGAGTCTTTGAGTGAGAATCAAAATGACCGTAAAAGTATGCGTAAACGAACTAAGTCGTAAGGATCGTGCCACGAGAACAGAAAAAATGTGCCACAAAGTTAAAAAAACATAAATCACCGGTAAAAAAACTAATAATCACCGATAATCGACATCCAACGTTATGATTGATGTTGTTGTCGACTAAACAAAAATCTAATAGAAAGAGAAAGACAACATAAAATATTATAAGATATTATATACTACGTGACGTTATTTCTGATTAATGCAATTACGTTTTTTCCCCCAAGTAAAACATGCACTTGACCATTTGGTCCGTTAGCAGTGCATTTTCCAAGATATTATATACTCCGTGACGTTATTTCTGATTAATGCAATTACGTTTTCCTTTTGAAAATATCAATTATTTAATTGATTTGTTGAGTAATTAAACTTTTTCTTGAATAGATTGGGGTGATTATAAGATAATATCTGTTCAAAATCATTTTTAATCATTGATAATATACACCTTGCAGATTCAGTTCCATCAGTTACTTGTTCCTCAAGGTACGTTGACTTTACACTTTCTTTGATGTCACTCAACATCTCCTCATCAAGCATTCGATCAATCTCAGCCCGAAAGGTGTCTAATCTGTTGCTGGATTTGAGATGAATTACAGTAAGGCTAACACTTTCATCTCGAGAAATTCGTTTAGCTAAGGCTAGAGCCTCTCTATCATCTTGTCCCCCCATGAGGATCACAGCAATGTTGTAGGACGAGGAGTTATGTGATGATGATGATTTATCTGTGAAATTGAAGCTATTAAGATTGTGGCGTACGTCGACAAGGATACCTACCGAGCAAGGTGCCATTTCAAGGATGTGGAAATTCAGATTTCTGATGGTTTGATCTTCAGATTCGGTGCTCCCGTCGATGCACCACCGGTGAAACGGAAGTAGTATAAACGATGTTAGTCGGTCCATGGCGAGCTTACATATATCCTCGTACATAGAATTCGGTGGTGAGACTGCAGTGAAAACTTTCACCGATACAGCCTCCAAATAATTTCGCTGGAACTCACTGAAAGCGACGATTGCGTTCTCAGAGTACGAACAGTTCGACTTGGTTTTCGGTAGCGCGTCATGAGCAATGAAAATTGGTGTGGCTCGTCCACGGAGCTTGAGTAGGTGTAGAACATCCAGAGCAATAAAGCTGTCTCTGGTTAGACAGCAGGCATGCAGTAGGCTGATAATAGAGTTAACATTGTCCGGTACGTGAATGCAACTGATCATCCGCAGCTCCTGGTTGAGTTTGGTATTCATGATGGTCCTTTTCTGAAAGCATAAATACTTCCTAGATGGATCATAAAGCCTTTTCACAAGTATTGGCACAATGCTTGACACTAGAATGATCATAATCGTCAAGTAACAAAAACATTTCATCCGACATAATCTGCGATTGTTCAAAGAGAGAACAAAAACAATATAGCGTTAGGCATATTTTTTAGACCTATGTTGCTGATGTAAAACCCATTTTGTTGATGTAGTATTTTCGTATATGCTAAATAGTTGGCATAATATGTGTCACGTAATCAATTTAGCACAAGTAAAACTGTTAAATCAGCAACATATATTAATCGTTAGTGAATTAAAAATATTCATCCAACATGAGTTATTTTGTCCAAAAATTGAAACGTGATCATAAGCATATAAAGAAGAAGACACATACTGTCATGTCTTTCATGTTGCTGTAGGAAGCAATCTCAACGATGCCTTTGGATATCATGATAAGAGAAAATGCTAAAGAATCCTTTATGGGCATCTTGCAGAACATGGTCAGCACCAAAGAGACCCCAAATTTGACAAAAAAGTGTGACAGCGGCTCCAACCACATGGTCCTTGGTGTACTGGGAAGGGTCTCTAATGTCAGATAGATTGAACCTCATGCCGGATGTTGCAAGGAACACAGACAAAAATAGTTCCGAACTAACAGGGTCTAGCTTCTCGACTAGAGAAGAACCCAAAGGTGGTCCCTCCGGTACAGCCAAACCAAGAATGATCGGACCATATTTGGTTTGTAAACCAATCGTTCCGGCAAGCAAAGGCGCCACCATGAAGGCCAAAACGATGACATAGAACCATACATCTTTTATACGGCCAGTCTCGGTCGTGTGGTTCGCCATCCATTTCATCGCAGGTCGTAGCACAAACGCTGCAATTACAGTAACAAACATTGTAACTCCCATATGAAATAGAACCCCTTCTGTTCGTTGTTCAAACAACTTGTTCAACCAGATGCCAAACAGCGTAATAACTATTGTCACCTATAAGCGCAGCCGCTAATCCTAGCCTACCGAGTTCCGAATTCAGGATTCTCAACTCCATGAGAAGGTCATGTATGACGGGGAACGAAATCCCGGCATACGTCGTCGCAAGAAAGTAAGTTATGTGAATGATATAGACACCAGTTTGACGAGTCGTAACCGTTATCAAACAAGATATGTGTAAGATATTTTCTAGCGCCGTTTAGGCACCGAGGGCGTAAGCACATTGTCGAACCTCGTTAAAATTCTTGTGTTCTTTCGTTTACTTTGCCCTATTTATCAACAATATGATAGGCACAATGACGGTAAGGATACCGATATACATGGCCTTCATCCCAGAACGGAATGTCAAGCTGAGATCCGTCTTCACACCACACAAAAACAAATAGAACAGTAATCGGAAACCTCCCACCGTCCCCAAAATCGCAACACTATCCTCCGATTTGCTACCGAAAGAGAATTTATCACCGAAAAACGTAGGACCAAGTATTATCCCTGCCTGCATTAACAAAACATGCATGCCGATCGCCGACGACCCTTCCATTAAAACTTCATCAAAATCAGAAAGAATAAAACAAAAACAAAATCTTTTACTATATGAGAGCTTTGCACTTACAAGGATCTGGGAAATGAACAATGAAAGTCCCAGTTTTTTTAACAGACTGTGAAGTATCTGCGTGAGAACGAAGATCACAATCACCTGGAGTTGAAGTCTGGGCCCAGAATAATCCCAGAGCTCTCCATTTCTATATTTATCAAGAAGCAACGCAGGCAAGCCCGGAGAGGTTACCTTGGGAGGAAATACAAGACAAACATGTACCGGTTTTTTAATTTGATCCGTTCCATTACTAAAGAATGATTTATTAAAACGTGACATGGTTTCCTGCATGCTGCAAAGATATTGATGGGAACGATGAATGATTCTGTGTCGCCGCGATTGAAGAATCCATGCGAATTTGAATTACTTATATAGCATCAGGTTCTCCCATGTTTTTTTTCAGTTTTATTGTTCTTGATTTCATGCGTAAACAAGTTGTCTTTTGTTCCAAACGTAAACCGTTGATACATAGCCTGATTATTGTTGCAGACAACTTCGTCCAAGCTTTTGGTTGCCGATTGAATGTGCCTAATAGAAAATCTGTTCAACAATAATTGATAATACAAAGGCTGATAGTTATTAACCAAAACGAAGTAAACCCAACAATAATTATATACGAGTTACGACTTTTTTTTATCATTTTTATTTAATGATAATAATATATTTTCTATTTTATTATTAGATTTTTTAATATAATTTTGTAGATTTATTCGACTATTTATTCAGATCAAGTACGGTTCAAGTTTATAATTGTAACGATTCTCTCAATACTTGATCTTACTTAAATGATGTAAAATCTCATTGGAGTAGTTAACCGATGATGGCTGATTCAACCATATACAAATAACATTTAAAGGATTTTCTTGAAGTTTTTGAATTTTGTGTTTAATCTAGCAGGTTTTACATGATATTCTCAAAAGAGATTTACTTAAAATAAATGCTTAAATATACAAAAGGTGTACAACGTGTGCTTTTGGTTCCAGTTTAGTACCTAGCGTTTCATTCCGTTACTCAAAACGGGTTAAGCCGTGATGGACCGTTAAATCGTGACGGACCGTTAAGTGACACATTTTACAACCTGGTAATTTTAAAATTTTTATTTAAAATTAAAAAATTAAAGTTATATATATATATATATATATATATTAAAAAGAAAATAAATTTTGAATAAACCCAAAATTTTGAAAACTTTCATTTCAATCCATAAACCCACATCGATCGTCGACGAAGCTCCACCCAACTTCTTCTCCCCTCGAAGACCAAAACCCCCATGCAATCGTGACCGATCGATGGTCTATCGGCTGTTGGAATCTTGTGGGATCACAATTTTTATCATAGGGTTCGCGAGGTATATAACGTTGATTCGCCATCGATCGACCATGATTCATGCGAGTTTTGGTCGTCGAGGGGAGGGGAGGCCAGGAGGAGCTTTATCGACGGCAAGAGGAGGCGATCAGCTTGGATTTAGGGGTTGGAACGAAGGTTTTCAAAGTTTTGAATTTATTTCAAAATTTGTGTTTTCTTTTTAAAATATATATATAATTTTCATTTTTTAATTTTAAATAAAAATTTTAAAATTATCAGGATGTGGCATGTGTCATTTAACGGGAAAATTAACGATGTTCCTAAACGAGTAATGGAATGAAACGTTAGATACTAAACTGAAACGAAATAAACATTAGACACTAAACTGAAACCAAAGACATACGTTGGACACATTTTATATATTTAAGCCTAAAATAAATATATTTTAATATTCAAGTTTAAATAGATAAATAATATTTATTAATTTAAAATATTCAAAATTTCCTCCCAAATTCAAAACCCTAAAAATTGGGAAATTTTCTTCAAATCCCTAAATCAAACTCATTGATCAAATTATAAAAGGGTCAGAGTTGTGACGATTCAAAAACCCTATGAAGTTTAGAGATCAATCCTACCATTAGACCAAAATTTATTAATGTCCAACTCTAATTCTTTTTCTCCCGCGCGACCGCTTCCATATTTTTCTTATTTTATTTCTTTTCCAGTTGCGCGACCGTCGGCTATTCTTTTCCCTTTTTCATTTTTTTGCTTTCAACGATCGCCGTTTGTTCGCCTCTCCCTGCCGTCGTTGTTTCTTATTTAGGTAGGTCGTCGTTCGTGTTCGTCTGGTCGTACTATCATCTTTGTGTGCTGGTTTGATCGTTTCAACGCACCTCTTGAATAAGGAGATTCAAACTGAGAACCCCTTCACGCCGTGATTGCGCCACCGTTTCTTCGAACCGGAAATAATTACAAACGACGTTTAATTATTTCGTTAATTAGAAAAATGATGGATTGAGAATTAAATCGGATGTTGAATTTTGCGGGAGAAATTAAACTAGGAATCGAGTTGCCTCCTCCGCCGTTACTCATGAAATTCAAACCGACCCGAATTACTCGTGTTGAGCGTGAGTGATAGTTGATATTTTTAGTCGTCTGAATTTATCGGTTATTTAGATTATTTATTTATTTATTAAATTATTTTGTAGTTTCCGATTCGGGTCAATATACTGTTCGGATTGACCGTGGAGAAAGTTGTTATCGTCTTTAGTTGTTTGTTGTGATGTGTCTCTATTCGATGCTACATTATTTTATTTGGTTTTTATTTGCTTGATTGGTTGAAAGTTGATTGAAAGCATGTCTAATTATGAAATTGATTGTGATAAATATAATTCGAAAAAATGACTGTCAGAATCAGAATATTGTTATGCATACGAAACATTTGAATGTGTTAAATTATCGGAATATATGTTTCAGAATATTTGATTATGAAATACTTTTATTCGGATTGGATTACACATCGAATATGTATGCCATTTTGCATGTTCTATTGAGTTGGATTTTGAAAGGGGAAGTTTAGTGCATTCATTAAGAGTAAATGTCATTTTCGGATTCTGTAGCATGTCTTTGTGGTAGACCCCATTTCGAATGGTGTGATTGTAGATAGTGTGGTTCTGTGGATCCCACTCTTCGAATGGTGCGACAGGTGTATGGGTGCATAATCATTTGCATGACATTCAAATTATGTTTATCTTCGATTGATTCATAATTGTGATTATTATTGGTTGATTCAAACTTTATTATGTTTTGTAAATTGTTGCACTTTAGAGAGACACTAAGTTTAATAGCTTACATCATTCTAGTTTTTCTTTCAGATACTTGAGTTAGGTATATCGGTAACTGGAGGGTTTCAACTTCTTTTCTAGATTTTATTTTATTATATGGAAATTATTACTCAAATTTCGTATTCGGGTTTTGTAACACCCTAAACCAGTACAACACACGGTCGATCAATTAGGATGCTACACGAAACCACCGAAGTGGTTGACCAACACTTTTCTCATTTCTCATACTTTAAAACGATCATTTTCATAATAAATCAATCATAAAAATATAATTAAAACTTTACACTAGGGAGCTCCCAAAATAAATATGTACATACAACATAATACATACCACTTTTAAAATAAATTACGACTCAACTTTACAACAGGATTTATAAATATACATGCCCTTTTTAAAAACGCTGAGACGTACTCTGATCTGCACTGGGTCTGGACCTCGGTCTAAGGCTCCTCAATTGCTCCACCTAATCTACATAAGGAAACAAATCCCAAACACTAAACTAACTAGCTTAGTTCCACAATAACAACTAAATCATACTAAAAGTGTATCATTGAAAGGCTCAAGCTATCAAGTCTACTGCCTTTCTTTAGTGAGTATACTTGTACACTCACTCTTTACTCTATAACAAACATCATGTTGTGGCTTAGGGTTCTGCATCTCAGAGCTCGCACACCCTTCTAGTCTACCGAGGCTGGTTACATAGAATCTCTGCATCAGTTAACCCCATGAACTAGCTCACTCCTTGAGTGTCGGACCTTGCACCCAAGCTAGTCTGCTTAAAGTGCCTTGTGCACTCCCTAAGGATATATTCGGATTCAAAACCTACTGTAGCGTTCTAGGTAGGGGGTTTCGAAACCTACTGTAGAGGTTTCGAAACCTTTGTCTAAAATTACATTCTGGACAAAAGGTTTCGAAACCAGTCATAGGGGGTTTCAAAACCTCTTCTATAACTTCAAATTTTTACCCATTTAAACACTTTCAAACCCTCACAAAACCATTCCAACATTTCCAATTGACCAACATAAGTTTATACATGATAAATGGATTATAAAGGGGCTTTAAACAAGTTAAATAACACCATAAACTAGAAACCATGGATGATCATACATGCTTCAATCTCAACTTTCTAGCTATCATGCATTTTCTAGTGACCCACAAATGGTATGAGGGAGTTGTAAATGTGTTACCTTGCTTTGGTGGCTAGAACTCTCCCAACTCACCCAATGTTCAACTTTTTTTACCTCTTGCTCTTGATCTTTCTCCCACCTCTTTCACTATACAAAAGTGAGCAAAGAGGTTAATTTATCTAGGGGTTGGATACAATCTAAATAAATTCTCTATAACTCAAATCCACTCAAAAATGAGCTAAACACCATAGATAATCATAAACCTCTCAATACCCATTTTTGAAAACTAATACTAAAACTTGCAAGATGGAGTTTAATGTGAAGCTTGAAGGGTGGGGAGAAATATTCTTACCTTGGTTTAAAGTAACCTAGCATGAATCCTTAAATTTTATCTTAGGAGAGGAAGAAGAAAGAAAAATGATGAAGAAGAAGAGGATGAGTGTTTGGTGAGAAAATAGAGGTGGTTCACGTAAATAATAAATGAAGGGGTTTTTAGCTTTTTATTTGAGCTATGGGTAAACTACACTTTTAATCCCTCTACTTTTTATTTTATAAAATTCTCATCACCATATATAAAAACTCTTGAGCCCAACCCAAGCCCACTAATACTAAACTTGGTCCAACAATTATATAAGGTATTTTGGGCTCAAACTTTGGGTCTCGAGGGCGTTACAAGATTCATTATTATTTTGTTTGGAATTTTTTACTATTTATATTTATTTATTTATCTTAGACTTTGGTTGTAACACCTTTAACCCGCATTTGAGCCCTGATACAAGTTAAGGATGTCACAAATATTCTGTATAACGTTTCTTGTTTGAACCTGATAAAATTTTGTTTCTTTTCAAATCTCCTAATTTAACATATATTATCAGACTATTTAACAACATAAAATCATAATGTAATATTTTAATATCCGATTTACATTCGATCTTGCACACTATCTGGGCAGTTTTATATTATTTAATATCATAATTTAAAATTGTCTAATTTAAAATTTAATCGATTAATCTTTATAACATAATGTTTTACTACACTCATACATAACCACTTAGTATCTTATCATATTTTCACCTTTCTTTATTACATTTCCTATACTATATTATTTTCCATTTAAGCACAGTTTCTAAAATTTTCTTTTTACAACTTTATATATAAAATAATTGTAACATCAATAATCAAGATTATTTCAAAATAGGTTTCTTTTGTTGTTGTCTACCACCACACAACCACCCGGTAACAAAAACATTTATTATATTATCTTCGTTACACAAATATACATATCATTCAAATGTAAATTCAAACAAATATAATTCACTATCTATAAATCATTCAGTGTAATTTACACTATGTTTATAAAATTATACTGTAAAATATAATTAAACTTGTATAATTCATTTTTCCTATAATGTTCATTTTTTATATCGTTTCTCTTTTCTATCTTGTTCATTTATCTTATACCGTTATATATCTTGTACTATATTATTTAATATATTATACCGTTTATTGTACTATTTCTTTAATTTCATTTTATAGCTCGATACATAATCAATATTCTAAAAATAAATTCCAGCATAGTTCTTCAACTATTAAACAATTACACTTAACTTCTAAATTTTCCCATAAATTCGATTAGATTCTTATAATTTTACAAGTTTCTAATTTAATCTAAATCATCATCCAAATATCAAATTTAGCACTCTAACATTCAATTTAATCATAATACATCAACTAATAAACTATTGCACATTAATCACCCATCTTTCTCAATTTATGCGATTAAATCCCTATATTTTAACAATTTTCAATCACATTCCAAGCATGTAGAATCACTCGTACATCATTTCTAAACCTTGTATACTTTTTCCACTATTTTTCTTTATTTTCTTCCCGTAGGCCGAATTGAACAAAGTGTATTAAACTTAATTTTCAACTTGATGCAAGCATGATTTCATCTTCTTAACAACATAAAAGATAATGTTAAAGTATGAAATCTAATCGTTTGAATTTTTTAAATAAATTTTAAAAAGTAATTATTTGAATTTTTTTTTAAAAAAAACCAACCTTACCTAGTTGTTTAATTCTTCAGCAAAAGTCGACCTCCAATTTTATATATAGTAACTGGCAAGTTGATGGAATGTTCGTAATGCAAAACAATTAAATAATATGCAAAATTAAACAAAAAGGAAAGTAAATTTGCAGAGGCTACTTACCTTCTTTTCTCATATGGGGTTCACGGTCTTATTTATAAAGGTGGAGGAATTCTAGATAATTCTCATGAATTATCTTATTTACACTTGTAAAAATTTAGTTAAATAAATATAAAATTCATTTAATGCAAAATTACAATTTTATCCTTTAAAATCTTAATATATACCATTTTTTTCATGTATGACATCATCCCTTACCCCATCATAATCATTAAAAAAATCATATTTATTAATTTTTCATGTTTGCCCTTGCACTTTTTTCAAAGTCTGAATTTAGTCACTTTAATTCAACAATTACACTTTAACATGAAAAATCTACTTAAATCTACCAATCCGTGCTAAATTTTACTGATTAAAAATATAAATATAATATTACTAACCTCATACTATCATCCTTCGATTTTTATAAACTTTCAATTCTGTCAAATTATCCGAATATTTTACTAATCTTTAATACTTAATAGACTTTTATGGAAACTCCAAATCAAAAATCTAAAAGCCACTAAAATATTATTCTTGAGCTAAGCTACTCATTTACAAACCCAAAATATAACTTCTAAAAATTTATATTTTTAGTTCATGTACTTTTATAAATTTACACTTTGATCCCTAAATTTTGAAACTTACATTTTCATCACTAGTCCAAAATATGGGATATTACATTGGTATTTTGAAATTTTATTTCGAACATTGGATTTAGAATTTTGGATGACATGAGATTGTCTTCAATTTAATTTATAAACTGAATTAATTTTTTCCTTAATTTTTTGAAATCAATAACGTGAAGGATAAATTCGATGTTTTGTTAAATTACTTTTGGGCTAATTTTTGGGAAAGTGAGTTAATGAGCCGTTGGGTTTTTTCTAGGTCAGGTAAAGAGGGTTATATTTAGTAGTATCAGAGACAAATTTAACTCTCAGGCTGTGGGGCATGACCACAAAATTTATAACTCAAAATTATTTTTACATGATAAAAATATTTTTGGGTTAAAATAAGAATTTTCGGAATAAAAAAATTATTACTTTTCCTTTTCTTATTATTCTTTTTATTATGAAAATAGTAAATAAATATTTAAATTCGGAAACCTCGAGTATCAATTATGGCATTAGGACTCTGTATAATGACAAGTCAAGGTTGGGGTCATACTACTACGGCTAGAGTTAACCCTTCACCCCCAACGAGTCAAATCCAACATACGAATGAGGTTAATGACATTGAGAGAGATTCGCAACCTGCAAATTAGACTGGAGTTCAACAGGTCGGGAATGAAAACTCACTTGCACAACAGACTCAGGGTGATGGTTTACATGAATCTGAGGACGGTGAGACAGTTGGTGATAATAATGCTGCAGTGAACCGTGAATTATTTCATTATCTCCGTCAGACTGAGGGTGCTAGAGAACTTATCTTGACTGAGTTATTAGTTATTGGGATGATTATGTTTGTGAGTAAGACTGGATTTGACCCCGCTGATGCTGAGTATTGGTTAAAGAAGATGTAACGATTGTTTGAAGAGATGAAATATCCCGTCGATCGTAGGTTGAGAGCTGTTGTATCACTGTTAGACGGTATGGCTCAAGACTGGTGGGAATTTGAGCAGGATACTGTTTCGACTGGGCAGGTTACATGGGAGTACTTCCGACAGATTTTTCGAGATCATTATGTGGGGGTTGAGTCTTTTGCAAAGTGTCGAAAGGATTTTCTTAAAGTTTCAGGAGGCTTTTCGACACCTTTTGCTGCTGTTGTTGAACAATAAACAAGACACAATTGCCAAAAAAAATCTGAAGATGAAAGCAAGTCCTCAATAGTCCCAACTTCTTGAAATTCACACCATTCTCCCAACATTATAAAAATGCAGGATATGGGTGAGATCAATATGTTTGGTTATGAAAACTCTAAGGAAGTTCGATTTCTCATTTTATATTATGGATGGATGGAGTAGTAAGGTTTAATATATATAAGCATCCACGAATGTATAATTTTATGTTAGGGGATGAACTTGAACTTATAAAATTATAGGGGACGAAAATAGATTTTCAATAGAAAATACATAGAAAAAATCTAAAATATAAGATAATTTTAAATTTTCAGGGACCAACTACTCCACCCGTCCCCTTCGATCCATCCCTGTATACAAGCATGGGAGTGTGACATCTGGCGAGATGTGGGCGAGATTTGATGGCATCGACTACATTTCACGTTTTGTTTTATGTCGGGCATATATAAGTTTGCTTCCTCTTTAGGATGGATGGAGTTTTTCTATGTCATTCATTTGTGTTTGTTCAAGTTTTGATTGTATTATTTTGTAGGTTTCAGATTGTGAGGTGTTATGTAGAAAGATTATGGAGGCATAGGTAATATTCTTGTATAAAGATATTGTTAAAAGTTTCAAAGTTTGGCAACCAACTTTGGAAAACATTTTTCAAAGAAACATTTACCAAACTTTGAAAAAAATATTTTCCAAAGTTGGTTGCCAAACTTTGAAACTTTTAACAATCTCCCACTTGAAGACTGATTTTAATATGTCTTCACACCTTGATCAATGCAGCAACATGTCTGGTCTTGTTATTCTAGCATGCCAACTGAAGCTGAACACAACTTCAGTTTGTCCGTAGTCACCGTCTTTGTCAACATGTCTGCCGGATTTTGAGCTCCACTAATCTTTTTATGTTTTAAAATCCCATCTTCCAGAAGAGACCGGATAAAATGATATCTCAATTGTATGTGTTTCGTCCTGGAATGAAAAGACGGATTCTTTGCTAGATGGATAGCACTTTGACTGTCGCAATACAAGACATTGTTTTCTTGTTTCTTGCCTAACTCTTCCAAGAAACTTTGGAGCCAAATCATCTCCTTGCTGGCTTTCGTAACAACGACATATTCTGCTTCAGTTGTGGAGAGAGCAACTATCTTCTGTAGTTGAGAAACCCAACTCACTGCGGTTCCTCCTAGAGTATAGACATACCCTGTAGTGATTCTTCTGATGTCGACATTTCCGGCTAAGTCAGCATCTACATAGCCTGTCAATATCGTATCTCCACCTTTGAAACAAAGTGCTTTGTTTGTGGTACCCCGCAGATATCTGAGGATCCATTTGACTTCTTCCCAGTGTACCTTGCTCGGATTATTCATGTACCTGCTAACAGCTCCCACTGCTTGAGCAATATCTGGTCTGGTACAAACCATGGCATACATTAGACTTCCAATTGCTGAGGCATACGGCACCTTCACCATGTGTGTACGTTCTTCCTCCGTATTTGGTGGCTGTTCTTTGGAGAGTCTAAAATGAACACCTAAAGGTGTACTTACTGGTTTAGCATCTTGCATGTTGAACCTGGAGAGTACTTTGTTGATGTATTCAGCATGTGATAACATCAAAGTCCCCGACTTTGTGTCTCTCTTGATCCTCATCCCAAGAATCTGCTTTGCAGTGCCCAGATCCTTCATAGCAAACTGCTTCGACAATTTTTGCTTCAAGTTTATAATCTCTTGCATATCTGAGCCTGCAACGAGCATGTCATCAACGTACAATAATAAAATAATAAAGCTGTTGTCGAACCTCTTGATGTAGCAACAATGATCTGCTTGGCATCTTGTAAAACCACTGCTACTCATGAAACTATCAAACTTCTTGTACCACTGTCTAGGAGCTTGTTTTAAACCATACAAGCTCTTCTTCAACCTGCATACCAGGTTTTTCTTGCTTGCCTCTATGAAACCTTCTGGCTGCCTCATATAGATTTCTTCCTCCAAATCACTATGAAGGAAAGCTGTCTTTACATCTAACTGCTCAAGATGTAAATTCTCTGCAGCTACAATTTTCAACACCAGTCTGATTGTAGACAGTTTTACGACTGGAGAGAAAATTTCATTGTAGTCAATACCTTGTTTTTGCTGAAAGCCTTTGACAACCAATCTTGCTTTGTAGCGTTTTCTCCCATCGTGCTCTTCTTTGATCCTGTAAATCCACTTGTTATGGAGCGCTTTCTTTCCTGGTGGTAATTCAGCTAATTCCCACGTCTGATTTGACATAAGCGAGTCCATCTCATCTTTCATGGAAGACTCCCACTTGACTGAATCATCCACCTGCATCGCTTCATCATAGCACTCTGTTTCACCATTGTCAGTCAGCAACAAGTAGTGCAAAGAAGGCGAATACCGTTGGGTTGGTTTAGGAATTCTGGAGGAGCGTCTCAGTTCTGGTGTGCCTGGTTCTTCCTCTTGAACTGCTTCATGACTGATCTAAACATCATTTCTAGAAATCTCCTCGAACTCAGCAAATTCCTTTGTTTCAGCTTCGGTATTACTTGATTCTACGGTTGACATGTCTTAGTACATCACATTTTCATTGAAAATAACGTCTCTGCTTCTGATGATCTTTCGATTTTCGTAGTCCCAAAATCGGTAACCGAACTCATCACCACCGTAACCAACAAAGACGTATTTGTTGGACTTGGCATCAAGTTTACTTCTTTCAGCAGAGTTTATGTGTACATAAGAAATACAACCAAACACTCTTAAGTGTGAAAGGTTTATTTCTTTCTTGCTCCAAGCTTCCTCTGGTATTCCGCCATCCAAAGGAACAGAGGGCCCACGGTTGATCAGGTAAGCTGCAGTGTTGATAGCTTCAGCCCATAGAAATTTGGGCAATCCGGCATGTATCCTCATGCTTCTGGCACGTTCATTTAGAGTTCTGTTCATGCGCTCTGCTACACCATTCTGTTGTGGTGTTATGGGAACTGTTGTCTCCATCTTGATCCCATTGTTTGCGCAAAAATCTCTGAATCTACTGTCTCTGTACTCTCCTCCATTGTCAGACCTCAACCGCTTGACTTTCAAACCAGTCTCATTTTCCACCATGGCCTTCCATTTTCTGAAGGTATCAAAGACTTCTGATTTCTTCTTCAGAAAATAAACCCACACCTTCCTTGTTGAATCATCGATGAAGGTGACATAATATAGTGAGCCTGCAAGAGATGGAACTGGGGATGGTCCCCATACATCAGTATGAACCAATTCTAACCTTTCTGCCTTGGGTGTCTTGCCAATCTTTGCAAAACTGACTTTTTTTGTTTGCCAAAGATGTAATCCTCGCATAGTCCGACATCTACATTCTTTAGATCCGGCAGCTTCCCTTTTGACAAAAGTGTCTTCATCCCTTTCTCGCTCATATGGCCAAGCCTTTGGTGCCATAGGTTTGATTTTCCATCAGCATCTGCTACTGCAATGATATTCTCTAAATTTGAGGTTACATAGAGAGTACCAGTCTTCTTACCACGAGCAATGACGAGTGCTTCTTTGGTAATCTTCCATTCACAGCCTGAAAAGGTTGTACTATATCCTTCTCCATCAAGCTGTCCAACAGAAATCAGATTTCTTTTGAGGCCAGGAATATGTCTCACTCCTGTCAGCTTCCAGGTGGTCTGGTTTGGCAGCTTTAGTCGGATGTCTCCTTTTCCGACGATCTTCAAGGTTTCATCATCAGCTAGATGAACCTTCCCAAAATCACCACTGACATAGTTCTCCATGATTTCTCGGCATGGGGTGGAGTGGAAAGATGCCCCTGAATCCAAAATCCATGATTCAATCGAACTATTGACGCTTAAAATCATGGCATCACCTGTCTCCTCCGTCATGTTGGCAGATTCTTGTGCGCCGGTATTTTTCTTCGGTGCTCGGCAATCTCTTTTGAAGTGACCCTTCTTGCCGCAATTATAACAGGTAAAATCTTTATTTCCTGTTCTTGATTTTCCCCTTCTGGATTTCGATCTGCCACGATTTGAATTTCTTTCTGAAGTTCTCCCTCTAGACTCCGTGTGCAAGGCTGAGGAGGTTGATGCTTCACCCGATTCTCTCCGTCGAATTTCTTCGCTCAGTACCAGATCCCGAACATCGTCGAATTTTAATTTACTGTTTCCCGACGAACTGCTGACTGCTGTAACAGTAGCATTCCAATTGTCTGGTAGAGATGATAAGAGAATTAAAGCTCGAACTTCATCATCGAATTCAATTTCCACTGAACTCAACTGGGTTGTGATTGTGTTGAGTTCATTTAGGTGTTGTGCCACCGATGCTCCTTCCGTCATCCGCAAATTGAATAATCACCTCATCAAATGAACTTTGTTTGAGGCCGATGGCTTCTCATACATACTGGAGAGAGCCGCCATAAGACCCGTCGTGGTCTTTTCCTTTGCTATGTTGAAAGCAACATTGCGGGATAACGTCAATCGGATAACTCCGAGGGCTTGTCGGTCGAGAAGAGCCCAGTCTTCATTCTTCATGCCTTCTGGTTGCTTTCCTGAGAGAGGTTGATAAAGATTTTTCTGGTACAGAAAATCTTCAATCTGCATCTTCCAGAAGCCAAAGTCAGCACCATCGAACTTTTCAATTTTAACTTTCCCTTCGTCTACAACCATCGCTTCCACTCGAATCTGGCTTCTTTCGGATCGTTTCTGACAATTCTTGCGAACCACCGTGTATTAGAACACCACCGTCGACAAACTCGTATCGTCGACCGAATTTCACTATTCACGAAATTCACTATTCATGTGAATAGTAATGAATAGTAACCTCGCAGAAAAATTGACAAAATTCACAACCAAAAGCTCTGATTACCAGTTGTTAGGGAAAAATAAACCGAGTACAAGTAATTTCCCTATAACCAGATTAGTGAGAATGCGAAATAAAAGCGGAAAAATAATACCCGAAAATTGATAACGGAGTTCAGCCAATTGTGCTTACGTCTCCGGGTTGTTGTAGATCTTTTACTAAGAGAGAAAATTTACAGGTGTTTATAAAACACTCACTACTCACAAGAAAGCTCTCTAGTATAGGAAGAAAAGAAATGTTTTGGGATGATTTTGAAGCTAAATGGGTAAGGGTATTTATAGTAGAAACTTAAGGACTAATCTTTGAAAATACCCTAAAGTTCAATGACTAAAGTGAATTTACACATTCCTATTTTCAACAAGCATCTACCAAAATTTTACCAAAACATTTCTTTTCTTCCTATACTAGAGAGCTTTCTTGTGAGTAGTGAGTGTTTTGTAAACACCTGTAAATTTTCTTTCTTAGTAAAAGATATGCAGCAGCCCGGAGACGTAAGCACAATTGGCTGAACTCCGTTATCAATTTTCGGGTATTATTTTTCCGCTTTTATTTCGCATTCTCACTAATATGGTTATAGGGAAATTACTTGTACTCGGTTTATTTTTCCCTAACAGATATTTTCTTAAATTTTTTGTCATATTCTTTGTTTTAGGATTGGTCCTTCTATGGATCCTTTTGAGGATCATTTTGCATTCACTTTATGTGGATTTTTCAATAAATAAAATATTTTGTTGTGTGAGAAAAATAAAAATGCAAAAAAATTTAAAGAGGAACTCGAACAACTTGATTTGGTTTGAATTTCATAAACTTCATTCGATTCAAAAAAATTTTGGATCATATAATCAGACTCGTCAACTTGAAATTTTTTTACTTGAATCGACTTGATCGAATACTCACCCCCTAAGCTAGATATCCCCAAATTCCTCTAGAAACCTTCCAGATTAGATCATCTGCAATTGTTGCACAATCAACAGAGAGTAATTGCCAATAAAATCTACATATGAAAGTAAGTCTCCAGTAAGTACAATTTCTTGAAATTCACACTGTTTCCTGGAGACCCAAGATTTGGGGATCTTTCACACTTATATCGTCTCCCGACAATGATAAGCTGATAGTCTTCCACATTGGATCGAAGAAAATTTGAGGTTTCAGTTCCATCATTTACTTGTTCCTCAAGGTACCTTATCATCTGCATCGGGTCTTAAGCAGACCTTCGCTGCTGCTGTTGTTGAACAATCAACAAGAAATAATTGCCAACAAAACCTGAAGACTGAAGTAAGTCCCCAATAATCCCAATTTCTTGAAACTCACACCATTCTCCCAGCCCCAAGGTTTGTGGATCTTCACACTTGTATCGTCTCCCAGCAATGATAAGCTGGTAGTCTTCCACAATGGATCGAAGAAAATTTGAAGTTTCAATTCCATCATTTACGTGTTCCTCGAGGTACGTTAATTTTACACTTTCTTTGATATCATTCAACATCTCCTCATCAAGCACTCGATCATTCTCAGCCCGGAAGGTGTCTAAGCTGTTGCTGGCTTTGATATGAATTACGGTAAGGCCAACACTTTCGTCTTGGGAAATTCGTTTAGCTAGGGCTAGAGCTTCCCTGTCATCTTGTCCCCCCATGAAGATCACAGCAATGTTGTAGTATGAGGAGTTATGTGATGATGATGATTTATCTTTGACTGTGAAGCTTTTTAGATTGCGGCGTACGTCAAGAAGGATCCCTACCGAGCAAGGTGCCCTTTCAAGGATGTAGAAATTCATATTTCTGATGGAATGATCTTCCGATTCGATGCTCCCGTCAATACACCACCTCCGGTGAAATGGAAGTATTATAAACGATGTGAACCGGTCCACGGCCAGCTTACATATATCCCCGTACATCAAATCCGGTGGTGAGACGGCGGTGAAAACTTTCACCGATACAGCTTTCCAAAAGCTCCGTTGAAACTCATTGAAAGCGATGATGACATTCTCGGAGTACGATCGGTTCAACATGATTTCCGTTGGCTTGTCATGAGCAATGAAAAGAGGTGTGGCTTAGGCTGATAATAGAATTAACATTGCCTGGTACGTGAATGCAACCGATCATCCGCAGCTCCTGGTTCAGTTTGGTATTCATGATGCTCCTTTTCTTAAAGCATAGATACTTAGATGGATCGTAAAGCTTTTTCACAAGGATTGGCACGATACTTGACACGAGAATGACCATAATCGTCAAGAAACAAAACATATCATTCGGTATAATCTGCGATTGTTTCAAAGAGAGAACAAAAACAATATAGCATTAAGCATAATTTTTAGCCTCAACGTTCCCTTTAACCCTTATCTTTTGGAGTATTTTAATTCTTAACATTTTAAGCTTTTTGTCATAATAATTCAATAGGATGAAAACCGTTAATTAACTTACAATCAACGTATGTTGTTGATTACTATTTTTACATGTTATAAATTATTGATGTGTAACAACATATCATGTCATCACATTGAATGACATGACACATGTCATATCCACATTAGATGATATAACATATATCATGTCATCACCTTGGAGTAATATGGCACATACCATGTATCACCTTGGATTGATATGTATAGGTCATTTCATCATCCTAGGTGATTTGGTATATGCCAAAACCTCAAGAAACTCGATGCGTTATATCATCATCTTAAGTAACGTTACACATGTCATGTTATCATTTAAGATGATATGACATGTGTCACGTTAATAATTTAATACATATGAAAATATCCTACCAATAAAATGTAAATGTTTTCCTCTATTAATGACTATTTTTACGTGCGTGAGGGTTAACTTTAATATTAAGCCTATCTCTTTACGTGCGTGATCTTAACATATAAAGAAGAAGACACTTACGGTCATGTCGTTCATGGTGCTGTAGGAAGCAATCTCAACGATGCCTTTAGATATCATGATAAGAGAAAACGCTAAAGAATCCCTTATGGACATCTCGCAGAACATGGCCAGCACCCAAGAGACCCCAAATTTTATAGCAAGTGTGACGGTGGCTCCAACCGCATGGTCCTTGGTGAACTGGGAAGGTTCTTTAATGTTAGATAGATTGAACCTCATGCCGCATGTTGTAAGGAACAGAGGCAAAAGTAACTCCGTGGTAATAGGGTCTAGCTTCTCCACCAGAGCAGAACCCAAAGGAGGTCCATCCGGTACAGCCAAACCAAGAATGATCGGACCATATTTAGCTTGTAAATGAAACTGCACGACAAGCCAAGGCGACAACATGAAGGCCACAACGATGACATAGATGTGTACATCTTTTATATGGCCAGTCTCATGCGCCTTTTTCACCATCCATTTCATCGCAGGTCGCAACACAAACGCTGCAATTACAACAGCAAGCATAGCCAATCCAATATCAAGTAGAACCTGTTCTGTTCCCTGTTGAATCCATATTTTCAACCACATGCCAATCATCGTAACAACTAGTGTCACCATGTCACCTACAAGCGCAGCCGCTAATCCTAGCCTGCCGAGTTCCGAATTCAGGATTCTTAACTCCGTCAGAAGGTAGTGTATGACCGGGAACGAAGTCCCGGCATACGTCGTTGCCAGAAAGAAAGTTTTGCCCAATATCAAGTCGACACCACCTTGACGGATCGAAATCGTTATCAAACAAGATATGATAGGCACAATGACGGTGAGGATGCCGATATACATGGCCTTCATCCCGGAATGGAATGTCAGGCTGAGATCCGTCTTCACACCACATAAAAACAAATAGAACAGTATGCCGAAACCTCCCACCGTCCCCAAAACCGCAACACTTTCCTCCGATATGTTAAACAAATATAATTCATCACCGAAAAACGTAGGACCAAGTATTATCCCCGCCTGCATCAACAAAATATGCCGATTGCCGACGACCCTTTCATTAGAACTTCATTAGAATCAGAAGAAGAAGAAAACAAAATCTTTTACCATATGAGAGCTTTGCACTTACAAGAATCTGGGAAATGAACAATGGAAGTCCCACGTTTTTTAACAGACTGTGAAGTATCTGGGTGAGAACGTAGATCACAACCATCTGGAGTTGAAGTCTGGGAACAGAATAGTCCAAGACATCAATTCCATGTCTATATGCAAGCAAGCCTCGAGTGGTGACTTTGGGAGGATATGCAAGACAGATCTCTATCTCTACTTCCCTTTGATCCATTCGAGTTCCGTAGATTGTTTCATTAATAAGTGACATTGTTTCCTGCAAGCTGCAATGATATTGATGGGGATGATGAATGATTTTGTGTTGCTGCGATTGAAGAATCCATGCCAATTTGAATTGCTTATATAACATGCATCAGGTTTTCCCATGATTTTCCAGTTTAATTGTGCGTGATTTCAAGCGCAAACAAGTGTTTTTGTTTCGAACGTAAACCATATATGCATAGCCGATTATTGTTGCAGACAACTTCGTCGAAGCTTTTGGTTGCCCTATTAGTAAATCTATTCAACAATAACTGGTAATGTGAAGGCCGGTAGTTATTAACTAAAACAAAGTAAACCTAACACTAATATATACAACTTTTTTTTTTTATAATTTTTAATAACAATAACATATTACTATTATATTATTAGATTATTTCGGTAAAATGATAAGAGTCGTCCCATATATTTTCGAGGTCTCGAGTGAAAACTAAAAAATGTGCATTTATAAAATGAAAGTATATTTCATTACTTTGAACAATTATTCAATATTACATACATAAATCATAGAAAAATTACTAAATTTTAAAAAATATTATTTTTTTATTTTATTAAGAAAACATCTTAAATACAACTAAAAGAGAATAAATATAAAAAAAATTAAATGATGTATGATACATAGCTTGATTTTGAATAATAAATAAATAAAAAGAATTATATATTATTTTATTGTTAGATAGAGAATAAAGACGACTAAAAATTAAATAATATTTAATAAATTGAAGAGTAAGATCTGAAAAAGAGAAAAATATGATTAAATTTAATTCAAAATTGAATGAATAAATAAGAAAAATGGAAAAAGGGGTAAAAAAACTAAACATTTTATGAACTTATAAAAATTAGGGGCCACAATTATAAATATAAAAAATTGATTAAATTTAATTCAAAATTAGATGAATTAACAAGATAAATGAAAAAAAGATGGTCAAAAGCTAATTTTTTTTAAAATTATAAAACAATTGGGTGCCCTGAGCGATTGCTCGTGGTGCTCCCCCTTAGAGCCAACCCTGATAATGATCGATAGTATAGATCCATTAATTAAGATTTGGTATTGCATAGGTTGATTATAAAGATGAACCTCTCAACTCTTAATCTTACTTAAAGATCCAGAATCTCATTAAATTAGACCGGTGAAGGTTGATTCTTATTGTACTACATAATATATCTCATAAGTTAAAAAAATATTCATAATATCAAAAAAATGTCCCTAAAGTTTGATTAAATAATTACATTGACTCATAATTTTTTTAGCATTTTAGCTTCTAAAATTTTATTGTGGGATAAAAATACTTGTCCGTTAATAGAAATCGCTAATCAAATTCGAGCTATGTTTTCTGGTCTTGTGTCATCAATGAGGTCGAATTTTATGGAGGTAATGGCTAATTAGGGATTGTTCTATTTTATAATCAATTAGGGTTTAATAGAAGATATTTCAAGTATTGCATGTTGGATTAGTTATAGGAATGGACCGAGGGGGGCGGGTGAGGCACTCGCCCCTTGAAAATTTAAAATCGTTACCTTTTCGTCTTTTTAGAATTTTAATTCGTCCCTTAAGTTTAAATTCATCTCTCCTAATATAAAATAATGTGTTCATCCATGATTATCTATATGTTCCCTTCAACATATCATACATTCAAAGTTTACATATAGTGTTCTTTAACCCCCAAGAAGGCAAAGTTAAATAATGTTCGTCACCGAACTTGTTAAAATTGTTGGAGCCAAGAATTATATCATCATCACATCCACATGGGGTGACATACATTTGATCCATACATGCATTCATCAATGACCAGTCATAGTCAAGGCATTCGGTAAAGTTTAAGATATTTAAGATTTTGGGTAAAGTATATGAGAGGTCGTTGAACTATATTCAAATCATTATTTTAGTCATTGGATTTTCAAAAGTTATAAAATAATCATTAAATTTTATCAAATAGTTACAAAATAATCACTACGACGCTATAATAAGTGTAAAAGTTATATAATTTAATGATCATCTTGTAGCAGTTAGATAAAGTTTATTAACCATTTTGTAACGATTCCATAAAATTTAATGATTGTTTTATAACTTTTGAAAAAGTTTGATAATCAAAACGATCATTTGAACATAATTTAACAACCTATAGTGTACTTCACCCTAATAATTTTTGATAAAATTTTCATATAATTAGGTACTAAACTAGTTTCAAATATTAGGAGGGAACTGACTCGAAAAAAAGATAAATAATTTTAAATTTAAAGAGAACATATACTTAATTTTGCAAAAATAAAGTAGGTCGTTTTTGGTTTTAATACTCAAAATTAAGTCTCGTTCCCATAAATTTTAAATTTAAATACTCATTAGGTCCCTCATACGATAAAAGTTAAAAAAATTTGATTCTTCTTTATATTAAATCTTAATTCTGTCCTTTGTAAAAACTAAATTTTATATTTTAAAATAATGTACAAAACCACTCACATATTTAAACCTCTTAGTTATTAAATTATTCATTTTTTTTATATAGTAGTATCTGTTCTAGATATTTTCAACCAATAAACAATAAACGTTCAATCATTTTACTGCAATTAGGAATGGACATGAGATATGAACCTGATGGATTCCGACCCGACCCGACTCAAATGGTGAGATTTTTTAAAAAAAATTGGGTTCTGGTTGGGTTGGACTTTTTTAGAAGTTATGTTTCGGTCGGGTCGGTTTTAGGTTTAGGGTGAAAAAAATACTCGACCTAATCTGACCCAAAAAAATTGTAATTTTACTTTGTTTATTTATGGATAATTGCAATAATGTCCTTCTATATATTACCTTCTTTCAATTAAATCCATATTTTTATTTAGTAAAAGTAATATATTTTAATGAATATATTATTTTAGGTCGGATTCGAATTTTATCTTTAAAAAGTGGGTCGGGTTCAAGTGGAATATATATATATATTTTGGGTTAAGTCAGATGGACCGAAAATCCAACCCGATCCAACCCAACTCATCTCCATCCCTAACTGCAATCATTGGTATTTTAACCCGTAATTTTTGGAAATAACAATGATTTCTTTATAGGCTAAGGTAAGTATCTTCGTGCCAATGATTTTGGTGTTAAAACAAAGAGAAATGCAAAGGACAAAAGTGCTGCAACCACTCGTGATAATATAAGGTATGTAATATTTGAATGCTTTATCTGATTTTTGTTCTAAATGTTACTTTTTCTGATGTTCAAAGCTCTCTACTTTAGGCATATTTTGTGAATCTTCTATGAAAATATAAGAAAAATGATTCACCATTAACCAAACTTTCTCTTTGAAGAACATGTTTTGTTGTCAGCAAACAATAACAATAATTCTTGACCTTTACGGAACAGTGTTTACATAGGATTGAATTAGCCAGACCTACTAAAAAAAATTGAAAAAGACTGCTCTTTTCTTGGCTTTCACTGCAACAACTTTATGTTTTCTGCAGCCATTTTTAGTGCAGGAAGCTTCTATGAACAGTTCAATGATGTTGTTAAACTGATGAAGTACTCTTCACTACATGGGATTGTAATACCACCCATTGGATGGTTAAATCCAAATTCCTCCTCGGCTCTATTCAAAAGGTCTTGAAACAATGGATGGTTCAAGTAAGATATAGGAATCACAAATCTTTTCCTATTGCCTTCCCCAACATAAACTGCAACATGGCCTTTCGGAACATTCGATGTTACCATCGCGTTCCCGATTCGTCCCAAGAGCGTTCGCTGCAGCTTTTGTTTCGCTTGAGCTAGACCGGTTAGTTGAATACCCATCTTAGAGAAGAAGAAGAAGAAGAAGATCAAAGGTTTGGTTTTTAAGTGATGGGCTGTTTTTTTGGAGAGTGAAAAGACTTGGTTTGAAATTTCCATCTTTACTGGCTAAATATATCTATAGTGAGAGGGGGTGATTGTTTATTGGAGAATGTTTCGGAAAACATATCAGGTGAAGCAATTGGTTATGTTTCACATGGTTCGGCATTGTCTGTTGCTAGGCATTGCTGGCCTACGACCTTGAGAAACCAATAAAAAAGGAGACTACAACTTCTGATATATATATACATATGTTTTCCCTGTGTTTTGAATATATTCAAACACTCTTGTTGATCTTAGTGCATGCTTAATTCTCTGAAGCATTGAACTTAGACTTTTGTTCCACAAGTTGCTTTTCTTGTACCTACTGCCCAACATACTTTTGAGGGTCATTTCTGTGCATTTATACCCCCACCACATGTTTGAAACAATATCTAAAGACCATTTAAGATCATCTAACTTTTGTGACACCAATAATTTTCTCCTTAACCATTCATAATGGATTAAATTTTAACATTTTGGCAAAATATTTTATGATTTTACCAAGTTCGATTTGCAAAACATGAGGGGATGATTTCATGCACATATTAGATCTTTGAATGCTCCATGAATGGTCATGTCAAAGTTATGCATAAAGGTCAAGAGTAAGGATCAATGTTCTTGTACTTTTAATTTGGATGAATGGTCTATGTCAAATGTATGCTTCAATGTTTATCATCTGGGTATACCAGGGGATTCCCAACAATGGGTTGTTTTCAGAAGTTCCTAAATTGTGCTTTATCTTTATAATTGGTTTTGGTTTCTTTTGTAAAACTCTTTTGAGGCATGTAGTTAAAGGGCCAAGGTCGACGGTGAGCTCGTTTTTGTAACTGGGAAGGGCAACGCGGCAGTAAAGTCCTCACCGGATCTCAGCAGGAACTGTTCTTGGTTCATGTATGAGATAATACTAGATTACCTTATCTGTTTCTGTCAAACATAACTAGAGATTATCATGCTTAAGAAAAATCCTCAAGGTACAAGAAAACATTAAGAGGCCAGTAGTTATGCTTTGTTTCTAACATAATGTCCTACAATTTGTGCATACACAGTTGAATTTCATTCATTCAGTGAATCTGCACTTTTTTCTAAAATTATTTCAGTAATTCTCTTTTTGAAACCACATGCAGTCATCAAAACTGCCAACATGACGGCCACATCCGTCTATGAATCTAAATAATAGACTGTATAGGAACCGGCCACTGAAATAAGCAGCCACATATAAAAGAGTCTCTATACCAAAGCCATATATTGTAATGTTTGGCAGTTCTCATCAATTTGGGACTAGAAAAAACATCATAAGCTTGGTTGGCTCTATGTTTTCCTTCAACCTGTCACCCCTTCAAAGTAAAAGTCCCCAGAGGCTATAATGTTCATCACCAACTCATCACTTGTACAAGTCAAGAAACAACTTCACATGAGCTCATAATAATTCGTTTACGGGTCTAATCGGTAAGGCCATTGAATACTACATTATATATATGTGTGTGTGTGGGCGTGAATGTTTGTTTGATTAGTAGTACTGATGAAAAATAAGCAATTTGATCTGAATGTTGATGCCTAGAAGTTAGTCTTTCACCCAACTGATGTGTCGGACGTGCATTGGAATCATAAAGTCCATGATAATCCATAAGAATTTTCTGGGCCACCATAATTGTTTTCTTATTGATTGGTAGGCCATGATAAATCCATGATTGAAATTTTTGTTTGTTTGTGAATCTATCAAAGTATTTCTTGGCCATTAAAGCGACCTATGTCCTTGAACAGATCCCCCCATTAAAGCGAGTCATTTCTTGGCCACTTAATCCACTTCCATTTACTGGTCAAAGTACACAGACACCAGTTTTTCCATGAATATTGCTTTCCAGCTGAAAATAAATCAAGTCATGGCCTTTTGTCCTTGAAGACCACAAACGTGCCGAGTGGCTATTTTTCTAATGTCTACGTCGGAGAAGAGTTTAGTACTAGAAATTCTTGAGGAGTTCAAAAATGAGTTTTAAGGTCAAATAGAATGAAATAATTTTTGTCTAATCCATGGATGGATCTCTTGAAGTCTAGATTTGGTGATTCTTCCATAAAATCAAAAATTACAAGAGTGGCTAGTATAGTACGTTGTGTTTGATGGTTAGACCTTAACCGTTTAATCCCTTAAATATGGAGGCTTAACCAACCAAGTTCCGAAACTTCAGTTCAACTCTTGTCGAAGACATCAAATAATGTCGGATTGATAACCTGGTTTCATTGTGTTTCATCTTGCAAACACAGGCATAGAACAGGCCTTAAATCCTAATTATGAGGAAACGTGTAGGGCAGTAATTAACCTAAAGACTCGTATTAGCTAGTGGAGATGTTAATTTTTATATATATCTTGTTGGTCTCCACTCTATAGCATTTCATCCATATGATGTGTCAAGTCTTCATCATCATCATCATCATCATCTAGCCATGATAAATAATATTTTAAATGGGCCATGATTGTTGTTTGTTCCACAATGGTTAATTATGATAAGCTGCAATTTGCAAAAGGCATTAGACGTTAGGGATACAGGGCCATGTGATTCCTCACTACATATGTCTCTGAAAGCGTTCTTTCTTCACCACTCGAGACTATTGACCCACAAAGCATTTTACTCTATAAATACCAAATTCTAACGGATAGCCACCTCGTGCCAATTGCAGCATTTCCTCGTCCACACTACTTGTTAAAGAACAATCTCAAATTATGGTGTTTTGGTTGCCGAGAATTGTAAATGCTAAGACAAGTCCGAAACGGAGCCTTTCGTCCTCAGAGATGACAGTGGTGCCTAAAGGCCACTTTGTTGTTTATGTTGGAGAAGTCAAAAAGAAGAGATTCGTTGTACCGATTTCGTTCCTCAAGCATCCTTCCTTCCAAAATTTATTGAGTCAAGCAGAAGAAGAGTTCGGATTCAATCATCCTTTGGGTGCGTTGGTGATTCCCTGCAGCGAAGAAGCTTTCCTTGATCTCACTTGCTGTCTGCAAAGATCATGATAGTTGATATTAAAATGGCTAACTTAGCAGAGAATAACAATGTAGCATAAAAGCAAGTGTAAATGGTGAACTTGATTACTTTTTGTAAGGACTTTGTAAATGAGAAAATTCCTTTTATCAGACATTCTTGCCATTGTTATTTTGCTTTGATCTATGGTACCCCTGAAGAATATACCATATCCTACAATAGAATATGCACTTTATTTGAGGACTCCTCTCTCAACAACAAAGCCTAAAAGCCTTCAAAGGACATTCATTGAGAGAAGAAATAGGTAAGGGGTAAGGGTCCCCTTGCCTAATCCCTCTCCCTCCTTGGAAGTACCCTATTAAACCTATGTTGGTGGTTCACCCTGATGATTATATACTGACCTTTAATATTGATGTCTAGGATGATAATGGTTATTCGTAGGTTGACTGACCGTATTCGTAGGATGATTTATATACATACCCTCAGTATCGACTCGAATGGAATCAATAACAAATATTATTTTGCTTCAAAATGTTTCACCTATATGATCTGCTAGATAAAGTTGTTATCAAAACTAACAGGCGATGATTCAATGATAGTGTTTGATTTCAAGTGGATCATCATTGTTGGTTTCATTGAATGGTAAGGCATTGTAGATTGCGACAGAAAGACTATATGGTGGGGTTAATTTGTCAATAACTATATCATTTTGAATGCGATGCCATGTGATTCCACATAGCCATTATGTCTTTAAAGATCTTCCTTGGGGGCTTTCTCTTCACCACACAATCAACATGATTACTAATAAGGCATTTGGTCTTTCACAAATACAAATTCTAATGGATAGCCACCTTCTGCCAATTACTTGCAGCATTTCCTCATCCACACTACTAGTCACACAACAATCTCGAATTATAGTTTTCGGTTGCCGAGAATTGTGAATGCTAAGACGAGTCCGAAACGGAGCCTTTCGTTCTCCTCAGAGAGGACAGTGATGCCTAAAGGCCACTTCGCTGTTTACTTCGGAGAAGCCGAAAAGAAGAGATCCGTCATGCCGATTTCATCAGAAAATGGGGTAGGGAGAATTGAGTGAGGGGAGAAGTCAGTTGTCTCATCTGCTTAATGATTTCATCAGATGCTAAGTTTATGATGCATATATTTAGCAATTGATTTAGAAAAACCTCTAATGTATTCTCAATATGACCATTTGATTCAGTTACTGAAAAGGTATTCTCCATCAGTATGTAGTCTCTTCCAACACCCCACATTGTCAAATTGGTATGCCGTTTGACCTAGTGAGCAACTCAGTCTCTCATCTGAGTAATAAGTATTAGAATCTATAAAGTAAATTATAGCCCCGAAAAATAAAGGCCTATTAGCTCATTTGGTTAGAGCGTCGTGCTAATAACGCGAAGGTGGCAGGTTAAAGACCTGCATGGGCCATGCATTTTCCTGTTACCCTTTAAAGAAAATGATGCCGTTTTGAACTTTGTTTAATGGTACTTTTTATATTGGAATAGGCCCTTCAATTTTGTCACTTTCCTTAGAAAAGCTCATAACACTTTTTTTACGTTCAAGTAAACCTATGAAATATAGTTGATACCCAAATAAGCCCCTTAAACTTTACCATTTCATTTAAATCCTTTGTACACTTTTTTTAGTCCAAATAAGCCCTTATAGCCTTTATTAGTCCAAAATAATCCCTTATACGCTTTATTAGTCCAAAATAAGACCTTATAGATTTTAATTGATAAACAAATACGCTCTTGTACACTTTAATTGATAACCAAATAAGCCCTTATACACTTTAATTGATATCCAAATGAGCCCTTACACACTTTAATTGATAACCAAATGAGCCCTTAATATATTTTGTAAAAAGTAAGCTATTTGGATTTGAAAAATATGAAATAATGTTCAAAGGCTTATTTGGATGTGAAAAGTATATAATGAATTATATAAAGTTGGATATATTGTCGACTCCACCACGAATTGTTGCTATCCAATTAAACCCAATCCCCTCCCATCCACACGTGTGTCCGTGTCCATCTAACGGCTCAAACTCACTCTGTCGCACCAAGCCAACCACATCTCCACCGTCCAAACTACAACCAAAGTCCCTAACCCCCTTACCTTGGAATATCAAAAAGTAGAAAGGATCCGGCAACCGGAACCAATCGTATCCGAGACAACAACGACACCGAGAGTCCTCACCATAATCTCCTCAGTCTTACAAAAGCTAGTGGCCCGAAACGACCGGCTCGTCAAGGTCCTTGTTAAAAGTCCAAAGGTTAGCAACCAACTTTGAAAATGGTTTTCAAAGTTTGGTAAATGTTTCTTTGAAAATGGTTTTCAAAGTTTGGTAAATGTTTCTTTGATGTTTGTTGAAAATAGGAATGGGTAAATTCACTTTAGTCATTGCACTGTAGGGTATTTTCAAAGATTAGTCCCTAAGTTTCAACTATAAATACCCTAGCTCATTTAGCTTCAATATCATCCCAAAATCCCAAAAAAATCATTTCTTTCTCCCAATACTAGAGAGCTTTCTTGTGAGTAGTGAGTATTTTGTAAACACCTGTAAATTTTCTCTCTTAGTAAAAGATCTACAGCAGTCCGGAGACGTAATCAAATTGGTTGAACTCCGTTATCAATTTCGGGTATTATTTTTCAACTTTTATTTCGCATTCTCACTAATCTGGTTATAGGGAAATTACTTCTTTACTCGTTTATTTCCCAACAACTGGCATCAGAGCTTTTGGTTGTGAATTTTGTCAAAAAATTTTTGCGAGGTTACTATTTATTACTATTCACATGAATAGTAAATTTCGTGAATAGTAAAAATTTTGTCGGCGATACGAGTTTGTCGACGGAGGTGTTCTTATACACGGTGGTTTGCAAGAATTGTCAGAAACGATCCAAACGAAACCAGTTTCGAGTGGGATCGATAGCTGTAGACGAAGGGAATGTGAAAATTGAAAAGTTCGATGGTGTGGACTTTGGCTTTTGGAAGATGCAGATCGAAGATTTTTTGTACCAGAAAAATCTATATCAACCTCTCTCAGGAAAGCAACCAGATAGCATGAAGAATGAAGACTGGGCTCTTCTCGACAGACAAGCCCTCGGAGTTATCCGACTGACGTTATCCCGCAATGTTGCTTTCAACATAGCAAAGGAAAAGACCACGGTGGGTCTTATGGTGGCTCTCTCCAGTATGTATGAGAAGCCATCGGCCTCAAATAAAGTGCACTTGATGAGGCGATTATTCAATTTGCGGATGACGGAAGGGGCATCGATGGCACAACACCTAAATGAACTCAACACAATCACAACCCAGTTGAGTTCAGTGGAAATTGAATTCGATGATGAAGTTCGAGCTTTAATTCTCTTATCATCTCTACCAGACAGTTGGAATGCTACTGTTACAGCAGTTAGCAGCTCTTCGGGAAATAATAAATTGAAATTCGACGATGTTCGGGATATGGTACTGAGCGAAGAAATTCGACGGAGAGAATCGGGTGAAACATTAACCTCCTCAGCCTTACGCACGGAGTCCAGAGGGAGAACTTCAGAAAGAAATTCAAATCGTGGCAGATCCAAATCCAGAACGGGAAAATCAAGAATGGGAAAGAAAGATTTTACCTGTTATAATTGTGGCAAGAAGGGTCACTTTAAAAGAGACTGTCGAGCACTGAAGAAATATACCGGTGCACAGGAATCTGCCAACATGACAGAGGAGACATGTGATACCATGATTCTAAGCGTCAACACTCCGATTGAATCATGGATCTTGGATTCAGGGGCATCTTTCCACTCCACCCCATGCCGAGAAATCATGGAGAACTATGTTAGTGGTGATTTTGGGAAGGTTCATCTAGCCGATGATGAAACCTTGAAGATCGTTGGAAAAGGAGACATCTGATTAAAGTTGCCAAACCAGACTACCTGGAAGCTGACAGGAGTGAGACATATTCCTGGCCTCAAAAGGAATTTGATTTCTGTAGGACAGCTTGATGGAGAAGGATATAGTACAACCTTTTCAGGCTGTGAATGGAAGATTACCAAAGGAGCACTCGTCATTGCTCGTGGTAAGAAAACTGGTACTCTCTATATAACCTCAAATTTAGAGAATATCATTGCAGTAGCAGATGCTGATGGAAAATCAAACCTATGGCACCAAAGGCTTGGTCATATGAGCGAGAAAGGGATGAAGACACTTTTGTCAAAGGGGAAGTTGTCGGATCTAAAGAATGTAGATGTCGGACTATGCGAGGATTGCATCTTTGGCAAACAAAAGAAAGCCAGCTTTGCAAAGATTGGTAAGACACCCAAGGCTGAAAAGTTAGAGTTGGTTCATACTGATGTATGGGGATCATCTCCAGTTCCATCTCTTGCAGGCTCATTATATTATGTCACCTTCATCGATGATTCTACAAGGAAGGTGTAGGTTTATTTTCTGAAGAAGAAATCAGAAGTCTTTGATACCTTCACAAAATGGAAGGCCATGGTGGAAAATGAGACTGGTTTGAAAGTCAAGCAGTTGAGGTCTGACAATGGAGGAGAGTACAAAAATAGAAGATTCAGAGATTTCTGCGCAAACAATGGGATCAAGATGGAGATAACAATTCCCATGACACCGTATCATAATGGCGTAGCAGAGCGCATGAACAGAACTCTGAATGAACGTGCCAGAAGTATGAGGATACATGCCGGATTGCCCAAATTTCTATGGGCTGAAGCTATCAACACTGTTGCTTACTTGATCAACCGTGGGCCCTCAGTTCCTTTGGATGGCAGAATACCAGAGGAAGTTTGAAGCAAGAAAGAAATAAACCTTTCACACTTAAGAGTGTTTGGTTGTATTTCTTATGTACACATAGACTCTGCTGAAAGAAGTAAACTTGATGCTAAGTCCAATAAATGTGCCTTTGTTGGTTATGGCAGTGATGAGTTTGGTTACCGGTTTTGGGACTACGAAAATCAAAAGATCATCAGAAGCAGATATGTCATTTTCAATGAGAATGTGATGTACAAAGACAAGTCAACCATAGAATCAAGTAGCTCCAATGCTGAAGCTGAAACAAAGAAATTTGCTGAGTTCGAGGAGATTTCTGGAAATGATGTTCAGATCAGTCCTGAAGCAGTTCAAGAAGAACCAGTCACACCAGAACTGAGAGGATCCTCCAGAATTCCTAAACCAACCCAACGATATTCTCCTTCTTTGCACTACTTATTGCTGACTGACAATGGTGAACCAGAGTGCTATGATGAAGCAATATAAGTGGAGGATTCAGTCAAGTGGGAGTCTTCCATGAAAGATGAGATGGACTCCCTTATGTCAAATCAGACGTGGGAATTAGCTGAATTACCACCAGACAAGAAAACACTCCACAACAAGTGGATTTACAGGATCAAGGAAGGGCACGATAGGAGCAAACGCTACAAAGTGAGATTGGTTGTCAAAGATTTTCAACAAAAAAAAGGTATTGACTATAATGAAATTTTCTTTCTGGTCGTGAAGCTGTCTACAATTATACTGGAATTGAAAATTGTAGCTGCAGAGAATTTACATCTTGAGCAGTTAGATGTAAAGATAGCTTTCCTTCATGGTGATTTGGAGGAAGAAATCTATATGAGGCAGCTAGAAGGCTTCATAGAGGCAGGCAAGAAAAACCAGGTATGCAGGTTGAAGAAGAGCTTGTATGGTTTAAAACAAGCTCCTAGACAGTGGTACAAGAAGTTTGATAGCTTCATGGGTAGCAGTGGTTTTACCAGATGCCAAGCATATCATTGTTGTTATATCAAGAGGTTCGGTAATAGCTTTATTATTTTATTGTTGTACGTTGATGACATGCTCGTTGCAGGCTCAGACATGCAAGAGATTATAAACTTGAAGCAAAAATTGTCGAAGCAGTTTGCAATGAAAGATCTGGGCGCTGCAAAGCAGATTCTTGGGATGAGGATCAAGAGAGACACAAAGTCGGGGACTTTGATGTTATCACAGGCTGAGTACATCAACAAAGTACTCTCCAGGTTCAACATGCAATATGCTAAACCAGTAAGTACACCTTTAGGTGTTCATTTCAGACTCTCCAAAGAACAGTCACCAAAGACGGAGGAAGAACGTGCACACATGATGAAGGTGTCGTATGCCTCAGCAATTGGAAGTCTGATGTATGCCATGGTTTGTACCAGACCAGATATTTCTCATGCAGTGGGAGCTGTTAGCAGGTACATGAATAATCCGGGCAAGGTATATTGGGAAGCAGTCAAATGGATCCTCAGATATCTGCGAGGTACCACAAACAAAGCACTTTGTTTCAAAGGTGGAGATACGATACTGACAGGTTATGTAGATGCTGACTTAGCCGGAAATGTTGACATCAGAAGGAGCACTACAGGGTATGTCTATACTCTAGGAGGAATTGCAGTGAGTTGGGTTTCTCAACTACAGAAGATAGTTGCTCTCTCCACAACTGAAGCAGAATATGTCGCTGTTACGGAAGTCAGCAAGGAGATGGTTTGGCTCCAAAGTTTCTTGGAAGAGTTAGGCAAGAAACAAGAAAACAATGTCTTGTATTGCGACAATCAAAGTGTTATCCATCTAGAAAAGAATCTGTCTTTTCATTCCAGGACGAAGCACATACAATTGCGATATCATTTTATTCGGTCTCTTCTAGAAGATGGGATTTTGAAAAGATTAGCGGAGCTCAAAATCCGGTAGACATGTTGACAAAGAGGGTGACCACGGACAAACTGAAGTTGTGTTCAGCTTCAGTTGGCATGCAAGAATAACAAGACTAGAAATGATGCTGCATCGATCGAGATGTGAAGACAGATTAAAATCAGTCTTCAAGTGAGAGATTATTAAAAGTCCAAAGGTTGGCAACCAACTTTGAAAATGGTTTTCAAAGTTTGATAAATGTTTCTTTGAAAATGGTTTTCAAAGTTTGGTAAATGTTTCTTTGAAAAATGTTTTTCAAAGTTTGGTAGATGTTTGTTGAAAATAGGAATGGGTAAATTCACTTTAGTCATTGCACTGTAGGGTATTTTCAAAGATTAGTCCCTAAGTTTCAACTATAAATACCCTAGCTCATTTAGCTTCAATATCATCCCAAAATCCCATAAAAATCATTTCTTTCTCCCAATACTAGATAGCTTTCTTGTGAGTAATGAGTGTTTTGTAAACACATGTAAATTTTCTCTCTTAGTAAAAGATCTGCAGCAGTCCGGAGATGTAAGCAAATTGGCTGAACTCCGTTATCAATTTCGAGTATTATTTTTCCGCTTTTATTTCGCATTCTCACTAATCTAGTTATAGGGAAATTACTTGTTTACTCGTTTATTTCCTAACAGTCCTAACCGAGCAGTCGAATGGGCTGAACTCGAACGCCACTTGACATAATACTTCGGCTCCCCTAGGGAAATGCTTGCATGCGTTTCATGGCGTTAGGGCTCCCAATATAAGCATACCGAAGTACTTGGAGAGGATTTATAAATACACAAATTGCAGTCCTTCGTGCTTTGTGTTGGGATACGTTTATATCGACATGTTGGCACATAAACATCTGAATTCGCCCCTCGTATCGTTGAATGTGCATAGATTGCTTGTTACTTGTGTCATGGTTGCTGCTAAGGTTCTCGATGATGCGTAAGTATTATTCTTCTTCTTCTTTAAAAACTTGGTGTTTTTTGAGGAATATTTTATAGTTATTGGCAATGTTTGAGGCACTACAACAATGGGTTCTATACCCGGGTGGAGGAGTGACCAGTGTTGAACTGAACCGGCTAGAAATGAAATTGCTTTTCCTTTTGGATTTTGGAACGAGTTTTCAAGACCTATTACTTCCACTTGAACAAGAGATGTTCATTAATGGTGCTGGTTGGGAAATCGGAAGGGGATAAACCCCATAGCCGTCGATGATACCATCGACGATATATGTTGATTTTTTCTCTATTTCTAGCCATGGGTTGACCCGAAATTCTTCCATCACTCAAGTCCCCTTACTCGTATAATTATATTTGTATGAGTTGAGTACATTTAGTCAGCTCGGTAATAAAATAGAACTGGAATGGACCGAGGGACGGGTGGGACAGTCGCCCTGAAATTTTAAAATTATTGTATATTTTAGATTTTTTTTTATGTATTTTCTATTGAAAATTTGTTTTCGCTACCCTGGAATTTTATAAGTTCTAATTCACCCTCTAACATAAAATTTTGTGTCAGTCCTTGAAATAGAATATTATTTTTATTAAAAGATTTGAGTTCGAATAACTACATTTACAAGATGTGTTTGTTATTAATCAATAAATTAAAAAAATCTATACTATCTTATTTTTTTAATAGAGTATACTATTTTGTAATTACTCTAGAGTATTATATTTTGTAATTACTCTAGAGTATTAAAAGGAAAAATTTGTATGTATTATGTATAATCATACTTTGATCTAATTTTTTTTTAATTAAATAAAAATTGGAGTTAATTGCGTTACATATTCTCATATTATGATTATGATTCTTATTTTAAATTGAACTCTAAACTTTTGAATATTTTAATTAAATCTCCAAGTTATAACTTTCATTCTAAAGTAATCCTCAAGCTTTTGAATATTTCAATTTCATCCTAAATTATGATCCTCATTATAAATTGGTCTCCAAACTTTTAAACATTAAATTTCGTCACAAACTATTGATTTATGCTAATCACATCCCACTAAATTTTAAGAATAATGTGGGTGGATTTTTTTTAAAGAAATAGGGGTGTTTAAAAATTACTTTGGAATCTAGGGCATTTGCTACATTGCACATGGAACTTGTATGGAATCTTCACCCCCTTGTGATAAGTTTCAATTTTTTAATATATTTTATGGAACTCTTCAGACGAGTTCTACGTGTACTGTACCAAATGACCTAGATCCCAAAATAATTCTCAAACACCCATAGTTTTCAAAACTTTTCCCGCCCACCCCATATAACCAACGAAGCCAATCACATTCATGTTAATAAAATTGTTAGGTAATGCAATATTATTATATTTTTGAGAAAAAAAGGTTAAGTTATGGTTGAAATTGTATTTGAATGAATCTGGGGTTGATATTGGAGATTCAAAAGTTTGATGATCAATTTAGAATGAGTCATAGTTTGGGATAAAACTAAAATGTTTAGAAGTTTTAGGACTAATTTGGAATGAGAGTCTGTGTTTAGAGATGAAATTAGAGAATTCAGAAATATGAAGACTAATTTAGAATGATGGATATAGTTTGGGGATGTATGATGTAATTAACTTTAATGGTTAAGAAGGAAAGAAAATGAACAACAACAAAATATCCATAGTTGACGCAAAAAAGAAGAAATCTTTATTTACAGAGCGAAATTGGTGAATTTCTCATTTTATATATTTGAGTGATTTAATTAAATGGTGTTGAGGTGCTGAGAATCTGAAAAAAAAAAAAGCTTCCTCTCGCTCGCAACGAGAACAGCTTTTGCTCGATCGAGCGGCGTTGTCTTTCACTAATCCAGTTGCCATGGCGGAGCCATCTTCGTCTTTGTCGTCATCCAAGGACGAGCTGATTCAGCTCATCAAGCGTCTCGGAACTTATCTGGCCCACAAGATGTCAAATCTCTTCTCGATCTCGTTACACAAACTGGTTCTCTCTCTCTTGAATTCTTTTCTCTCGTCTTTTTTGCGAATCCGATGCGACCTTTTTGTTGCTTGAAAACGACATTTTATTCTTACTTTTTCATAATTAGTTCTATGATTTTGGTATTTATTGGTGATTTTAGCGGAATATTGATTTTTATTTGAAAATCTGTCTACTGAAGAAAATTATAATAATGGAGAAATTAATCTTATTGCAGGTTTGAATTCTCGTATTTTAGATAAATTATTTACTTCTTCTACTGGTTTACTATATGATAATTGTTACGGACAATAAATGGTGTTGATTCGTCTCCAATGCGAGCTTCTTTCTTGACGTTATTGATTTTTGAGCTTTACTGCTATAAGAAGAATGAAAATGCTATATTGAGGTGAAAGGCACCTCAAATCAGTTGTTGACATTACAGAAGTTACTTCAGAATGATGGTTTTAAGAAGGCATGCACTACTGTCTGCTATTGAATCAAGAAATGATTTTTCTTTTCTTTTTTTAGCTATGGGCATCCGGGGTTGTAGAGCTGCCCTTAGTTTTATCCTTCATTTTCTGTTCAATGTGTATGAAGCTATTATGTTCTTTTTAGCAATGTTTCCGAAGGTGATGTGTATGTTCTTACCATGTCCATATTGGCATCAGGATCCACGATCTGTTGGGGCTATTGCAGGGCTTGCTGTTGCAATTATCTTTACCTATAGGTTTATGAGATCACCTGCAGCACCCCCAGGAAGGCAACCCAAACGTCAAACTCCATCAACTAGTAGCTCTTCTATCAGTACCCAGTCAAATGCAACATTGACGCCGTCTGGAGTTTGTTCACCTTCAGAGGATTTAAGAGCACAAAATGTTGTTGATGAGTTCTTCCATCCAGTAAAGGTACGACCTCTTTCTACGGCGTTTTGATATGTTTTTTACTCTCCAATTATAATTTGCGTCCCTCTTTTTCCTCTTTGCAGCCAACATTAGGGCAAATAATTAGGCAGAAACTGAGTGAAGGTAGGAAGGTAACCTACAAATACTCCTTAGTCCTTAATGGTTAATACAATGAGAAAATATTTTGTTTGTGTCCTTTTTTTTTCTGGAAGTTGGATTCTTTGATATGTTCTGAGACTATGGACAGAGTTAGAAATGAGGATTTCTTTTTTTGCTCATTCAAACATATTGGTTGCTTTGTTTAGGATTTTTTGATGTGATAACCATTCTCCTTTAGCACTGATTAACAACTGGAAAGAACTTTAAATTTTTTGAAAATTTTTCAGTTTCTATGCTTGTAGTTTGGTAAATTGGCCAGGTTAACTGAGCAGCTTTTATTGTCATCTCATACAATCCCTGGATCCTCTTTGAGTGGGTTTTTGATTCTAGTATTGGATTTCATTGTTGCTATCAATTGTTTAAATGGGTCTATTTGTCAGAATAACTTGCTAAAGTAAATGTGAAAATAATACCAAGATTCAGCATATTCCATATATCCACTGTTTTCAATTAACTTGTGTTGGTCAATTTTTTAACTGAAGCTATCACGGAATATTGCTATTGTAAATCTAGAAATCTGCCTACACCTTGAATGTGCACCTGAGTCTTATGTGACATGCTTGGTTATTACCGACAGCCATTACCTGGTATTGTCATAACTAGCTGCTGTACTACTATGTGGCAGAATTTGTTGAATTGATTCTGTGCTGTTAGTTTAGCCTTTGCGTACTAATACATGAGCTAGTTAACCTCTCACGTCAGTACTGGTAATCTACTGAACTTTGCCAGTAGCTATATAACCTTCTAGTTTTATCATACTGCAAAAGTACGTTAGTCTCTCCGTACTAATTACCTCTAGACTTTCATGCATAAGTTTTGGGCACGTTGGTATTAATCCATATGCTGTTTTATCAAGTCATTGGTCAGGGCCTTTTTAAGGTCTTCGTCTAACTTTAATGGTGTGACAACTTATTGTTGTAGGTAACATGCCGTTTGGTTGGAGTTATCCTTGAGGAAAGCAGTCCAGAGGAGCTGCAGGTGTTAATCTTTTCTGTGAGCTTTATGTTTCTAACTTTATCTGCATATGGTTAATTTGATTTGTCTAATTTTGGGTAGAAACAAGCAACAGTGAGGTCCTCTGTGTTGGATGTGCTATTGGAGATAACCAAATTTTGCGATCTTTATCTCATGGAAAGAGTTATTGATGATGAAAGTGAAGTGAGTTCAAACCTTTTTCTATTGTATTAATTTATGCTAATTTGTCAAAGCTTAAACTTCCTTAAATGTCTTCTATGATATATTAGGTGTTTGAAGGTTTTGATAGGCATATTCTTCTAATTACAAGCGAAATTTTCCTCCTTGTTTTACTTTTCTTTGTGTGTGCCCACACTCTCGAGTGTGGCATTGCAGGTGCAGTATTCCTCCTTATTTGTTTCAGGCTGTAGTATTTTCTCATAGTGGTGCTTATATTAGGCTACTTGCAGATTTTCATATCATGTGTTTTTCCTGGTGACTAACATTGTGAAAAATGTTCGTCTATAGAAAAATGTGCTTCTGGCCTTGGAAAATGCTGGAATTTTCACCTCTGGTGGTATGGTAAAGGACAAGGTCTGTAATTGTGATTTGTGATCATTTTGATTGTATAGTAATTTTTCTTAGATTTAGATATATCAAATCGATATGTTCCTTTTTTTTGTGGGGGGGGGGGGGGGTTATGTCTGGACTGTGAAATCTGGTGTCTGCTATAAAAAATTAGAACGTAAACTAATCGATCATTCTTTCTTTGCTAATTTCAGAAATTTAGTGTTATATCCTCTTGTTTTTGGTAACATGTTTAATATTTTTACTTTGCCTGAAATGAATCTGCAGGTTCTCTTTTGCAGCACAGAAAATGGACGGACATCTTTTGTTCGGCAACTAGAACCGGATTGGCATATTGACACAAATCCCGAAATACTTTCTCAGTTAGCTGTATATTTTTTTTCCTGCCATAATCTCCGACATAGTTAATCAATCAGCACTCGGAATATTCTGATATTAGATTTCTGAATATATTATTGTCACGATGCTTATGTTCTGATATTAGATTCCGGAGTCATTCTCGTCACAATGCCAATGATTTTGAGAGTTCTTTTCTTCTTCTTCGCAGAGGTTCATCAAATATCAACTCCACATTTCTCCTGTCGGATCTGAAAGGACTGCAGCAAATGTCTTCAGCTCTCCATCCTTGGAGCACTTCTTCGGATGCGCTCGACTCTCTTGAACCGGTAAAAAGATGCAAATATGTTTTACCCTTTGATCTTTACGTGCGACCCTTTTCCGTTACAGCCCGTCCCGATGTTTTTCTTTCTCTAGGCACCCTTGTGCCGATATGTCGAGTCTTTTAGGATAACATTTGTGACATAGGGTTCAACATTCAAACTTTTTTCGTTTGAACCGGATAAACTCGATGCATCAATTAATGTCTGTAATCTTGATAGTTGAAGGATATGCAATGCAATCTTAAAGAATAAATTTGTTGCTTCACCTTCACCTTTCCCTTGACATGTTTTACCGTCTTTGATTTTCTCATGAAATAATAAAGAGTACTGAAGTAAAGCCAAATAGAGGAGTATGAAGACAAACTCCCAACTCGAAAGAATCCGGAATTTAGTTTAATTGGTATGTGTATGTGTGATGACGGACTAATTCAGATCGGATACTGTAAATAGTTATTACAAAAGCGACTTTCCCAATTCGGATCTAGTATCTCATTTTAATATACCAACTCGTTATTAGTTATAAATTAATTTTACAGACTGAATTGATAAAATATGTATATTGGATTTATTGAATTTTCTGTATATGACTAGACTGATAGGGTGTACAAGTTTTTGAGATTAAAATTGTTGTTATATCATATCACGTTAGAGATTTGTTTCAATTTTAACATCAGAATGACGTGTTTGTAATAATATTTTAGTTGAATAATTAAATTATATTATTTTAAGAAAATGACTTATTTATAAACAACTTAATAGTTGAATGACTTTTAATGTAGTTTATCCATGATGTTTTGAGGAGAATGATGTTATATTAAAAAAGGCTTGATACACTTTTTAGTGCTTAAAACTATACCTTAAATTATAAGTTGGTGCCTAAAGATTTTTTTTGCAAATAATAGGTGCTTAACGTTTTCTTCGTTACACTTCTAGGTGTCTACGTTACTTTTTTCAACTTTTAGATGTCTGCTGTTATATTTTATTTTATTTTATTTTTTAATAATAGAAATATTATTTTTTAAAAAGGAAAAAAAATCAACCCCCACTGCATCATCCATCTCCCTCTCATCCCCTACTGTTGACGATGAAGGGTCACCACCGATCGAGTTTTATTCGGAGGAGGATGAGGAACTCAACGGTGATGGTCGTGCAACGTACGAACAACTGTAGCCATTTAAGTCGCTTGAAAAAATAACGAAAAACATAAAAATTTGACGATATTCACGGTGTTTTTCACGACGATCGACACAATTTCACAATGGGCAGAAGACTAGGTTTTGATCGCGACGGCTAAGGGTGTTCAAATCCGGGTACCTGGGTCTTCGGGTATTTGATTTTTCGGCCATTGTACAAATCCAGATATTGTGGGTACCCAGTGACCAGGCACACCGTAATTCAAGTAATCAAGTACCCAATTTTTTTTATCATTTTCTAATTATTAAATTTAAAAAATAAAACTGATATTATTAAAAGATATTATATTAATTATCAACATACAAAATTATTGGGTGGGTGGTTTTTTTTATTAGTTTAATTTAATAGATAAAATTATTAATAATTAAATATGTAATATTATAATATATAAAAAAATTAACCGGGTATTCAGGTAACCAGGTACCCAAAATTTTTTTATAGAAAAAACTGGATTTTTTAGTTCGGGTCGACGGGTCGGGTCAATCGTGTTAGGTATTTTTGAACAACCCTAGTGATGGCAAGAGTTTATGATGGTGTCAATGACAACCATATAAAATTACTCCCTCCGTCCCATAATTTGTGTCTGATATTAATTATGCACATATTTTTAGGATATATATTTGATCAAGAAAAACAACAAAATCATCCTAAAAGATGATTGATAGATTTGACAAATTCGTTTTGATAGGTGTAAAAGAATATGATATATAAGGGTAAAAAAATATAAGTGTTGTTTTTTGTTATTTTTTTAATATAACATTTTAAATAAGATAATTTTAAAAATAAAAAGAGACACATTTAGTGAGACAAATGGAGTACTACGATAGATGAAATTTTTTTCTCGGGTTTTGATGTTTGATGTTGAGTGGTTAGATACGGATAGGTCAACATATAAAATTGGGTAAATTACATATTTAGTATCTAAACTATCAGTTTTGATCCATTTTAGTACTTAAATTTTTAATTTTTTCAAAATCATACATAAGGTTTAGTTTTTTATTTCATTTTAGTATCATGTTCAAAATTTAACGTTTAGTTTTTAAAGACGAGGTACTAAAACGAAACAAAACTAAATGTTAGCTATATCTTGAAAAAATTGAAAGTTTAAATATTAAAATGTACAAAAGCTGATAACTATGTATTAAATGCGTAGTTTATCCTATAAAATTTTAGAGAATATAAAATTAAATCATCAATATAAAATATATAAAAAATAATTAAATTATATAAAAATTGATTTTTTTATATAAAATGATCCCTAAGAAGTTAACTATAATCTACGTGTAAACTAAGCAGAGAAACATCATTATTCTTTTTCTAAATTCTGTTTGTCGTATGACATTAAGGAAAATGAACCGCAAAATGATGAGGAAAATCTAAAGATATTTTCGGGAGAAAAATGTTTGGAGAAAAACAAAAGTAAAAAAAATCTTATTGTTAAAAGTAAACTACAGTAACCATCATTGAACTTTTAGGAAATTTTTATTTTAGTCGTCAAACTTTTAAAACTTAAATTTATAATAATTAAACTTTTAATTTTTTTATCCTGATCACTTTCGTTAAGAAAAGTTGATACGGTGCATTAAAAAACCCTAAAAAAATATAGTTTGTCTTCTTTCAAATTGATAATTACTAGCTCACTGCTTCTCTTTTCGTTTCGTCTCTGTTTTTATTTGTTAGTTTTTCCGATTGAAAAAAATATCATCTTTGTAATTTATCTTGATTGTATTTTGAAAGAAGATTTTATTGTCACATAAATCAACTATAATAATCTTAATGAAAGTGAATTGAAAACTTAAGGGTTATAAAGATAATTTTAAAATTTTGATAACCAAAGTAAATGTTTTAAAAGTTTAATGACCATCAGCATAGTTTACCCAAACAATTAAAGGTAATTACAATTTCAAGATATTATATTCGTTGGCGCTGGCGCTGGCGCTGGCGCTGGCGCGTGTTAATAAAATCTGGTTCCAGTGTAGCGTTAGAATATGAATGAGGGTCCCTATCCTCTGTGACTGTATTCTAGGTCTTGCTTGTCTTGTGGCGGCGCCAAGACTTAGCCTATCCAGGGTTTTCACCTGTCTCTCTGCCATCACCCCTAATCCTGCGCCTTATTCTTTTTCATCACTCCGCAAATCGGCGACGATGCCGGGCGTTGACCCGCCGCAGATGGAGTGGCCCGCGAAGAAGGTGCGAGACACCTTCTTCAAGTTCTTCGAAGGCAAAAATCACGTCTATTGGAAATCCAGTCCCGTCGTTCCTCACAATGATCCCACTCTGTTGTTCGTTAATGCCGGTACGCTTTATTTTCTTCTATTTTCAGTGTAGATGCTTACAACTTCAAACAGACCAATCAGGCCCTTCTTCTTCTTCTTCTTCTTCTTATCATTTGTTTTATTAATTTCCTCTTTGTTTTTGTTATATATTTGTTATCTGGATAAATTTTTTGTTGATTTGGGTATGACAAAGTATCATCTCGCAACTTCCAACTCTCAGCTCTGTGATACCTAGTTTCTTTTTCATGGTACTGTATAAATTTACTAAATTTAGTTAAAAGTAGTTTGATTCACTTTTTTTAATGGTGTTTGGATAGGCATGAATCAGTACAAGCCGATTTTTTTGGGGACCGTGGATCCCAACACTGCTATGAGTAAGCTCCGCAGGGCATGCAACACTCAAAAATGTATTCGAGCTGGCGGGAAGCATAACGATCTTGATGATGTAGGAAAAGACACTTATCACCATACCTTTTTCGAAATGTTAGGAAATTGGTCTTTTGGGGATTATTTCAAGGAGGAGGCAATTGAGTGGGCTTGGGAACTCCTCACTAAGGTATTTTATGCATTTATTTGTTATTCTCATTGCAAAGCATAAATAATTTATCAACCATTGTCAATCATATATTGGATAATATTCTGTTTATATAGCTAATTTATTAGGGACTTGATCAGTCCGAGTTGCTTTTTAAATTTTCTTTTCACAATTTCCAAACTTTTTTTTGGAACTGCAGGTTTATGGCCTGCCTACCGATCGTATTTATGCCACTTATTTCGGTGGTGATGAGAAAGTTGGTCTTCCGCCTGATAATGAAGCTAGAGATTTGTGGCTCAAGTTTCTGCCCCCTGGACGTGTACTGCCATTTGGTTGCAAAGTAAGTTTTCCCTTGTGTCTCTTTTCCCCTTTGTGTTTGTCTATTATCATGCATGTCCTCGAGACGTCTTAAATTTTCTGCTATATTGAGGGTATATTGGGAATCTTCCTTTAAGTGGTTTCATTTATTCTTCTTTGCTGACAAACCAAGCTATTCTTGGTGCACCTTGTGTACTTCAAAACTTATCCTGAATTTGATTTGGATTTTGCATACCCCTATATACATATATGTGTGTGCGTTTGTGTTGTGTCCTTGTGTTGAAGCTTATGGTTGAGATTTAGAGTAATCTGTTTATGACTTGTTTGAAGAAGGAAATAAATTATTTGGTTGAAATGAAGAGTTTGGTTTAGTTTTAATGTTTCCATTGCATTAAAAATGTATGAAAGCCTTTATGATTAACTATATGATAGGTTCTGTGATCTTTCTAATTGGGTTTATCCTGTTCATAGGACAATTTCTGGGAGATGGGTGATACAGGTCCTTGTGGGCCTTGCACTGAAATTCATTATGACCGAGTAGGCAATCGTGACGCTGCTTCATTGGTGAATAATGATGATCCAACATGTATTGAGATATGGAACCTCGTTTTCATTCAGGTACACTTTTGTATTATCTTATGTTATTTACTACATTTTTGTTCATTAGCCTATCTGATATTCATCCGTTCAATCACTGTTTAAATTTCAAAGTTATCCAAGAAGTGAGCCTAGAGAGAGTAGTAGATCTTGCTAACTTCATTTATGCTAGCATCTCATGCAAACCTTTTACAGCAATAAGGTTTTCCGCTGATATATGCATTAATCTTATACAGTTTAATAGGGAAAGCGATGGTTCTCTAAAATCTCTTCCAGCAAAGCATGTTGACACTGGATTGGGATTTGAGAGATTGACTTCGGTACTCCAGAACAAGATGAGCAATTACGATACAGATGTATTCTTGCCGATTTTTGATGTTATCCAACAGGTTAGATAATGATACCCCTGTATTTTTTAGTTTCTCTTCTATTCCCTGTTTCTTTTTTATTAATGCCAATAATAAATATATCTGTGAGTTTCTGAATGTGTATTCATAGATGTGGCCTTTAAAGGTTGATACTGGTTCACGTACTGTTCATTAGGGATGGTTTGACCTTGATACAATTGTTCTATTTCTCCCTATGTTTATTTTTTCTTGAAATCACAATTCTTGTAAATGTTGCATAGGATAGAAAAATTAACTGTATAAATTGCTCTGTACAATGACGTATATGCCCCTATTTTTAATTAATGCCAGAGAATGTCCTGTAGTTACTAGTCTGAGCATATATTTTATTTTAACACTTGATGGTTTCTTAATTTTTTTAGCAAGTTATTCTGTTAGATAATGGATATTCAAATTCTGAAGTATTTCAGAATTTTTCTCCAGTTTACTGACTTGGCTCCTATTGATTGGGCTTGTTTAAAGGTTTTGGTGACTGAAGCTAGAATGAGGAGGACTGAATGTATAATCAATCATTTTCTCTCCTTTAACAGGTCACAGGTGCACGCTCATATTCTGGAAAAGTTGGGCCTGATGATGCTGACAAAGTTGACGTGGCATATAGGGTTGTTGCTGATCATATTAGAACTTTATCTTTTGCAATTGCTGATGGTGCTTGTCCAGGTAGATATTGAGCGTCAGTGGTATTCTTTCTTATATTTGATCATCCATTGAACAAAAAACATTTTCTCTTATGATTGCCGGGGAGGCTTTTTGGATGAAATTCTTTGATTTTATGTTGGTGAATTTATGTGCGTCTGTAAAGAAGAGTGATCACTGATAGGTTAGTTATTGCTTCTTTGGATCTGCTGTTAGCCTATATAACAGTGTGGACGAGATTGTGAGTTCCTTTTTGCTATCTGTTTTAAGAACTGCTAAAGCATTAGTATTATTTGGTGATTGTTGAACTTAAAAGATTTCAGGGTCATTTGACAATGATAAATCCCATCTCCAAGTTTATATTGTATGGTAGAGTTTTGTTGTCTTCATTTTCATGATTCCTATTTTCAGGGTTAGTTGAAATTCAGTTCTTCGAAGTTTTTTTCTTTAAAAGTTTGTTTAAATTCTGCACACCTTATGCTAAAAATTTCCTTATTTACATGGTCAAACTGAAGTTTCTCTTTGGATACACTATATAGTATTCAAAATCTGATCCATATGTTTGTATTTGGTGATTAGGCAATGAGGGACGCGAATATGTCTTAAGACGTATTCTTCGCCGTGCTGTTCGCTATGGCAGTGAGGTCTTAAAAGCACCTGATGGATTTTTCAGCAGGTAGGAACAGCCAATATTTTTCTCTTTGATTGTTGAATTAATAAATTATTTTTTCTTAGTAAGTTAAAAATTATTAACTTACTGAGAATTTTATGTTTTATATCGTTGTAAATGTATCATTTTGTTTTCTTACTAAGATGCATGAATTTCATATAAACACTAGATATAGTGATAGAATCACCTATAGATGAAAAAGTTCCACGAAGTGTCATGAATATGATTGTCAATGGTTATCAAGATTCATATGACTATTGTGCTTCGCCAAGTCTTTCTCCAAATGAGGCATTTCAAACTAGGTGTGTATTTTGAGCAAGTGCTTATTTGTTAGGAATTTTTTAATTTATATATTTGTTAGGGACAACTTTTTATTTCCTTTTTCCTTTTTCAGCAAGGTTTATCTAAATAAAATGGTGAGTCAGAACGAAGAGATTTAGTTAATTAATTGAGATTATTAATTTTATCCAAGATTCATGAGGTTTTGCAGAATTATCTTAAACCGAGGTCATTAACTTTTAATTGGTTTCTATTTTTTTTAATTATTGAGTTGGATCCAGGCTTGTAAAGATTGTGGTGGAAGTCATGGGCGATATTTTCCCAGAGTTAAAGCAGCATGAGGCACGCATTGGAGATGTAATTGCTGCAGAAGAGGCAAGCTTTGGGAAGACTTTGGTGAAGGTGAGCATGTAACATAACATGAATTTCATGCACCTTAATTTTCTTGTTTTGACGCATTGCTACGATAGCAAATGGCTTTCAAACAATGAAAAACGTTATGAATCGGTTGTAACGGTAATAAGTTGGCATTTTGAGTTTCAAACTTTTGATATGTTCTTCTTTGTTCCTTCTAGTGGCTGTGTTGCTTAATTGTTTTTAGATATGATCTTCCTGTAATGATTAGTGTATTGCCCGCGTGTTCAATGATAATCGTAATAATTGTTGTTATGTTCAGGGAATTGAGAAATTTAAGAAGGCAGCTCAAGATGTTCAGGGAGGGTATTAAGTGGGCAGGTACTTATATCTTTAATTCGTCATTTCTATTTTCATAAGCAACACAAACTATCAATGCTTCATACTGTATATTTTTCTGAATTATGCTATTTTGCTTATGTTTTGCACTTAAAGTGGTTATGAGTAACTTTAAGCTACCTATCTAAGCTGGTTTCAATGGGAACGAATTTATGGTGATAAACAAATTATCAACTCGCTTGCCAAAGCACATATGATACAGAGATATGCCTACGTTTGTATAATCCATCTGAATTTGAACTACTTTTTTAAAGTTATTCAAGCCTAGTGATCCTGAAGAATAATTTTGCTACGCAGGTAAGAGTCTGCACCTCCTTTACATATCAGTGGCTATCTTTCCTTATTTTTGTCTTATTTTTTCAGGATGCATTTATCTTGTGGGACACATATGGTTTTCCATTAGATTTAACTCAGGTAGACAGGTGGAGTTGGGTCTCTTTTTCTATATATAAATCTATTTGCCTCTCCATCCTAATTTTCTATTCCTGCAGTTGATGGCAGAGGAAAGAGGTTTGATAGTAGATGTTGAGGGATTCAACAATGCCATGAATGAGGCCAGGGAGAAGTCAAGGAGTGCCAGAAATAAGGTAATAGGAGTTTGGTTTGTGTATCCAATAAACTTTGTTAATAATCTGCTATTTTCTTTTGAATGAATAAAGGATGCTAGGCATTCTTAGACACAGTATTTATGACCTGAAAGGTAAACAAATGTATCTTAAGATAGAATGTTCATCAAGTTTTTCTCCATATTTCATGCTAAGAGAAGCTTCTTCTTTTTTCCCCAGCAATCTGGTGGTGCTGTTGTCATGGATGCTGATGCTACCTCTTCCCTTCACAAGAAGGGGGTGTCTACAACAGACGATTCCTTCAAATTCATTTGGTTCAAGGTCTTCATGCATCTTTAGATGGCACTTCAGTTAGATGTCTTTTAGTCTGGATTATTATTTTGTCTAGTGAAAATATTGGAAGTTTAACGATTTTTTGCTACTGAAATAATTCCATTTCTGCTGCATAAATGATGGGAACAGATTTTTCTCTCTATTTGATAACATCAATAAGATAATAGTGAAAAATCTAGTGAAGATTGGAAAGGATGTTTATAATTTTGTATGTTAGAATATCTTTGTTCTTTGTTATTTTAACTTTCATTTCAGTCTTAAAACCATTCCTTTCTCCTGTTTGGTGACTGCTAATGTTAGAGCTAAATGGTTATATATTGCTTATTGTATCAGAAAAATTGTGTTCCTCGCATTACACTTTTTATCTAGAATCTAGATTTGAAAATTAACAAGTTCTGTCTGTTAGATTATCTCATTTTTCATCTTATTTATCTGCATTAATGGAATTCTTAGGAATTTTCTTTGTTGTAGAAATTCATTCTACTGATATGTAGTGATGTACCTTTGATGTGCATGGCCTGAATTAAGGTTCTCTGTTGGAGGTGTTGTAATTTGATAGGACTTTGCTGTTTTTTTTATAAGATTTGAAGGCCTCATTAAAAAACACCTTCTTGATTAATGGAGCTTATGTATAAGCTCCTTAATCAGCGGAAGGAGGAAAAGAGTGTCTTAGAACTTCATTAAAGAAAAGAAGAATTACACCCTAGAGAAAGATAAGCCAAATAACTCTTACAAAAAGCCAAAACCCCCTTCTGAACAAGAACCTGAAACCCACTCGAACAGTGCAAAAAACATAAAATTCAACCTATACCAGCCTTTGCTAAAGCATCAACATCCGTATTAGCTGTCCTGGCAACCCATCTAACAATCCCCCCACAAATTCTAAGATTATCAACTATATCTCTAACAATAAAAGCATACACAACTGGATATGAATCAACATTGTTAATCCAGTCAACTGCTACCCTGTTATCACTCTCAACAATCAGTCGATCTTTATCCATCCCTTGGAAAGAGGCAAAGAAAGAAAAACCCCTTTGAATAGCTTTGAGTTCCATCAATGTCGGAGGACCCGGACCAGCTGGCTCCTGAAAAGATCCTAAGATTGCACCTGAATGATCCCTTAAAATACCTCCAAGACCACTTTTCTTCCAATCACTGCTAGTAGCAGCATCCACATTCAATTTTATGAAGCCTATAGGAGGAGGAAACCAAGGGATTATAGAAGACTTCAAGAAATTATAGGACGAATGAGAATCCCCTATTGAAGGATCAGAAATTAAAGAGTCCTTAGGAATAGAAATATCCTTATGCTTAGCTAGGAACCAAGTAGCAAGCCTAACTCTTGCTAAAAAGAATAATTCTATCTGTTCAAGCTTTCCCCCTTCAAAAACAATAAAATTTCTGATTTTCCAAATGGTCCAAATAACAGCCCCAGGAATGAATGACCATATAGCAAAATTTGATTTCAACTCGTCCCAAGCTAAGAGAAAAGTTTTAGCATCTGCATGAAAAACATAGCTGAACCTCCAAAATTGTAAAAAATTGTTCCATAATGACTACACTACCGAACAAGTAAAGAATAAATGCGAGGAAGACTCCTCAACCTTTTTACAAAGAGGACATAAATCTTCCTCAATTCCTTGAACTCCTCTTTTTACCAATTCAGTTTTAACAGCCAGTTTTTGCAGCACAATTTGCCACACTAATATTTCAACTCTTGGGGGTACCAATCCTCTCCAAACAATATTCTTCCAGAATCGAACCTCTTCTGAACCTGTTGCACACCTCTTAACACAAGAACTGACTGTAAACACATCATCCCCACTGTCTTTCCAAATCAAGCCATCACTGAAATCTTTAGACAGAGAAACAGAAGAAATGATGCTCATCAAATTACACCATTGTTCCAGCTCCCAATCATTTAAATTTCTTCTTACTTTAACATCCCAAATCCAGCCCGATGGATGAAAATCCCCAAACTAACATAGCTTGCCAGATTTATTAGAAGCAATCAAAAACAGTCTTGGAAACAGAACCTGTAACGGATAATCCGTTGCCCAAATAACCTGCCAAAATTGAATGTGCTTACCATCACCAACATGAAAACTACACAAACTACCAAACTTAGAACCAAAGGAGTCTTGCTTGAAATAGTTATTAACCACTGTTCTCCACTGCCAAGAAGTATGAGTTGGAAGCTTACTATCATACAATAACCTTGAAGAATCAATGTTATATTTAGAACAAATAATTTTCCTCCAAACAGAATTTCTCTCGTTTGCAAACCTCCAGGACCATTTCCCTAGCAGTGTTCTATTCATGCAATTCAGATTACGTACTCCCAACCCTCCCTCATTCTTAGATTTACACACTTCAGCCCAATTAACCCATTGTATTTTCTTTTTACCATTGCCACCTCCCCATAGAAAATTAGACTAATAGAATTGAGAGACTTAAGGATTGTAGATGGAATCTTAAACATTGACAAGAAGTACGTAGGCAGTGAGCACAAGACAGATTTGATCAAAACCAATCTCCCAGCTAATGATAGAGTAGCTGCCTTCCAACCTGCTAGTTTTGTGTGAAAATTCTGCACCACCGGTTCCCAAATAACTGAGGAATTCTTGGTAGCACCCAGTGGAAGGCCTAGATAGTTAGAGGGGAAATTTCCAACTGCACAGCCAATGGAATCTGCCCAAATTTGAATCTCCCCTTGAGATTATGTTTATTCCGAACAGTCTGCTCTTCTTGAGGTTTAGTTGCAGCCCTGACATAACCTCAAATACTCTAAGCACTCTTTTCACATTTATAATCTGCGTCTTCGAAGCTCCACAAAAAATGATTAGATCATCCGCAAACTGTAAGTGTGTAAGATTAAGAGACCCTTCCTCCTTACCAACTGTCATACCAGAAAATAATCCTTCAGAAACAACCCTTAGGATTAATAAATTCAACAATTCCCCTACTAGATTAAATAATAAGGGTGAGAATGAACAGCCCTGTCGAAGCCCCTTGGCCATTGGAAACTCCTCCGATGGAACCCCATTGACTTACACCGAAATCGAAGCTGTAGTAACACATCTCTTGATTCAACTGATCCAAGTAGAGCCGAAACCCATCTTTTCCATCACCTTGAACAGAATAGGCCAATCAACAGTATCATAAGCCTTATTAAAATCAACTTTAAATACACAACCCTTTAACCCTTTCTTTCTCCAATAATCAATACCCTCGTTTGCAATGAGAGAACAATCCAAAATTTGTCGACCGGGTATGAAAGCAAATTGAGTCGGGCTTATGATATCTCCTATACAACTTCTAAGCCTCCTTGAAAGACACTTGGATAAAATCTTGTAAACTCCTTCTACTAAGCTTATGGGTCTAAAATCATCAAGGCTCCCAATGTTAATTCCATTAGGAATAAGGGTGATAAAAGTATGGTTAATACCATGCTCCTATTCTTTCCCCAAAGAGAATTTGTGAAAAAAATCCATAATGTTACCCTTTAGAACAGACCAAAACCTTTTGAAAAATCCCAAGTTCAATCCGTCCGGTCCCGGAGCTTTGTTACTATTGCAAGACTTTAAAGTCTCCCACACTTCGTCCTCGGAAAAAACCTTCTCTAAAAGACCACTTTGTTCCAAGGAAATTCTAGGAAAAGTCAACCCAATATCTTCAACATCTACAGTAGACCGATCATTGAATATTTTAAAAAAGTGATCTTTAACAGTGGTCTTGATAACAGATGGATCATGTGTAAAATTCCCATCCACTTTTAAAGCATTCAACGCATTTTACTTTCTCCTCACTGAGGCACAAGTGTGAAAGTATCTTGTGTTTCGATCTCCATCATTAACCCACCTCTGTCTAGAATTTTGATGCCAAATTTGCTCCTCAAATCTATGACGTCTCCATAATTCTGATCTACAAACACTTAACTCATCAACTATCCCCTGAATCGAACTGTCATGCAACTGCTGTGCATCCTCCTCAAGCTTTTGAATTTTCTTTTCTAAATCTGAAATTGCAGCTCCCGGAAACTGATTTTTCTTCCCTGCCCACTTTTTGATGGCTAATTTAGAGTTCTTCAAAATACTTAGGATTCCAGCTTTTCTCCTAAGCTCCTTGCAATCTGTAATTGTTTGACTGACCATTTCCTCGAATCCATCTTCCTCCATCAAATAATTGAAAAGTCTAAAAGGCTTTTTTCCCCAATTAATTCCTCCATTTTGTAAAAAAATAGCATTGTGATCTGAAATAGATTTAGGAATAAGTGACTGAATAATCTCAGGAAAACTAGCCAAGAATTGACCATCCACCAAGAACCTGTCCAATCTAACGAAAGTGGGATCATCTTGGTTATTACACCAAGTGAACTTTCCCCCCTCCATAGGTAGATTAATTAAACCTGCAGACTGAATAAATTGAGAGAAAATCCTCATTGAGAATCTGTTCTGAGCTCTACCCATCTTCTCATCTTCACACAAGTAAACATTAAAATCCCCTCCAACACAAACAGGTAGATTCTGTCCAGAAATGGACACACTAAGTTCTTCAAAGAAGCTTTCTTTTTCCTCCTCCACTGAAGGCCCATAAACATTTATAAGAACACTTGATGCAGTGATCTTCCATCTCAAACACATTATCATCCCAGCAACATAATAACCCCCCTGAAGAACCAATAGCTGGAGATTCAATAATCCCTTGAAAACCATTTAACCCGTTCCTTCTTGGAAAGGACCTTTGTATCTTCTCAGCTTTTCTCTCTCCCATTTTCTCTCTCTATGAGCTAGGCCTTTTACAAAATGTGTTTTTACCGAGTTTCTTATAGGACTTTGCTGTTCAAACTTCAAACTCTTAACTCCTTAGTTTTTTTGGTTGTGTGCCTGAAGTTACGAGATGACTTTCTTTTATTTCTAGTAGAAACTTTAGAAGTCAGCTACTTGTTCCATCCTTTTGATGATGGAGTATTGCATGATGATGTTTCCCTCTTTTTCCAGGACCATGAAAGTGTAAAAGGCCATATACTGGTTCTGAGTTTGTTGAAAATGCAAGTGCTGGTGATGATGTTGGTTTAGTTTTGGAATCTACAAGTTTCTATGCTGAGCAAGGTGGTCAGGTACTTAACTTCAGTATGTGAAAAGTTATCTTAACAATGTTTTCATTTTACATTTTGGGTCGGTATGAACTAGTCATATAATGCATAGTGCCACCAAATTTTTTCAATATATCAGTTACATTTGTGAACAAGATATTTAAGCTTTTGGGACTATTGGTTTGGAAAGGACAGTATGTTTTCGTATTGATTTAGAATGAAAAAGGTTGAATCGTGCTGGTTAAAAGCAAAATGGCAGAAATATCTAGCTAGCTAGACTGAGGGACAGTAAATTATGATTCGGAGAAATTTGGTGGTTGCTTTGATCAGGGATTGGTCAAGATTTTCTAGATGGCTATAGTAGGTTTTACGGGGAATTAACTTTATGCCTGTTCATCTAATTTTTTAAATTTGAGAAGTTTCCTGAAATAAGAAAGAAGGCAATTATGATTCGGGCATCACTTCAAGCTTTCCTTAGGATGTATGTATATTACATATACATATGTTTCCATACTTTCCAAGTTCTAACACATTTACTTGTGGACATAGATTTTTGATACAGGATCTCTTGATGGTTCCTTTGTTCCTTCCAAGTATGTAATGTTCAAATTTTTGGAGGTTTTGTGCTTCATGTTGGTTCTCTTTCTGGAGTTACTGGAAAATTCTCTGTTGGTGATAAAGTAACTTGTAAGGTAAAACCATAAACTTCAAATAACCTACTATTTTTTTCTATAAAATGATTTGATCCTTTTTATTTTCAACTTCTTCATTATTGTAATTATTTCTGTAGGTTGACTATGACAGACGGATGTTGATTGCTCCTAACCATACTTGCACTCATATGTTGAACTTCGCTCTTAGGGTGCGACTTATATCCTGATATCCATATTTCTTTAGCAATTTTTTATTTCTTATTAATTTTGCATGTTTCACATTCTTATAATTTGAATGTAGGAAGTGCTTGGTAATCATGTTGACCAGAAGGGGTCTGTTGTTCTTCCTGAAAAACTGAGATTTGATTTTTCCCATGGTAAGTTTAATTCGAGGTGTCTTTGATAATCGGTTGAATCTATAAACCATTGAAAATAAAAAATCGGTTGAACCACCTAATGAAGCATTTTCAATGTCAAAACATTAGAAAACTCAAGTATATTTAGCTACTCATTTTGTCAGCCTGTCAATTCAATTTAAGGAAAAAATATTTTTCTAATTATGCTAATCTCACATCTTTTCCTTTTTAAGTTTATCTATTCAAAATACTTGTAAACACATACCAAACCATTTTTACATCATAAATTCAGTCTTTCAAATTTTCTAAATTGTTACAATAGATTCAGATAACCATTTTAGCATTTAGTTTTCAGTACCACACAACCAATTTTTATATCATGGATATTCAATTCTCAATCTAAACTAGAAGTTGAACTCTAATTGATATGCTATTTAGTTTGTAGTATAGTTTAAATTATGCTGTTTAGTTTGCAGTATGCTAAAATTTATCCAATGCTATCAGATCCAAACAGAGATGGTGCTATAAATGCTGATCATTTGAGAAAAATTGAGTCTATTGTGAATGACCAAATAAAATCCGAGTTAGATGTATATTCAAAGGAGGCAACTCTTGCTGAAGCCAAGCGTATCAATGGTTTGCGAGCTGTCTTTGGAGAAGTAAGCTTAAGCATTTTCTTCATTATGGCTTTCTAATTTGGCTTTGCTCGTTCATTTGAAAAGTCATGTTTCAATTGTATCTCCAATGCAGGTGTATCCTGATCCAGTTAGAGTAGTGACCATTGGTAAAAAAGTGGAGGACATCCTTGCTGACCCAGAAAACAAAGAATGGGCATCCATTTCATCAGAACTCTGTGGAGGTTAATTTCTTCATTTAAATGAATTCTATAGAAGCCTTGCTATGAATTTTGTGTTGAAGCAGTCTTCAAGGAATTTTATAGGTACGCACATAACAAATACACGGGAGGCAAAGGCATTTGCTCTTTTATCGGAGGAGGGAATTGCCAAAGGAGTTCGAAGGATAACTGCTGTCACTACTGAGAGTGCTTTGAAGGCGATGGAATTGGGTGGCCAGCTTTTGAAGGAAGTAGATGATGCATCCAAGATGGAAGTGAGCTTGTTGGAGAAGGTTTATATTCTTACTTGGGCTATATAAGACTTCAATTCTTGAAACTTCTTGTTATAATTGGCTTTATAGTTTATTGTTTTCGTTTTAAGTAGCTACTTCAAATTTTTCTGCTTCAAGGTGAGTCCGGTGGTTTTTGTCTTCACGAATCTTAAATGTTGTGTTTCCACATCATATTTCTTGGATATTAGTTCCCAGTTTTTTGTTAAAATACTATTCTCTCCTTATCACGCAGTGAAATTTGTATTGGTTTTTCAGGTAACAGATTAGTGGATATACATCTCCTACTTCAGTATTCTTACACTTATGTGCAATTGTTATGGTCATCTTTTATATAAAACCTACCTAAACTGTGATAGTGGATAAAATGCTTGGTTTCTCATTTTTTTTTGTTCCGTTTCGAATGGTGATAGATATCATACAATTTAAGAGGCCTCTATCAATTTAAACAAAAAACATTGTAGGAGTATATTACTATATTTGCCTTCATCTTACCTTTTCACCCCCTCCTGCCTTATTGAAAATTTTCTTTGCATCTCTACAGAAAGTGGCTTCTCTGAAAACTAGCGTGGATTCTGCATCAATTCCTGCTGCCCAGAAGGCTGATATTAGGGCCAAAATTGCACAACTTCAGGTATCATAGCTATCTACGATCAGTATAAGATTTTGCAGCTTTATTATCACCTATGTTACCCTAGCTCAACATTTTCCCAAATGCCCTTATCTTAGACCCATATTAGATGCTTTAAAGCAGAGAAGAGGACATGGAAGCTCTTTTTTTGTCTCAGTTATTGATCTTAGATCCCCCTTTTAAATTGGTTTGTTTTATCAGAATCAACTCAGAAAGGCACAAAAGAAGATTGCCGAGCAAAATATGCAGAAAGCTGTCGCCACAGCAACTGAATTGGCTGAAGTTGCTGCCAAAGAGGGAAAGACTTTCTGCGTCACTCGTATTGATGTCGGTTTAGACCCAGCTGCTCTTCGTGAAGCAGTTTCGAAAGTCATTCAACAGAAGGTTTCTAGCTAGTTCCGATCCTTTTTTTTAATCAAAACTCACTCCATCCTTTTTTTTAAAATCAAAACTCGCTCCATCATTTGTGCTAAATGTCTTCATTTAATAAACAGGGGATGGCGGTTATGGTTTTCAGTATCGATGAAACTACAAACAAGGCTGTCGTTTATGCTGGTGTTCCTGATAAATCTGAACAGAGCAAGCTGTTGGAAGTATCAGAGTGGTTGACAAATGCACTAGGGCCTCTTAAGGGGAGGTGTGGCAAAGGGAAGGGTGGCCTTGCTACCGGACAGGTTGGTAACTCGGTTACCTGCAATTTTGTCATGAATTCGAGTTTTGCTCGCACCCCACTGTTTTTAAATGTAGCTTATGTTTCTTCAATTTCAGGGAACCGATGTATCGCACGTTAACGAGGCCATGGACTTGGCAACATCATTTGCTTCAATGAAATTAAGCTGAAACAATTAGTGTATGCGACTTCCATCTATGCCATGGAAGAAGCATTGGTGCCTTTGTTTCGAGAAAGGTAATGGTACTGATTGTTGAAAAACTTCCCCGGTCACCAAAACCAAAACCCGAACATTTGGGTTCGTAATATTATTTTACATATATTATATTTTATATAAATAAATATGATACTTATGAACATTATTTAAAATTATAAGTTTGATATACTAATTATATTAATTATATATTAAATTTATTTTTTCTTTTAACTTATATAGTGTAATAATTAAAAAATTATAAATTTTCATTCAAATATTTATAATAATAAGTTTTACTTATTAAAAAATATAAATAAAAAAGATGATATAGTAAAATATGTACTCAAATAATCTTACATTATCTAATCAAATGATGTAATTTTACATTCTTGTTAAGTAAACTAAAAAGGATAATACAATATTTTCATATTAATGTTACATTTCAGTAATATTATTTTTAATGATAATTTTATATTTCGTAAAAATATATCATTAACTTTACTCTTGAAAATAAATAATTGAGAATCACCATCATCATTTCATTTCATGCCATCGACAGCAACAGGGACGGAGTTTAGAGAATAAGATTATGACTCATGTTAAAATTTATATATTCGATATAATTTTAGATAAATAATATTTTGATTCATTTAAAAATAAATATTTAAATTAAAAATGAGAATTTATTAAATATTTAATCAAGTAATGATCGAACTCAATAAAGATAACACGTGTTCTTAAAATTTTTGGTCTAGTAACAATTTAGGATACAAAGACTTTCAATTATTTAATAATGAATATTTATACATCTATATGTGTAGTACTAAGGAGATCTCAAAAATAATAATAATTCCTTAATCACTAAAATCATTTAATTCATGTTAAATTTTAAATTTAAATACCTAATAAATTTCTATTCTTAAATAATATAATATTTTCAATTCTAGCTCGGGTCTCTCCAAACCAAAGCCAATTGCTTTGAACACTGCCCCATGCAAATTGATGTAAACTGACACAACATTTCAGACAGTCTAGGACGACACATACGATATAGTGAGTTTGTGGTCCCCCTTCTGTCACTCCGGATCTCTTCTTTCAAGACTCACCTCTCACGTACGAACCAAAATATTATGTTATATGAGAGTTGAACTTAACAAATTTTAAGAGAAAAAAATTAAATTTTTAACAAAAAAAATATATAAATGATTTTAAAATATAAAATAATTTAAATTTTTATAGAGGAGAATTACTCCCACCTATCTCCTACTCGATCAATCACTATCCCTCTTGTATTTGTTATTTGGTGTTTAGTGACAGATACTTAAATATTTTTTAAGATGAACATATAAATATTAATAACATAAAATTTTTAAATTAGATTGTATAAATAAAATTTTAAAGTGAACACAATTCATAAAATAAATAACTAATAAAAGAAAACTCAAGTTTTAGAGTGGACACGAAAAATTTCAAGATATACACCACTAGTAAAATAAATAATTCATCAAAGAAATTTCGGATTTCATGGTGGGCAAGTGCCCACTCTCATCAAGCTGTGGCTCCTAAGGGTGAGCATTCGATCAAGTCGAGTCAAAAGTTTTCGAGTTATTCGAGTTGACAAGTCGTATTTTACAACTCGAACTCAACTTGAAATTTTCTCGAGTCGAGTCGAGTTTAAGAAATTCGACTCATGTTATTCGAGTTTCTATATTACTTTTATTATAATTATTTATAGTATTATGACAATGATTTATTTCAATTTTTTGACTTTCTCTAACCATATATATATATATATATTCTTTTCACATTATAATGTTATTTAATATAAAAGTACAATCTAAAATTATAAAATATATTCATAATGTTATATTTTAAAAAATATTTTGAGGGTAAAATATTGATGAGAGTATAAAATAATCAAGTAATTGATGGGAAGAAAGAATTTGCAAACAATTGCAGTCAAAAGACCAAATTGAATAAAATACAAAGTTAAGAGACTAAATAAAAAAGGGAGAGAGTACATTTTTAGTAATAAAAAAAGTAGAGATTGAAGTTACGTAGGTATTCTATCATGATATATGAGTAAGTGGTTCAAATTTAGTTAAAAATGGATTTAAAATAAAGTATGAAATGAAGAAATAAGTAAATCATGAAAAAATGAGAGACTAAATTGAAAAATAGAAAATTTATTATCAAAAAGAGGAATTAAATTACATATGTGTTCTACGATGTTTTAGGAGCATGTGGTTCAAATTTAATAAAAAAATACTGAAAATGAAAGAAAATCGAAAGAACAATTAAATAAGGGACTAAATTGTAAACCTATCAAAATACTTAATCGATTTTTTTTGTTTTTCGAGTAACTCGAAATTTCAAAATTTCAACTCGACTCGAAACTCGAAAATAGAATTGATAATTCGAGTTGACTCAAATAACTCAAAATTGAAAAAAAATTGATTTTACGAGTCGAATCGAATTTTGCTCACCCTTACTAGCTTCACCACTGTTGGTATTTGCTCTTCTAAATATGAAGCACCTAATGTCTAATAATACCATCATCTATTCTTTTAATCATTCCCTCGATTTTAAATTTGCTAAATTTACTCATATATATATATATATATATATATATATATATTAACATTATATATAAAAATTAAACCTTTTCAATATTAATAAAATAACATCTTTTTCAATATTATATATACAAAGACTGCCGTTTGAAATATATATTTTTAATAATAATATCTATTTATAAAATTTCGTAATTAAAAATAATTTGAACTTAGACTAAAATTTTTAAAGAATAATAACATTTATTTTTATCATTTCGAAATATTTTCTTTTTTATTTCGCATTGTGTTAATCATGTCCGATAAAGAATTCAATAAAGAATAAAATTAAAAAATATAATAATAATAATCAAAGAGAAAATTTTATAAATTTTATAATAAAAACACAAAACAATAATTAGTATTAACAACATGAGTTGGATAACTATGATATTGTTTTCTCTCCAATCACTAAATAAATTTGTTAATAGATTATATTTAAATGTTAAATAAAGTTTATATTAATTAATTATCGCCTTTTTAAGTGCTTTAAACCTTTTATTATATATTCATTGAGCGGTTGAAAATAAGATTTATACATATTTATACGTCGTCCGGTCCACGTGTTATATGTATAATAACAATATTTAAAGTGATGTATTCGGAGAGATTAGCCTAGTTAATTTGGATAATAATAACAATAATAAAAAGCAAAAGGATTCATGCATGCATGAATAAAGTGGTAATACAAACATTAGATTCTAAAACCAATTAGAAAGATAGGAATCAGATAACACTTATTACCAAAATATTAAGTAAGCTCGAACCCAAAATCACAAACATTAGCTTCCCTTGTACAAAAGCAGTACTAAACACCCGACAAATTTAACCCATAAGAAGCTCCATTTGTACTCGAATCGAGGAGGTGCTGCTGACGGCCGAACAGATCTGCAAAAACATAAACGAACATGAACGAACAACTAAAAAATGTCGTAACATGTGCGAGATGACAATGAACATTACCCTGGTGCAGCATAGAGGCACTTCCCGTAACCTACAAGTGTAAATCCGAGGATAAAATATTATTATTCGAACGTTCTATTTATTTACACCCTTTTCGATAATCGAATGAAGGGAGGCTTACTAGGGTTGTGTTTGGCGGTTCCTCCGAAATTGCAAGAGATGTCGGAGTTTCCGTTCTGTTGGTAGTAGCTGTTGAAGGCGTAGGAGGCATGAGAAACAAGCGTGTCGGGCTCGTAGCATTCGCCCGCCTCCTGGATCGCACCGCAATCGGTCATTCCCAGCCCACACGCCCAGTCCAACGCATTCTGCAAGTCGATCTGGGAGACCCCGGCCCGTGCCACGCACCATGTTATACCGTCGAGGAAAGTCGTGTTCCCTTCCGGCGGTGAAAGGGTCGTCACCGGAATCGCCGCATCCGCCTTCTCTTCCACCGATGTTCCCGTCGTCGGAACTACAATATCAGGTTATAATATAATATTACCGATTCCAGAACAAGAAACAACAGGAGATCACGGCAAGCATTGGAAGAAACTTACCCAGAAAACAACAACAGCCCGTTGCTGCCATTAATAAGAGGGAACACTTGAGAACCAGAGCTGCCATTGTCATGGTGCAGGGTGTTTTCTTCTTCAGCTAACCTCTTTCACTTTACGACGTACCTCTAATGGCTCTGAGAAAGTTTTAAATGTCTATTGGGAAGCTTTTAATAACATGAAGTAGAGTGATGCGTGAGATCAGATGGGAGAGAGTGCTATAAATGAAGGCAGATGACATGAGATGCGAGGAATCAAGAGTTTCTTCAAAGGAAATCATCCTCTTTCTTCTCTTTATTCAGGTAGAAAACAGGGTGATGTGTGTATCGAAGAAATGTACGGATCGATCGACTTCGATGGTAAATGAATTATTGTTATTCCTTAAGATTTCGAGTTCAAACAGAAAAAATATCAAGAGTGCAAGGGTTCAATTTTAAATATTTACTCAAGATTAATATAAAAAAAGCTTTGTAAATGTTTAAGCATACAGAAAAAGAAAATGAAAATGACGCAGTGGGAAAATTACTGGTCTAAAAGGGAGTAAAGGTGAAAAATATCTCTATTGAAGCTATTAAGTAATTTTAATTAAAAAATTATTATCTTTTAATTCAAAAAATTATATTTATAGAATGTGTATACATAATTAAAAATATTTTAAATATATATTTTATATATCTTAAATTTTAAAAGTATTTTTATTTTTGTTTTATCTTATTAAATATATTTTACTTTTGTCTTAACTTATTAAATATTTTTTTATTTTAATGTAAAAATATATACTTTATCATTATTATCACTTAAAAATATATTTTTAAATATATTAATTTAAAATATATTTAAATATTTATTATTAATTTAATATAAAACATATAAAATAAAAAAATCTTTTAAGTGAAGAATAAAATATATTTTTTAATTTAAAATAAGAATAAAATATATTTAATAAGTTAAAATAAAAATAAAAATATTTAATAAATTAAAAAACTAAAAGATATTGTAACAATCTTTACCTTATGTATTAAAATATGTATTAAAATATGAGTTAAAGATTTCACACTATTTATTTGTAACATTTCTTGCACAAAAATTCGTAAAATTTTATTCCATTTTAAAATTTTAATTTAACAATTAAAACCAATTAAATTAATCATGTAAAATTATAAAATGATAATTTATCATCCAATTTAAATCCGATTTTAGGCAACAACTAGACAGTTCGATGTTGTTTCATAACATATATAAAACTGCCTATAGGCAATTTAAAAATTAATCAATTAGCTTTTAAAACATAATATTATAAAATACTATTCATTTATACCACCGAGCATAATTAAAACTAACCAAAATAAAACAGTTCTAATTTATTATTATAAACCATTTTAACTAATTTATAAGAGCAACCAAGCATTTATAATATACATGTCACTAAAAAATCAAAATAATCATCATAAATGCCTTGCTGATACTGTAGGTCGATACGATTTTTAAAAAGATGCTCGCGAGGCTCCTCACTTCATGTCTTTATCCTTATTTGTACCTACGTTTGAAAATCATTACACGCTAAGTAAAATTTAGTGAGTAATTTTAAATATAAAAATAATGTAAAACTTCAAACAATATAATTTACTCAATAAAACAGTTGAATTTTTCAAACCGACTTAATTAAGCCATTTTCCACATCAGTAAACCTGTAAAATCAACATCATTATCAAATCACAATAATCAATCAATATTCATTTCCATTCGATCACATTTTAGTACTTTCACATTTCAATTTCCTAGCCCAATGTATATCTAAGAGAATGCAAGGTACGTGAGTTAGACGAGTGTGTGCAACAAGCACTCTAGTTGCCATCATCAGTAGACAGTAATATGCACTCAAAAGTACCTCAAATAACTTGCACCAACAATATCGCATCAATTGTACACGAATGTACTATATCAACATCAGTAAATAGCGATCACTCCATCTCATGGCATGCCAATTGTATCTAAGTCTCTCAATGCAACATAAAATGGACTTTACACTAAAATCATATCATTTATAATTCAAACATTTCCAATCAGTAGCATGTCCATATATCATTTATTAGAAAACAGTGTATTGAGTAGTTTATACCATGATTTAAATCACAAATCCTTTCAATAAACATTATGAAAATATTTCATAATTTAATTCAAAACATTCTTAAAAATCGTACTTATCTCAAGTCGTCATCAACCAATTATAATTAAATAAATAAAATGCACTCACCTTTACCTCATTACCGAACCTTTTATAATGATCTCCTTTTATTTTTGTACTTTATCCTTCGCTTTTGATTCACTTGGATCGCAAAATTTATTGTAGTCTGGACATCATTATATAAAGAACACAATATTCAAAAGAATATATGATGATATTATACTAACATAATATAAACCCAATAATGAAAATTCCATAAAATACAATAGATACTTAATCGATATAAAATCACTTCACTAATCCCTAACAACTTCATCATTTCCAAAACAAATCTTCAATTCCATAAATATTCATTTTAATCACCAACCATTCAAATTCCATAACCTTTGCATTCTAATCACCATTCTAATCACCATGTATGAATTTTTTAGAATTCACACTAACTTTTCCAATTAATTCATAATGGCCCTTTACCATTTTATTTATTTCAAATCAAACACTAAATTTTCCAACATTGAAATAATGTAACCAATCTAATACTTTAACATTTAAAAATTTGCAATTACATCCCCAAGTTTCCTAATCCATTTGAATTAGCCACCAAACTTCCCCAAATTTTGCAACTTGATCTAAAACAATAATCTAACTTCAAATTCAGCATTTAAACATTAAATTCCAGCAATAAATATCCATAATTGAATAATTACACTTCAATTTCTCATAATTTCCAAAACTTGCAAAATTGTCCTTTTTTTCTATCTCAAGGCCCCAAATAGATCCAATTCAATCTCCAAAGCATGTAGAATCAATCTAATATCAATTATAGACCATATGAATTTTTTTGAATAATTTTCCCCTTAATTTCTTCCCTTGGCCAAACATATCAAGCACACTAGGGTAAAGATTTCATTCAATTCCAATCATGGATTCAAGCTCCTATGATCAAATTCATGATATTCCAATCATTCTCACATCAAAATCAATCAAAATTCAACAATTCTCCTATAACCCTAGTCATGGAAGAAACTTGTATATTCATTTCTAATCAATTTTGTTCATCACATAAGCTTGGAAATTAATATACAACATTAATAACATAAAAAATCAAGCTTTAAATCACCAAAATCCAACTTGTTCTTCATCCACCCAAATCATAAAATTCATCATCGAAGCATGTTTTCTAGAACTTTTTATACTAATTGATAGAGAATAGTAAGTATATTAATTCTCTATCTAATAGCTTAATATAATTCTCTATATAATAGCTTAATCCAAAAATCAGCCATGAAAGCTTAAAAGTCAAATTGAAATCCTTACCTATATGGCTGTGGTGGTTCACGACAAACTTGAAGAAGATGGCTGAAAGTTTCTTGAAATTTCTCTAATAATATCTAATACACATGGCTTAATTTTAATATAATTAAATTTAAAATTCAATTAATGAGGAATTCTAACTTTGTCCTTAAAAATTCTTGATAATTTCCACCATGCCACCATAATATCTTCCAATTTAATATTCAAGAGCCAAATATGAACAAATAAATTTCACTTTCCACATTTGCCCTTTTAATTTTCAAAAAATACAATTTAATCATTAAATTTCCCAATTTTGGTTTAACATGGAAAATATACCTTAATTCCACTGATCTATATTAAATTTCACTATTCTAAATTATGGAAATAATATTTCCATATTTTTCTATCATCCTTCGAATTTTCCTGAAATTTCGGTTCGATCTGATTATTCGAATTCTTATGGGACTTTACTGCTTTATAGATTTTAATACAAATCCCGAATCAAAATTATGATTCACATAAAAACGTTATTTTTTTAATAAACTATTCATTTACAGGAAAAAATATATAAATTTTAAAAATTACATTTTTGATCCCTAAACTTTTATAAATATTATACTTTGGCCACCAAACTTTTAATATTTACATTTTTTTATCACTAACCAAAATTTGTTGTATTACAGATATTTTTAAAATTTAAGATATATAAAATATTATTAATTTTGAGTAAAGGATTTACATGCTAAGATACAATATATATATATATATATATTGTCCAATGTATACCAAATGGATGCATTGGCCTAATGATTCGACCCCTATTGATTCAACTTTGCTTGGCCTTGATCGTCTCGGCCAAGGTCGGCTTAACATGTAATTATACCAACAAAACGTTATCATATAACTTAATCCTGGCAAATAAAGATCTCAGATCAACTGTCACTTTCCTGCTCAGAGCATCTATGACGATATTAGTTTTACCCGGATGATAGTCAATCTCGCATTCATAATCCTTCAAAAGCTTGAGTTAACGACACTACCTCAGATTAAGTTCCTTATGTGCCAGAAGATACTTCAGACTTTTTTGATCAATGAAGATGTAACACTTCTCTCCATAGAGATAGTGGCTCCAGATCATTAAAGCAAAGATCACAGTTGCAAACTTCAAACCATGGGTCGGGTAATTGCACTTATGCAGCCTCAGCTGACGGGACGTACAAGCGACTACCCTCCCCTCCTGCATCAGAACACAACCAATTCCAGAGTGTGAAGCATCACTATACACCGTAAAATCCTTATCATGCTCAGGTTGAGTCAAAACTGCATTTAATTTCTCAAAGCTCTCCTACTGTGTATCACTCCAGTCAAATGTGACATTCTTCTGCAACAGTTTTTTCAAAGGGATAACAATGATCGGGAAGCCCTCGACAAAACATCGATAATTCCCGACTACACCCAAGGAACTACAGATCTCAGAGACATTCTTAGGTTGCTTCCAACTCACAATGGCCTCAATTTTACTCGGATTGACATGAATACCTTTTGCAATAACAATGTGCCCAAGAAAAGACACCCCTCGAAGCTAGAATTCACACTTGCTCAACTTAGCATACAGACGGTGCTTCCTCAATGTCTACAGAACAATCCTTAAATGTTCATCATGCTCTGCCTCAGTCCAGGAATAGACCAGAATATCATCAATGAAAACCATTACAAACTGATCTAAATAGGATCAGAACACATGGTTTATCAGATCCATGAAAGCTGCGAGAGCATTTGTAAAACCAAATGGCATCACCAGGAACTCATAATGCTCAAATCTAGTGCAGATGTCAGTCTTCGCAACATCTGACCCCTTAACCTTCAACTGATAGTACCCCGAGTGAAGATCAATCTTCGAAAACATAGTAGCTCCCTCTAATTGATCAAATAAGTCATCAATCATAGGCAGTGGGTATTTATTCTTAACCGTCAACGTGTTCAACTTCTGGTAATCGGTACATAATCTGAGCGATCCATCTTTTTTTTTTCATGAACAATACTAGAGCTCCCCATGGTGATGTACTATATCTGATGAAACCTCAATCAAGTAATTCCTGCAACTGGACCTTAACTCCTAAAGTTCCTTCGGGGCCATATGATATGGTGCCATAGAGACAGGTGCAGAACAAGGTAAGTCTCATTCTCAAACTCTACCTCTCTATCCAGAGGTAATCTTGGCAACTCCTCAAGAAAGACATCGAAAAACTCGTTAGTTGTACGAATATCCTCAATCTTGGACAGAGAGCCTTTAGTGTTCAAGATACAGGCAATGAAAGTATCATACCCCTTTCGGATCATCCAATCAATAGCCAAAGCTGACACTATATTAGAAAGATAACCTCGAAGTTCGTCAATTAACACGATAGTCCGACCATCTGAAGTCTTTAGAGTAGCTCTATTGTACTCGCAATCCAGACTGACCCAATGCTAATTAATCAGTCCATCCCCAGAATCAGATCAAACTCCTCTAAAGGAAGCTCCATAAGGTCGGCGAAGAAAATTTCACTTTGAACTTCCAGAGGACAATGCCTGAATACCTTATTCACAACCACTGATTGTCCTACTGGAGTTATAATAGTAACAACATTCTCAGTGTCTTCAATTGGAATATGAAGGTCTCGGGATATTGAACTCGAAATATAGGAGTGGGTGGAGCCATTGTCTAGCAATGCAAAGTATGTAACAGAATAAATAGTAAATGTACCTACAATAACCTCTGGCTCGTCTCATCCCGACGTCTGGTGGCATACACCAGAGCTGGATGTCTGGCCTTTGATACTGCTGGTGTTATGCTCTGTTGGGATCGGGCTCTACTATATGTCATGGACACTATTCCAGGAGTCTTTCCCTGGCTATGACCTCTAGATGGGGTCTGAACGGAAGCCTAAGAACATACAAGAGTCTGGACATTTGTATGCTCTGTCGAAGCTAGTTGTGGACAATCCCTCGGGAAATGACCATTGGATCCACAATGGAAGCAAGCTATCGTATTCTTATGACACTCTCCCCCGTGTTGATTTCCATAAAAGTCACAAACGAGCACCTGAGGCAAACTCGATGAACTCCCTCGACTAACAGCTGGGGGTGGAGGTACTGCAGCCCTTGAACTGGTATTAGTCCTATGGGGGGCTGAAGTACGAGTCCTCTTCTCAGGACGTACCGAAGACTCGGTCGGGCCAGGAGACCTCCTAGGCCTATCTCGATCTACTCAATCTCTAACTAGAGCCAAGGCCTTCACCTCCCCAACATCCTTTGTTCTACCCACCAAAACATCAAAAATCTCATCCTAATGGTTCACAACTTGCCTACGTAACTCATATATGAGTCCTAAAGCAAACTTGTGACATTTGTCCCTCTCAGTGGGAACCAAGCTAGCACCATACTTCAGCGGCTTCAAAAATTCCATCTTATACTCGGAGACTGACACATCTCCATGCACCAAGTCCTGGAACTGTTGTCGCCTCTTAGCCAAATAACGCTCTCTAAGGAAACGCTTCCTGAATCGCTCTTTGAAAAAATCCCACGTCAGACGATCAGCAGGAACACTGCTCACTACCGATTCCCACCAGGTGTGGGCATTTCCATCTAGCATCGAAACAGCTCCTAGATACCTTTTTCATGGATCCAAAATCAGCTGATCCATACATCTCTCTATATCACAGAGCCAGTCTTCAGCTTCAGTATGAGCTCCGCCAGCCAGACCTCCACAAGTCCTGACCCCATTGACGATCAGGGTCTGTGTAATCAAAACTTCAAGTGCGGTACCAGAAGCTCTGATCGCACCCTGAATCAGTTGTAGAAACTGCCTACCGAGAGTATCATTTAACACCACTCTCGTAGGCGTCGTCATATCTATACTAAAGACAGGCGATGAATCAACCATCGGATCGTCGATCGGTTCATGGATCCTAGCAGTTCGACCTCACCCACGGCCAAGCCGATGACCTCATCTAGTACTCATCGAGAATGATCTTAAGGCTCACTACACAAGAGTTAAACCTAGGGTCAAATTAGGCATTCGGAGTACCGAACATAGTTAAACTTATAAACAGGTGACATAGACTTATATGAAGTTTTAAAATATTTTTAAAATAGTATTTTTATTAATTTAAGACACATTCACAGTCCGAGGTTTAAAACCAAAATCTCTTATACCAAATAAATAAAACCTCATAGACCCGGATTATGCATTACAACTAGGTCTAGCGGAGTACATTAAAATTTCTAAAATATTTTCGATAATTTAAAATCGTATTATAAACAATATTTAACAAAAATGTCATATAGTTAATATTGATAAAAAAAACTAAACAAGTAAATATATATATAACCGTCAGTGACTGAGTAATATATAATAAATCAAATATCCATATCGCAGTAATAATCATAAAATAAGTATTTCAAAATAAAGACACATGTCACCGTAAATAAAAGCAGTTCAAATTATAGAAACATTACAACAAAAGGTTATGTAAGAATGTGTCGATCCTCCAAGTGTCTGGTTCTGGGTGTCTATCCAAAATTATCTAAAGGGGGAAAAATAGTTTGAAAATGGTGCGCTAGGGAGCTCAGTGTGTCCCAATACTGCAAATAAACATGGTAGGTAAAATAATCTGGAGTGTTTCAGTAAGGTATCATAAAAAATCATCGATAAGTTGAATTTAAAACTCATAATTACCCTCATAACGTACACCAAAATGCAGTTCCACCAAAACTGCATCCTTAAGAGCTTATCTTATACCCATTGGGTATATGAGTCATCCTAAGGTAACCTTGGGTAGGCTCTAAGGCCCCAAGGTACTTTTTTGGGTAGGCTCTTAGGCCCTAAGATACTCCCTTGGGTAGGCCCTCACGCCTCAAGATAATCCCTTAGGTTGACTCCTACGCCCAATGGATCTAAGGTAAGTCCTTATGGATGCAGTTCTAGGGAACTACATATCGGTGTTCGGTTGGAGGGTATTACTGTGATTTTAAATTATGTTCTAAACTACTATTGTTTTAAAGGATCTACACATATTTCTCTGTTTTGTTGGAACACATTAGACTCCCCAATTCAATCTTCTGAATTTGTCTCTCTCTGAATACTTCTTTTAGACCGTAATTCTTGTTTGTAACTGAAGACTTAGTTAATGAAATTTGAATTCACAACTAGAATCTGAATTCATTGCCAGAATCTGATGATGTTTGTCCCGCTAAGGAATTTATGATATATGTTATACCCGATGACCTATTGCATTCATCTGTTAGTTCTGTATTACTGAACTTCTCAAATCTCACTCTTTACTCACTATTTCAGGTTAAAAGAATCAATCCAGTGCAACTATCAACTTCAGTATTGAGAGTTCATTTAGCTTTGTCTCCAAAGTACAATATAATGTGTAATTAAGGAGCATGTAAGTCACATTTTATTTTTTTATATACCAAGTCTGGAACTTGTATAATTTTAATTCTATTTTTAATATACAAATGGTTTTATGAACTTGTATTTTATTTATAAATTGTTTTATGATTTACACATTTTAACAAAATTTTTAATTTTTTCTGGATTTCTACTTTGAGTCGCTCCAATGACCCTAATGTGACACTTCAGATCGGATTAGGTCACCCGTATCGGTATAAAGGTGTTACATTATTTGCTCATGAAAAGAGGATACACTGGAGTTATGTGTACAAAGACAAACATTTCTATACATTATACAAAATTAAACAGAATTTTGTATCAAAGAATATCATTTTTCGAGGCCAGTCTACATAAAACAGATAGTAAACTAATTCCAAAGGGAGTATAACACAAAAGGTAATAGATGAATGGATACATGCTAGAAGGAAGATGTTATAGATACGAGTCTTTTAACCATAAAGAAATCCTACACTCTGCGTTTTATGACAAGTAGATGATGCCTTGTGTGGCTTGAGGATTATCTGAAAATACTAGCTCTGACCCGAGATTAAGACCTCAGCACTACAAACAGGACAGACCTGCGGTAACACAACGAATATTATTCGGTATCCATTGCATTGCAATATATATGTTCAAAAAAAGCTTCTGTGACCATATAATGATCGTATAAACCCGGGTTCTAAAATGTATATGATACAACAAACAAACAGGAGAGAAAATTAGGGGGAGAGAGGCGAGTCAGAAGTTCAAATCAACTAGAAGAAATTTGACAGTACTTTCTTTTGATGGAAATCTATGGTTGTTGCCATTCTGATAAGCATACCTTGTTTATTTTCAACCAGTTATTTATGCACTCCGGATGATATGAATGCTTGCAAGAAAGAATTGTCAAGGAGTCGTCATCCTCGTAGTCTACACGGCATATGACACACCTGAAAACAAGGAACGCAAATATAACCAAATGAATGAAATTCAGGCATAAAAGAAAGTAATTGTGCATTCAAACTTACGAATCATTGCTCCCAAACTGACTGCTTCCTGCCTTGTACTTTATGGAAGGCAAAGTGGCAAGTGAATCATCCGAAAGCCCTCTGTTCTCAGTACCAATTACTTCACCAAGTGCAAGGAGTTGAAATGATAAGCCCTCGGGATCAACTTCCCATGTATCCTGCAAATGTACGTCACCAAAAAGAATCAGATTTGAAATCAAGTAAAATGATAAGCTCCAGCACTCCTAAAAAGGGAAAGAATGAAGGAGAACGAAAAATCTTGTTGATGCAGGGATGAGGCTGTGGTGATCTAGGACAATTTGCCCGGAGGACCGAGAGTCATACAGTTGTTAAGCTTTATTCTGTAATCACCAGCATAGATCCTTGATTGGTAGCTTCATGGTCTTTCAGCTCAATTTCAAATACAGTTGAAACATCATGATCCTAGGCCCTGGCTATATTATCCAAAGCAAGATTAGGATGTTTCAGCTGTATTTGAATCGAGCAGAGAAAGGTTACCGCTTGGAAAGAATTTTAAGCTGCCAATCAAGGATCTACACTGGTAAGGTTGTCATTTCAAGGTGGTTTGCATGTTTGTTACCCAAGTTGTGTCTTCCATTTTTTTTCCATGTAACTCACTTATGTCATATAATCTGAGTGTTTGGTTATCGAAAATCATGTCTGTAGTCTAACTAAAGGGAAAGTATTTTAACAACTCACAAGTAACCATGTACATTCGGTATGTTATATATCATCAAATCCATCAAGCATCCTATCACGTCTCTGTACCTCTAGTCACCCTACACATAGTATGGCATCATATGAGGACCCACATCATATCTAGATAAAGCATCCTCACAAGGAAATGAGGGACTTGTAGGGCTCCTCCTCCAATCTTATTCCTCGTCACTCCTACCCCAAGCTTAACCTCCATAACCACTGTAAGGCTTTCGGCCCTCTAGGTGAACCATCCTAAACAACAGCCACAACCTCATCGTTGCATCAACAAATCTCATTCTAAACAGAGGCCAAATTCCAAGGTAACTATACATGCTATCGGCTAATTGATGAGAACTCAGTTAAAACTCAATAAAGAAGTATCAATCAGGAATAGCTTCTATTCTCCAATCAACTTGATATCTTACAATGACTATGGACAACAAACAAATATATAATCTAACACTGGGTTTCTAAGAGAAAAATGTTAACAAACTATAGCATGCGACAACCTCAAATTCTGAACCATTCACAATATGATCCTTGCCTTTCAAACAAGTTATTACTCCCGACACTGTTATTACAAACAAAGGTTGACTGATACAAATACTCTGTAAACTGTTTCTTCCAATATATCACCCTTCATTCCCAATATAATAGTCCTAAATGTAAAAGAATTAACCATTACATGTAGAACCCTAAAACAGAACCAGACAACATATTGTCAACTACTGCCTCAGACAGAAAATAGAGCGTATTGTCATCTGGGGAACCCTTTCTTATTACAATGTATATGTTACAACCAAATCAGCAAATATACATTTTTATAGTTGAAGATATGAATTGGCCAACAAGAGCGAATCAAGTGCAAATATTACCAATGTGCATTTTTCCTAATAAAAGAAGATAATTAAATGGCCATTGTGATTCAATGATGACATTGAAACGTATCCATCTCAAGCATCAGATTGAAAAAACTTGCTAAGGTTTTAGCTCTAGAACCATTCCAGTAAAAACTCTTATGAGAAATATAAGCTTACCAAGCATGGATAGACAACCATTCTGTTAACTACAACTAAACACATTACTATGGATCCAAAGTTTTCCAAGAACATCTTTGGAATCAAGGAAGTGAGAATCCCAAATGCTTCCTAACATATTATTGCAGTTTCAACCTTGCATAATTCCATTCTGCTAGCTTTATATTTGATTATGATATAACGAGTATTATTAAACTCTTATATATTGTTAAATTTGCAAACTTATTTTCAAAAATTAAAATGTCAAAACCAGCTTTAAAAGAAATTTCTTAAGTAAAATATTGAAAAAATGTTTTTCAAGTGTTGACTTTACTAAATACTTGTGTCTATCTTCCAATTCTTGCAACACTCCTACCAAAATTTTTAATTGCCGATCCCCCTCTCCTTGGCCACATTCCTTGATTGATTGTCTCAACACATGCATGTAGGAATGAATGAAGAATAACAATAGATGGTCATCTAAGTATTTATGAGCTCAGCTGAAGTTATGAGCTAAAGACAAACAAAAAGTTCCATGATAAGATTCAAAAGAAAAAGTATTAACATATCCCTGATTAAGATACTCCGAAAAAAATGTGTCCTGAAAGAAAAAACTAGACCCATAATATTCTAATATGGAGACCAAAATTCAGATAAACTTAAACCATTCATTTTAAAAGTGAAAACTGCCAATCAGAGTTCCAAGATAAGAAGTCAGCCAAAGTGGTATACAAGCAAAGAAAGCAACATCAAGGGCACTCAATCGAAACATTTATACCCTATGAATGCAAACAATTTATCTGATTGAAAATCTATTCCATAATGGAACATAGAGATTCCAACATATGCATGGAAATTAAAGTTTATAACTCAAATTTACAATAATTCTCACCTGAGAGTTACCTCCATGATCCTCTAAGGTAAAAATTCCTCCTGCAAATTGGTAAAACTTCAGTAAATGCTAACATTGGCATACACTCAAAGCGACTAACAAGTATCACACAGTAGTAAACACTCACTATCATTTATCGCAGCTAAGGCCAACAATCTAGTAGCCATATCTCTTTCTTCGGCATCCTGAAGGGCTCTAGCATAAGCTTCATCACTCGAAAAAGCAGCAGGGTCGAGTTCAGCGCTAGCATTGTCATCCTCCTCCTCGCTGTTCTCAGCATGCACATCAAATGCATCCCCATCATCGTCGGCATTAGTGCGATCATCTTCCCCTTCATCCTCTTCCTCACCATCATCACCATCGCTAATGTCATCATCATTGGGATCCTCAAAATCATCATCTTCGTCATGTAAATAGCTTCCAGTCTCCCAACTCCCGTAATCACTCCCATCATTGTTCATCCTAAGCATCATATAGGCCCTTTCCTACAATTAAAAGGAAAATAATTTTACAAATAAGTATACAAAAAACAACAATTTTCGAACTACAAAAAAGCTGAAAATTTTACCTGTTCTTGTAGGGTTCGAGCAAGAGCCATGTCAGCATCAACCTGACTGATATTAGTGAAAGGAGTTCTTGTCGACGACTGACGTGGAGCCTGTTCTTGTTCTCGTTCTTCTCGCCTTTCTTCCTGTTCACTTCCATAGTTCAAATTATCGTTATCGTTGCCATTAGGGCCAGGGTTAGGTTCCTGTTCTTTCTTTTCGGCCGACATTCTTTTTCCCCCCTTTCTACCCTGACCAATAACCGCCAATTTCGCTTCGCCGTTCCTCTCCGGAGTTCTCTCCGATGCAAAGTTTTATATCGGAAAGAAAAATCGGTGGATCAGCAGAGATCGGCGATGGGTTTTCAATAGAATCGGGGGACAATTGAAGAATCTAAAACAAATATTAAACGAGAGGAAGAGACGCCGTCGGGTAGAGTCTTTCTTGAAATTGAACAAAAGATTGAGTTTTATATTCATTGCCTTTATGAGGGGAACTAATAGTGCATGTGTAACAGGTGCTAATATTTTAATTGATCTTCTCCAAAATAATAATAATAATAATAATATTTAAATTGAAAACGTAAATATTATAAGAATAAATCTATCAAAAAAAGGAATAGTTAGTCATTAAATTGTAGTGTAATAATATCAATTTTATGATTTTATTTTAAAATAATAATTTGGATTGTAGTATATCATAAATTTAATTTATAATAAAATTATTTTATTAAAAAGTTATTTTTCTAACATAAACTTTTATTTTAAAATTTATTTAATTATACGTGTTTAGAGAATATATATACATTTTAATTATATTTTTATGCAGCTCATTTTTCTTAAGCATACAGGGTGGGGATGAAATTAGGAAAAAACATATTAATATAATTAAATGAATTTTTTTTATTTTTGAAAGGGCCGGGAATACAAAAGGGATAGACATTTGACCCAAACTTCACGAATTTTAACCCGATTGGGATAGTTTTTTTAATTTAAAATTTAAATTCAAATTGGGTAGGATAAAAAAATCGACTCTATATGATATTATAATTATCACTACATATTAGGGATAATTATAATAATACTTATCTCTATGCTATTTTTTTCAATTATGTTCTTATTCTACCTTATATATATTTAGGTAAAATCAGGTATGATGTAAGTTTTTATCTCAAAAATCAAATTATATTTCAAATCGCATGAAATTCTTCTAAACTCGGATGATAACAAATACATATAAAAATACTTAATTTTTAAATCAGATTTAGATGAACAAAAAATTTGACTTAATTCGACCTATGATCGTCTCTACCTAAGCGTGGTGTATACACTTTTCGAAAGGTAAAGATTAGAAATGATCAAACTATATAGGACTAAATCCGAAAAATATCATAGTATAGAGACCTTTTGTACAATTCGACCACTTAATTACTGTAAAGAGGGAGAGAGGGAGAGAAAGAGAGGATGGTGAATAGGGATAGGTATGAGAATCGAACATGATGAGTTTCTACTCAACTTGATTTGATCGGATCGGTTTTTTTAAAAAAAATCGGGTTTGGGTCAAGTTTTTTTAAAGGTGATGTTCGAGTCGAGTTGAGTTCTGGTTTAGGATGAAAAATACTTGACCCGACCAAAAAAATATAATTTTACCTTGTATATTTATAAATAATTACAATAATCTCCCTTTATATATTATTTTTTTTCAATTAAATTCTTATTTTTATTGAATAAAAATAATATTTTATTATTATTTTAGGTCGGATCAAATTTGAATTTTTTCTAATAAATCAGGTTGGTTAGATGTTGTATATTTTTTTGATCGAATCGAGTTTAGTAGAGGATGTAAAATTTTTGAGTTGGGTAGGGTGCCAAAGACCCAAACCCAAACCGTGCCCATCCTAAGGGTGAAAGACCTCAGATCTTAACAATGGAACCTTGAACTCTAGGACTAGCAGTGAGAGAAAGAGAAGCAAAACTCCATTGAACTAATGCTTCATTAACATCCCCATGACACCTAAGTTTGTTGGTCACCCACGGCAACTCCGGTGCCAACTTCTCAGCCATTATTTCTTGGTCTCCACCGTAATTCCTCCCCCGATAACGCACCGTGGCAGCGTCGAACAACGAAAACGCGGCATCGGAGCACACGGCGATGGCCTTCACGTACGACGCTACGCAGGATCCGAAAGGTGTAGCCTTGATGACTCGCATGTGCCATGAGTCAACGTAGTCTCCCGACGGTGAGGTTTGGCGTTGCAGGCAGTGGTGTAACGGCCGGGGTGGAAGAGCGAGTAAAAGACGAAGCAAAAGCCGTTCGGTTAACATGGAGAAGAGCCGAGTGGCCGTGTCTTGCATTGTCCTCCATGATCTTCTCAGCCTTTTCCATTATGAGTTGGTATTTTGTCGATGAAGCTGGTACCTCGTTCAGCAAGACCAATACGTGCAAAACGAGGCTTGTGAAATTCAGCATACCAAGACCAAATGTTTCTCGATCGCTTTAAAGAGGAAAGACACTTGGAAGCTTGAAAAAATTTGATGTTAATGGAATCGTAGACTTACATGATTTAATGATTTCACCTAGGCTTTGACATCTGATCCATCAACATCGATCCATGAACCAGAAGATGGCAATGGCAATGCTTCTGCTACTGCTAATGATGAGTTTGAAGCTACCTGGAATGGCTCGTCATCATGAGTTTGAAGCTACCTGGAATGGCTCGTCATCATGAGTTTGAAGCTACCTGGAATGACTCGACGGATGATGAGCCACCGAGGAAATTGTCCGGTGATGAACTCAGACACCTAGGGAAGAGATCCATCAAAACCCTAAGTGCCCACACCATCAACAAAGTTATCAGCATGACTGTAAACCTCAAGTGATCTACTATCTTCCATTTCTCTGTGTTGTCAGCTTTTGAGCTTGACGCCACCGAGAGCAGCATCTTCGCCGCCATGCTGACCGTCGACATGAAGATGGAATTCAATAGGCGCGAAGGCCATGAATCAGTCGCCATGGTAAAGAAAACAAGATCTACATTTGCTTAAACGAGGATTACGGAGGTAATTATTAAGGGATACTTGACATTATTGCAGTGACATACCAGTGAACTTCTGCAAGAGAGCGATCGATGGAAGTGCAAAGGCTTTGCTTCAACGAGGTCCGTGGAAGTGCCTCTTCCATGGATAACATAACCTTTTTCGCTCTATCTTTGGTGTGCATAGCCATCATGAACTGTTTTTGGAGAGATAGGAAACGGTGTTAGACATGAACTGTCTGAATCTGTGTAAGAAACAGTTGGTGGTGGTGGTGGTTCATAGCTGATCCAAATCGACAGAGTTCAAGACATGTCCCATGGATCTCTCCGACAATGGCTCCTTCCTCAACTCAATCGTCATCTGCAAGCAAATTCATTAAGCTTTCTTTACACACATGACAGATTGATTGATGAAGCCTTTGAAGGAGAGATACATGAGACTTGCCTTGTAGATATACATACACATCTGAGTCTGAAGAAAATTAGGAAGCAATGGACTCACTTATATAGTCCATGTTTAGTGGTGCAACTTGAACATAATTCTGATAAAGATCATTAAAGAATAAGTTCTTCTTCATTTTCTTAATTTTCCAGATCAAAAGCATCTATAGGTGTCAATTTCTCCAAGGAAATAACTTTATCACAAACCAAGAGTGTATGCCCCTTGATAAAATGCGAAAATGTTATTATTTTTATTTTAAAAATGATAATTTAATATATGGTAAATTACACATTTTGTACATAAACTATCATTTTGGTCCGTTTTAGTACCTGAACTTCCAATTTTTCAAAACCATACCTAAAATTTAGTTTTTGTATCATTTTAGTACCTCGCTTTTCAAAATTTAATGTTAAGTTTTGAAAAAAAAATGAAGTTTAGGTACTAAAACGGACCAAAACTGATCGTTTATGTACTAAACGTGTTAAGTTTTTAACAACGGGTACTAAAATGAAACAAAAACTAAATGTTAGGTATGTTTTTGTAAAAATTAAAAATTTAAATACTAAAACAGATCAAAACTGATAGTTAGGTACTAAATGCGTGGTTTACCCTTTAATATAAGCCTTCCAGTTAATTGGATATTTTTATTTTTAGTCCATTCTAAAAATTAATAATTTAATTAAAAAAATTTAACACTAAACAATCGCTTTTCGATTCTATATTTATAATTTTACCTCGATCATGTTATAATATTATGCTAATTGCTAAGCAATCCAGAAATATATGAGTAATAATTAGGAGTCGTACCATCCAATGCTGGCACAAAAACTAAATCTAATATATGTATACTCAAATCTGATCTTAGTCCCATTCTGTCCATCACTAGACCCAGGTTCAAGGATATTCCACCAAATTTGAAACTGATCCGACATAAATATATATAATTTATTTTTTATCCTAAATTCGAACCTGACATGATTAGGTCTAACCCTTCAAAAATCCCAACCCAAATCCAAAATTTTAAAAGAAAAAAGTAAAATTGATCTTATAGTGTTGAATTGGATCGAAACCTAACGAATTCAAGTCAAAATGCTTATTCCTAATCAGCACGGACAAAAATACAATAACCCGTGTTGGCACTTTCTAAAAAGTAGACATTAACTAAACAAGATTGAATTTGATGAAAAAAATTATAAGTTTAGAAATAACATGATGAGAGAAGTTTCATGAAAAGTGTAAGGACTAAAAATGTTATTACGCCAATACCTTTGTTGAGGGGTTCAATCTGAAGAATCAAGACTTGAAAGACTTAAAATGAAGTGAATAAATTAATATTCTTACAAAACAAGCAGCCTAATAATGTGACGCTAATGTATGATGATGTTTCTACTTGTCTCTTGGATGAACATGAGAGGTAGCCGCCATGACAGTGAAATCTTTGTTTATCCAAGTGGAATATAGGACCGATTGAGAATCCTGATCTTTGGCACTGTATTATCAGCCTGATTAGTTGACATTCCATCGAAGCTAACAAGTGGTTCACTAAGAACACAGTCATTTTACATTCTCTGGAATCGTTCTCACACTTGATTTGAAGAATATGTTGTAATAAAAACATGTCTGGCTCATGTCGAAGTGCACAGACATCGCTGCAAGAAGATGGGGGGATGCCAGTAAAGGATCGGACAGGAACTGCAGTCTAGCTAATACCAATACCAGTTTCATTGTCCAGTTGTTTCCATCTGTTCACGGCATAAAGCTTTACATAAATGTCAGAAGCCAATTTAAGTTGATATCTTCTTTAGGAACTGTTACCCTTAAATCGAGATTCGACTCGAAAGACTCCCATTAATAGGCTGTCTCCTCATCACATATAACTTCCTTCAGATGTTGAAGCTTTGTGATCGTTGGAGGTAGGTTACAACCCCTAGCACCCTCTCATGTATAGCTTCTTTAGATCGTTGTAGCAGTCATCGACTTCACTTTGATCATCCTTCCTGTTGAATAAACAACAATAGTACAAATACCTGAACTGTAAGCAGGGTTGAGGATATGTCCTGTATAATAGATATAAAAGTATGAACCTACTAGCAGCATACCAAACGAGTACAAGATTAATCAGATTTCGATCGGAGAGCTTGTTGAGGTTGATAATGGCATCATCTTCATCAAGTTCGTATAGTTCCGCCCACATATCGATAAGCACAGCGGCAGGAATCTGGTGATCTTCGGGGAATGAACCAAAGTCTTGGTAACAATCCTTTATTCCTGACTGAGTATCCAGGGTATCCAAACTGCTTTCAAGATAAGCAAGTAGATCAGCATTAGAATGCAAGATGGATAGTCCTTTAAAAAGCTGTTTTGCTTGTTTTCGCCACATTGCGACAGGCTGCCCTCAAAGCGACTTACCGACCACTTCAAGGGCCAATGGAAGTCCTTTACAGCTTCCCATTACCAAGAATTTCAAGACACAACATGTCATTTCTGCAGGATATCTTCTTGATAAAATAAGTTTTCGGATCGATAAAACACCTTATTCACGATATCTCCCGGTATGCAAGGCGTATCATTTTGCAGGAACGCGGACCGACGGAACAGGGTCATAGAACCATCATCATATAGTGGTTTCAAATAATACGTATCGAATCTTCGAAAGGCAGATCTTGATGTTACCAAGTTAAACATGAGCTTGTCAACAAGGATTATGCATCCAGACCAAACATCATCCAGGACCAGTAACATGCAAATTCATTGCTATGTGCTCTAATTTATGTTTCAATTGGTTCAGACCATCTTCCTCACTTTGAAATTCAGGCACTCCACTAGGATCCATAACATGGAGTAGTCTCTTCAGAATGACCTCCAGATTGGGCGATTTTTGAAAACATTGAAATAACAGATGTTGCAATTAAACTTTCCTGTTCAAAAGCACTGCATTAGAAATCTGCCAAAATATTCAAAAGATAATCTGCAGTATTTTCTTAACTGGCAATCATAAGAACAATCAACAGATGTGAATCTAACTAGTCAAGAACAGTTACCAAATTCACCCCCCACTCCCACGAATCTCATTTGAATTCGTTCGTTCTAGTTCGAGGTTAATTCGAGTAATGGAACGATCAAAATGGCGTACCGAAAACCAAGCACAACAAAAACAAAGATAAATTTAAGTTGCAGTGTTGCACGGCTCTGTAAGCAATGGAAGGAGAAAAGTTCATTTTTAATCTATATAATGAATCGATCGTCACTAAACAGGGATCTAAATTGCGGTCGTGTTTTCGGTCATAGCGGATATATCATAAGGCAATGCTATTAGCGGCAGCAGCCATAGCGGGCACGTTTTCAAATGTGATGTAACCTGAACCCTAGTCAATGGAATAATCTTCATTGATTTATCTGAAAGACCACAAAACCTTATTGTTAAAAACTTGGATCAAACGCTAATAGTCAAGCTACTTGGTAGGAAAATCGGATACACAGCCCTCCGAACTAAAATCTATGACCTCTAGAAACCCAACCAAGCAATCAAAATTATGGGCATTGAGAATGATTACTTCCTTACCACCATTCAAGACTATACCAACTTCGTGAAGGCCTTCACGAATGGACCATAGATGATCTTTGGTCACTTTGAACCATGGATGATCGACTGCACCACGTCAAAATCACGACCAAAATTGCCACTTAGATACGACTCCATGGCCTACCACCTACCCTCTACAAACGCGGTCTGATGACTGAGTCGGAGAATGCATAGGAAAAGTAGTCAAACTGGATTTCAAATCGAATGTGGCCATAGAGGTAGATTTACATGCCTGGCAGTCAATATCGACCTTGAAAAACCATTTTTTTTCAAAAATTCTGATTAACAGCTACCTCCAAACTGTTGAATACGAGGACGTGCCTAGTGTCTACTTTACGTGTGGAAAATATGGACATGTTAAAGACATCTACCCTTCAATCGAACTCGCACCCCAGACTGAGACACCCCCGCACACAAAGACTTCCCAACCCATCCCGCCTCATCCGAAACTCAGACTTTGGACCTTGGAAGATTATGGAAATACGTCAATGATGCACTACCGCGAGGGACAGTACCACTAGACATGAAAAACGAAGCATCATTGTCCTAGGCTCGCATTTCAACCCAATACTTGACCTAACTGAAGATGACCCCTTAGGCCCACCAATTGTTAAACCCTGGGCACTGGTGACCAACTAACATGACCAAGGATCAAACTCCTAAAGCCAAAAACATCCGTCCCAAATCGTGGCAAACGCCAACTGAACACTGAACACAAAAGCCAAGAGGGTCCATCCTCATAAAGACACCATTCTTTGTTAATGTTCAAGCCTCTACAACAAAAACTTCCAGGAATTCCCATTGTCGGTCATACACCTTCGATGCCAACACTCGCTCTACCTCTACCCCTTTCAACTCAAAACCATCTTAGCTTCGACCCCATCTGCACATACCACTGTAATACTATACGAGAATGCTGCCTCTTGTATTCTGACTATCATCCCCTGAATAACCTGATCACCATCACTGTTATGAAAACCCTCAGATAAAAACCTCTAATCGGAACAACAGAATCTAGAAGAACCACCCCTTAGAGAGCAACATGACCCTAAAAAATACTGACAACTTCTGCCACCCAATGTACATCAGAGATAGACCATACAACCATCCATGCTAATTGTCAGACCGAAGCAATGGTGGATTAAATCACCAGGGAACCAACTCACTAAATTATCTCCAATGATTAAGATTCTAGCATAGGATGCACAGGGTTGCGGAGACCTAAAATTCATACGAGTTGAAAAAAACAATTTGTAATCGATAACACGCCAGACATCATCGACATTGAACCACACATAAGTGGAGATAAAGCGGAAGATATTATCAGCTCCCTTGGCTTCCTAAACTCTCATCGGATCGAAGCCCTGGGATTTTTAAGAGGCATACGATTCTGTTGGTCAAACACGATCCACGTCGAGATACTCCTTAACCATTTACATTCCTCCAATTAAGTATCCAAAGCAAGAAAGACGATAGCACTACTCTTGCAACATTAATCTACGCAAGCTCAAATGCTTCAAAGAGGAAAGCACTATGGCCACACCTCCATGCACTCACACAGAACGTCCATTGTCCATGGATACTCCCCGATGACTTTAACGCAACACTCCACTCCTCAATCAAAAAGGTTGCTTACCATTAAAGAATTCTAACAATTAGTTTTTTTTATGCGGTTTGAGAGACATTGGCTTCCAAGGCCCCCTATACACATGGACTTGGGGCAACGCATACGTGCAACTTGATAGAGCCCTCTGCAAGACTTATTGGGATGGAATATTTCCAACAACAGTAATGCATTATCGCGTTCGAATAAGATAAGACCATCACCCAATACTTCTTTGCACTGAACAAAGCTCCAAACCCAAACACAACAGACAATTTCGTTATTTCACAGGATGGTTAACCCATGAGGACTTTGATCGGATGGTATTGTGTAATGCCCCGAATATAGGCCTGGTAGTTTTGTATCAACCCAAGCATTTATTTAATAGATTCATTATAACATGATGGTTTATTGATTCGAATTTGAGCTTAATCGGGTAAGAAATTAACCTTGTAGAAGATAAAAAAGATATTTTTAAGCTTAGGAATATATGGAAGGACCTAGAGTGCAATTTTATCATTAAAGAAAAACATGGCTAATTTGGGGTGATTCTTTCCTATTTTATATGTGGGTTTTGTGGTGAGACAAAAAGACTCCTTTTCTCCTTCATCTTCTCTTCTTCCTTCACTTTCTTTCTTCTCTTTCTCTCCACTCAATCAAGAACAAAAGAGAAAGACTTTACCTTTCTTCATCTCTTTCTCCAATCCAAAAATCTAGAGGTAAAATTCTTAATCTAGGGTTCTTAAGCTTCATAAAAAGCTCACCATCTTCTCCAATGGTGGTTTTGAGCTTCATGAAGGTTCTAAAGGGATTTAAGCTTCAAAAGCTTCCTCAATTGTCTCCATTCGATTTTCTTGTCTTATAGTTGTTATCTAAGGGGATTTCCATGTTGGAATCAATTTATGGCTCTTGGTTGGAGGAAGAATGGTGCAAGAACCCCGAAAAGGCAAAGGGTTGTCAAGGTTGGTTTTTGGAGGATCTAGGAAGGTATTTGAGTAGCTAGGAGTTGAGGCAACACTATAACACTTCCTTACTACTTGTATGTCATTTAAATGAGTGTGCTTACTTGTATGGGATAGAAAGAGCATGTGGGATTTGGGTTCTTGATTTATTGTCTTGGACGTTTTGGATGTTATTCTAGTATAAAAATGGTGCATAATGCCCCTTATAATTTCCATAAGTTTTAATAAACAACTTAGACCTTATAAAAAGTGTTTGGGGTGAGTTTGGGGTGTTTTCCAAGCAAAACAATGTAGTTATAAGCGATAGTATCATTATTGTATGAACAATATCAATATTTTTCGTGTTCAGGATGAAAACAGGGTTTTCTAAGGCTTGGATATCGATATTGGAGTATCGGTATCGATACCAATCCCTTGGTATCGATACTAAGGTTTGTAGTATCGATATTGTATGCTCGATATCGAGATCGGATGCTCTGTCTCAAGACCGCTGGGTCTCTATACCAAAAAACTAGTCTTTATACCGAGATTGAGTATCCATAGCGAATGCTTAATATCAATACCTAAAAGTGGTTAATGACTTCAAAATGTCAAGTAGACTCAAGAGTGAGTATTTAACATTGATTAAGATTTGGCATCTAGCTCGAGTGTGGGATGTCTTAAATGCCCTTGGGGTTGAAATTACCAATTTACCCTTACGAGTCTCAATGAATGAAATAACCTATATGAGTTACGTGTGCATGACAAAAGTATATCCTCCCCTCAATTCAAGAGTGAATTGACTCAATTCAAGAGTGAATTGAGGTAAAGCATGATAAGAATGACTAGAATGTCACCACTAATTAACAAACCTGAGTCAAGCATCAAGATAATAGATAACCTAACAAGTGAATAGTAGTAACGCAATTCTAGTTTGTCTATGTCACATGTAGCTCTTTGTAGCTCTTTTGATAAGAATGATTGGTTAGTTGGGTTCATGAAGCATGTATAAGTAATACATGGTAAATTATATGTTTGATGTGTGAAAACATGAAAGGTAAATCCTTTTGACCTCTAAGACCTCAAATAAAACTCTAATAAGGTTGTGAGCCTTAGTGGGGTGAATAGGTGAGTTTAAGATATACGTTTTCGTGTCTAAGTAGGGCACTTCAGGTTGTGAGTATCGGTACTGGAAGAACAATATCGATATCATTCTTTGAATGGTGTAAAACAAAGGCATTTTGTGAAGGTAGTATCAATACTCTCTCAAGGGTATCGATACTCATGGCTCGATTTCGATACTCAAGGGGTGGTATCGATACCAATGACAAGTTAAGGATTCCAGTAGCTATTTTTGCTACCGATACTCAAGGGAGTATATGTAACACCCCCAACCCGAATCCGACCTTGATCCGAGTCTGAGGTGTCACATTGAATTTCTAAAACATTTTCTTGTATAAAATAGTGAGTAATTTAAAAACTTTTATAACATATAACTTATTCAAAACGTTTACAAAACTATTCAGAGTTTATACAATTCAAATCTTTTAAATACATGCTAACTAGAATTTTATCATAAAATACATTTAAATCGTCTATTTTTTTATCTGAAACTTTGTAAGGAAAAATGCTGACCTGACTTGCACCTCAACAATCCATAAGCTTGTAAGAATCTGCGTGTGAACACTCAGTCGCTAAGTCTATGACTTAGTGAGGCGAATAAATATAATGTAAACTCTAACTTGTAATCATTCAGGAACAACTATTATGATCATATCAAATCATCTCACTCATATGCTTTTCATATAACAATTACATACATATCATCATTTATATTTTATCCTGCTCCTATACTATTATACTTCATATCTCTTATTTATTATTCATATGATCTCTTACATTCATATTCTCTAACTTATAACAAATTCTTATATCATCATATATAAGTCATTTATACTCACTCACATATACATCAACATCTATTCATGTAACAGATACAATAACCCATATCACACATATATCATATCATGCAATTCATATACATATATCACATACATTGATTTCACAATTATCTCTTTATTAGCCCATGTACACATGTGAGAACTATAGATATGTGAGTCTATAGAGGTTGTGCACTAATGTTTTCACCACAACTCGTATAAATGCACCGAAGTTCCACATAGAATTGCACCGTAATGCCGCGTAGAAATGCACCAAAGTGCCATATAAGGTTGTCCCTAAGGACCTCGTAGAAAATCCCTTAAGAATATACATATGCCAAGGCAAGTACATATGCCAAGGATCAAGTATGTGTCTCAAAAGACCTCACACATGTTCCAAAGAATACATATATGTCCCAAAGGACCGCGTAGACCCTCGACTCTTGGCATGCCAACTATACCCCTAGCTCTCATGACACATAACATGGGCATTATTATCATGTCATTTCATAATCACACATTCCTAACACTATCTCTTATCGCATGTCTGATCTCTATAATCATGTAATCACATAGCTCGTGTCATTTCTTGTGAAATCATACATATCATGTAAGACATATCAGACATGTACACACAAATCACTTCCATATAATTCACATGATTTATTATCTCGTAGATCATATCACATTTTCATAATTTCTATCAACTTTTCATGTTATTTCACAATTCTTGTATCCTATTTGTTGAAAACATTTTGATATTTCGATATAACAAATTAAGTTAAATGAATTTTAAGATTTACAATTTTATATTCGATTCAATTAACCGATATCAAATTATTACTCCAAGTTTTCAAGATCAATTTTAAACCTTACTAAATGTGTAAAATTGTGATTTTACTTAAACTATTTTTTAACAATTTTCACAAAGTATTTTGAACCAAAATCAAAGCCTAAATTCAATTATTTGAGGTGATGCACCGATGCATCAACCATGCATCGATGCATTAGTGAATTAATTGAAACATCGAATGCATTCCATGCACCGATGCATTCTCCATGCATCGTGCACTCTGAATATTTTTAAAACATCGAATTAACCAACTGAAGTTTCATATTTGATCCTTCATAACTCATTCATTTTGAAGTTTCAACATACTTTAATCTCTAAATAATCTTTCTTAGCACCCCAAGAATCAAAACTAAGCTTAAAACTTAAGAATTAACCAACTGAAATTAAGCTTACCTTTGCTTGAGCTCTCACGTGGAGGAGGAAGAAGAATGGAGAAGAGTTTTCCAGATAACTCTCCCTACAAGCTTATCTCTTTATTAAAAGATAAGATAATTATCTTTAGATTACAAAGACCATTTTGCCCTTAATCTCCTTTAATAATTACTAATAACTTTAAGGAAATATCTCCACATAAATCATTGAACTATTCAACTTTTCTACTTTTATCCCCAAATTCCTAAATTTTACAATTTAGTCACTAACCTGGTATTAAGGATGTTACAGTATCGATACTCCCCATAGAGGTATCAATACTGAGGTATTTTTCAAAACATTGAAGCTATTCGATACTGATGGCACAGTATCGATACCACTGTTGATTTTTGGGTATTTTAATTCAATTGGTTTGAGTGTTCGGGCTTGGTGATTTGAGAACGTATAAGCTTTAAGTATTCGATACAAGTGAAATCAATCAAGATAACTGAAATTACACATAGAAATCAAGCAAGTTAGGATGACATAAGACTGGTAATTGTTTGAAGCTTGGGAAACAGTTAGGACACCCGAGTTACTCTAGTATTATGACGTTCCTTCTGTGTTATGTTATGATATGCGGATATCTTTTGTTTGAGTATGCATCCAATGCACGTAAATTATGGATCGTACCGGTACGAATTTTGATGCACGTAAATTCTAAAATCATACCTTATGCTCGACTAGGTCCGGGATATGAGCTTCCAATGCACGTAAATTCTGGACCTCACCCGACCTCTCGACTATATGCGAAACAAAAAAATTGACCAAGGGTGGATGACGATAAAAATATATCTCGAAAAAGCCTTTGACAGAGTCAATGAAACTTCATCCATGACACAATATGAGACGCAAGACTTCCACTGAGGATCAACCACATCATCATTCATTGCGTATCCTCTTCAACGAGATAAGTACAGAGGAACGGATCGCTCACCCCCTTCAAACCTGAAAGAGACATCAAACAAGGTGACCCGCTTTTGCCTTATTTATTCGTCCTCGCCACAGAAAGACTAGGGCACACCATCTACAAACTAGTGGCTTCAAGTACATGGAAACCCTTCGGCCTCACCCGAAACGGACGGTCAATGTCCCACCTATTCTTCGCTAATGACCTCATCTTATATACTCGCACGGATCTCGACCATGCATACTTGATCTCCTTCACTCTAGCCAAATTTGGACATTACTCAGGCCACCGAGTAAGCATATAGAAATCACAAATATACTTCTCTCCTAACACAAAAAAGAAATACAAACTCCAATATGTTCATTTCTCGATTACCAACAAGTCGAGATTCTTGGAAAAAATTTAGGAGTCCCAGTCATCCATCAACGTCTGAAGAACACTGACTACAACTTTATCCTAGACAAAATAAGGGCCAAACTAAATGGATGGACTACACGCACCCTCTCCATAGCTGGACGTGTCACCCTAGCCAAATCAGTGATTACTGCAATCCTAACCTACTTCATGCAGATCACCACTCGACTACCAACTAGGGTGTGTAACAAATTAGATAAACTATTACGCCAATTCATGTGTATTTTCAACGGAAGGAAGAAAATTTCCCTTGTTATCTGGGAGTCCATATGTCAACCAATGAACAGAGGCAGACTCGGGATCCACTGAACAACGGAGCAACCCAACATTCATCTTAAAAGTAGGTTGTGCTCCAATCACCAAACCAAACGACTACTGGATACAAACCATCCGATAGAAATATCTAGTCACAAAACTTTATTCCGAGTCCATCTCTCGACCAATGTGCTCACCCTGATCTCAAACTCCTTGGAACTCCTACGCTTCAATATTCTCTAACAGCCGGGAATGGTACTTTTATCAAAATATGAGATGACACCTAGGTGGCACCACTAGGACCCCTCAGGAATTGGTCAGACTTGCCAAGCAATACGTTAAAATCCTATAGGTTCGAGCACCTTGTGCGCGATGATAGACAATGAAACATTAGCAAGCTTATATCTATCCTCCAACAGGAAACCATATTACACATATTAAGCATCAAACCACCTGACAATACCTCAAAAAATGACACGTGTTTGGAGATGGGGCCCAAAAAACTCTTTCTGCATCAGTTCAATCTACAGACAGCTCATGGAAAGCCAACGGGAAGTCTCAAACTCCTTCAGAAAAACCATATGGTCGTTGCCAATACCATAACAGACCCGTTTCTTCCTCTGACTAGTATACAAGAGACGTATATTAACAAACCTGAAGAGACAAAGGCGGGGTCTGTCAACTGATAACCTTTTCAAATATGTCGTCTCCATAAAGAATCAACGCTCCATGTACTGCGCGACTGTACATCAGCTCGATAACTTTGGCTCCACATAATCTCATCCTGACAACAAAAGTTCTTTAACTCAGACCTACGTGAATGGCTCACCTAACCAGCGGATCACAACTTCCTCTACACCACACCAACATCATGGGCGCCCTTATTTGCCACCATATTATGGAAAACATGGAAACGTAGAAACTCCTTCATCTTCAATGACTCATGCCCTTTAATGGTAGCAGAAATAAAAACCAGTCTCGCGTGGGTGAACCATTCCACAATAGCTAGACCAAAACCATCCCAACTACAACACCAGCCCGCCCTCATCTCATGGAAACCACTCCAACAAAAAAATGGTGCAGCTTGAACACCAACGCATCATTCAACGTACACATCAGCTTTAGTCCGTGGGAATAGTCATTCGCTCTACCGAAGGTAATTGGCTAGCGGGCTTTTACAAGGCAATCGACATTTCCTCCCCTCTCCAAGCAGAACTCTAGGCAATCTATATCAGACTACAAATAGTATGATTCCTCGGGACAGAACTACTACAAGTACAATCAGACAACTCCCAAGTCATCAAATGATAAATCCAAGCATAGAAAACAACATCTTACTCCTGGTTCACTAATAAATGTCCTTCGAGAGCGAAGCTGGTATATATACGAAATTCCTTTGGACTCCCTGGGTAGGGAATACGGTCACAGGCGCTAGCCAAACTTGACCCACCAGAGACTACATCATTCGAGTGTTTGACGCTGCCCCACCCCCAATTCAGTCCACAGTCGAAAAGAGACATCATAAGACCCCCCCCCATGTTAAACTCTCTATAGTTAGTTAGCTAAGTTTAGTTCCTTTTCTACTAAAAAAAAATTGAAATTTCAATATTTTGTTTCAGAATTAAAAAGTTTCTCTATGTATAGAAATCGTTAGTCAACAACGATTACGCTTCAAATATGCTTTTTTTTAACCCTAAAATGAAATATTAGAGGTTAAAAGGCTCTAGAAAAAAAATAAAACAAAAATGACTATTCGATCTAACGTTATGGGTCTTTTATCATAAAATAAAACATTAAAGACCAAAATACTCTAAAAAAAGAATGTGTTAAAAAATCATTTTTGATAAACATTGGAAGTTAATTTTGACATTATACCTTTTAAATTATCCCAGTTTGAATGTTTAATTCATTCCCTAATTATATTTCTATTTTATATTAGTCCCCAAATTTTATCTATTTTAATTTGATCCATAAACTAATTCTTTTATTCTAAATTGATCCCCAATTTTTTATGACTTTAAAATGAGTTAATTGTATACAGGTTCCAAAAATAATCTTCAGTATTATTACAGTGGAGACCGGATTGTCACTCCCAACCACAATATTGTATAGTTTTCATATCTTGCCGATGACTTTTTCTATTTTCTTGTAATTTTGGAACTAAAATGAAAACAAATAAAAATGAGAGAACTAAAATAAATTTTCAAAAAGCATCCCCTAAAGGGAAGAATCCAATTCATTTGGATAATTTTCAAAAGTAGGCATTCACTTTTATTTTAAAGCAATGATTTTTAAAAGCATCCCCTAAAGGGAAGAATCCAATTCATTTAGAATTACAAAATAAACAGAAAAAATCACCCACAAGACAGGATTTTTACAATACCACAAGTAGTAGGGGTGACTACTTTGCCTCATTATAACAATGACCATATTTCTTTAAGGGGTAAACTATGCATTCATACCTAAACTATCAATTTTGATCTATTTTTAGTATCTAAACTTTTTTTTTTTCAAAATCATACCTACATTTAGTTTTTGTTTCATTTTAGTACCCACTGTTAAAAACTTAACGCGATTAGTACCTAATGTATCATTTTTTGTTCATTTCAATACTTAAACTTGTAATTAAAAAAAATAACGTTAAATTTTAAACATGTACTAAAATGAAAAAAAAACTAAACTTTATGTATGATTTTGAAAAAAAATAAAAGTCTAGGTACTAAAACGGATTAAAACTGATAGTTTAGGTACTAATATGTAATGTACCCTTTCTTTAATTAGTTTTAAACTATTCCTGTTTTCAAAAAAAATAAAAATCGTGAAAGTAATTTCCCTAATTTAACCGTGTCGTAACCGTCTTTCGGTTAGGCCCGAAATTGGGCTTCGACTTGAAAAATGTGGATTGGAGTCGCCACCGATCATTTTAAAACAATATTTAGGTAGATCGGACACCATCTTCCTGATCTGCGTTTTACCAGAATATGTCGAGTTCGGGAGTCGGTACGATCAAGGAAGGATTAGCACCCTTGAACCGCCCTTTCGGTACCATAATTGTCGTTATCTTTAATTGCGAAAATTTAAATTTAAATTTAAAAACATTCGATTCGAATTACTTACATCTAATTAATTAAAATTAACCCTTAAAAAGTTAAAATATTAGATTAAAAGATAAATATTAAAAATTAAAGAGAGAGGAAAAAAATGTTAAAAATAAGAAAATAAAATAAAAATATTCAGTCTTGAAAATATAAAATAAAATAGCGTAAAAATATATATATAAATATGAAACAATATATTTAAAAGAACAGAATAAAAAAATAAAAACATATTAAAATTAAAAGTAATAAAAAATAAATTAAAATAATACATATAATATTTTATTCTAAATCCACATATACTATATATATAATTTTAAAGGGTTTTTTTATGAAATATTTAATAACCATGTACTGATGAGAGAGCAAATAGGGTAGGCAATTGGAAAAAAGCAATGGTTGTAGCATGTAGGGTAGACTTTCTTTCTTTTCAGCTACATTTATTATAATAAAACAAATATTAAAGGAATCTTTAATATATTCAAAACAAAGAAACGTGAAAAGTTGGTATACACGTTGCCTTAGCATACGAAGTTGGAGAAGAGGTCCACTGTTGGCCAAATCTTGAGTCGGCAAAGCAAAGTAATTTCAACATACCCAAAAGAGGAGTGATGAAGCCACCATGAAGCAAAGCTTTTTCTTTTTCCTTCGAAACTCCTCAGAAACCGGTGACCTTTGGACTCCACCACCCGGTAAGAATCTTTCCCTTTTCTGTATTTTTCGCGTGTATTTTTCTTTTCCTCCCTTGAAGCTCCGCCAGGCGACCAAAAAGAGCGTCGATGATGGCACTGCCTGCAGCAAATTCCCCTTGTTCGAATATGCCCCCTTCCTAATCGGTTACATGTATTATAGTCTAGAATACAAGTCTTAGTTCCGACTTTTTAGCATTTTATTTGGACTAAACCACTTCTTGTTTGGTTGTGAATGAATCCTGTTGAAACACGTCGTTGATGGCGCCGTTAAATCGGCTGGTCGTTGGAGAGGCGTGCAACTGTGGGAGTCTTGGACGACTGGAAGTAAGAGATGCGGCGCTAGGGTTGGAATCGTGAAGCAAAGGGCCCCCTATGGTTTCTATTGGTTCAGCGTGGTGGGCTTGTTGATTTGGGGCTGTTGCACCGGGCCTTAGGGTTTAACATTGTAACATTGGGCCTGATACAAGAAATATATAAAAAATGTGTTATACATACCATATAATATAATTATAATGAGATAAATCACTATATAAATATATTATAGTAGTATGATCGTAATAATATGAGGGCGAAATTAGGTGTCTACAAACCGAAACACACATAAAAGAATAAGAGTCATAGTCATAAATATCAATATCAAACTCAAACCATTAGTAGATTTTGTGGACGAGGGTTTCACAGGACAATGAAAGAGATTAGATTGTAACCAGTAATAGTAAATCCTATTGTCGGGGCCTAAACAATTATCCTATTTGTTCTTGTTTTGTTTCAACAAATTGGTCGGAAATGAATTACTTTTAATTAGGAGACAATAACTATAAGAACACACGCACGTGTGTATATATATATAAACCCTAGCTTTTCATCGAGGATCAAGCTAGGGGCTAGAAAAGACAAGGGGACAAAAGAAAAAAACCTAGCCCCTTTGTTACTGAGGTTTAATGGCAGGCGGAGGTTATGTTACTGTAGGTGGAGCGGCCAACTATGAAGCTCATGTCACCGGTTTCGTCCTCTGCACTTGTTTGATAGCCGCCTCCGGTGGTCTCCTCTTTGGATATGATCTCGGAATATCAGGTTTCTTCATATAAATGAACGTAAAATCTTACGTTAACATATAAAATTTTAGGAAACAAAGAATATTATTAATGTAAGGACCATTTTGCATGTTTCGTTGTCTTTTTTACGGTTTAACATTTCGCAGGGGGCGTGACTTCGATGGAGCCGTTCTTGAAGAAATTCTTCCCGTCGGTTTTGCAACAAGAAAGCAAGGCAGTGGCACACGAGAGCGCGTATTGCAAATTCGATAGCCAGCTGCTCACGTTGTTCACCTCTTCCCTCTACCTGGCGGCGTTCATAGCGTCCTTCGTCGCTTCGGTGTTGACGAGGATCTTCGGTCGTAGTTTCTCGATGTTCATCGGAGGCCTTTCGTTCCTCCTCGGTTCCATCTTGAATGGAGCGCGTATTGCAAATTCGATAGCCAGCTGCTCACGTTGTTCACCTCTTCCCTCTACCTGGCGGCGTTCATAGCGTCCTTCGTCGCTTCGGTGTTGACGAGGATCTTCGGTTCGGAGTTTCTCGATGTTCATCGGAGGCCTTTCGTTCCTCCTCGGTTCCATCTTGAATGGCCTCGCCACCAACATCGAGCTCCTCATTGCCGGCCGTTTATTGCTTGGCGTGGGTGTTGGATTTGCTAATCAGGTAAGCTCAAATTTCATCTCAAATATACTTTGAATATACGATACCTTGCCCGATTGAGATTTTACGTCAGATATACAACTTTTAACTTTTAAGAAGTTATAAGTGTGAAATTACAAAAATAAGACGTAAAATTTAATTAATATAAAATATATAGAAAATATTTAAACTATTTGAGAATCTAAAAATTTTAGAGTGTAAGTACGACTATCCCTAATACTCTCTTGATCTATCATACGTGAAAAGATTAATTTGTTTTTAAATTGGATGTATTGTGAGACTTTGAAAACATTTATGATATAGTCGTTTATAGGAATGATAATGGGTGGAGTTAGATTAAAAATCAACTTGACTCGAAAAATATATACATTCTACTCAAACTTGAGTTTAAAAAGGTTCCACACAGCCAAATCTTGACATGATTTTGGAATAAAACTCACATCCGACTTGAATTGACTCGATATAAATATAAAAATAATCTTATTTTATGATATGAATCTCATGTATATTTGTAATGCAGTCCGTTCCGGTGTACTTATCCGAAATGGCGCCGGCAAAGATCAGAGGAGCATTGAACATTGGTTTTCAAATGGCCATCACGATCGGTATTCTAGTCGCCGGCCTTATCAACTACGCACCGCAGAGATAGAAGGTGGCTGGGGATGGAGAGTTTCTCTAGCTATAGCCGCCGTTCCCGCCGTCATAATGACGGTCGGCGCGTACGTGTTACCGGACACTCCCAATTCCATTATCGAACGAGGCAACGCCGATAAAGCGCGGCAGATGTTGCAGAAGATTCGCGGCACGATAAACGTCGACGCCGAGTTTCAGGACCTCGTCGACGCGGTCCAGAAAGCCAAGAAGGTCGAGAATCCGGGGTGAACATTCTCGAACCCAGATACAGGCCTCAACTCGTGCTTTGCGTCTTGATACCGTTTTTCCAGCAGCTCACCGGCATCAACGTCATCATGTTTACGCACCTGTCTTTTCAAGACATTGGGCTTCGGCGACGATGCCTCGCTCATGTCCGCCGTTATCACCGGCGCCGTCAATGTCATCGCCACCATTGTTTCCATCTATTCAGTTGATAGTTCGGGAGAAGGATTTTGTTCCTCGAAGGTGGTATTCAAATGGTTCTTTGCCAGGTAATTTCATCCTTTTATCATCCTAAAATCTCCAAAAAAGAAGAAAAAACACTTCCATTCAAGAGCAAAATGAGTGCAATAATCCAAATGAATTTTATTCGGGTCAATAAGACAATTCAAAGTTTATTTTGTAGTGTATCGAATTTAATACGTGAAGGACGAACTTGTCATATAGAGATGATGAGTTTCAAAAAAAAATATTTTTTATTAATTAAACTCGTCACATAAGCTTGACAAGTTTTAAAAAATATTTTTTATTAAAATTTGTCATATGATAAAATTAATACAAAAATATTTTATTTAAACTCTTCATAATCACGTCACGAGTTTTAATTCACTATAATAAATATAATATATTGCTAAATAATTCTTGAATTGCCATAGATCCTAAATAATTATAACGCCAAGTATTGAGCTAATTTTGCCCCACTCAAAGGTATAAATTAATCGAAATTAAATAAATAAAGTGGTATTCATTATTTATCTTTGATTCATTGATTCGTTTAACCTAATGAAACAAGTTCGCGAAAATGGTGAAACTATAATACTAATGATTAAACTCTTTAAATTTTACGGTATGAATTCTGAAATTAACCCTATATTTATTTTACTCCCTAACTTCAATAATATGTACGAATTAAGCGGCCTCAAGTAGTTAAAAAAACTAGTTAGGTTTGAGCATCGATAGAAATATGATCATTTATTATCAATTGATTGTGATCTTTGAATATATTATATCTTGTATTCAACCCAGAATTATAAGAGAGATGTCAAAGAAATTATTCGTGAACCCAGAATTATAAGAGAGATGTCAAAGAAATTATCGTGAACATAAACAAATTGGACACATTAGTATGTTTATTTTTATAACATATAATTTTTAATCGTACTTTTTAATAACCAACATTATTCAAACAGTTTTATTTGTATAGATTGCAGTAGGAGTGATTATTGCAATCAAGTTCGGGCAAACCGGTGTCGGAGTTCTATCGAAGGGAGACGCCAATTTGATCTTGTTCTTCACCTGCGCATACGTGGCGGCATTCGCATGGTCTTGGGGACCACTGGGATGGTTAGTTCCGAGCGAGATATGCCCCCTGGAGATCCGATCCGCCGGCCAAGCCATCAACGTCGCCGTCAACATGATCTTCACCTTCATCATCGCTCAGGTCTTCCTCACCATGCTTTGCCACTTGAAGTTCGGTCTCTTCTTCTTCTTCGCCTGCTTCGTCGTCGTCATGACCGTCTTCGTTTACTTCTTCATCCCCGAAACGAAGAACGTCCCCATCGAAGAAATGAACCGGATATGGAAGAAGCATTGGTTCTGGGGAAAATACATCCCCGATGAAGCCGTCATCGGTTTGACCGTCCGTAATTTCGAGGAAAGGGATGGTTAACGGAAACACATGGATGGATCCAACGAAAATTCGGTTTAGGGTTTACGGTTTCGGTCAGTAAAACACGTAGGAAACAACCGTGATCCGCCCACCAGCTGCGCTTGTGAACATATTAGCCGATGATGCAGCTGAAGTTGCTATTAGTTTAAGATGGCCAGTGAATTTTAGTTTGCTCTTATAAAAAAGGTAAATATCTGAAAATGGCCCCTATATAGTGAAATGTTATCAAATCAGCTCCTTTTACCATTTTCATTTCTGATGTAGTCCAATTAGATTTTGCCATGCTTAATAAAATATTGATATTATTTTACATAAAAAAACCATATAAAACATGTGTTGATATTCATTTGTGTTGATAGAATTAAGAATTTAAATATGAAAATTAAAAGTACGAAAGTTTTTAATTTGACTATTATATAAATTAACAATGACCTAAAATATATTCTGATAAAAGAAGTTAGGGTAAAGTACACAAATGATCCCTTGATTATAGAGTATTGTTTTGTAAAATAGTCCTCCGACTATAGAACGTTTCTTTATTAAGTTCCTCGACTATTAAAAGTTACAAAATGATCATCCGACTATTCATTATGTTTCAAACTCACCCTTTTTCGTTAAAAAATTGGTAGTTGTCTAAGTTGGACGTTAACATGATGACTGAGATATGATAGTCGTTTGAGAGTTTGAGATCAGATTTTATCATATCACAGTCAGCAAGTTAACGTTCGGCTCATAATATCTTCAAATTTTTAATGGAAAATGACTAATTGGAATATAATTGATAGTGGGTGACTATTTGTAACTTTTAATAGTCGAGAAACTTAGCAAAACAACATTCTATAATCAGAGAATCATTTTATAACTTTTAATGGTTTATGAACTTAATAAAATAATATCATATAATCGAAAGACGATTTGTATACCTTACCCCACGAAATTAAGGGCTACAACTCTCACTCAACAAATATTATATATATCTTTTATTGAATAAATTTATAAATATTGTGTTGATAAAATGTTTTAATTTTTTTTTAAGAAAATGACCTCGTTAAAAACCTTTGAACCTTTTCATCAAAGTTTTTAAAATCTTAAAAATAATTTCCTTAATTTGGTAGAAATAATTTAGAGAGTTTTAGGGTTTATAAAAAAATTAGAAAAGAGATTTTAGGATTTCAAATACTTTATTCAAAATTTACATAATTTTATTTTATAAAATAAATGATTAACGTGAACAAAAACTAATTAGGACAAAATTAAAATAATTGTTGAATTCAGAAAGTAAAGAGTAAAAAATCTTCTAGAAGCTTCTAATATCAAATCTTCAGCAACCACTGCCAGGCTATCGATCTCATCCTGTTAATTAAAACCATCCCTGACTTGAAAACGATGTCGTTGGACGGGAACGTCACCGGCGGCGCAAACGTCGTTACTGTGACAAGCAAACGTCCCTGTCTCATCTTCCGACGATCCGTCTTGTCCCGAATGCACGATGGCTTCCTCGAGAATGCGAGAACACTCACTCTGATCCGGGCTCCAACTTCCATAACCCGAATCCGTTTTCCGATTCCTTTTTTTCGTCGTCGGATCCGTTCTCTTCCTTCCTCCCGCTCCTTTCGACGATGAATTCCTCGCCGTCCCCTGTTTCTGTTGACCTTCATGTCACCGGTCTATTCCGGTCAACCGGGGGCGACCTGTTCGGACTCGATCCGTTTACGTTCGTTCAGAATCATCTCGGCGATCTTCGTTCAAGTGGGGCGAACATCGAGTTCGTGATCCAGAACAATCCATCCGAGACGGGCTTTCGGCTGCCGGCAAACTTCGGGGATTATTTCATGGGTCCGGGCCTCGAGCAACTGACCCAACAGCTGGCCGAAAATGATCCGAATCGGTACGGGACCCCACCGGCTTCAAAGTCGGCTATTGATTCGCTACCGTCGGTGAAGATAACAAAGGATCTCTTGAATTCAAATTCCAATCAGTGCGCGGTTTGCATGGATGACTTCGAGGAAGGGATTGAAGGGAAGCGGATGCCCTGTGAACATCTTTATCATAAGGACTGCATATTGCCGTGGCTGGAGTTGCATAATTCGTGCCCTGTGTGCCGTTACGAGTTGCCTACGGATGATCCTGATTATGAGAGGAGGGTTCGTGGGGAACAGGGGACTAGTGGAGGTAATGCTGGTGCTGATAATGGGCAGAGGTCCGCAGGGGTTAATCGGACGGTGGAGAGGAGCTTTAGGATATCACTGCCTCGGTCATTTCAGGCTCGGGATCAGATGATAATGCCGATACCATGCAAGAAGATTTGGATTGATATCGTGAGTACTATGTTTCCTCTTTATTAATTTTAGATTTCCCAACAATGTTGACTTGTTGGGAATTTGATTTATAGTTCAATACTTCAATTTCTTACTAATGAGGCCATTTGTTCAATGATGATGAAATGAGTTACCATAGTGAACCTGGTCATCTGAGTTTTGGGTATGTTTGGTTATGTCCCTTTTGTCCATTGCTGAGTATGGCAAACTCATACAGGAGTGTGGAGAAGAAAATGAGAATGTCTGCTATGCATGACAAAGAATGCGGAAATCTCAGTGTGTCGATTGTGATGATCTTTTAGAGTCTTTGAACTTGGATTTTTTATACAAATTACATGTGTAATTTATGGGAATATGGTAGGAATTTATTATTCAAATTAATAAAATATAGACATTCTTTTCTTGGAAGTCCCAGATTGTGTCCAATGTTATGCCTGCAAGGCTTTTATTTTTTTCATTCTTATGTTTGGTTTCGGTTACTTCTAGTTTAGATGTTTTTCGAAGAATCCAACTATGTTGGTAGTCAATCTTGCAGGGTTAAGGTGGTGAGAACTAATATTTTATGTGTATCGAGTAAAGAGGTGGAAACTTTTGAATGTATCTGATACTAGTTCTTTGAGCTTAGTGAATGTAAACTCGGGTATTAAAAGATGAGGTAACTGGAGTTAGATATGTTTCCAGAAATATGTTGAAGTAGAAAGATTATAGGAGCTACTGATTTCCTTATTGAACTTAAGTAACTCGTTGAGGTGCTTCTGCTATGTAAGAGTAGAAGTTTGATTTTAAAGTTTAAAAATATTAAGAAGTGAGAGAAAAAGGGTGATAGTGAGTTTCAGAAATTTTCTAAGTAGAAATGTAAGTTCTATATATACTTCTTGGATATAAACTTGTGGCACTGACATCGAATTCAGTGGAAGAAACTCCCAGAAAGTTGTAATGTTAGGTAATTTCTGCTGGTGTTATGTTTTCTTTTATGTATCTGTCTTAATTTTGTTTCACTGTTAAGCTTTCAAAAACTTCATAGTTGCTGCGGTTTAGGTCAATTGTACTTTTTTGGTACACTATATTGTTGAGATGTTATAATAAACATCTTGATAGTTTTTTATTGTAAACTTTTTGTACTGCATGTCTTTCCTTGCATTACTTACTACCTGATTTAGATCCTGAACGATTCTTAGATCCTGTTGAGATGCCAATAACTGAACATCTGAAATATAATATGCTTGAGTTGATTTTCTTATATACCTTGTTTGCTCGATAAAATCTACATAGAGATGCACCCTTCATCCCCCAAGTTGCAACCTTATAAGAAGGTCAAAAGAAAGAAGGTTGATTCTAATGATTTCCCGTTAGTGTTTGAAATTTTAGTCGGGGCTTATGGCTTGTCGACTCATTAAGCATATTATCAGAACTACCTTCTTATGAATCTATGATGGAACTTAAATTTGCATGGTGCAGTAGTATTTTCATTCAATATATGTGTTACATATGTATATTAGCCGCCTGCATTTCCATGGACAATTTAAACATACTTCTCTTGAGCCATATTTGCACAATAGTACCCTAACTTGAATTTAATTTTTTGGAAATGCAGCAACAGCAAAACATAAGCCATCATCTATTTCTTTCATGGGCACATGGTGATCAATCAGCCTCTTTTGGAGTTGGGAAGCAGAATTGTGTAAACATGGAGAACTAACATGGTTTATGTTTCAAGCAACTAATACATCTATCTGAAATTTTCACGGCTTTGTTTGTCAATGACAGCCCTTTACTCTATCATACATTCTTTGGCCCTTCCTCGACATCCTCCCCTCTTAATCATTACTTTATGTGGTTCTAGTAAAAGGTCTGTAAGTAGAATCAATGAAGAAAAGTCATAGTTCAATTTGCTAGCTGTGCTGTTTCTATGCTGTTCTTACTTTTCCATTTTCCTTGAAATATTCATATCCAATATATACCTGGGCATATTTAGTTTTCTTTAAATTCTGCCATAGATGCCATCTCTTCATACTTGCATCTGAATACACAGCAATACAAAGTCGGAACTCATTTACCTTATCGTTGCCTGCTGCATTTGTTTCCTTCCATTCAAAATATGGCTGGAGTGGATCTATCTACATTTTACAAGGGTTCTGCTTCTTATCAATTGAATCCCAAGTGATTTTTTCAGTAATGAATCTGTGCCTGGAACCAAATCAAGATTTTCCTGTTTTGATGGAGATTTGGAGCAGTTTCCCCACTGCCTGGCAGAGCCTTGCAAGTTGCAAAGGGGGAAAGATCACATCGCATGATATATTAGGCCACCCATCAGGTAACCTTTATTAGATCTGCAAATTTGTGTATTCATGGCTTGCACATATTACTTTCTCATGTATGATCTTAGTTATATTTATGTCATGTTGGATTAAATTTCATCCTATTAGGTCCAAGATTGTGGGATATGATTTCCACGATCCTAGGGTTCTACCAAATATAAATACCCAAAAAAAAGGGCCCATCAAAAAGTTTTCTTTGACTAAGTGGTTCACAACAGGAGGGGTAAACCTAAAAATGGAAAAAAGGGATGGGTAATGGGTTATTGTTTCGGAGTATTATCCCCACACCCAAAACAGTGCGGCCAAATGATTGAGGCCACTGTAGAATGAAAATGCAAAGTGACGTGTCAACATGCAATTGGTGTTTACATAAGCATAATATCTAATCATCTACATGCATCTGATTTTCTTGGAGAGGAAGAAAAAGAGATGATTTTTGATGTTGATATAACACTTAGATGCTGCCAAATGGAATTAGTCCTTTTCATCAATGGCTCCAAAAACAGGTGGGATATGGACTCCAGCTTTACTGACATGTTCATCATTTTTTGTGGCTTAAAGTATGTTCCCTATTTCAATAACCAAAAATTATTATTACTATTATTTACAAGGTATTATCCACTTTAATGGTATAAAATTTATTAATTTTATATAAAAATATAGTCATCAATAAATTTAAGTGGATAACAAAGATTAAAACTTTATGTGTTAATATTATTTCTTTTTCCTATTTTTCAAAAAAAAAATTAACCATTCAATTGGATTCATTCAATTAGTATATTTTCATATAAAATTAAGGAGTTTTTCTATACGTGGAATATATATATATAGAGAGAGAGAGGGGGGGGGGGAAGGTTAAATATTTAGATAAAAGCTTATTTTTTTAACCTATTCGAACATTATAAGATTAATATTTAAAAACATGACATAGGTCATTCTGAATAATGGATTGTTACAAGAATTGCACTAATAAGATCAAACAGAAAAAGGGGTAATTTACACATTTAATATTAAAATTATCAGTTTTGATTTACTTTAATGGTAAACTTTTGTTTTTTCAATATCATATTTAAAGTTTAGGTTTTGTTTCATTTTAGTAAATGTTCAAAATTCAACGTTGAGGTTTTTTTTTTTAAAAAAATTAGATATTAAAATAGATCAAAACTGATAGTTTATATACTAAATGTAATAAGTTTTATCAAAATTGATAGTTTATGTACTGATAGTATTAAATGAAATAAAAATTAGATGTTAGGTATGCTTTTAAAAGAATTAAAAATTTAATTATTAAAAAATACAAAACTAGAAAGACAAATACTACAAGGGAGCATTAAGCGAAAAGACTATCGTATGGTTCTTAATAGACAAGTGATGCGGTGGTTCAGTGTGTATTGTGATAACCCGAAACACGCCTAGGATAAATAAAAATGCAACAAGCAATTTCAACCGTCGGATAGGTAGAAGTGTGGAATCACGTGGTGTCGGTCAACGGCAAGACATGCTCCGCGGAAATCATTGTCGCGAATGACAGGGGAGGGGCCTTCATCCCTCATTTCATTTGGCAATTACGTAAATAAACAAGTGGCTTGATGCCAGTTTGCAACGACTGATTTTAACTCACTGACTCACTACATTAAAGCTGATCTATCTGTCTTCTCACGCGCCTTCACTCACGTTTCTTCCTCCAATCTATTTTCTCTCTGATTAAATTGTAGTAGAATATCCTTTTTATACTATTATATTAATATTTATTTTGATTAAATTAAGATCCAATAGAATTACAATTCAAACTCGGGGCTCGTTCCTCATACTCTTAGATCGAACTATCCACTTACTACAAAGAAACTGAACGGTTTCAATCAAGGCTTGATAAAAAAACAAGTGAACAAATTATATCTCAATCTTTGAACAGGTGTTTAAATTATTTTTATCCATCGAGATGTTTAATATTATAAATATTATCAATTTATATGTTCGAAATGTCAATGATATTAATTTTTTCGTTAAATGACACTTGTCGCAATTTAGATATTCAAAAAATTAAAATTATATATATATTTTAAAGAAAACTATAAACATTTTGAAATAACCTAAAACGCTAAAAACTTTCATTTCAACCCTTAAACTCATACCAGCCATCGCTTTTTGCCGTTAACGAAGTTTCACCCGACTTCGTCTTCCCCAACGACCAAAACCCCTGTGAAATCGAGATCGATCGACGGTGAATCAACCGTTATGACATGCGAACCTTATGTGAAAATCACGATATCGACGATAACAACGACGACGTATGACTAAGAGGATGATAGGGACTACGTCAATGGTGCAAGTCGTTGTCAGAATGGATGGTGACAGCGGGTTAAGGATATGATTTGGGGGGTTCTAGGTATTTTTGTATTTTTTTACAATTTAAGAGAAATTAGAGTTTTTATAAATATAATATTTAAAAAATAAATTTCAAAATCAACTTAACAGATAAATTAATGTCATTAACGGTCTGGGTATCTAAAATGATAATATTTATAGCGTTAAACACCTAGATAAGTTAAAAAATAGTTTAGACACCTATTCGAGCAATTAAGGTATAGTTTGAACACTTATTTTTGTATTAAGCATTCAAACAATCACATTTTCTTCTTAATGTAATGCCCTACGGTAAATTTGATTAGTTTAAGTTTTAAAAACCTATATTCATAAAAGAAATGGTAGATTACGCGTTTAGTATCTAAGCTATTCGTTTTAGTACCAAAACTTTTAATTTTTTTAAAATCATACTAAAGTTTAGTTTTGTTCCATCTTAGTTTTATTGTTCAAATTTAATATTAAGTTTTGAAAAAAAATGAAATTTAAGTTTTAAAATATATCAAAATTAATAGTTTAAATACTAAACACGATAATCTTATAAGTTTCAAAACTAAATATTAGATATAATTTTAAAAATTTAAATATTAAATCAGACCTACCCTAAAAGGAAAAGTAAAAAGAAATTGTGCATAGGTCAAAAGCTGCTCAAATCCTCAATCATGACAACTAAAGTATTTGATAAATGCATTGCTTTATTTGTCACAAAAGTGATAAGATGCACATAATTTCTATTCATAGATTAAAAAAGTGTGCAGCTAATATATGCCGTGGCACATTAATGATTCGTTTGGATAAAGTATATCGTCATTCAATTTTTAATTTGATTATAAATAATAAGTTTTTTTTTAAAAGAATATAATTCAGTCAACCAAATAAAATATTATTACAAGTATATTGTCAACTATTAAATATTAAACGAAATAAAGCAATGATTTTAATTATAAAAAATTTCTATATATCATCAATTTTCATCTTAAATAATTCAACAAATTTAATCCTTTTTATTATTTTACTTATATTTTTGTATTTAGAAAAATATATTTATCATGTGTTTAGTTTACTATTGAAGTTGTAAACCTTCCTTGTAACTTGAATATTTTCTATTTTTAATAAAATTAATGACTTCTATTAAAAAAATATAATATTACCGTCAAAGAACTAAAATTGATATAATTTTTAAATATAAAGAACTATTTTTATTAAATTATTTTAAATTAAATCTAAATTAATAAAATACATAAATTTTACAATTAAAAATATTATAATATCAGTTCATATAAAAATTTTCTAGTTTGACAATTAAATGAATTATTGCAATAATAGAGTTAATTAAATAATTAAATTAATTCTTTTTTAAATAACTAACTTATAATTAAATTATCTCCATTGTATTTTACATGGTCAGATGTTAGATTCTAATTATAATTACCTTACCGGCTGATGTGGAGGCGCGTGAAATAAAACAGAGAAATTGGGGGAAAGGGGGGGGGCGGGAGAGGTATGAGCTGTGGCTCTGTTGGGGGAGGGACCCACCACCCATGTGCCCTTCCTCATGTTTCCACCAGCCACTGCCTCTCAATCATCACCATCCTCTCTCTATCTCTCTCAAAACACCTTCTTCTCTGTGAAAAATTCCGATTCCAAAATCATTTTTTTGGGTTTCTCTCCATTAATCTCTTCACCAGCAATAACCCCAAACGACAAAGACATATATATTTTTATTTCAGTGTAAAAGGAAGTGAAGGGTAAGTGAAGAAAAGAGTGTAGGTGGTGGTAGTAGTAGTAGTAGTCATACTTCTCCTGCCATGTCGAATTCAGATGGTACCGGAGGCGCTACGAACGGAGCCTTAATGGACTCTCAGAGACAGCAAACGGCGCCGTCCACCAATGGTTCGGTCCCAGTTAAGAAGCCGCCCACCAAGGACCGTCACAGCAAAGTCGATGGCCGTGGGAGGAGGATCAGGATGCCCATCATTTGTGCCGCTCGTGTCTTCCAGTTGACTCGCGAGTTGGGTCATAAATCCGACGGTCAAACCATCGAGTGGCTCTTGCGTCAGGCCGAACCTTCTATCATAGCCGCCACCGGCACCGGGACCACCCCCGCCAGCTACTCCTCCGTCTCGGTTTCCATTCGCGGCGGGGCTAATTCCGCTTCCTTGTCGTCGACAACTTCTAAGCCTCTGCTGGGTCCCACTCCTTTTATACTCGGGAAGCGCTCAGGCCCGACGACGATAACGCCGGGAAGGACGATTCTAGTGAGCTCACCGTTGGACCAGGCGGCGTGGGGTCCATCGTGGGGCCCACGGGTTCGCATACGGGTGGGTTCTGGGCTCTTCCGACGAGGCACGACTTTGGTCAAATGTGGAGCTTCGCGCCGCCACCGCCGGAAATGATGGTGCAGACGGCTGCTCAGCAACCTGCTGCCGCTGCCGCTGCGTTGTTCGTTCAGCAACAGCAAGCTATGGGAGAAGCGTCGGCAGCGAGGGTCGGCAATTATCTTCCCGGTCATCTAAATTTACTAGCCTCACTTTCCGGAGCTCCGGGAGGATCGAGTCGGAGAGAGGAGGATCCGCGTTGAATTCCGGTGGTTCGTTTTACCCGTATTCGTGTTGGGAGTATATATATGTTATAAATATTTGTGTATGGTTGTCGCTTTTGTTGTGTGTGAATGTTGAAGATGATTTCTGGAATGATGAATGTGATTCAAGTTAGGGTTTTAGAGCATTCTCGATTGTTGTAGGGTTTCGAGGGATTATGTTGAAGGAGAGGGAGAGTCAAGAATTAGGGTTTCGGTGTTTGTAATTTCGCCACCGGCTGCCTGCTGAATTTGGGGATTTGTTTTGCGGTTAGTCAAGTTTGCTAATAAAAAATTCATGAGAATGATTTTGTGCAACGAGTTGCTCATTCTTTTCTGCTTTGAAGAAGAAACCATGTAGGTCTATTTCCCATGTCGAAACTGCATTGTCGGAATTCGAATCGGTTTAACCGATACCGGGTGGCTGATGCCGACAACCCGAGATTTGCTCTATGACAGGGATGCTAATGGTGTTTGACAATTACTAGTTTCTTTGCTGCTATGGCTCATGATGTGCCCTATTTCCAACTTCCATCGTCGTCGACTTTGTCTACACGAACGGCACTGCTGCGTGAGAGATAACCGGCTCCGGCTCCTCTCTGTAAGACCCCTGTTTCGGAAAATTTGTAGCCATTTCTTAGATTTTTTTCCCAGCTTGCAAATAATGTGTTAACTATGTAAGTTGTGGATTGTTTTGGGTGCCTGTTGTGTTAATAAAAAAGACCCATCTGTTGTTCCGGGTTTCATCTGCACTTTTAGTCTGCTTCCGCTGCTAAATTATCTTTCAGCTATGCGATGCTCGGTCCGTGTTCGGTTTATCTGTTCTTTCATAACTGGCTTGCTCGGTCTAGTTCGATCACCGACGAGTATCGTATTCAATGGCATTCGGTAAGCCGGATTGGATTTGAACCTTGGATTGCAGTTGTTTCGGACTCCGTCCTTCAAAATTAGTCAGCATTAACCACTGCAGTGGATTTAACTGCACTGGTTTTCAAATACAACTCGAGGATCCGAAAATGACTGCAGTTAATTCAAAGGTGAGAAATAAAATTTCCTAAAGAGTAAATGTGTGGTGAAATCCACGCAATGCAATGGCTTATGAAGCAGGCGAGGTGGTGACTGTTTTTGTATTTTTTTCTTCTCGAACGGATCAAAATGTTGGAAGATATTGCAGTTTCCAGGGAAAGAAAAAAAAGCAAGAGGAAAAATGGTGCAAAATTGACCCAATAAGCCAATCAATCCGAATTTTATTTTGGGATCTACGACAGGTCGTAGTACAACAAACTTGTGACTTTAACCTGACTAATTTGCTCAAATAATTTTTTTTATTCAAACTCGTTACGTCAACGTGGTGAGTTTTAATAAAATATAATTCTTTTATTAAAATTTATTATGTAAGTTGACAAATTTTAATAAAAAAATATTTTATTAACTCATCGTGTGGTCGTAACTTGTTTCAAATCACTCTGTAGCAAATATAGTAAATTCTAAAATAATTTTGGTGATATCCTACTCAGCCAATTTGGGTGGTTATATCATATCTATTTGTGTTCCATTTAAGGGTACATGTCCCATATTTAATATAATTAGTTGGAAGTGGTTGTCTAGGGTCCAGAGAACAGAGTTCTAAAACAGATTTAATAGAAAAATCCCATATCTCAATGTTCGACTCGAGTAGTTAACGAACTTGATCGTCATTTTCGAGGGAAAAAAAGCTAAATCAATTCTGCATGATACCCCGTATCACAATTGTTTTCTCATAGTGTACATTGTAAATCCCTCTCATACTCGTGAAGGTTGGAAGGATAGATTTTATGGAAACGAAACAAAAGTGATCAAATCGGATGAAATACTAATCCGGGACACGGGGATTAATTTATAAATGATGAAAGTTTCTGGTTTAAGGCGGGTATTGATTATTACCGTCTGCAATCAGCACCAACAGCTTCATGGATAGATTTGAAACCATCCCTTTCCAAGCATTCAGCAAGTTCAGCCTGCCAAGAACACACCGGCACGATCACGGTACCAAACATTTTACGGAAAAATATGTTACTCGGACTCTGGCACGAGTCTCTATCGATACGGTTTAGTCTTCCATAAGTTCTGTCATGCATTTAGAATGTCATTTCTCATGTTCTATCCGAAAATGTCAGATACAGGTACTTCAAAGAACAACAGTTGAATGTGAAATCGAAGACTCGATAAGTATGTTGTCTTCGTAGGAGACGCGTATTTTCTGTCGCAATTTGCAATCTTTAACATCCTTTAGGATGTGTTAAGCAGAAAGAAAATAAATAAATTAATATAGAAACTCGAAAATTTAAACGGATAATACCTTTATTCGGGGAATTAAGGCAGGGCATTCATATGCAAATGCTGTATACAGCTGAACTAGCGTTGCTTCGGATCTTATTTTTTTGAATGCATCCTCACCACTACATTGAATGCATAATTCAAGTTAACAATGGAGGTGACGATGGTGATGACTGTGATAGTAACGTCGTTGAGATGACGAGAAGAATTGGCAACGATTAATAGGTATACGGACTTCACCTGCTAATACCACCACGATCTATTAAAGGGATATTTCCCTGCAAAGAAGTATGCATGTCAGCTTTATAAGTACGATATACTATAGAAATCAAACAGAAACTCGGACGAGTCGAGGTATCTGAATGCGTTACAAATTCGATTTGAAAATGGAGTTGCATAGAGAAGATATTAAGAAACAGCAAGAAACCGTCAAAACTCTAATAATACGGGCAGCTCGTCGAACTATGAAGCTTTCGATCCCCACATCCAAATTCAGAGTATAACCCGAGACAAACAACGTAATAACCAAATTATAATGCCCTCAAGAGTACGACCTCGGAGCATATTGGGATGTTCAATGAGGTAATGAAATATGGAAAACATATACGGTTCGTAGGAACATCGACCAAATTATAAAACATCACCCCCGATGTTTTGTATAGTAAACTTCCACTTCTGTAATTTCGAGTGTGTGGCTTTTGGAAAGGCGGAAGATATGATCATATCGAATCACTATAATCATGTTTAGAAATAGAAGAGACGGAGAATAAAAGGCCAACAGATCCAATGTATCAGAACTTTTTATACGAATAGATAACATGCCCTTGTTAGCATGTACATCGAACTTGTACATAGTCAGCAGCAGCATCTTCACTTGACTTACTCTTCCCAAGATTGACTCCTAGAATTCCAGGGCCAGCTTTGCCCCCATGTTTAGCTTCTTCATTCGAGGGTGATGAAGTACTCCAAGTCTCTAACTTCCTCTTACAATGTTGTGCACCTAATCTCTTTGCAACAACAACGATTCCTTCACTATTGAACCCACAGAGGTTGATGATAGCACTGCCCAACAAATCGAGTTAGAATAGAAAAACTTGAACACCAATCGACACGAGTCCAAGCAATCAAATCTCTAGTCAAGACCACAAGAAAGAATTGCCTTACTCATGCCTATTCCATAAAACTGGTAAGTTGATATTTCAAAGAAACAGTGGAAAAGGAGAATCAGATGTCACCCTTCTTGTCGCAGTCTAAAGAACTGCCTTGCTGATCCGACTTCCACAGTAAACCTTCAACAGTTTCGGGATTTTTATCAAAGCCAGCAGAAAGACCTACGGGGTTCGAAAACTTGCTTCCCTAAACATCTAATCCCAGAATCGGTGGATCAGGTCTCTTCTCCCTAGGAACCCAACCGCGAGCAGCAGCAGCAACAGCTAGCGCATGAGCTTTCTCAGCATCCAAAAGTGCAAAGAAGGGGTTTACAAGTTTAGTCGCCGAGAAGAGCCAACCACTGCCAAATTCCAACGTCATATAAGTTTGTCCCAAATGGATATAAGATGAGGATTCATTCAAGAATAAGGCATTTCTATCAGCACATCCATTAAATTTTAAACCAAAACATATAAAAGACATATGACAGTTAAGATTTTGTGTCCTTCAATGATAGCAATAACTTAAGACTAAAAAACGACAGAGATGAAAATAAAGAAAACGAGCAAATTCTCCATCGACCATGTTACTGTTATTGAAAAGACAAAAAGCTCTGCTACTCCTTACAGTCAATTTCGTCATATAACTCGCAAAGGGGTGCCCATTGAAGTGACTCGTTCATCTTCCAATTTATTTTTCAGATCAGAGTTCGAACAATTTTCAAAATCCAACAAAAGGAAGACCAAGAGGAAATTCTAGATAGGCCACTTAATCCAAAAAGGGGAAACCCTCCTCATTCACAGAATGAAACAAAGAAGAGATTTTTCATTGGGATGTACAAAATAAGTACCAGAAAGTTGCTTCATCAACAGTACTAACATAAGCTCCTCCTGCCATAATCAACAGTGCTTAAAATATTGAAAAGGATGAACAAAATCCTATAAAGCCTTTAAACATATCTCATGAAAGGAACTTACTTTCTTTGAAGAATGGAGGATTTTAGGAGCAGAAGTAGCAGCAGAAGAGCAATGTCGAGAGGGTCCAATGGAAGTTGAAACAACCCTTTGGCGCAAGAGATCCTTAAGCAACTTCCCAGCTGTCCGTATTTCCATGAAAATCAAATTAAATTGATTTCACAATACTTGAAACGCAAATTGCAGAGATGGGGACAAAGGGGAAAGGGGAAAACAAAAGAAAGAACGAAACTTTATGTGTTTTCCCCCTCTTTTTGTAATGAAAGGTTGAAAAAGAGAGGTGTAGAGCAGTAGAATGGCATATAAACACCAATCAATTATTAACTTAAAACATAGCATGGCAAATGTTAAAAAGTACATAAGTTTCCCTTTATTCTTTAGCAGGTCTCTTAAAAGAAACCTTGTAGTAGCAAATTTATTCAAAAGCTACAACAACAGGATCTGTAGCCTTCTATATCTCCTACATAGAGCTGAAAGTAACTCAAAAACTCTTACAAGACAGGTTGGGTCCAGGATCGACACCGAATCTTTTAAAATAATTGGTGTAAAACTGAATTCGACGTTTAACCCTCTGTTGTGCTTCTCCACCAACCCCACATTCAAGTTGGCCATTGATGGCTTTGGTCGTCGCTCCGAACCCTTGGCCGATGATGGGACGAAACGCGTTCATCCAGTACCATAACGAAGCCTTAAACGAGACAACAGTGTCTGTGGCCACTATTTCAGGGTTTTTCAATAAGTCCAGCTTGAGAGCATTCCCTGCTTTCCCGTAGTTAATGTTCCCTGTAAGCTGAATCGGTCCTCGTCCATAGTAGGACTTCCCTGGAGCACATGGAAACTCTGAACAGAAGTCTGCAAAAATAGAAATATATACAAATAGAAAAGAATTAGAAGTTACAGATTAGTATCGGATATAGATACAGTGATACATGTATGATAACTTTCACTAAATCGAATCAAAGTCTTCGTAACATATAGTGATGTCACGAAGGAGTGACTTAGACATTATAGAGAGTCCAGAAGTCAATCTTCGATCTCTTTTATTGCAAGCCTAAAATCACCCCTATAACGCATCATCGATGCAATACTTTACGTTAGGGATAAATTTATAAAAATTTAACGGAAGATGAAGATGACGATGAAGAAAGAATACGAGGAGGAAGCTGGTGGGAGTAATCGGCTCCTGGGTTTTATGTTTTGGAGTAATAAGTATATTATTTTAACTATTTTAAAATATTAATTTATTCGAATCAAATCGGGTAGGTTGAATACAACCAATATCTTTTTATTCTCATTTTTACTACCATAATCTTAAGCATAATAAACAAAACATTTTGAATACAATTAACAAACACGGGGTTTTCTCTAGTCGTTGGGGCGTTGTTTAGAACCAACTTGGTCCGGTTCGAGACTCCCTGGTGCCCAGATTTTCTTTGTTTCATTTTCCCTTTAATTAGGTTAAATTAATTTAAAATGATGATCAATTTGAAAGAATATATAAATATCAATGATGAAATGTGTAATTGTACCAGTTTTATTAATTGTCACATCATCACTTCCTTTAAATGTGAACGGAGTGATCTGATTAAATTTATTTAAATAATTAAGTGGTCTCATTGACAAGAATTCAAAAATGATAGTCGAAATAAAAATGGGTTATAGTTTACCAAAAAAAATCAAATAGTTTTGTCACGACAACTTAATTTAAAGTTAAAAATGATAAAGAATAGATTATGTCCAATAAAAATACTATATTTCATATAACATTTTCATACGTAATATATGTAATTGAAAATATTATAAAAAATATAATATTTTAGTTAAGTGAAATTTAATTTAAAATTCAGGTAGATCTGTTACATGACAATAACTTAATAGATGTAATTAAAAATTATTATTAAAAAATAACACTTTTAGTTAAGTGCAATTTAAAATATTATTTTTTTAAATTAACATTTTAGATTACGTCCAATCCAAAATATTATATTTTATATAACATTTTCAGTTACATTTATCCCCGATAATTCTTTAACCTTATATTAATATGCCATTCTTAAGATATTCTCAAAAATATTTGGGTAAAATACACATTTAGTATCTAAACTATTAGTTTTGATTTGTCTTATTACCTGAACTTTCAATTTTCTTCAAAATCATACCTAACGTTTAGTTTTTGTTTCATTTTAGTACCCATCGTTAAAAACTTAACACATTTAGTACATAATCTATCAATTTTTGTCTGTTTTAGTACCTAAACTTTCAATTTTTTTCAAAAGTTAACATTAAATTTTGAACGGAGGTGCTAAAATGAAATAAAACTAAACTTTAGATATGATTTTGAAAAATATTGAAAGTTTATGTACTAAAATGAACCAAAACTAATAATTTAGGTACTAAAATGAACCAAAACTGATAGTTTAGGTACTAGACGTGCAATTTACCCAACATTCTTTCTTTTCTCTATTTTATATGAGAAAAAATAGAAAATTTTCGAAAATTGTATTATTTTAAAAATAGTGTCAAGATTAAAATATATAAATATATATATAGATGATTAAGTTTTTTTTTTGGTTGGGTTATGGGCCAAAAATCCAAACCCAAATCTGTTAAATTATATTTTTTATTTTATATTAATTAATCTATTCAAAAACATGATAAAAAACCATAACAATCAAATTTTCAGAAAAATATTATTTATAAATTCTTTTATATTAGTCAATGTGATCAGTATACATTAATTTATTTTTTATAAAAAATTTATTTTTTAAGATTATAATCTTATTATATTTTCTCTTAATTCATTCAATAAAATTAACCGAGTTAAAATCATAATAATATTGTATACATATTAAATTGAAGATTGAACACTACAAAAATACAAATAGATGTATTAATGCCTAATATTTCGAGTAATATCTAAAAGACCAAATTAAAAAACAATTAGTTGATAGGTTAAACATCGATTGATAAGTTAGAAGAATATGAAGGTGCGAGGTTCTGCTGGGAAAGCATGTGTTACGATTATCATCTTCAACCTTCCAGAGCTGCTTCTTCATCATGGTCTTTGGCTTTTCTTTGATAAATTTGATGAGGTGGTTGATTCCTTCATCCCTAATAAAAGAAGTAAGGGTGGTAGCATGTTTGGTTTTGTTCACTTCACCAGATTGTGCAGACGGATCGAGGATTCAAGGGAGCAAAGTTAGAGTTTTCATGGCAAGATTTAAACCTCGTGAAGCTTTATGGAAAAAGAAGTGTTCCGTTTCAAATCCAGCTGTACCCATGAGTAGAATGGAGAGTGCAAATCCTATTGAGGCCCCCATTGTTGGTGTTATTGACGAGGATATACTATCTACCCTTAAAGATAGTTTGGTAGGTTGGTGCAGAAAATTTATCAAAATGAAGGAGATGGCTGCTATCATGCACAAAGAAGGCATATTGTGTCCGAGAATTATGAGATTAAGCGGTTTAGCAATTCTAATTGTATTTGAAGATGAAGATAGTATGAATTTTACTCTAAACAATCAGTTTGAGGCGCTTCAAACCTGCTTCGACAAAGTGAAAGTGTGGTCGGAAAATGTTAGGTGCAGCAGTAGACGAGTATGGTTATCTTGTAAAGGAATCCCACCGTTTGTGTGGAGTCCTTCAACTTTCAGAAACATTGCAGGAAAATGGGGTGAGCTCATTTCTATAGAGGAATGAACTTTGTGTCCTGGCTCGATTGATAGGGCGTTGTTTCAAGTTATCACAAACCATCAATCTCGAGTGGAAGAATATGTAGAATTGAGAGTTGGGGATGTCTTTTACTGTTTTTGTGTAAGAGGCTATTGCTTACCCGGTTTCTATGGTGGATGAGTTCCATGGTGGCTCGTCAGATTATTCTACCGAGTTGGAGTTAGGTGCAGGATTGCTTTCCTGTGTTAATATTATATCCACTCATATGGAGGATGTTCATCAGGAGTGTCGTGAGCTAAAAGTCGGCTTCGAAGAGGTATGGTCTATGGAGTTAGATTCCAAGGCAGCTAGTTATGGGGCAGCAGAGCGTGTTGCTTTGTGCCAAAGTAACGGCAATTCTTATGTGGAGGAGGAATCTTTGCACGTGGTTCCTATTGAGGATGTAAGTGCTTGTGATCATTTAAAGGTGGCCTTGTCGCATTATGTAGTGCCCTTGAACATGGTGGCGCATGATGACTCCTGTCAGAGGAGCGACGTTTCAAATGTGGTGGCTGATTATAATATTGTGCATGTGGGCTCAACAATGCCGTTGGATGCTGGTCACGTAGTTAATGCTCTTGATGGCCCTCTATCGCCTTTGGATAGGACGATTTGCAAGGGGATTGTCGTTAGTCCGAATGTAGGTTCAGCTTCCTTTCGAAATGCGGATGAGGGGTCTATATCGATGTCTCCTGTTGGGCGCGATCTTTGGGAGCCGTTGGTAATGCCGTATCGGTTATTTACCAAAAAGTTGAAGCTGAAGAAATTTGGATCTATGTTGGACATTTAGGGCAAAGTTCTATCTAAAGCTGAGAGAAGGAGAAGAGATCTTGCGCTGAAGAAACTCAATTTGAAGAAATCGGATCTTTTATTATCCAAATTATCAAGGACATCTATCTTAGATTCTGTTTTAAAACAAAGGTGGGCTGAAGCTTTTATTGAAGCGCAGGAGGCAGTGTATTTAGATAGGCAACTTGAACTTATGGTTGGTAGTCCAGATTCTATGGTTCTCTAGAAGCTTTCGTCGTTAGTTATGCGTTGACGTTAGTGAGTGCATTGTCGGGATTGTTTTGATGATTGTTATCGGTCTGTGAGAGCAACTTCGTTTGTGTTCGTTGGGCTGCGGGGATCTGGTTAAATTTCTCTTGTATGTATTTTGTTCCGATTTTAGTTTGTGAGGTAGAGAGCCTAGGACCATATCGGGTTCCTTACTTGAGAAGGCGAATGGAATGCTTTTTGAATGATCCTTGATGATATATTCTAGGTTTATAAGATGTTATGGTGGAATTATCATACAGTAAGTTCGGATTATGTCCTTGAGGATCTACGTGTTTGATGTTTTGGAGTCAGACAGTTCTGGTTTGCTCATTCCTATAGAGGCTTGTGGGATGGGCTGGTATTTATGTCAACTGAATTTTGTGGTTGTGTGTGTTGTTATGTTGTTAGTCATTTTTTATAGTCTCATGTATCTCTGAAACTAGTGGTTCTCAGGAGTTAGTCTCCGCCTTTATGTCCTTTTCACCTCATGGTTCACTCTTTTTCCTCTAATAGGTTTAGGGAGGTTTTTTTAATGAGATCCATGGGGTGGTGTACCTTGTATCCTTATCGATACAAAATACCCATTTTTCAAAAAAAAAAGAATTAGGGTAAATTATTAATTTAGTACCTAAACTTTTAATTTTTTGAAAACCATGCCTATTGTTTTGTTTCATTTTAGTACCAACCGTTAAAAACTTAACTCGTTTAGTACCCAAGCTATCAGTTTTGGCCCGTTTTAGTACCGAAACTTTCAATTTGTTTCAAAACTTAACGTTAAATTTTTAACAAGTGTACTAAAATGAAACAAAAACTAAACATTAGGTGTAGTTTTGAAAAAAATTAAAAGTTAAGGTACTAAAATAGATCAAGATTATTAATTTAGGTATTAGATGTGTAGTTTACCCAAGTATTTAATATCGTTTATTTAAAATTTCGAGTTTAAATCTTATAAATAAAAAGAAGAAAAAAATACTTTGACGATTGAGAGAACTTTACCCAATTTAGGGGCTAACTCCCACCGTTTATCATGATTCCAAAATTAAACCAAATAAAGAGAATTGGAATCAAGAAAGGACTAGGAAAGGTATTAACCCAATAAACACTTCAAGTAAGGAACCTACAAATATAACAAGACAAGGCGAAGTGCAACATTATATAATGAACATAATGTTCATATTCTTTAGTAGAAGACCAAAGATAATGCATAAGCGCTACACATATTTCCCATTGCGTCCATGCGTGAACCATTTCAGCCACAACCATCCTTTACGGCCTATCGATGGGATACGAGAAGATGACGAGCTTATTTGCTCCGGTTGCGGCCTACAAGTCAGCGGTTCGACCTTTATATGCGTCAAGTCCGACTGCGATTTCCTTCTTCATAAATCGTGTTTCGAATTGAAACCGTTAATGCAACACCAATCTCACCCCCACCACCTTCTCCAACTTCTTCCCACCCCTCCTCGCGACGATCACGGCTCCGGAATCTTCGTTTGCGATGCTTGCGATGACTACGGCACCGGTTTCGACTACCGCTGCTCCCCTTGCGATTTCGATCTCCATGCCGGATGTGCTCGGCTGCCCCAAACGATAAAGCATGTGGATCATCAACATCGGCTCACGCTCTACTACTCCTTCTCGTGCATCAACCATAGCATTACATCATTTGAATGTGATGTTTGTGGCCAACATGTAGGAAACAAACTCTGGGTTTACTATTGCAAGGAATGCGATTTTGGCATCCATCTCCGATGTACGATTCCGGATCGTATCGATGGTTTATCTTGAAAACGATCAGTGTACTCACTGTGAGATAGTACATATGATCAAAGATATAATATCATTAGATATAGACATGCTCTTGATTTGTAATAAATTTAGTATTGTTTACAAGAAATTGTTAGTTTAAGTGTTGTCGTTAGACACAATCCATGCCAAAGATAATACCATTCGCACACAGACTCTAATAAGTTAAAAAAAATCCAACAAACTGAATGAGGAAATCAAACATAAAACTCAAACATGTTCAAATAATCGATTTTTTTTAATCGAATCGAGTTTTTTTTCACGCTTGCTCCGAATATTTCAGGCCTCGAACCATACGGAAACTCATACTTGTCAACTGTTAGGAAGGAAGGTATAACAGACCCAGAAACTTTGTGCTATCAGCCAAAATGAAACGCATTGGAGACAAATCCTCATGAACTCTCCCTAAAGGCTTCGCCAAGCAATTCCATAGGTAGCATTAAGAGCCCCATGCATGGCCTTTTGGGGAAGCCTTTGAGGTAGAGTTAATGAGGAACGTCTTCATTAATATATATGTATGTATATACCCTCTGAGTAAGAGCTGCAAAGATTTGGAGACAAAGGAGTTGCTTATATAGCCTCAGGATTATAGCAGCTGGCTGGCACCTTATCTCCCACATCGATACAATTACAGATTCTGATAAAGATTAAAAGAATAAGTTCTGTTTGTGTGTTTTTCATTCGATTATTATCACATATCAAGCATCCTTCTACAGTATATCTTCTTCTTCTTCTATACAAGATAGTATTACTGATGCAAATTTGACACGTGAAAGAATATATATATATATATATATATATATATATATATATATATATATATATATATATATACATATATGCTCAACTGTGACTCCAATAACTAATAACTATATATATGTTGTTAAATCTGTTGATGGCAACTAGGTTGTCTCTTGAATGAACTTAAGAGGTATGCCATGACAGCGAAATTAAGCTTCTGTTTTCTCTAAAGAGAAAGGAATACTGATCCTAAGAGAATCTTAATCTTTAAGCAGTACTGCTTCATAATTGTGAGTTGACATTCCATTGGCCCTAAAAGTGAAAACCATATCTGCAGTAATAAAAAGTCTAGGGCTACTAATTAATATTTGCATTGTTGAACAGATGAATACAGTATAATGTATTAAACGAAGACAACAACCATTACGACAACAACAACAAAACCCTATTATCATATATAATGGGATAAGGGAAGGCAGTGTAGTAGACTGCCCCCAACGCTAGGTAGAGAGCAACTTCCGTGGAAGACCTCCGGCAGTCAGAAAATTAAACATAAAGATAAAATACATGCATGTATAAGTAAATAAATAAATACATAGTTGAACAGACTTCATATGTAGTCTTCATATGCACATATGTAATGAGAAGTAATACATGCGTAAAAATCTCTGCATATAGACAGAAACGTAAGGTCCGGCTAAATTTAAAAAAGAGGAAACATGAAGAGAATGATACACAGTAGTCAGCGATAGCAAGCTACGATAAGTTATAAAGTCAAAAGGGTTAAAACCTAAACTAAGGCAACACTACTCCGCTATCCTAGTTCTAAGCCTACATAAATTCCAATGACAGAACCGTATAAAAAGTAGAAGTCATGGAAATTACTACAAAGGCATTAAAAAGAAGACAGAGGTGCTACACCCTATAACTATGACCCACACTACTCGGCTACCCTGGTCTTAAGTCTCCATACTTTCGTGTCAGATGTCATGTCCTCTGTAAGGGCTAAATCCTTCAAATCAGATCTCAAGCAGTCTGCCCACTTCCTTCTTGGTCGTCCTCTCCTTCTGGCACCGTCGGTTGTAATCCACTCTACCCTCCTGACCGCATCTGACGGTTTCCGCCTAAGGACATGCCCAAACCACCGTAATCTCCCCTCCCTCAATTTTTCGGATACAGGCACCACCCCCGAGGACATCCTTATTGCAAAGTTTGGTGTCATGTCCCACAGAGTCCTACCACATGCCCATCGAAGCATTCTCATTTCTGCGGCCTGCATCCTCCTTACGTGATCCTTATTGATTGCCCAACATTCTGATCCATACAGCAACGCTGGTCTTATTGTCATTATATAAAATTTTCCCTTAAGTTTTAGAGGCACCTTCTTTTCACACAAAACTCCAGTAGAAGCCCTCCACTTTAGCCATCCCGCCTTTATACGGTGTGTAACGTCATCACCTACACCCCCATCTTTATGTATCATAGACCCTAGGTACTTGAAACAATTCTTTGAAGGGAGAACGTGTCCTTCGATGCAAACTTCTACATCTTCAACGTTTTGGTTCCCACTGAAGTTTGAACATAAATACTTTGTCTTTTCAATATTAATCCTTAGACCTTTTTCTTCCAAAGCAGTCTTCCAATTAGCCAGTCTACTATTCAACTCATTTTTTGTTTCAGCAACTAGGTCAATGTCGTCAGCGAAAAGCATACACCATGAAACATTGTCTGGTGTCGCACAATAGATGCCGTCCATAATCAAGGCGAAGATGTAAGGGATAAGAGCCGACCCCTGGTGGAGTCCGATTTCCACCAGGAATGCCTCAGTGTCACCAACTGTAGTCCTGACGTATGTAGTAGATATACAGTACATATCACGAATCGCCCGAATATAAGCAGTTTTAGAGGCACCTTCTTGTCACACAAAACTCCAGTAGCAACCCTCCACTTTAGCCATCCCGCCTATATACGGTGTGTAACGTCATCACCTACACCCCCATTGTAACACCCCCAACCCGTACCCGACCCGGATACGAGTCCAAGGTGTCACATTGACTTTTCAAACTTCGACTCTTGACAAAATTCAAAGAAAATTTAAAACTTTCCTTAGAGTAAAAGCAGTTTAGTTATATAATTTGACCACAATAATCAAAATCGATCAGAACATATTTAACTCAATCAATTAGTACATGCCAACTATATTCAAAATAACAAAAATCATTTAACTCATCTATTTTCTGATCTGAAATCTTGTAAGGGAGATGCTGACCTGTACTGCTCCTCACAGCTTCCATATTCACTTTCTGTAACCTGCGTGTGAAACACTCACACGCTAAGTCGATGACTTAGTGAGGCATAAAGGAAACACATCTAATGGAATTCATACCCACTAATCATGCATGACTGTTTTATGCTATCAAATTATACAACTCATTTACATATACATCAACATATATTATTCATATATATTATGTAACAGATACCATAACCCCTATCACACATATATCATATCATGCACACATCATATCACAAATCATATACATATATCACATACATTGTTCTCATATCACCAATACATATATACACTTCTACCATGTCACGAAAAATACACATATCATTATATCAAATTATGTTCTCTTTTCAAAGCCCATGTACACATGTGAGAACTATAGATATGTGAGTCTATAGAGGTTGTGCACTATGCTGTCACCACAGCTCGTATAATTGCACCGAAGTGCCACGTAGAATTGCACCGGAGTGCCGCGTAGAATTGCACCGTAGTGCCATATAATAATGTCCATAAGGACTACATATCATTCCTTAAGAATCATATACATATGCCAAGGATCAAGTATGTGTCTCACCAGACTTCACACATGTTCCAAAGAATACATATATGTCCCGAAGGACCGCGTAGACCCTCAACTCTTGGCATGCCAACTATACCCCTAGCTCTCAAGACAAATAACATGGGCATTTTCTTTTATACTTATCATTTCACATAACACATAGTTCAATTACTCATAGAACATTTTCATATGAGTCACATTTACATGTCACATAGCTTATATACTTTCTCACGTAGTTACATAGATCCATATCATATAACATATATCCCAAAGTGCACATAATCACATATATCATATCATATAGCTTAGATCATTTCTCATATATTCATATAAACATACATATCATATCTTGTTCACATATGATCATATATGCTTCATATAACACATAGAAACACCTAGAACACTTTCTCATAGCTTATATCAATTTTCAGAGTCCTTTCATATTACCTGATGACATATATCATATATATATATATATATATATATATATATATAATAACGGATATCATATTATCTACCTTATGCTCTATTTCTTTGTATTCCCTTAGATTATAAATTATGTCGTATTTCTAAACATATATCATTTAATAGTATTTTTATTTAGGTACTAATTTAATCTCTTTACTTAATTCAATTTCATATATTCATTATAATCTTTTCTTATAGCTCCATTATACTAATTCTCATAATAATCATACCACTAGGTACTTGTCCAACTCATGTTTCCATTATGCATATACTGTTACCCATGTTTACCTAGTTCATATCACTTCTTATAAACTCACTTTCATCATATTTTCCTATTATTACATATTTTATCTCATAACCATGTATCCACATAGTCTTATATTTCATTATCATATTACATATATTTGTTCTCCTATGACTCTTAATAAACATCTATTTCTATTTCCCTACATCTCTCGACTTATCTTCTATATTCCTATAATTTCATAACTTATTTTATATCATTTTCCCCTTTTACTCACATAAACCATCTATTTATTTAGTTCAATTTCTCATGACTTCCACAATACTCTTTAATAAAACTTTGTAGCTCTTCACTTTAATACATAAACCATAGTTTCCTTTGATTTATCAATATTCTCTATATAACTTATGTATCCTTATTTATGCCCTCGAATTCATACTATTCTCTTAGAGTCTCCTAACATTTCTCGTATAATCACTTATACCATATCATATGACTTATACTTGATTATCTTATTCTGTCATGTTCATTTCATTTCTTATGACTCTATCATATAACTTATTCTATGTTCTTCCATTATTACATAATAAAGTCTTACATAAATCATATAGCATATACAAAGCATATCATTATCTTTAGTCATGCATACATACAATCAATGTAATACATATAATCACATATAGTTATAACCAACACATAATCATGTCTATGACTTCATGCATATTACTCTAGGAAATAGACTCATCGCAAGTCTTATTCCCATTAAACACTACATGTCACTAGTATGCACTCACCTTGGCCTCACTAGTCAATTCCAATCTCTTATCTTTCCCTTGATCGATCTTACTTGCCAAATGTTCCGGAATTGCTTTACGCGCAGAATCTACATAAATGTACATTTTGAGGCAATCATTAGATACCTACACCTTGTAATTTGATACCAGCAACTTAAACGAACTTATTAAACCAATATGTACAATTTTCCTTTAGAGGGAATCGGTTCCCTACTAAGGGGGTATCGATTCCCTCATGACATTCTGGAAATTTTTGTTCGTTTGAAGGGGTATCGGTTCCCCTTGAATGGGTACCGATTCCACTTGCCCAGAAATCATATTTTTAGCTCGAAAATCACTTCATTTTCAGCTCAACACTTCATATATCATCCCCTTTTTCATTCTTAACTCTAGTACACATACTTAAACCAATCTATATTCATTTATTTCATCTTAAACCTCAAAATCCTATCTTCCATATGTAATTCAAGAATCATACCAAATTTTCTATATGTTCTAAGTCCAATTCTATCACTCCAAATCTCTTAATTTAACCATTGACAAGTCAAATTTAACTTCCAATTTAAGAAATGAACTTTATTCCAAGATTTCATTTGTAAACTCTAAATCTTTAATCTCTCCTAACTCCACCATCCTTTGCTTTTAAGATGATTTAAGCTTTCCTTAAGCTTAGTTATCATCTAATAATTAAAACCCAACCTTAATATCAACAATTCAATTATAAACAAAGAAGCTTACCTTTGGCTCTTGGCTTCCACGTGAAGAAGAAGAAGAAAGGAGAAGAGAACTCTGGAGAATTCTCTCCCTTTCCACGTGCATTTATAATCCCATTTTTAATTCATTTCTTGGTCAATTGACCCTTTTGCCCTTTATTTCCTTTAATAATTACTAAATAACCTTCATCATATATATCCAATAATCATTGAACTATTTCATTCTTATACTTTAGTCCCCAAATTCTGAAACTTTACAATTTGGTTACTAACCCGGTATTGTGGATGTTACAAATCTCCCCTCCTTTTTAAGAAAATTCGTCCTTGAATTTTCACTGGACATCTTGATAGAAACATATCTTCTAAAGTTCTCATGTTGCTTCATTTAATTAATCTTTCTTGTCATCATCAGAAACTTACTTTTCAATCCTTTAGCTTTTCAATTACCTTTTTCCTTTATATATATATATATTCATATCATGTCACTTATCACTTAAACAACAACCAGCAACTTCAATCCATTTTCATCAATCAACATCATAAATCCATCTCTAATTACCTTATAATAATAACCAAATTCGTTTTCCATCATCATTTAACCAAGAACACGACCTTAAATCTTCTTTAAATATGATTCAACATACACTTTATAAAATCTTTTCACCTCACCAATCCCTCTTTTCTCACTTGTATATCCAAAATTATCACCTACACTTCCATATAACCTTTATCGTGTCTGATCCTTTAACTCAATCCCATTTCATTTCTTTATTCCATTCTTCCTTTATTTATTCCTTATACACAAATCATATCTTTCCTTTCATGTTCAAATACTCTTGTCTTATCACCTATATTCATCGCTATATACCAATCTTCATTGCATCCTTATAACTTTGATAACCTATTTCTTATACTTGTATTTTCATTTCTTAAAATTCCATACAAATACTTATATCCTTTTCTACATCATAGCTATCTGATCAAAATACCCAACTATATTCAGATTCACATCATAATTGATTAACTCAACTTTACCTTTTATTCCAATCTTATAACTCTATCACTTTTATTCTGACAGTTAATCAATAACATCTGTCCAAACTAGAACACAACCCTAATCAACCAATCACATACATCATTTTCAATCGAAATTATCTCAAAATTCGTTCACTTAACTTGTCAATTTCACCTCCATTCTCATACATCCTATAATTTCCGTTGTTCAACTGAACATTCTGACTTACTTTGTCTTATAAACTGATTATCGATATACCCATTCCTAAACTCTTCTTATCAATCCTCAGCTTTACTCAAATATATCAATCCTTATTCCCTTTACTATACCACAGTACTATGATCCAAATATACAATTGTATCCAGATCCATTTCATATTTGGTTGTCTTATCATGACAATATCTCAAAATATTAAATTCTATACTTTTTCCATCACATAATCTGGTTAGCCAACGCTAACTCTTTCCATCCAAAATACAAACCCTTATTCTATCCACATTCTTATTAATACACAGTACTATTCCTTTATTTCAAACTCATCAACTCTGACTGTATATATCTTATATGCTTGTCACTGATGCACTTATTCTCGAACTTTCCACAAATTCTAACCACATCCTTAGATCTTTTAACATCCTTATGGTGACACTTGCTTACCATATTCTATCTTATCCACATAATAACAAAACTACTCTATATCGTGTTTCCGATTCAGAACAATGAAAACTTTCTATCATTATTCAGATATGATTTCAGCTTTCTGAAATCAACTTTTGATCTTACTAGGCATTTCCTGAGGTGTCCGCTCTTCATCCTGCCTGGCCAGGGAAAGTGAATAGCTATCATAATCAGGAATATCACCTTTCACTTACTTCAAAATTATCACGATCGGATTTCTATTGTATTAAACTATTCTTATTCTATTAGCAATACAACATACTCCTTACACTATCATGTCAGAAATTTTTTTCACTCTATGTTGTCATGTACACATTTTATGACACTTTGGACTTCGGTTTATGCCGAGAATCGGCTAAACCTTAGCTCTGATACCATTAAATGTAACACCCCCAACCCGTACCCGACCCGGATACGAGTCCGAGGTGTCACATTGACTTTTCAAACTTCGACTCTTGACAAAATTCAAAGAAAATTTAAAACTTTCCTTAGAGTAAAAGCAGTTTAGTTACATAATTTGACCACAATAATCAAAATCGATCAGAACATATTTAACTCAATCAATTAGTACATGCCAACTATATTCAAAATAACAAAAATCATTTAACTCATCTATTTTCTGATCTGAAATCTTGTAAGGGAGATGCTGACATGTACTGCTCCTCACAGCTTCCATATTCACTTTCTGTAACCTGCGTGTAAAACACTCACACGCTAAGTCGATGACTTAGTGAGGCATAAAGGAAACACATCTAATGGAATTCATACCCACTAATCATGCATGACTGTTTTATACTATCAAATTATACAACTCATTTACATATACATCAACATATATTCATATATATTATGTAACAGATACCATAACCCCTATCACACATATATCATATCATGCACACATCATATCACAAATCATATACATATATCACATACATTGTTCTCATATCACCAAGACATATATGCACTTCTACCATGTCACGAAAAATACACATATCATTATATCAAATTATGTTCTCTTTTCAAAGCCCATGTACACATGTGAGAACTATAGATATGTGAGTCTATAGAGGTTGTGCACTATGCTGTCACCACAGCTCGTATAATTGCACCGAAGTGCCACGTAGAATTGCACCGGAGTGCCGCGTAGAATTGCACCGTAGTGCCATATAATAATGTCCATAAGGACTACATATCATTCCTTAAGAATCATATACATATGCCAAGGATCAAGTATGTGTCTCACCAGACTTCACACATGTTCCAAAGAATACATATATTCCGAAGGACCGCGTAGACCCTCAACTCTCGGCATGCCAACTATACCCCTAGCTCTCAAGACACATAACATGGGCATTTTCTTTTATACTTATCATTTCACATAACACATAGTCAATTACTCATAGAACATTTTCATATGAGTCATATTTATATGTCACATAGCTTATATACTTTCTCACGTAGTTACATAGATCCATATCATATAACATATATCCCAAAGTGCACATAATCACATATATCATATCATATAGCTTAGATCATTTCTCAGATATTCATATAAACATACATATCATATCTTGTTCACATATGATCATATATGCTTCATATAACACATAGAAACACCTAGAACACTTTCTCATAGCTTATATCAATTTTCAGAGTCCTTTCATATTACCTGATGACATATATCATATAGATATATAATAACGGATATCATATTATCTACCTTATGCTCTATTTCTTTGTATTCCCTTAGATTATAAATTATGTCGTATTTCTAAACATATATCATTTAATAGTATTTTTATTTAGGTACTAATTTAATCTCTTTACTTAATTCAATTTCATATATTCATTATAATCTTTTCATATAGCTCCATTATACTAATTCTCATAATAATCATACCACTAGGTACTTGTCCAACTCATGTTTCCATTATGCATATACTGTTACCCATGTTACCTAGTTCATATCACTTCTTATAAACTCACTTTCATCATTTTCCTATTATTACATATTTTATCTCATAACCATGTATCCACATAGTCTTATATTTCATTATCATATTACATATATTTGTTCTCCTATGACTCTTAATAAACATCTATTTCTATTTCCCTACATCTCTCGACTTATCTTCTATATTCCTATAATTTCATAACTTATTTTATATCATTTTCCCCTTTTACTCACATAAACCATCTATTTATTTAGTTCAATTTCTCATGACTTCCACAATACTCTTTAATAAAACTTTGTAGCTCTTCACTTTAATACATAAACCATAGTTTCCTTTGATTTATCAATCTTCTCTATATAACTTATGTATCCTTATTTATGCCCTCGAATTCATACTATTCTCTTAGAGTCTCCTAACATTTCTCGTATAATCACTTATACCATATCATATGACTTATACTTGATTATCTTATTCTGTCATGTTCATTTCATTTCTTATGACTCTATCATATAACTTATTCTATGTTCTTCCATTATTACATAATAAAGTCTTACATAAATCATATAGCATATACAAAGCATATCATTATCTTTAGTCATGCATACATACAATCAATGTAATACATATAATCACATATAGTTATAACCAACACATAATCATGTCTATGACTTCATGCATATTACTCTAGGAAATAGACTCATCACAAGTCTTATTCCCATTAAACACTACATGTCACTAGTATGCACTCACCTTGGCCTCACTAGTCAATTCCAATCTCTTATCTTTCCCTTGATCGATCTTACTTGCCAAATGTTCCGGAATGCTTTACGCGCAGAATCTACATAAATGTACATTTTGAGGCAATCATTAGATACCTACACCTTGTAATTTGATACCAGCAACTTAAACGAACTTATTAAACCAATATGTACAATTTTCCTTTAGAGGGAATCGGTTCCCTACTAAGGGGGTATCGATTCCCTCATGACATTCTGGAAATTTTTGTTCGTTTGAAGGGGTATCGGTTCCCCTTGAATGGGTACCGATTCCCCTTGCCCAGAAATCATATTTTTAGCTCGAAAATCACTTCATTTTCAGCTCAACACTTCTATATCATCCCCTTTTCATTCTTAACTCTAGTACACATACTTAAACCAATCTATATTCATTTATTTCATCTTAAACCTCAAAATCCTATCTTCCATATGTAATTCAAGAATCATACCAAATTTTCTATATGTTCTAAGTCCAATTCTATCACTCCAAATCTCTTAATTTAACCATTGACAAGTCAAATTTAACTTCCAATTTAAGAAATGAACTTTATTCCAAGATTTCATTTGTAAACTCTAAATCTTTAATCTCTCCTAACTCCACCATCCTTTGCTTTTAAGATGATTTAAGCTTTCCTTAAGCTTAGTTATCATCTAATAATTAAAACCCAACCTTAATATCAACAATTCAATTATAAACAAAGAAGCTTACCTTTGGCTCTTGGCTTCCACGTGAAGAAGAAGAAGAAAGGAGAAGAGAACTCTGGAGAATTCTCTCCCTTTCCACGTGCATTTATAATCCCATTTTTAATTCATTTCTTGGTCAATTGACCCTTTTGCCCTTTATTTCCTTTAATAATTACTAAATAACCTTCATCATATATATCCAATAATCATTGAACTATTTCATTCTTATACTTTAGTCCCCAAATTCTGAAACTTTACAATTTGGTTACTAACCCGGTATTGCGGATGTTACACCCATCTTTATGTATCATAGACCCTAGGTACTTGAAACAATTCTCTGAAGGGAGAACGTGTCCTTCGATGCAAACTTCTACATCTTCAACGTTTTGGTTCCCACTGAAGTTTGAACATAAATACTTTGTCTTTTCAATATTGATCCTTAGACCTTTTTCTTTCAAAACAGTCTTCCAGGTAGCCAGTCTACTATTCAACTTATTTTTTGTTTCAGCAACTAGGTTAATGTCGTCAGCGAAAAGCATACACCATGGAACATTGTCTGGTGTCGCACAATAGAAGTCATCCATAATCAAGGCGAAGACGTAAGGGCTAAGAGATGACCCCTGATGGAGTCCGATTTCCCCCGGGAATGCCTCGGTGTCACCAACTGTAGTCCTGACGTATGTAGTAGATATACAATACATATCACGAATCACCCGGATATAAGCAGTTTTAGAGGCACCTTCTTGTCACACAAAACTCCAGTAGCAGCCCTCCACTTTAGCCATCCCGCCTTTATACGGTGTGTAACGTCATCACCTACACCCCCATCTTTATGTATCATAGACCCTAGGTACTTGAAACAATTCTTTGAGGGGAGAACGTGTCCTTCGATGCAAACTTCTAAATCTTCAACGTTTTTGTTCCCACTGAAGTTTGAACATAAATACTCTGTCTTTTCAATATTGATCCTTAGACCTTTTTCTTCTAAAGCAGTCTTTCAGGTAGTCAGTCTACTATTCAACTCATTTTTTGTTTCAACAACTAGGTCAATGTCGTCAGCGAAAAGCATACACCATGGAACATTGTCTGGTGTCGCACAATGTCGTCCATAATCAAGGCGAAGATGTAAGGGCTAAGAGCTGACCCCTGGTGGAGTCCGATTTCCACCGGGAATGCCTCGGTGTCGCCAACTGTAGTCCTGACGTATGTAGTATATCTACAGTACATATCGCGAATCGCCCGGATATAAGCAGTTTTAGAGGCACCTTCTTGTCATACAAAACTCCAGTAGCAGCCCTCCACTTTAGCCATCCCGCCTTTATACGGTGTGTAACGTCATCACCTATACCCCCATATTTATGTATCATAGACCCTAGGTACTTGAAACAATTCTTTGAGGGGAGAACGTGTCCTTCGATGCAAACTTCTACATCTTCAACGTTTTGGTTCCCACTGAAGTTTGAACATAAATACTCTGTCTTTTCAATATTGATCCTTAGACCTTTTTCTTCCAAAGTAGTCTTCCAGGTAGCCAGTCTACTATTCAACTCATTTTTTGTTTCATTAACTAGGTCAATGTCATCAGCGAAAAGCATACACCATGAAACATTGTCTGGTGTCGCACAATAGATGTCGTCCATAATCAAGGCGAAGATGTAAGGGCTAAGAGCCGACCCCTGGTGGAGTCCGATTTCCACCAGGAATGCCTCGGTGTCGCCAACTGTAGTCCTGACGTATGTAGTAGATCTACAGTACATATCGCAAATCGCACGGATATAAGCAGTTTGGATTCGTCTCGTTTCCAAGGTCTTCCAGATCGTATCGTGGGGTACGCTATCATACGCCTTCTCAAGGTTAATGAACATCATGTGAAGATCTCTATTTTTCCCTATATTTCTCCATAAACCGTCGAAGTAGATGAATCGCCTCCGTGGTAGACCTGTTTGGCATAAAGCTAAATTAGTTTTTCGAAACCCTAGTAACATGTCTCAACCTAGCTTCTATCACCCTTTCTCATAGATTCATGGTATGACTGAGTAGTTTAATACCTCTGTTATTACCACAACGTTGGGGGTCTCCTTTATTCTTATAGATTGGTATCACCGTCGACTCTCTCCACTCCTTTGGCATTTGCCAGTCTCTAAGATAATATTAAAGACAACAGTCATTGACTTTGTTAATCTCTCTTAGTAATAGAGCTGGTTGATAGTCAATGAACTAATTCTTTTTCTTAAATTGTCATTGATTGTTATATTCTAGAGGAGTGACAGAACCATGTAATGCTTGGGAGAGGCTCTTGTTGCTCAATTATTTTGTCAAATGACACTTTAGGTCCCTATTTTTTTTATTAAACCAATGTGATTACAAAGTAATATATTTCTACATGTTTTCAACCATTGACAATGAATGCTTAATCACTCTGTTGCAGCCGCTGGTGCTCGAGCTCATGACCTCTAGAAACAATAACGATTCCTTTAACCACTAAGGTAAGTTGGTTCATGTAAGTCCCTATTCCGATGGTTCTTGTCATGGGAACTCTTGTTAGCCATAGTGCAAATGATGGCCCTGGTTAATGGCTCGAAAACTGAGGCCTGCCATTTGAGCACAGCGGACAGGGTTAATTCAAGTGAGCCGAAAAACTTGGGGATCAGTAATGAAATGAACCCATAATATATAAATGGTCTCTTTAGACCGAGTGAAGATAGAGCCCTAAAAGAAACACTTGAAAATGTGAGTTTCTGGTTTGGGTTGACGTGTCCCATAATCTTTGGTTTATAATCCTGATTTGATGATTTGGGTTTCTACTAGGGGTGGGTATATGCGCTAAGCCCCGCGGGCTACCCGTTTAACCCGCGGTCTGTGCGGGTTTTGGACATCAAAAACTGAAGTTCGTTTAAATTGCAGGCTTTTTAGCCTAGACCGTTAAACCCGCGAGTTTAATGTGTATAACCGCGGGTAGCCCGTGAAACCCGCAATAACCCGCTTAATTTAAAATTTATAAAATTTTAGAGAAAATAAACTTAAAGAATTTTATAGAAAAAGAAAATAAATTACCTATAAATATGATGTTACTTATAACTATTGTTGTTCTTAAATTTATTAGGGTATTTGTCATAATTCTACCGTTGTTTGATATTTTTTTTCATTTACAATGTATCAAATTATTCTTCATTTTAAAAAATAAAAGTTAAAAGATTTATATAGTATTTAATCTTATAAAATTTACATCATTATCGCTTTGGTATTTAAAGATTTTTTATTTAATTTTGACCTTTATTTTTTCATGAAGTATGTTATCTATTTCGTTATTTAATTATAAAAATTTACGTGATATTCTAATAATATATCACATAACACGTAATATTTGGATTAAAAATAAGAAAGAAAAGTAAAAGAAAAAATTGAAAGCATATTTTTCAACTTTTAAAGGCTTTTGCAAAAGAAAAATTATTAGATTTGTATAATGTTTGACTTTGTTGAATTTTTCTGTTTGAATTTCTGCTTGCAGACACTTTTGTGTCTTCATATTATAGCTTTGAATAATCGTGTTTTATAAAAGTATAATGTGGTTATTGTTTTATTTGTTTTTCAATTTGGTGATATAAGTGAATATTGTTTTTTTTAATTTGAGTTTAAGTAATTATATCGTTATATATATATATATATATATTAATGATTAAAAATTTAAAAAAATATTATTTTATAATCATTTCCAGTTATTTAAAATAAAATTTAAATATTATTTATTATTTTGACGGTGCTACATTCCTTTTCAAGTTACTGATCATTTTTAAAGGTGTAGCAAGTTAGAACATTATTTTTTATTGCATTTAAAGCATTTAAAATTATTTTTATTTAACGGGTCGTGGGTAATTCCGTTTAACCCGCGGGTTAAACAGACGGGCCGCAGGCCTTAAAATTCAAAATCATTTATGATTGCGGAATTTTTAAACCGCTCCATTTAAGCTCGTACTATCAAAACTCACGGACTAAACAGGTGGGTAGTACGTATACCCACCTCTAGTCTACTTGTATTTTTTTGGGGGGGGAATACCTATGACAGGTACAGTCTTAAAACAATAGAATTAACAAAAACTTTCGTACAAATATTTATAGACTCACACCTTAATGGTAAAAGAGAATATTGTTCTTTCTAAATATTTTAAATTCAAACAACTACGTTTGTAGGGTGTGTATGTATTATCAATTGATTAAGAAAATTCTGAACATATACTATATTGTAATCACTCAAACTATTAAAAAAACTATACCTGTAGAAGGTAACATATCATTTCTCTAAATTCATATGATTTATTGTAATACTTAATTATCATTTATACCATATTATATTATTATATAATATATGTTAGTGTTTATATGATAATTAATAATATTTAACAGTTTTACTAACGAGAGACGTGATTAACGTATACAAAATTTGTTCGTTTTATGCCTACTCTAATTCCCCTTTTTTTTGCCATAAATTATAAAATATAATTTTAAAGAATATATTACTTTTCATTCCACTCCCTCTCACCTTTTAGAATTTATAATTTAATTATTAGTTTAAAATATAAACTTTAATTTTTATTTAATTTAGTCCTAATTTCATTAAAAATAACTCTTTATAATTATAATTATTATATTTTTGGATAAATTGTATGAAATTTAAGAAAATTCACGACCGCGGCACTCACAGTGACCGCGATAACATCCGTTATGTGCGCAACCGTGATAAACGCGACCGAAACAGTGACCGCGAACGCTATTTAAATTCGATCAATGCAGATTGAGGCTCTTGAGGATACGAGAAAACGTACTCTTCATGGCATTTTAAGTGTTCAAAGCTGCTTCAGAGGACATCAAGCTCGTCACCACCAGGGCCGGCCCTGAGCATAGACTAGAGGTGCGACCGCCTATGAGCCCAAGCTTGGAGGGACCCACTTTTAAATTTTTTTTTAAATTTTAATAATTAAAAAATATTTTTAAACATATTTTTTTATTTCAAACACTCGAAAATATGATAATTCAGTAGACCCTAATAATTAAAAAATATTTTTAAACATCATTTTTTATTAAAAAACTCGAAAACATGATAATCCAATAGGCCCCATTTTAATGATTGAAATGAAAATTAAGTGTGGAAACCACTTATCTTCTTGTCATCCCCTCCTGATCTAGGACCCTTAAATAGTCAATACCGGGTCTGACCACCACTTAAAGGAGGTTCAAAGGGGAACTGCTACCCTTCAGTCATTGTAGTGCAACCTTTCTTTTCCCTTCTTTCCATTGCTCTGAAGTCATATTTTTGCAAAGTAGGAAACTGTATAGACCTGATTTCTCTATATCTCCTTACTGCAGTTATCAGAGGAGAGAAAACCAGGAAAGAATATGCCGTCTTACGGGAGAGACACAGAGCGGCTATTGCGATACAAGAGCAGATTAAACAGTAAAAGCAACATAATGCCTCTGTGTTGAAACTTGGGTTCGGAAGAAAAGGTAATCGCTTGCTTCTGGTTGTGCCTTAAGTCGGAACAATATCGAGGATGGAGATGCTTCTTCATTTCAATCACCACTTCATTTATGCTAAAGATATTGAAACATGCCGTAATTTGGCTAAAAGGGACACATCGAAAGGCATTTCGATTATAACACGGGCCTTTAAGAAGGATGGTAGGAAAACTTTAAGATATGTATCAAGTTGACTGCTCTTCATGAGTGAATTTAATAATTTGGTCTTGACTGTGAAACTCCGAAGGATATATGAGAAAGCTGGTTTAAGTTGGACATTTGTTTCCTGCAAATTTATAGTGATTCGAAACCGTGTCGCTGAAACTATTATTTGTGCTCTATGCTGCAGTTATTCGTGGTTGGTTGGTCAGAAGATGCTCTGGAAATGTAGGATTTCTGACCTCTAAGGTACAACCACCTTTTTACAGTTTAACTCTTATAAACTTTACTAAACTATATATATGTGATATCGATGTTTCATTGTTTGCATTAGAGACACTAGTTGATTACAAAATTTGATACAGGCGAGTGTATCAGATGAGGTGCTGGTCAAGTTTTCATTTCTCGCTGAACTGCAGAGCCGAGTTCTTAGAACCGAGGCTGCTCTCAGGGAGAAGGAAGAGGAAAATGACACCCTCCACCAAAGGCTCCAACAATGCGAAACCCGATGGTCTGAATACGAGCTAAAAATGAAGTCCATGGAAGAAGTGTGGCAGAAACAAATGAGGTCTCTACAATCCAGTCTCTCCATTGCATAGAAGAGCCTAGCGGTTGACGATTCCGGGAGAAATTCAGATGCATCAGTTAACGCAAGTGATGACAGAGTGTTAGGCTATAACAGAACTGTTGTGTACGTGCTTGCACTATAGTATAATTAGTTAGCTTAGGCGCCAAAGTTGTTAGTATGTTAGAATATATTGTTAGTTTAACAGACTAGTTTCATTATCTATAAAATGGTGTGCTTGTAAGTGAAAAATCAATGAATCCAGTCTATTCTTTTAGCTTATACGTTTTCCAATATGGTATCATTCGCCAAACGGTTCTGACCTTGTTGTTCGTCCGCTGCATACTCCTCTGTTGCCGCCGGCTTCCGTTTCCAGCGCCACTTAAAACGGAAGGCCGCCGGCGTACGGAGACTAAACCGGTTCATGCTGTCAGACAAACAAAAGGGATTCCTGTAATGGAAGATACCGCTCAAGCTTCTGATGCATTACCCCTTCCTTTGTATCTAACGAATGCGGTGTTCGTTACACTCTCTTCTCCCTGGTTTATTTTCTTCTTTCCCGTTGGAGCGAAAAGACCCGAGTTTCAATTCCTCTCCACGCCGTCACTTTTTCAGAGGTAAATGAAGTCTTACTTTGTAAAGAAGATGCACGTACATTCCCTTATCGCCAAGCTCTTGATGGCTCCCTTCCTTCACTGCCTTCTTGTGCACCGAATGTAACTGCCCAGAAACTATTCGATGGAAAGCCTGTTAGAGTTACAATCGAGGAAGCTGCCCATAAGTCCCTTGCATGGAGAGATTAATGGATGCGGAGGGTATATCAGAAACTAAAGCAGTTTACAATTTTGTGGTAAGCATGGCAATAAGTTGTTGACATTGTTGTGTGGTAAGTAATCAGTTGCAGTACTGTTGTTATTGCTAGTGCCATTGACATTACCAGCATTACTAGTATAAACATAGCCTGAAGATTAAGAAACTACATCAGTAGACGCAGCATGAGAAGTCTTAGAACGAGAACCATACTCTCGAGGGTAACCATGTAGTTTATAACACTTGTCTTTTGTATGTCCCAACAAAAGGGTCCTTGTATAAAAGGATGAAGAAAGAAATGAAGGTGAATAAGAAGAACGAAAGGAAGCATCGGCACTTTCGATTCAAGAAGAAATAAAGGAAGCATCGACACTTTCAATATAAGTGAACGGGAGAAAGCATAAATACTTTCGATTCAATTGTTTATCTTTTCATCAAGAATGTTGAGAAAGTAGGGAGAATGTTAGGCTATAACAGAACTGTTGTGTACGTGATTGCACTATAGTATAATTAGTTAGCTTAGTCGCCAAAGTTGTTAGTATGTTCGCATATATTGTTAGTTTAACAGACTAGTTTCATTAGCTATAAAATGGTGTGCTTGTAAGTGAAAAATCAATGAATTCAGTCTATTCTTTCAGCTTATACGTTTTCCAATACAGAGAGTTCAGCTGGCACACGGGGAGTAATCACAGGGCCCTCGAGAAAAACGGCCTGAGACCGACGGGCGCAGGATTGAGCGTTATAAGCCGGTTGACAGAGGAATTCGAGCAGAGGAGTCAAGTGTTTGGCGACGATGCCAAGTTATTGGTGGAAGTAAAATCAGGTCAAGTCGAAGCGAACCTGAACCCGGATCGCGAACTTAGAAGGTTGAAGCAGATGTTTGAAACATGGAAGAAAGATTAGGCGGCGAGATTACGAGAAACGAAAGCCGTCTTGAATAAACTCGGGAGCGAAGAAGGTGCAGTTAAGAAGGTGAAAAAGAGGTGGTGGGGCAGGATGAACAGCACAGGGTACACTTGAAAACCCCCATACATTCACTGCTTCATTCTTTCAAGTTGATCAATCATTGCCTTACGGTGTTTTCTATTTCCAGTAATTAGTTCATATAGAAACTGAGAGTATGTTTCATAACAAAACGATTTGGTTATTGAAAAGGCCATCTATTCAAGTGCATACATAAAAAATTTAAATATGTATATTATTTTAACAAAGTGTTTTAATTTATTGGTCACGTATTAATTTCTTTATAAATTATATAAAAATATAAAAAAAAAATATCGCAAACAAGATCATTTGAAAGCTTGTTTATTGACTCTTTTACTCGATTTTTGTTTTACTTTTATTTTAAATATCGGTGTTTTACTTTTATTTTAAATATCGGTGAAGGTGAGGACAAAATTGTACATAGAGTGAACTTTAGAGTTCAAATTATGAAGCTTAAGGAGATTAAGGACTAGTAGTGTAATTTTTTAACATATAAACGAACATATGAATGAACGTTGAACGAACGTTACACCAACACCTTCAAAAATAAACAAATAAACACAAACACGTCATTAAAAATTTAAACGAACATGAAAAGTCTTTAAAAATAAACAAGTGAATACGAAAATAACTTTATTTGTTAAAACTCAATCTATTTCAAAAATGACCCAAATATGAATACAAGTAAGAAGCTCAGCCAATTTTTGGAAGACTGTGTGTTCACTTGTTGCAAACATTCTAAAGTACATGAAAAACTACATATGTAATATTTAAACTATCAGTTTTGATTGTTTTAGCATCTAAACTTTTAATTTTTTTAAAATCATATCTAACATTTAGTTTTTGTTTCATTCTAGTATCCCACTATTAAAAATTTAACGCATTTAATACCTAAACTATTAATTTTGGCCCATTTTAGTACTTAAACTTAAAAAAAAATCAAAATTTAACGTTAAACTAGTAAAGGTATTAAAACGAAACGAAAACTAAACATTAGGTATAATTTAAAAAAAATTAAAAGCTTAGGTACTAAAATATATCAAAATTAATAGTTTAAGTGTTAAATGTGTAATTTACATAATATTTTCTTTACAAAACTTGTATTAGATGGAGATTGGAAAATGAAGTCGAGTTTTAACCCAATTGGTTCTTGTAAATAATCACTTTACATTTTAGAAAACTTTCCTTTTACATTTGTAAGATCACTTCAACAAAACAATCTGGTTAGTCTAGTGGGATGAGATATTAAATCCATTAAACAAGGTCAGGTGTTTGAATCCCGACGATTACAGATAGAGTAAACTAGGATGGGATGATCGCACTTTCTTCTATAGTAACCGATCTGGATTAATCGATCAATATATCTGTAGACACTAATTTTCGTCGACACATTTTTTCCCCCTTTATATGTACCTACATATTTATATATATACATATTTTGAAACTACGTATATAATATATAGTTTTTAATAGTTTTTAAAACTATATAATATATAGTTTTAAAAAAAGACATTTTAGAAAATATATATAATATATAATTTTTAAAATCATTTTGAAAACTTATATATATATATATATATAGTTTTTGAAAACATTTTTGAAAACATATATATTATAGTTTTAAAAACATTTTTTTGAGAACATATATATTATATAGTTTTTGAAGATATTTTTGAAACCATATATATTATATAGTTTTTTAAACCATTTTGAAAACTTATATAATAAATTGTTTTAAAATCATTTTGAAATTTATATAATATATAGTTGAATTTTTTTTTGAAACATATAATATAGTTTTAAAACGTTTTTAAATTTATATATATATGATTTTGAAAATATCTTTGAGATATATTATATAAAGTTTTAAAACATTTTTTATCATATAGTATTTATTCTTTTTTATTTATTATTTGTTTTGTTTTTATTATTATTTTATCGTTTTTGGGTGTTTGTACAGGTCCAAGAATCCAGTCCAGTGCACAGGTCAAGTAGTTGGGCCTGAACCAGCCCAAGACCCTTAGGGTTTCCCACATGTCTCACAGCACTGCGCCGTATGGGAAACCAACACGGCCATCATGCCAAACGGCCAGTCATGCCAAACGGCCAGAAGAGTCCGGCCGAGATCCCCGGGACTGAACCATCCCGAGGTACTCGGCAACAACCCACCACGATCCCGCTCATCTCGGAACCTGAACGGCCAACACCGGGCTATAAAAAGCCCCCGGTTAGGCCATGCAAAGGGGACGGTACCCACGTGTGGAGGACATCATCAATACCCAAACAGAGAACAAAGATCATCAACAGAAACAGTAAACCGAGACAGAGAATCCACAATACCGAACACGGTAAACATCAACCACCACACATAACCCACAGAAAGCCAACAACAACAGTACCCACGAAAAACTACGAAACCAACCAAGACGAAACAAAAAACATTTCAAAACCCACATGCAAGGAGAGCAAAACTAGTAAATAACCAGATCACGCCGGAAGTCGAAAAGCCACCGACGAGAAAGGCAAAGACGAAGCTTTAAGCGTAGATCTACGCCGGTGGGGGATTCTTGAGTGTTTAGGTTTCAGTTTCGGGTTGGGGGCAGTGAGACGAGCGTTTGGGGTGTCTTGGTTTTTTCGGCCGACGCGAGCGGCGGCCGAGACGGCGGTCGGAGCAACGAGGGGCCACCGGAGGGCGGCCGGAAATCGCCTTGAGGAGAGAGGCCAGAGAGAGATTCAGTTATCTCGTTTGAGAGAGAGACCCGAGTGAGAAATGAGAACAGGGAGGGGTTCTGGGCCGTTTTTGGTAGATATATACCCCCCCATGCGACGTCGTTGTGAAGAGGGTTTTGCATTTTTATCTGCGGGTTAATCCCGTTTCAGGTCCCCCGTATTTTGTTTCAATTTACGTTCACCCATTTAATTCGAATATTGTCCCCTAATTACATTTCCTTCCAAATTGGTCCCTTTATTTATTTATTCATTTCTTTTCATTTTTTTCCAATTTCGTACATTTGTTTTTTATTTTTTTTTTATTTATTATTATTTACCTCTTACTATTTCTTTATTTCATTTTTATTTAATATTTTTTATATCTATTTTTATTAAAAATTTCTTCATTTGTCTTCACTAACATTTTTAATTTTGTAGATAAATTCCAACAAATCAAAGGTAAGTAATTTGAATCGAATTTTTTAAATTTTAATTTAAATGTCTAGTTTTTGCTATAAAGACAACCGACAAATTAATTGGTACCGAAAGGGCGGTTCAAGGTGCTAATCCTTCCTTGACCGTAACCGACTCCCGAACTCGATACTTTCTGGTACAACGCAGATCAGGTAAGATGGTGTCCGGCCCACCTAAATTCGTTTTAAAGTGGTCGGTGGCGACTCCAATCCACATTTCAAGTCGAAGCCCAATTCCGGGACCCAACCGAAAGACGGTTACGACAGCTTGGCGACTCCGCTGGGGATAGGTAAGTGAGTCAGGCCAGAATTAATTTTCCGTTGTCTTTTTATGCGAAAATTGTAAATTTAAATTTTAATTTATCTATTCGATTCCAATTATTTACCTTTGATTATTTTGTTTCAAATAAATAGTTGTACTGATGTTTTTTTAATGATTTCAGATTTTTTTCAAAATGTCATCTCTAAGCTCTAAACGACTCCGGAGATTTTTTTTCAAAATTGTCATCTCTAAGCTCTAAACCGAGCTCCGGACCCATTTTAAGTGGGGGTGAAAGCGACGCATTCGTGTGAATTTATTCACCGCATATGCCTAGCAAGTAGCCTTCGGGATTCATATACCTTATGCCTTCGTGTGAATTTATTCTCCGATGGGCATAAGGGAAGTGTCCTCTCGAGTTTAACTTAGTCCACACAAGCCTGTGATGGGTTTAGGACTAAGGGTCTGGTAAGCCCAAGGGGCACCGGCAAGGAAACTCGAGTACCGTTTTTAGAACCTAAACCGGGAGAGTACAGGGAATTAGAGCCCGCCCCAAAACCTCATTCCAAACCCTAGGATGTTTTATTTCCTACTTTATTTTCTGTTCAAAGCATGCGAACTAGACAAATATGCGGTTAGGATTTGTTTGAAATTAGCATGCGGGATAGAGATCATGTCCGGGCAGGAATTAAAGCATGTGGGGTAGATATCATGTGGGGTAGGATTTTTGTTTTGATTTACCTCACTAACTCTTTAATTTTTTGTCTTCTTTTATTATGTTTTTATCATTCGCATCATTAAAACGGGGTGTTGATCCACCAAAAATGTGTTGTTAAACATGATAATTTGTATTAATGGACAAAGGGGTTATAATACAAAGAGATAAAAAGCTCAGAAGTCAGCCGTGGTCAAGAATACTCAGAGGCAAAGGTTGCAGGGGCAGACGAGGAAAATGTTGCTGGCCCAGAAACTCCTTTTGAAAACTACGATAACAAGTGGCGGAACCCCAGCTAAGCTTGCAGACCATTATTGATGAATTCCAAAAACAAGTCGACAAACTTCGGATGGAAGGCTCCAAAGACACTTTCGTTTGGAACGAGCTCGGCATAGAGTGAAGGCCGGAGATGCAGTCATTCGAGATCTTTTTTGGGGCAAGCAACTCGTCACCCGCACAAGTTTAGCCAAAGGAGCTGGAACGGTTCGACAGGATATTCAACCGGTGAAGAAGCGGAAGACGAATCAACTTGCCAGAGGCTGTGCGGGATCTATACCATCAAAAAGTTTTTTGTCTCTTCAGACGTAACATTTTTGTCCCCAATAAGGATTATTCAGAATAATAGGCACATTTTTTCGGATCAATGCCTCGGACATTTCATGCTTCATGCATTTAAATATTTTGCATTTTGTTCATTTCTTTACATTCACATTAACTATCTTCACATGATTCATCAAAAATGAGAACACTTCGACCCTATGACATATAAGGAGCTTTACCAACATTTGTTCGACGCACATGTGGTTTCACCATATCCAGAGAAATCCATGAAGCCCCGTACCCCAGGTAGTATGATGAGAACGCTCATTGCAGCGGAGTCCCAGGGCGCACTATCGAGAATTACTCCACAATCAAGAGAATCATACAGAAAGTACGTAACAAGAATCGGATCGACTTCAACAACTTGGGGGCATCCAAGTGAGGAAGACCATTTCATCATTTGAGACATTTTGTTTGAATTTGTTTTTTCATTTTTTTTCTCAAGTTTTTATAAGGATTTTTAAATAAATTTATGTTACTTTAAAGATGTTAAGCAATGGATCACATTTGCAAACTTGCAATTCTTTGAATATCATTTGAATTAAGAAACTCTGAAATGGTTCAAAGTTACATATCTTTGACGAAGTAACTTGATTTAAAACAAGGAATTTGACTTTACCCAGAATGTACACTCAAACACCGTACCCTGCTCTTGAAATTAACCAATATAACATTTTCCTTTCATAAGGTGCGGACAACATGGGGCATCCTTTTGCATATGACATTATTATACTTTTTATTTAAAGACGTTCAGTGATGATAACGATCTTCACAGATGGAATAGTCGAGTAAGTGAATCTAGTTTAGGTCAATTGCTTGAAAATTGAACTCTAAAGATGAAATTTTTTTACTTTCAACAAACACCTAGACTATAACAGGTTCTTCTTGACAATCTTAAGAAATTGAATCCGTAAAAATTAAGCTATTCCGCTAAGGCAATTGGTTATAGAGGAAACTTGAAAGCCCTGGCCTTATGAGTAGATTACGTTCAAACCATGACATTGCTCGGACACTTGGCAATTCGGTGTTTGCTCCACTGCTCTTGTCAGGCCGAAGACTCTGTGATGAGATGAACCCTTCAGTTAACTTGATAAGAGTGATTATAATATTAAGCTGTCCCTCTAAAGCAATTGGTTTAATGCCCCGGCTTTATGGATTCAGCTAGCCAGATAATGACAAGTTAAATCAAATTTATCTAAGCAAGAAATTTTTGGTAAAACGGACTAAGGGAGTTAAGGAACACCTGTTATAGTCAACTACACACGAGCAATCAAGAATTTCATTTTTAGACCGATGTTTTGCACTGCCTTTGTTAGAGGAGCCTACAAAGCTTGAACAAATAGAAGATTTCAGAGGACTGAAATAAAAGGTCTAGTAAGTGATCATGCTAGTTGCGTCATCTTGTCCGCACCCAATTGAAGTGCCAAAGCATGTCAAGATACTTTAAAAAAAATGATGACATTTTTTTCCAAACCTTAGAAAGAGGTCAAGCGAAAGCCAACCCATCCATTTGAACATTTGTCAAAGAGCTGTAACTCTGAAAACGTTTAAAAGAGCTATTGATTCCTTTGATATCTTTGAACTCACATTTACAATTTGATTCAATTGCGAACAATATTTTACAACATTTTTATCATGTCTCTCTTAAAACAAGAAAAAGGAGAAAAACATTTTCAAGCAAAACAGTCTCAGATATGAAAGGTCTGTAAGCCAAAGCTCGGGAAGCAAATGGGGCACGATCCATTCCAAGGACCTGATTGACAGACAAAGCACGAGACTCCATCCAGAAGATAACACATAATTCATTCATATCGCATGCATCTTAAACATACTTAGGTGCATCACGTTCATCATTTTAGCATACACGTTTTTGCAGCTTTTAGAGTCAAGTTTTGACTTCAGGATGAAGGATACTCGATTCTCAAGCGCCTTCAAAGAAGGATGGTGGTTGATTAACTTGGCAGTAAGAAGCTACACCTCAACCGACTTGACATCTTAGAACCAATTTCAGATAGGTTCGAGAACCAGTTCAAAACAAATCCAGTTCGACACAAACTCAACCATGAGCACGAAGGATATTGGACTTCAGACAACGCAAGTTCAACTTCACGACGAAGGGACCGCTGCTTGTCAAAAACAACTTCCCAATTTCAGAGCCAATTTCAAATTCCCAGCGAATGATATTGGACTCAAGATAACGCAAGTTCAACTTCACAACGAAGGGACCGCTGGTTGTCAACAAACATTTCTCAATTTCAGAGCCAATTTCAACTTCACAACGAAGGATATTGGACTCCAGACAACGCAAGTTCAACTTCACGACGAAGGGACCGCTGGTTGTCAATAAACATTCCCAATTTCAGAGCCAATTTCAACTTCACAACGAAGGATATTGGACTCCAGACAACGCAAGTTCAACTTCACGACGAAGGGACCGCTGGTTGTCAATAAATATTTCCCAATTTCAGAGCCAATTTCAACTTCACAACGAAGGATATTGGACTCCTGACAACGCAAGTTCAACTTCACGACGAAGGGACCGCTGGTTGTCAATAAACAACTTCCCAATTTCAGAGCCAATTTCAAATTCCCAGCGAATGATATTGGACTCAAGACAACGCAAGTTCAACTTCACAACGAAGGGACCGCTGGTTGTCAACAAACATTTCTCAATTTCAGAGCCAATTTCAACTTCACAACGAAGGATATTGGACTCCAGACAACGTAAGTTCAACTTCACGACGAAGGGACCCCTGGTTGTCAATAAACATTTCCCAATTTCAGAGCCAATTTCAACTTCACAACGAAGGATATTGGACTCCAGACAACGCAAGTTCAACTTCACGACGAAGGGACCGCTGGTTGTCAATAAATATTGCCCAATTTCAGAGCCAATTTCAACTTCACAACGAAGGATATTGGACTCCTGACAACGCAAGTTCAACTTCACGACGAAGGGACCGCTGGTTGTCAAAAACAACTTCCCAATTTCAGAGCCAATTTCAACTTCACGGCGAATGATATTGGACTCAAGACAACGCAAGTTCAACTTCACGACGAAGGGACCGCTGGTTGTCAACAAACAACTTCTCAATTTCAGAGCCAATTTCAACTTCACAAACGAAGGATATTGGACTCCAGACAACGCATGTTCAACTTCACGACGAAGGGACCGCTGGTTGTCAACAAACATTTCCCAATTTTAGAGCCAATTTCAACTTCACAACGAAGGATATTGGACTCCAGACAACGCAAGTTCAACTTCACGACGAAGGGACCGCTGGTTGTCGACAAACAATTTCCCGGTTCCAGAGCCAATTTCAACTTCACGGCGGAGGATATTGGACTTGGAACAATACAACTTACTTGGATTTCAAACTTCACGATGAAGGATATCCAATTCCAGGCTCAGCTTAACGACGAAGGGTCACCCGCGGTTTCAACTTCATGACGAAGGGAATCGTGCACACAAGCAGCATCAATCTCTAGATTGGATTTGAACCTCGCGACGAAGGATATCCAACTCAAAGAAGGATTATCTGTCAACAAAGACCTTCGAGTTTGACTACGCTCAGCTCCAAGGCACATCATATTTACAGAATAGCTCAAGACAAGAAGAGCTATCTATCAACAAAATCGTTGAGTTTGATTCCATTCAGCTCGACGGCACATCATTCACTACTTTTCGGTTGCAGTCGAGGTTTCTAAGTCAAGAAGAAGACTCGGGTTAATCGTGCCTCGGTAACAAAGAAACTATTTTCCGGCAGTATAGCTTAAGTCGAGAAAAGCTATCTGTCAACAAAGACCTTTCGAGTTCGAGTTCGTTCAGCTCGAGGGCCTATCAACCACATGATGGAGTCAATGAACTACTTTCCAGTCGAATTTCCAATCAGAGTCTTTAAACCGAGGAAAAGACCGAGGCAGACTACAACGAGAAGCCACATCCCGATTCAATCCGAACTACGGCTTCAATTCTATATCATTCCAAGATGAACTCGGCTTCACGACGGAGGAGTCATCCGCAACCCAATTCGACAGGGAGTTATTTTTCAACTCCACATAACGAAAATTGTGTCTTTTATCTTTGTCCTACTTTTCGTTCCACGAAAAAGGACAAAGAGGGGCAGCTGTAGACACTAATTTTCGTCGACACATTTTTTCCCCCTTTATATGTACCTACATATTTATATATATACATATTTTGAAACTACGTATATAATATATAGTTTTAATATTTTTAAAACTATATAATATATAGTTTTAAAAAAGACATTTTAGAAAATATATAATATATAATTTTAAAATCATTTTGAAAACTTATATATATATATATAGTTTTTGAACATTTTGAAAACATATATATTATAGTTTTAAAAAACATTTTTTTGAAAACATATATTATATAGTTTTGAAGATATTTTTGAAACCATATATTATATAGTTTTTTAAACCATTTTGAAAACTTATATAATAAATTGTTTTAAAATCATTTTGAAATTTATATAATATATAGTTGAAATTTTTTTTTGAAACATATAATATAGTTTTAAAACGTTTTTAAATTTATATAATATATGATTTTGAAAATATCTTTGAGATATATATTATATAAAGTTTAAAACATTTTTATCATTAGTATTTTATTCTTTTTATTTATTATTTGTTTTGTTTTTATTATTTTTTATCGTTTTTGGGTGTTTGTACAGGTCCAAGAATCCAGTCCAGTGCACAGGTCAAGTAGTTGGGCCTGAACCAGCCCAAGACCCTTAGGGTTTCCCACATGTCTCACAGCACTGCGCCGTATGGGAAACCAACACGGCCAGTCATGCCAAACGGCCAGTCATGCCAAACGGCCAGAGTCCGGCCGAGATCCCGGGACTGAACCATCCCGAGGTACTCGGCAACAACCCACCACGATCCGCTCATCGGAACCTGAACGGCCAACACCGGGGCTAAAAAAAGCCCCCGTTAGGCCATGCAAAGGGGACGGTACCCACGGTGTGGAGGACATCATCATACCCAAACAGAGAACAAAGATCATCAACAGAAACAGTAAACCGAGACAGAGAATCCACAATACCGAAACGGTAAACATCAACCACCACACATAACCCACAGAAAGCCAACAACAACAGTACCCACGAAAACTACGAAACCAACCAAAGACGAAACAAAAAACATTTCAAAACCCACATGCAAGGAGAGCAAAACTAGTAAATAACCAGATCACGCCGGAAGTCGAAAAGCCACCGACGAGAAAGGCAAAAGACGAAGCTTTAAGCGTAGATCTACGCCGGTGGGGGGATTTCTTGAGTGTTTAGGTTTCAGTTTCGGGTTGGGGGCAGTGAGACGAGCGTTTGGGGTGAGTCTTGGTTTTTCGGCCGACGCGAGCGGCGGCCGAGACGGCGGTCGGAGCAACGAGGGGCCACCGGAGGGGCGGCCGGAAATCGCCTTGAGGAGAGAGGCCAGAGAGAGATTCAGTTCTCTCGTTTGAGAGAGAGACCCGAGTGAGAAATGAGAACAGGGGAGGGGTTCTGGGCCGTTTTTGGTAGATATATACCCCCCCATGCGACGTCGTTGTGAAGAGGGGGGTTTTGCATTTATCTGCGGGTTAATCCCGTTTCAGGTCCCCCGTATTTTGTTTCAATTTACGTTCACCCATTAATTCGAATATTGTCCCCTAATTACATTTCCTTCCAAATTGGTCCCTTTTATTTATTTATTCATTCTTTTCATTTTATTTCCAATTTCGTACATTTGTTTTTATTTTTTTTTATATTATTATTATTACCTCTTACTATTTCTTTATTTCATTTTTATTTAATATTTTTTATATCTATTTTTATTAAAAATTTCTTTCATTTGTCTTCACTAACATTTTTAATTTTGTAGATAAATTCCAACAAATCAAAGGTAAGTAATTTGAATCGAATTTTTTAAATTTTAATTTAAATGTCTAGTTTTTGCTATAAAGACAACCGACAAATTAATTGGTACCGAAAGGGCGGTTCAAGGGTGCTAATCCTTCCTTGACCGTAACCGACTCCCGAACTCGATACGTTTCTGGTACAACGCAGATCAGGTAAGATGGTGTCCGGCCCACCTAAATTCGTTTTAAAGTGGTCGGTGGCGACTCCAATCCACATTTTCAAGTCGAAGCCCAATTCCGGGACCCAATCGAAAGACGGTTACGACAATATCAAATACAGATAGTTATAAAAAAACACTTAGAAAGTAACTTGTACATCATCTTGCCTTACTGATATTGCTTGTTGAAGATACTGAAGGCCTGTGATGATTGAAGAACCCCATTAACCAGATGTCAAAACCATCCTGTCACGATCTGGATGTACTTTTGAGATGGTTCATCAAGTTCTCCCTCCGGTTAACAACCTTAATCTTCTCCAGTGGAACCGAGACCTTGTAATGGATCCTGAGGAATTCTCCATTACCACAGGGGACCTTGATTGATCTGTCACTGCAAAATGTTGCCTTCTTGGATGATATGAAGAGCAAACCAACAATGGGGCCTGCTATTGTTGATAAGTGACATTGGCAAGCCTTCAAAGCTTCTCCCCTTCTCTCATGCTAAATAGTTGCTTGAAAATCTTCTCCAAGCCCCCTACTTGAAGAATCCTTGCCCACAAACTCAACTTCCCCTTCACTGTTTCACTCATCTTTAGGCCCAATCTCACTGCAGTTTTCAAAAAAAGAAGTAAACTTTAGCTTCCATTTCACAGTATTGAATGTTGAAGCATATAGCACGTGGGGTGAATTACGCGTTTAATAGGTAAACTATCAATTTTGATCCGTTTTAATACTTAAACTTTCAATTTTTTTTAAAATCATACCTAAAGTTTAATTTTTGTTTTGTTTTAATACCTCTATTAGAAATTTAACGTTAAATTCTGAGGAAAAAAATTGAAAGTTAAGGTACTAAAACGGACCAAAACTAGTAGTTTATGTACTAAACGCGTTATGTTTTTAACGGGTACTAAATGAAACAAAACTAAACGTTAAACATGTTTTCGAATAAATTAAAAGTTTAGGTACTAAAATTGAACAAAACTGATAGTTTAAGTACTAAATGTGTAGTTTACCCTAGCATGTGTGAGGCCATAACTGGGACGAGATTTATGGTAAGTTAGTCGACTTCGATTTAGTTCAAATTTGGTCAACACTTAAGTAGACTTGACTCAAACTCGAATTCTTAATAAATCGAAACGAACTGCTTAATACATAATTTGAAAAGACAGTGAATAACTCGAAAAAATAAAATTTTAATTTTTAAATTAAATTATCAACAATATTAACATTTATATAATTTTTTTCAAATGTGGTTTTAATGTATTTAATGTTAAGGTTCAAACTTGAGTTCAAGCTTCAACCCAACTAGGTAGCTAAGTTCGAGAATATTTCGAGATTCAATTTTCTTCAAGCTCAAGTAGATTTTTTGATTTCGAATTCGAGTTGAGTTTGATAATTTTAAACTCGTGAGATTCCAAATCAAATCGAGTTAAATCCAATTTGAAAACACAACTTTAAACTTTTTCAAGTCTAATCGAGCTCATCAATGCTCGATTTCTAATCATCTCATTTAGATCCTACATGTGTGTTTCATGATTCATACCAGTTCTCGGACTCCATGGGCGATAGTGTCAGCTTTCTTCCCCAGCAAGTTCATCCTTTTAAGAACAAAGTTTCCTTTGCCTGCAAAAGGAACACTTTCCCATTAGTAAAAGGAAACAACTTCACCATGAAAGTTCCCATAACTAGGAAATACCGGAAGAGAGACCTACTTTTTGCAGACCCTTGTGATGAAATTTGGTATTGGCCGGTGGCATCAGGTAAGCACAGCCTTGACGTTCTTTCAACTCCATCTGTCGTTGGGACTCCGATAACTCGTTGAAGCAGCTGAATATTCATTGTTTTCTGTTTTAATGAAAGAAATGGAACTCAAATGAGCAGTTGAATTGAATGTTTTGTGGTGAATCTGGTTTCCTGGCAAATGGTGTGTATATAGAGGGGATGTGGATGTCGAATCCAACTCTTTTGCCGCTTACGTCAGTAATACGCTCATCACTTTTTAAAGATGAAATTTTAAAGTAAAATGTGATAAGAAGATTTGGTTTCTTTCAAGTAAAAGGTTCAGATTCTTAACGAAGTGTTTCAACTTCTTCTTAATGAAGTACTTCAACGTGTTGATACGATACAAATATATTCGGATTTTTCATATATATATATATATATATATATTTTGATGGTAATAAGTTTAATTCGTCATTTGTTCGCGTTTTACTCCTTCTAATGTGAATAGAGAATCATAGTAAAACGATCATGGGTCGGTATTTGAAGGAGGAAGAAAGTGAATTATCAATTCTAATTTAGGGTATTTATAGAGACTTTTAGAGTGAGTCAGTCGTACGATTATCATGACTATTTGTAAGTTGATATTTTAGGTAGATTTGATAGTTAAGACTATAAATTTTGTTATGGCGTAATATGCTAATCTATCAGAGACTTGTCTATCAAAAATCTTGTCTATATGCAGTAATCGACTAAAATGTATCGAATTAGGGATGGACCGTCGTGGGTAATGGGGGTGCAATCGCACTCCTAGAATTTTTAGATTCCCTTATAGCTTAGATTTTTTCTTTGTATTTTCTATTGATTATCTGATTTTATAAAAAAAAAGTAATATAACTTCTTAAGTTCGTATCCCTAACGTAAATGTCTACTTTCGTCCCGGTATTTAAGATATATCAAACATGAAAAGCTAGAAAACTCCATTAGAAATGTCAAGCTATTAGAAACTGTGAAACCACCTGAAATATTAAAAGAGAAGAAAAGGAACTAATTAATTTGGTTTAAATTAATTAACTTTCGAGTAAATCTTCGAAAGCTCCAGTGTGAAAAGATCTATACCGTGTACAGTTGGGACAACCTTTTTAAAGCAACTTTTTATATAGGGTAAATTATAAATCTGGTAAGTGAACTTTACTTTTTCCCCTATTTTACTCACTGTACTTTAAATCTTTTCAATTTTTTCATTGAACTTAGGACATTGGATATTTTTCACTCGGCCACTAAATAGTTAATGACGTTGAAATGGGTTACTATATATATACAAAAAGATATCGTTTTGGTGAAAATTTTCTTTTTAAAATGGTATTGTTTTAACGCCATTAATTATTTAACGGTGGAGTGACCAAAATAGGAGAGAAAGTAAAATTTAGTGACAAAAAAACCTGATGCATTAAGACCAATGAGAAAATTGTAAACTTTTAAAGTTTTGTGAATAAAATAGGGGAGAGATTAAAGTTCAATGATAAAATTTGGAACTTACCCTTTTATATAAGATGTGATTTTGAAACTGTCATTGTAGCTTTGTGGTGAATATTAAAATTAAAGGCGAATATTAAATTGAATTAAGTCGCGTAAAAAAATTAATTATTTGAGTCAGTGAATTCTTTTAGGATTCAAATTTCATTTGAAATTTTTTTGGTCATGTCGAGTTTATGAAATTCGAGTTGAGTGAGAAGTTAAAAATTTGTTGAATTAATTAAATTGAGTAGTTTATTTAATTTTTTTTTCAAGTTGATATTTAGAATTGAAACGACTTCTATTTACCCCCAACTAAAATGATATAATAAATGCAACTTGCGTAATAAGTGGTCATCTTTGCTTTCCAATAATGAACATGATAGAGAGCACTAGTAGCTCGCTCCAAAGTTTTTGACTTAAGTAATGAATTCATTTGCTTTCCACCATGGTTTTCGGAATCGGATCGGTCAGCGAATTGATTTTGTTATCGGTTTACTGGTTCAATCAGTCAAATCGGTCAGATCAGTCGTAAGAATCGGACGACATCATAATTATTTAAAAAAATAAATAAAAATACTAAAAACATTTAATAACAAATTTAAAAAAATTATGTTGAATCGATTCATGGTCTGGTCCGGTTCAAACGGTTTAAAGCCGGTTCGAACGATTCCTTGCGGTTCACTAGAACCAGTTCAACCAGGGTAGAATGGACCGGACAAGGCAGCGGTTCTCAGTTGAACCGGCCGGTCCGGTCCGGTTTTCAAAACACTGCTTTACACTTTGTACTTCTCTCTATCTAAGGATAAATTCGTAAAAGTGATTTTAACTAAAATCGAATTTATTAAAATTCCTAAAATAAATCGATTAATCTGAAATAAGTGTATGACAATATTTGTGTATAGATAATTCTCGACTATTTGACATTAAACGCTCACACTTTTAATATTTTTAGTGTTCGAATCCAGAACCTCCAAGAATAAATCGATTAATCTGAAATAAGTGTATGACAATATTTGTGTATAGATAATTCTCGACTATTTGACATTAAACGCTCACACTTTTAATATTTTTAGTGTTCGAATCCAGAACCTCCAAGAATAACAACACTTCTTTTACCACTGAAATCGCTCAGTTCATGTTATATAAAGAAATGGTGATCTTAATAGGGATGGGCATGTGACTCAAACCCGACGGGTTCCGACCGATCGGGTCGGGTTCAGCTTTTGGGTAAAAAATATCCGAACTGAAAAAAATATAATTTTACCTTATGTATTTGGAATAATTACAATAAAACCTCTATATATATTTTTCCAATTAAGTCACTGTTTTTTATTAAATAAAAATAATATTTTTTATTATTCAGATCGGGTCGGATTTTAATTTATATATCAGGTTAGGTTGGGTCGGGTGAAATCTTGTTTTGGTCGGGTCGGGTTCGTGTTTAGGGTGAAAATATCCGACTTGAAAAAATATAATTTTACCTTATATTTAGGAATAATTATAATAATACCCTCTATTTATTTTTTCAATTAAGTCATTGTTTTATTAAATAAAAATAATATTTTTTATTATTTGTGGGGTCGAGTCTTTAATTTATATTGAGTCGGATTTGGGTCGGATTGAAATCTATTTGATTGATGGATCGAGTTCGGTGGAGGATTTCTTGTTCTTAGGTCGGGTCGGGTGGATCAAAAAATCCTGTCCAACCTAACCATGCTCATCCCTAATCTTAACCCCTTATTGGCATCCAAAAGTAACTCGATTCGGTACCGGGAAATAAAAGAAGCAAAACCTTCATTTTATTTGCTTCTGTTTTCCACTATCAGCCCATGGATCCATAAAGAAACCTCTTTTGAAAAGGGGATGAAACGCTTTTTCATTGGTCAAAGAAAATGAAGCTGTTGTCATATGCTTAACTGGAAATGAAAGGGCAGTAGGCCATGCCTATCCCTCCAGCTTTTTCCAGTGCCAAAATCAGAGGACTGTGATCTAATGAAAGCTTTTGCTAACATGAAAGGAACAAAAGAACGATGGGAATCAAGGAATGAATACCATGGGATGACTTTGTACTTTAATGCTCTTTGCAGCATTAAAACTTCCACATCAGGGGCATTCCGGATCTCTTTCTGGACATGACTTCGAGCCCCACCCCACTGGTGCAAGCGCTCTGTAACTCTTATGGCTCCCACACGATTCTAAAATCGTGTGAACGTTCGCGAGACGGTCCCTGTAACCCTCCTAAGGGTCGGTAGACAATTCCAAAGCTAAAAACACGCATAGATACCCCGAGAACACAGTATCAACTGTAAACAGAAACTCATACCTGAAAAAGCCCATTGTTCGACATGTTCCTGCATATAGACACACACATATATAGGCTTCTTATTAGCAAAATATATATAAGGTTTCTTTTTGCAGCTTATGACATACAATCTCTAACGCATTGACTAGTTCTAATGCTAATGGCTGCAATAGAAAAGGGAAGAAAAAATAGTTGCAAAAATGCTGCCCCTCATAAATCTGCCACATTTAACATTTCCCATTCCACAGTTGCCCACATATGGATTCATGTAAACTCTCACCCATGGCTTATTTAGAGATTAACAAATTACAGACACAACTTGTGTTTGCAAAAAAGCTTATCTTATCGGGTAAGAATGGAAAATCCAGAAACCCATATCCGCATAACCGAGTAGTATCTATCGTCTATATGGCAGCACAACATCATGTTACCTATGAGCGGTTGTATGCGGCATTGGCTATGTTGCAGGATCCATGTTCATTTGTGCCGGGAACTGTGATCCGTAGCCCATATGTGTCGGGCAGGAAGATTCACTGGCCTGCCAACTGCAGAGACAAGGGGACCTCCTACCATGGTTGCCCTATAGTTGGAGTACCTACATGCCAACAGCAGGGCGAAGAGGGATGTTGAGAGGGCTGTTTGGCTGACTTTACTGATGAAACTCCGGCTGCTGCACCATTTGCTTGACCAGTGATCGGTCTTGGGGTGCTTAAATATCTCCATTGCCAACACTGGTAATATCATGGATGCTAGATCGCCTCCTATCTTTGTTTATGGAGTTCAATAGAATGAAATATTTTTGTGCGTGACTTGCAACTTGTGTTGGCGTTCTTGTGACAACAAAGTTCCGATATATGATCGCGAGTCACCTTTCCCATATTTCCCAAACAAGAAGAAATAACCTGTTTTCAAGATAAAGGGATAGGGTGACTAAACATACATTTAAAAATGTAATATGATGAGCCCCAAACTACAGATTCTGGTTATGGACATTTCCTCTAGGCTAGGAGAAGGCACTATAGACCAAAATAAAGAAGAAGAAGAAGAAGAAACTCTAAAACCATCATCTTCAGGGATACTAACTCGTCACAGGATACTAAAACATCCAAAAGAAAAGAACTGTCTTAACACCCATAGCTCTTTTAGCCACTCGACTTTCAAGTATTCTGATTATTTACGCAGAGTCGATATTGTGCAGATTTTGACACACCAAAATATGTTTTAGCGCATACAAAATCTACTGAGACTATAAGGCTGCGAGAGTAGGATGGAGCTCGATTTGTTATCCGATATCAGAAGGGGGGCTCAGTCTCAAAGACCTGAAATGTTGGAACAGGCGTGTTTTTGTCCTAATTAGGAAGGTTTTGTTGAAGGATGGCTCGATTGGGTAGCTTGGATACATTCTTACATTATCAAGAACAATTCTTTTTGGAATCTCTCTTGTCCTCAACATTGTAGTTGGAGCTCGTTGTTGCATTTTAGGGACAAGGCGGGTTCGGTGCCAGGGTTATAGACTTCCGTCGGTTTCGATGATATGGGGAGGGATTCGGAGTAAGAAGGAAAAGGTTCCTTGGGAGCGTTTGGTCTAGCATCCGGGACGTATCCCTAAAAATTCTCATTGCTTGGATGGCCGTGTTAGATAGGTTGCCTACCAAAAGTAGGCTTATTTCCTTTGGCCTTGACATTGTTGGTGGTTGTGGGCTATGTGCGAATGTGGAAACTAGAGATCATTTATTCTTTGAGTGCGAGGTGTCTCTCTTGGTTTGGCAGGATATCCTTGGCCTTTGCCAGGTTAATAGGGCAGTCATGAGTTGGGAGGGTGAACTCCGATGAGCTTGTAGTAATCTGAAGGGTAAGTCGTTTCGATCTTGGGGATTGAAGTTGGCTTATAACTGTCATATAACTATGATATGAAGGCGAGGAACCACAGGCTCTTTGGTGGGCAGGTTATTAGTTCCTGAAGTGGTTGGACGGATTAAAAACATGGTAAAGCCGAAAATGTGGGGTAAGCAGGTTGATGTGAATAGCGAGGTTAGTAAATTGGCTTAAATAGGTTTCCCATTCTAATAAAACCAAGAAACAACAAAGGAAAAGAAATGGAAAACAAAAGTTGACAGAATTGAAATTCACGTGGCTCTCCAAGCAGCTAGAATGTTGTTATTTCGTCATTTATTTGGATGAAATCACTTATGGGGAACACATAGGAACTCAGTTGGGAAACAGAAGTTCAGAAAGCAAACTGGGAGAAGGGCAAAACTTTGGGGATAAATAGAATCAGTTCTTTCATGCGTGTGCGAAGAGTCGAAGGAGGATAAATACTATCTTCTTTACGTTTAGATGAGGGGAATTGGGTTTCAAACCAGCAGGTACTTCGACAAGGGGCTGTAGCTTACTTTTCAAAGCTATTTTCCAGTAATTATGGGGGAGAATACCTACACTGTTCGTGGAATTTCCCTCGGCTGGAAACTGAGTGTATACAAGTACTTTCGAAGGAAGTGTCGGAATAGGAAATCAAGACTGCTTTTGATATGAATCCGAGTAAGGCGCCGGGTGTTGATAGATTACAAGCGTTCTTCTACCAGCGAAACTGGGAGGTTGTTGGACACTCTGTCATTCGTTTTGTCCAAGACTGCTTTGATCGTGGAGCGGTACCAACTGAAGTAAATCGCACTTTATTAGTTCTTATCCCGAAGATTTTGTCACCGGAAAATTTTGCAAGTTTTAGACCCATCAATCTCAGTACTGTCCTGTACAAGATAATTACGAAGGTGGTGGTTAACCGATTAAAATCATTCCTACGAGATTGGATATCAGAAAGACAAACGTGTTTTGTTCCGGGACCTAGTGTTTCGAACATCATTATAGCCCAGGAAGCAGTACATTCGATGAAACGCAAGCAGGGAAAAATTGGATGGATGACGATTAAAATCGACATTGAAAATGCCTATGACAGACTCAAGTGGAGTTTTATAGATGATACTCTTTCGGATGTCGGTATATCGATTGGATTCCGTAGAATGATAATGAATTGCGTCAAGAGGGATCCGCCAACTCAAATTTTATGACATTGAAAAAGCTATGACAGACTGCCGTAACTCAAATTTTATGGAATGGAAGCAAAACAGAAGAATTCACGCCGTCATGAGGGATCCGCCAAGGGGACCCGTTATCTCCTTATTTACTGCGCTCCAAATACAAGATGATTGATATTGTTCCAGAACATATTATCGCACAGGTTGTTCGCGTCTGTGGTCAGGATTGAATTTGGTTTGGGAAGAGGTACGCCAGGGTTTCTGTTGGAGTCTTAGACATGGCTCGGTTGTTGAATTTTGGAATGATACATGGATTGAAGAACTCGGCCCTTTAAAGGAGTTTTACTCTGGCTCAATAGTTGGATATAATAACAAAATAAGGTGCAAGATATGGTTGATAGTTACGGAAGCTGGGATTGGAATTATCTAAATGGTGTACTGCCCAAGAAGATTTATCCTTTCATTGCTGCTATCAACCACCAGTGGACAATGGAGATTTGAAATCCCAATCTGGAAATGGGACAAACACAGCATTTCACAGTTAAGAGCGCTTATAAACAACGAGTAGGTCCTCTAATGGAGAATGAAACGTTTTAGACTGGCACCAAATCATGCATTATCGCGGTCCTCCGCGTGTAAAGATGTGTCTATGGTTACTGGCTCGGAATAAGCTTCAATCAAATGAGGAGCGTTATAGGAGACACATGACGATGGATAGCCATTTGTAGTCTGTGGTGGATGATTGAGTCGAACTTACACATCGTTCGGGACTACGTGGCCGCTCGAACTGTTTGGAATGGTTTAATTAAAACAAACTTGGTGGAGAATTCTATAGTCTGTCGCTAGAAGATTGGATTGAAAAGAATTTACCTCGACCTCAACACTTTCCTCTTAACGCCGCTGACTGGACCTCTTATTTGGCTCGGTTATTTGGTGTTTATGGAACCGTCGAAATCGAATTCTATTTGATGAAATCATGTGTTTATAGAACATTATAGTGCAAAGCAGCGGATCCAATCAGAAGCACAATACCATCGCCAATAGCCCGATTTGGGAAGCTAGAAGAGAAAGCAATGTAAACTGTATCTCTCTTGGCAATGCCCCCTGAAGGATGGCGTAATATTAATTCAGATGGTGCTTGCTGCAACGTAGTAGGTTTTTCGACCTGCGGAGGTGTAATTCGAGACCATGAAGGAAGATGGATCGTGGGATATTCCAAAATCATTGGAAAGTGTTCGATTCTTGATGCAGAACTTTAGGGCAATTTTGAAGGATATTGATTGCTTGGAATTAGTGATTGAACACCATCATTATGGAAACTGATAACAAGGAAGCTCTTAGTGAAATTATAGTTAGATCGGATTGAGGAATACGTCTTTGTACCTAGGAGAGGAATAAGGTAGCGGATAACATGGTGAGATTGGCATGATCATAACCGGCATTATTACAAATTTTTTGAACAACCCCGATGCAAGCGTTCAAAATGTCCAGGAGGAGATGCATGAAGCTCCATGCATAATAGAAACAACTAGTTCTTTTGCTTATTTCTTATATCATTAAAAAATCCTCCTGCTAACCGGTTTGTATTTGGTATTTAGGAATATTTAAAATCTATTATAAACTAACTCTTTTTATTTAAAACTCAGCAAAAGGCATTCAAGGCCCTCAAACTTTAAAAAAAAAAAATCAATGTGGCCCCTATCGGGTTTTTTTATTAAATGTGACCCTCCAACTCAAAAAAAGAACTCAATGTGACCCTTTGACCAAGGTTATGTTAATTCTTATTGATTAAATGGGTAAATCACACATTTCATCACTCAACTATTTCTTCTCTTCTATTTTGGTCACTAAATTTTAAAAAAATTCAATACGAGGATATTTATTTCTATTTTATTAGATGGTTACATTTATTAAACTATTTAGAATTAAATAATATTAAATTGATTAATTTATAAATATTAAAAATTATTAATCATATTTTAAATTAAGACTAATCTGATTAAATATATAATATGAAAACTAAATGTGTTATTGTATAAATTTTAAAATTATCATGTCATCCCCATTATATTATTTAAACTTCAATTTATGATTAGGTTTATGTGATTGGTCATTAAATTAAGAGATTGTCCATATACTCGTGTGGTATGGGACTAGTTTCATCCCATCATCGGTTCACAACATTTTTTAAATGGACCTTCGCCACTGATACTCACCAATCTCTATGAAGTCAACCTTGCGAAAGCTGGTGGGGTCTCTTGGTCTTCTTTATTTGCAGCTGCTGTTTGGCAAATATGAAACAGCGAAATGAGTATATCTTTCATGGTACTCCACACTCGTCAGGTACGACCCTTCATCGAAGCATTAGTCGGCAAAGTATTATGATAATTCTGCAGGTATAGCACGAAGGCAGAAGCCGATTGTTGAAGACAAAGGCTGACTAAACCCCCTCGGGTTGGTGTTGTTTAAATACGGATGGTGCCATGACAACGGTTAATGGAGCCGGAAAAATTGGTGAGATTATCCGTATCACGACGGTGGCTGGGAAATTGGCTTCAGCAGAAATATTGGGTCAAGTACTGTGCTCCAAGCTGAGCTTTGGGGCATTTATGAGGGTCTTCTCCTTGCCAAGTCTATTGGATGTGCTAACTAAATATCCATCTGACAGTTCTCAGCTATCGCTCTAGTAACCGAAGTAAATCCAAGACGCAACCAACTCTCCCTTGTTCGCGCGATTGCAAAGCTTTGCTCCTCCAACTGGGAAGTTTCCTTTGATGGATTCCACGTTCTCGCAATAAGGTGGCTGATAGATTGCAAAGCTAGCCCGGTGGAACATTTTGATTTGATACAAATATGCCCTGCCTCCAATGGAAGTCGCTGACATCGTCATTCTGGAAGCAAATGTTTCCACTCATGATTCTGGCAGCTGATTTTAGTTTGTCCCTAGTGTTTAGGCTCTTTTCAATTAAAAAAAAAACTAAATCTCGTATGGATACGATGAGGATGAGCTAAATGTACACTGAGGACGCTTCCACCGAAGCCATCGCTCGTCGTCTGTCAATTCTCTGTCCAAAATTTTCAACCTCTCTAAAAAGTTCTCCTCTTTGCTTCAATTTTAAGATCGGATCTCTTGTTTGCATTGTCTTAAACTCTGATATTTTTATGACCCTTTTTTCCAGATTCTTCTAAGTAGATCACTTTTTTCAGAACAAATTTTCATCAACTCTTTGGTGGTTTCTGATATGGGAAAAGTTTCAGCCATCGTATCAGTACCGTACTCTTCTAGCTCTTTCTAATCTCACACTCCCCTAAGAAACACTCCGGCCACCCGCCATCGCCGCCTAAAGCTCCGCTCTTCTTTCAGCTTCAGCAATCCCACCCGCCACGAGCCCGTGCCTTTTGAACCTCTCGTCGCTGACATCGAGCGCCGCCGTAAAGACCGACAATGGGAGAAGCAGTACTTGGAGCACACGCATCCCGAGTTTACTGTTGACCACGCCCCGGGTCACGAGTCGCAGCCCGAGTGGGAGGATTTCATGAACGCTGAGGATTACTTGAATGACGAGGAGAAGTTCAACGTTACCAACAGGTCCGTGGTATCACATTTAAAATTCACTTTTAAGTTCATGTTGGTGCTTCTTTTGGTTATCAAGTGTTCCAAAGTTTGAAGCTTCGATTAATACTTTAGCTGCCTATTGTAGTTAAAAATTGATGCTTTGTGAAGTCACATGCTTAAAAACTCGATTACTGCTACTATTCACGAGGAAGCTGTGTTTTATTTGTTCACATCGATGCTTACTTTTAGTTTTTTTGCTAATGGCTATATTCAGATAAGTTTTTCATTTGTTCATATTCATTAAAGTCATTTCATAATTCGGAGGTCTTCTACGAAAGCTGCTCTCAAGTGTTGGGGGCAGCCTACTATCTTACATCCCCTTACCCCATTACATATGGGAACAAGGGACAGCCATATTCATTAATAAAGACATGCTAGATTTCTTTGTTATCGTAACTAGTGTGATATGAGTAGGCTTTACTTTTTGTAAATTACTTGTTTAATGGGTAAATTGCGATGATTTCACCGTTAATATGAATTGATAGTACCATGTATATGTTTGCATGGTGATGCAATGTTTATGTAAACTTGGCACCCGTGCTTATATGCTTGTGGATGCATCGAGAGTAACATTTTGATTGATTTTGATCGAGTGGAGGTTTAATGTAATGAACAGGTTGGTATTGCTATTTCCCAGATTGATGTCAACCCAGCAGATGGTTTGGTGACTGAGAACGAATTGACCGATTGGAACCTGGAACAAGCAGCGAAGGAAGTCTTGCACAGGTCTATGAGAGAGATGGAAACTCGTGACAAGAACCACGATGGGTTTGTTTCATTTGCAGAGTATGAGCCTCCCAGTTGGGTGAAGAATGGTTAGTTGTTTATGCCATTACATAACTTTAATTCATTTAACGGTGTAAATCCTCTGTGCTTTTGCTATATCTTCTAGTTTTGTGATTTTGGTTTGTTTTTAAGGCTGAATTGTTATTTGGCTTGAAGTGTTTGATGGGTGGATTTCAAAAATTAGTTGCTTTATATAATCCCATTAGTTTTCTGATTTATTGAGAGATAATAGAGGCATGAAGCCGAAACACTGTAAACGTCCGTGATCTGTTGTACAAAACAACCGCGTGGTAATTTACTGTGTTCCCTTTTCCAGACAACAATTCTTTTGGCTATGATATGGGCTGGTGGACAGAGGAACATTTTAATGCATCAGATGCTGACTGTGTTTGTGGCACTTTTTTTTGTCGATCACCCGTGCGACATGGGGGTCGACAGAAGGTGTTAGACTGGTGTATTTTGACATGGCAACCAATGACATCATAATGATGCTTCAAGGTTGCCAGGTATTTTGGTATTTTTGGTGTTTCAAAAATGGTGAGGAAGAATAGAGCTGAGGTAAAATATACTAAATCCGGATTGTTTCGAGTGGCAAAACTGGGGTGTTCTCAAGGTTGTTATCATGTGTTGATGCTAGATGGATAGATGGACAAACAGAGAAAGGAGAACCATGTGAAAATACGATGCCGACAACGGAATCTGGGTTTGATGTGGAGTTTTTAAAGAGGAGAGATCCCTTGTTCCTCTTACACTTCCTTTTGTGTACTAAAAAAAATTGTTTTTTTTTTCACTGCAGGCAGATTCTGATAAAGATGGTCGTTTGAGCTTAATCGAGATGATAGAGAACCCATATGTATTTTATAGTGCCATCTTCAGTGAAGCTGAAGATGACTACAAATATCACGACGAGTTCCGCTGAATGCCCAAATTTCACGATAGGCAAGTCCTTTGATCCATAAACGATCATTTAGATGCATTGCTTACTCTGTATTTGAGCCTCTGTGTGTATTTTCCATTTTGAAGATGATAGATACAACAATAGGATTCAATCATTCACTTCCTTTTATTGCAAGAACTGTATGCTTTAAAAGAGTTAGTAACTATGAAGTTTTCGTATACAATATTTATTTTTATTTTTTCTGGAGAGCTTAGGGTTTGTCATGATTGAAAGCCCTCACAAAATATGAAGATATTGTTTTATTAGGTAATGTATGAATTGACTTTGTCACTGACACAACTCATGATTGTTTTGTTAAAACATGTCTTGCGGACAATGTTACCTATAGAAACATGACATTTTACATTACAACAAATCAGGCTTGTAAAAATTTATCTCTACTGCTCGTGCTTAATCAAAGTAAAAATTTAATCAATCTAGAATTGGACATTTCGAATTAGATCGTAGATCGCAACAATCCTTTGAAATTATTGAACATCTCAAACTGCATTTTTTTTTTGATAAGAATCTCAAACTGCATTTGATTTTCAGAAATACATCAACCTGGTAACAACCATTAAGATTTTGTTCCATAAATCTTCAACCCGGATTTCTAAATGGAGGAATCACCCCACAGTCAATCCGAATCCAAATTTGTGGTCTTTCTTCCTATGATCTATCTGCAAAACACAACACCGGTGAAAATCGGCAAGGCTCCAGTCAATAAACACTAAAAGGACTAAACAAAACGGTAAGGCTCCGTTCAATAAACACGAAAAGGACTAAACAAAACGTCTCTCTTTTATCTTACCTCTGCAGAGAGAATTAAGTTTAAGCCCATATTTAATCGCTCTTCCAGATATGAAGTCGTGCATCCGTTCGAATCGATCTTTCCCCTCAACCGACACTGAAAATGTGGAAAAAAAATTAATTCACCAGAATGATGGTCCAGTTAAAATCGACAAAAACTGCATGCAAGAGCCAACCAAAGTATTTAGAGGAAACCAAAGACTGCTTTGAGAAAGGCAATTCGGTGAATACATAGAACAATATAAATGCTAAACCCTAACATTTACAGGCATGCAGAGAACATTAATGAAAATGAAGCAGCCAAATGTTTACCTGTCTAAGGATGTAATCATAGCCGACACTTGCAGTTGCATCTCTTGACAAGTAGTTATACATGAAATCTGACGCAAGAGAAACCTTGATAGAAATAAATATTGGTAAGAATTACTAGGAATCAAATTGCAATATAATTAGAAGAGAGAAGTCTTACCTTATCAGATACCTTCTGAACATAGCTCAAAGCAACAATTCCAGTATTTGCAACTTGCCCTGTGGCAACCTGGAACCAAAGACAGCTTTCGTTGGGTATCATGCGCATATAGCCAGCGGATGATATTTCTTACATTAAAATTACAATTCCACATCTCGGCAGGGATAAGAAGCAAATTAAGTATTTTATAGATAAAAACTCAGATTTGTAAGAAGCATTGCCATCAAATATCCATTGACCAACAGGTATTCTGAATATCTTAAACCTTCACGGAGCTTAAACCCTTAAACCAAGATCTTCTTTCGTGTCTGTAACACACATGCCCACTTGAAGTTTAACTTGCTAAAAATGAAAAACATACTAACTAGTTTGAATGCACATTCAGTTTTACCATCAGAAAAGCAACATTAAACCATGTAATTGATTCCAATGACTTTGTTTGCCCAAAAGACATTGAAAGAAAGGAAATCCTGATTCTAACAACTAGGCAAACGTTATTGGAGAGTTTGGTAACATGTCTAGAAACAAAGTTAGAAAAGCATTGGAAATGCACAAAATATTGACAAGCCAATGATAAAGGAAAAAATTACATTACCATCTTATCTGTTTCATATCGGGCAGCATAACCAATGCCCGACTTTCGGTGCTGACCAGCCCAAATACTTCACCCCCCAAGGAAAAATGTGGTGTCACACTCTGCACAAATTTGGCTTAGATTCAGTATATTAATAACAACAAACAGAATCATACCTGCAGAGGTAGCAGATTCAACAGAATATTGACAATTAATGTATGCAATGCCTCTTTAGAACAGGAAACAGAATGCACAATGCAGAAGGCCTTCCATAAAGAAGATCTAGGTTGCTTGCATCAATATTGGTATATGTATCTTAAAGCATTTTTTATTGAGAGAACCGAAACTATAGCAATACAAGAGAAATCACAATACCACATTATTTTGCGTCTGGGTATAGTAAAAGTGATTTTTCTAGGCATCATCCAATAAATTGTTCCTAAGCTGAATTCAAAATCATAATGTGGCTTCAGATTATTTACCTGGATATAACTAGCACCAAATAAGGCACCATTTCCCATTTGGAACTGAGACCTGAAGTCTTTACCCTTCACAAGGAAAAAAAAGTCACAAAACGAAAGACAAACTCATATTTCATGACGGCAAGCCCAAACCACCACATAAATTTTGTTTACAAGCACAAAAATAATGATGAATAAACTCAAAAAAATCAGAATATCAGGTATGACACTTGCAATGATGACACAAACAAAAATACATGGTTGAAAGTCAACTAGGCAAGATATAATACAGTTTAAGAGTGACAGACCTTGTAATCGAAGTTGAACATGCCATGCGACATATGAGGCTCATTTGTGAGCTGGAACAAGAAACAAGAAAATATCAATGTGTTTACACGAGAAAAACATATAATGCAACTAAACAAGAAAAGCAAAAGACTAAACGATATATGAAAACATGATTTACCTGAGCATTAGCCTTCACAGTAAGATTGTCTGTCAAATCCCATTTCACTCTTGCATTGAGTCTACCATCAGTCAGCACCCTCCCAATAAGCATCAACTAGAAGACCATAATTGATCCCACTTTTAACTTGATTTATTAGGATGAAAAAATTGAGGACAAGAGGGTGAACTAGAAGAGTAGAGATAATGAGAGAAGCCACCTACATTCGGGTCAATGAAGTTGGCACCAAACTCATAGTGAGAAGTAGGAATTTTAATGGTTTCGGCAGATTGAGAAGGAATTTCTGTTGGGCCCATAAAGACACTGAGAAATGTTTGAGAACAAACAGATACCAGAATCAATTAAGATAGAAGAGAAAAAGATTAAAGAAAATAGTAGTAATTATAAATAAATAAAATAGAATATTGAAGGAGCTGAAGCTACCTGTGACTGAGAGAAAATTTCTGATTTAGTCCTTTGGTGAAATCGAATCGCAACCCTTCAAAAGTTTCAGGCTTCAAAGACACTGCCAAACATTTTTCAAGCGATAAATATTAGTGTTTCAACAAAAAGAACAGAACCGAACCACCTTTTGAGAACATTCTTCTTTCTCTATTATAACTCTGCTAAAGATGCATCATAATACCCTAGAATCCCAATATGCATAAGAAGACACAACTGAACAGGACACCTAGCATGTAAAAGATGTCGAAGAAGATACGCCACTAGAGAAATATCAAATTTCAAAGAACTTAAGATAAAGATCCACACAAAGAACCCTTATTTGAACCTCAATAACCTAGCAACATTTTACTAAAAAAATCTTAGTAGTGTATCACTCATAAACCATTTCTGCCCCTCATTGCCAAACATTACTATCCATTGGCCATGCTTTTGTCACACAGCAGCTTAAGAAACCACTATAATGTATAATCGGGTGTGTTATTACTGGTCTACTTGTTCATTTTATGAAATCCAGGGACACTGCTACCCCAAACCTTAAGCAGCAATTTCTTTAAAAAAAATTCACTTAAGATCAATTAAAAACCAAAATCCTATCAATCTTCTTAAGAGAAAAAAAATGACTTCATCATCAAAACATCAGTCACTAATCAGAGCAGCTAGGGTTCTAAGAAAGGGACTCAACAACGAAAAGCTAAATCTCTATCCTCTCCTTTCAAGTGACTTCACAATCTCTAATTCATTATGTTGAACCGTCGAATTCCACATAAACCTATAGATCAAGAAAGGAACATCTAAGTTTTTCTTCTTTTTATTTAAAGAACAAAAGAACCGCATCGATGATCTAAAGATACAGTTACGGTCAACAAAGAAACCACATATACACAAAATGAAGAGAGAAAAGAAAACTGACTGAGAGCTTCACGGTGGAGTTCTTCATAAGGAATAGGGCAAGGGAGGTTCATGTAATCGGTTTTCTCGTCATGTTTGGTGTGAGCCGTGTGGGAAACATCGGCCGGAACCGCCGTAGTACCAGGAGGTACAAGCCCCGCCATTTTTGGTCTCTTGTTTTCTGAAGAGGAATTGGCCGCAAAATCAAAACGGCCGCGAGAGTGAGTGTAAACCAGAAAAACAAACGGGGAAGCAGATTAGACTTGCAGCAGTTAAGCAACGCTTACAGTGGGTTTTAGCCAGGGTTTTATTTCTGGTCGAACTACAGTTAGGATCCTTCCACTTCACTTCATTTCTATATTTAATCCCTATTCTTTTATTATACTTAACAATTAGGGTAAATAACATATTTAATACTTAAACTATCAGTTTTGATCTGTTTTAATCCCTAAACTTTTGATTTTTTCAAAATCATACCCGAAGTTTAGTTTTTGTTTCATTTTAGTACTCGTCATTTAAAACTTTAGTTTTGTATCATTTTAGTATCCTCGTTCAAAATTTAGAATTAAGTTTTGAATTTTTTTAAAGTTTATTAAAACGGACAAAAACTTTAAAGACGGGTACTTGAATGAAATGAAACTAAACATTAGGTATGATTTTAAAAAAAAAAAGTTAATATACTAAAACGAACTAAAACTAATAGTTTAGAGACTAAATGTGTAGTTTACCCTAAAAATATCAATTAATCTAAACGGATAATATCGACATAATTAATTATTATTTGGATAAACTACATCAAATACCAATGATTTAGGATGTATGTCGTTAAATTGGGTGTGTTATAATCTAAAAACATATATTTTTTTATTTCTAGTCCAATTAAATTAAAACACATTTTTAAATAATTTGAAAACTTCACATATAACAATAATACACCAATTATAAAAATTTAATTATATATATTATTAAATATTTTAAACTTCACGGTATCATAATATCTAAACCCTTATTTATTTACTATGTTGAGCTATGAATAATGAATAGTTTTTTTTAGAAAAGGATAAATTTAAACTCATGAACATATATTGATTATATTGCTCAAATCCAAATTACAAAGATAAATTCAAAAATAAAAATTAATATATTGCGTATGAACCAAGCCATCTCAATGGTTAAGAAACTTGTTATTCTTCTTAAAGGAGTCTGAACAGCGATAGGAGTATGAACTTTCATTGTCGATTGAAAATCTTTAAACAGATACTACTACGTTATATTCCGTGTTCAAAAGTGCATTGTATACCAAACAACTTGTTTAAAAATCATTACTTTTGGTATAACGTGCTATATAATACACAAATTTTAATTTATTACAATATTTTATATAAAATTTGGAATTTAATTTAATTATACACAAGTGTTTTTATTCTAATTCAATTTTACGCATTTAAAGGAACAAATAAATCCAATTCCTACCGTATTGAATAAATATAATCATCCGTAGTTACAGGACAACAAAATGGAAGCTTGTTCATAGTCATCTGCCATGGCCAAAACTGTACAAAACCGATCAATCTATAGTCTTTATACTACAATATTCGTGCAAACAAGTAAAGTCGACAATCGTCGTAACGGAAAACCGTCTAAACGCCGACTTGAACTTCTGAAATCCGACAAAATTTAGACGGTTTTCTATTATCACCGTTATGAAATGTACACGGATTAGATTGCTCGATTTTCCAGTACGTGTTAAAGAACATTTCAAGTATAGTACATCCTTCAATGGACAGATAAAATAGTTGTTATGGTGGAAAATGTACCTTGATTGTGGCCATAAGGAAACTTTCATTGCTTTCCATTGTCTTCTTGCAACGCATACCGAAGCTTTCCATCGTCTTCGGTGATGAGAAGAGGGAATTTTTTGAAGCTGAAACAAAGAAAGCTTAAAGACGACAAAAGCAGAAGATTTCAGAGATAATACGTATTACGCCACATTCTAAACGGGGTTAACTGCGATAACTGATATTCCGATATGCGTTACGAGCTAATTAGAATATTTACAAGCGGCCTCGCCTTCGTATGCCTGCACTTGATTGAAACAAAAAATGCCTCCGGACTTCAAAATTCACCACCTTAATTTACAAAAAGCCTTGAACCTTTTTTCTAAGGAAACTTCCGACGAAGAAAAAAGTCCCGGAGAATGCAAAAAATATGGGATGGCTAATCCCCAATGAATAGATATCTAAGATCTTCCACGGTTAATCGAGTAGCGGAGCTCCCACTTTGATCTTCACCGAAAGCAGAAGCAACCATTTTTCTTTTCTCCTCCTACAAAAGAGGCAAATGAATTAATAGCAGCAAATCTGGTATCTAGCACAAATCGACACCGGAAAGAATTAATAGTTCACACCCCTGATCAAAGTTGCTAGTCAGTCAGTTTCCGGCCAGAACCTGAATGTTTCCGGCCTATGGTAGAAGAAAATGTGATTGCTTTCACAGTTGATCCATAAATATACAAGTACCGGAATAAAGGAAAGAAAAGAAGACTTAAATATTCAAATTAGCTGCAAAATGGCACTGGCATCTGTAATGGGACAAAATCCGAGTCATTGTACAATCTATAGAAAAGAAATACCTGAAGTGATAATATTCTATCTTCCACTGTGTTTTAATGGTGATCCGAGTCACAGTAACAGGACGAGTCTGTCCAATTCTATGTGCTCGATCAATAGCCTGGTCTTCAGTAGTTGGGTTCCACCAAAGGTCCAGAAGGATAACATGACATGCGGCAACCATATTCAAACCCAGGTTTCCGGCTTTCAACGACATGAGCATCACCGTAACCTGCAAGAAAATCAATAACTGTGAACTTAAAAAGTAAGAAACAGAACCGAATCACGCCATACATCATTCATTGATTCTAAACTAAAAATTACTCCAAAAATAATAACCAACAAACCTCAGGATCATTATTGAAATCTTTTACATTCCTGTCTCGTGCAGCTAAAGACATTGTCCCATCAAGCCTCCTATAGTTTATACTATGATTACGAAGTGAGTGCTCAACCAAGTCTAACATTCTAGTCCACTGTGAAAACACAATTGCTTTTAATGGTCGGTCAACTGGTGAGTTTGAATAAACCGTTGTGTGCTTTGCGACACTAACGCCAGAATGGCCAGTTTCTGTAAATATCTGCTCAGAGGAGAATGGAGGTTCACTGCATCCAATGGCATTCTGTGATTCTGAACTTAAACTCTTTAGTAGACATTTTGACTTGAGAATTTCGATGACAGCCTTGATTTTTGATGAACTGTACTCATCCTGTAACATAACTGAATTTTCAAACGGAAGATGCGCAGGACTACCATTATGACCATCTGCAAGACAGATCCTAAGAGTAACTTTAGAGAAGACTATATCAGCATCCAGTTGTTCTTTACATTCACGCTCAGGGCAAGTATTATCATCACCCGTCAAATGTTCTGACACGCACTGGAAGCAGAAAACATGACCACACATGGTAACAACAGGGTCATCAGGTGGATCCTGTAAAAAAGGATTAAGCATTAAAATAATCATACAGATGTTTTCAAAATAGTAAAGTTTTTCAGACGGCTAGCCATATACTAAAGAGGGTTGTAATTGAAAAATATTTCACATCTGCCACCTAGACCAGTATCAAAGAGGATTAAAGGTAACAAAAGGTAATAACTGAATAGCAAGGAAAAATACGGGCACAAGCTTCAAGAAAGCCAAACCCCTCACTCCAATAATTCGTTACTCTTCCATGATTGAACATATTGAACGCAATCACCTCACCTTTGGTCTTAAAATGTTAAAAACTACCAATGACATGAAATTTGCTTATATTCCTCAGGAAAGCCATCATATAAAAGTTACGTATATAACACATTGCTACAGTAACAACATTCAGATGGTGAACAATAGAGCCATATATAAGCAAAATGTTAGGTTACGAAAACTCACTTTGCAAACAAGACAGATGGCAGAGGAAGTTTCCAAGCAGTTCACTAGATTAACCAGCATTTCTCTAGGAAGCTTCTTTGCCATTTCTACAGAAACTTGTCCCACAGAATCAGAGTTTTGAATGGAGTCAAGGTTAAATCCTTTAACAAGAAGAGGATGGTCACAAGCTTGACGAAGGCGCAAAAGCATCAAAAGAATATTTGCATAATTTTGGTTCACCGTACCGGCAGCAGCATATTCCTGCAGGAATTATACGCTAAAAGATGTGTGACTATCACATGATTATATCAGAAAGCATGATTTAATCTCCACATAAGCCATTTTTTTACCAGAAAGTTTATGTTACTCTATGTTTACAACATCATGTCAGACTAGCATGAATTATGACCATGGTATTTAAGGTACTGTGTATAATATGTTCGCAAGACATCAACAGGAATCAACTGCTTGTAAATGGCAGCAGAAAGCAATTTTCACCAACATATAAAAATTAAATCTTCAAATAAATATAAATTCTAGTAAATTTTGTAATCAGGCAATTACATTCATACAAGCTTAACAATCATTATGACTTTGTAAACAAAAGATTGGACCAGATTAATAATATTAAGTAAAAAGATGTTTAAGAACCCAATTGCTCTACAAAGCTTATAATGAAGTATAAACGAGATAGCTCTCAATTTTTATCTAGCACTGATCGTAGGTGATCATTAAAATTAGCAAGATTGAGCAGTATAACTTGGTTGCCAACTTATTACAAGATTCCATGTTCACAACTTCAGCTAAAGTCTGCCTATTGTAGACACTTATATAACGAATTTGATACATACTATCAATTCAATATCTTTCTCGTATTTATAATCACATAAACACAGACAATATACAATGTTACACATGTCCGACTTATCATAATATTATGAGAATGTAAATTCTAATTCATCTTACAACCTCAGCCGAAAGGAGAAAAAATGCAGAACTCTCCCACAAGATTAATTGTCTTAAGTTCAACAAAGTACAGAAAAATGTGAGTTATATTATGTTTATAGATTATTATCCTGTAAATGTTAGTGTTTTATCTTATCACTAACTTTAGCCATCTTTGTAGATAAGGATAGAATTTAACTTAGCTAGGACTCTTGGTCATCACTTGTATAAAACTCTGCTATACTATTTGATAATTACTTACGTGAATACAATTCATTCAATTCTCCAATAAAATATATTTTTACATGGTCCTTCCCACCATATCAGTTTAGGTTAGATCCTACCCCGCCATATCCCAGGATGGTCCTTCCCACCTCTTCCGAGGTTCTTTTTGAGGCTGTGATCTCTGTTCCTCGCCTAACCCTATCGAATCCTTTTCTACTTCCATCACATGTCATCGCTTAAATGGCGATAACTATATTCCCTGCTCTCATTGGTCCAACTATACATCACGAGTCGTCAGAAACAACATCTCCCGGAAAATATGCCGATTCCAGACTCTTCTGATCCTCATTACGATACTTGGTTGAGCGAGAACACCATGATTATGTCATGGTTTTTTAATTCCACGGTTCTTGAAGTCCATGAAAACTTAATGTTATATACTACTGCCTCTAAAATTTGGCATGCTACACGAGAAACTTATTCCAATCTCGACAACTATGTTGCTTTGTTTGGGATTGAGTGTCAGATTAATGAATTAAAGCAAGGAGATCAGAGTGTTACGCAATATTTCAGTCAGTTGTTTCAGTTGTGGAAGCAATTTGATCTCTTTGAATTCCATGACTCGCGTTGTGGTGAGGATGCCAAGCTCTTCAAGCGGCTGATTGAGAAATGACATGTGTTTCAATTCCTGTCTGGTTTGATGGCTAATCTCGATGAGGTTCGTGGGCGGATTTTGGGCGTTAAACCTTTCTGTCACAAAGAGAGCAAGTGTGCTTTACTGCTACCTACTTCAGCGGTTGAAGGCTCAGATTTGGTTGTGAACACTCTCAGCGATTCTCGCCCTAGGAAGGGCAGACCTTTGTGCCATCATTGCAAAAAGGTTGGGCATGTTCGTGATAAATGCTGGAAACTTCATGGGCGACTAACAGACTGGAAGTCTTCCAATTAGCCATCATAGCGTGAACCTCAGGGGCATTCTGCTATGATAGATGTTGGAGGCAATGGTTTGTTTAGTAGACAATAGATGGAGGAGCTAAAGCAACTTTTTGGCCAATTCCATTCTTCTTCCGAACCCATACACGTATGTGATGTGTGTGACGGTAGCCCCTCTTTCACTCCATTGTCTTGTTCGCCTGGTTTTATTTCGTGGATTGTTGATTCCGGGACTAGTGATCATATGATGAGATTTCACACTATTTTAGTTTTCTCACAAAGCAGTTTCTTATTCTAGTGTCTGAACTGTTGATGGTTTGCTTTCAACTATTGTTGGCAGTGGCTCTGTTCGAATAAACCCACATATTGTTTTCCCCTTTGTTCTTTACGTTCTGAATTTGACTTGCAATCTTCTTTCAGTTAGTAAATTGTCTGCGGAATTTTTTGCACTACCTATTTTACCTCTAATATTTGTGAATTCCAGGATTTGAGCTCGGGGAAGGTTATTGGCAGTGCTAGACTTCGGAGTGGATTCTTGAAGCTCCTCTCGTTCAAACCCAAGAAAACTCTTGTATTTTCTCTTCTCTTGTTTCGATATGTCCATCACCTACTGATGTTTCCGCTAAGATTGTTTTATGGCAGTTTAGGTTAGATCATCCTAGTTTTTTTCTATCTCTCAAATTGTTTCCCAAGCTTTTCACTAATAAAAATCTTGCATCTCTCTCCTGTGAATTGTGATATTTGGCATCTTGACAAACAAACCTGCAGTACATATCATCCTTCTTCATATCACTCTTCAAAACCTTTTGCTATCGTACGCAGTGACATTTGGGGTTCCTCTCATGTAAAAAGCTTAAATGGGGTTCGTTGGTTTGCTTCCTTTATAGATGACTATTCTCGTACTACATGGAATTTTCTCGTACGTAATAAAATAAGGCAGATGAACTTTTTAAGAAATTCCATAAAATAGTTGAGAACTAATTTCAAGGTTCTGTTAGGATTTTTAAGTCTGATAATGGCAGTGAATATTTCTTACTCGTTGGGGTTTTTCTTTCGGGAAAAAGGCATTGTCCATCTCACATCCCGTGTCAATTCACCTCAACAAAATGGGGTTGCTGAGCGTAAAAAACATCTTCTTGAGGTTACCAGGGTACTTCTTTTTCTACAAATGTTCCCAAGTATCTTTGTGGTGAGACTCTCTTAACTGCTACTTATTAATCACATGCCTAGTAAAGTTCTTCAATTTCAGTATCCACGGGATGTTCAATGTTTTTCTTATTTTAAACCTTTAACTACTAGCGTTCCTCTTTATTTCTTTAGTTGTACTGCTTCTATCCATTATCATACCAACTCTAAGTCTAAGCTCGATCTAAGGGCAATTCGATGTGTCTTCATTGGGTACTCTTCCGGTGTTACTCCCCTTCTACTAAAATGTATTGTCTTCTATAGATGTTACCTTACTTGAACATAAACCTTTTTCCTCCAAGTCTGAAATCTAGGAGTAGCGTGTGAGTGAGTTTGAATTTTAGCCTTTCCTGATTAATATGAACTGCCAATCACCCCATTTCCTTATGAAACTACCGAAATTCAGCCAACATTTGACACCACTGAAACGCCTAATCAACCACCTCTTAACACCACCTCCACATCTAATCCTGAAGACCAAATAGACTTACACCAAACCGTAAACCCGATGGATTCTTCTCAAACACCAAGCCCACTTGTGTCACCAGTTATTTCCCAAACTGAAAGAGAAAAACATCCTATGTACAAACGATGGCCAAAACACGTCCCATCAGTTTCCACACAGCATATGTACTGCCAAGAACCAAAACCAGGTTTGATGTATTGATCGATACTAGTGAGTTATCGATTGCTCAAAAGAAGGGAGTACAGCGGTGTACACCTCATCCTATTAATAAGTTTGTTGCTTAAGGTAAACTAATGCTTGGCTTCAAGAATTTTACAGCTAAAGAAGACAGCATTCACATTCCAGACACAGTGGAAGAAGGCGGTAGAAGAAGAGCTTTTGGCGTTTGAAGCTAACAAAACCACGATTATTGTCGATCTTCCTAAAGACAAGAAACCAGTTGGTTGCAAATGAGTGTCTTCACCGTGAAATATAAGACGGATGACAATGTTGAATGGTGCAAGGCTAGACTTGTGGCGAAGGGCTTCACTCAGACTTATGGAGTAGACTATTAAGAGACTTTTGCTCCGGTTGCGAAACTCAGCACTGCAAGGGTGTAGGGTGTTACCATCCTTAGCAGTGAATAAAGATTGGGTGCTTCATCAGCTAGATATCAAGAATGCATTCCTCATTTGTAATTTCGAAGTGGAGGTCAACATGTAAGTTATATTACGTTTATAGGTTATTATCATGTAAATATTAGTTTATTATCTTATCACTAACTCTAGCAGCCTTTATAGATAAGGATAAATTTAACTTAGTTAGGACTCTTGGTCATCACTTGTATAAAACTCTATTGTACCTATTTGATAATTACTTACGTGAATACAATTCATTCAATTCTCCGGTAAAATATATTTTGTACAGAAAAAAACCCACTTATTATTTTGGTTAGGAAATAATTCTACGGTTCAAGAAAAGGGCATGGGAAATTGATCATATCCCTGCACAGCTGATGATTTTCACCTGCATCATCCCATGTCTTAATCATTTAACAAGTATTTGCCATATGATAAGGTTACACACTTTTAATTGCATTGCAACATTATTCAAATCTCTCTACACCTACCTAGAAGTAATCAAAAATGAAGAAGAAGATTCATTTTCAGAAGGTGGAGGTACCCTGTGGAAGCAGAAAACTTCATTGGAATCGGTTTAATATCCTTTCCCAAACTAACTATATGATTTTGAGTAGAAATGGAATATAAAGGTTTTGAAGTACAAAAATAGTTATTCAAGTTTCATATTTAAGATATGTGTCACCCAGGGGTTAAAGAAAGCTTGATATAGCAAATACAAAGAAGGTGGAGCATGCTTCTGATTGCAAATTAAAACAAGACAATTCCACTGAAATAGTACACTAGTCACACATGCTTCAAAGGGTAACTTGAAAGTGAGAACAGATATAAAGAATGAAGGGCACCTTAAATAAAGAACGTGAATCTGCTTCTAGCTGGGTATAGAAATCCCGCTCCTCGGCTGTAAAGTCCACTTTAGACATGTGAATTGACTTCGGTGGCAAGTTGATTATCGGCTCCCCATTAATCAAGGTTGCTAGACAAAAGGTAATCAAGTCAGGCAAACAGAAATAAAATTCAAAGCTTAAATTCGACCATACCACATCTTCTATGTTAGATGATACAGTTACAGTTACTGATAATTGTCATAAACAAAAGAATACCACTCCTGCATAACAAGGGTGAATCTACAAAATGGGTGTTCAACATACTACGGGAATTTATGGAGTATGTCAGCGTATGGACTTTATCCTAACACCGAAAATCCAACCTAAATGTTTTTAGAGAAGAGAACCACCTTTTGTGCGTCGCAGCATTACTGTCTTCAAAATAGCTTGCAGCTTCTTGTAACCTTTTACATGATCTCTACCAATAGAACCTTTTATCCCATGGCAAAATGCTTTATATAACGAATATGGTTCATATTTCAGGAATCTGAAGTAGCTATATAAATCATCAATAGCATTTTGTATAGGTGTTCCAGATAAGCACCACCTACGCTTGGCTCGAAGACTACAGCAGGCTCTAGCAACTTGTGTTCTATGATTTTTTATTGTTTGTGCTTCATCCAGTATCACCCTGAACCAAGCTGGTTTAGCAAGTGCACCAGCACTAGGATCAATAGTGGAGTTGTCAATTCCTTTCTTACACTTTTTTACCTTCATATCAACATTAGTTGTTTTCTTCCTCTTCTTGTTAATTGAAAATTCAGAAGATAATCCATATCTCTCCCCATTTTTCTCATCAATCTCATCATCAACAACAATAGGTTGTTTAGGAACTTCATTGGTTATAATTGAATAAGTCGTAAGAACCACATCATAGTTGGCAAATTCAGAAGGATCCTTTGTTCTGCTACCCCCATGATAGATGAGGACAGAAAGTTTAGATTCCTCAGGAACTTTATCTTCCAGCTCCCTGGCCCACTGTCGAAGAATACTTGCTGGACATACAACCAATGTCCCAGCCGACAGCCTTTGTCTGCCAACTGGCCTGGTAGAAGTACTCACTTCTGGAACTGGCTTAGAATCATCAGATTCTCCCTTCTGCTTCACTTGCCCCAACGCACCATCACCAGTACCGGTACCATTATCATCATCCAAATTCAGCTTCACTTCTTTCAACCCACCATTACCATTCTCATTACCATCATCTAACTTCAGCTTCACTTCCTTCAACTCACCATTACCATTACCATCACCATCATCATTATCATCATTCAAATTCAGCTTCACTTCCTTCAACTCACCATTACCATTTTCATTATCATCATCCAAATTCAGTGCCACAGTTTTGTGATTTTCTGGATCTTCTGGTTTTGGTTTGGACTCCAAATACTTCTGCATTTGTATAAGAGCAATCATTGAGATTGTTTTACCAAGGCCCTGTAAGATAAAGCCATAATCCGTCTAAGAAAATTTATGCTGTAAAATAAGTAGGAAAGCACATTGATAATCTTTTATATAACTAAAATTAACAGTGGATTTTAAACAATTAACCTGATCATCAGCTAATATTCCACCCATACAAAGCACACTTTTTGTTTCTCTCTGAAGCATCCAATGTAATGCAATCTTCTGCAAAATTCAATAATTAAATAATAAAACATGACCAAAAACAATAATGATAACCCATGTAGCCAACATAAACCAAAGAATCATCCATAACATGTAAAGAATAGAACCTGATGTTTGAGAAGAGGAACACACAAAAGACCGTCGGGAATAGAAGCTTCAACTTTTGGTTGGCTGAGGTCCTGTAAGAACACAAACCTTTCACATAATCTTTTTACATGCAACAAAACCAGATTTTAGCAACTAGCGGAACAAAGAGGACAACAAAATATTATTGCATACGCATAGATCACATGAAGGCACAAAAGCAAAAAGGCAAGAAAAGAAACCATTTACAAATTCATACTCCATAATTTTAGCATAAAAGCATGTCAATTTCACAATTGCAATATAGCCGCAGTGCACAGCAAATTTTGTCTGCAATTCCACATAAAGACTTTTAATGTTTACATGATAATATAAGTGTTTGCTTTAAATATCACCCAGAAAAGGTAAATAACATATTAAGGGGAAAAATGGTTACAGTCATTAGCTAAAACTCAGAAGTCCAGCAAGTTTGTCTTAACTTAACTCTTAAATAACCATAAGGTTTGTAATTTACACACACACCAAAAAAGGCTATACAAGAATATAGCTCTTTTTTATGAAAATAATATCACGCCAGCCAAATGTGTAAGATGCAAGAATTCACAGACATATATTAATATAAAAAAATTCCCATAATGTAATGAATCATCAAATATTTAACCATGATTTGAAACAGGAAACTCTCAGATTCAACAAGAAATACCTCCAGGGCTGCTTGAAAAATCATTCTCTCATCATTTACAGAAAACCTTTCTTCACTTACTCCAGCACGATATGCAGGACCATCGGGACCAGCAAACTGTGTGTGATTAACAGACTTTCCATGCATCAAAGTTGGAGGAAGGACCCTACTAGTTTTTCCATACATCATAACTTCATCACCGTTCCCCCTGCTATAACGATCTCTGATATAGCTCTGGCTACTGGAAAAGCTAGGGCCAGCCAAATGGTAAGAGCTTCCGAGAGAATCACGAAACTGACTGCTGCTTGCATTATCCATTAAATTGTAGGATTTGCTACTTGGTCCAGACAGTTGAAGAGATGGAGGAAGAGTGCTCTTTAAAGCCTGTTGGGATGCCAGTTTCTCAAAATCAGTACCAGAACCATTACCAATTCGAGATTTAACAGTCCAAGACTGACCAATATTCCCATTCCCGGTAAAACATTCAGGATCATCATCTAGGGTGATGAGTTCTCTAACAATGTCATCAGGGTCATGTCTTGGAACCTTTCCCCACGCATGGTTATTTATGTTTGAAGAGCTTAAATTAGAAAAAGGAGTTTGATTGGGATCAGGAATCGTTAGAGACTGACTAGCATAACCTGCATATTTAAATATAGTTATATGAATCAACGTGAAAAAAACACTGAACTTTGAACTTCAATAATATGCTATGTTTGCAAACTAAAGTCTAACCAGTACTCCTTAAATTTTTGCCATGTTTGACTGCCCATTCAGGAAGAGCTCTTAAAGATGAGAAATTTCTGTCTTCAGTATCTTCTATTTCCAACTCACTATCAGAAGAACTAATGTCTATTGGATTCATAGCAGCCATTAGAGTTGAGGAGTTAATGTTTTCTTGTTACCCGAAGCATAAAGTAGATTCCTGAAAAAAACCCAAACTGTGGGAAGATACATTAGTGTAGTGAGATGACCTGTGGAACACTAGCATTTACATCTACACACACACCACCACCACCACTATATATATATATAAGTACACAATATTTCCACTGACCGAGACAGGGCATCTTGAAGTTAAGCTGCAAACCGAACCATTTAGGAAAGAGAAACTCCTACAAGCTGAAACAATGATATCACAAAAATGAACCATGTGGTCAAACATCTAATAATCGCTTCCTTAGAAACAGCATTAAGTTATGCTTTCACCCAAGCAAACAAATTCAACGTTACTATTCATATTTGAGAGCTAACTATGAAATCATTCATTTAGGTTGTTCCAATCATAAACAACGTGCTATTAGAGCACCAAGTAAGATCAATTCTATACAAAGATGTATGTACGCCTACACCGATGATAGAATACATAATTCAACATGAGAAAGGGGCTCCCCTTTAGTCAAACAGAAAATGTGTTCATCTTTTAATTTCCTTACCAAAGGAAGAACCTATCGCCTTAAACTATTAATACTTCTTGCATAGTGCATTAGTGCTCCCTATAAATTCCTAAATCTTTCCAGATTCCTTAACAAGATCTCCTCCACACAAAAAATGGGTATTCCTCATATGATTCTTTGAGTGACTCAAAAACTTTAAATCAATCAAAACTAGTTATCCCAACAATATTTTAATTTTTTTCTCTCAAAATTATACGGCAACATTGTCCCCCTATCCAGCCCCCACCAAAGCAAACAACAAAAAATAAACCCCATCATTATAAAACCAAACAAATAAAAAACAGAACACGAAAAATCCAGACACCCGAAAAGAAGAACTAAGCCATCAAGAAGCAATTCCACTTGCAAGTTCAAAATTTTAAACTTTATAAAACATACATTCACATAAAGTACACGATTGAAACCCAAAAAAGATTGCCAATTGAAGGAGTAAATTAGAACTTAATCATTACCCAAAAAACAACCTACCATGGGTCAAGATTCTTCACTGTGCAAAGCAATAGTTTTTATAATTCTTTTTGTGAATTGCCTACGATTAAGAAGACAGAATTTGCGTCTCCAAGGCCACTGAAAGCGCTGTGAGGTAGAATATGAGAGAAAATATTTGAAAAAGGAAAGAGAAGCTAAGGGCAATCTTGAACAAGGAAGAAAACGGGGTTTGCGAGTAGCAACGTTGTCCGAGCTTAAAATTTTAGGATTCTGAACATTTCTTTTAAGTGAAAATATACACAATCAATGCTTGTAATGAACGAAGTTCAAAAATATTTAGGAGAAAATTAGGGATAACAAGAATACTTTATCCTCAAATTTGATAATTTATTCTCATTTAATCTTGAATTTCTTTGTTAATATTAGTTTCGAAATTTAATAACTTTTTAATTTAATTTTTAGATTTAGATTTTTAATCACTTTATTAATGTATTATGAGGTAATTAATAAAATTATAAGACAAAAAGACATCAAATGCCTCTATACTTTAAAAAAAATAACATGACTATCGTAATATATTTTTTTATGTGATCCTCCAGTTCATTAAATAAAAATTTAATGTGTTCCTTTAATCAACGTTTTTCGTCATTGATCGTTATGGTACTTATATGATCATTCATAATGTTGATGTGATAATCCACAGTATTAACTTAATAATCTACTATAGCTAATGACATGACATATGACATATCATTTGAGCTAAATTAGTTTTTTTATTTTATTTGATGGTTAAATTATTTTTTTTAAGTTCAATAGTTTATTTAATTTTTTTTAAATAAATTTTAAATATAAAATTAATAAAATATTAAAAAATGATTCTTGTCTTATAAAAATGTTGATTTGTATGGAAGAGATCTTCCTTTTCATCATGTTCACTGTTTCTGAAGTAAGTTTTATCTTTTTGACCACATTCAGATAACCGGCTAAAACATAACCTGCGGTTCTGCTGGATAAATCAGGAAGATGATGTGGAGGTGAATATAAATTAGACCCGAATCCTAATTTTCATATCCGAGTACCTTCAATGTCTACATTTTCTCTTTCAAAGAGTTCTCTACCATGCAGGAAACTACCATGTCGGATTCTTGGTATAAGGAACTTTCAGTGTTGCACTTGATGGCAGTTCTATTGTTTTCACTAGCCAACTCTTTGCTTCTTCCGAATAAACCTACTGGTGGCTACCAGAAAACATCGGTAGGTGAGGATAGTTAGTTCTTTTTGATGCATCTGCTGCAGTAACACGTTTGTTCCTTGCACTTTCAATTCTCGTTGCTGTCGAACAACATGCTTTTTTTCTGCAACATTTTATATATATAAGTGCGAATAGGCTTTGAGTATAAATCCCTTCTACATATCTTACGAATACAAACAGATGCCATGTGAGGGTTGCAAAAAGGCCTTCAGTTCTGCATATTTTTTGAGAAGGATGTTCATGTTTTAAATTAACAGCATCAACATGCTAGGTTGCTCCAACCCATCTTTTAATCTGACACAAGTGATCTTTCTAAATGTATGAGACCATCACACGAAGTTCTGCAGCACACAACCTGGAACTAAATTTACTTAGTTCTAGTCCTTAAGTTATATTTAGAAAATTTTAGTTTCTTTCCATCTTTGCAATGTTTTCTTCCTTTTAGATGATCATCTGGGTGCCACAACCAGGGTTGGCCTTCCCTTATTCACTTGAAGATCCCTCTTACTTTAAGGGGAAATTCCAACCGGTCCTAAGGTCGTTGGTACCTCGGGCAACGGTAAATGTTGATATCTTTTTCTAAAGTTGATAATTGTAAGGTGTCATGCAGGGACTATACGTTACGTGTTTCTTCCCATTGCTTTCCTTGAACTTAAACTGTGACCTTCTCTATCCATCTAACTAAATCTACCGTTTCCTTTATTTCTCTAAGAGTGCAAACGAGCATCCATCAATATTTTCTTAAAGGCAGCTGGATATCTGGATTTTGCTGTGCAGAAGGTTTTCCCAGCTGCCCTTGGAACTTAGGTTTGCTCAAAAGACTTCTGCATAGTAGCGTTACTGAAATGAATCCGAATACCTGTATCGTTTCCCTTCTGTATCATAATTCACCTAAAGGACTAAGCAGTGCCCGAAATTGTTGTTTCTTGCAGGAATGATTTGCCATTAGACCTGACAGAGGGAGTACTCCAATCCCTTTGTTTGCAAGCATTAGGCCAGGTAAATTTTTCGCGATTGGTGAGGCTGATTTCGTTGTTTTTTAAGGGCCTAAGAATATTTTGGTTGAATTATGGACAATGGTGGTCTTAATATCTAAGTTATAGCAGAATTTGCAGTAATGTAGCGTATGGTAGGATGGTACAGCTCAAATATCATGTTTCTAATTAAAGAAATCGGAGGCTGCTTGTCGAACTCTAGTGTTAATCGCTGCCCTTAATTTCCAAATATTTACAGGGTGTTGAGATTCAACTGGGAATGGCAATCGATAGCATTAAGGCCACACTGGCAGTAAAAAGGAGGCTAGCATGTGAGATGGTTAAATACTGGCATCAGGTAAATTTATCATTTTTTGCATTCAATCGGTATGCTTTCTTTTTTCTTTTTTCTTTTTTACACTTACATACACGCGCGCAGATACACACATGTATGCATAAAATTGTTGTCTTTGACAATTTTCTTGTCTATACACAAATGCAGGCTCATGAGTTCATAAAGGACCTTCCACTGGCAAATAGATGGGGAGAAAAGCACAAGTTTTTTGTTCAGTGGAAGCACATTGAAGCTAAGGTACAATTCTCCTTATAACCACCTCTTGGTGGTAGGCGTTCTAAACATGAACATAACACATCCTTCTTATGTTCCAGGCTGTTGCATACTATCTGCATGGATTGATCCTCGAAGAAGGGAACACATCTGCCGACATTGCTGTGGCTGCTATCCAAGCAGGAGAAGAGTATCTCAAAGAAAGCAAATAGGCTTGCGAAGCGTTCCATATAGCTATCCCTTCATCATGGTAGTTTCCATATAGCTATCCCTTCATCATGGTAGTTTACTTCTGACCTTTCTCTGTGGATAACTAAATGAAAACAGAACATTGTAGCTTGTCTCTGGGGCTGGAAATTCATCTTCACTTACTCAATACCAATTGTTTTTGGTCCAGTAATCCTCCTCTCTGGGGAGCTAGCAAGTATCTTGCTGAGAAGATTCCGAAAGATATACCAATCAAAACAATCAAGTCGGATTCGCAAAAACATGAACTGTAAGTCCCTTTTTTCTTCCTTTCTATACACAAAAGAAGCCGAGTCAAAAAGGGGTTGCAATTGCATACGATGAAATTCGAACCACCCGACTTGTTCATTGAACTAATCTTGTTTAGTTTGGATTCCAGGATTATGCAGATAGCTCCAGCATTACCAGACCTTGTATTGTCACTAAAACCTGATGAATATCAGCTTCCTTCAATAGATCCCTCCTGGGATCAGGTCCAAAACCCTGCCAATTGAAGCCTCAAAATCCTATATGAGATGTGCATCAAATATTGCAACAAAATATTAATAATAATGTAAAATACGGTTTGGATCAAATCAAAGTTGCTTAATGTCTTCCAGCATTTGGAGACACTCTTTAGCCTTCTCCATTTATCAGTTCCACGTTATATACATTTTTAGTATAATTCTGCTTATTTTAATGTCACGTTTTACGTTTTATTTGAAGTTTAGGGTTTTAGAGTTTAGAGTTTAATATTAAAATGGACAAGATTTATATACACTGCAAGATTTACAAGAGTTTAGAGCTTTAATATTAGGCATGTAACCATAATGGATGAGCCCTGCCTGATAAAATGGCAAAAACAATGATAAAATTGAGAAGCAGCAATATATATATTAATGAAACGAAATACAGAACCCATGAATATATAACGGGCATCGACCAAGATAGGTAGTATATATTAGACAGCGTATGGGAATGAAAGAGGAACATTTAAGGGAAAAGCTATGTTGACCTTGGGACAAGACTCAATATGGCATGACCCATTGACACCCAAAAGTAGAGCTTAGACAGGGTAGAACAAAATTTCCATGACTGGTCCACCTGCTAGCATTGTATCAATGCTTCTTCGTTCGCACCTCTTTTGGACAGCCAAATGCTTGGATGGTTTAACAGGCACTGCAGTATGTAACTCGCTTCGATTATAAGAAGTAAGGAACTCCTGTCCTCGGCCCTCTCATCTGAGTATTCTCTTCTGTTTCAGTGAAGAACTTTACTTCTCTTTCATGAACAACTGCCGAAAAAAACAACCTCCAATTCTAATCAAATATAAAAGGTGCGAGAATTTTATTTATTCTCACCATATTCTCATTGAAGCTCATATAGAGGCTACATTCCCGCAACGGTAACAATAATTCGGGGCAGACCACACCTGGAAAAACAAATAATCAAGAAATTCCATTAAGCTCTTAATAAAGCTAAGCTAAAAATATGAAAGCAGAAAAATCAGTCTTACTGTTACAAGGCCTTTATCCTGAAACATGTACTTAAGACCTTCTTGCACAAGTTGGTGAGCTCGACAAACAAGATCAAGCTTGTTTATGTGGTTGAACTGCAACCAATGACGAGGATAAAAATATTATTTCAGAATGATGGCATCATATAGACTTGAGATGAGATGAATTACCTCAGATTTGACCCTGGACCCAAATAGCCAACCTGCTCCACGTGGACTGACTGCCCATGTTTCAATATCTTCAGGATCACTCCACATGAGATCACAGAAGGGGCCTTCATGAGGGACTTCACAGTTACGGTCGATTACCCTTATCTGGCATAAAAGCAGATAGCAGAAAAGAGCATCAACATCACATAACGAAATAACAAAACGAACTAACAATCAATGCACTTATAACAAGTTCCCAGGAGAACTACTTTTTAAAGAAAATACCATCCATGAGAAATAAATGGTTACAGACTAAGGACAACTACACCTTCAGGTCTGAAACCAAATATAATACAACTGCACAAACAATTTAATTTTTTACTTGATAAAACTTTGGAGTGGATGATAATTCACTGATCCAAATAAGATCTTAATCCTCTGACTAGATGGCTATAAAGTCAATAAAGCAAGACACTTCAACACAACTACTTAAACAACAAATGTTGATCAATCAAACACAAACTTCTGGTTATTGATACAAATAAACAAGCCAGCCAACCTACCACAGAGAAATTAAGAAAAATACCTGATCAATCGTCCGTATGTCAGGAGATAGACCACCGTGTACACAAAGCACCTGCAAAATGTAATATAGAGAACTATTAAAGAGATGAAAATAAGACGATTGGAAATAGATGGTTTATAGATAGAATGCTTACAGTCCCATCTATAATTGCTGAAAGTGTAAGATGGTCAAAAACATATGTACAATACCACCATGCATTAGCATTTCCATACTTTCTCTGACACTCATCATAGAAGCCGTAAACCTAGTAAAATTGTATACATCTTAAAATGTCATCAATCCTTGGTATTTGGAATGCTTTTGAAAGAAATTACAACTACAGAGCACTGCCCAACTACCCTTAAAATCAAACAAATATGATATTGGCACATATTCTAATGGCTCTGGTCCTCAAAATCCGTATGCTACTCTCAAACATTTTTTTTGGATAAAGAGAAGAGGTCTCATTAAATGAAATCCAGTTGAGGAAAGCTTCGATGCTGGACGATTCTCACGTTGCTGAAATTTTAAATGAAATCTCAAGGCGAATGGTGCGCGAAAAAGGTTACTTTTAGCACTGCCACTCTACTTGTTATGTGAAACCGATAACATCCTCTCTCTTTTCTTTTCTTTTTTGTCTGGAACCTACTAACCTTGAAAGATGGACGCTATAGGTGAAAGGTTATTTCTGCAAATGCCGATACGTGCATTTCTCATCGTAATCGTGTTACTGATCAAATTTTAAGTGTGTTTTACGATTCGAAGTCGCATTCATGTCTTCTATAATCTTCCATACGCACTCTCCGTGAACTTCTATGCAATTTATCTTCTAGTCGTGGGTGTTTTGCTGATAATTTTTCTTTACTGTTCAGGCCCGGTTGTCATGGACATGTCAGGGTTTACAGAAAGGGGTTTAAGAGGAAACTTGCCGTGCAAGGCCATTTTGGGAAGGTTTTATATCTGTTAGGTATTTAGTCTATTCTTAACAATATTTATGGGAGTTTAGATATTAAATACGTAATTTACCTTAAAATATAAAGTTTGAATATTACAAAAATAAGTATTAGCTTTACCAAATGATTAACTTTCTTATATTATAAATTAATCGGTTAGGCCAATATTGAAGAGAAAAAAACGATGGAACCAATCAAAAAAGCGATTATTCTCTAATCAATTCAACCACATAAAAATACATAAATTATAGGGCAAACTATGCATTTAGTACCTAAGCTATTAGTTATGGTTCGTTTTAGTACATAAACTTTAAATTTTTTCAAAATCATACCTTATGTTTAGTTGTTGTTTCGTTTTACTGTCCTAGTGTTAAACATTTAACGTGTTTAGTACATAAACTATCATTTTTGGTCCGTTTCGGTACCTAAACTTCCAATCTTTTTCAAAAGTTAATGTTGAATTTTGAACAATGATACTAAAATGAAACAAAAATTAAACTTCAAGTATGATTTTAAAAATATAAGTACTAAAATAAGCTAAAACTGATCATTTAGATACTAAAATCGTACTTTACCCTAAACTATAAAGTTAAAAGATGAAATATTCGACTAGTTGGTATTTAGTATATTCTTAGTAATATTCCTATGAGTTTAAGGGTGGAAGACATTGAAAAAGCCTACTAGAAGGCATGAGGAGGCAAATGAAATGGCCCTTCCACCGTCACTAGAAGAAACCCCCATTATTCAATTCTTGCATTTTCATTTCTTCCAAAGGTTCAACTTTATTTTTTTTTAAATAAATTAATGTCGTATTAATAAAATGATTAAAATGAAATGTCGAATATAAAATAAGGTAAAATACACAAATAGTCAATTGACTATAGAATATTGCTTTATTAAATTCTTTGACTATTAAAAGTTACAAATTGATCATTCAATTATTCATTATGTTCCAAATTTATTATTTTCCGTTAAAAAATTGGAGGTTGTCTAAGCTGAACGTTAACATGATGACTGAGATTTGATAATCATTTGAGATTCTGAAATCAGAGTTTATCATATCACAGTCAACAAGTCAACGTTCAACTCAGAATATCGTCAATATTTTAATGAAAAGGGATGTGTTTGGAATATAATGAATAGTCAGGTGATCATTTTGTAACTTTTAATAATCGAGGGACTGAATAAAATAGCACTCTATAATTTAAGAATCATTTTATAATTTTTAATAGTCAAAAGATTTAATATTGTAATATTTTACAGTTGAGGGTCTATTTATGTAATTTATCTTATAAAATATTAAAAAAACTGAGGTCAAGTTTTTCAATGTGCCGCCGCCTGGAAGGCAACCTCCACGTATAAGAAATTTCTACCCTTGGGTCCTGTCTTATGCCTACAAAAGCGGCCATCACCACCTAACACTGGCTACTTGTTCTCTCTCCTCTTCTCTTCTCTTCTCCACAACTCAGGTTCTATTACCTCTCCTTCTCCCTCTCAAGCGCTCATTGGATTCTTCGGTATGGCGATTACGCCCTTTTTCTCCTTTTTATTTATGTGTTTAAACGATCTTCGCTAGCTGACTTGATAAATATTTTCCAGAGTTTAAGCCATTTCTATACACCTTTATAATGATTTTCATCTTGGGTTTCTGTTGATCTCCTTGTATCTCACTTAGATCTCGTGATTTTGATTTTTTTGTAAGGAGGAAATGTCGAATATAGACATCGATGGGATATTGAAGGAGCTTCCCAGCGATGGGCGTATCCCTAAAACCAAGATCGTCTGTACTCTGGGTCCGGCTTCACGGTCCGTACCCATGATAGAGAAGCTGTTGAGGGCCGGGATGAATGTTGCTCGATTCAATTTCTCTCACGGCAGCCACGAGTATCATCAGGAGACTTTGAACAATCTCAGGTCCGCCATGCAGAATACCGGCATCCTCTGCGCCGTCATGCTTGACACCAAGGTCCATTTTCCTACTAATCTTATTCATGTGCTCTATGCATTTAGACTGTCGAGGATAGGGGTGAGCAACATTGACTAAAAAAAATCGATTTTTTCGACTCGACTTGATTCTAAAAAACTTGACTCGAATCTACTTCGGGCTGTAATTTCATTAACTAGACTAAAAAAAAAATCAAATTGAGTTATAAAATACCATTCGAATAACTTGAAATTTTTAGTAATTATGGGAGTATCTTCTTCGATCTTATCTCAGAAATGAAGAATCAAATCAACATAGCATAGTAGAGTAATTAGGGAAAGACTGTCGCATTCTCTGAAAAATTCAATTTTGCAAACAGATTAGATATTTTCTGTATTTTAAATTGGTGATCTAATTATTTAGTACCTTCTAAAATTTTATAATTTCACACTTCTAAATTCCTAATATAGTTTTTTAAAGGTTTACATTCTTCGGCCCCTAAAAGTAACTTAACATGCTCATTTGAAATAAGTTTTGCATTGTTTGCCAGTAGGAAATTTTCAATATGCTAGTAGTAGTACTATGTTACCCGGCTCGATTGTTGGATACGGGGATATGTGTTCGACGACCATATGTAAAATTTGTCTATGTTTTTCTCATGTATTTGGAACGTCGTTGAAGGATGATATCTGAAAAATGAAGAGTTGGGAGAAACATGACATATGACTATTCGATATGGGTCCTAAAAATGTGTACATATTTTTTCTCAGTTCTTCTAGCGTGTGTTTTTTTCCTCTTCATAGTTGTTTGATTGTGCTTTACTGTTGCAGGGACCTGAGATTCGAACTGGATTTCTGAAGGACGGAAAAGCTGTTCAACTGAAGGAAGGCCAGGAAATTACTGTAACAACTGATTATGATATCAAGGGAGATGAGGAGATGATCTCCATGAGCTACAAAAAGTTGGCTGTTGATTTGAAGCCTGGGGAATACCATTTTGTGTGCAGATGGTACAATCACACTTTTGGTTTTATCATGTGATCCTGCTGCTGGGACTGTAAGATGCCGATGCGAAAACACTGCGATGATCGGTGAGAGGAAAAATGTCAACCTTCCTGGTGTCGTGGTGGATCTTCCCACACTCACTGAGAAGGATAAAGAAGACATCTTGCAATGGGGAGTTCCTAACAGTATTGATATGATTGCTCTTTCTTTTGTACGAAAAGGGTCTGATCTTGTTAATGTCCGTAAGGTCCTCGGTTCCCATGCTAAGAAGATTCAACTGATGTCGAAGGTGTGTTAATCTGTTTCAACTTTTGATTACAATTAAAAATGAGAAATTCTGTGTGGTTTCTTTATGCAAGTTGATTGTCAATGGTGTGAGGTTTCCTTGTGGCTGTGATTCTTTTAGGTTGAGAACCAGGAGGGTGTCATCAATTTTGATGAGATCTTGCGTGAGACGGATGCGTTTATGGTTGCCCGTGGTGATCTTGGAATGGAAATTCCAGTTGAGAAGATCTTCTTAGCACAAAAGATGATGATATACAAGTGTAATCTTGCAGGCAAGCCTGTTGTTACCGCCACTCAAATGCTCGAGTCCATGATAAAGTCTCCCAGACCCACCCGTGCTGAAGCAACCGATGTTGCCAATGCTGTCCTGGATGGTACTGATTGCGTCATGCTCAGTGGCGAGAGTGCTGCTGGTGCCTATCCAGAGTTGGCTGTGAAGATCATGGCTCGAATTTGTATCGAGGCAGAATCCTCCCTCGACTACAGAGCTATCTTTAAAGAAATGATTCGATCAACTCCACTTCCAATGAGTCCATTGGAAAGTCTTGCATCCTCAGCAGTACGAACAGCTAACAAGGCTAAAGCTGAACTCATCGTTGTTTTAACCCGTGGTGGAACGACAGCCAAGTTGGTCGCCAAGTACAGACCAGCTGTTCCTATCCTATCTGTGGTCGTCCCAGTTTTGACTACCGATTCATTCGATTGGACCTGCAGCGACGAAAGTCCGGCAAGACACAGTCTGATATACAGGGGCTTGGTTCCCATACTGGCAGAAGGCTCGGCAAAGGCAACGGATGCTGAATCTACCGAGGTCATCTTGGAAGCTGCTTTGAGGTCAGCCACGGAGAAGGGCTTGTGCAAGCCTGGTGACGCCGTTGTTGTACTTCACCGTATCGGAGCTTCTTCGGTTATTAAGATCTGCTTAGTGAAGTGATGTAGAGAGCATGTAGCATCCATGGAAGGACATAAAAAATCTGCCTTTTTAATATATTGCATTTCAGCATCCTTTTATTGTTATTAAAAAAACACTGGTGGTTCCAACTTTGAGAACAGTATTTTACTGAAACCTTGTTTTGTTTCAGCTTCTGATATATTGCTTATTTATGGTGGAATTCTTGCTCCAACTTTATTTTTCTTTCATCGGTACTTCTTGATATCGGGAGTGTGCGTGTCGTACACGAGTATTCATTCCGGCGTCTAGGTGCTGGCATAGAGCCTTAACTTACAATGTTTGCTGCCTTTGCAGCATGATTCCGAGAGCTGATCAAAACGAATTGTATGTTCAATATGCAAGTCCTAGCGGTTGGAATTTCTTCTTCCGATTGTGTCATTACAGATGTTGTTCGCATTTTGATGCCTGTTGATATGATTGTTGCATATTTGTTTTATGAATTATGCTTGCTGTTGCAGGCTCTGCTACTTCTAGCTTACAAGGAATGTCGCACGAGAGGCGGATGACGGAGATCATTTTGAACAATGAGGTCATTGCTGTTAGCGGAGAGAATTACGAGTACATGTCTTCGAAAACACTTCAACGGCACCGATAGCTACCGGTTTTATAACTTCATGTTATGGTCTGCCGTCTGCAATATATCTATAGGCTCTTCAAGCTAAGAAGGTTGTGTTGAAAGGTGAAGAAGTTTGAAGAGGTAAAGCCTGCATAAACCATTTTATTTAACTATATGACAACAATATTCGGTTTATTTAGTGTTTATGAACATATTCGTTTAATATTTGTGAACATGTTTGTTTTTATTTATTTTGTTCTTTTGCTCGAAAGTCAAATAAAAATGGTAAATTTACGCCGTTAGTTCTTAAGATTTTTAGACTTCACAATTTGGACTCGAAAGTTCACATTATGTTCAATATAATCCTTACCTTCACAATATTTAAAATGTAAAGAAAAAAAGAGGAGAACAAGTAAAATAGCTTATAAATGTTTCGATAAACGAACTTACAATCCAGCTTTTAAATGAAATTGTTTTGAATATAAACGAATCGAACATTACATTTATCCGTGTTCATTTGTTTATTAAATAAATATAAAAAGATTTTCATGCTCATTTATGTAGCCCAATAAACTAACATTATATAAATAATTCGTTAATCATTTATCGAACGTTTTGTTCATATACACTCTTATACGATGAACTCCAATTTCTTGGAAGACTGGTCCTCCCATTGTACTCATCTGCTAGTTTAGAACGTTTTCTTCAATAATGAAACCCCAGGATTTGGTCAAATTCTACAAAGGACAAATGCTTAATTAGTATATAAATGCTTAATTGTCGCCTGCACTGTTTTGATGGCTTAAGCCTTAGCTTGAAAGTCACTCTTCTTTCATAGTCAATTGCCTAGATTCTTCAACAACTGCGATGAGAAAAAAACATATTGGGATTGGAATTTTTTATTACCTAGATCCCTTCGACGTTGAATGTTTACACCTCAGGTATCTATGGTGTTCAAACTCAGGTCCTCAAGAAATAACAACAATTTCTTTACTATGGAGGTCACTTGGTTCGTGCCAACTTAATTCAATTGAATTCATGACTTATGGGAAAATATCATTATCTTTCTAATTATTGTTATAATCCACATTAAAGTCAGAAAATCTAAATTTTAATATTAAAATAGTGTAAAAAGATATTTATAATAGATGAGGGAGAAACATGATGTAATTTTCTATGTTAATTATTTTTTAAGCGTTAATGTTACATGAATCAAATAATTTTAATGATTAAAGAATTATTATTTTTATTTCTTATCACAGTAATCTCGAAACTATTTTTATCATGTAATCTTAAATTTTGGGGGTTTTTTTTTTAATTTGATAGATTTTTAAGGTTTTTTCATATTATTTTATATGATAATGTGATATATTCTTAAAGAATTAAAATTTTAGATATGTCTTTTGGGTAGATGATATTAGTCTCATAATAAGTGATATCAGAGTAATCTGACTATCTAATTTAATGCCGAGTTTTTAATGGGCGAGAAGGACAAGGTAGACAATCGTGATGATGATCTGTGACGAGTTCTTCATAAGATTGATTAAGGAAGAATGTCATGCCTTAGAGAGGTGGAATACATTAATCTCACGTCACGCCGAGTTATTAAATTTCAAAATAAATAAATAAAAGAACACACCATTGTAAACAGTTGATGTTAGAATCTAAATCATGTAAAGTTTAAGTGAAGGATCAAATCGCAGATTGGATATAGTAGATGGACTGAAATCATAATTTGACCTTGGCTGACTTTAATATTTACGCTGATTGGGCTGCTGGCATTGCAGAAATGGATTCTTCTGCATATATTGTTTTTGCCGTCACCAGGGCCGTGACATACAGATAGCACAACTTGGGATCATTCCAAAGAGAAAATTCACTTCTGCTCCTTATATAAACTCCCTGGCATATCCACGATATATTCCTTTTCCAATATTCTAATATTATGTATGTATGCATGTATGCATGTATGCATGTATGCATGTATGCATGTATGCATGTATGCATGTATGCATGTATGCATGTATGCATGTATGCATGTATGCATGTATGCATGCATGCATGCATAATAGCATCTTCAAGAATCGAAGCTAGTAAAGTAACAATGGCTCCCAGAATGCACGACGAATCCGAAAACCTGGACGTAACAGGAGGAGAGGAGGAGGAAGAAGATGAAGCCAATGAAGCATTTTCATTTTATATGCTTTTGAGCTATGCACATGCGCTGGATTGGACTCTCATGGAGTTGGGGACCTTGGGGTCTATCGTCTATGGCATGGCTCAACCCGTTGGGTACCTTTTGCTAGGGAAAGCTTCCAATGCTTTCGGGGATAACATTGATGACATGGATGGCATGGTTAAAGCACTCAAGAAGGTAAACCCTAAGCTGCTCCGGGTTGAGTATTCGATTGAGTCGTGTGTTCGGTTTTACAATCTCTTAATTTGTCTCGTGTATCGTCTCCTTGTTGTGTAGGTTATACCTTTTGTATGGTACATGGCCTTTGCTACATTCCCTGATGGAGTACTAGGTACCTTAACAAGTATATATGACGGTTTAACCTTCGTGTATTCGATTATATTATCGGTTTCGAGTTTTGCAGAGATCGAATGCTGGATGTATTCGAGCGAAAGATGGATGGTTAGGCTACGGTTAGCATTCATGAGAGCGATGCTCGGTCAGGAGATCGGAGCGTTTGATACTGATATAACGAATGGGAAAATAATTAGTGGGATGAGTTATCACATGAGTATCATACATGATACAATAGGGGAGAAGGTACATAAGCCATGCTTTCGACTCGATTCGTCTCGATTTTTCGAAATGGTGACATGCTGCTGACATAAATTATGGTTCCAAGCTAGGCCATTTCCTTGCAAGCTTTGCAACATTCTTTTCCGGGATACTTATTGCTGCTATATGCTGTTGGGAAGTGTCCCTGCTTACCTTCGTCGTCGCTCCTACGATTCTCGTGATGGGAGCTACCTACACGAAAAAATTGAACGCAGTTTAGGCTGATAAGATGGTCTATATATCAGAAGCTACATCCATGGTTGAAACATAAGTAACATTTCATATCTTCAATTTCCAAGATAAGTACATATGAGTGTATAAGTTCAGTAACAATCATCCTAGGTTTACCATGTTGCAGATCGTCTCTCAAATCAAAACAGTGTTCGCATTCGTCGGAGAGAGTTCCGCGATTAAATCGTTCTCGGAGTGCTTGGATAAACTGTTCTCATTAAGCAAAGGAGAAGCACTGATAAAAGGTATAGGAACTGGCATGTTCCAAACTGTGACCTTTTGTGCTTGGGCACTGATCATATGGATTGGAGCCGTTGCCGTCACTTCCCGGAAAGCGAAAGGAGGTGATATTATCGCCGTGGTGATGAGCATTCTCTTCGGATCCGTGTAAGAGAACATCGTCTTCAAGCCAAATAAAATCATTAAGCCGAGTCTCGACGTGTATGTAACAACGGATTGTTTTAACTTGCAGATCACTTACTTTTGCTGCTCCAGACATACAAATATTCAGTCAAGGAAAGGCTGCAGGGCATGAGGTCTTCAAGATGATCCAAAGAAAGCCAGCCATAATTTATGATTCACCAGGAAAAGAAGTCGAGAAGATTAGCGGCAACATCGATATATATGATGTACAGTTTGCTTACCCTTCTCGGCCCGAAAAGTCGAACCTTCAAGGATTTTCGTTGTCGATTCCAGCCGGAAAGATGGTCGCTCTAGTCGGAAGCAGTGGTTGTTGAAAGAGTACCGTTATCACATTGGTTCAGAGGTTCTATGATCCCCACAAAGGTTTATTAGCTTCTTCCCGGTGTTTACGTGTGTTACAAGTTGAACTGATTTTAATATTAACATGAAAACAGTATGTACTATATAATTCAGGGGAGATTCTCATTGACAATCAGAACATCATGGATCTGGATTTGAAGTTCCTTAGGAAGAATATCGGAGCGGAATCGCAAGAACCGTCGCTCTTTTCCGGCACCATCGAAGATAATATCAAAGTAGGAAACATTGATGCAAGTGATCAACAGATCCGGGCTGCAGCAACGATGGCGAATGCACATACTTTCGTCTCCCAACTTCCGAATCAGTATTTAAACGAGGTCATCCGCCTAGTCTTTGACCACTCACTCGACAGATCATGTTAAGTTTGTACCATGCCATGTGTGAATCAGGCAAAAAATGCTAATTTGTGGTTTAAATGGAATGCAGGCAGGCCAGAGAGGAGTGCAGCTATCAAGGGGGCAGAAACAAAGGATTGCCATAGCAAGAGCTGTTCTAAAGAATCCTCCGATTCTTTTACTCGATGAGGTGACAAGTGCACTCGATACGGAGTCGGAGAAAACTGGTTCAAGATGCTATGGAGAAGGCTATGCAAGGGAGGACCGTTATCCTGATTGCACACCGGATGTCGACCATCGTCAATGCCGATTTAATTGCAGTTGTAGAGAATGGACAAATTACAGAAACAGTAACTCACTCCGGCTTGCTAGCCTCAAGCAATTTCTACAACAATCTGTTCAGTATTCAGAGCATCGGGCGAATTCCCGAGTAGAGGTAGGTTCCAACAGATTTCCCACAAACACCTAAGGCAATCGATGTATAACTCTAACTTGCTTGGAATGTGGAAATATGGTACGGCTACTGAAATTACTGAAGAATCTGTTACTACTGATAAATAGTTTTCACCACTAGACATTAAGCAGAAGGAGGAAACAAGAGAACTCGATCGACGTCTTACCGAATCTTCCGAGCAAGTTGAACCAAAAAGGAGGAAAAAAAACGAATAACGTTTTCAGAATTTGGTTTAGATTAAGCAAACGTGAGGTTGCGAAAATTGCAACTGGTTCTATAGCTGCAGCATTTGCTGGTGTTTCAAAGCCTTTTTTCGGATTCTTCATCATTACCGTGGGAGTTGGATACTACGAGAAAGATGCAAAGCAGCTAGTCGGAAAGTATTTGGTCATCTTTGCGGTTATAGGATTGATTGCTTTATTCCTGCACACGCTGCAGCATTACTTCTACGGAGTGGTCGGAGAAACGCGATGGCAAACCTCAGGAAAGCTCTATATTCAGGTACTGATCTATCGCATCCGAACGTGTCGTTCCGAATCGAAACTTTATCTTATGCACATACTAACATCTGCTGCATTAAACTATTGCAGTTGTACTATGTAACAAAGTCGCTTGGTTCGAGAAACCAGAGAACAATGTTGGCTCACTTACATCAAGGGTCATCAATGATACCTCAATTGTCAAAACCATAATCTCCAATTGGATGTCCGTTATCGTCCAGTGTATTTCTTCGATACTAATCGCAACGGTGGTTATCATGGTTATTAACTGGAGAATGGGACTGGTAGCTTGGGCAGTAATGCCTTGCCACTTCATTGGTGGACTCATTCAGGCCCCACTTCATTGGTGGACTCATTCAGGCCAAGTCTGCCAAAGGATTCGCAGGTGACTCGGCAGCTATACACCGCAAAGTCGTTGCCCTTGCATCCGAATCCGCAGCCAACATACGAACAATCGCATCGTTTTGCCACGAAGAACACGTACTAAGGAGAGCCATAATCGCCCTGGAAAAGCCACTGAAAAGGAGGAGAGAGCATCATATATGGCATCATTCAAGGGTTTTCCCTCTGCTTATGGAATATTTGCTCATGCTGTTGCTTTATGGTGCACAACGATCTTAGTCGAACGACGACAAGCGAGTTTCGAAAATGGCATCAGATCGTACCAGATTTCCCCCCCTCACAGTACCATCAATCACTGAACTATGGACATTAATCCCTTCAGTCATTTCAGCAATCAATGTCCTAACACCAGCATTCGAAACACTCGATTGTAAAACCAAAATCGAACCGGAAAAACCCAAAGATTCAGCACGCGAGAGGATCAAAGGCAAAATCGAGTTCGAGAATGTTAAATTCAACTATCCCCTAAGGCCAGAGGTGACTGTCCTTGACAACTTCAGTTTAAGAATCGAACCCGGAACCAAAGTAGCCCTTGTTGGACCAAGTGGAGCTGGTAAATCCTCAGTGTTAGCCATTTTGCTGGTGTTTTACGTACCATTAGAAGGAAGGGTTCTCATTGACGACAAGAACATAAAATAATACAATCTAAAGATGTTGAGGAGACAAATCGGATTAGTCCAACAAGATCCACTTCTGTTCAGTTCCTCCATTCGAGAAAACATCTGTTACGGAACCTAACAAGCCTCTGAAACCGAAATCATCGAGGTATCGAGACAAGCAAACATACACGAATTCGTTAGCAACTTGCCCAACGGTTACAACACAGTCGTTGGCGAAAAAGGGTGTCAACTTTCGGGTGGCAAAACCAAAGGATCGCCATTGCTCGAACTCTACTTAAGAGGCCTGCAGTATTGCTCATGGATGAAGCAACTACTGCACTCGATGGCGAGTCCGAAAGAGCCATTGTGAACGCCGTGGAATCAATGAACCGGAACGGTGCGTGTAGGATCACACAGATTACGGTGGCGCATAGATTGTCGACGATAATGAACTAGGATTCGATTGTGGTAATGGATTTGAGACTGGTTCTCACTCCACATTGGTATCAGTATCCGAGGGACTGTATTCAAGATTGTTCAAGCTACAGAATGCACAACATTAATACACTCGTTAAATGATCTTATTGGTAAAATGAATTATTATTTTCGTTTGAGATCGTTATATATTTATATATTATTACTTAGATTTTCAATTAAGGTTTGAAGTAAAATTCGAGGTGGATAGTTTTTTTAGTAAAGTAATAAATGGCTGCTTATATGATAATATTTTATTGAGTCATTTGACTATTAAATATTACAAAATGGTTATTCGACTATTCATTATATTCTAAACTCGTCATTTATCGTTAAAATTTTAACAACAGTCTGAGTTGTATGTTAATCTGCTGACTGATATATGATAAAATATGATCTCCTAATCTCAAATGACTATCATATCTTAGTCAACATGGTTAAAGTCCAGCTTGTAACGACCGTTAAATTTTTAACGAAAAAAAGATGAATTTGAAACATAATGATAGTCGAGTGACCATTTTGTAACATTTAATAATCAAGGGATTTAATAAAATCATACCTTATAATTGAGAGATCATTTATCCTAATTTTTTTTTTGTATATAACAATGATGATGACATTAAATATAGAAAATATAATTTCTTTTGAACATGTTTTAGATATATGAAAAGGATTTAAGAAAATATAATATCCGGTATTTATACACTCATCCGAATACGGGTAATATAAATGGATTAACTCAGGATAATCGGAATCCGTTATCCAGGAAGATTGGGGCCGGTTGCTTTCTCCGCCTCTCATTCTTAATCCCCTGTCCCTATCACCACCCAGATTAATTCCGTGCCCAAACATCATTTTCAATCTCAACTATTGTTTTTATAAATGATATCTAACTATTTATTATATTTTGCACAAATTAATTTATCTCAGTGATTAAAAAATTATTGTTGTTCATGTTATGGGATCGAGCACCAGCATCTGCAATAAGATGATTAAGTGTTCATTGTCAAATGATTAAGAATATTTAAAACATACTTAGCTTAATAAAAAAATAGAATTTGTTATATTTTTAATTAGTTACTTATTTCTTCAATATATTTTAAAAACATGTGTCATTTTATATATATATTTTTTTAGAAAATATAAAGTATTGTTTTTCATTCAACATGTTACATTTTAGGGTAAAATACGCGTTTAGTACTTAAACTTATCAGTTTTAGTCCTTTTTAATACCTAGATTTTAATTTTTATTTCATTTCAGTATCACACCATTAAAAAATTTAGTTTTTGTTTCATATTAGTATCTCGTTCAAAATTTAACATTAAGTTTTGAAAATTTTGAAAGTTTATGTACTAAATCAGACCAAAACTGATAATTTAGGTACTAAACGCGTTAAGTTTTTAATGGTAAGGTACTAAAATGAAATAAAAACTAAATATTAGATATGATTTTAAAAAAATTAAAAGTTTAAATATTAAACCAGATCAAAACTGATAGTTTAGATACTAAATGCGTAGTTTACTCTAAATTTAACGTTACATATGAAATGTAATTCAATATATAAAGTATTTTTGATAAAAAAATTATATAAATAAATATTTTAAATAATTTAAAATGATTATAAAATAATATTTATTTAAAATATTTTTTAATCATTTGATTATACACTGCTTGAACCTAAATATATATAGAAATAATAATATTATATTGTTTCATTTAAATAACTCAATAAATTCTATAAAATTAACATTTCATATTTAATTAATTATATTAAATTAAAGTGCAATTATCGCACGAACCAATCTATTTAAATGGTTAAATGAATCGTTAATTTTTTTGGTCACGTGTTGAAACACTAGTGATTGTAGCAGAGTGATTGAGTGCTTAATTGTAATCACCTTACCTTAACAAAAATAAATAAAATCATTAAATTTAATTGAAATTAACCTCAATAATAAAATGATAAATATTACTATATACGCCCCCACATATAAGATTATATTATCTAAATATCTTAAATACAGTTATATTACCATATACGACCCCGCTTATAAGATTAGGCAAAGGCCCAAAGACTGGTAATAAAAGACTCCACGCTTCCGCTCCCTCCCTTTCCTCTATCAAACGGTTAGCGTAGCTGCGCTTTCGATTCTTTGCTTGGGTTGAGCCACTAAAAGAAAAACGTTTCTGAATCCGATTGAAACCCAGATTTTTATAAGATTCGGTCGTTGAATCTGGGGGTGTTTTTTCAGGGGAAGGAAACAATCCGTAGCTTGAAAAGCTAGAACAGAGATGAGTACAATTACAGCCTGTTTATCCCTCTATTCGGCAACGCCCGGTCTACGTTCGATCAAATGCTCCAATGGGAAATCATCCCCCGAAGCCAAAACCTCGATGATTACGTTCAAACCGGCGTCGTTTCAATCCACTGCGACCGCCGTCAACGTTGCTATAAGGGCGAGGAAAAGGGGTTTTCCCTGTCAAGCTGTCTCAACCGCTTCTATCGACGAGGACGAGAAAGACGCGTCGGTTTCGGTATCGGAGGAGGCGCCGGAGGAGGAGGCTAAAGTTGGGGCCAAGGTTAGGGTAAAGGTGCCTCTCAAAGTTTATCATGTGAATCGGGTCCCGGAGTTGGATCTGAACGGCATGGAAGGAGTGATTAAACAATTTGTGGTGGTCTGGAAAGGGAAAAGGATTTCAGCTAATCTTCCTTACAAGGTGGAATTCGTCTCTGAGATTGAAGGACGAGGACCTGTTAAGTTCGTTGCCCATCTTAAGGAGGATGAGTTGGAATTCCTTGATTAGAATCCTGATTCTTATCTGTATATGTCAGGCATAATACTTTCTATCCTATAACCATAAAACACCCTATAATTGCCCACTGTTGTATGTAATATTTACATTTACCTTTCAGTTCTACCTGGTAATGAGCATTTCTTTGCTTTTTGCTTTTTTATTTTTTATTAATTGGTAGCATTGAAGTTTCCGTATCCATGGGTTACCTGCTTACCTTCAAAAGATATCATTTTTAAAGCCTGCTGACTGGTTGCTTATTTGTGTATATTGTGGTATGCTAATACGATAATTTCACAACCGTTTGATGCTTTGCCTTACTGGGAATCTTGGCAAAATGGGGTCTCTTTCATGAATTACACTTAAAATGCCATCAGGAACTTGCCACCATACCACAGCTGATTAGCTCTATCTAGCCCTTTTGAAGGGCTAGGGTGGGCGGTTTATATATGATTTAATTGTTGTGTATGCTCTCTTGCAATTGATATGGTTTGATTTGGACCGTTTTTGCTCTTAATCACTAGACCATTTGTGAACTGGTTTGGTGGTGTGTGGTTGGTTTAGTCTTGATCTAAAAGTGTCACAACCATTTTTGTGTGAAAGTTGGTCCTATCGTATATTGATCTAGAAGAACTTTTTGTGGTACTTCATGCTTGACCTACTAAATAAAGGTAGTTGATGTTTTAGATGGTTAGTTGATTTTTGTCATTTTAAGGAAATGATGAAGTAAAGAAATGACTCTACTTGTTGAACCGCTTAAGTGTTTGCCTAGCTGATAAAGAAATGTCTATTTTTTGGCTGGGGCTATAACCTATTAGACAATAGGGCAAATTTTAGTTACTTGGCAGTTATTGCCTTCAAAAAATAGGTGAGGCTGACCATATATTAATTTGTATGAATGGATTACTATCGTTTTTCTTTGGTGTCGATTAGTCGTTGCTCTATCTGCTCTGCTTCACATGGTGATTAGGGATTAACTTGAAATCTGGAAACCAAATTCAAAATTTAGCATTTTCTTGTTTGAGAATGTCACGTGGTTCTCCATTTGGGTTCTTGCTTAAGTTATTTTATGGTGTTTATTATAGCTATTATTGGTGATAAATGATAATGTCTACTCATTAGATAGTTTCTAAAACTGAATGTTATCAGATACTGTCATTGCTATTATGGAACGGATGTCATGGTAATTTCCGTTCATCTTGTTCCATATTCTGTTTTCTTTGTGCAAATTTATCTAAAGTTTGCTTCATTTCAAACTTCATCACTTTAATCATCAAGTTTTTATCATACTGGCACATTTCTTGGTCATCATCTTTTTAATCAGCTATAAAGCATGGCTTGATGAAATAGATCCTTCCTGTTGCATGTATGCTGCTGCCTAGTCATTCAGTTTTTGTTAATATCACGATGACATTTCCTTCGTGAATGTCTAGTCACATGTTATTTGACATGGCTGTTCGATGTTGTGGGGAGCTAAATCTTGTGCTATTCATTCATTTAACTCTGCTAGAGCAGTAACAAGCATCGCAGACTGCACTCTTATTTAAGACTAAACCAGACAAGTTATCTTGACCTTGTATTATATTTCATTGAATGCAATTAAAGGTGATTGATTGCTTTTCTATGGCTAGAACTCTTATACAAGAAATTTCTGTTTTACGGAGCCGGCTATTTAGTCAAAGCTTGATTAGGTATCACTTTAGTTTGCTAGAGGAGAATTTTATCTTGAATGAAGAAAAGGAAGCACTGCTGTTGCTTTTAAAACCAACCTTTATGCACAACTCTTTCAGACTGCAGACTTCTTGAGGTGAATAACATATTCTCAAGTTGATTTTCATTATCGCCTAGTTTGAATGTGATTCTTTGAGCTGTTGCTAATACACCCGATTTTACATTTTTTGAACTGTGCATATGCTATTACACCCGATTTTACATCTGTTGAACTTTGCATATTCTGAGACTCATAACGAGGTAAGGCCTGATTTTATTGTTGTATTTGGTCTGGACTTTGCTGTTACTGTTGTCTTGAAGTGGATCATCAAACAATAGAAATCTGAGTAGTTCAGTGTTATACAACAATGGAAATGTGTAGTATATACGCTTCCGCGACACATGAACAATTCGGCACTGGTTCTAGCGACATTGTCAAGTAAGGTAGGAAACAAAGTTGAAGCTGACCTGTGTAGATGTCATTAAGTTCCAGTGTTCCACTCTCTTTGCTCATGCCATGCTGGTTGAATCTTGTGCATTGGTAAAAAGCATGAACCTTGTCGTATATTGTGTGTGTTCTTTGAGGTATCAGATGAAAGAAACAGGTGGATCATAAGACTCGGCAAAGTGCTACTCGCCACAGAACTCAGTGGATTATGAATCTTTAAAGGGGGGGGGGGGGTGAAGATATGAAGGGGCGTGGAGTTAAGCAATGATTAGGGTTAAATTACTGAGTTGGTGAAACATTGATGGTTGAGCAGAAATGGCATCCCATCCTTTTTTTTCTTTCTTAACTCTAAAATAGAGTTAATTGCACAGAAGATCCCTAAACTTGATCCCCATTCCAAACCGGTACTTAAGCTTTAAAATGTTGTATATATTTGTCCTCAAACTATAACCCTCTTTTCAAATTGGTCCTTGAACTTTAAAATATTTTAATATCGTTTTTTGACAAAAGAAACATACATACCAAGGCTCAATCCAATTAAGTCCGTAACGTCTACCGATTTCGCATTAGGATGCCCTCCCTCCTTTCATTTCCCCTTTCTTTCATTTGTTTATTTTCTTTTTTTTATGTGATTTAGTAGATATAGATAGTGATTCTTATATCGTATCGAAGTCTCTTTCCCTATTTTATAAGGGACTGTGCAGTGAAACAAATGGTGTGCTTCTCGCATGCGGAGCGAGTACTCTACCACATGAGTTATGCCCCCTCTCTCTATCATTTTTAAATTATCATAATCATTTCATTTTGATTATTCTCTTAACATGTCGTTAACTCTAGTGATTTTTTTAAAGTTATGAGATTTTAACTTGTGATCTCATAAAAAAGTGATTTATTTTCGAAGGTCATGAGAATTTAATAGAAAGCAACGGGTTCAATTCTTAGGGTCTTCAAGGATAAATTTTTTAATCAATATAGTTAACAACATGTTAATAGAATGATCAAAATGAAACAATGTTAATAGTATGAGGGTTGATATAGAACATCTTAAAGTGTAAGGATCAATTAGAAGGTGAATCGTAGTTTAAAGATTATTACATGATATTTTAAGGTTTACAAATTAATTTAGAATATAAGCCATAGTATGAGTATATCATATATAATTCTCTCCATAAAATATATTACATCATTGAATATTATATTTTTTTTCAAAAAAAAACATCTAATATTATAAATTTTACATAATATGAATTACTAGCATCTCGAGTTTTATTAACATGGGTGTTCTTGATATTTGAGTTTGGGATTAAAAAATATTGCATGGTTTAGTTAGAATTATTTCAAAATTTTCAATTAAGTACTTAAACTACGCATTTTTACTTAAACCATCAATGTTATTCTATTTTAATATCTAAACTTTCAATTTTTTCAAAACTGTACCTAACATTTTATTACTCCGCCATTAAAAACTTAACACATTTAGTACCTAAGATATAAGTTTTGGTCCATTTTAATACCTAAACTTTCATTTTTTTTTTCCAAAACTTAACGTTGAAATTTGAACAGGGGTTTTAAAATGAAACAAAAACTAAACCTTAGGTATGATTTAAAAAAAATAAAAGTTTAGATACTAAAACGAATCAAAACTAATAGCTTAAGTCCTTAACGTGTAATTTTCTCTTATTTCTACCCTATCTGGCCATCTCAATTATGTGACTAGTGTTTTTGCACATGGAAATGGCATCTCATACCCCAATAATTTCACTAATATACAATTAGCATCTTATTCTTCAAAACTATTTGATTTGGTTATTGATTAAATATCAATTTTTTAGTCTAATTATCGACATATGATATATTCATTAATTAATCCAAATTAAGTGTATGCACGAGTCCATTATGGGATGATATTTTCAACTTAATTTTATTTGTTTATAACGTTATGTTTTGAATTATGACGTTACTTAAGGGATTTAATCTCTTACTCATTAAATTAATTACTTGTTGATATCAACTATTTTATTTGATGTAAAATTAGGCAGCTCCAAATTTAAGCAAAAGTTTTTGAGGTGGAAAAGGGAAAAAATAATTATTACTATTAAAGAATTTCACACGCATTTTGATGTAGAGGGAGCGGTGGGGTGGCGTGCAAGAAAAACAAACGTGATGCACGTGAAAGCAATAGAATTCAAAGAGGGTTATGCGGTGCGCCTAAAAAAATGTTAATATACGGCGTGACCGGTTAAATAAGTGATCGGTTAAAATTTAGACCGGTTATGTTATATTATTTAATCGAAAATATTATAAAGTACAATAACATACTAGGTAGCGCTTATATAATGTAATAGGTAGCGCTTATATTTACCTATTTTATAAGTAAACCGGTATATTTATACTGATAGCATTGCAAATTTACCTATTACATTATATTATATTGAAAGTGTTCATACTTTTTATAAAAATGATCGATATTTTTTTTAAAGATATGTAATTTATGTTTCAATTTTTTTTAATAGTGTTTCATGTTTTCCACCTATAATATTAATTTAATAATTTTATTTGCACAAAAAATTAGTTGATTGTTTTGATATTTTATAAAATATTATTTAGAATTTTTAATTTAATAATAATATATACCGTAACGTAAAATAAATCATTAGACGCCTATAATTACTAAATTAATATCTTAAAACTCACTCAAAAGATAACCTTAAATTAATGTTTTCCACAGTGAGCATTGCAAATTTACCTATTACATTATATTATATTGAAAGTGTCCATACTTTTTATAAAAAGGATCGATACTTCTTTTAAAGTTATGTAATTTATGTTTCAATTTTTTTAATAGTGTTTCATGTTTTCCACCTACAATATTAATTTAATAATTTCATTTGCACAAAAAATTATTTGATTGTTTTGATATTTTATAAAATAATATTTAGAATTTTTAATTTAATAATAATATATATCGTAACGAAAAAAATAAATCATTAGACGCCTATAATTACTAAATTAATATCTTAAAACTCACTCAAAAGATAACCTTAAATTAATGTTTTCCACAGTGAAAAAAGTATGGACACTTTTATAAAAAGGATAGACACTTTACAATATAACCACTACCTATTACATTATAAACGATACCTATTACATTATATAAGCGCTACCTATTACATCATATGTTTACCTATTATATTGAAAGTGTCCATACTTTTTATAAAAAGGATCGATACTTTTTTTTAAAAGTTATGTAATTTATGTTTCAATTTTTTTAACAGTGTTTCATGTTTTCCACCTACAATATTAATTTAATAATTTCATTTACACAAAAATTATTTGATTGTTTTGATATTTATAAAATATTATTTAAAATTTTTAATTTAATAATAATATATATCGTAACGTAAAAAATAAATCATTAGACGCCTATAATTACTAAATTAATATCTTAAAACTCACTCAAAGGATAACCTTAAGAACACTTGAAGAAGCAAGAGAACAACTATCCAAGCAATCAAAAACGAGAAAATCCCAACATGATAACAACTGAACATATCATATCAATGTTCAAACTCAAGTTGTAGATTTTGATTTCCTTTTGCTTGGCATCATATGAGATTTGGATTTTGATTTCCTTTTGCTTGGCACCATATGAGCTTTGGATTTTGATGAGCATCGGAAGTATTTCAGACTTATGATTTGGGTGGTACGCAACTTATGATTTTAGTTGCTATTTGTTACATTTCTTGTATACCACCCAGATCATACGCCCGAAACGTTTCTGACGCTTTAAAGTTGACCAAAAAATAAAATGGTCGGGATTTCCCTCGCGTTTATACGTTGGAAAAAAAACAATGGAAATTAGGAATAATCAATGATAACATGCATATTGGCTTGGGCTAATATTTATAGTGGAGCCGAAATATATATTGAAATTCAAACTCAAATTGAAATTTAAATTCAAACTCCAATTACATATGAAATGAATTTGAAATGCAGTGTTAAATTGAACATGAAAATTGCATAATTGATTCATACTGTTCAAGTAACATGCTTTATGAACCATCAAGCTAAAAGACAATATTAATTGAGTTCAAAGCTGAGTTGTGAGTTGATGGAGTTGTCACACTTGTCACATGGTTGGAATAAAGTACTCACATGCGAGATAGATTGTTTTGTTATACATAACCCATCTCAACTGAATGAAAATATACATATAATATAATCAAACCAAAACATACTTACACAACAAATTTATATATAACAATGTTCAAATAATGTACCCACAAAAGGACTAAAAAGGACAAAAACTGATAGTTTAAGGACTAAAAAGGATAAAAACTGATAGTTTAAGTACTAAAAATTTATATATAACATACTTTCAAATTTTTAAAGTTAATTTTTGATTTTTTTTTTTTAAGTTTAAGTACTAAAAAGGACAAAAACTGATAGTTTAAGCTATAAAATTGTAATTTACCCTAAAAATTAATAAAGGGAGCTGGACTCACTTTACCCTATTGGTCAAATTATGTTTTCGGTCCTTGTACTGTGTTCAAATTTGTGCTTTAGAATTTGGGATGTCGAGATAATTCATATCTGACTTGATACACAGTGGAATTTGTGCTTTAGAACTATATATAATTTAATAAGATTCTAAAATAGTATAACAATTTTTTTGCATTTTTATTTGATATTTTAATTTTTATAATACTATTTATTCGTATGAAAATTACAGTGATAAAAATATTTAACATTTTGAGTTGGATAACATTTAACGTTTCGGATCTGTCTCGAACATTTAAAATTTAATTTTCGCTTTTAGGACAACCCGACCGACATCCTCTCCTCTTTCATCATCTTTCCTTTGCAAGTAGAGCGTTGGTCTAAACCCTTTCTCGGTGCCATCAAGATTAATGTTGACGGTGCTTGTCCATTGACTTCGAATTGGTCAACTTCTTTAACCTTTGATTGCGATTGCTCATCTTTTACGTGTGACGTCGTTATAAAATTGATAGTTTAGATAGTAAATGCTTTAAATTTTAACGGTAATATACTAAAATGAAATAAAAACTAAATATTATGTATAATTTTGAAAAGTTAAAAGTTTATGTATTAAAACTGATTGAAACTGATATTTTAAGTACTAAATGCATAATTTACCCTAAAAGTTTTTATATTTCATTTTGAAATAATTTAAAATGCCGACACAATTTTTTCCTTAAAAATTATATATATCATTCAAATGTTTGAAGACTTTAAAATAAACGATATAATAAGTGGAAGAAATCAGGTCAAATGAAAGCAAATAGATATTAAAATTTAAATTATACATAGTAGAGGGACCACAACCACAATTTAACCAACCCTATTTTATCCCTCCCCGATTCTTTTTATATTGAAGAGTTGTATTTTTGGATTTAGATTTCCCTCCCACTCCCCTTCTAGATTAATTTTGAAATTAAAGAAAATTCAAAACTTGTTGATTGAGTAAAAATAGATTTTTTTTTTGAAAAAGAAAAGAGATGAATTAACGCTGAAGGTAAAAGAGAAAAACTGCAGCAACAGTGAAACCGAAACTTGAAAGCGGCTCCATTCCTTCCCCCTTCCTTGTATCTTCTCTTTCAGCGTTTTTACATCTGGAAAATCTGATTTAATAGAGGCCTTTGGTTTTAAGTTTCAGATTTGGGTTTTACTTTGAAAGTTCTATGAAATCTGGGTTTTGAAGAAGAACACCCAAAAAGCAAAGCAAACCCTACTTATTTTCGTTTTTTGCTATTTCTATATATGTTATTTATTGTTTTGTACAACTACTGCTTCTTTACCCTTTTCTTTTGTTTGGTATAAGAAAATATAAGTTTTTTGGAGGAAGGCCGAGAAAGATGATTAAACAATGAAGCGATCTCTCCAGCTGTTGTCATCTCTGTAAGTCTTTGGTTTCTGGTAAAATGTTGCTTACTCTTTTTTTCCCCTTCGTTTTCTTGAACGCTTTTTTTTTATGTATTCTAATGTTTCCGATCTAACTGTGAAAAATTCTCGATTTTGCAGCCGTGGAAAATGGTTAAAATAATGAAATGAGGATGAGATCTACGGCTTCATTTGTCAGTTTTTTTTATTTGAATGTGTGCTATAGCCATTGCTAGGGTTTTGTCTTCTGTTTCGTTTCCGCCATGACCACCAAACGCGCTTACAAACTACGTATCCTTTTTTTTAGTTTTTTTTTCAAGTTGTATTTCAGATTGCTGTGCTTGATCTGGGTTTTCCGTAACAATTGTACTGATTACCTCAAATAGATCTCTTTCTGTTCTTTGCTTTTTATTTTTTGTTAGTATTTTACTTGGAGTAGCCTTAACAATTATAATGAACAGAGGAATTTGTGGCACATTCTTCTGCTGTGAATTGCCTGAAGATTGGAAGGAAATCGTCGAGGGTTCTTGTAACTGGAGGGGAAGATCACAAGGTTAATCTTTGGGCTATTGGCAAACCCAATGCCATACTGGTCAGTTCTCTCTTAGCATTTGCTCTATTCAAATTATTAAAAACTATTACATTCTTTTCATATTCGGCTCGGGGTGGGGGGAGCAATAATACTCACAACTGATATGATTAAAGAATTCTTATTTCGATAGTTTCATTTTGGTGGCATGTGAATTCTTACTCCGTACATGTGTTTCAAACATTATGACAGAGTTTATCGGGACATACAAGTGGAGTAGATTCTGTAACCTTTGATTCTTCAGAAGTATTGGTGGCTGCAGGTGCTGCAAGTGGTACCATCAAACTTTGGGATTTGGAGGAGGCAAAAAGTATGGTTATCCAAGTCCATAGACCTTTTGCTTTATGTTAGATTTTTGGCTTAAAATATGCAGTACTTTGATTTTTTGTTGCAATCTGAGTTTCTGATGCTTTTATAGTTGTTCGGACTCTGACTGGTCATAGATCCAATTGCATCTCTGTGGATTTCCACCCATTTGGTGAGTTCTTTGCATCTGGCTCTCTCGATACAAATCTCAAAATATGGGATATCAGAAAGAAAGGGTGTATCCACACTTACAAGGGCCACACTCGAGGAGTCAATGCAATCAGGTTTACACCAGATGGCCGATGGGTTGTGTCCGGTGGCGAGGACAACATTGTGAAGGTCAGATTGCTATACTTGAGTTCACGATAATAACATTATTTTACCGACATGATTCTTTTATTGGTACACATATTGTTCTTCCATATTTCTTTTTCTTTTGGGATCAGGTGGGCAACGTAGGGTGAATAAACATAGAAGTATTTAATTTCTTCTAATGGCAATCTGGTTCATTGCTATGCTCTCATTTTCTGGGTAGTGGATTTGAAACTGTGGAGTTTGGAGTGAGACTTTGTGATGCTGAGGGTGTTGGATGAACTATCTTGTTTCACACATTGATTTTGATTCACTAACTCAGCCAACTTCAAAAATTTGCTGTCTGAAAATAGTGCAGGGTTACTGTTACATTGCTCTTAATGGATCCCTTGTTGCAGTTCTTTGGCACACTGACATTAGGATTTGGCATCTGCAGGCTCTTTCAATGTTTTAAATGGTGTATGATCAGCATGGCATAAAAATTGCCTGCTGTTAGTAGTCAGTACTCCTTGATAAAAAGTTACCCTAGAAAAATTAAATGATGTATAGGCAATTTCTATATGCACAATACTTTAATTTTAACATATAAGGACACCTTCTATACCGATCCTTGTCATGTTCTGTATATCAACAGGTGTGGGATTTAACTGCTGGAAAATTGTTGCATGATTTCAAGTATCATGAAGGTCAAATTCAGTGCTTAGATTTTCATCCCCATGAGTTTCTATTGGCTACAGGTTTGTTCTTACCCTCTGTTACAATAGTTGTTGCTTATGGTTCATTGTCCTGAAAACTCCTTTTATCATGCTATGCTATCCTAAAATGTAATTCTTATCCTAAGATCTTTTATGTTGTCTATGAAAGTTGCGAAATGTAAATCCTTCTTTGCTCTGATTTTCAGTATATATCCTCTTGCCTTCACAGGTTCAGCTGATCGGACTGTTAAATTTTGGGACCTTGAAAGCTTTGAACTTATTGGTTCAGCTGGACCCGAGGTACTTTTATTGGTCTTTGGTACAGTTGTTGAGTCTTTTAATAGAATCAAGATCATAAGATATTTCTATTTTGTGATAATAGGATCTTTTATCTTCTATTTTTATAGAACAAATGAATACATGATTTTCTTCCTATATTCTGTAGACTACTGGAGTTCGTTGCTTGACCTTCAATCCTGATGGGAGGACTATTCTCTGTGGATTACATGAAAATCTGAAGGTCAGGGTCTTATATAGACTCGACATTCATCATTATAAAATGATTTACTAGGTAAAGCTCTATCTTATTCCAGTTTGCACTTCATTGTTCTTTGCAACATCTAGGTTTTCTCTTGGGAACCTATAAGATGTCATGATGGTGTGGATGTGGGATGGTCTAGATTGTCAGATCTTAATATTCATGAAGGAAAGCTTCTTGGCTGCTCATATAATCAAAGCTGTGTTGGAGTATGGGTTGTAGATATCTCGGTAATGATTCATTTTCTACTCTTCAACTTATTTAATCAGTAATCTTTCTTAATTGGCAGTCTTTATGTCAATATTTTAATATAAAGTTTGGTCCTTGATACAGCGCATAGAACCATATGCTATTGGTACTGGTAATCGTGTGAGTGGTCATGCTGAACCCAAAACTAGTTCAGGTGGAAACCTCTCTGTTCTGAATGAAAACACGACAAAACCTAGCATGGGAAAATTATATGTTTCACAAAATCCGGATACTTTAGTGAAGGAAACAAAATCCCTTGGAAGGTTGTCCATTTCACAAAATTCGGATCCTGCCAAGGAGTCCAAAAGTATGGCATGTATGTTACATTCTACTTTAATTTGTTGGAGTTTTGCATCTTTGCTTTATTTTCTCTTTATTGATTATCAAAAAATTCTAAGGAACTGTATCGTTAAGTATACTGTTCATCCTGAATAAGTTTTCAAGAGAGAAATATGTTAAAAAGGTTTCAGGAGAGACGTATTAAACCCATCACTGTTAATTATCTCTTTTTGATCAATAAAACAAAAAAGACAAGTGAGTTGATGCATAGCACTTATATAGCTGAAATGCTCAAATTTTCTCTTCTACTTGTGTTGTGTCCTCAAGGTTTTTCCTTTAATCATTATTATTATTAATAAGTGATGGATTGGACGTTATGGTATTACTTCTCGAATGCAGGCAGTAGTATTAGGTCAATTTGTTTAAAAGAAAAATAAAATTTCTGAAAATAATTAATTGATAATTATTAATAAGCATATATTTTCAGCCATTTAATAAACTTAGTGCTTTAAAAAGTTACGAAACATCTGGAAGTACTAATGGGGGGCACCTGTAACTCTTATGTATTTATCTATCTTATTCTTATTTTTGCATTATGGTTAAAGCCCCAAGAAATGTACCTGGTTTCCCCCAGAGGGCCAATATAAATACAGTTCCAAAGACAACTCAACCAAATTCTGTAACAGTTCATACTGTAGCAGCTCCAAAAAGGAATTCTACAAAGGCTAGTTCATGCATCAGTGCTCCAAGTTTTAGCAAGTCGGATGTCATACCTGTGATTGTGCCTAGAAATGATCTGAGGTTGGAGCAGGCTGCTGAATCAAGGAAGGAAGCTGGAACAACTGGGAGATGTTTGGAGCAGGCCGCTGAATCAAGAAAAGAAGTTGGAATATCTGGGAGAAGTTTGGAACAGGTTGCTGAGTCAAGAAAAGAAATTGGAATAGCTGAGAGAAGTTCGGAGCCAAGCCAGCCAGCTGCTGAATCAAGAAAAGAAGCTGGGATAATTGGAAGAACTTTGGAGCAGGGAGCTGATTCCAGAAAAGAACTTGGTATTGTTGGAAGAACCATGCCATTTTCTTTGCAGTCAAAGACAAGTAGTTTCCGAAAGTTTCAAAATTTCAAGGAAGAAATGGACAGGCCAGATATCTCTGCTCCATCTGAAACTACAGGTTCTAAGGCTGCTGAATTCAACAGTGTCCTGGACAGGAGTAGTTTTGTTGTTGTTAAAGGCCCTATTCAAGGAATGTCTGCTGCCGAAAGGAATATGAGGGAAGATAGGTGCATTGGCTCTGGCAAGAGTGAACCAAATTCAGTGACAGAGTTGCCTTCTAGCTACCGGAATGAAAATCGTATGATTCTTGAACTCATGACTTTCTGTAGTGTTTGATTCTGAGACAATTTTATCAATAGTCTGTCATTTAGATTATGACTGGAAATATCTGTAGTTAAGGCCTTTGTTTAATATCAATCATGAGTTTTCTTGAGATTTATGGGAACCAACTAATGAGTGAGATGATAAGAACAGAGAGCTTCCAGTGAAAGAGAATAGGAAAATTTAATATGTAAAGTAACCATTAGGTGATGTTTCAGAAGTTCCAGCTGAATGGTTTTGATTAAAGTCTTTACTATTTAAGAAGGATCACTCTCACATGCACAAGTGCAAAAAAAATGCATATAGATGCATATCCTTTAGAAAGCCTAAGAGGAGGTATAGCTCTTGATAGCTGCTTGTATTATAAACTACTCTATGAAGGTCTGAACTCGTTGTACTTGGTCAATTCTTCAGGAAGAACGTGTTCTGTAGTCTTAAATTTGGAGAAAAGAGGGAGATCTTCTAATTTTGATTTACCAACTATGAGTATCTCTCCGAGGAATGTATCAATGGAAAACGTGCCCTCCTTCAATGCGGTATAAACAGAATCTTGTATTCACTTTGGTTCCATATTGTGTTAACCTGTTTTCCCTTTTCTAATATGTTATCAAGTCGCTGTCAATGCTAATTTATGTATTCATGCTGTTATCTTTTGAAGTATAAACAAAGAGGATACTCTGCATCTGTGCAAAAAGAAATGCCTTCTGCCAGTGATGAGGATGCTGTTGCAGATTTGCTGGAGCACCATGACCAATTCATTAGTTCCATGCAATCTCGTTTTGCCAAGTTACAGGTGACTGAAAGAAACTAGTTTTTGGGATGCTTTTGTTGTTCGCTTAATAAAACGTCTACAATGTCCAAGCTTTCATAGAAGATTGCTGAGCCTTGCTTTTATTGGTTATAGGCTGTTCATAGGTTTTGGGAAAGAAATGACATCAAGGGGGCAATATCTGCAATTGAAAAGATGGCTGATTATGCTGTAAGAAGTTTATGTTTGTTAATGCGCCCATCACAGTTTGAACTTCCGTGTAAATCGAACATATTTAAGAGTCACTTCTGTTTTTTTCCTTTCCATTTTATGATGGAAATTTTAGGTGCTTGCTGATGTCATGAGCATTGTCATTGAGAAAATGGACATCGTCACATTGGACATTTGCACTTGTCTTCTGCCCCTTCTGTCTGGTCTCCTTGCAAGTGACATGGATAGGTAAGTACAATGTCCATAATCTTGCATTTTTGTAGCGATTAGGCTTGGATTGTTGTTCTCCTTTTGTATGTAAAGATCAATCAGTTTTGGACTCTGTAGTTATTCGCCTTACATTCTTGGTGAATTTCAAACTTCAATAAGCTTAAGGAGGTTAACGTGATACGGTATTTTAGTACTTAGTTTCTTAGGATCTGTTTGGTGTTAGTTGCATCTACCTATAAAGTTTAACTGCTAGTCTTTTGCAGGCATTTGAGCATCTGTCTAGACATGCTGCTTAAGCTGGTAAGGGTATTTGGCTCCATGATATATTCAACCATATCAGCTTCAACACCCGTTGGCGTGGACATCGAGGCAGAGCAAAGGTGTCTCCTCTTGCTTCGAGCTTCATATATAACATTCAAATATTCAGTTATGAGACTATTAACCGGAATTTCATGCTTCTGATTGTCCTAGGTTTGAGCGTTGCAACCTCTGCTTTGTAGAACTAGAGAAAGTAAAACGCAGTCTGCCCTCTCTTACCAGGTGACTATGGTGGTCATATAAACCTGTATAATCATTATAGGGTTCAATCATATGCAACTGTTCTAATTCCTTTTCTTTTTCCCAATAGAAGAGGGGGGTCGGTTTCGAAATCCGCCCAGGAATTGAACCTCGCACTACAGGAAGTATCGTGATTGAAATTAATGTACCAAACGCAGGAACTAACTTATTCCCATGCTTTTTAATGACCACATTCTGTATGTTACCCCTGAAGAGAGCATGATTCGGCGCTTACACGCCGGTCGAGCAGCAACAACTACTTCGATGCATATCGTCTTGCCAAGTAGAAACGCTGCATCTTGTACATGTTCTAATTCGACGCCTAAGTTGAGACCTCTTAACCGGTAAGCTGATTCTACTTGCATTGAAACTACTTCGACTTTGGCTAATTGTGTTGGTTTTTAGTTAATTTATTCAAGATGACGTCTTTGCCAACCACTGTATTACTACACACCAACCCAATATGCTGAACATCAAATTGTACCTTTGGGCTCGTATGTAAAATATACATATTTTATATATGAATATACACGTGTCCAAAAGATGGGACTGGTGATATTTGGGTGATTTGAATTCATATTGAGAAACCTGAAATGGAGCAAATTGAAAGCTTCTATTGGTGCAGGGGTTGCTTTGCTTAATTAGAATAAATGTTTTTTGTATATCTTATCCTTAATTACAAAAGGGGTTAAATATACCCTAAGTTACTTAATTATTAATTAATTAAAATGTTATTATAAATATATCATTGGTAATTAAATATCAGGTAAATTACGCATTTAGTTTTTGTGCTTAAACTTTTAATTTTTTTCAAAATCATACTTAAAGTTTAGTTTGTCTCATTTTAGTATTTCATTCAAAATTTAATATTTAAGTTTTACTTTTTTTGTTGTTGAAAGTTTAGGTATTAAAACGGATTAAAATTTATAGTTTATATACTAAATGCGTTAAGTTTTAAATTGCAGGGTATTAAAATGAAACAAAAATTAAATGTTAGATATGATTTTTAAAAAATTTGAAAGTTCGGGCTAAAATGGTAGTTTAGATGTTAAATACATAATTTACCGTTAAATATTAGATGGAATAATGAGATCTAGTATAATATCAGTTTCAATTCCAAAATTTATACAATTTAACATTTTTTTCTTAATTCAAACAAATAATTTAATAAATTCAACTTTTTATATTTAATGGTTACCAATTTAGTATTTTTCTTCTCTTATATTACTTGTTTTTCTTTTTCTGAAAATGTTATACTATTTTCTTAATATACTAACAATTTAATAGTAACTTATTATTTAATAGTATAATATATTTATCAAATTATTATGTTGATTTGATGATTTCACTTGGTTCTGATATGTTGGAGACTAAATTATTATTTAAGGGTATATTTTAATTTTAATTTGGGAAGATATTTTTATAATAATATTATGTTTAAATGATTAAATTATAATTTTCAAGAATTATTTTTAACTAAATTAATAATTGAATGATCTTATATATATATATATAAATCATCGGGTGAGTGAGACTTCACAAATCAATAAGGGGGTGTTTGGTTCAAGGATTGTAGGATTCTCATGGGATGGGAATTTCACATTCTCATGTTTGGTTGGCCGGGAATCTCATTCCCGGTAATATTTTATTACTAATAGTAGATTTTTTTGGGTATATTACCGGGAATGTCATTACCTCCCTTCCCTTAGGTATTGTAACATTACCGGCTTTTTGGACTAAAACGCCCTTAAATTTTTATTTTTTTTAAAAAATATCCTTCTTCTGTCATTGAATAATAAAAATTCTACAAAGGTTAAATTACAAATTTATCCTTAAATTATTTTAGATTTACAAAAAAAAGTCTATAATTAAAATTTTATATGAAGTTCAGGGATTAATTTTTTTTACCCTTTCATTAAACCTTTTTTATATTTTTAATTTTGTAAAAAAATTATATAAATATTATGAATTTAATTTTTTAAAGAAAATATATAAATATTTTACAATTTGTAATATTATACAAATATATAATAAGGACAATTTGGTCAAATATACATTCCAATAATATTTTATTTCTTTAAACAAACACGGTAATCTTACATTTCTGCTAAACCAACCAAACACAAAATACAACATTCTCAGTAATCTTATTCCCTTATAATCTTTTATTCCCACTGGTAATCTTACATTCCGTGAACCAAACACACCCTAAGAATTAGTTTGCCGTCCCAAACGAACTGCGCCAAAGAGACAGTAAGCATTAGCAATGTAATAATAAGGGTAAAAATTACAAATTTCATCGTCGAACTTTATTCTCTCTCTTATGTTTCTCACTGAACTTAATACATTAGATTTTTTGTCACTGAATTTTATTCTCTCTCCTATTTTGGTCACTCGATCGTTAAATAATGAACGACTTTAAAAATGATGCCATTTTAGAAAAAAATTCACCAAAACATCTTTTTGCATCTACATAACTGTCAATTTTAATGTTGTTAACTATTTAATGGTAGAGTGACAAAAAATCCAATGTATTAAGTTTAGTGAGAAAATTGAAAAGAATTAAAACACAATGAGTGAAATAGGAGAGAGAGTAAAGCTCAATCACCAAATTTGTAATTTACCCTTTTCATAAATGGAAGTTTAAAAAAATAGCAAAAATGGAAGTTGCCATTATCGGATAAGTGTTTGTTAAAAGGATTTGAATTATAAAATCCTTAAATTCAATTAATCTAATTAATTTTGAAAATGAAATAATTTAATTGAGGGTAAATTACACACTTACTCACTGAATTTTACTCTCTCTCTTATTTCACTCACCGTAACTTCAATTTTTTTAATTTGCTCACTGAACTTTAAACATTAAACTTCTTTGGTCACTCGGCCGTTAAATTTCTAATGTCGTTATATTAAAATTGAAAAGTTAAAAGTACAATGAGTGAAATAGGAGAGAGAGTGTAAAGTTCAGTGAGTATACGCGTATCATATTTTATTATTAAAATAAGTCACGTGAGCACGCCGTTATTGAGTAAACGGTCGAGTGACAACAACAGTTCAATGTCTAAAGTTCAGTGAGCAAATTGAAAAAATTGAAAGTACGGTGAGTGAAATGAGAGAGAGAGTAAAGTTTAATGAGTAAGCATGTAATTTATACTTCAAATAAAAAATTGTATATTAAATCTATATATTAATATATATCTTTAAATAATATACAGGTGAATGAAATTTGAAAAATAATTTTAAAAAAATTCAACCATATAATTCATCAGAATCTCTGAATTCAGGTGGTGGATTTTGTCTCCTTTTTGTTTAAAAGCCACCGCATTTTGCTTTTGAATCCGTGACTTTGTTTTTGAATCAAAACTGAGTTTGCCTCTCTCTGATGCAAAAACAGAAGAGCAGTGAGTTCGTCCGCTTGCTATATTCTAAAACAGTAGGTTTCTAGTCGCCTCGTATAGCTCAATTTTGTTTGCATCCAATAAATCTTCGATACCAGCTTGATCCAAACAGGTAGAGACAATGACAATTGATTACGATGATTTTTTTTTAAATAGATGGAGATTATATATATGTGAATGGATATTGATATTTCTTAAATTTGAAATTATCAGATTGATTTTTATGTATTTTTCATGATCATCTTCTTCACCGATGTTGATATGAAATGAGATCTTATCGTATTATAAAAGATGATATAACGAGTCGCCATTTATACTAACAGCTGGTGTTCTGCATCAACATACCTGCTATTGCTGTAAGTAGGCGAGTGCATATCGTCGTCGATTCGATAATGTCGGTGTTCTCTCCCTGGGATTTACCGATGCCGTCTGCTTCAAATCACTCGAATCTTCAATGCTTTCTTCGTTCTGTTACTCCCGTTGTTCCTATCCGATTGCTGCCGAAGGTAATACTTTCATTTCCATTTATAGTTGTGTTATTTCCTTCTCTGTACAATTTCAAGATTTCACAATTCATGTAATTCGATTTTTACTGAATTCAAGATTTCCTTTTGCTTTATAAAAACATCTTCTAAACAACATTTGATTTTTTTTGTGTGCTTCTGTTCCATATTCCTTACACAAAATTAAGAATTTATGCTGATTTTTAAATTATTAATATATATATTTTTATTTTTTTAATTTTATATAATTAAGCTGACAGTTTAATTAATTAAATCAAAAGTGCATAATTTGATCGGTTCATTTATTGATACAGTCTTTACAATATTGATGCTAAGTAGGAAGTTGAGGTTTAATGCATATGATATATATTGTTTATTGATTAATTAAATCCTTGATTGTTAATTAGATTAATACTAATCCAAAAAATAATCTATAATATTTTTTAATTTTAATTGACAGGAATGTAATCAAACTCCAAATGGATACTCGCAAAATATGGAGAAGGATAATGATACAATCGAAGGCTTAACTTTGGGTGATCTGTGGCACTCTTATACCGAGTGGAGTGCTTATGGCGTTGCTGTCCCTATTGTGTTGAACAACGGCGGAGCCGTCGTGCAGTACTATTCACCTTCCTTATCAGCTTTGCAAATATATACAATCAAGCCCTTTTCTTTCTCATTCAGGTCTCTCTATTTTCCGGTTAAATTTTATAGGAGGTCCCTGTATTATATGTTTTTGATTACTTTAATAACTTTGTTCATTTTAATTTTAATTTTGTGAAACACGTTTTTTTCAGGTACAAGACTAAATTTTTGCATTGATCCTATCGAATGATTGGACATGATTTTCTTTTAAAAAAAATATAATCCATATGATAACATAACATATATATTTTGATATGTTTTGTACAATCAAATCAGAAAAAGGGTTGGACTTGCTATTGAAAATACACATTTTGGGGTAAAAAAAAAAACAAAGGAGAAAAAATGATCAAATTGAATCGTATAGTAAATAGATTTTTTGAAATTTATTTTATTTTATTTCCCCCCTTCTCTAATTTGGGTTCTTGTCACTTTTGGCTAACTGTAGTCCATTGGGAAGCATGGAAAACCCTGAAATTGGCTCTTGTAGTAATGATCATGACAGCAGTGAAGAAATTTGCAATTCTTCTTCTTCTTCTTCTTCTTCTTCAAGCAATGGGTCATGTTTGAGTTCGGAGATCACTTGGGACGATGATCCTACTACGTTTACTCAAACAACTGATCAGTGCGGCCACTTGTACTACCAATACAATGAGACGGCTAGTCCTTACGATCGAGTTCCCCTTCTAGAAAAGGTGGGTCAAAAGTTTCTTTATCAATCAATAACCATTTTTGAGTTGTGGTTCAGCTATCAAACGCAAAATATATAAAATGTGTTTTTAATTATCCTAGTAAATATGTTAGTTTAACGTGAGCTTGTTTTGAACAGATTAGTGAGTTGAGCAAGCATTATCCTTGTTTATTTGACCTCCGCAGCACAGATGTTTCACCTTATAGTTGGATGGCAATAGCTTGGTATGTTTTATTTCATTAATATCGTCATTTTCTCTACATTTTATCTGAAAGCAACCACATCCGTCATATATTTAGACATAAATATCAATATAAAAATTATTTTTCAAGTCAGAACATGGTCCATTAATGTTTTATTAGGTATCCTGTCTATCAAATCCCATCGGCAAGGGATGTGAAAGAACTGTCGGCATGTTTCCTCACCTACCATCCATTGTCATTTCTACCTCAAGGTATAATCAAAGCAACTGGTATAAATTATATAAACTTTCATAGCCATTGCATCTCAATCCAATGTTCTGGTAAACTCAAAATCTTGTCTGCTGGTGACATTTTTCATTTGGGGTTTGATCAGGCAGCAAGAAAGAAGAGGTTTCGCTCCCTCCTTTTGCAGCGGTTGCTTACAAGATGCTTGGAACATTGTGGACCAACCCCAAAACATCAGACAAGGACACCATTAAATGCCAAAAAACTGCTGCTGCTTCCTGGTTGAGACAACTTCAATTCCGGCACCATGATTTCGAATTCTTTATGTCTCGCCAGCCGCAAAATAACTGACGTTAACCCAAGCTCACGGTCACAGCGGTTTCGGTATAAGGGAAGGGTTTGCATATGCTAGAACTTTACTTCAACCGAGGTTGATTAAGAATTGGCAGTCATCTGCATTTTAGGCTTTTTTTCCCCAACAATAAAGCCTGCTTTACAATTTTGTTTAACCACTAGTCTTGGTTCAGTAACAATGGATAAATGGGATTTGGTCTTTGGTTGCTGTTTAGGTGAAGAACATTGCGGTCGAAAACCAGTCGAACAATTGATTTCTATCGATCTACAATCGTTCATTGGTAGCAGCAGTCCGAGTTTCATGCGGAATCACTTTAAAAGGTTGAAAATTGAGGGAACAAAAAGTAGGATTCTTGATTTTATATCCGAACTTTCAAACTCAAATAAGGAACAGTAAGCCCATTGATGGGCCATCTCTAGAGTCTATAAGTTGTATACACAAGTTGCAACCTAGGACAAATAACAAACCTTCAAGATTGCAATTGCATCTGGATCGACGTTCGGTTCAGATTTTGAAGTACTTGTAGCTATAGTCGGGGTTCGTCATCATGGCCGTGGTTAGGTTATTGGGGACATGTGCAAATTCTTATAAAAGATCTCTATTTTCTAGATATATTTAATTCCGGGACCCCTATTTTTATGATTTTTAATAGCAACAACTGATAGATATACTCGATTTCGGGAGTCCTATTTTTATGCTTGTTAATGGCAACAACGGATTGATATATTCGATTTCGGGGCCTCTATTTTTATACTTACTAATGGCAACAACTGATAGATATATTCGATTTGAGACCCCTATTTTTTGGGAGCCATGCACGGTCGCGCACCTTGCGCCCCCTCAGCCACTCCCCTGTTCGTCAAACATTCTTCCCAATCGCCGATCCGGTGACCACAAAAAACTGTCTGTTGAATGCCCAAATAACTGGCAAAGAAAAGGGAACAATGTAAATGTATCCACCATGAAATTCAACGACAATCGTTTCTATTTTTACTTTTTCATTACACATCAGAATCAGTTTAACTTACTCTGCACTTAATACTGTCATGCAGTTGAGAAGGACATCAATGGGGGAAAAATCCGAAGTACCGAGATCCACCCTGTAAATGTCAACACGTAAATTCCAGAGAAAGAGCAATAAGGAAACAGACTAATACGGCACCAAAATGAAAACTGCAAATGAATATCGGAAATCATACCAAACACGGCCCCAGTTCTCCTGAAACTCGACATCGCTAATATCGTGAAAAGATGATGGCATCACGTTAAAACCCTTATCTGCATCATAGAGGGGATCGTACTCCATTGAAGCAGTTGCCAACTGTCATCAATATTAATTAACAAGATTATTTCCTCTTGCACAGCAAGATCCCCTGATAAAGGCCAAGAAAACGGAGCAAAGAAAATTATGAACAAACCTGCAAATTAGATGAATTAAAGGCTCCCAAGCGTCCCATGACATACCAGGACTGAATAGCCTGCACATATATTGAATTGAGTTAATACAAATGTAGGATAATTACTACCGTAAAACAGGACGTGATCGTTGTAATCAGAAAACGGACTGTCACCCCAAAGAGCCAACCGGCAAGCAGCAAGCAGAGAAAAGCTGTGAAAAATGCAGAGATGAGAAGGGGATAAGAGAGAATGATTTGGTCGTGCGATTTGCGAGTGAGGGGAAAGCTCCCTTTTATAGGAAAGGGCGGCGGCGATTGAGTGAGTCTTCTCTTCCATTACAAACAATATACAGTTCATACACAACAGACAGATAAAGAAAATGAGAGCAAATAAGAAAAGGGTTCTCCAACAATAGTCTTAATTTCAGCACCAAATTGCTAACAGAAGGAATAGGAAGGAGAGTGAGACTGTTACGCTTCCAATCAGGTTGACTTCTCGATCAGAAGGCGATCCATATAACTCGAACCATATATAGGAATCGAGTGGATTACAACTGGACAGACAAAATAAACAAAGATTATAAAAGTTGGAAGGTCGAGAAACATCAGCTACTTCATACGAGCAAGTGCGAGCAAAATTCGATTCGAAAGATCGATTTTTTTACTCGACTCAAAAAAAAATGAATGGACTCGACTAATAATTTTATAAACTCGACTCGAAAAGATTTCAAATTCGAGTAAAGTTGTAAAATAGAATTCGAAATTTGTAGTGATTAATAGATTGGCTTTAGAGTTTATGTCGAGTCTCTCAACTATGTATGACGTATGTATATCACATGTAAAAGAATATAAAAAATACCATAATATTATTAATATTTATGACTAAATTTAAAAGTATTCGACTCGAAAAGATTTCAAACAAAAGTTGAGTTACAAGATAAGACTCCTAGGCTCAAATTTTTTTAACTCGATCCCTAAAACCTAGACAGCAAAAGTTCACTTTTTGTTCAGTAAAGGTAACAGTTTTACCCTCAATACTAAACATGTAAATCAATTACTACCATAGTATGCTAGTTCTTGATCGAGGGAATAGAAGCCGTACTCTCGGAAGCTGACTTTAAAAGAAGGCACAGAGCCCGTCTTCTTCTTGTTAAAATCTCTGCCCTTTTTACGAACACGCTCTTCAACCTACATATCATGATGAAAAAAATTCGTTGGAATATCAGATTATGAGCTATAAAGTTGATTTCAGGTAAGGAAATAGAAAAAAAAAAGTGTTAACGGACTCGTTTCCTCATTTGCTCAGGGTCTCCAATGCTATCACCGAGAACCGCTCGTAGCTCCTCATCGTCTTTGCAGGCGTCTTCCAGGACTCTGTTGCAATAAGTCGAACAGCTAGAACGCATAGTGCACGTATAAAGAAGATTAACAGTAGACGGATAAGTACTTGGATCATGACGGGTAATTGTGAAGCCTGTCGAATTCTCGCTTCCTTTTCTCCTCACGTATCTTGAATAGTCTCCTCCCTCTGGCTGTCGTCCCTGAACCTTTAACATCGCTTGTGCTAGAAACATTAACAGTCGGATTGCTTTCTTCAGCTGCCGCTGCAGCTCGGATTCGAAGAATCGGTGTCTTCTTTTTGTTGCTGTTGATGTTTAGAATCGGATATGAAGCAAAAGAAGGATTGGGAAATGGCTGCCTGGCGACTAAAGAAGAAGATGATGGTGATGATGGATTTCAGTTATACTTGCATTTGGATTGCAAGAAAATCCTTTCACCGCCATGATTATCTTTCATTCACCGTTGCTTTCCCTCGGTGTTTGATCATCTAAGGATAATGGAAAGTTTTTCGTGCTTTCCTCACCCTATTTAGACGGTCAGTTTTAGTTTTAGTACTTAAATTTTAATTTTTTTAAATTATATCCAACGTTTAATTTTTATTTTATTTTAGTATTTATCGTTAAAAATTTAATGTATTTAATACTTAAAATATTAATTTTAGTATGTTTTAGTAATTGAACTTTTTTTTTAATTTAACGTTAAATTTTGAATAGGTACTAAAAAAAAAATTAGATATACTTTAAAAAAATTAAAAAATTATATAAAACGTGACATGCTCTCTCATTTAATTTGTTTATTATGTTTATTTAATTCGTTTGACGTAAAATTAAATAATCAAAAAATTATTATAATACTATTTGACACGTGATCATTACCTTATTTTTATAATATTTGTCTAATAAAATATATAACACCACCATTTTTTACTTTTATAACCTTCTTTTATTAAGTGTATACCTCAAATACTTATTATTTTTTTATGTGCATAGTATTATAAAATTTTATAGTTTAATAAATTATTTTACAATATGTATGAAAATTGATCAAAAAAGTGTAGAAAGATGATGGTACGCCATACATGTGTAAATTTTATATTTTTATATATATTATATTGATGTTTAATTTTATATTTTTTTCTTTATAATTTAAAATAATTATAAGATAATATTTATTTTGAATCTTTATTAATTATTAATAATGTATATGTCTACATATTGGACTCATGATATTTAGGGAAAAAATGATAGTTCATTTAACCATTAAAATTGTTTGATAGATTCGATTTTGTTTTTTCTAAAATTTTATAATCTTATACTTTTAAATTTTTTTTTGATTAAACTAAATATGAATATAAAATAATATCTATTTTAAATATTTATGAACATTTATGTTGTAGTCGTTGATATTATCACAAATATTTAGATATAACAAACATTTTTTATTATTACATAAATCATTTCATCTAAATCTAAGATAGTAGCAGCTGTACCGATTCCAGCAAAGAAGAAGATGAGGATCTCTAGAGATGGCCCACCAACTCATCCACAACACAATCTCTAGTTTCCACTTGCACCCATTAGCATCCTCCATCTCCTAATCCCTTTGATTTTCCATTTCCTTCTGTGCTACGCCTTAGAAGTCACTCGCTCTGCTCATTATCCAATCCAGCAAGCAAAGCACAACACCACCTCATTTGCTTATCAGGTAGGGTTCTCCTGATTCTCTCTATCGAATCCCACCTAGGAATCAAGGTTGTTTTCAATACCCATCTTCTAATTTCTCCTGGGTTTTGTTTATTCTTTTTGTAAATTCTAATTTGTAGCATCGTTGGATTTCAGCTATGGCTTCCAATTTGCAGAAGGAATCCACTTCTTCCGGTGAGCTTAATATCCCAGATTCCCCTTTTTTGTATTAACGTTGAATTTGGGTTTGGAATTTGTTCTGAGATCTATGTTACCCGTTTAAAGTTTTGGGTTTTGAGTTAATTTGGTTTTCGAGTCGATAATAAGATGGTTACCCCTTATTATTGTTATTGTTGATTATGCCTTTTTAGTTGCATGTTTCCCCCCTTCTTAATACTTCGTTTAGGTCTTGAATTGATTGGCTTTTCGAATTGAAACAATAAAAATAGCTGTCTCTCATTGTTATTGTCGATACTGCCTTTGAATTGTGTTATTCCTTTTCAGTACATCGTTCAGTTCTTGTAACTGAGTTAGGGGTTTCATCTACTAGAGAGATTGGTTAATTTCACTTTCTTGGAGTTCAAAATTTCTGGATTACTAGAGTAAGAGCTGGTTAGTATTTATGTTTCTTGTTGTCTTTGCTAGATGAGAGCAAAAGTTCTAAACCAGAAACATCGAACACCGAGAACAAAACTTCTGCTGGGGCATCACAACCAGCACAGTCTGGAGCTGATCCTGCCACTATGCCTGGACCTGGGTTTGTCCCACCCAATCCGTTTGATTTCTCAGCTATGAGTGGCCTTCTTAATGTAAGCTTTCCTCCTTTTCATTTTCATTCTTATTTGGGTTATTATAAACTGTTTATTTGAATAAGTTAGGTTGATATTATTTATGTTTTCATCTGATCGTGTTTTGATAATCATAACTTGTCTTTTGCTTTGTGTCCTTGTTAATGCATTGCTGCATTAGTAATCTAGTCAAGTATCTTAAGGTTTACGGTTAAATCTCATTAATTGGCTTGTCGACACTCAAGTCTATTAAGACCAGGTGCTAAAAGAAGAACAGTGTCCACTGATAAATTTGGGAGCTTGGTTAAATCTTGTATTTTCTGTAATTGCACGTATACTAGGGACGTTAAATTTTGTTTTATGGGCTTACGTGTTCAAGTCTTTTGGGGTAATTTTGAGTTTTAGTTTCAGGTCATTTTTGTTCCAGTTTAAGATTAAAATAACATTGCAATGATATTCTAAAAGATGTTAATTTCAATTTTAGTATTAAGTTAGGATTATTATGGGTATGTATCAGATCATTCTCAGGTATACAAGGGACATCAAGTTTTGGTTTTTGAGTAATTTCAAGTTCAAGTAATTTTCGGCTACTTTTCTCAAGTTTGTCCCGGTTTGGATTTGAAGAAAGTTGATCATTAATTTTTTAATGGACAAGTAATCAATATAACTTTTAGCATTAAATTTAGATTATTATGGGCTTGGATTATAATAGTCTCGAGATTTAGTTTTTAAAGGCTCAGATTTATTTGGGTACAGCTTTTTTTTTTTTTTAACTTTTTGGTCAATTTGGGTTTGAGCAGGTTCTGAAGTTTGCTATTCTTGTGATTGATTCGGTCTTGATATTAATCTCATATATGTGCGTGTATGAGCGTGTTTGTGTAATAATATCATGTAGACCCCAATTTGGTGGCCCTAGTAGCTTTTCTTTAAGTTTCAACTCTCAACGAATTTTAATTTTATGGCTTATGGTTCTTAATCATCTTGGTCTGTTAGGATCCAAGCATCAAGGAACTAGCTGAGCAGATAGCAAAAGATCCTTCATTTACCCAAATGGCAGAACAGCTCACTAAGACTTTTCAAGGGGCAGCGACTGAAGATAGCATGCCACAGTTTGATCCACAGCAGTACTATTCAACTATGCAACAGGTTATGCAGAATCCCCAGTTTATGAACATGGCTGAGCACCTTGGTAATACATTAATGCAGGTGTGGGTTCAGTTGCAAGTTATAGCGCATTCACATTTCTTTTAATGTTTTGCCCCTGTATTAAATTACATGAAATCACATCGAAAGATGAAGCTTTTGTTTTGTTTTTCTTTAGGATCCGGCTATGTCTAGCATGCTTGACGGTTTGACTAATCCTCAAAACAAAGACCAGATTGAGGAAAGGATGGCACTTATGAAAGAAGATCCATCATTGAAACCTATTCTAGATGAAATAGAGACTGGTGGTCCTGCAGCAATGATGAAGTGGGTGATTAGCAGCATCGTAATTTTATTAGCTCACGAGCATGACATCTTTCCTCATTAGAATGAGTGTAGGATGTGCATATTCGTATTTGGTCACTAAAAGGTTTCTTATTTTAGGTACTGGAATGATAAAGATGTTCTGAAGAAGTTGGGTGAAGCAATGGGTCTTGCTGTTTCAGGAGACGCAGCCGCTTCTGCCAGTTACTCTGCAGCAGATGAAGGTGATGAAGTAGCGAATGAGGATGAATCGATCGTACATAATTGTGCTAGTGTCGGTGATGTTGAGGTATGACTTAATGAACGATTTCTACGTATGTTTCTTCCCCTTTGACAGGTAATCTAAAAAGTCTCGACTCTAATCATGATTTAGGGTCTGAAAGCTGCCCTAGCCTCTGGTGCTGACAAGGATGAAGAATATTCAGAGGGAAGGACAGCATTGCATTTCGCATGTGGATATGGCGAGGTATAATAATTTTGTAACTGAATCTTTCTCTCCCCTCTCTCTACATGCATCATTCAGCAAATGTGGTTTCTAACTAGGACAAATTTGGTGCATAGAACCAGATAGATTTAATTACTAACTGCCTACAAGCTGCAGTACCCATGGAAATCACTAATGCTTATCGTCTCTTTATATCATACTTCATAAATGATAACCGTAGTCCTTTGACCTTTTCCTAATAGCTTTGTCGAGTGCTAGTTTTAGGATGGACAAATATTGAAATAGAGTTTAGGTGACCTTCTTAATGGACAGTCGAATGCAGCTTTGAATGGAAGGATGGTCAAATATCAATCAGGCTTTGCTTATCATCATCATCATCATCATCATGATGCAATAATATTAGTGTAACATGGAATCTGACAACTACTAAGATATGCGTGCTTCTTGGTTCCATGTTTACGAATGGCCGTCTACCAGTCATATCTATTTGAACTTTTACTTTTTGTGTAACGATAATCCCTTTAATAAATGCTAGACTATCAAGTTTATTGTCAAGAGGGTTAAAGCTAATAAACCCAATATAATTATAGGTGAAATGTGCTCAAGTCCTTATTGAAGCTGGAGCAAAAGTTGATGCTTTGGACAAGAATAAGAATAGCGCACTTCATTACGCAGCCGGTTACGGAAGGAAAGACTGTGTGGCCCTTCTACTGGAGAACGGCGCTGCCGTGTAAGTAAAACAACTCGTATGAGTATCTGACAATCATCAATGACGACTCTTGTATCCTATTTCCCCCCTTTTCACTATGAAAGTAATTCCTCGTCTCTTAACGCAGCACTCTCCAAAATATGGACGGGAAGACGGCTATCGATGTTGCGAAGCTGAACAATCAGCACGAGGTGCTGAAGTTGCTAGAGAAGGATGCATTCCTGTGAGCCGGGATGCCGGCAAACGGTGAGTGTATGTGCATGAGGTAGGGGCATTTTCAATGTGCTATTTAAACAAAAACCAAAACAAATTTGCTTCCATTTTTATGTGGTTGTGGCACAGCTCAACCAGTTGTCTACTATGCTGTCTGCTTGCTACATATAGCACATTTTCTTCTAGAGTTTGTGTTTATTATTTATATATCTGAATTGGGGGGAATGTGTTCATGTGGACCGTCCATGATTCCCACTTGTTCATTGAATCAACATTTTACAGCTGTGCATTCTTTATTAGTGATTAAGAAAACCTTTCTACCTGGCAAAGCTTTATGTGGTTTAGAAACGTGAACTTTCATGCAATAGGTACATGACGTTGAGCATATTTTTTCATATTAAAATTTTCCAAAAAAATTTTTAATTCTCATATAATTTAAGTATTTTTTTTTAATTTCTATTAATAATTTATTTTCATATCTTAAAATTTTATAAGTTCGTCTCCAACATAAAATATTGTGTCCATCCTTTTTTGCGTTCATGCAATAGGTATGTGATTAGAAGTTTAAATCAAGATGTTTCAAACTTGCTCGATGCATGATTCAATGCCCAAGTTGATAGATTGAAGGATCTGATTGATACGATTTCGATACTGTGAGGATTTGATCAGAACATTGAGAAGTTCAATACTGAATTGAAATTTAGGTCTTAGTTTGAGGAATTGTTGTTATTTCTTGAGGTATTGGGTTTGAACATAAGTAATGTTAGGTGTATGAACGTTCAATGTCAAACAATGAAGACTCTATCATTTGATATTAAACAACAAAACGTTCACATCACTGACATTCTTGGTGTTCGAACTTAGAACATTAAGGAAAAATAATTCTTTTACCATTGAGATCACTTGATTCGTGTCAACATATTAATACTTAAATCAATATAAAAGTTAATCTTAAAATTCATATATGATGTTCATGTATGGTGAAACTCGAACTTAAAATATTAACATTCTTAATGACAAAACCTCAAGGGACTAAAATGATTGTCCCAAAATATTAATTTTTTTTATAGATTTAAGATGATTATTTTAACCGAAATAATTAATAATGTTAAATCTTTAAATTAAATAACTGACATTATAATATTTTGTCTTGTTAACGTAACAAATTAGAAATTGCAGTTTTTGTCCTTGTACTATGCTTAAACTTAATATTTAATTTCTATACCTAAAATTTATCATAATTTAGTTTATATACTTTATTGATATCATTATTATTTGATTCAATAGTTAACATTGTTAACTAACGTGGTAAAAATCCTATTTTATTTCTCTTTTCTTTAGCCTAATTTTCTCTCTCTATATCTTGTGCCGTCTTCTTTTCTTTCTTTGTTTTTTGTTTAGTCGACGGTGACACTAATCTTAATATTGGTTGCCGACTGCCGTGATTATTATTTTTCTTATTCTTTTTTCATATTATGTCTTCTTCTTTTTTCTGAGTTTTTTCACTTTTAAATAAGAATCTTAGTCATTGTGACACGTTTTTTCTCTGTTCTTGTGACACGCTCCTTATGATTTTCGGTAAGTTTTTTCGCATACTTCTACGATAATGTTGGTGCTTCCACAATATCCTCAAGCAGTATGCCAAATTATTTGGCTCGCTCACTATTCTTTTATCACATTGTAAAACGTCTCGTTCGATAATGATAAGGAATTTTATTAATGTTACTAGATCGTTTTGATGTTTAAAAGGTTTCATTTTTTTCGTATCTTTGGGTTTAATATTTTAATTTTATGTATGAGTTTTTTGTGATTATTGTCTTCAATTTTTTTTAAATACTTTATAATTTTGATTTCCCTATTTTTTATTAATGAATTTCAGTTGCCATTGTTAGGATAAAAAAACTATACACGGTAAAAATGCAGGCATATAGGGGAAAAATCCCTTCCAACTCATTATTCTATATAAAATTTGAATGAATTTATTTTATTATAAAATAACGAAAAGTTAATGCTAAACTATTAATATATTAAGAAATAATATTTATAAAAATAGATACTTAAAAAACTCTATTAATAAAAATTTAAATAGAGAGTATTAAATTCATTAAATTATTTTAAATTAATATGTATAAATTTTAAAAATTTAAATCATTATTATATTATTTTACAAGCTACTCTATTTGATATTACGGTTTATTATACCGATGATTATTTATGTTTGTATTTTATCCACTTTTAGTCACTCATTTCAAAATTCATAAGATATGATCACATTCGTTATTATTTAATTAAGATGTGATCATCATGAGTTAACATCGTTAATTATTTTAGTGTAATCACACATTTGACATTGTTATTTATATATTCTCTCAATGTAGTCATATTTTTAATTAATTAAAATAAAATTAATCCTCCAATTGAATGATGTCACGTGTCACTACTGTCATGTGTCGTGTGTCACCATTCGATTGAAAGACTAACTTTATTTTATTTTATTTTAATTTAACAAAGCAAATCAAATTGATAGAAAGTAAATATATTAAAATAAAATAAAGTTAGTCATTCAACTAAATGGTGAAACACGACACATGACACTAGTGACACGTGACATCATTCAATTTGATGATTAAATTTATTTTAACTCATTAAAAGTATGACTACATTGAGAGAATTTGTAAATAATACGGACTAAATGTGTGATTATACCAAAATATGACATCATTTAATTTGTTAACTGTTAACGACATTTAACCTGTGGTGACTGCATCTTAAATAAATAAAAACAAAAGTGACCATATCTTAATTAAACAAGAGCGAATGTGACTATATCTTATGTATTTGAAATCAGTTACCAAATGTGGATAAAATACAAAATATAAGTGATCATCCATGTAGTTAACCCTAATATTTAGCTCGAAGAAGTTTTTTTTATAGAAGCAACTAATTTTATTCAAAATAGAAAATATCCCAAATTATAATAAAGATTTATCGTAAATTAGACACATAACTAGGAAAATTTCCTATAATCTTTGAAACAAAAGTAGCAGCTTAATATCACATAAGAAACATACATAGAAATATTAAATCTAACCAAGAAACTCGAACAAAGATAGATACAAATATATCTGATTGTATCGACAAACGAACCACAAAAAGAGATCAAGCTTTTGAAAGACCATCGAAAAATTGTAAATCAGACTCGAGCGATGTGAAAAGCTATCTACGAACGCAAATCGAGTATCCAAATCCAATCTGAGGTCCAAAGCAGGAAAGATCAATAAGATATTATATAAGCATCATCTTGATCAGTCATGATGATGTCAAATCAACTCTTAGAAAAAATAAATGAAAAAAAGACCAAAGAACCGAAAAACATGTCAAAAAACATAAGAAAATGTATCATAAAGGCATATGAAAACGTGCAACACAAGTAAATTTATTGAAAAAAAAGAAAATAAAGATATGATATAAAAAAATACAATAAAAAAACCGACAGTCGACAATCAACATTAAAATTGGTGTCTTTGTCGATCAATAAAGACAAATATATATAAGAACCATACACCAACTAGAGAAATTTGATTCTTTAGGGTGCGTTTAGTTCGTGGAATGTAAGATTACCAGTGAGAATAAAAGATTACCAGGGAATAGGATGTCTGAGAATGTTGTATTTTGTGTTTGGTTGGTTTAGCAGGAATGTAAGACTACCGCGTTTGATTAAAAGAATAAAAAATTATTAAAATGTATATTTAATCAAATTGTCTTTATTATATATTTATTTTTTAACAATTTGAATTCTACTATAATATTACTATAAGATATTTATATATTTTCTTTAAAAAAATTAAATTCATAAGATTTATATATTTTTTTTTACAAAATTGAAAATATAAAATGTTTAATGAAAGGGTATAATTTTATTTTAACCTCTGAACTTCGTATAAAATTTTATTTATATACTTTTTTTATAAATCTAAAATAGTTTAAGGATAAATTTATAATTTAACCTTCGTATAATTTTTATTATTCAATGACAAAAGAATGATATTTTTTTAAAAAAAATTTAAGGACATTTTAGTCCAAAATACCGATAATCTAACAATACCTAAGGGAAGAGAGATAATGACATTCCCTGTAATATATCCCAAAAAATCCACTTTTGGTAATAAAATATTATCGGAAATGAGATTACCGACCAACCAAACGAGGAATGTGGATTTCATTCTCCCGATCATCTTATATGACTTAAACCAAACAATCCCTTAGGGTTTTTTTTAATCAAAGAAAGTTGTTTGTTATAATATTTGAATTAATTAATTAAATTATAAGTAGTAGTATTTTTAGTATTTATATAATAAGTTGGCCTGCAAAGTAACGGTGTTGTGGATGTGGGAGAACCATCCAAAGACCTTGAGAAAGAGGGTGTTTGCTCGGTGTAGTTTTAGAATCCAACCGAGCGCCAAAAGAAAAATAGAAAGTTTCAATTTTTATCATTAAATAATCAGAAATGGACATGTTGAAGAAACAAGCATCCGATGTGGGAGCTTGGGCTATGAACGTCATCAGCTCCGTCGGCCTTATTATGGCCAACAAGCAGCTCATGTCCCCTGCCGGCTACGCCTTCGTCTTCGGTCAGTTCTTATTCTTCTTCGAATTTTGTTTACATTTATACCCAATTCTTCTTTGTTTGCCTTTGTTCGTCTCAGATCTGGATCAATTCCCCCCTTTTCTTCTCACCAGTCACTGCATCCGGAAAATCTCCCATTTTCCCTTTTTAAATCTCTGGCAGATCCGCTGAATTTTCCCATTTTCTATTTGCTGAATTCTTATCTTTTTTTTAATTCAATTACTTTAGGGAGTCTCCATTGGTTTTAACTTCGACCATTAATTATGAAACTTTTAAATTTAGATCTTATCCTGCAAAGGGCTCATTCAAACCCCAAATCTCTTTCATTATGATTGTGTGTCCAGATCTGAACGTGTATGATCATTCTTTAGAATCAGTTTGATGACTGACATTTATATGAATCTCTTGGTAATTGTAATCTTACAGTCTTACATTATTTAAACTTCAAATCAATATGGTTTTTTTACAGTGGAAGTGATAAGATTTTTTAGTATTGATTGTGATCTACTTTAGATTGTTCCCTTAACTTCATTTGTTTTGAAAGTTCAATTACCTCTTTGGGAAAAAGTTCAATTTGATCTCTCAAAATGAAATGAATGGATATGCTTCATCCAATTTTATCAAATCTGAAGAGTTTTCTTGCATTCACAGCTACTACATTAACCGGGTTCCATTTTTCTATGACTGCCTTGATCTGTTTGGTATCGAATGCCACCGGTTACTCGACAAGAAAAAGGTTCCTTTATGGAGCTTCTTTGGTTCTCCGTCGTTGCCAAACTTCAATCACCGGGATGAACTTGAGCCTCATGCTGAATTCAGTTGGATTTTATAAGGTAAATGAAATGATGTATCCACAAATAACATAAAAAACATCAATAGTAGGTTTATTTCCTGTATACACGATATATATTCCAGATCTGTCGTTGTTGTTATTGATATAGATTTCATATATTCCAGCTCTGTCGTTTTCGTTATGGTATATATTTTATACATTCCTGCTCTGTCGTTGTCGTTAGATTTCATATATTCCAGCTCTGTCGTTGTCGTTATGATATATATTTTACACATTCCAGCTCTGTCATTGTCGTTGTGATATAGATTTCATTTATTCCAGCTCTGTCATTGTCGTTGTGATTTAGATTTCAAACCTAACCCTTTTGTTTATCATCATGGTATAGATTTCGAAGCTAACCCTTTTTTTTATCATTGCGATACAGATTTCAAAGCTAAGTATGATTCCTGGTGTTTGTGTGATGGAATGGATGCTACACAGTAAACACTACTCGAACAGAGTCAAGATCGCAGTCATTGTGGTGGTTGTTGGTGTTTGTACCGTCATGGATGTAAAAGTTAATGCGCAAGGATTTATTTGTGCCTGCGTCGCTGTCCTGTCCACCTCATTACAACAAATCGTAAGCATTTCTCATTCTCCATATTTCTGGTTCTGCTTGAGAGCATTTTCCATTTATGCTTTCAGCCGCTTTATGATCGCAGTGCAGAATAGCATAACGCCTTTCAAACCATCATAACAACAATGTCTAATTAACACTGATGTTTTGAAATTTTGTTTTTCATTTCAGGTTGCATATCTCCTCTGCTTTATCTGAACATGTCTATTTCGTGCGAAGTCTTAACAATGAAAAGAAGAGGTGTTATCTATATATCCAAAGATCAAGAAATTGTTTATGTTCAATGTACATTATGATCATCTGTCCATGATGTTGGTTTATTGATTATGGGTTCCTTGTATCGGTTGGAATTCTGTCAACCCATTAACCCCCTACCCTTTCCTACTTAACTTGTCTGAGAAGATATTACTCTCTTGAAGTTCACTACGGTCTATGACCTCCGAGAGTTTGGCTACCACACATGCCATTTAAGCTAGCGTTCAATTTGCGGTCGAGTGATTATGTTAGAGGCTCGTATGTTAAAGCTATCCGTCTTTGATTCTCTCTACCTGCTGACTAATCAGTCATACTTATGTTGGAACAGTCGATCGGCTCCGTACAGAAGAAATACTCGATAGGCTCATTTGAATTGCTTAGTCAAACTGCTCCGATCCAAGCTTTGTCTCTTTTGCTGATCGGTCCGTTTGTTGATTACTACCTCACCAGCAAATTGCTGGCAAGTTATAAGTTCTCTTCGTTTCCATTGGTAAGTACTCCTTGTCTCGCACATCTATATGCACAAACACTATATGGTACCAAGACTTGCTAGTAAAATACTGATACTGCTATGAATCTTGGGTTATCCTGAAAAATTTGCAGTTTTTCATACTACTGTCGTGCTTGTTGGCGGTGTTCTGCAACATAAGTCAGTATCTTTGCATCAGACGATTCTCCGCCACGTCTCTCCAGGTTCTAGGCCACATGAAAACGGTTTGCGAATTGATATTGGGATGGCTGCTCTTTGATTTGGAGCTGACGCTGAAAAATAAACTCGGGATGGCGATAGCGATCCTTGGCATGGTAGTTTACAGTTGGGCTGTTGAGGCTTATAAACAAACTGAATCCAAGGCTTCAGCGATCCTTGGCATGGTAGTTTACAGTTGGACTGTTGAGGCTGATAAACAAACTGAATCCAAGGCTTCATCACTCCCCAAGGATGCTTCTTAAGCAAATGTTGAATTGTTGAAGCAGCAGCAGTTGGACGGTTCATCTCTGCTCAAGGATGTTGAGCTAGGTAAATCTAAGCCTTAGATTTGTTTTTTTTTCGTTTTTTTTAATTTTAAATATTGATTTGTTGAATGTTCCAAGTACCTTCCATTGGGCTGTATAAATTTTTAAATTTAATTTTCCAACATGTTAATGTATTTTTATTGATTATTGATATCTAATTAACTCATTTATCAATACTTTGATTTTTATAAATATATTTTATTTGGATATTATATTTTATCTTCTAGCCTAGTTGTTAAACAACATTTTAATTTTAAAATGTCACATAATGTTTCTATTGAAAAAAAATTCTAAAATTGAAGCAAAATGAAGAAAATAAAGAATCAAAACAAACATAAAATCTTAAAATTGTTTAGATAATCAACAGTTTAAACTGTTGGATATACAGCTTGAAGCAGCTACAACATAAATCAAATTGTTTTAGGTTTTCATGGCTCATACATGAACATGAGACCTTATAATGTTTGATAAAACAAAATGGCACAAAATACATCCGGTACCTAGATGAGACCGTTCGGCTTGCGTCTTCGGGTACATCGGATCGGATGCTTTATTATTGTTTCTTACTTAGGTTTCATTGTTGGTTCATCGATAGCCATCGGACTGACATTTACACCCTGCAAAAAACCAGCATCAACACAACTTTTCAGAGCTGTCGTATCGGTTTTCGAATGTGATTGTGTTATATAAGATATACTAGGGATCTGGGGTGGGTAATGGATAGGAGTCTGTATCTGTACACGGATATAATCAGTTTTCGAAGGTACTTAAAAGGAAAACGAAAGATCGGGACAACACAGGATACAACTGCAAAAGTGTGTCATGGTGATTTTATGTTTCAAAAGTTCATGTTTGTACTTACAGTCTCATCTGTCACAGATCCTCTAGCTTGCTCAACTGTTCCTTTTCGGTCCCCCTGAGAGAGAATATACGGCAGTAAAAGTTTTTCGTCAAAATAAAGAAGATAAAAGAATCATGTCGTAAATGCCCTAAATCATGAAATCCGATATCGTAACATAAGGCATACCGGATCTTTCGTATCTGGTTCAATCACTTCTCTCTTTACTCTTTTTGGAATGAACTTACTGAGTAAATGAGATAATGATCAGCAAACATGAACTTAGAATGTGATCAGAAACGGTTGGGGGTAAAACCCAGAAAAGGAAAAAGAATGATAAATACCGGTCCTCATCAACGCCCATGTCTGAATCCGAACCCCATGTTTTATCTCCATCATCTTCATCTTCATCTTCATCAGCCTGATTATTATGAGTTGAAAAGAAACAAAGTATGAAAAGTTGATACGAGGCAAACTACAACCAGTTCATTGCATGGAAAAATAAAGACGATTTCCACTCCGAAAATACATATAGCACATGATTGTTTTCTCGGATACGAGCCAAAGACCCGCTTTATGAAGCACTTTAGTTGTTAAGCACGCGATTGTGAATGTCTAATGTCCCGAACGGCTCGTGTTGAAATATAAGACAAATCCATAATAGAATAGTCTATGAGATTTTTTGAACCTAAAGTGGAAGAAAATTTAAGCAACATGCCAAAATGTTCAATGCCAACCATGGACACTTGATAAAAGTACATGCAATTCTGGGGGAAACTTGGAATGGAAAATGTCGTAAATTTCCGCTAGTAGATACCAGATGCGAAAGGAAGGTAGGGCAAAATTCCTGCAAAATAAGAAGTAACGGCAGAACACACCTCAGGAAGCTCGGTATCAGGTGGCCTTTCTTGAAACTGGACACTTGGCGAGTGCTGAATCATCGAGAGATTGTCAAGTAGCTTATTACGGATTTCTTCAAGGTGTCGGGGTGTGTTCTTGTTTTCCATGTTACTAGGAGAAACGTGAAGAGTATACTCTGGACCAAAATACTCATAATACTCATGTCGAGGCATCTGGTTTTCAATTTCCATTCCAAGTGCAACTCCAGTCTGCTCACATTAACAAAGTAGCTCAGCACAAGCAAATTACAAATAGTATTCAATAAATCGAGTGCCAACATCTTATGTCTTCCAATGAAATTTACAAAAACCGTAAAGTTTTCATATATATATATATATATATATATAGGGATACAGATGAATAAAAACAATTAAGCAAGACATATTCCAACTTAAATAATACAAAAAGGGAAAAGAGTGAGGGCCAGGGCCAATCACTTAAACCAATCAGTATACATTATTCAATCGAAAAAGAGTTAGGTCAGCTACCTCATAGCACCAACAGCGAGCAACATTCCGAATGGTATAGCCACCACCACCTACAAGCAACAATGGCACATTGAATGATCTCAGAAATCTAACACACTCTCCATGGCCCTTGACTGAAAGATTGAAACACCCCAACCGATCTCCAGATAGGGAGTCAGCACCACATTGAAGCACCACAGCACCAGGATTAAAAACTTCCATAACTTTACCGATAATTGGCTTAAACAAGTAATGATAACTCTCATCATCGATCCCATCATCCAAAGGAACATTGAGGGCATAGTATTTCCCTTTTGAATATCCAATATCACGTATATCCCCCGTACCAGGAAAATAATCTCCAAATTTATGAAATGAAACAGTCATGACCCTGTCGGTAGTATAAAATGCCTCCTCCACACCATCTCCATGGTGGATATCAATATCAACATATAGAACACGCTTCAAGAAAGATAAAGGAAAAGTGTTATATCAATGCAGAATAAACCTTGACATTTATTATTTCATGCCTACTATAGCAACCATTTTTAACGGCTGTCAGTCGCTAACGGTACATCTAAATTGCAGTTAATACGATATTGCAAGACAAATTACAAAAAAGCCAACACGTATCAAATCGGACAAGATAAGATCCGTACAAGAAGGAAACAATAGATATTGTTTTTGTTACGAAGATTTCGATCATGCACAAACAACAAATAAGACGTGTCAAACTTGGTTAAGTAAAGCCAAATAAGAAAGATAATGGGGAAATTAGGTTTCGAACATATACCTGGTGCTGCTTAAGAAGTTCCAGAATTCCAAGGACAATATCATTGACATAGCAAAACCCCGAAGCCTCACACTTCTTTGCATGATGCAGACCACCAGCCCAATTAATGGCAATGTCACATAGACCATGGTTTAATTTGACAGCACTACCAACAGATCCACCTGCAGATGTTTGACAGAAGGAGTAAAGGCCATCAAAGACGGGACAATCCTCTCCCACATTAAAGCGTTTGAGCTGTCGGAGCTGATCTTGCTGCGTTTCAGGGGTCACGCTGCGGAGAAAGTTCACATAGTCATCGGCATGGAAGCGGCAAAGATCCCGATCCCTGGCAGGGAAGGGCTTGTGAACTTGCATGTGCTGAAGTAGACCATAGTGTGCTAGAAGGGCATGAGTCATTCGAATTCTGTGAGGCTTCATAGGGTGACCTTGGCCATAGTAATAGTTCCCCACCTCCGGGTCATAGAAATAGCACACCTTCCTCTTCACGCCGTCGGCTCCAGAAGGTAGCGAATTCCCTCCTGTTTCCATCAAAGCTTCGAATCTAAGTCTCCTCTCTTAACTTTTCGCCTGCTCTCATAAAAAATTTTTTTGAATTAGATTCACTGATAAAAGCAACAAACTAGACTCAATTAACATCTCAAATACAAAGAATTGAAGAAGAAGTACACTCATTCTCTTCCATTCAAGCATAAAAACATGTGAAGGTCACAGAATAAGAACCCTAACAACATATTTACCGAGGAAAAAAAAGAAACTAATTTACAAGATTTTCAACAACAAACATCGAACAAAATTAAGGACGAAGAACAAGATCACAAAAGCAAAATTGTCTTAGTAACCATAATCGAATCAGATACGAACCCATAATAAAGCCAGAATTTTTATTACTACATTGATCGAGCAAAACAAGCACATTTACAAATTGAACAAAGGCAAAAAAAAAACAAAAACAAAAAAACAAAGTCATCCCAAGTTTCAAACAAACAAACAAAACACATCGACGAAGGGAGAAAAACTGGGAAATCAACAAGGGTTCAAAGGGAAAATAAAAAAGAAGAGATTGACAGACTTTGAAGATATAACTTGGAACCAATGATATCAACCATTTTTAAACAAAACCCAGAACTGAAACAATGTTGTTTTTTACCTACAGAAGAGAGATCAAAGGGTGTTTTTGTTTCACCTTCGTTGCTTCAAGAACAGCGTTCAATGGTTTTATAAAAGGAAGTAAATATGATGAGGGAATCAATGTGCAGAAGTATTGAGAAATTTGACAAATGCAAGAAACGGTTTCTCAAGTAAAAGAGCCACGAGCGGTTTTTATGGAGTTTTTATTTCTTTATTTTTTTTTTCATGCGGAACGGTCCAAACAAACTAAACCGGTTCGAAAAGGGTTTTAATGTAAGGGTAAATTATGCCAATAGCCCTTTTTGTTTTTGATCTAACCGACTTTAATCACCGATTTAAAAATTAAGCGCACTTGATCTCTTATGTTGTGGATCCGTTCAATTTTAGTCATTCAACTGTTAATTCTCATTAACTCCGGAAATTTGAGTTGACAATTAATAAATAAAAAGAAGAAGAAAGAGGAGGAGGAGGAGGAGATGTGAGGGACTAAACGTACTTAATTTTTTAATTGGTAATTAAAGTCGATCATATCGAAATAAAAGGGACTATTCGTATAATTTACCCTTAATGTAATTGCGAGATATTTTAATCCAAAATTTGTAGAAAGTTATATGCGTTAGGAATGAAAATATAAAGTATTATGATGTAAAATTTAAGTAATAGATACATATATGAATATACTCTTTAAATAAAAATTACAACTAAATTTTTTAGCTAAGGTTCGATTATGTAATTGTTGATTAAGTTTTAGTTTGAATGATATCATTACCTTCGTCGAATGTCAAATTGATGTTATTGTCCATACAATATTTAAGAGTTTGTCGATTTGTGGAAATTTAAACGTAATTATCTTTGATTTATGGATAAGAGTTTTTTATTATTATTAAATTGAGAAAATTATAAAGTAGAATTTGTTCTAAATACTCTTAATTATACGTTCAATCATCTTTACAGTTATGCTCAAACTTGTAATCTCTAGTAACAACAACGATTTTTTTAACTAGTGAAGTAAATTAATTCGTGCATTTATGACTAAGAGATATAATAATTTAAAATTATAATTTGTATTAAACAAAATTTTGGTCATGCAACTTTTATATATATATATATAATTTTAATCATTACGTTCATAGTTATATGATAAAATATACATATAAAATTATTCATATCGTTAATATGAAAAAATTTAATATTTTTAAAGTGTTTATTTAACTTTGATTTCGGTTGACTTAATGATACAATAAGTTAAGAAAATAAAAAATAATTAATTTTTTTATTAAATTTAATATCTTATATATACTTCGTGAAAGTCTAATATGAATGTGTAAACCTGTCAAGTGATTTCAGTGATTCAAAGAAATGTTGTCGTTCATAGAAGTTTTAGATTCGGACAACTGCATATATAGGACATGTTCACGTTGTCAGTAAATAAGAAATATTTTGAACAAATACTACATTCTAATCATCTCAGACTATTTAAATTCGTAATGTATGAATTTGATTCACATATTTTAATTCGATCAATTTTATTTATTATATTTTTTAAATCTTAGAATTTTAATCATGACTCAAACAATACAGGTACAATATAATTTAAACGTAAAAACATTAATAATTTTGCAACAATACAAAATACTGAATTAAAATTCAGTATTATCTTTTATAATAAATTAACCCATTGTTTCCTCAGCTTTCCGTCAAATGTTGTTTAAGCCCATTGTAAAGAGGAAAAAACAATTGTTTCCTCAACTTTCCGTCAAAGGCTGTTTAAAACCCATTGTTTACATAATATTTAATGAATTCTATAAAAGGGGAATAGCCTACATAAGGAATAGCCAAATGAAGGTAAAAATTCTACCTGTGCAGCTATTAAACGTGCAACAGTTTTCTTGGAGTTCACCAGCCAGCAAGAGTTCATTCAATAAATAGCAGGCCTTCAATGTCAAATAGCAGCAAAGAGTTAAGTAAAGACCCTATTTTAACATGAATGATCTATAATTCTTGACAACAATCAGTGGCGGATCTAGAAATTTAAGAACGAGAGTCCAAAATTTTAATTTTATTTTTCTTAAAAACAATGCTAGTCCTTTGAATCATGAAGATAGATTCATAATTTGAGAAGTCCTAAAATTTTGGGGGAAGAAAAGCTTTTCCAAGAGATTTGATTTTCATCAATTCTCAACTATAGAATTCCTTTCCTCAACAACATCGTTAACATGCCACCACAAGATTTAACATTGTTTGGGGATTTATTCGGAAAGTAGAAAAACAATTATGTTTCATACAGGAAGAAAACGCGTCTCTCAATTGACTGGCTTCATTTCAAACGATGAATGCTAAGTGCTTCTTAAGGATACTCGAGTTGAGACTGGACAAAATCAAGAGACACACTGGTATGGAAGTATGGAGGTTTAAAGTTTATAATTCAAATAAATACAAAAGGAGGTGGTATGTTAGAGGATGAGAAGAATGGATTGGTTATAGAGTTGAAGGATAACTGCGGCTAATGATTAAATGAATGAGAGCACAATTTACATAAAACATAAGGATTTAGATGTAAAGTGCTCTGAAAAGAAGAGGAAACAGGACCCAAACAACATGTGACAAGCATAACAGTTGTACCTTACGGAAGTTGAAGATCAAGTCCAATTCACAGACCTGGATATAAATTCATTCACAATCCGATAAACACAATAGAAAGTCAATTAATTCAATGAAGAGAAAAGTTTGAGTTTACTCACACTGCCAAAGTATCGATCAAGTATCTCACAAAGTGATGAATGATCTCTAGAACCTCTAACTCATTGTCATCCTGGTCATTGCACATGCCGAAGTAAAGACTAGCGTATCTGCATAATTTATCCCAACAGAGTTGATAAATCTCTGACATGGTAAAATAGATTCCTAATAAAAAAGGTCTCACTAACATATGGAAGTATTACCTTTTGTAAACAACTTTAAATCCTCTCTAATCCACAAAATTACAGAGTTTGGCCCCTCTTGTGAGAATTACTCCACCAAGCTCACGGATAACCTTCTCAAAACACATTCCATAAAGCCTTAATATAATGAAGGCAAGACCGACTTCAAAAAGAGCACCAATAAAGAACTAAAGATAAGGAAAAATGAACCAGAATCTTATAATTATAAAGACTTTTTCCTTCAGAGAATCAAATGTGATAGTCAGGTCATACCTCTGTTCCTTCCTTCTGAGAATAATGAGAATACCATTTTGTCAACCTAACTTTCCCTTGCCAGCTAATTAAAAGTACAAAGTGAATCTGAATCACAAAAGAGGCTCATATGTTACAGATACCAGCAATAAAACAAGTCAACAACCTTTAAAAAGAAGCTCGCTTTTAGGCTTCTAAAGTGAAATCAAGCAATTATAACAGTGTAAAGTTAGAACAAAATATGTGTGTGTGTGTGTATATCACTGTGATTATCAGATCCAAAAATTAACACAAATTCTTTTCTTTGCTCCAAATATGAGGGCCAAGAGTCACTTTATATAAAGTGTAATATAAATTAGCATTAGATCCTGACAGGCAAAGTCGATCCTCAAGAAGCCAAAACTTCAAGCACCTAATGTTATCTATGTGAGTTTCTAGTTATAGCACACAACTAGTAACATTTCATTTTTGCCATCCTGTTAGCATGCTTCTTCATGGAAAAAAAATTCAACAGCTAAAGCATAAAGAATGGCATTTCCTCCATATCAACAATAACCTTAAAATTTCCACCCAGGGAGAAACAATATGATCAATGACACACTAAGAAAGTGAAACCATTAAAACAATAAGGCTTTATTTATTTATTTATTTATTTTGAAAAGGACAATAAGGCTTTATTAAACAGAAAATTATAAAAATCACCAGAATTATGTAGTCAAACTCAAATATTCCAAAATGCAAAACAAACATTAAATAGAAATGTTTAAGTATGATGGAATATGATAAAAAATCAGAAGAAAATAAAAAAATAAGTTGGATCTAACAATACATCAGAGGAACCATCAAAATGAATCATTTACAGTAAACTATAACTATCAAAATGAAACATTTACAGTGAACTAATGATATTAAAAGAAACAAAAAACAAAAACAAAATCTCGGCAGAATCTAGTTGCAGGTCCGAAGAGAAACGAGAAGGCACAAAGCTTAAATTCAATCAACAAGGGCATGAGGAGAAATATCAAGATCATAAAATAGTAATAAAATTCATGATTCACAGAATCAAAAGCCTAAACAGTGTCTAAAATCAGGAAAAACACAGATCCATGTTTTGAATTAAAAATGGATCGAAAACAGATCATAACCAATTCGCCGGATTATCATGATAACAAGACTAAAATACGAAAAGCTAGTTAGTTACCATCTTTGATAATAGCCAGAAGAAAAGTAAAAAAATGCAAATCTGGATTCTCCGGAAGCTCAAATGCCGGTATCACCGATTCGAATTCCAGGTGCTGCTGCGCTGCGATTTTGTATTTATATTTAAACAATTTTATTCCGTCATTAAGAAAGGTTAAATATATATATTTAGTAGACGAACTCCACTTAAATATTCAGTTTGATACCTAAATTACTTGATTCAAATAGGATTTTTTTTTAAAAAAAAAAAATCAGAGTTAGTTGCATCATATTCCCTAAATTATGAATTATTTTAAATTAATCCTTAAATTTTTAATTATTTTAATTTTATCCTTAAATTATAACTTTCATTCTAAATTAGTCCTTAAACTTTTAAACATTCAATTTAACTTTTCTTTTTTAGATGTAATTTTATTTAACAAAATTGTTAACTACCATGTAAACATTGATGTATTATTATGTGATAATATGATGTAAATGATAATTTAATTTTAAATTTGAATAAGATGATAATTTAACTTTAAAACAAAGAAAAATTATAAACAAATTAAAAGAACAAAAATAAAAATATGAAAACCTATCAATTATTTATCTTATTTTTTTTAAATATCATCCTACTCCAATGGACAAAGGCTAACCAATACACTAAGCCATTAAGCCCATAAAGAGCTTCGTCTCCGTTTTTCCATGTTCGAAATACCCAAAAAAAAAATTAAAAAAAAAACCCCAAAAATCCAGGCTTGCCGAGAGACTGAAACAGAAGTTGCTGAAGTGGAAGACTATGCTCAAGTTGAAGAAGATGGGCAATTGACGGCTCAGCCACTCGGTGACAACCCGGATTCTGTCGAACAACGAGCTGCTTCCGACCAAATTGACGGGAGAACGAACCCCCAATGTTTTACAAAGAGGATTTGAATTTGCTCAAGTAAGCCCTTTTCGAGTTTGTATGCTCACCATATTCTTTTTTTTTTTGGATAAAAATGTAGTCTTTATCTTAATTGTTCTTCCCTTCATTTGACTAAAGGCTGTGGAGGGCTGTCATCAAATTGGGAGGGTATGAACAGGTTTGCTTCTGCTTGTGCATTATCAAAAGGCGACTAGTTTAATAGAAAATGTAAAACTAAAATCGAATGGCATATCAATCATTTTAAGTTCTTTGATAATATGTTGCTTTCCTGATCCTGAATTTCGAGGAGATGCCTGTGTGTACAGCATCTGCATGCACAAACTCATTGTTGTCTTTCACATTGAATTGTTTCTAGTTAGTTCTTACTTCTTAGGTGATTCTTACCTGATACGAAAAAGACAGTTAATTCGGTTTTATTGTCTAGTTAGAGTGACCAAGATAATAATTCACTTGCTTCTTATATAGTTAAGAACATGAAGTAGTTATGGACTTCCTTTCCTGATCGTGCCGCGGACTTTGTAGGTGACCTCATGCAAATTGTGGAGGCAGAGGCAGGTTAGAGAATCGTTTAATCCCCGAAAGTAAGAATAACTACTTGTTCTCCAATGATTTGAATACTGAAAGTCTGCAATTTTCTCCTATTAAAACTACTTGTTCAATTGTTGGTGGTTTCGTAGGACATTTTATATCGTGTGGGAGGTCGAAAATTTCATATCTGCTAACCTTGATTCTTGTTTTTATGAATAGAATTTGTTTCTGTCCTTGTACCACGATTATGGCTAATTGTTTTTGCTTTAGCGGAGCTATATGGTTTATTTACTTGTTTATTTGTTGTGCATAGGACCTGTACTACAGTGTCTTGGACATTTCGTATCTTTTATGGGAAGGTTTGGCTCTAATTGCCGATTTCCGTTGATTATGGTAACACAGACATACTTTGCAGACTATGGCCTCATTCCCCATCTCTTAACATTTATTTTATTTATTTGCTATTGTGGCATATGGTTCTCCTGTAATCTGTTTCCATCGATTTACGCAGGCATTGTTCGAGTATGAAAAGCATAAAATGCATGGTGCTGTACCCCCTCAGTTTGTTCCTTCCCTCATCGAGCCTATCACGGTTGTTAGTCCGTTAAGATTATAATGCTTTCCGATATGCTTTGCATAGCATATTTGTTTCGTTATTACTTGTCAACATGAATGCTGCTCGTCGAAGCCACATTTTTGTATGTACTACATCTTCTTTCATATAAATTTTCTAGTAGTCCAATTCGCTGGCCAGGTACATTCTGCAACAACAATTCCTGAAGTTGTCTTTATGTTCGAGACTTAGTTTATTGCACAAGGTTCGTTAAAGTGTAAAAAGCCGTCAGCTACTGAGCATGCTGTCCGAGTTGCTTCACACAAACCAAAGAAACTACAGTTATGATTTGCCGGTTATTTTTTTTCTAAATTTTCCATTTTGTATGATGTATGAAACAATATCTCGACTTCTGAAGGTGCTGAAACTAGGCCTTCTTTTGCCAGGTCGGATTCTATGGTTGTCGATGTGTAGCCCCGGCTGATTGGGTTAAGGTCAACGTGCAAAAATCCGTAAGTCTTTCTTTCGTGATATAATTAGGACAATGCTACATTGCTATTAGCTATGAATCTCCCTCTTTTCTCTCTTTCCCAGGCCAAGAGCTATGAGGTGTACATTTTGGTTCCCGGGCTTCTGCATGAAGAGGTCGGTATATCTCTTCATGATTTACCTTGTTTCATGTTTACCGGTAATCTTTTCTCGAATTTGCATCAATGTTGTTGAATCCGTCTTATAACTTCTTCCTGTAGATTGTGGTTGATGAATTACCATATGTGCTTAAAATGAATCAGGTGTATGTTGAGTCTGATCCGGCAGGACGCTTGGTTATATCCGGTGAACCAAAGCAATCGAATAATCCGCGGGGTGTCGCACCCTTTAAAAAGGTAATGGTAATCATGTCTGATAGCCATTGTAATCATCTACTTGTATCGGTAGTGCGATAAACCTCTCGTTTAAGTATCGTTTCCCTTCCGATCGGATTTCTTATCAAACTATATGAACCATTTCTGGGATCTATATCTTCTTTTTTATTACTGGCGCGTGCTTGTGTTTGTCCAGGTTGTCTGCTTGCCTTCCAGAATTGATCCCAATAAGACATCGTCATTCTTTAACCTGCTCGGTCAGCCGTTTGTCCGCGCCCCGTTCGAGCCGTCGGATGTATAAAGTGTAGTTTTTTTTTTTTTTTTTTTTTGCTTTTCGGTATATTATTAGTTCAGGACAATACCAATGCAAAATAAGTACTTTAGCTTTTTGTGAATAAATGTTGAATATAATTATAAGATAATTTTTTTAATGAGAGAATATTAATATTAAAACTAATATTATTAAGATAACTAATTACAAACCTATGAAAAATTGTAATAAAATAAATGAATAATCAAAACATTGAAGATATAAAGACAAAGTCCATTAATAGGAACATATTATATACCAAAAGGAAACAAAAGAAGCTAAAGTTTCAAAGACGCATCACAGCCTATTTATGCTGTAGTGATTGGACTAATTATGATTCATAAATTTTAATGAGAGAATTTTAATATTAAAAATAATATTATTAAGATAACTAGAAATGATGTAGGCTCCTAGCTCCCCTTGTAAACCAAAAAGAAAATATTATAATTCTTTTAATTGATTTGAATGTGAATTTTTTTATTTAATATAGATTTAGATTTAATTGTTTTATGATACAAAAATAAATATTTTATATTTTAAAATAGTGAAATAACTTTTAAAATACTCATTCTCATTCAGGGTTAATCAAATAAAAAACCACTCCTATCATTCTCATTCTCTTCTACTTTTTGAATTAGGGTTTTTTCATGCAGTGATCTATTACTGTAACATCATTTAATATTAAACACTTACAATGGTACTTGAATATGGAACCTTAAGAAATAATAATAATTTTTTACTATTAAGGTCTTTCGGTTCGTGACACTACTACCACTCATAATATAAATAGATATGTGTAACCAATGAAATTATAGTTTTTCATAATAAGTGGTGTTTGTTTTAGGGTATAACATTTGTTAACGTATATATATTTTATTCAAATCATGTCACACATGCATTCATAGATAAATATATATTAGATTTAGTTTCTTTCATAAAATATCTACTGTTTATAGAAATTAACCATGTTTGGAAGGAGAGAAAATATTCCCAGAAAATGAAAAGAAAAAAAAAAGAAGAAACATGTTTGTTTTGTACAAGAACTCAAACTTACTGATCTGAATCATCATTTCCTTGAAGAACTCGGATTCATTTGCTTTCTGCATTGGATACAATTTTCATTGACAATGGAACCATTAAATTCTGCAATAATTTCTTCATTATTTGATCACCAAAAGGTAGGCCTCGTTGCGGTGCCACTCCAGCCAAATACATCACCCGGAAAGGGATAACTTCCCAAATTATAGAAAGGAACACCACCACCTCCACCGCCGCTTTTGGTGGTTGTGCCACTGCCTCCATCAGCCAGCTGCCCTCCACCATCACTACCAGTGACTCCAGATGAATGTGAAGCTGCCGGTTGCAGCTGAACTGCTGGCTCTTCCTCTTGATCAAGGGGTAACCTATCATAAACTGCATTGTCAAATGATGCAGCCATTAATACAACCGGACCCGAAGCCATTAACGGACCCGCCACGCTCCCTCCAACAACTTGACCCTGACCACCGGCGAGATAAATCGTCAAGCCACCGGCCCCTGGAAGGGCCGTTGGTGGAAGGGAGGTCCCGGTTAGAGATAAAATCTCAAACCGCCCGTGCAGTGTTATGACACTCCCGGATGGAGCAGCCGGTTGCCGGAGTATAACATTCGTGACGGCGCCGGTTCCGCTGAGCACACAAACACCCCGGCCTCGCCTCCTCGCGTAGGTTGCTACCGAGTCGACTATGTCTGAACCGGAAGATATTTCGAGCACATGGGATTTTAGTGAGTTTGGACTGTCGCGTGTGACGATTATCGGTGGTTTAGGTTTATTCTTGGAGCCTGCTGGACGACCTCGTGGCCTTCTTCCTCCTGGAGTGGTGCCTCCTCCGCCTGAATCGGTTGTCGCGCCACCGTGATAGGTTGCTTCTTTGTCTGGTGGGAGTAGCTGATGGATATAGCGAGAACCCGAACTTGAATCCAACCCGGACATTGCTAAAAAAATCCACTTGCTCACAAGCTCCAATATCTAACTTCGATCTGACCTCTTATTAAAACGAAAATTTAACAAAATAATTCATAAAACAAAAAAATGAAAAAAAAAAATCAATGAAAATATACCACCAGCTGTACGTGGTGAAAGATAGGTTTTTATCATAATGAAAATTGACTCTGTCGAGCACAAATTATCTCCAAAGCATAACCTGGAAATAATTTGTGTACTTTACTTTGTACTTTTTACTGATTAAACGTCTATTCTTCTTCTTTATACTGTCTGCAAATTAACCTAGCTTTAATTTAGGTTCTTCTATAACTCAACAGAAACCCGGGTGATGAACAAATTAGGAAACAGAAAAAACACACTAAAAACGTCAAAATATGTTTTGGAAATTACCATAAAATTTTAAAAATAGATCAACTAATTAGTGTGTCTTCACACCCAGATGAAAGAGAGAGAGAAAAACCCAAGCTTGATGAATGCATATATATATAATATAAACCTAGACTGAATGAGATTTCTTTAATGAGAAACTGTGTATTGTTTTTAATAAAATAATGAAATTATTTTATATTCATTACCTCAAAATCTTTGAATTTGAATGTCTGGAAACAAAGCTTTGAACAGGATGAATTGAAGGAAGCCTTGAGAGTGTTTTCTTTTTTAGGGTTAAAAAAATGGAAAGCAAATACAGTGATTTCCTTCATTTAATATAATAATAAAGTTAAAGATAAAGAGATGCTTTGAGAAAATATATTAAAAAATTTGAAGGATGCTTTGTTGACAAGAAAGCCATGAAAATTATATGCATTTTCAAAAGAATTAGGTAAAATAAGTGAAAATATATTTTAAAAAATAATGGGTGCTGGCGTTGGGGGTTGGGGTGATGAAAATAATTGGGTTAATTAACTCACTCATACATGAAGCATACTAAATTTTCAATTTCATACATAATGTTTAAAATTTCTCAATTTCATACATGGCGCTTTCTGCCGTTAACATGTTCATCCACTTTCATCACGGAAGTTGACACGAAACCCTGTGACCACTAATAAAATGACATGTGACACTTTAAAAAATATTATTTTTTATTTTTTAAAAAAATAAAATCCATTTGCCCCCTTATTTTTCACGTGAATTTCAAACGGTCTTATTTTCCCTTATTTGCAACGAGCAATTTATATCAAGGCTTTCTTCAGAAAAATGAGGGATTTTATTTGAAATCAATCAAGGCTTGTGTTCTGAAATTTCAAGTAAACAAGTGTTATTTTCGATTTCATTTGGGTTTTTGTTTGAGTTTTTTTACAATTTTGTATTGATATTAAATGATTTTAGGGTTCTTTTCGAGTTCATTTGGGTATTTTCATGAATTTGTTTCTAGGGTTCTTTTTTTTATTTCATTTGGATTATACGAATTCTGACTTGCTTATTCAATATGAATTTGTTTTTCATTCAATTGCTTTAAAGGATGTCATCATATTCCTCAAAATTAATGGAAAGAAACTGTCGAGAAATTTTCTGCAATTGTGGGAAGAAATCTGAAATTTATACTTCCAGAAAAGAATTAACCAAATGCTAACGATACTTTAGTTTCCCAAGTTAGTTTGAGGTTAATTCTTCTTCATGGATTGATGAAATATGACATTGCTATAATATTTGTGGTAATGGTAATGAAATTTTATTTATTATTTTGAACTGGATTTATGAAATGTGATGTTGGAGGATGGATGTAAATTATTCCGTTGGGCTAATGAAAATGTCAGAGACAAATACGTAAAGGACATTTTTCTCAAAATTATAATAAAAAATAACATGTTGTTAAGGGAGAATCGAGAACTAAAAGTTGCTCAAGTGTTGCTGAAATGAAAATGATTTTGTTATGTGAGTAATGATTCAAAACTGTTGGAGGTGGAGGAGAAGTTGAGAAAGGCCAAATGTGAAGCTTGTATGTACAAATTTCTGATATTGTTGTTTATGCTTTTTGATGTATTGTTTCTATGAATAATTCAAGGATTAGAGTTGTTGATCTTACAAAGTGTTCAGGTTGATGTAGTTTACAATATTATTTTAGTTGTTTTTCGTGGTGTACTTTTTTATGTATTTGTTAACCTTAAGCTTGTTTTAGTTGTACAAGATTGATGTAATTGAATAACTTAATGTTTATGAAGTGTTCTTTATTATAGAACTAAAACATTAACACAACTTAAAACATTGAAAAATTCTAAATACTAATGGTGCGTTTGGTTCACGGAATGTAAGATTACCAGTGGGAATAAAAGATTACCAGGGAATATGATTACTGAGATCCAGCTCAGTTGGTAGAGCACAAGGTTCTTAACCTTGAGGTCGTGGGATCGAGTCCCACGGAGGGCATTTCATAATTCGGAGGTCTCTTACGGAAGCTGCTCTCAACCTGGTGTTGGGGGTAGCCTACTATCTTACCTCCCCCTTACCCCATATATATGGGAAAAAGGGACAACCATTTTTTTGTATTTTGTGTTTGGTTGGTTTAGCAGGAATGTAAGATTACCGTGTTTGGTTAAATGAATAAAAGATTATTGAAATGTATATTTGACCAAATTGTCCTTATTATATATTTGTTTTTTAACAAGATGGAAAATATTATATATTTTCTTTAAAAAATTTAAATTCATAAAATTTATATAATTTTTTACAAAATTGAAAATATAAAAAGGTTTATTGAAAGGGTAAAATTTTATTTTAACCCTTGAGCTTCATATAAAATTTTAATTATAGATTTTTTTTGTAAATCTAAAATAGTTTAAGGATAAATTTGTAATTTAACATTCGTATAATTTTTATTATTCAACGACAGAAGAATGATATTTTTAAAAAGAAAAAAAATTTAAGGGCATTTTAGTCCAAAAAGTCGGTAATCCAACAATACCTAAGGAAACGGAGGTAATGACATTCCCGATAATATACAAAAAAAAAATCAACTATTGATAATAAAACATTACCGGGAATGAGATTCCCGACCAACCAAATATGAGAATGTGGATTCCATTCCCATGGGAATCCCACATAACTTAAACCAAACACCCCCTAATACCCATTCGAAGAACAAAGAACAAATACTCAAAAAAATCAAATGCATTATAAATTTTTTGATAATGGATATTTATCTCAAATGAGATGCGAAGACGTGGAAGTTGTGGGTCATTGTATCCGTTTTTATGAAAGTCTTCTTCTACAAATAACTTCTTTTATTTTTTTAAAATTAAATTTAAAGTTTTCGACTGTTTGGAACGTCTTTAGTAATAAGTCGTGGTCTCCTACTAACGTTTTACTTTGAGTAACTGAAAGATCTCTAAAGTCGAAAAGAATATTAAATATGGAGTATAGATTATTCCAGTACATGGCATTGTTTTTTTTTATATTATATGTTGTTGTTATTATTAAAATTCCATTAAATCATAAGAAAATGGTGATTAAAAATGGAAATATTAATTTAAGCACACAAATACAAAAGTGGGTTAAAAATGATACGTGACCAATTATAAGTATTCATTGGAATTGCTGAACCTTTGACCAAACAAAAATGGTGGGAGAGGAAGAAGACACAGACAAAGAGAAGAAGAGTCTTGAACTGCAGCATGGCACCGGACCAGACAACCATAACTCTGCCCGAACGTGTCAGTCACGTGAGAAGTGTCGGCTACATTGAAAAGCTTCGCTTGATACTAATGATCTTATTTTATTTATGGAGATTAGGGATGAATAATTAAGGTGATCGGTTCCCAATAATATTATTTTGAATAAAGAAAAAGGTTGTAATATGAAATATTAAAGTTATGATTAATGATATAAATAGTATTTAATATATTATGTATCTTTGGATAATAATTACTTTTAAAATAAATATTAATACTTATATGATTTGATGGTCAATACTTTAGTAAAAATCAATATCATCTATGATTTGATATTTTATCATTTTAAAAATTCGTTAATTTGAAGAAAAAATTAAAATTTAAGGTTGAAAGTGATTTATTTACAAAATTTTATTAAAATATTTGTAAAAATATCGATACTTAGTGTAGATGTATGGAAATTATTATATACTTTGTGTGTATGTATTAGTATGTATTCAGGAAAATTATTAATACCCGATATCGATACTTTAAAATTTTAGATTTTTTATTACTGTTATTAAGACTTTAACATTTGAAAAAATTGATGAATGTTAAAATATCAATAATTGATATATGATGTATCGATTTTTTTGAAAAAGTTGAATTTCACCCCTCACATCAACCTACAAGTATCAATACTTTCGAATATTAAAAAATATTTCAAACGGTTAAGTTGTATATATTTTTCCGTTTACATTATTATTAACCTTTAAACAAACCGGTAGTTAGTTTAACGTAATAGGTAGCGCTTATTTAACGCAATAGGTAGCGCTTATTTAACGTAATAAATAGCGCTTATTTAACGTAATAGGTAGCGTCTATTTTATTTTACCATTTACATTATTATTAACCTTTAAACAAATCGGTAGTTAGTTTAACATAATAGGTAGTGGTTATTTAATGTAATAGGTAGTACCTATTTAACATAATAAGTAGCGTCTATTTTATTTAACCATTTACATTATTATTAACCTTTAAACAAATCGGTAGCTAGTTTAACGTAATAGGTAGCGCTTATTTAAAGTAATAGGTACGCTTATTTTATTTTACCGTTTACATCATTATTAATCTTTAAACAAATAGGTAGCTAGTTTAATGTAATAGGTAGCGCTTATTTAACATAATATGTAGCGCCTATTTAACATAATATGTAGCACCTATTTTATTTTACCGTTTACCTTATAATTAACCTTTAAACAAACCGGTAGCTAGTTTAACGTAATAGGTAACGCCTGTTTTATTTTACCGTTTACATTATTAGTAACCTTTAAACAAACCGGTAGATAATTTAACGTAATAGGTAGTGTCTATTTTATTTTACTCTTTACATTATTAGTAATCTTTAAACAAACTGATAAGTATTTTAACGTAATAGGTAACACCTATTTTATTTTATCATTTACATTATTAGTAACATTTAAACAAACCGGTAGGTAGTTTAACATAATAAGTAGTGTCTATTTTATTTTAACCGGTTAAGTTTTAAATATAAGTATCGATACATACAATATAGGTATGAAAATTTTTTATGACAATAGTTGGACATATCTTACCGTCGAAACAATATCCATACTTTTTAGAATAAGTATGGATACATAAGCAATGCAATTTATGTTTCAAAGTTTTTTAATAGTTCTTAATGTTTTCCACCGACAACATTAATTTAATAATTTCATTTACACAAAAAAAATATTTGATTATTTATATTTTTTGTAAAATATTATTTAGAATTTAAATTTAACAATTTTAACTAAAGATAATAATAAATATGTAATATATATGTTTATTATTTTAAATTTAATAATAATATATACCGTAACATAAAAATAAATCATTAGATGCTTATGATTATTAAATTAATGTCTTAAAACTCACTCAAATGATAACCCTAAATTAATATTTCCGATAGTGAGGTAAGTATGGATACTCAAAATGTTGAATTTTAAATAGATTTTCGATAAATTTTTGATTGATTTTATAAAAAATAATGTGAGAAGAGAAAAGAAGAACGAAACACAAATAATTTAATATGAACTTTTTAATTAACAATTTATTGTAGCAAAGTACCTTTATTGAAGAATTCTCACATTGTAAATAAAATTAATTAAATAACATTTATTTATTATTTACTTCACAAATGAAATTAATTAATAATGGCAAACATGGACCAAATAAAGAACCTTCAAAATTTGCGTCATGATCTGAGTTCAAGAGAAGAGCAACTTATTAGCTTTTTATTTCCCAAAATTTATATTATGGAATAATAATTGTGGAGGGACAATTACATACCATCAAATCAACAAAACATGTCCATGTGATTACATTAATTCATTGTCATTTTCCTCTATTTTTCATTATCTCTTCTTCTTTCGTTACGTCGTTCGTTATTTGAATTCAAAACTTTAAAAAGATAACAATTACATTTTAATAATAAGATTATTTAGTTATCAACAATCAGTTGGTTTAATGGGATGAGATACTGAACCCCTTAAGTAAAGTTAGAGGTTCAAATCTTGGAGTTTGTGAATGAAGTAAATTGGGTTGGGAGAGTCGCTCTTTCCTCTGTAGTACCCGATCCAGATTAGTCGATCAATAGATTGAATACACGTTTTTATATATAAAAAAATGAGATCATTTAGTTCTTGCTCATTAAATAGATTTTAGATATCTTATTGATATTTTTTTTATTAAACTAAGGTGATTATAAAATAGTATATATTCTAAATACTCTCAATAATTTGAAAATTAATGCTTAATCACCCACGCTATAAAAGTTGATACTCAAACTCGAGACTTTTAAAAATAACAATTAATAACCATTCATTTAACTAATGAGATAATTTAGTTCGCACTTTTAAAAACCGATTGTTGAGTGAAAAAAAAATGAATAAAAGCAATTACAAGGCCGGAGAACAAAATATGCATTTTTCTCTTTTCAAAATAATACCCAATAACATTCTATACGGGTTAGGGATGGCCCAACGTTAATATGAATACGTTTTTACAGGCAAAATTAGCCCAACGGGTAAAAGGATTTAGTAAATTAGATCATCTCTAAAATTAACTTGGACCTACGATAAATGCTACAATGCAGATAAACTTGTCACGCTCAGATGATGAGTTTATCCAAATAATATTTTTTATTCAAATTCGTCAGTCGAAGTGGCATGTTTCAATAAAATATAATTTTTTATTAGATTTTTTCACTTCAGAGTGATAAGTTTCAATAAAAATTATATTTTATTAGAATTCGTCATACCCACGTAACGAGTTCCATGTCACTTTAGAAAATATCCGTAGTTCCCAATATTAGACCAAAATTGCCCTTCTTTATACATCCTCTAGTTTTTCAAAATTACCTACACCAATCCAAATGAAGACGGGCTCATGTAGACCTATTTACCCATTTCAATATTTAGAAAATCTAAAAGTTACAGTATAGTGTGTTTGCATTTTTATCATATTATATTTAACTATAAGTAATACAATATTTAAATTTTGAACTATAATATAAAATGTTATCAAAATGGTCATTAAATTTATCAAATTATTACAAAATGGTTAATAAATTTAATCAAATTATTTGTAAAAATTATCATTTCAGAATTTATTATTATTTTATAACGTACAATACTCTTACAATAATTTGACAAATTTAACAATTATTTTATAAGTTTCAAAATTATATTATTTCAGCATAGTTTAGTAATTATTTGAATAATTTATTTTATAATATAAAACAAAGAGAGGAGACGACGTCTCTTTCCAACTTATTACAAAGAGATTTGTTTCCTTCGTACATTTCTACCTTTGCAACTTTACCCCCTAATTTTTCAGGACATTTTCTCTCTAGGAAGAAGCCTTGGAAACATCCTTACTTGACCTATTGTACTTCATATGGCTATTAACTAGTTGACCAGCTGCAAGTGCAGACATGAGTGATAACTCCCCGGCAAGGACGGCACCGGCTACTACAGTCGCGAGCATCCTCGAGTTTGCTCCGGGTACCTCTTTGCTTGCACCTTTGACTCCGAGTAAGTTCAAACAGGCTGATTGAGATGCAAGTTGTGTTCCACCACCAACAGTGCCAACCTAAAGGATGAATCATAGAGCAACAGAGATAATTAGGCACCTAGCATAAATACCAAGATTTTGTTTCGGCAACGGAAATCGACACGATCGGTTACCTCAATAGAAGGCATTGTGACAGAGATGTGAAGGTCTTCGCCGTTGTTAACAGCTTCCATCATGGTGATGCAATGAGAGCTCTCGACGTTTTGAGCTGGATCTTGGCCTGTAGCTATGTAGACTGCACTCACTATGTTACTGGCATGAGCATTGAATCCGCCCAGAACTCCAGCCATAGCTGATCCAGTAAGGTTCTTAAGCATGTTAAGCTCCACGAGAGATTCCACGCTCGTCTTCAACACCTTCCTTACCAAATCACCTTTAATGATGGCTTCGCAGACAACCGATTTGCCTCGTCCTTCTATCCAGTTTACTGCAGCCGGTTTCTTGTCGGAACAAAAGTTTCCTATGTGCACAAATCCATGCATTCAGAAATCCAAAGTCGAACAGAAGAATTAACATAAATATTGCAAGTCTGCAAAAAAAAAATGAACTCACCAGAGATGCCAAGAACATCCATGTCGGGGAAATCGGTTTGAAGGAAATCCAAAACGTTTTGGACTCCCTTGGAAACCATGTTCATCCCCATAGCATCACCAGTGCTGCAAGTGAATCTCATGTACAGATTCTTCCCTGCAATTGCACATTTGATACATTGAAGCCTACCGAATCTACTTGATCTGCAACCACCAAAAAAGGCCAAAACTTTCAATAAACCATTTCACAATTAGCTTGCGTTTCATATCGATCAATCCGGAATTCGATAAATATCGAAACAAACCTGTTGAAAACAACAGACAAGGTCTCGAAATTGTTAGGATCCTCCAAATAAAGCTTCAAATCAGCTGCTCGTTTCGCGGTACCGAACCGAACAACTGGAGCTCTAGTCATGCCGTCTTTCAATAGAACACTAGTAGCTCCACCGGACAAATGAATAGCCTTGCATCCCCTGTTAGTGCTAGCCACCAAGCAGCCCTCAGTGGTAGCCATGGGAACCGAGAACTCTCTTCCATTAAGCAACAACGGCCCAGCAATTCCCACGGGAATCTGCACGTACCCGATCGGCATCTCACAACACTGCCCCAAAATGGACTCGTAATCGAACCCCTCCAAGGGCAATCCAGACAATGATTTCCCTGTTAATCTCTGCAACGCCTCACGCCTGATTGCAGCCGCTCTCTTGCAATCACCTAATTTCGATTCCAACGAATACGAAGGAATTGTTCCCGCCACAACGGATTTAATTATCTCCTCGTCTTCCTCCGTTAAAACTGTAAGAGGCTTTTCATCGAACATTTTCTGGGCAGTCACGATGGGTGTTTGAGGAGGCAAAGGAGGAAGCGAGCAATCGAGATCTTGTCCACAAGGGACGTTACGGGCATCCTCTTTACGAAGCAAAACTTCATCTTCCTCCTCGTCCTCGGAAATCCAAACGTCAGGAGACGGTCGGAAAACCAGAGACTGAACAAATTCAATCCCAAAGAATGCCATAAGATAAATGAACGATGCAAAGAAGGCCATGATAGAGACGATCTCGGAGAAGGTGACGACGTGGAGAGGAGTGGAGGTACGGATCTTTTCACGCCAACTGGAAAGAAGGAAATAAACCACCGAGAAGAAAAGGGTAAAGAAAAATGCATTCATTATATGCAAAGGAAGCGGCAATTCATCGGAGGCTTTAATGGGATCTTCGTCGAAAGAAACCGTCTTCTTCGGCTTCAAAGCTTGAGCGGGTTTAGCCGAAGATAGCCATTTAGCCTCCATTTTGGGTGTTTACGGCGGCGGAAGCAGAATCCCGGCGGTGGAGGGCGGAGACAATGAAAGGAAACAGCCGGGAGTCGATTTTCAGTTGGTTTCCTTTTAAGGTTCCTGAGAAGGGTTCTAGTAAGAGATGCCAGGGATAAAGGGCGGGAGGCAGTATTTATAGGATTTGAGGAAGAGCTCGTGAAGATAAAAGGCTTACAGTATCTGGCACGTGATAAAAGGCTGCAAAGTTTTGTGGCACTTTTCCTGGGTATTTCATTTTTCTTTTGGGTAAAGTACACGATAGGTCATTAAACCATTCTGAAATATTTGTTTTGGCCATTAAACGTTTAAAAAATTATAAAATAATCTTTACATTTATCGAATTCTTACCATTATCATAGGTTGCTCTGACCATTTCATAATAATTTAATAAATATTTTATAAATTAAAATTTAATTCAAATGATTTTTTAAATAAAATATTTTGTTATTTTTCTTAAAATAAAGACAATTCATCGCTGTATTATATGATGGATTTTGAATCATTTGAAAGTATTTCATTAAATAAGAAATAACTTATATTTTCTTAAACGCCGCTGGTTTCCATGAAAAACAAGGCTGAATGTCAGTCTATGGCATGCAAATTCAAAATAGGATGCATGCAATTGATTACTATTATTATTGAACAAGTGGTTTGATGTGTATATATATATATATATATATATATTAAATTGATTCGAATTGTTGAATGAATATGAATGAATGATTGAAAGTTGTAGTTGAAAATAAAGAAATTTTTATACTTTGAAAAACAGGTAGATAATATAAGTTAAGGATGAACATGAGTTGAATCGGATTTTTGATTGATTTAAAATCAATCCGACCTGGTGTAAAGAGACTTTATACCTAAAATCTAACTTAAAATTTGGAGTAAAATTCACACATTTTTATTAGGTAAAATAGAGATGTAATTGAAAATCATAGAGATAAGTATTATTTCAATTATTTATGTCTAAATATGTATTTAAAAAAAATCCATCTTATAATATTAAATCAGATTAAGATCTATCGAGTCTGAGTTCAATACTCAAATACACAAAATTTTAATCTTAATCATCTATTTGTATATATCCAACAGTGTACAATATAAATGAAATTTATTCTTACACAGAGAATTAATTTATGCCGTCGACTATCATTTTGTAAAATGATACTATACGGTTCATATATATTTTTCTTGTGTTACGTAATAGAATTGAAGTTGCTCACCACCTTTGTAATAGACAAAAAAATAATATGAAATAGACGATAGAATTGAAGGGTTATTTTTCTTCAAAATGATGAGTATTCATCACCACGTGCTGAAGACTTGGACTGTGTGTCAAAGTTTTCTCCAGAGAAAATCATATATAAATCATATTGTTGCTATCATATATATAAGCATGGTCGGGCCAACCAAATTGGAAAATATTTAACATGAAAATGTTGACTGTAGAATTGTCATGTTTAGATTATTATTATCTGCACCGGTTTAGTTAAGAGATCATAAAAATCATATATCTTCACTGGATCTTTAAAAAAAAGTTCGGGCTAGTGATGGAAATTTAACTCGGAATTGATAGGTTTTGATAAGATTTTATATATAGGGATGAAATCGAATTTGATGAAAAGTTTAGGTTTATATAATCAATATGTGCTAAATAAATAAACATAGAACTGTATCTTGGGTTATAATGATCAAAATATGCAACATTCTGTAACATGATGAACTTAAAGCATTATTATTGGGCCTATACATGCCTGGAATATGTTGCTTAGAGCATGTTGAACTTCGGTCGAGCCATGCTCGCTTCGGACCAGATCGACCAGCAGATGAAAGATGTCTGCAATGTAATTTCTGCATGAATCCCTCTCCAAGCAACTCAATGCCTTCAACGCCGACACGAGCAGAGGCGTTCGAGCTGCCATTTTCTCCTTTCTGGCTATCCCCAATGGGAGAATCCAATGAGTTACCGGCATCTCGACCGATTTCTTTTCGGGCGCGTAGTTGGTACAGCTGAGGTATATCAGCAATATTTTTTCGCACACTGCCACTAGTGATCTTAGGTTCATGTCCCTAGAGGTGGATGGATTGTTTTTTACTAGATCTTGGAGGAAGTTGAGGTAGTTTTGGTACGCCTCGCTCTCGAAGTGGACCAGGGCGGTTCGGAGATCTCCAATGCCAAGCATATCTTCTTTATTTTCTTCTGCAGGGCGGTTTCCGAGTTCAGTTGCTGAGCATGCGATGTGATGGAAGAAAATGTCTCGACAATGACTTTAACGTTGGCAGCTGCCAGGAAGTATAGGTTCATTTTGTATATATCGGTTATGACCTGAAATGATGAAATTCCAAACAAATATGATCGTGTCGTAATTAGCATATGCAAGAATAGAGGCTGTGCAATGGGAGAACCTGCATGATGAGCAGCTGGACCTCGATGTAACTCTTCATTTTCGAGATCACGTAAGCCGCGGTTTGCAGATTATCGTCCTCGATGTCATCCTTGCACAATCCTTGCTCGGAACTTGTTTCAGTAGTAGTAGAGGATTCAGAATTCTCGGGCAACTTGATGTCATCCATGGTTCTTAAAATCTTCATAAACCCGGGCAATGTCGCCGAGGCTGCTTCTTTTATAGCTAGAAGGATTTCCTGCCATTCGTCTTTTGTAAGTCTGCTTCCTAACTCTACCGTTAAACGATACATTGCAGTGACCCCGGTGCTTGCAGGGCCCTTTATTGAACTCTTCAAGTATCCTGCCAGTACAGAAACCAGTTTTGGTAGTTGGGACCTCAACACATCGTAAAAACTTATAAATATATCTACAAGACTCTGCGTTGTTGTGGCAGAAGTCTCTTGGTCCCATGGACTTCTACCGGAACGAGGAGATTTTGAAGTCGGTGAACCCTGTGTTACAGGAGATGCACCATTAAATATGGGGAGAACAACATAGTTAAAAACACCAATCCAGAATGTTCGTGAGAAAAGATGACCATGATCCTTCAGGACGTTGGAAAGCAATTCCAACGAACTTTTTCGGATAGCTAACCTCGAGTCCGATGTTAGTTCCAATAAACCTGAAAACGACATATCGCAATTCTAACTTAAGACAGCAACATATACATGTTGAACAAACTAGTTCTTACTTCCATTGTCATGGAAGTGTGAACAAATTTATAGGGTGTAAGTAAATAAACTGGCAGGTTACCCAATAGCAGAGGAATCCAAAAGGATGCCTGAACATCCATATCAGCAAACCTTTGTAGATCAGAATCGTTCTTAGTTGCAACTGAAATGTTTGAACCGTGATCGGAGCTCTTATCCACGCAAACAAGCCCTCCCTCAGCAAGTTTGACAGCACAAAGCCGGAGAAACGAAATAGCATTAAGGCTAACATCACTGTCAAACCTGCAATTTGTGAACTTGATTAGGCATCTTACACAGTCAGTAAAAGTGGCAGCGTCTGTCTCGGTTACATGATGAAAGTATTCTCGAACTATTTTTTCCATGGTCTCAAAAGCTATCAGGACGATATTCTTCCGCTCATCCACAGCAGCAGCTGCGAACACCTAAGAAAAAAAGACAAACTAGTGTGAATAGAGAAGCTGTAGGAACTGCATGACAATGGAAATCATATACGAGCCATTAGCATACCATAAACACACTTTTCCATCCAGATTTCACGCTACTGACGCGGCTGAGGACCATCTGAGAAACGTATCGAACTATCAATTCTCTTATTTCTACAGAGTTGCTTTTTTGCATAACAATCACAAATGGCCTCAAAAATTCATTCTGGAAATTGTAATTTGCCAGCTCCTCACGTTCTAAGAATTTCATAGCAAGCCGCCGCAATGAATCCATCACAAAAATCGCTACCGATAAATTCTCAGACAGGCCAACTGAAACAAAGAAATCTGAGAGAACATCCCATATGCGAAACCAAACTAATCTGATGCGGTTCATATTGTAGTGCCTGCAACATAACATTCTAGAGTAAGCATTCTCCACAGGCACACAAAGGAGGGAGATACTATTGGAACTAGCATGCTATGGAATTTTCTTTTAGAAAATGATTTAATAATCTTACGCGATTTCAACAAGTTTCGTGAGGCTAAACACACGGGGTTTTGTTGGAGACTGCAACTCCGTTATCGAAACTTTGCAAAGTGCCTTCACAAAGGCCACTATTGCTTCACTGTTTAATCTTTGGCTATGTAGGAAAACATGGTTCAGCTCGGAACTCCCTATCTGTTCCAATAAATTTAAGTTTGCAATGAAGTTATTAATCTGCTCTTGAGTTACCAGTCCTGAACTGTTGACTCCAGCAGCGGTACTATCATAAGAACCTCCTCGGACAACAGCCATTACAGCTGGATTCTGGAGTGATCCTTTTCTCTTCAGAGATTGAAAACTAGCATGTTTTGGCAACTTTTCATCGGTTTCGACAGTAGGCACAGATAAAATAGATGTATCAGTTGGTGTACCTTCTCCCCCCAACAGTTGCAAATGCTCAATTCTGGACAGGCATGTCAATATATGCTCCCAGGCTTCCTGAAGATGGTTACCATCTTCAATGGCAATAGAAATTATTGCCTGTATTGTAAAATGTTTCAAAAGTGAGATATAAAAAAGTACACATCACTGAAAGGAACTTACACTATACACATGCAAATATTGCTAACAAAATTTGATGCATTTCTCAAATCTACTTCACTAACGAAAATTGGAAAACTTTTATTATTCAACCATCACAATTTTCTTTCTCAAAAAAGAAAAAAAACCATCACAAGTTTCTAATTGCTTCTACTTCGATTGATGTTCTACAGTCAAGCAAAAGCCAAGAATAAGGACCTATAAAGGATGAAAATATGAAATACAACAAAAGATCTGTTTTATATCTGCTGTGCAAGGCTCTTCATAGAAAGATTGAGATGCTGCAATTCTAACTCTTTCGTGTGTACAATAAAACCAGGCGAAAATTTTGATTCTTTGTTATTATGTGCAAAAATACTTACTTTTACAGCATCAACATTCTTTTGTTTCATGTCGGCAGCACAATGGAGAAAGGTGAACTTTGCCGTTGATGTGACAAAAGCATCTCTCTGTGTCTGCATTCCCATTGCTGCAGTTACATGAACAGCATGTCGAAAGCCCAGTAAGCATTGAGTGGTTGCAATTCTATCGTCACTCTGGTCAAGCGTGACACTGAATGCAGCTAGCATAGGTCCCCAGCAGACCTCCACCATAAACCTCAAGATTGCTACATCTGAAACAGAATGATACACAGACCTGCAAAGCAAAGAAAAAAATGTACTAAACATCATGCATATCGACTGGGAAAATTTGGCATGCTAGATGAAAAAATAAATCACTTTAAAATAGGGGGATGGAAATTGTATACTGAGAAAGGTACAAGAACAAAGTCCTCTTTGCTTAATGATGCATGTTGTTCTCTTATCATATTTTGTGCTAGACAAGAAACAAAAATCAAATGAATTCATTCTCAACCAACGTATATTATATAACCTGTGGGCTGCAGAAAATGTTTTATAACATTTCTACTCGTATATAAAAACAAGTGAAAAACTCATCTGAAGCTCACAGACAATTCTATAAAGAAGGAACACTGTCAAAACTATTGAATTGAGACTACGATTCAAGACATGAATTTGATTTTAGAGCCAAACATCAACTATTCCTTGTCTAACTGACCATCGTCAAAATGGATTAGATTAAAACTTACTCTGATTTTCCTGACTTTGCCTTAAACTGCTCTTGGATTTGTCTTATAAGAAACCCATTTGCACCCAATGCCTTTTCTTCTGCTTGCTTCCAAGTGACCAAATTGAGTATACCGTCCAAACCCAGTAACTTATTTAAGCTGTTCGCCTGGAAGCTTTGGGGAACAGAAGAATCAGCATTCATCTTAATTTCATTTTTCACAATCTGATCGTAAAGGGCACAAAGATATTCGTCAGGTAAATCCTTGCCGTCATCTACTCCTTGGTTGTTTCGAATGAAATCATACTTGGTCATCTGAATGCAGAAGCAACATAAAATAGAAATAAGAACAGAATCCAATCACTTGTAAATTTTATCCGTTATATTTAAGAACATAATGTGCAAGAGTACATAGAGGTGTTCCATATTATTGACACAAGAATATAAAGCGCCAGAATGGCTTACAAGCCCCAAAATAGATCAGGTAGGAGTTCTTAAAAAAAAAAGAGTACGCATATATAAGAATGTAAGCAAAAGCTCTCAATTTGATAATGTGCTGGAGAAACAAACCTTCTCTTTGACCATGCTATTATGGGCATCAGTGTTGAGCATTATGACAGAATATGCCAGTACGTAGGCAGTATCTGCACTAGTAAATGAGTTAGGATTGCATTTACAATAGCGCTCTGCAAACTTTTCCATGATGCGGTCAATTTTCTGCGCTTCTCCTGGCAATCTGAAGCCTTGTAGGAAGAATCTTATTGCTTCACCAAAATCCATAGATTTGAAATCAAATGAATCTACATAAGCATGCATGACTTTCAGAGCAAATTCCTCCCTTTCACCCAAATAATCACCAATCATTGTTTCATTCAGCCCAGAAGTGTTATTCTTCAGAAAAGAAGACACCTCCTCCGGAGAGTTGCCAACCTTTTTGGTGTTTATAAGAAACTCAATGCCTTTAGATGGCTTCCTGTTAAACAACGAGACACCTTTCTGCATAAAACCCAGTAAAGCCATCGTTAAAACCAAGCTTGTGAAGAAAAGAAGAAGACTGACCATAAGCTATATAAAAATACGTGAGAGAGTAGGAACCCAATAATAGTATGGAAAATCCTCATGATATATTAAAGCAGCCCTCTCCGATATTTTGGATGCTAAATAATTATGTTATACATGAAGACACAGTCATGCTCGATTCCGACACAAAGCATCAACTAACCTGAAGTTCAATCTTGTAAGCCCGCCGTTGCTCAAGTGTAGCAGCATTTGACAATTCGGAATTCACTTCTTGCTGCAACTCGAAATCAGGGACCGTTCCATCTTCTGCAGTCAGATTCGAAAAGCGCGCTAACGAAGTGTCACTTTTGAAGCTCTTACGCAAGACAGAATCACCTACTGCCAGCTTTTGGTCCATCCAAGCTCCCATTGACTTAATGATGCTAACCAAACACTTTACTGATTCATGCCGGAAAGTAATATCCTGGACCGGAGACAAGGTAGTGGTTGAAGCAGGTGGTGGTCCTAGAGCTGTTTTTAAAAGGCCGTTAACAATCCTGCAAATATCTGAGGGAATTATAAGAGTTTTAATACATTTTTATTAAGTGCAACACATTAAAAAATAAAGAATAGAATTTTCAAGAAAACAAAATACATAGAAGAGATGCTAAAGCACGCTCCTAGAACACCACCAAATGACAGGTTCTTGAATTCATTCTTCAGTAGAGCTACCATCTTCGATCAAAATTTGAGAGAACATAATAGGCTTCACATTTATGGATGATTTCACATATGAACGGATAACAAGTGTTTTCAAACATTTTACTGGAGTGAGTTATTGAGGAAGTAAAGAATGTGAATTAAAATGTTACACTAGAAATGAAGCTGAAGCACGCAATGGGAACATCAAACAATATTGGTGCTAGAGTTAATTCCCAAGTTCACCTACCTTTTGCAAAAAAAAAAAAAAGTGAAAAATAGGATTTCACAAAATGATCATTGAATACTTATCTAGAAAATATGACACGATGAACGCATTTGATGACATGAAAGCAGCAGTCACGTCAAACACTAGTACGAAGAATTATTGGGGAGCGGGGGGAATACCTTTCAAATATGTTTGGTGAATCCACATCGCAGTCATAGTTCACAAATATATCAACGATAATCTGTGAATCTACAGCAATATTTCCAATAGGTTAAGGACTGTTATTTTCTGTTCAAAACTTGGCTGTAGAACATTCTCTAGAACCCGGAGGACAAGCATGGGAAAGAATATTCCAATTTCATCTTTCAACCCTGTTCTATATTTCGTTAACAAGCTCATAAAAATAGAAGACTGGAGCTGGAAAATTGTCATTGCTGACAATGCACTGTTCTTTAACAACGATAAGCAGAGGAACTGCTTAATTGCATTAAGAAACCTGCAATTTTGTATCGCAGAATATAAGAACATTAGAATTACTTAACTGAAGACTGCAGAATTTATCACCAGTAGTACATGACACGCAACAATGGTTGTGTTAGCAGGCCAACAACCGTGAGAAAAAGAAATCCAATAAAGCCCAAAGTAATATGGCAACGTGCAAACAATCATAACTATTTACTATATAAAATCAGAACCCAACGTGAAAAAAGTAAAAAAAAAATTACTTGCCTCACATTCGAGCGCCAAATGGAACCCCCATTATCCATAACAACCTTGAGGAGCTCCAAAGACAGTGTCTTCCCTCTCAAAAGGATCTGATCATCATTCTCCTGAGATGAGAACTTCATCGACAATTTACACAAATTCTTAAAAACAAGAAACCCGTCCTCCCTAATTTTACTAATCCCATTAGAACCCGAATCCGCCCCTTCCTTCGTCTCTTCCTCCCCAATCTCCTCCACCTCCTCCCATTTCGACACCTTGAGCTCCACATTTTGCAACTCCTGATCCTTACTCTGCTGCGAAAGCTTCAAATCCGGAACCCCTTCACTAGCATTCATAACCTCGCTAACAAAATTCTGGCAATGATAAATGGAACTCCCTTCATTTAAAGTCTTATCACTGAACTCTAAAAGCTCACTAACAAACACCGTTTTGATCGGAACATCAATGGAATCTTCCTCCGCTCGGGTAAATATAATTAGCACAATCTGCGCTAGAACGGACTTAGCGCAGATCTGATTTGTCCCGCTTAAACCGCGTAAATATATGTTATAACAAGTCCTAACGACGTTAATCAAGCAATCACCCCGGACCAAAACGCAAGGACATCGGATGGCGGCAAGCAAAACTCGTAACACCCCGAGCTCGAGCGGTTCCTCGCCGATGCCGCCGACTGTGCAAACGCCTTCGACGATCTTGTACAGGATCGGATTGGATACGTTGTTATGGATCTCGCCACGAAATAGGCCGAACGAGAACAATTTGAAAGTGCATTCGAGGGCGGGCTCGGCGACTTTGGCGCAATTTGTTTCCAAGGCGAGTTGGATCGGGTTGAGTACGAAGTTGGCGTCGGCAGACGAAATGCCTAGCAGCGGTGACGTCGGATCGGACAAACCGGTGTCGGAGAGGGTCTCGAGCTTGTCGAGGGCTGATTTGCATGAGGAAACGAGGTGAGTGTGTTTTCGCCACGCGGCGTTCTTGATGATCTTGTCGAGAGGCGGGCCTAGAACACGGCCGCACCGCGACGGTCCTCCGAGCGTTTGCGAAGTCAACATTATCCGTTCACGTCGCTTCTGTAACGAACATCACATTCATTTGATTGCTTATGATTCTTTTTCAAATCTCTTGACGATTCGGGTGTTAATTGAAACGCGAATTCATCAGCAAAAATTCTGAAATGGAAAATCGAATATTACAGGTTAAAGGAGAAGAAGATCAGAGAGCGATGGAATGGACGAATGAGCTTTCTTGTTCGTTTAATTTGGACAATGACTAATTCTTCTCCAGAGATGTTGGAATTTGATTTGCTTGAGCCGATGCATTGTGTGTTTAATCGGGTTTTATGGCTAATTAATTACTCACGTTCTCCCCGTCTCCACTACCTCTTACGTTTATTTTCAACTATTTAAAATTTCCTTTCTCTTTTATCATTTCATTTTTAGTATATTTTTTAAGTTTTATCATTTACGTTGATTTTATATTTTTTTTACACTTAAATACATGTAAATTAATAAATTGATAAATTTTCATCGACAACCAGTTAGTCTAGTGGGATAAGGCACTAGGTGCCTTGAAAAAATCATGGTTCAAATCCTAGCATTTGTGAATGGAGCAAACTGGGTTGGGAGGGTCGCCCTCGCCTCTGCAGTACCCGATCTGAATTAGTCGATTAATATATCAAATATCAATGATTAATTAAATTTTTTTGATAAATTTTTAAATCAATATTCTTTAGATGATATAATAACAACGATGATAATCTAATCAAATTTAAAAAATTTAAGTTAAAATTGAATTTTAAATCATTATAATATCAAAAAAATTATTTAATAATTGATTAAATCATCACTTCAATATCTATTTTTTTATTACTTTCACTTTCAACATTTTATTTTAAGATAAAATGACATCTAGTAATTAGATGAAATCAATAGTCGATTAACAATCAATGTTTCTCACTGATGTAATACTTTTGCGACACTCATTTTAACACGTGACATGTCATATTATCTCTTTCGATACTAATAAGTGTTTATATCATCAGTTTTGACACATTGTATGTATCATGTCATCTATTTTTAACATATAACATATTTATGTTATCATTTTATAACACGTAATATGTTCCGTGTCAACATCTTTCAATATATGCCATGTTGTCACTTTCGACACATAACATGTACCATGTTATTGCTCGGATATGTTTATAATCTCATGCCATCAACATATACTAATTGTTAGTAAACTAACGATTTTCATTCAATCAAATAATGTTTTGTCTCAAAGTAAAATTTTAGAGGTTAAAATATTAAAAATAAAGGCTAAAATAATTATTTTGACAAACATCAGGTGAACTGACATTATACCTATATATTTTTATAAGAATTGAAAAAGAGTTTTATTGTAATATCCCAAAATTTAGACTAATGACTTGAATGTAAAATTTTAAAAGTTTAGGGATTAAAGTGTAAAGTTGTAAAAGTAAAATGACTAAAAATATAAATTTTCAAAATTTATAATTTGGGTATGTAAATAGCCAAGAAAATTATTGTAGTAGGTTTCATATTTTTTTTATCTAGATAGTGCTAAAAGTTCATTAAAGGACAAAGATCGGGAGAATATTAAGATAGTCAAATCGAATCAGAAGTTTACAAAAATTTGAAGGAAGATAATTTTGGGTTAGAAAAATTATATGAATATTTTTAATTAGTAGAATTTAAGTTGGAATTTGGTGAGAATTGCACTATAAAGTAGGATAGTGCAATTTAGTGATTAAAATGAAATTTTGAAAAATTGGAGGGTCTAAAAGAAAATTTGAGAGATGAGATTTTATAGTTATTTAATAATATTAAAATGGAGAAGGAGGAGTGGCTGGGGGTAAATTTAGGAATTCATTAGTGGCCATTTAGGTTTTTGGCCTAAAATGACTAAAAATTCATTTTTAATTGCTACATTGGGAGACTTTTTGTTGGAATTCTCTTGAAATTCTTTTTCTCCTCCAGCAAGCTGCCGAAACCCATAGCTAAGGTGAGCCAAAATTTTCTTTTGCATTTTTGATCAATTTTATTAAGATTTGGAATTAGGATGTGAAATAGTAAATTGTTTTACCCTAGTTTCTCTACAAGATGGTATAATTATTTCTTGGTTTCATGCTTAAATGGTGGAAGTGAGTGATTTATGTGGATGAAGGGAAGACTTGAATTCATTGAATTAAATTTAGAAATAGAATTTAGAAGTGTTGGAGAATTATAAACAAGTATAAAATTGAATTGGAATGGAAATTGAGAGCGAAGCATTCGACCATTGAAGGATGTATGAGGAAGGGGTTAAATTTGATTGGTTTTAACTTGGATCAGATTGAAATGATTTGGAAATGGTGGGCTGAAAGAATACGAAAGAGTAAAATATAAGTTGTATTGTAAATGTAAATTGAATTAATGAATGGTTGTAGTTTCAATTCTATCAATGTATGCCGCAATATGGGTTTCCTGGAATGGTTGACATAGTGTTTTCAAAATCAAAATGATGGTTAGATCGTTGTTGTTTCCAAGGGTGTTCATTATTAGTGATAGACGCAGCATGTGAGAATAGAACTACAACTTCTAAGGCTTTGTTACTTCCTGCCCTTTCGAGTTTATTATATTAGTCAAAATACTAGCTCGTATTTGAAATTGGATATGTCGGGAAATCGTTGCTGTGTAGATCACGATTGAAAACCAAATACAAACCGAACTAAAGGAAAAGGATTAGGTTCGAGAGTGCAGTGAAAATAACATTAAAGCGTAGTGAGTGCAACTAACTTTTTAATGAAACAATACGAGGAAGACTTACGATGAGTCAATCTCGATCGATATTATTTAAAAGGTTTTTTTAAAATAGTAATTGAGTATAGATTTTGGGTATGAACTACCCAATATAGTGTTTACGATATTTTATTCGAATTGAATATATGGTTAGATTACATGCAAAATAGTGTATGATTTTTTTTAGAAAGTCCATTATATGTAAGTGAGAGCTAATGGTACAATTGGCATGCCAAGAGGTGGAGTGAACAAGTACAAACTTACGAGTTGCATCAATATAGATTGCTCATATGATTCGTGTGCCTTAATGGTGTAGAAGTGGAGTGATCTGGTGCAATCTACAGGGTATTTTATATGTTATATGATACGACATTGTTACTCATATGATTCGGGTGTCTTAATGATACACAAGGTGGAGTAACCTAAAGCATTTTACGCGTATTACTAATAGCAGTTTCGACTGCATAGTGAGCCCTCACTCATATGACTCATGTATCATAGATTTCTCATGATAGTACAATGGGCAACGATACGAAATAAAAATAGAAAAGTACATATTTGATACATAGTTTAAAGTAAATGATTTTTAATAATTGTTTATGCTTTATTTTATGCATGATTTATTTAAACAATGTTATTATATATACTATTGCTTATTTTATATGCTAATTATTTTATAAGTTCTCACTAAGTGGAATACTTAGCGTGTGCTTGGTTCACATTAAGGAAACCAACGTCAGCAGAGTAGGGAGCCAGGCAAGACATCCTACATTTTGACAGACCGGTTTAGACATCTAGAATTAGTATGACATCTTTTTATGTTTTTTATATTCATAGTTGGTATGTACTTATTTTTATTTTGATTATCTTATTCGAATATGTCTGAATTCTTTTTTATCATACGATGAATGAATAGTATTTTAAATATTTTATATTATAGTTTTTTAAATGCTATTCAATTATTTTAAACGTCGATTTTAAATTAAACAAAATTTTACTGACTTTTAAATAATATATGTTTTATACATTATGTTACACTTCTATCTCGTATATGGGACCGCATATGAGATAGGAGTGTTATATTTATCATTAAATTAGTTTATAAGTTTTAAAGATTAAATCGTTATTTTACTATTTTGGGTGTTAAAATGTAATTATGTTATATTAATTTATAATTTTATAATTTCAAAATAAATAATAATTAAGAAATGTATTAAAATAGTAAGATGTGCATAGATGGAATCCTTCATCAGAAGTCAAATCCTTCATCAGAAGTCAAAGCCTTGATCAAAGTCATAATGAGAAATGTAAATTATATAAATGGTCATTCTTGAGAAACGTGCCTATTAAGTACGAGGAATACTGATGTTACGAGTTAAACCGTGATCTGGTACTGTTTCAATAATCCATCAATGGAAACACCAGGTGGCTTGAATCTTCTTCATCTACTGATCCATTCTTTACTTGTACTTCCACTCCTCGCAACTTCAACAACATCGCCAATCCAAGATGACGAATCCGAAATCATCTCGAGATTCCAACAATATCTCCAAATCAACACTTCCCAACCATCCCCAGACTACAAAAAATCAACCCAATTCCTCTTATCCCAAGCCAATTCCATTTCCCTAGAATCCAAAGTCCTCGAATTCGTCCAAGGCAAGCCAATCGTGCTCCTCAAATGGCCAGGCTCGGACCCTTCTCTTCCCTCTATCCTCCTCAACTCTCACACCGACATTGTCCCCTCTGAACATTCAAAGTGGGTTTATCCTCCTTTCAGTGCCCACATCGATGAACAAGGCAATAGCTTTGCTCGAGGCTCCCAGGATATGAAATGCGTCGGGATGCAGTATATATGTTCGTAAGTTGAAGATTTCTGGGTTTAGCCCAATACGGTCTCTTTACTTTTGTTCCTGATGAGGAAATTGGTGGCCTTACTGGTGCTCAGAAGCTTGCTTCCTCTCATGTCTTCAAGGATATGAATGTCGGTATAGTGCTTGATGATGGTGAAGTAACAAGATATTAACCCTTTTTTTTTTGCGCGTGTGTTAAAGCTTGCTTGCGATTGTTGTATAAATACGAGTTTTTTTTTATTTTGGAGAAACAGGGTTGGCTTCCCCTAATGAGAATTATAGGCTATTCTTTGGGGAGAGGGCTCCATGGATGGCGGTGATAAAGTCGACTGGAGCACCCGGACATGGGGCGAAGCTTTATGATAACAGTGCCATGGAGAACCTTTATAAGAGCATTGAGAGTATCATGAGATTCCGGGCTTCACAATCTGATTTGGTGAAGGCGGGTTTGAAGGCCGAAGGCGAAGTCATCTCGGTTAATATGTCGTTCCTGAAGGCCGGCACACCCTTCCCGACCGTAAGTTTATCGAATTTTTTAGATGGAAGAACTTGCATCCAAGTCCGAGTAATGTCAAACTGCATATCATAGATATTAGCATATGACTCTTTAAAGCAAAGACATGATATGCAAACTTAGGAAGGCCTAAGATGAGGCATCCTGCTAGGCTAGGATGAAATCTTGGGTCTGTTTTCATGAGTTCTATTGGAGCATAATTGAATTCTGACAATGGGAAAATTGTATTTTCTTGTTAGAAGTGTTTAGAGTTGATCATTAGAGATTAGATGTGTTCTTATTTTTCCTGCTACGACGAGTATTCTATCTGCTTTAATCAGTTTTGTTGCCACACCGAAATCCATGCACATATATTCTTCAAATCTGTAGAAACAACTAGTGATTCCTTGATTCCAGTCTCTCACATCTTTTATGTTGTTTGCCTGCCAGGGTTTTGTCATGAATTTGCAGCCGTCGGAAGCGGAGGCTGGTTTTGACATTCGAATACCACCGATGGCCAATCTAGAGACGTTGGAGAAACGGATAGTAGAGGAATGGGTTCCTGCTTCACGAAACATGTCATTTGAGGTAAAGATATTGAAACATTTCTCTTTGAAAACAAATTGTATTCGGTAATATGATAAAAGTCCGACGATTGCAATCACATTTCACGGACTCATACAATGGTGGAATTAGTATGTTGGCATGTTACAGTTCAATCTGTACCCCTGCTTGTTCCATTGGAAATGTCGAATGACATCGAACGCCCAAACTGAGGCATGTGCATCACCTTGAGATCGTGAGTCACCTTTTTGAACTGATCATCCTTTTTGGGCAGTTTAGGGGAAAGGGTATTCTGCATGATGACCTGGGAAGGCCGCTTGTATCCACAACCGACAGCTCTAATCCATGGTGGGCTCTGTCGGAAGAAGCTATCAGGAAAACTAATGGAAAAATAGGAAAGCCTGAGATATTTCCTGCCTCGACAGATGCTCGTAATTTTCCGCTACTAGGCCTGCCTGCTATTGGTTTCTTGCCTGTGGCTAACACTCCTATTTTGCTTCATGACCATAATGAGGTACATCTGGTATAATTATTGTCATATGTTAATGTGCATGCTTGCATATTTGTTCCTCTTTGCATATAAGTTTCTTGATTTCTTCTATGTATATGCTACTAATAGTTGAAGGTTTTGAAATTAATTTAAATTTGGATAAGGATTTGAGGGATGTCCAGCGCAGTACAGGAATGGTAAACGGGCTGGGAAGGGTGTAGATATTCCTTCCCTCAGCTTTATACTCATAATATTTTTATATCTACTATTTACCCATCACTTACGGCGGATAAATTTTTTAAATTCACACTTGCTCGTAGATACATTCTTAAATTCATTTCACTATTCACCACTCATTCAGTATATGTCTGGTAGCAACCTCGCAGGTTACATAAGCAACAAAACATATTCCGTTTTGGTTAAATTACCATTCATGTCTTATAAAATCTTAAAATTTATAAAATAGTCTCTGAAATTATACCTAAATTCATAACGTTTCAAAATTTATATAGTGGATTGTTAGTGGGTTGATAGATGACGGATGTGACGCAGGCGGATGTAGAACGAGTAAAGTTTTAAACTCATCACCTACTCACTACCCATGACTAGTATGGCATTTTACGTCTACACACAATCCACTACCCACTAAACTTATACTTATCATGTCTCAATTAAAACAGATGCGATGCAAAATTTAGCAAATTGTACCCGTATATTATCCTTCGTTAACACTTTCATTTCTATACTTCCATTTCTATAACAAAAAGACATTGCAAAAAGGAGAACGCAACGTTTTTGAGGTCATCAATGGTGGGCTGAGAAGAGATGAGGCCCCAACTCGGGCCTGAACTATAAGAACTATAATACAAACAAATGGTTGGGATTGGTTTCTTCCTTGTTCACGCATTTTTTTTTAATTTCTTTTTTGTTCCCAAAAGAATAAAAGAAGAAGAAAAAAATGTTCTTTTTCGGCGATTACCCGATTACCAGTACTTTGCCTTGATACGGTGAAGTACCTTTGCTTTTTGTTCTCTTGTTTCTCATTCTATTGGGCACTCTCGATTCATTACTTGCAAGAAAAAAAGAATGTAAAGTATCCGATGTACATAATGGGACGAAAGGGCTATGATTCGATGTTCGATCAACTCAACTGAAATTTGATTTGGCAGTAGCTTAACAGTTGTCTGGTTCACTTGAAATTTTAGAAAGATGTCGCTGAGGATTAAGTCGGCGGTGGATAAGTTCGTTGAGGAGCTGAAAGAGGCGATGGAAGCCGACATACAAGACCGAATAATGAAGGAGAGAGAGATGCAAAGTTACATCGAGGAACGCGAGCGTGAAGTCGCCGAGCGTGAAGCCGCCTGGAAGGCCGAGCTCTCTCGCCGCGTGGTCACCTTTCTTCTTCCTTTGCTTATTGTAAAAAAAAAAGGGAAATTTTAGTTCATTGATTATCCTGTGTCACAACTGTTTTTAAGCTTTTCCAAAGTTCATGGAGATTGAAGAGGGCATTTGATGGTTGTGTGTTTTTGGTTTATCTTGAATTTGGGGTTCTGAATAATGGGTTTTTGTGATTTGTATGAATTAGTTCTTATTGAATGGCTAATTTACTTGATTTATCGGCTTATGTTTAGTCAAGGCCATCCCCATATGCCTTGGAAGCAATGATTTTGTAGAAATTTATCTACTTTCAGCCTGCCAAAATGATGATGGCAGATGCATGAGCATCCAATGTCTTGATGATGGGTCATGCCATCCGATGTCCGATCGACACGAACGGTTTCCTCCTTTTCCTGTCCTACACCGTGCCCAACGTGTATCAGGACATGGATATGGGGATATGATACATGAAAACCTCGGAGTTTCGAATATGTTTGTGTCAAACACATATTTGTGTCCTACACTCAATATCTGAGTCCAAGTATCATAACTCCTTTATCAGGGCATGTTGCTGATTTGCTAAATTGCTCATAAAGTTATTGTTACTTGTTAGTGTTGCTTCTTCTATATTTAGTCATTTCGAGTTTTAACCGTCTCTTCGTATTCTTTTGGCATGCATTTATCTTCATTTAATACTCGATTCGAAGTGCTAGTTCTTCTATGAAGTCCCAATTCTGAAATCATCTTGGTTTACTCATCTGTAGAAATACAGTCACTGTTGGAAGGTTGTTTCTAATACTTATATCATGCACAGAAGTGATTAAATGTATCGTGATTGAGTTAGACAATTCTAATCCGAGCCCGTCCTGGTTCGATTATCTGTAGACGTATAGTCTCCCTGGTTTAATGGAATTTCCAATCTGTTTAGTATGCACACGAATTATCTAAACTGTTGTAGTTGATACATCATAGTTGCATAAGTGTATACCTGTGTGTCCTCTTGCTGTCGCTCGACTAGTTTTTTTTTCATCGGAACATTGTTTTTTATCTTCCAGGCAGAGATTGCCCGACAGGAGGCTAGGCTCAAGGTGGAAAAAGAGAACCTCGAGAAAGAGAAAAGTGTCTTGATGGGAACAGCATCGAATCAAGATAACCAAGATGGAGCGCTGGAAATCACCGTGAGTGGCGAAAAATACCGATGCCTCAGGTTCGCAAAGGCGAAGAAATGAGGCTTCCATGAATAAAATGAAGAAACTCTGATGCCTTTTCCTAAATTTGTTGCAGCCAGTTTGCTTTTTTAGAATCTTGATTCATTCTATTTGCATCGGTGATTATATACTGTAGGTTTGATTTCGGACGCACCCCATTTGACGGTATCAAATACATGATTCCATGCTCAATTCAGAAGGAAAATGTTTGTTTTTTATCAACCAAAATAAATATCAACTACAAGTTGATCTAGTAGGATGAGACACTATATCCCTTAAGCAAAGTCAAGGGTTCGAATTCTGACGATTGCTAATAGAGCAAATTGGGTTGGAAGGGTCGTCATTGCCTCTGTAATACATGTTCTGGATTAGTCGGTCAAGAGATTGGATACTGACATTTAAACCAAAAAAAAAAATTACAACACATAATATTCTCACAATTTCATCCCGATACCTCAAATAAACCTGAAAAATTATTTAATTACTCCTATTGGTCACTGATTTCAAAATATATAAGATATGATCACTTTCGTTTTTATTTAATTAAGATATGATCATATTTGTTTTTATTTATTTAAGATATCAACCTGATGTTGGGGGCAGCCTACTATTTTACCTCCCCCTTACTCTATTAAATATGGGAACAAGAGACAACCATTTTATGTGTTACCAATTAGTTGGAGGTTTAATTTTATTTTAATTTCATATATTTATTTCTCACCAATTTGCTTTGCTTTGTTAAATTAAAATAAAGTAAATCTTTCAACAGAATGTTGACACATAACATGACATATGATACCAGTGACATATGATATCATTTGATTGGGGAATTAAATTTATTTTAATTTATTAAAAATATGATTACATTGAGAGAATATGTAAATAACAAAGGATCAAATATGTGATTATAGCAAAATATTTAACGACAGTTAACTCGTGGGGATCACATCTTAATTAAATAAGCACGAAAGTGACAATATCTTATGTATTTTGAAATCATTGACCAAAAGTAGATAAAACATAAACATAAATAATTATCCTTGTAGTTAACCCTTAAAGAAAACAAGGAAAAATTTAAAAGTTAAATAGAAATCTTATTTTTCCCATAAAATTCTTCTCATACCCAATGAGCATTTAATCCGAATTCAATGAGTTTCGCATAATTTGAACTTAGAAGAGTGATTTTTTCTTGAAAAAACTAGATCTGTGTGGAGTCTGGATTTTTGGAAGAAAGACTAAATTATACGCGTGACCATTTAACTGTGGATAGATCTAATTTTTTTCATTAATCTTTTAATTTTATTAATTAGACTATTTAACTATTTAAATAGTGTCAATAAAGCAATCATATGTAAACTTTTAACGAAGAGTTTGATGTGGTAGTTAAAATTATAGTATAAATATATATTTGGTTCTTGTTACTTACATATTCTATTAATTTGATCTTAATTAAATGAATAAGAATACCAGATTTTTTAACTATCACGTCACGTTCTCCGTTCAATATTAATGATCAGTGACTTGATTGAAATTATTTAAATAGTTTAATAGTTATGTTTACAAAATTAAAAGATTGGTGTTTAAATTAGAATTTATCCGTAGTTAAGTGGCCATGGATATAGTTTACCCTAAAATATATATACTTTTAAATATTTTTTAACCCAACCCAAAAATGGACCGGAAGGCCCGGCCCTGGTCTAGCTGGTATCTCACTCACCACCAAATTTCACAAATCCAAATTTTCCCTACGAAAAAGGGAATAAAAACAGGCTGTAATGGAGCTGTGAACACTAACATTTCACCTCTTTTCCCTCTCTTCTTTCTCCTAGCAGCAACGCCACTGTTACCGGCCGTCGCCAAATCTCTCTGACCATCCTGTTTCTCGCCATAGACCAGCAACCATGAGCTCCATCATTCAAAGCTTCCAAGAGAACACTTCACTCCCCGTCTCGCAAACCGATTCCAAAGACTACCTCCCAGCATCCTCCGGCCCAGGGCGGCTACGAAGGCGGTTCTCCGCTCTTTCCCTCAAATTACAACCCACTTCTTCACCGGAGAAATCCTGGACATTCCCCAGGTCAAAATCTTTGTCTTCAATGGGAGAATACGCCGGTAGCTCTATTAAGAAATGGTGGGACTGGGGCTGCTCTTGGATCCTTTCCAAGAAACCCATGTTCGCTAAAGACATCGAGATGAACGAAGAAGAAACCAGGATCCTTGGGTGTCACAACAAGGGCAGCTGGAGGCATATGTTTTACAAAGTCAGATCTGAGATCAGAAAACTCGTGGGATCTGATCATAAAGTTGGCCTCCCACAAACTTGCAGGTACAATCCTCTTGATTACCCCAAGAATTTCGATGACGGGAACAGTTATACCTATGGTTGAATCTTGTGGAATTTGAATTCCACCACCTTCGAATAAAGCTTCATTGCTTCGGATCAAAAGAGGCTGTGGAATTCTGGGTTTCTTTTGTTCTTTCGTTTAAGCTTTCGTTAATTTGTTCACAATATATAATACAAATGTTCTGTTATATAAAGTGATATCGCTTGGCTATTGGCTATGGTTATGGAGATGCCAATGAATCCATTGTATTGGAAACTCCTATTAGCAACGATGAAAGGGTCGTCACTGTAATTGTTTTTCGGGGTTCAACTGTGAAAGTAATGTATTTTTTCATGTAATGTAAATTTTATTTATTTATTTTATATCTGATTCTAATTAATTTCAACCCGATAATATATTTAAGCAAATTAAATATTTATTTTGGTAATTGAGAAGTGTAAATTTTATGAAGTTATTGTACCAAAAATATATATTGCGTCGCTTTCTCTATAAGCGTCGGTGCAAATGTTGCATGGACCAGAATAGTAGTTTCCAGGCTAGCACACGATGGGGTGAGCTTTTGGTCACTCAGCCATGTCCCATGTGATCTTATATATATATTTATATTCTGCTGTTATATTCCAATGATTCGTGAAACCAAATCGAAATTAGCACAGCACCATATACTGCCAAAAATAAAACTATTATAGTGTCGTTTTTGAGACGGTTTTCTTAATTTTGTCAGTAGATTTTTTTTTTTAATCCCTTCGATTTTCCTGTTTCGCTTTAACCAGTCCAAATAAATCCATGTTTTATATCTGATTTTAATAGATGAATCAAATAAATCCCTGTTTTATATCTGATTTTAATAGATGAATCTTCAATAATTTTTTTTTACGTATACAATGACTCGAATTCTAATCTAAAAACTTTTTTTCGCTGGCCAAAAATAGTCTATTGAAAATTTAATTTTTTTATATATTTAGATGATCTTTGTACTTTTTTTATTATTAATAATCTAGCGCAGAAAATGTGTCGGTGCACAAATACGGAATCTTACTACTTTTTGTCACTAGTAACGCTGTAATTTTGTTTCTACAAGGAGCTCTATTGTCACGGGGATCCCTCTTATTACCGACGAATTGGATGTATATACTTTATAAAATATATATTTCAAAATTGTTTCATTGAATATCTTTAATATATATATATATTTTTTTATTTTGATCGATAATAAATTTTAGGGTAAAGTACCTAAATGATCATCAATTATAAGATATTAATTTAAGTATCTTAACTATTAAAAAATTATAAAATGATCCTCCAATTATAGAGTGTCGCTTTGTTGAAACTCTCAACTATTAAATGTTTTAAAATGATCACTCAACTATTTATTATATTTCAAATTCTTCATTTTTTTCGTTAAAATTTTGACAATATTCTAAATTGAACATTAACCCGCTGATTATGATATGATAAAATTTTATCTTAAAATCTTAAACGATTATCATATTTCAATCATCATGTTAGCGTCCAACTTAAATAACTTTCAATGTTTGAACAAAAAATGACGAGTTGAGAACATATGAATAATCGGATGACCATTTTATAACTTTTAATAGTAGAGGGATTTAATAAAACTATAGAATTGTGAAAGACGAAATCAACATATCTATCAATTTAAAGAAACAATTTATCTGCAAACCCTTCAAAAAAACATCAATTAAAGACACGACTAATGACACCGTAACTTGATAACCTTAACACTTTCACACTCCTGAAGTTTACAAAACCTATGATTGGTCAAGCAAGCCAACTCACAAACCAATAGCCAATCGAACGTCTCTTTTCCGGCAAAGTCCCGAAGCATGCGAGGAACCGGAGCCGTTTCCCGAATGCTTTATCACGGATCATTATCGTCCGGTTGGCTGTTCAATCAGTGTATAAGTAGATGTCAGTACCATTTAATTCGAGTAAGGCTAAACCAAACATGGGTGCAGAAGTCTCTTCCGATCCCTTTTAGTGGATAATGCAACACTGCTACAACAATACCGTAGTTTTTCAATTATTGTTATTCCGGCGTAGAGGTCTTTAGAATTGCACCATTGCAGACCATTCCGGATTAGAGGTTAGAAGTGAGATGAAATGTCCGTTTAACCCAAATTTTACTTGCGGTTCGACTATCCTGATCTAAGAAGCTAGACATAAGATACCTGTACATGATGTGTGTGGCTGGAAATTATAGAGCACCGGGGGCATCTCTCATGCTTATATTCACACTGTTTCGCATGGTTCGTCGACCAATTCCTGCATTGCCTTTTTGCATCATCGCAACAAACTCACCGTAATCAATTCTTCCATCCTGAAAAAGAAAAGCAGTGGTGTCGGAAAAACTTGATCATCAAATGAATGCAAAAAAGAAATAATCGAACTCGGGAACAGTGCAGTGAGGAACGAGGACGCGCTAGCACAAACCCCACAGCTACCTCTCATGCTTATATTTAGCAATCATTAACAGTGAGACAGCGAAAAGGGACTTGACATCGTATGTTATTACCAGAACCGTGGTCAATCATACCAGAAAACAAATGTAACATTCAATTAAACAAATTAGCTAGCTCGAGAATATCTTTACCATCCAGTCATCAAGTTAAGATGACTTACATTATCTTGATCAACTTCTCTAATTATATCCTCAAGAAGAACATCTGTCATGTTATGCTCAGTACACGCTTGCTGAAGCTCATCGACGGTAATATAGCCGCTTCCATCCTTATCGAAGTATCGGAATGCTGCAACGAGATGCTCCTCACGCCCTAGTTTGTTAAGGTGAACTGTTGCAGCTATAAATTCTCCATAATCAATGGTCCCATTATTGTCAACATCAGCCTGAGAACACATAAATAAGCTCAGATGATTCGGGTGCAAGCATGCAATTAATACAGTAAACAACGTAACAAGCAGTGCAACGGCATTAGTCGTTTATGTTGCTGTCACCCTTTTACAAAATATATATCCACAAACACGAGGGAACAAGAATGCTGCACCCCTCACAGATTGATTGAATGAATGATTCAAAAGGAAGAAAAAAAGAAGGGAAGATGATGAAAAAAAAAGATAAAGGAAACTTACTGCATCCATAAGGTCCCTTATCTCTGTATCTTTCAAGGTAGAGCCATATCTTCGTAAACCAGCTTTGAGTTCATCAAATGTGATCGCACCACTGTTATCAGTATCCATAGACGTAAACATTTCTCTCAAACCGGCAATCTCCTCCTCGGAGAGACTTTCAGCTATCACCTGATGGTAGAAAAAGGGTAGAGTATGTTTAATCCAACATGAAGCTCCAATGTGCTTTAGACTAAACTCTAAAACTATATAACACGAAAACATGCTAGATCAAATCAAAAAAATATTCGAGAAAAAAGCCATGCATTGTTTTTTAATCACATACGGACAGCTTCTGCTGCATCAATTGCATATCAGGCCTTCATGGAACGAAGATAACAGTGTGTGATATATTAGACAAGATCCTTCTTATACGTTTACATCCTCTGTCTTCTCACAATGAGCAGTCTGATGCACATATGCAGACTCGGGAACATACACACCATGGGAATCTTACCCGTAACGCCATCTTCTTTAGCTTATTCATTGCTGAGAATTGTTTGAGGCGAGAAAGTACAGCTGGATCCAGTGCCCTATCAGGAGCAACCCCATTTTCACAGATCCAAGGATGACCTAAACAATACGAAAGGCAAAGATATCACAATTTGATCTTTATTTCATTAACATCGACTTAGATAATAATAGAGAGGTGGTATGTATAACATACATAATACTTCGTGAGCAGTCAGTCGTTCTGAAGGTCGAGAGCATAACATCTTTCGGATTAAGTCCTTTGCACTATCAGATATCAAGGGCCATGGGTCTGAATCGAAGTCAATATGTCCTTTTAACACTGCATCAAATATCCCTTGCTGTGTTTCTGAAGATAAGACAGAAAAAACAGTCGTAAGTATAAGAATCACTTAAAAACACATTAAGGTACATAATCATAGAACATTACAAATACCTGCCCAAAATGGTGGCACTCCACTTAGCAATATATAGAGTATAACTCCTGCAGTCCATACGTCGGCTTCTGGTCCATAATGCTTGAGAAGTACTTCAGGAGCAACATAATATGGGCTTCCAACCACATCGGTAAAAACTTGGCCTAACATAGTTAACCACACATTATGTCAATCAACCTGATTCGAGAACAAATCGGTTTCATCATATTCTAAAGTGGTCCAAATTCCCAAATTACTATGTGGCTCACTAAAATAAGAAATTTTAGCTCTTCAATTGTTACAAATGTGTGCTTTGTTGCCACCCTTTAATAGGCATTCATAACATAAACCCGATAAGGTAGTAGGCGTAAAGTTTAAATGTTCAGATATGAATTGGGTTTAAACAAGATCAAGTAATTGACCTACTAAACGAGGAACACAAAGAGGATTGAATGCGTCAAAAAAATTATTCTCCATTAGCTACTCAGTGTATGCTCCAGCCTCAAGCTACTTATGTTGCAACATTTAGTTCCTTACCTGGTTTATAGAAGACAGAGAGTCCAAAGTCAATGGCCTTGAGAGAGAAATCATCATCTTTGTTAACCAACAAGAAATTCTCAGGCTTCAAATCTCTATGCATAACCCCGAGCGAATGACAAGCTTCGACAACCCCAACAATGATCTTAGTCAGTTCAGCCGCCTTCCTCTCAGAGTAATGCCCTCTCTCGATAATACGGTCGAACAATTCACCACCACAGCAAAGCTCCATCACGATATGCACATACAAAGTATCCTCGTATGCACCTTTAATTGTCACAATGTTCTTATGACCAGCCAAATGATGCATTATCTGAATCTCCCTCCGAACATCCTCGACATCCTCTTTGGAGATCAACTTCCTTTTAGATATCGACTTACAGGCATACTCGACTCCCGTGGAGATCTCGGTACACAGATAAGTAGTCCCAAACTGTCCCTGTCCTAGCTTGCGACCCAAAGTGTAAAGGTCACGGATGTTGGAGTCTTGTGACCCAAAACATAGTAAGCCTGTTGATCGATACCGCGCCTCATGTTGCCGTTGTCTTTCTTGTTGGAGGGGCTAACGAGAGGCAAATTGGGGTCCTTCTTGGTGTTTTCTTTGGAGAATTCTTGGGCAATAAGCTGTTGAGAGTTAACAGTGGAAGGGGAATAATCGGTGGAATTCGATAGGCCGGAAGAAGTCTTGGCGGCGGTGCGGTTCGAAGAATAAAGCTTCCCCTTGAAAGATCCACGGCACGTATTGCCCATGAAACAATCAGTGTTCCCCCCACAGCACTATTTTCCTCATCCAAATGATATCTTATCAATCAGTTCACAGACTTTCAACAATTTCCGGAAATTTTCAAGCAAAACCCAGAAATCTAAGCATCAAAAGAAACCCATATCAGATCAGAGCATCAAAATTAGAAAGACGAAAGGCATAAAATCTTCACTGATTTGCAATCAACCAAAAAAGGTAAGTAAAGCAAACAAAGTCTGGCACCTTTTCCAAAGATACAAAAAAATATAAACATAAATAGCTATCAACATAAGTGAAGGAAGAGAAAGAACAAGTACCAGTGTTGGAGGGATATTAATTGGATTATTGAAGGAAATGGCTGGTAAAGATGATGAATATAAGAAGCAGCTGTGTTGTATAAATGTTTGAATTTTAGATTTTGTAGTTATTTCTGGTGTGTACTGTTTCTGAGAACCATCGTGCTTCCTGAGTGCTCACCAGCTAACTCTCCTCTCTTTCCTTCGCTAAAAACGCGGCTTTCTATTTCTTATTAGGGTAAAGTATAAGAATGGTTTTTAATTATAGGATATTATTTTATTAAGTTTATTGATTATTAAATGTTAAAAAATAATCTTTTAATTATAGAATGTTACTTTATTAAATTTTTTAACTATTAAAAGTTTGAAAATGATCATTTTTCATTAAAAAAAATTGATTGTTGTTTAAGTTAGACGTTAACATAACGACTGAGATATAATAGTTGTTTAAGATTATGAGGTTAAATTTTATCATATTATAGTTAATAAGTTAACATTCAGTTGAGAATACAATTGATTTTTTAACAAAAAAAAAACAAGTTTGAAACATAATGAATAGTCGAGTGATCATTTTATAACTTTTAATACTTGAGGGATTAAACAAAATAACACTATATAATCAGATGACCATTTTATAATTTTAATAGTTGATCAACTTAATAAATTCAGTTATTGTACTTAACCCTTCTTATTATTACCAGACAAATATCGCCAATCCGCCAATAAAATAAATGTAGGTTTAATTGTGAATTCCATACCTCTATTTTACAAATTTATAATTTAGTCCTTTTTATTAAATTCAGTTATTGTTTTGGAAATTTAAATAGATTAAATCAAAGAATCTTTTAAAATAATGGGATTAGCCGTTATTTTAATAAGATGAAATATTATATCCTTTAAATAATATATAAAATTCTAATTTTAATACTATAAACATAAAAAAAATTAAAACAACCGTTTCATAATAAATCTTTATTAATCAATAGATTAAATACATATAGCCATATAAAAAAATGATTAAGGATGTAAAAAGAATTAGACCAAAAACATTAGTTATTAACTGGAAGGCAAAACTATTGATGCTCACTGTTAACCTTTTTCTCTCAAAGTTAGGAGAATAAGAACAACTTTGGAGTTTACACTTATTTGATTGGATCGTGTTCTGCACGATGGGGAAATGGTTGGTGGGTTTACGACATGTGTTCTAAGGTCGTTTTTGTCAAATTGGTACGACTAAATCTAAAACCAGAAAACTTACCAGCAGCTTTGAAGTTTCAACGATGCAGTTTAGCCGTGCATGCCAGCATTCAGTTTGACTAAATTACCCTTTTTGTTTTACTCGTTGACCTTTCGTGTTATAAATATATGGCTAATTCCACTATCCAACCCTTATACAATGATAACGATTTTAAAACGATCCAAAAACATGTAGACGTTCTAATCGAGTCCTTATACAATGATAAAGATTTAATTGTAACATTTTTGAAGCACAAGGACTAGTTTAAAGTCTATTCTATAGCTTAGATGTATCTAGTGGATTAATCCTATATATATACACGACAGGGTAATACATCTCTTGTTTTATTTTTTAAATTCTATTTTTTTTATTATTTTAATTTTATTTTAAAGATTTCCTAGAAAACTTAGTAATTAAGAATAGAGATGAAAACAACATTTTATGTTAGGTAAAAATATGTAAAAAGTTATATTAAAAAATTATGGAATGTAAAATTTTAAAGATAAAAAATTAGATTATTAATAAAAATATAAATAAAATATTTAAATTATATGATCATTTGAATTTTTAAGATAGAGTGACCATCTCTAACACTCCTCTGGTCCATATATATATATAAAACAATAAGCTAGCGTTTGGTTGGATGGAATCCCTTGGAATTGGTGGGAATTGAAATCCAATTCTACCACTTTCCCATGTTTGGTTCAAGTTTTTCAAAGGAATTGGAATCCCTGATGGAATTCAATTCTATTAAATGAGGGAAAGTGAATTTCATCAAAAAAATGGATGGAATTCAATTCCCTTGTTTGAGGGAATTGAAATTTGACCATACTACCCTCATCAATCATTTGGTAACTTATTTATAAATTGAATAAAAATATTTTTTATTATTTCGGGTCGGGTTTCTAATTCATATATTCGGGTCGGGTGAAACTTTATTTTGGTCGAGTCGGATCGGATTTTTTTAAGTGTGATATTTGGGTCGGGTCGGGTTCGGGTTTAGGGTGAAAAAAACCGAACCGACCCAAAAATATATATAATTCAGGTTGGGTTGGATTAAGTCATTGTTTTTATTAAATAAAAATAATTTTTTATTATTTCGGGTCGGGTCGGGTTGGATTTCTAATTCATATATTAGGGTCGGATGAAACTTTATTTTGTTCGGGTCGGGTTTTTTAAGTGTGATATTTGGGTCGATTCAGGTTTAGAGTGAAAAAAACCGGACCGACCCGAAAATATATATAATTCAGGTCGGGTCGGATTAAGTCATTGTTTTTATTAAATAAAAATACTTTTTTATTATTTCGGGTCGGGTCGGGTCATATTTCTAATTCATATATTCGGGTCGGATGAAACTTTATTTTGTTCGGGTTGGGTTTTTTAAGTGTGATATTCGAGTCGAGTCAGGTCGGGTTTTTTTAAGTGTGATATTCGGGTCGGGTCGGGTTCGGGTTTAGGGTGAAAAAAATCGGACCGACCCGAAAAAAATATATAATTTTACCTTATATATTTAGGAATAATTACAATAATACCCCTCTATATATAATTTTTTTCAATTAAGTCAATGTTTTTATTGAATAAAAATAATTTTTTTATTTTTTTGAGTCGGGTCGGGTCAGGTCGATTTTCTAATTCATATATTGAATAAAAATAGTTTTTGGTATATTTTTTTTGTAACTAATTAACATACTTCGATTCGAATGCATCGAAATATTGCTCTTTCTTTTGGTAACTTATTAACATATTTTGATTGCGATGATTTTAACTTATAATTTTTATTAGCATGATTTTTATAATTTATTAAAATGAATAATCAATCAATAAAATAAAATATTAATATTTTTATAGTATATTACTACATGTAAGTTGTAAAATAAACTAAAATAAAGTAAAATAAAAAATAAAAAGCACAATTATGTCATTTTACATTACTGAAATCAAATTCATCTGACATGTCTGCGAACCAAACAAAATATGGAATTGGATTCCAATTCTCTTTTCTGCCAACCAAACATAATATGAAATTGGATTCGAATACCTACAGATTCTAATTCCTTCACAGATTTCAATTTCTTCATAAACATTACAGCGATCCAAACGCCACCTAAATCTTATTAGATAGATGGGATATGAGAACTTGGATTTAGATAGAATCTAATAGTGGAATGGAATTAATTAAAATGAGAGATGCACATGAACACGAAATGATTGCATCTTTTTAATTATTAATTAATAATTTAATTAACAATAATTAAGGATTTTTATATTCTCTAAATTTCTTAATTAATTAAAGGCTTAATATAAAAATAATTGCTTAAACTATACTTAAAATTAACTTTTGGTGCCTAAAAATTTTTTCGCTAAAAATAGGTGACTAAAATTTTCTTCATTGCATTTTTAGATACATACTTTTAAAAAAATCGTTAAATGACATGTGTCATGTCCAGATTTTTTTAAAATATATTTTAAATAATATTTTACTTTAAAAAATCTAGGCGTGACACATGTCACTTAACGTTTTTTTTAACGGTAGACACTTAAAAATATAACAAAAAAACTTTTTAAAACTTATTTTTAACAAAAAAAAGTTTTAAAAACTAATTTTTTTAGATATATTTTAGTCACTTATTTTTATATTACACCTTAATTAAACCAACAAAGATGCATCACTGTAACCTCAATCATTACAGCCACTTTATAATAAACATCATAAAAATCGAAGTGATAATTATATTTTATTATTTTAAAAAACTAATTAAGATTCTAATAATAAAAACAACAGTAATAGAAACAACAACAACACAAAAAATATCAAATATGGATTATAAATTGAATATAAAAAGGCCAAAAAATGGGAATAAAGGCGAGTTTAACATTTATATACTCTATATCAAGGTTTAATTATGCCCCAATTCCATTTTGAACTTATGAATTTTAATTTTGGGTATTTCCCCCAACTACTTTGTATTTTTTCATAGCATGTTTTATTTAGGGTAAGCTTCTTGATCACTTATATTAGTATTTTATATTCTTTTCCTTATTGATTTCAAAAAACATGATATATGTCACTTTCATTTTTATTTAATTAAGACATTGTCATTACGAGTTAACTGCAGTTAAATAATTTGGTATAATCACATATTTGATCTTTTTTATTTATAGATTATCTCAATTTAGTCATACTTTTAATAAATTAAAATAAATTTAATTCTCAAATCAAATGATGCCACGTGTCAGGGGCATAACTAAGGCGGGGTAAGGGGAGCCTTAGCCCCCTCCAATTATATTTTTAATTATTAATTAATATAAAATATATATTTTAAAAAAATAAATAAAGAAAAATTTATTAGACCCCTCAATTAAAAGAAATTGCATTTATAAAAAAATAAAAAATATTATAGCCCCTACTATAATAAATTCTTAGTTTCGCTTCTGGTCACGTGTCATTAGTGTTACGTGTCATGACACATGTCACTGTTCGGTGGGAGGACACCAATGACACGTGGTATCATTCAATTGGAGAATTAAATTTATTTTAATTTATTAAAAGTAGTTCTAAATTGAGAGAATATATAAATAACAAGGACAAATGTGTTATTATACCAAATATCACGTCACCTAATCTGTTAACTGTTAATGACAGTTAACCTGTGATGATCACATCTTAATTAAATAAAAACAAAAGTGATTATATCTTAACTAAATAAAAATAAAAGTGATTATATATTATGTTTTTGAAATAAGTAAGGAGAAATGGACAAAACACAAATATAAGTTATCAATCATGCAATTAACCCTTTTATTGATAATGATACCTTCAATCATTCGTAGACTTGGTCAAACATAAATTATGGTCAGACATATAATGATAAAAGTCTCGTGTTGAAACCCATAATTCCTAGGCGATTTTCTCGATATATCACCGGTGAACAGTATATTTTTCAATCTAACACCGGTCAGATTATATTTCCCGATCTAACACCCTTAGCAGTAAAGCGCGCCCCCTGCACCGCGCTATACGATGTTTTGGCGCCACGTGGGGTATAACGCGCCCCCTGCACCGCGCTATATGGTGATCTGGCATACGCGTGGGTATAGCGTGACCCCTGCAGCGCGCTATACGCCACGTAGGGGGTATAGCGCGGGGCAGGTACCACGACATACCTTTACTCCTGACATAACTTTATATAGCGCGGGGCAGGTACCGCGACATACCTTTACTCCTGACATAATTTTATATAGCGCGGGGCAGTTACCGCGTTTTGTATAACTTTCATCTCTATAAATACTATTATTCGTCGGTTAAGTTTCTCACATCTCTCATCTCAACTTATAAATTAATACAACAATTCCGTCAACGAGTCAATAATTCTGGCAATCTTCTCATATTTTATTTAGAAGTTCGTGCGATTTTTCGTTATAAAATAATTTTGTTATAATTTTTTATTAAATTTATTGCTTATTATGATTATTTGAACAAATATTATACTAATTTTGTGTTTGTAAAATTGGAAAGCGAGAGCATACGTCGAAATAGTTTTACGGTGCAGGTAATAATAATATTAAATTATATTATTTAATTTATTTACATTGATGTGTAAAAAATTTATTGTGTTATATGTTAGTTCATATATAATTTATTAAATCACGTTTGTTTTATTTATTTTTTTTTTGCAGATATAATAGTGCCACACTTTTAAACTCAAATAATGGCGCGACTTTCAGTTATTGTTTATTATGATGGTGAAATTCGAGAAGATGAAACCGACGTTGTTTTCGTATCAAATGAGCGTGTTAAAATATCATTCAAGAGAAACATAACTCTTGAGGAGCTGATAACGAAGATTTCGAGGAAGATTCATGTTGGAAGTAGTAGAAGAGTGTCGTCGTTGCAATATAGATTTCCAGCATCATTGTTGCCATTAACTTATACAACGTTCAAACTTTCGAACAATGATGATGTTGAAATGATGGTTGAAGCTCAAAGTAATTATTCAGACGCCGCTATTGAGATGTATGCACATTTTGTTCAAGTGCGTGCTGTTCGGGGTCAATCATTAAGCTCCCACTATGGGCTGGCTGACAAGTTGATCAAGTTGACAGCCCGACGACAGTAATTTGTAATGATTTTAATGTCATAATGGGGAGACATTCATCCGCAACTCCTTACGATATGTACCGAGGTAGGTCGACGAACAATCCGTATGACAACACCGCGTCCAATTCAAGGGGAATGCATTCATCTGCAAATCCCTTTGACTTTAATATGGAGATGCCATCGACGCAACCATCTGTGCAGATTCCATTTGACGCGATGGCTTCAAGCTTTAGGGGGAGGCATTCAACTGCGAGCTTTTTTCGATCTCAATGTCGATATGCCTTCCAGTTCAAGGGGAAGGCGTGCAAGTAGTAGGTTATACGACCTAAATATGGAGAGCATGGAGGAACCATCATCTCCACCAGAAGAACCGCTTCGTGAGCCTGGTGCGGATGGTGCTGAGACTGGACTATTCATTCACCCAGAATTATCGCAATTCAACTCCGATGATGATGAAGTTCCAGGAAATGTGGCACAAACTGACCCTCCTGCACACATGTATGAAGCTGATTATGGTGCAATGTACGGGCCAGAATTTGCAGATATGCCTTATCTCGGTGACTATGGGTATTGCTCATCAATAAATAATGGTGAGTTATCTTTAGGCATGGAGTTTTCAAGCAAAGAAGAAGCGATGATGGCTATCAAAAATTACAATATCCGTAATTATGTTCAGTTCAGAGTAGACCGCTCCACGACTGAAAAATATGTATGCTACTGTGCCCAGTGTGACAACGGATGCAATTGGATGGTTCGCGTATCGAAGAGGAAGAGTAAAAACAACATATGGGAACTAACAGTATACAACGATCCTCACACATATTGTGCTGGAGGGGTCAACCAAGATCATCCCAACTTGGACTCTGAAGTGATATGCCAAGCCATCATGCCCATGGTCAAAGCAAGCTCTCATATAGCTGTTGCAATGTTGATTTCAGCTATATAATCGCAGTATGGGTACATTGTCTCCTATAAAAAATCTTGGTTGGCAAAACAAAATGCCATTGTCAAATTTCATGGCGAATGGGATGCATCTTACAACGAACTTCCAGGTTGGTTTAGGCTGGTGCGGACGTTGAATCCTAGGACAATTGTGGACTTCGAAACCTCCTATGCATACTATAATGATCGAGTTCTTCGCGATCGATGCCAATTCTACCGGGTTTTTTAGAGTTACCCACAGTGCGTTAATGCTGTCAAATACTGCAAGCCTGTGGTCCAGATCGACGAGACTTTCTTGTATGGAAAATACAAGCAAGTTTTATTATTGGCAGTTGTCCAAGATGGCAATCGCAACATTCTTCCAGTTGCTTTTTCTCTTGTCGAAGGAGAAGATACAGCTTCTTGGGTTTTTTTCCTCCGAAATTTACGGGCACATGTTATCACGAGGGAAAACATCTGTGTCATTTCAGATCGCGGAGCTGGGATCAAAGCAGCAATAGAGTCTTTGGGTCCAATGTGGCAACTACCCTTTGTCCAACATAGGTATTATCTTCGACACATTGCCGCGAACTACCATGGAAGGTACAAGAAGAATGATGAGTGTCAATTAATTGTGCGCATGGGTAAGTGAAACTTAGCAAGTTTGTTTTCTTTCGATCGTTTTAATTTTGCAAAGACAGCAAGTTAGTAAGTTATACATTTTTTGATCAGGTTACGAACTACTTTCTCGAACGTTTGAATCAATGTTTCAAGAGTTGCGAGCGAAGAACGAGGAAGGATATGATTACATCAGCCTCATCGATAAAGAAATGTGGACGAACGCATATGATGGTGGATATCGATATGGACACATGACGACCAACTTGGCAGAGGCAATCAATTCAACCTTAAAGGGTGCACTTCACTTACCAGTAGAGGCTTTGGTAAAGACTATATATTTTCGTTTGGGGGCGCTTTTTGCAAAGTTCGGGGGACAAGCTCAAACCTGGATACAAGGCGGTCATGTCTATCACCCTAGATTAGTTGCAGATCTACAGAAAAAAATTATTGCATAAAATGGAATGTTTGTAACAAGCTTCTCTAGAAGGTATGAAATGTTTCGTGTCACAGAGTTGCCGCGACCTCTTCAAGGGATTGAAGATGTGTCGTTAAGAGTAAATCTAAGTGACAAAACGTGCGACTGCGGGTTTTTTCAAGCTCTGAAGTATCCATGCTCTCATGTGATAGCAGCTTGCTCGCATACACGTCAAGACTATAACCATTTTGTGGATCCCGTATAGCTACTATCTGAAGTTTTTAAGGTATACGAATTTGAGTTTCCCCCATAGGTAATGACAAAGACCTTGATGAGGTTCAAGATTGGCTTCCGATTGTACCAAATCCGAGTTTATTAAGGGAGCGTGGTCGTCCAAAATCCAATCAAATTCATTGCGATATGGATATTAGAGAAAGATCTAGACAAGACAGAAGATGTGGGCATTGTAGAAACCCAGGACACACTAGAAAAACATGTCCACTTCTGTTGTCATCAAGTAACAATTGATAAGGAAATGGTGTATTTTATTATCAAACAATAATTCTTGTACTTTAATTTGCATTTATTTCAAGTTAATGTCATTTGATAATCACCTATGTAACCGAATCCAGCCTCTACTAAATACTGCAAGACACTGTTGGGTATCACTAACTTAAGATTCCTAATAAAAGGATCTAATACACTGTCATTCTCCTAAAAATAAATAATTACAAAAATTAATTCTTAATCTAATAATCATGCATTAAATGAATCAACTAATTATTACTAATAATTTAAATTAAATTAAAACGTTAAAATGTTACCGTATCAGCAAAGTGTCGATATATTTAATTCTTAATCTAATAATCATGCATTAAATAAATAACTAAATATTACTAATAATTTAAATTAAATTAAAACGTTAAAATGTTACCGTATCAGCAAAGTGTAGAGATATATGATTTCCATTCGAGCGAAGTAGACTGCCTTCCATTATATATCTGTAAAAGAATTATATTAGTAAAATATTAAATAAAGTAAAAATATAATAGTAAAAATATTATAAAATATACCTTAAAAAGAGAGTATTTGAGAGAAATTTAGAGAATTTGGTGTAATAAAAGTGATTGAGGATGGAGGTATTTATAGGGAGGATGGGGACATGAAGGGCGGGTAATTAGGGGTATAGCGCGCCCCCTGCACCGCGCTATACCCCATGTGTCAGATATTCAGGTATAGCGCGCTGCAAGGGCCGCGCTATACCCACGTGTATGCCAGATCACCGTATAGCGAGGGGCAGGGGGCCCGTTATACCCCTTGTGGCGCCAAATCATCGTATAACGCGGTACAGAGGGCGCGCTTTACTGCTAAGGGTGTTAGATCAAAAAAATATAATCTGATCGGTGTTAGATCAAAAATATATTGTTCACCTGTGATATATCGGGAAAATTGCTGAATTCCTAAGTAGAAAAGTAGCAGATTGTAAGGAAAAAAAATTGTAAACAAATCATTCAACGCCTCCCTGTTTTGATGGACTATAACATTGGAGTATTCATAAACACCAAATTTATAACAAAGACAGAGATAAAAACTTAGACCAAGTCAAAGCTACATAATTATTTTGTAATATTTTAATAAATTTAAGGTTTATTTTATAACTTTGGAAACTTGATTATTTAAAAAAAAGGGTAAATTACACGTTTATTCACTGAATTTTGCTATCTTCTCTATTTCAATCACCGTATTTTTAATTTTTTTCAATTTACTCACTAAACTTTAGACATTGAATTTTTTTGCTCACTCTAAGCTGGAATGGATTATTTTATTATTTTTCTCATATAACGTGTCATTTTTTAATAATTTTAATATCAAATATGTTTAAAATAAAAATAAACTTAAAATTACAATTATACCCTTAAATTATACCTAAGTTTTCAAATTGTATCTCAAACTCTAAACTCAAATTACAACACCACCCACCATCACCCTTAACAAGTTCACCTTCCCACTGGCGGTCATCCTCCGGTGATCATCCTTCCACCAACGATCATCCCAATCCTGGAAGATAAAAAACTTATTATTACAAGCTAGTCAACAATACCCACTGGCTACAAAATTGTTTAAAACCATAAAGAGTCCAAACCAACAGTTCAAATTGCAGCATTTAAGTTGAAAATTTCCATAGGTACCAAATAAGAGCAAGCAACACAAAGTTGAACAGGAACATAAATGTAAAAGCCATGAAATTTACCTTTGGGTTTATATATTATACTATTTTTTTTTATTTTTGGCCCTTGAGTGGGCGGCCCTACTGCCTTGGGCCAGGGCCGGCCCTGATTCGTGGTCAAGTTACACAAGAATTGAAAACAGAAAATACCCAGATGATTCGGAACTACGATGATCATCTACAGCGTTCTTTTTGGAGCCATGCAAACCCGCAATCCTCTTCGTACAAAGCAAGATACTTGAAAGGACTGGAGAGCTAATTTTGCATTTTTGGTTGATGGGTATTTCTGTTTGATCGCCATTTTGACGAGACCAAAGAGTGGAATGCTACACCATTTTCCTTTACAGTGTGGTTAAAATCTGCATTCGGGTACGTGAAGGTTGCAAAAAGGTTAATGGGATCACCTCAATTGGCAAATCATTGTTTATCGTGATTGTGTAAAGTAAATAAAATGGTTGGTCATTTGACCACTCCTTTATCTTTGTGATTCTACATCTGTCTGTGGTGAAATCATCCTCACGTTTTGTTTCACATTGGATCTGGACATTTGGGTTTTTATTGCCCTTTGATTTTTGTTCATTTTGTTTGTTTTCATGTTGATTTCCATGGTATATATTTTGATTCATGATGTTGATTGTTTTGTTTAATTCTCAGGGTTGATCTATTGAGAGGATTGGGAATTTTGTTCTGTGAAAATGATTGGAGCCGTGCTTGTAGCTCTTACCGCAACTATTGGCAACTTGTTGCAAGGATGGGACAGTGCTACAATGGCTGGTAATTTACTTTATATATAAATATATAGACATGTATGTATAAGTCGAACATATGTAAATTTCAATCTTTTTGGGTTAAAATGATCATTTTCGAGGGTTCAAATTCCACCCCTTTCCCCAAATTTGTAATTTGCCAAAACAAATGCTCAATTTCATTCATATATGTCAAAGATCTATGGTAAAGCATGTTGTGGATTGGCTATCTCTTCAGATCCATTCAATCAGTTATCCTTTTCGTGCTTCATGCTGTAGGTGCTGTTATGTACATAAAGAAAGAGTTTGATTTGGAGAGTCAACCGACTATAGAAGGCCTGCTTGTAGCGATGTCTCTCATTGGAGCCACCTGTGTTACTATTGGCTCGGGAAACCTGGCAGACTGGCTAGGCCGTCGTCCCTTGTTAATCATATCATCTATGCTTTATTTTCTTAGTGGTATTGTAATGTTATGGTCTCCCAACATCAACGTCCTGCTTTTGGCGAGACTTTTGGATGGAATAGGAGTCGGTTTGGCCGTAACCGTGGTCCCGATCTATATATCCGAGACTGCACCATCAGAAATAAGGGGACTCTTGAATACTCTTCCCCTTTTTAATGGTTACATTGGAATGTTTCTTTCATATTGCATGGTTTTTGGAATGTCGTTTACAGCATTACCGAATTGGAGATTGATGCTTGGGGTTCTTTCTGTCCCCTCCCTCATATATTTTGCGTTAACTGTATTCTTCATGCCTGAATCACCAAGATGGCTTGTAGCCAAAGGTCAAATGAACGAGGCAAAGAAGGTTTTGCAAATGATACGCGGCAGGGAAGATGTTTCGGGTTAGTTCAACTCCAGTTGATCTTTTTAAGTTTGTATTTTTGTTGATGAGTTCATGTGTGCATCTCAAAGTCTATTAGTCTTTGCCTACCATGGGCTGCATATGATGAATAACGACACGTCTTGTGGATGGTACTGATGTTATTTTGATGAACAGGTGAGATGGCTTTGCTAGTTGAGGGGCTTGGTGTAGGAGGTGAAACGTCGATAGAGGAGTACATCATTACCCCCCTCAATCGGGATTCTAGACTCCCTGATGTATCTGCTGAAAAAGATAGAATCAAGTTATATGGGACTGAAGAAGGTCTTTCCTGGACAGCCAGACCTGTCACAGGACAGAAAAGTTTCGGATTTGGTGCTGTGCCTCAGCAAGCAAGTGTACAGAAAAGTTTCAGACCCGGTATTCTGTCTCAGCAAGGAAGCATAGCTCAGAGTACTCTTGCATATGTGGATCCTCTTGTCTCCCTCTTTGGAAGTGTCCATGAGAAGTATTCCGAAGCAGGAAGTGTGCACCGAAGTTCACTTTTTCCATTTGTTAGCAGCAGCATGTCTGGTTTGGTAAATCAAAGTCAACAAGTTAGACCCGAAAGAGCCGAAGAGTCGGATGAGGAGAGTGTTATGAGACAGAGTGACGACGATAAATCTGATGACTCTGATGACAATGTGCGGACTCCTTTGATCTCACGGCAGACCAGTGTGGATAAGGACATCCTTCCAACTGCCCAGGAAAGCATTGCAAGCATGAGAAATCCTAGTCAATTGCCTACAAATGCTATGGAATCAATGAGTAGCATGGGGATTGGTGGTGGTTGGCAGTTAGCATGGAAATATTCTGAGAGAGAAGGCCGAGATGGAAGAAAGGAGACGTCAGTTCAAAGAATTTACTTGCACGGAGAGAGCATGACTGGATTTAGGCAGAGATCTGTAATGTCTTCGACTGGTGCTGATGTCCTTGGAGGCTCCGACAATTTCCATGCTGCGGCTTTGGTGAGTCAGTCAGCTATTTCTTCAAAGGATCTTATGAAGCACCATCCGGTCGGACCTGCCATGGTTCATCCAGCTGAAACTGCAAAGGGATCAATTTGGAATGATCTTTTTGAACCAGGAGTAAAGCATGCTTTAGTAGTAGGCATTGGAATTGAAATTCTTCAGCAGGTAATGTGGAGAACCTTGCCATATTGTTCTAATGGCCTGCTTCTTCTCTTTCAAATATCAACCCAAATAACTCTTCTAACTTGTGTATGCAGAAATATCGAGTATTCTCTATTGTCTTTTTGTTTCTCATCTTAAAATCATTTCCTTATTGAAGATCACTTCTCTTTTCTTAAAATGCAGTTCTCCGGTATGAGCAGCATTCTGTACTACATTCCTTCAATTCTTGAACTGGCAGGAGTTGGAGTTCTTGGTTCGAAATTTGGAATGAGGTTCATCTTCTGCATCGCTGCTTGTCAGCTGTATTACGACCTTGTTGATGCTTCCTAGTATAACCGTTGTCATGCGATATGTTGACGTTGCTGGTAGAAGGTAAATGCATTCATTTTTCTTTTCTAGTTCCGTTGGAATGATAACGAGTCTTACCTTAAAACAATGGATATCTTGTGCAACAAGAAATTCAAAACACAAGATATCTGTACACTTTTCTTTTGGCATAATTGCAGTTGATCTCTAGTATGCCGAAAGTTAGTCCATAACAAAGTGAAAAAGAACCGAGAAATATCAAAAGCTTATCGGATTTTACTGCAACGGTTGAGATAATAATCTGGAATGTTAAGTCTATGCTTTTAACTAATTATATTTGCAACTGTTTTCTGATTGATATATGAGCTTTTAACACTGTAAAAATATCCAAGTTCTTGCTTGTTAATTCTGTAAAACTATTCTGGTTACATGCATACATACATACATGAAAATATACATACAAACATATCATGTTTCCCTGTGTGTTGTAAGATCTATTCTCATATTTTCATTACCGTTGCTTGCTTCCACTTTCTGCAGGTATTTACTACTACTCACAATCCCAGTCTTGGCATTATCTTTTCTCATGTTGGTCTTCGGAAATATTGTGGGAATGGGGAGTGTCCTGCATGCAGTGATCTCAACCGCTAGCGTTGTGCTCACCTGCTGTTTCTATGCCATGGGGTTAAGTCCTATTCCTAACATTCTCTGCGCCGAGATCTTCCCAACACGGGTTCGAGGCATCTGCATCGCCATATGCTCCCTTGTATACTGGATTTCTTCCATAATCGTCGCGTATTCACTACCGGTGTTGCTCAAATCCATAGGTCTTACCGGTGTCTTTGGCGTGTTCGCAACTGTTTGTGTCGTGTGCTGGGTGTTTGTCTTCTTAAAAGTTCCAGAAACCAAAGGGATGCCTCTTGAAGTCATCACAGAATTCTTTGCTGTTGGCTCAAAGCAGGTTAAGAACAAACTGAGTTATAGAATTAAAGTTTTGATCTTCGTATATATTTTTTCCAAGCATTGTACATGTCTTTGGTCAGACATAATGTAAAGACCCTAAAGATTTGGTTTTTATTTGAAATGAAGATAGCCATGCAAATGAAGCTTTTATTCATGGTATAGGCAACAATATGGCCACAGTTTGTGAAATTGAAAGCAAATATTCATACCAAAACTTGAGATTATGCTTTTGATTACCACCATTTTTTGCCCAATCTCCTTCCCCTTCTCTTTATTGTCAATCACAGCCACCGCGGTGGCCCGGCTCCGCTTGTCATACTCCCAAAAGCTCCGGTCTTGATCGCCACCTTCTTCACAGTCTCTATCCCCGGAATCAACCGTCAACATTTCAACTCTATGATCTTGTTCGACGACAGCACTTTCCCCAACCTACCACATAACCCTCCAACACCAAAGCTACCAATGCACCGTCTTGGCTGCAATTCCACATGTGGTGGAGTCCGTTGTCCTCCACCGCAGCAGCGGAGGTTGCACTGGAACCGAGACCACTGCCTAGAGGTAAGCCTTTTTCAATCTTGAGAGAAAAGGCCGGAAGAGTCTTATCAGTTCAACTGGCCGAACCATCAATTTTTTATTCAACTGACCAAGATGAATCGTGAATTCCTCCACAAGAGTCCTCCGTCATTCGTAAACTCGAATAACTACTACCAACAAGTATTTAGGGTTTCAAAACAATCATGCCACGTTGCAAATCAAAACAGTCTCAATATGCATGATTGAAGTAGAATCATCCTTAAAACCTGTAGAAACCAAATGACACAAACAGCAATAAAAGAATGATTTCCAATGGCACACTGCTCTCTGTTGATTCCTTGAGAACCTTTCTATGGCTTTCTGAATTAAAATTACATGTTTTACATGGCTTTGTTTCAGTCAAAAATCCTCTCCCCCGTCGAGAATAGAAAGAACACGAAAGAACTAAGTATGAACAACAATACCGGAATGAAAAAGACGGCTCTCCAGCTTTCTGGACTCAAAAGATCTGAATATTCAATTTTAGCCGCTTCGAGAAGCCGTCCGGTCATTTCAACTCCGATAATCCCAGCTAGAGTACCGGCTGTATTCGAGACCCCCATTACGATTCCTGCATATCTGGGTGCAATATCCATGTGGTTCACTGCAAAGCCAGATCTCCCAAGTGCCAAGAAGCCTAGTGCCACTGAGGAACATAGAATAGCTCCACCGGATGTTCTGAAGATTGGGAGTGCTGTCAGTGCAAGCGAAGCGACTATAAATCCTACGGTGTTCAAGAACTTCCTCGTTTTAGTCACGGACATTATTCTTCTGGTGATCAAGTGGTCAGCAACAACCCCGCCGATGTTCGAGAATACGAACATGTTTAAATAGGGCATCATCTTAGAAGAACCCATTTCCTGAAGGATAAGCTGAAGGCCCTGCTCGAAGTATGTAGGTAGCCAATTCATCAATGCATATAGAGCATAATGGAATGTGAAATTGTTTACCACAATTGCCCAAACTGGCTTGCTGACTAAAATTTTCTTCCATGGAATTTTGGTGGTTTTCCCTCCTTTCACGAGTTTTGTCTTCGGACTTGCGTCGGTAGGTAACAAAGATTCTCCAAAACCAGCGGCAGCGGCTTTCAGATGCTCTGATCGAGGGGGGTCGGTTGCATATTCAAACCAAAGCAAAGACCACATGACTCCTAATGCTGCTTCTGCTAGAAATACAGATTGGGGACCCTTGAACTTCACTAGGCTGGGAAGGACAAGCATCCCCATGGCTGCACCTAGGTACATCCCGGAAGTCGTAAGTGAAACGGATCTCGATCTCTCATGTGGCGGAACCCATTGTGCTAGGACAGTGTGGATGGAAGGGAAGATGAACCCTTGTGCTACACCAACGAGAAACCGAGCAACAACCAAGATGGTGACTCTATTGGGATCCAGTGGTACCAAAAAACAAATCGATGACCATAACACAAACTAGAGAAGCAAAACCTTCCTTCCCCCAATCCTTTGAGCCGCCCATCCTCCGGGAACTTGAGAGAGAGCATAGCCATAATAGAACGTGGAAAGTATCGTGCCCTTGTTCGACTGGTTAATACCGGCAGCATCGGCCGCAACCGTGTAAGCTATAGAGAATCCGACACGTTCTATGTAAAAAACACATGTGCTAACGAAGGTTAAAATGACAATCAAGTATCGCTTTGGGAACTTCATTAAATTCATAATTGGCTCTTCCTAAGTTTCTTCAACACTGTTCCAGACCTTCAAGATATTACCAATGCCTGGAAGGAAAAAAAAGAAACCCAAATCTTATAAATGCAGTATAAAAACACACCATCGAATCAACCAGCAAGATCTAAACGTTGACATCAATTAGTGAAATTCTAAGCGAAAACCTCTCGATGATTGCTCGACTCTGTCGATATGATTCACTAACTTCTTGGGGATGAATCAAACATGGAAATGGTCCATTACATCAGAAAAAACAAGAGATTACATCAGAAATGGCTATGTCAATCGATATACAAACAAAAGCTCATGATAACAATGGTTAACATATTGCTGCAGCACAACAGAATGAAGATCTAGCAAACTGCAAGGATTTAACAATGTTATGAATGAACTGATCCACGAACTAACAAATTCAGAAAAGAAAAAACAGAACAGATGCAAGAAGAAATGATCATTCCCGATCTCTCGATATGAAAGGGGATCAAAGAGCTGAGTTCGGTTTCATTTCCCCAGAAATCTCAGGAAATGGAACTCAAAAGGGAAGATTGAACAAAACGGAGAGAAACGTCACCCCAATGAAGGAAGAAGCAGAAAGAAGAGAACACCTTGGGAAATGTTTCATATGAGTGTCAAATGCATAAGGACATTGATCGAAAGGAATAAAAATAGCTTATGAACAAAAGAGAAAAGAACCCAGAGAGAGAGATAAGGAAGAAGAACAGGAAGTCAAAGGTGAGTTTTTGGTTGTCTCTTCCCTCTTCCTCTTCCTCATAAATCACATAAGACATGCACTCACTCCCCCTTAACTGTGTCAAACATTAAACTTTATATAATAAAAAAAGAGTTTTTATTTGCAAACTCCAACTTCCAAACTTATGTAATTGGATTAGAAATGACAATTTTGAATAGATATTATCTAATTATTTAATGATAATTTTGTAATTTTTAAAAGTTAAGTGTTCGAAATATCCTTTAAGCATTATTAAGTGACATATAAATCTATGGATACTTTAACTTATTTAATTCGATTCATGTTTTAATAATAACATTCAAATGATCTATGAATAAAAACAAATTTTCATATTCAAATAATTAAGAATATACATACACTTGGGCGTGAGCAAAAACTCGACTTACTTGAAAAATCATTTTTTTTCAATTTTGAGTTATTCGAGTCAACTCAAATTATCAATTTGATTTTTGAGTTCGAGTCGAATTGAAATTTGGAAATTTCGAGTTAGTCTTTGATTTCATTATTCCTTCAATCTCCTTCATTTTAAGTCTATTTTTTTACCAAATTTGAAACATATGCTCCTAAACCATCATTGAATATAAATGTACTTTCAATTCCTATTTTTGATAATAAATTTTCTAATTTTTAATTTAGTCTCTCAGTTTTTCATAATTTTCTTATTTTTTCAATTCATCATTTATTTTAAGTCTGTTTTTTTATCAAATTTGAACCACGTGCTCATGTACTACAATATAATATCCATGTAACTTCAATTCTTACTTTTTACTAAAAATATACTCTCTCTTTTTATTTAGTCTCTTAATCTTGCATTTTACTCAATTTAGTTTTTTGACTACAATTATTTACAAATTCTTTATTCCCATCAATTTTTTGACTCCTTTACACTTCCATCAATATTTTACCCTAAAAAAACTTAATTTAAAATATAATATTATGAATATATTTTTATAATTTTAGATTATAATGTAAAAAGAATAATATATATACATATATATATATTATGATTAAAGAGAGTCAAAAAATTGGAACAAATCCTTATCGTAATGCTATAAATATGTATAATAAAATTAATATAGAAATTTGAATAACCCAATTTTTTTTATTCGACTCGAGCAAATTAAACCTAATCCAATATAATTCATTACAAGTGTCACATACATGGGCACAATTTGCTTAATATAAACAATAAAAAGTCAACAACATGGCAGCCTGTCCAAATGAAGAGGAAGATTGACTTGTTGCAAGGTGTGTATGGAAATAAACAAACATAAAATGCAGCTAATGCAGCCGTCTATTAACGTGCAGAGATGGACAGAGAGGCATAGAGTGCAACTCTACTCCTAAAGATTTTAAATTTGTATATATTTAAATTATTTTTTTAGTATTTTCTGTTAATAATTTAACTTCATAATTCTTGAAATTTTATAGTACTATATTCCTAAATTTATAATATAAATTTTAAAATTCGTATTTTTAACATAAAATTTTATGTATGTCCTAAACCTAAATGCAAACCTCATCACTAAATCTTTAGACAGTCATTTTCATTAGTCAGTGAAGGTGGTATAATGACAGAAGATTTACGGTGCTTTCGGCCAATCTAGTAAGCATCCAGCCAAGACCAGGGAATAAATCTGAGAACTGCTTTTCCCATTGTTATTCCATGGGGAAATAGCCGTAATTGACCTACCAGGGGTTAGTATCCAGAAGGCGATATGCACAAGGAAAAAGATACCAAACCCTCAAATAAAAAAATAAAAAAATAAAAGGTAAAAAAGTCACCAGAGATCCCTATACTTTTGAGAAAAATTAATGTGAGAGTCGTATTTTTTTCTCAATGTGACTCTTCAACTATGAAAATAAACCTAATGTGATCATTTGACCAACGGTTTTTGTCGTTTGATTGTTACGATGCTAATGTGACAATTCACAGTACTGGTGTAGTAGTCCATCTACCATGTTTGAGTTAACAATCTAACCCATCTGCTATGTTATCAACCACCATGAATTGCCACACCAACATCTGGACAATCACGTCAGCATCGTAACAATGAACCGAATAAAAATATTTACTAAAAAACTATATTAGAGTTATTTTATGGGTTGAATGGTCATGTTAAGTGAAAAAATAATATAATAACCATATTGATTTTCTTTTCAAAATCACATACACAATTGATATGTTTTTTTCCAAAATAAAGAGAGAGAGAGAGAGAGAGACTGATTTGATTCATACAACATACTTTTCCTTTTGAAGAAGCGTTGCCTCAAAGTAATCAAAGAAATCAAGGGCAATTTCCAGATCACATGTCTTCAAAACTTACTCTTAGCAGCACTGAGGGTTGTAAACTACTTCGACTGGAGTTCCTAAAATTTGAATATTGTTCGAGCTTTAATTGAATTAAATTTGAGTAACTCATGATCCGTTTAGTCTTAATTACAATCGGCACAATGTTCCTCGAGTTAAAAAAACGACTAGAAATAAACAGTTTATTTTAAATAGGAAAGTCAAGAGCTTGAAGAAGATCCTCAAGTTCTTTTGCCTCTTCCCCTCTTAAATCTTAAAAACCAGTCTCACAGTTAATAAATCGAACACTACACCGGCGAAAGACGATAACCAAGGTCGAGAAAGCAACTGTCGAATAATATTATTATTTTTAGACAACTGTCGAAAAAGATTAGATGCATAGTTAAGGTCTAAATAAACAGGGTTCGAATAAATAAGATAATATTTACGTTCATTTGTTTATTTTCAAAAGTGTTCACGTCTAATTCTTGTTTGCTTAAATTTTTAGTATTGTGTTTGTATTTTTTATTTTTGAAAGAGTTTATATTCATTCGTTTAGTGTTCGGGAACATATTCATTAATCATTCGTTTAGGGTCCGAAACAAATTTATTTAATATTCATTTAGCTTTCGGGAACATATTTATTTCCAAGCTAAAAAAACTGTAAAATTAAGCCACTAGTGCCTACACTCTTAATAGTTTAAACTCTAAATTCCACCATGTATCATAGGCCCATGTTCATCCCATTGCATTCATTTAAAGATTAATTAAAATAAAAAAGTAGGGTAAACTACACTAGATACCACCTAACTTTAAATTTTTTATATCGTTCATATCACTAAACATTTAATTCTATTAATTGAAATATTGAACTTTGATTTTTATTTCAATTATATAAGTGAGCTATTAAATTGTTAATAATCATATCATAACTTCATCGTTTCAATGACGTTTCTAGGTCATTGTGCCATTAATCATTTAATAGTTCAGTGATATAATTGAAATGAAAATAAAAATGTAGTATTATAATTGTTAAAATTAAAAGTGAAACAGTATAAATGATATAACGTCTAAAGTTCAATAGTATCCGATGTAATTTACCCTAAAAATATTATTATTTTTATAACCTAATATTTAAAAATAAAAAAAGAGAGACACGCGTATAAGATGACAATTTGTAAACCACCACTGCAAATTGAAAATACAAAGGCCGACACTTTTGACATTTGCTATCCATCGTAAGGCCATTAATCAGACACGTAATATGCATGTTTATTACAACTTTGTAACTTTTTTTTATTAAGAAAAAACTTTATAACACCCAATCATACGTAAAAGATACATCAATCACGCGATCCAGGTCAAGCTTTTCTTATTCCACCATTTCTCCGCGTCTTTCTACTTGTAGGTCTCTTACAGGACAGCCTAATTTATGGTTAAAAAACAACAGTAAATAAATACGATAAACATATTATAAAAATTATAATATTTAAAGTTTAGTTTTTATTTCATTTTAATTCACATGTTCAAAATTTAACTTTAAATTTTTTAAAAAAGATTGAAAATTTAGGTACTAAAACGGGCCAAAACTGATAATTTAGATACTAAACGCATTAAGTTTTTAACGGTGAGATATCAAAATAAAAAAAAAAACTAAATTTTAAGTATGGGTTTGAAAAAATTAAAATTTTAATACTAAAACAAGCTAAAACTAATAGTTTATGTATTAAATGTGTAGTTTATCTTATAAATTAGTTAAGTTTATGTATAAGATATTTAATCAATTATACTTTACTGAGTGCACTTTGGATGAAGTGCAGAGCATGCATGCAGGTTGCTTGGCTTTACGGGCTGCTAATCCCATAGACATAAACAATGATAATGTCAGCGACTGAATCTAGAGTTCTAGAATTTTGTAACGGAATGTGTATGGATACGTTTTTTTATATTTATTAATTTGATTTGAATTTAATTATTATTATTTTATTATTTTGAGTAACTATAATGTAGCATCTGTTCCAAGATAAATTCTCAAACTTTTAATATTGAATGCTCACAACCCTAACATATATGTGTCGTAACTGTCTTTCGGGTTGGGCCCCGAAATTGGGTTTCGACTTGAAAAATATGGATTGGAGTCGCCACCGACCATTTTAAAACGAACTTAGGTGGGTCGGACACCATCTTTCCTGATCTGCGTTGTACCAGAAACGTGTCGGGTTCGAGAGTCGGTTACGGTTAAGGAAGGATTAGCACCCTTGTACCGCCCTTTCGGTACCAATTAATTCTCCGATTGTTTTAATAGTGAAAATTAAAATTAAAATTATAATTTAAAATATTCGATTCAAATTACTTACTGTTGATGGGTTGAAAGTACTACTAAAAAAGGTTAAAAATATGTTAGATGGTATAATAAAAGAAATATTAAATGAAAATTAATTAAATAAATAAAACAAATAAATCAAAGAAGGAGAATGTAATGCAGCAGTAACTCATCCACTAAACATCTATTAAGTCCATGAATTTCCTTGTAATCCCAAAAATGTGTATAACATTTTATCCAGTGGATTTCTTGTTGGTCACCACATGTCCAAATTGCCAAACAGAGAAAACACCTATTCTTCTACCGAGAGATCCACGCGTCAGATGCTTTAAGATCCAGCAATTTTAAGTACTCAATTGTTCTATCAAGTATTAATATCATTTTAGACCTACCATGCATATAAAATAATAAGAAGCAAAACATACCTACGAAGCATTCAAACCAATAGATGTTCTCAATTGCATCCTTGAATTGTTTGATCATTGCTTCATCAAGTTCCAGTTGACAAATGACACCTTTGTCCACATCCTTTTGGAATGTTCATGGAAATGTTGCATTATCTGAGCTAACAACGGTGCTCTCTACATGTTTGATTTTACGCCTCAAAGAGTTTCATTTGTTGTTACTGCCACAACCTTCCCTTGAAAGAGTCTCTAGAGCGACCATGTTGCTATCTATCTCTTGTCGAAGCGACAATGTCCTCAGCTCCAACTTCTTTCTCTTTTCCTTGGCTTTATCCTTAAATGTCGAGTGAGTCGAAGCCAAACCAACAACGCACAGTCCATTCGGATGTCGATAAACCTACTGGTAGTTCCCTGGTTTCTTTTGGCTTAACTTTCTGAACTCAATCGTCAGGGACAATCTCGGCAGTAGCAACATGAAGGCGAAGAACTTTCGATAACGTTCAAACCCATTTAGTCTTTGTTGAAGTAATAGCCGATGGCTTCACCGCTTTCATCTCAACTTCTCCAATGATAAATGTTCATCACAAACGAGATGCGGAGAATCTAAACGAGGCGGGTACAAGAATAATTGTGGAGTTGGATGCTAAAGGGGTGGGTCGACACCTTGAACGTTGAACCGCCTGAGAAGCAAGCTGGAAATGTACTTGCAACTATACTGCAAGAGAATGTCAAACGCAAAACGGCCGCCACTTTTTAGTACGATTATTTAGAATCTTTGGAGGCGTCGGGATTTCCGCATCTTTGAGCTATATCCCCCCTCCCCCGTCAATCTCAAGTTTTCTTTAAATAAATAGCAAGGCCCCTTATCTGATGAAGCTCTCCACTTTCCTTTTGAGAGGAAAAAAAAGTAAGAAAACGTGCGAAGTGGGTGATCAAAGTGAGAGTAGTGGAGGTTGTTGGGTGTTTGAGTGGGTGAGGTAATGGTAGATAGTGGGGCTTGCAAAAAAATAAAATTAAAAATATTAATAATAATAATAATAATTAATAATAACAATAAATAATGTATATATATATAAGTCCGGTCAAAAACGGGTGTCTACAGCTGCCCATCTTTGCACATTTTTATGTTTATAAGAATAGGGCAAAGAAGAAAAAGACAACAAGTTTTTGTCCGGTTCTCTTTGATTTGAGACTTAATAGTGTTTGTTGTGACACAGATGACTCCTTCGTCGTGAAGTTGAGCCTGAGAAATGGATATCCTTCGTCGTGAAGTTGAAATCTAATGTAAGTTGCGCTATTATGAGGTCAATATCTTTCGACGTGAAATTGAAATTGGAACTGAAATTGAGAAGTTGTTTATTGACAACCAGCGGTCCCTTCGTCGTGAAGTTGAACTTGCGTTGTCTGGAGTCCAATATCCTTCGTTGTGAAGTTAAAATTGGCTCTGAAATTGAGAAGTTGTTTATTGACAACCAGCGGTCCCTTCGTCGTGAAGTTGAACTTACGTTGTCTGGAGTCCAATATTCTTCGTTGTGAAGTTGAAATTGGCTCTGAAATTGAGAAGTTGTTTATTGACAACCAGCGGTCCCTTCATCGTGAAGTTGAACTTACGTTGTCTGGAGTCCAATATCCTTCGTTGTGAAGTTGAAATTGGCTCTGAAATTGAGAAGTTGTTTGTTGACAACCAGCGGTCCCTTCGTCATGAAGTTGAACTTGCGTTGTCTCGAGTCCAATATCCTTCGTTGTGAAGTTGAAATTGGCTCTGAAATTGAGAAGTTGTTTGTTGACAACCAGCGGTCCCTTCGTTGTGAAGTTGAACTTACGTTGTCTGGAGTCCAATATCCTTCGCTGTGAAGTTGAAATTGGCTCCGAAATTGGGAAATTGTTTGTTGACAACCAGCGGTCCCTTCGTCGTGAAGTTGAACTTGCATTGTCTCGAGTCCAATATCCTTCGTTGTGAAGTTGAAATTGGCTCTGAAATTGAGAAGTTGTTTGTTGACAATCAGCGGTCCCTTCGTCATGAAGTTGAACTTGCGTTGTCTCGAGTCCAATATCCTTCGTTGTGAAGTTGAAATTGGCTCTGAAATTGAGAAGTTGTTTGTTGACAACCAGCGATCCCTTCGTCATGAAGTTGAACTTGCGTTGTCTCGAGTCCAATATCCTTCGTTGTGAAGTTGAAATTGTCTCCGAAATTGGGAAATTGTTTGTTGATAACCAGCGGTCCCTTCGTCGTGAAGTTGAACTTGCGTTGTCTCGAGTCCAATATCCTTCTTTGTGAAGTTGAAATTGGCTCTGAAATTGAGAAGTTGTTTGTTGACAATCAACGGTCCCTTCGTCATGAAGTTGAACTTGCGTTGTCTCGAGTCCAATATCCTTCGTTGTGAAGTTGAAATTGGCTCTGAAATTGAGAAGTTGTTTGTTGACAACCAGCGGTCCCTTCGTTGTGAAGTTGAACTTACGTTGTGTGGAGTCCAATATCCTTCGCTGTGAAGTTGAAATTGGCTCTGAAATTGGGAAATTGTTTGTTGACAACCAGCAGTCCCTTCGTCGTGAAGTTGAACTTGCGTTGTCTCGAGTCCAATATCCTTTGCTGTGAAGTTGAAATTGGCTCTGAAATTGGGAAGTTGTTTGTTGACAACCAGCGGTCCCTTCGTTGTGAAGTTGAACTTACGTTGTCTGGAGTCCATCTTGAGGCCGTTAGTTCGGAATTTGAATCGAAATGTGGCTCATTGTTGTAGCCCGCTTCAGTTTTCTTCTCGGTTTATAGATCTTTGTTCCAAAAATTCAACTTGAAAGTAATTCTTTAACTCCAAGCTGTGGTTGACAGGCCCTTGAGATGAATGAAATCGAACTCGAAAGGTCTTCGTTGACAGATAGCTTTTCTTGACTTAAGCAATGTTGTCGGGAAACGTTTTTTTTGTTACTGAGGCACGGTTAACCTGGGTCTTCTTCTCGTCTTGAAAAATCTCGATTGCAACCGGACAGTAGTGAATGATGTGTCATCGAGCTGAATAGAATCGAACTCGACAATCTTATTGACAGATAGCCCTTCTTGCCTTGAGTTATGCTGTAAATGATGTGCCCTCGAAGCTGAGTGTAATCGAAATCAAGGGTTTGGTGTTTCAAGAGAAACTGTCTCAAGAGAGACACCAATTTGTTTCAAGGGAAACTGTCTCAAGGGAGACGAATTTTGTTTCAAGGGAAACTGTCTCAAGAGAGACAAAATATGTTTCAAGGGAAACTGTCTCAATAGAGACGAAATTTCTTTCAAGGGAAACTGTCTCAAGGGAGACGAAATTTGTCTCAAGGGAAACAATCTCAAAGGTTTTTGTTGACAGATAACTCTTCTAGCCTTGAGTTATGCTGTAAATGATGTGCCCTCGAAGCTGAGTGTAATCGAAATCAAGGGTTTGGTGTTTCAAGAGAAACTGTCTCAAGAGAGACACCAATTTGTTTCAAGGGAAACTGTCTCAAGGGAGACGAATTTTGTTTCAAGGGAAACTGTCTCAAGAGAGACAAAATATGTTTCAAGGGAAACTGTCTCAAGAGAGACGAAATTTCTTTCAAGGGAAACTGTCTCAAGGGAGACGAAAATTGTCTCAAGGGAGACGAAAATTGTCTCAAGGGAAACAATCTCAAAGGTTTTTGTTGACAGATAACTCTTCTAGCCTTGAGTTATGCTGTAAATGATGTGCCCTCGGAGATGAGTATAATCGAACCCGAAGGTCTTTGGCAGATAGCCCTTCTCGACTTAAGCTATGCTGCAAATGATGTGCCTTGGAGCTGAGCGTAGTCGAACTCAAAGGTCTTTGGTTGGCAGATAACCCTTCTCGACTTAAGTTATGCTGCAAATGATGTGCCCTCGAAGCTGAGTGTAATCGAAGGTCTTTGTGGCAGATAGCCCTTCTGGCCTTGAGCTAAGCTGCAAATAGTTTGTTTTAAAAAAATGGCTTCCCTTAACGGGTCGAAGCCGGTCATGATTCTTCAGGTGGTTCATTTGAACGAGTCTGATCAAAATGAAACGATATTTGAATGACTCCCTTTGACGGAAAAAGCTCTCTGATAAATTCTGACAGCCAGATATTTTCCGTTGTAGAATTGAAATCTGGCTTGGAGACGTTAACTGGAAACATGTTGCTCATTGTTGAGTTGAACTGAACTGAATTTGATCTGAATTGGTTCTCGAACCTATCTGAAATTGGTTCTGAGATATCAAGTCGGTTGAGGTGTAGCTCCTTACTGCCGAGTTAAGCAACCACTATCCTTCTTTGAAGGCGCTTGAGAATCGAGTATCTTTCATTCTGAAGTCAAAACTTGACTCTAAAAGCTGTAAAAACGTGTATGCTAAAATGATAAATGTGATGCACCTAAGTATGTTTAAGATGCATGCAATATGAATTATGTGTTATCTTCTGGGTGGAGTCTCGTGCTTTATCTGTCAATCAGGTCCTTGGAATGGATCGTGCCCCATTTGCTTCCCGAGCTTTGGCTTTACAGACCTTTCATATCTGAGACTGTTCTGCTTGAAAATGTTTTTCTCTTTTTCTTGTTTTAGGAGAGAGACATGATGAAATTGTTGTAAAATATTGTTCACAATTGAATCAAATTGTAAATGTGAGTTCAAAAAATATCAAAGGAATCAAGAGCTCTTTTAATGCTTTCAGAGTTATAAATCTTTGACAAATGTTCAAATGGATGAGTTGGCTTTAGGTTGGCCTCCTTTCTAAGGTTTTGGTAACCCAAAATGTCATTTTTTTTAAAATATCGAAATATGCTTTGGCATTTCATTTGGGTGCGGACAAAATGACGCAACTAGAATGACCAATTACTAGAGATTTTATTTCGGTTCTCTGAAATCTTCCATTTGTTCAAGCTTTGTAGGCTCCTCCAACAAAGGCAGTGCAATAAATATCGGTCTAAAAATGAAATTCTTGAGTGCTCGTGTGTAGTCGACTATAACAGATGTTCCTTAACTCCCTTAGTCCAACATTACCGAAAATTTCTTGCTCAGATAAATTTGATTTAATTTTTCGTTATCCGGCAAGCTGGATCCATAAAGCCGGGGCGTTTAACCAATTGCTTTAGAGGGACCACTTAACATTATAATCAATTTCATCAAGTTCACTGAAGGGTTCATTTCATCACAGAGTCTTCAGCCTGACAAGAGCAGTGGAGCAAACACCGAATTGCCAAGTGTCCGAGCAATGTCATGGTTTGAACGTAATCTACTCATAAGACCAGGGCTTTCAAGTTTCCTCTATAACCAATTGCCTTAGTGGAATAGCTCAGCTTTAAGGATTTAATTTCTTAAGATTGTCAAGAAGAACCTGTTATAGCTTAGGTGTTTGTTGAAAGTCAAAAATTTCCTCTTTAGAGTTCAATTTTCAAGCAACTGACCTAAACTAGATTCACATACTCGACTCTTTCATTTGTAAAGATCATCATCGTCATTGAACATCTTAAATAAAAAACATAGTAATTGTCATATGCAAATGATGTCCCATGTTGTCCGTACCTTATGAAAGGAAAATGTTGTATTAGTTAATTGTAAGAGCAGGGTACGGTGTTTGAGGGTATATTTTGGGTAAGGTCAAGGTCCTTGTTTTAAAACATGTTACTTTGTCAAAGATCCGTAACTTTGAACCATTCACAGAGTTTCTTAATTCAAATGATATTCAAAGAATTGCAAGTTTGCAAATGTGATCCATTGCTTAACATCTTTAAAGTAACATAAATTTATTTAAAAGTCCTTATAAAAACTTGAGAAAAAAATGAAAAAACAAATTCAAACAAAATGTCTCAAATGATGAAATGGTCTTCCTCACTTGGATGCCCCCAAGTTGTTGAAGTCGATCCGATTCTTGTTACATATTTTCTGTATGATTCTCTTGATTGTGGAGTAATTCTCGATAGTGTGCCCTGGGACTCCGCTGCAATGAGCGTTCTCATCATACTACCTGGGGTATGGGGCTTCATGGATTTCTCTGGATATGGTGACACCACATGTGCGTCGAACAACTGTTGGTAAAGCTCCTTATATGTCATAGGGTCGAAGTGTTCTCATTTTTTGATGAATCATGTGAAGATAGTTAATGTGAATGTAAAGAAATGAACAAAATGCAAAATGTTTAAATGCATGAAGCATGAAATGTCCGAGGCATTGATCCGAAAAATGTGCCTATTATTCTGAATAATCCTTATTAGGGACAAAAATGTTACGTCTGAAGAGACAAAAAACTTTTTGATGGTATAGATCCCGCACAGCCTCTGGCAAGTTGATTCGTCTTCCGCTTCTTCACCGGTTGAATATCCTGTCGAACCGTTCCAGCTCCTTTGGCTAAACTTGTGCGGGTGACGAGTTGCTTGCCCCAAAAAAGGTCTTGAATGACTGCATCTCCGGCCTTCACTCTATGCCGAGCTCGTTCCAAACGAAAGTGTCTTTGGAGCCTTCCATCCGAAGTTTGTCGACTTGTTTTTGGAATTCATCAATAATGGTCTCTAGCTTGGCTAGGGTTTCACCATCTTATTCTCGTAATTTTCGAAAGGATTCTCCGGGTCAATAACCATTTCCTCGTCTTGCCCCTGCAACCTTTGCCTCTAAGTATTCTTTAATCCCGGTTGGACTTCTGAGCTTTTTATCTCGTTGTATTATAACCCCTTTGTCCATTAATGTAGACTATTTACGTTTAACAAACACATTTTTGGTGGATCAACACCTCGTTTTAATGATGCGAATGATCAAAAAAAATGCAAAAAAACAGAAAATGAAAGGAGAAAAAAAAGTTAGTGAGATAAGGATAATAAAAAAATGAAAATGAAAATGAAAAGTCCTACCCCACATGATATCTACCCCACATGCTTATTATTCCTACCCGGACATGATCTCTATCCCGCATGTTGATTTTGAACAAGTCCTAACCGCATAAATTTCTAGTTCACATGCTTTGAACAGAAAGTAAAGCAGGAAATAATTCCAGCATCCTAGGGTTTGAAATGAGGTTTTGGGGTGGGCTCTAACTCCTTCAAAGTCTCCCAGTTTAGGTTCTAAAACACGGTACCCGAGTTCTCCTTGCTGGTGCCCCCTTGGGCTTACCAGACCCTTAGTCCTAAACCCATCACAGGCTTGTGTAGACTAAGTTAAACTCGAGAGGAAACATTCCCTTATGCCCACACGGTGAATAAATTCACACGAAGACATAAGGTATATGAATCCCGAAGGCTACTTGCTAGGCATATGCGGTGAATAAATTCACACGAATGCGTCGCTTTCACCCCCACTTAAAACGGGTTTGGAGCTCGGGTTTAGAGCTTAGAGATGATAATTTTGAAAAAAATCTGAAATCATTAAAAAACATCAGTACAACTATTTATTTGAAACAAAATAATCAAAGATAAATAATTGGAATCGAATAAATAAATTAAAATTAAAATTTAACATTTTCACATAAAAAAAAAACAACCAAAAATTAATTTCGGCCTGACTCACTTACCTGGTCCCCAGCGGAGTCGCCAAGCTGTCGCAACCGTCTTTCGGGTTGGGTCCCGAAATTGGGCATCGACTTGAAAAAATGTGGATTGGAGTCGCCACCGACCATTTTAAAACGAACTTAGGTGGGTCGGACACCATCTTTCCTGATCTGCGTTGTACTAGAAACGTGTCGGGTTCGGGAGTCGGTTACGGTTAAGGAAGGATTAACACCCTTGTACCGCCCTTTCGGTACCAATTAATTCGCCGGTTGTTTTAATAGTGAAAATTAAAATTATAATTATAATTTAAAATATTCGATTCAAATTACTTACTGTTGATGGGTTGAAAGTACTACTAAAAAAGGTTAAAAATATGTTAGATGGTATAATAAAAGAAATATTAAATGAAAATTAATTAAATAAATAAAACAAATAAATCAAAGAAGGAGAATGTAATGCAGCAGTAACTCATCCACTAAACATCTATTAAGTCCATGAATTTCCTTGTAATCCCAAAAATGTGTATAACATTTTATCCAGTGGATTTCTTGTTGGTCACCACATGTCCAAATTGCCAAACAGAGAAAACACCTATTCTTCTACCGAGAGATCCACGCGTCAGATGCTTTAAGATCCAGCAATTTTAAGTACTCAATTGTTCTATCAAGTATTAATATCATTTTAGACCTACCATGCATGTAAAATAATAAGAAGCAAAACATACCTACGAAGCATTCAAACCAATAGATGTTCTCAATTGCATCCTTGAATTGTTTGATCATTGCTTCATCAAGTTCCAGTTGACAAATGACACCTTTGTCCACATCCTTTTTGGAATGTTCATGGAAATGTTGCATTATCTGAGCTAACAACGGTGCTCTCTACATGTTTGATTTTACGCCTCAAAGAGTTTCATTTGTTGTTACTGCCATAACCTTCCCTTGAAAGAGTCTCTAGAGCGACCATGTTGCTATCTATCTCTTGTCGAAGCGACAATGTCCTCAGCTCCAACTTCTTTCTCTTTTCCTTGGCTTTATCCTTAAATGTCGAGTGAGTCGAAGCCAAACCAACAACGCACAGTCCATTCGGATGTCGATAAACCTACTGGTCGTTCCCTGGTTTCTTTTGGCTTAACTTTCTGAACTCAATCGTCAGGGACAATCTCGGCAGTAGCAACATGAAGGCGAAGAACTTTCGATAACGTTCAAACCCATTTAGTCTTTGTTGAAGTAATAGCCGATGGCTTCACCGCTTTCATCTCAACTTTTCCAATGATAAATGTTCATCACAAACGAGATGCGGAGAATCTAAACGAGGCGGGTACAAGAATAATTGTGGAGTTGGATGCTAAAGGGGTGGGTCGACACCTTGAACGTTGAACCGCCTGAGAAGCAAGCTGGAAATGTACTTGCAACTATACTGCAAGAGAATGTCAAACGCAAAACGGCCGCCACTTTTTAGTACGATTATTTAGAATCTTTGGAGGCGTCGGGATTTCCGCATCTTTGAGCTATATCCCCCCTCCCCCGTCAATCTCAAGTTTTCTTTAAATAAATAGCAAGGCCCCTTATCTGATGAAGCTCTCCACTTTCCTTTTGAGAGGAAAAAAAAGTAAGAAAACGTGCGAAGTGGGTGATCAAAGTGAGAGTAGTGGAGGTTGTTGGGTGTTTGAGTGGGTGAGGTAATGGTAGATAGTGGGGCTTGCAAAAAAAATAAAATTAAAAATATTAATAATAATAACAATAAATAATGTATATATATATAAGTCCGGTCAAAAACGGGTGTCTACAATATGGTACTCGAATTAAAGTCCTGAAAAAATTATTTTGAGTTTATTTAATTCATACTCAATTATTTAAATAATGAGAGGAAACAAGAGGTTGATCAAACTTGATATATATGATTGCAACATTGTTACAAAACATTAGTTTAAGATTGAATTAGGTCAAGTAAGTTATCCTGGAACAACCGCCTGAACCATAAGAAATGAATGCTCTCGGAGGGATGGAACGGGTCGAAGAACACATGACTTTTTCTGTCGGCGCAAGGAACACTGCTCGGGAGGCACGTACGCGATTGATCCCCCGCTACATCGATGCAACACGAATCATTTATGTTCGTGAATCCTACATTCAGCGACATAGGTATAGTTTTATATTGAAGATTAAATTTATTGAACTTTAACGGGAGGAAATAAATTATTGTTTGGGCATGCATGCATTGCTTACCGTATGTTGCGGGCTGAGCAAGAACGTCTTCAAACAATTTGTACATGTCAAACAGCACGAATGTGGATCCTTTCAAGGACTTGTTGAGTTTTCTCAGAATCTTATGGAGGCGTCCATTGAATAAAGCTGCTCTTTCATTCATATCTTCCAAAAATGAAGTGTCGTTCGTTTTTTGGTGAAGATTTACAGGCTGACAGCCGAATGGAAATGCGTTGTTCACAACGAATTTCCTTGCTCCTAGCTCATACATAGCCTGCATGAGAATCAAACATCGATCTTCGGAACTTAATCGAGGAAATTTTAAGAGAGTGATTTACCTCTAATCGACTGTATAACTCGTTCGATAAGAGCAGAGTGTATTTCTTCACGGAAAATAACTCTTCGTGTAACTTTCCTAATTCCCGGTACAAGGCAAGGTCATTGCCCCCTATATGGACGAAGAACAATGAACTAGACATGTAGGAATCGAAACTTTCGAGGCTATGGAATTGACCCTTCAAGTTCGAAACTGTGTGATTGAACAATTGTATCTGTTCATCGAAGCTCAAAACATGTCCCTGATGGAGCATTCAAATGAAAACGTCAATTAAACATGTACAGAAAAGGTGAATCTTGATGCCAAATGGAACAGAAAACTCACAAATATCGGTGCTAGAGACGAAGGCAAAGGCAATATCCCACCAGAAGAGGAACCATAATTTAAACCGGTAGTGATCTTCCTCTGGGATCCAGATAATCCCATAACAGGAGGAGGAAACGGCAAACCAACAACTTGAGCTGCAGGTAAAAAGAAATTAGATTAAAAAACAAGCATGGAAACACAGAAGATGTATAGCTAGCCGGTTCGTACCGATGAAATCGACGACGGTTCTTCCGTTAGTGGGACGTCCGGTCGCGACGCCTCCGAAATCGATTCCGTAGGGTGCGTAGTTGGCTTTGGATGTTGTGTCCAGATAGTTATTGTTACCGGCATCGATAAATGAATCTCCGAAGACATAAAGAGCTGGTAGATTGATTGAACGATAGTCTAAACCCAGATATCTGCAGATTTCAGCCTGTGGGATGTTGAATGGCGGTACTGGCAACGGTGGTAGACGCTTGGAATCAGTATGAAATGAACCCAGGGGAAGAAGAAACAGGGCAAGAAAACAAAGAGAAACATAATTCATTGTATCCTTGAAGGAGAGGAGAAGAAGATACTTGTAATGTAGGGTGCTGTGTTGTGTTTCTCCATTGCATAACTCACGTTGTTTATATACACGTTCCTAGAGATGATAACATCCGTGAAGGGTAAAATACACTCCAGTTCACTTAATTATGAACTCGGTAATAAATCGTTCACTTTTTTTCTAAACATTATATCGTTCATATCACTAAACTTTTAATTTTATTAATTATAATATTAAAATTTGATTTTTATTTCAATTATACAAGTGAGCTATTAAATTGTTAATAATCATATCATAACTACATCGTTTCAGTGACGTTTCTAGGTCATTGTGCCATTTATTATTTAATAGTTCAGTGATATAATTGAAATAAAAATAAAAAATTTAATATTATAGTTAGTAAAATTAAAAGTTAAACAGTATAGATGATACAACGTCTAAAGTTTAATAGTATCCGATGTAATTTACCCTAAAAATATTATTATTTTTATAACCTAATATTTAAAAATAAAAAAGAGAGACACGCGTATAAGATGACAATTTGTAAACCACCACTGCAAATTGAAAATACAAAGGCCGACACTTTTGACATTTGCTCCATCGTAAGGCCATTAATCAGACACGTAATATGCATGTTTCTTACAACTTTGTAATTTTTTTTTATTAAGAAAAAACCTTATAACACCCAATCATACGTAAAAGATACATCAATCACGCGATCCAGGTCAAGCTTTTCTTATTCCACCATTTCTCCGCGTCTTTCCACTTGTAGGTCTCTTATAGGACAGCCTAATTTATGGCTAAAAAACAACAGTAAATAAATACGATAAACATATTATAAAAATTATAATATTTTAAGTTGAGTAAAATTTAAAATTTATTTTTTTAATATTTTTATTCAATCGAAAATATTATGAAAAACATAATATTTTCTTTTGTTATCAATCGAATATGTTATTAAAAATGTTTTCAACTGAAAGAAAAAATCTTGACATTTTAAGTTACGTACAACCTAAAATGTTATGATTTTTATAATATTTTTCGTGCGCCTTTCTTTAGTCTTAAATTAAGTTGTCTCTCTTTAGGCTTCCCTTTCTTATACAAATAATATCATATTAATACTAATTTAATGATTAAATTATAACAAAATATAATAATACACAATCTATTTAATTTAATTTAATTAATATTATTATTAATAGAATATAAAAAACATAAAATTACATAGATTTAAAATATAATATTTTCTATAATAAAAAATATTTTTTTAATTACCTATGTAAAAAAAAGCTTAATGGGGGAAATAAGTGCCCAAATTATATTTTTTGTGTCGAATAGGTGCCTACATTATTTTTTAGCCAATCCAGATGCCCAAAATTACAAAATGTTATCACTTTAGATGTCTGAGTCGTCAACGCCGTTAGTTTTACTGTTAAGTGACACATGTCACAATCTGATAATTTTAAAATATATTTTTAGTTTTTTTTAATATTATATTTATAAAAAATACGTAACTTTCCTTATATTATAAAACAGTCCCAAAATCCCAAATCCTAACTTTAATCTGCTACTGGCGCCCTTTCCAACCACTAACACTGCAGCCGGCGTAGTCATTGTCGTCATCCTAGTTATATGTCGTTGTAGTTGTCGTCGGTTCATTTTCGTAATCACGTGGGATTGCGATTTTCACCCAAGGGTTCGTGAGATTTAAAATGTTGATTTTTCGTCGATCGGGTTGTCAACTGGTCACGATTTCATAGGGATTTTGGTCACTAGGGGAAGAGGAGGTTGGGTGGAGCTTCTTTGACGGCAAAGGACAACGGTCGACATGGGTATAGGGGTTTAAATTAAGGTTTTAAAGTTTAGGGGTTATTTGTAAAATTTATATGTTTTCTTTTTTTAAAATTACCAAATTATGACACGTGTCACTTAACTGGAAAGTTAACGCTGTTAACAGCCCGTATACTTAAAGGGGTAACGTTAGACACCAGGATAGGCAAAAAAAATAATGTAGGCACCTATTTAACACAAGAAATATAGTTTGGGCACTTATTTGAAAATTAAGCCGGAAAAATACTAAATGGAATCTAATTTAAACTCTAATACTAAGATCTAATAAGGACATAATGGGTCGGGTCCACTCGAAAACAATGGCTCATTCATTTGGCTTGGTGGCCGGCTGGTTGCTAAAATTCCGTGCTGACAGCTCACCGACAACCGTACAATTTACGGAACTACAGTCGGGTCCGCCATTTCCACGACAGCAGATACACGGCGTCGTTTCGAGCAGCCTAACACTATATAAAATCTTTCTTTTGCTTCTTTCCCAATTCAGCGGCTAACAATTCAAAGAAACTGCTACTGATTGTTCCTTTCTTTCTTTTAAAGAAACAAATTTTCTCCATTTTTAAACATCGAGTCTCATCGTCTCCCTTCTTTCGTTTGAGTCAAAAACCTTTATAATCGAAATATTTTGCATTTAAAGTTTCTGCAGGAAAAAAAGGAAGAAAAAACAGTCTGGGTACTTTTGTTTTTCTTTCCTTCTTTCTGGTTTTTTAATTTTGATTTCGTGTCATTGAGAATCAATCGACAACTATGGTGTTCGAAAAGCAACCGATCGCGTCTTCATCGTCGAATAACCTCAAGTCTCCTTTGCCGAGAGAAGACACGCCTCTTATCGGTAAAGGGAAGCCTTTGTCGTCGAAATCCAAGACTTTTGCCAATGTTTTGATAGCCATAGTTGGTGCTGGGGTTTTGGGTTTGCCTTACGCCTTCAAGAGGACCGGATGGGCCATGGGTCTGCTCTTGCTTTTCTCCGTCGCAGGCTTGAGCACCTACTGCATGATGCTTTTGATTCACACCCGCCGGAAGCTCGAGTCTTTTGAAAATGGTTTTGCCAAGATTTCTTCTTTTGGCGATCTGGGTTACGCTGTTTGCGGCGCCTTCGGCAGGTTCGTTCTTGTTTTGGCTAGGTTTCTCGATTCTGTCTAGCTTTTGGGGTAAATTTCTTTTGAGATGTGAAACACTAAATTGATAATTAAATTGGGTTTAGGTACTAAAAGTAAGTTCCTGTTGGCATCTTAGGCTGTTGTTGATTATGTTATTTGGTAGATCAATGAAGTTTCTGCTTTATTGTTCTTGCCTGAGCCGAGGCTTTAGACTGTGTTCTTGTGGAAATTGTGATTAATTTGGCTAATTTTATGATTAAGAAACACAAATGACTTGTATGGTTTTCTAATTATCGGTTCCTCTTTCAACAGTTAAAACTAAAAAATGAACGACTGAATTCTTGTTGATCTATGCCTTATTCACCTGGGAAGTGGGAACCAGATTTAATAATCTTCCAACGAGGAACTGATTTTGTTTAATAATGGATCGACAGGTTTGTTGTCGACGTTCTTATTGTTCTCTCTCAAGCTGGATTCTGTGTTGGGTACCTTATATTCATCGCCAACACTCTGACCAATCTTTTCAACGGTCAAGTATCCGTGGCTTCGAGCTTAAGCTTGGGGATGTCGAGTTTTACGGCGAAGAGTTTGTATGTATGGGGATGTTTTCCTTTTCAATTGGGATTGAATTCTGTTCCGACTTTAACTCATTTAGCTCCATTGAGTATTTTTGCCGATGTCGTTGATCTTGGGGCAATAGCAGTGGTGTTGGTTGAGGATGTGCAACTTATGTTGAAGCGAAGCCATGAGGTTATCGCTTTCGGGGGTCTCTCCGTTTTCTTCTATGGCATGGGTGTGGCTGTATATTCTTTTGAAGGGATGGGTATGGTTTTTCCGATAGAATCCGAGATGAAGGATGCCACCAAGTTTGGCAAGATATTGGCACTTAGCATGGGTTTGATTTCTTTGATATATGGAGCATTCGGAGCGCTTGGTTATCTTGCGTTCGGTGCCGAAACCAAAGACATTATTACTGCCAACTTGGGGGCAGGTTGGATCAGCACTATGGTTCAGCTAGGCCTGTGCATCAACTTGTTCTTTACTTTCCCGTTGATGATGAACCCTGTTTATGAGATTGTAGAGAGGCGGTTTTGGGGAGGATGCTACTGCTTGTGGCTTAGATGGCTGCTGGTTTTGATTGTAAGTCTGGTAGCTTTGTTCATCCCGAATTTCGCCGATTTCTTGTCTTTGGTCGGAAGCAGCGTGTGCTGCAGCTTGGGGTTCGTATTGCCAGCTCTGTTTCATTTACTGGTGTTCAAGGAAGAGCTCGGGTGGAAAGGATGGACCGTGGACGTTGGGATCGTGACCTTGGGCATTGTTCTTGGAGTTTCGGGAACTTGGTCAGCTCTCGTGGAGATTTTCTCCGTCAAGGTGTAGTGGTACATCGGCCTTTAGTCCGCTTTCATGGAGGTTTTTTATCCGTGAAGGCGTGCAAGTGCAGTGTCGAAATGGAGGTGATGTTTTGAGCTTCTTCTCGATATACTGCCTGCTTATTTTCTTTAATCATGTATGTAAAGGACCGGCAATTCGACGCAAGTGTGAGTCGTCGATAGCCTAGTGTGGGACATTACTTGTGCTATTATCAGTTTATCACCATTACCTATTACATACGCTGTATGATATTACAACATCTATGTGCAATGCAGCTATTCAAGTTGCTTTCAAGATTGATACTTTGTTTTACCTAAAAGTCATCCCTTTTCGGTATTCAACGTTGCAAGCTATTTATTTATATAAAAAAAACGTCGCAAGCTATTTATAAACGTAATTACTTAGATATAATTATTCAAAGTCGAGATCCTTACAACAAAAATATTCTCTTTTACTGTTTAAATCATTTAATAATTTCTCTATTTCAAAAATATTTTAAATTCAGATGATTTTGATTACTCTCATCTTTAAAAACCCAAGAGAGGTTGAGTATCAGCGACAGTGTGTGTGCCTACATTTTCATTTGCAGCTGTCTTGATTCAACCCGCTTTGATAGGGTCTAATTTTTTTTAAAAAAAAATCGAATTTGAGTCAGGTCAATTTGTAAGGATAGAGTCGGAAGGGGTTGAGTTCGGATAGAAGGTGAAAAAACTATGACTTTACCCGACCCGAGAATAATAATATAATTTTCTTAAAAATATTATTATTATTTTTAATTAAATCGTTATTTTTTATCCTATTGATTCATATTTATACTCTAAAAATTTTACGGAACAGGCGGCGGCGGAGAGTATATCGGTCAAGTTATGAGAGATGGGAAAGGGAAGACTTGAATGGCAATAACGGAAGGAAATTTTTGGTGCAATGGGTATGGAACCCTGCTATCAAAGCTTGTGCTGGTCCCAATGCCATGGATTAATTTTCCTTTTAAAAAAAAAAAAATCAAGTTCTTCTCTTAAGAATGTTGATTTTTTAAAAACATTTTAATTGGTTTTTAGGGGGAAATAATAGTGTTATTCATACGTACTATTGGACCATGGTGTAGATTATACGTTTTCATTAAAATATTTTTCTATTAATAATATAATCTAGGATAAAATAAAAATGTATTAATGGGTTGAAATGAAAAATATAAAATTAAGATAAATTTAAGGAACTTCTAAAATTAAGACAAGAAGCTCGTCCTGTACTGGACGTTGGAATTACGACAAGTACAACAGTTTGGGATGCTATTAGATTAAAGAAAGCTATTGTCTCCTGGCAGAAAATTATCTGGTTTCCCATGCACATTCCTAAGCATAGTTTAATCTCTTGGATGACTTTGCTTGATAGACTTCCTACAAGAGAAAGACTCAACCGTATGGGACTAATCACTGACTGCAAATGTATTTTCTGTGATGATCCTTTGGAAACAAGGGATCATATTTTTCTGCTCTGTACTATGGCTACATCAATCTGGAAAAATATTTTTTCCCTCTCAGGACTTCACTTCTACCCTTGTCCGTGGGACACTTTTTGTGCAAGGGCTTCCACTACTTGGAAAGGCAAATCAATGCTAACTCTAATTTTGAAGCTATCTTTTAATACCACTATCTACTTACCGTGGGAAGAAAGAAACAGGCGAATGTTCCAGGGTAGATCCAAGAATGCTCAATAATTATTCCATGACATCAGAGATATAATTGGACTGCACTTAAGCAATAGAAAATTCAATAGCAATGATAATGTTAATATTACTCTTTTTAGGAATTGGAATATAGGGTGATATTTGTTTTTGTGTTGTTGATCACCGCTACTTAGCCCTGATTCTTTTGTATCTTGTTGCTGTACAGGTTGATTTTGGGTAATAAAATTTTAATTATTCAAAAAAAAATTAAGATAAATAACAAACTCTTTTCCTGAAAATATCAGCTGTAATACTTCTGTCTTTGGTCACAATAATATATATTTTATTTTTTATTTATATTGATTTAGAATTATTAAATGAGTGAAAATCTATGTATAAGATTAACAGTAAAAAATGAGAAAATATTTATTAAAATAAAATAAAATAAAGAGTTAATCATATTCATTTATTTTTATTTATCTGTAGATTTTAAGTCTGTATAAAATTAAATAATTTTATGTATAAATCTACAGACTTAAAATCTACAGATAAATAAAAATAAATGAATATAATTAACTCTTTATTTTTTTAATGAATATCTTCTCATTTTTACGTAAAATTATTTTTCTTCACTTGCCCTAATTTTACGTTAAATTATTTAATTTTATACAGACTTAAAATCTACAGACTTAAATGAAAGAGAGTATAACAGTCATTGTCGACGGGGCAAGTGAGTGGTGGAAACCCCTAAAAAGCCAAAACTTTAATCTAATCATCTGTGATCCACAACTCGAATTGGACGCTTTCTTTTTTTTTATTAGCCCTCATACAAATAGTATACATAGGATTGATTTACATTATGGGACTTCCTACCCCTAGACTTTATCCTCATAGGGACACGGATGAGAAATATAAATTAGGGTAAAAAAAATGGCTGTCCCTTGTTCCCATATGTAATGGGGTAAGAGGGAGGTAAGATAGTAGGCTGCCCCCAACACTAGGTTGAGAGCAACTTCCGTAGGAGACCTCCAAATTATGAAATGCCTTCCATAGGACTCGATCCCACGACCTCCAAAATTAGGGTAAGTTATGTATTTAATACTTAAATTATCATTTTTGATATGTTTTAGTATTTAATTTTTTTTCTTTCAAAATCATATTTTTTTTGGATAAGTAAGATTTAATTATCCAATAATAAAGTTCAACAAACAACAAATATCCCAAGAGGGAGAAAGAAACCCCTATTTACAACCAAAAAAAAAAACTTAATCAAGACCCCAATAGTCACAAAGATTAGAGTTTACATTATCAGATCTATTGATATCTTTACCACTAAGTTGAATATGAACAAGCTCTTTGACAGATTGGAGGATTTGGTCTGTTGTTTTTGAACCACTTTTGAAAATCCTTATGTTTCTTTCCTCCCAAATCAAGTAGTTAAAAGCATTCCAAACAATTCTTAGAATGATGGAAAGTAAGGATTTCCCCTTCCATTTTTGAACGGCACCATCAATTCTTGAATCCCAAGTACTGTAATTATCACGTATGCTGGAAAGGATCATGATAGAGCTCCAGATCGAAGACGCATAAGAACAGTAAAAAAATAAGTGATTTCTGGATTCAAGTTCTTCATTACATAGAATGCATAAACGATGATCCCCATTCTGAATAGTCTATCCCGAGTAGGAAGCCGATCAAGGAGAATCATCCAAGAAATCATACTATGTTTAGGAATATGAAGAGGAAACCAAAGAATTTTCTGCCAAGGAACCTTGTCTCTATATTCCCTTATTTCTTCCCATATGTCTTTCGTTTTAGAGAGTCCAGAATAAATAATAGGGAGGGCCTCTTCACTAAGCTTAAGAAGCTTTCTGATGCTCCAGCTAAAGGAATTACTAACATTGATTTCACTTAAATCTCTGTTTTTAATTTAAAGTTTTTTAAAAAAGATTGAAAATTTAGGTATTAAAACGGGCCAAAACTGATAATTTAGATACTAAACGCGTTAAGTTTTTAACGGTGAGATACCAAAATAAAAAAAAAAAAACTAAATTTTAAGTATGGGTTTGAAAAAATTAAAATTTTAATACTAAAACAAACCAAAACTAATAGTTTATGTATTAAATGTGTAGTTTATCTTATAAATTAGTTAAGTTTATGTATAAGATATTTAATCAATTATACTTTACTGAGTGCACTTTGGATGAAGTGCAGAGCATGCATGCAGGTTGCTTGGCTTTACGGGCTGCTAATCCCATAGACAGAAACAATGATAATGTCAGCGACTGAATCTAGAGTTCTAGAATTTTGTAACGGAATGTGTATGGATACGTTTTTTTATATTTATTAATTTGATTTGAATTTAATTATTATTATTTTATTATTTTGAGTAACTATAATGTAGCATCTGTTCCAAGATAAACTCTCAAACTTTTAACATTGAATGCTCACAATCCTGACATATATGGTACTCGAATTAAAGTCCTGAAAAAATTATTTTGAGTTTATTTAATTCATACTCAATTATTTAAATAATGAGAGGAAACAAGAGGTTGATCAAACTTGATATATATGATTGCAACATTGTTACAAACATTAGTTTAAGATTGAATTATTCAAGTAAGTTATCCTGGAACAACCGCCTGAACCATAAGAAATGAATGCTCTCGGAGGGATGGAACGGGTCGAAGAACACATGGCTTTTTCTGTCGGAGCAAGGAACACTGCTCGGGAGGCACGTACGCGATTGATCCCCCGCTACATCGATGCAACACGAATCATTTATGTTCGTGAATCCTACATTCAGCGACGTAGGTATAGTTTCATATTGAAGATTAAATTTATTGAACTTTAACGGGAGGAAATAAATTATTGTTGGGCATGCATGCATTGCTTACCGTATGCTGCGGGCTGAGCAAGAACGTCTTCAAACAATTTGTACATGTCAAACAGCACGAATGTGGATCCTTTCAAGGACTTGTTGAGTTTTCTCAGAATCTTATGGAGGCGTCCATTGAATAAAGCTGCTCTTTCATTCATATCTTCCAAAAATGAAGTGTCGTTCGTTTTTTGGTGAAGATTTACAGGCTGACAGCCGAATGGAAATGCGTTGTTCACAACGAATTTCCTTGCTCCTAGCTCATACATAGCCTGCATGAGAATCAAACATCGATCTTCGGAACTTAATCGAGGAAATTTTAAGAGAGTGATTTACCTCTAATCGACTGTACAACTCGTTCGATAAGAGCCGAGTGTATTTCTTCACGGAAAAGAACTCTTCTTGTAACTTTCCGAATTCCCAGTACAAGGCAAGGTCATTGCCCCCTATATGGACGAAGAACAATGACCTAGACATGTAGGAATCGAAGCTTTCGAGGCTATGGAATTGACCCTTCAAGTTCGAAACTGTCTGATTGAACAATTGTATCTGTTCATCGAAGCTCAAAACATGTCCCTGATGGAGCATTCAAATGAAAACGTCAATTAAACATGTACAGAAAAGGTGAATCTTGATGCCAAATGGAACAGAAAACTCACAAATATCGGTGTTAGAGACGAAGGCAAAGGCAATATCCCACCAGAAGAGGAACCGTAATTTAAACCAGTAGTGATCTTCCTCTGGGATCCAGATAATCCCATAACAGGAGGAGGAAACGGCAAGCCAACAACTTGAGCTGCAGGTAAAAAGAAATTAGATTCAAAAACAAGCATGGAAACACAGAAGATGTATAGCTAGCCGCTTCGTACCGATGAAATCGACGACGGTTCTTCCGTTAGTGGGACGTCCGGTCGCGACGCCTCCGAAATCGATTCCGTAGGGTGCGTAGTTGGCTTTGGATGGTGTGTCCAGATAGTTGTTGTTACCGGCATCGATAAATGAATCTCCGAAGACATAAAGAGCTGGTAGATTGATTGAACGATAGTCTAAACCCAGATATCTGCAGATTTCAGCCTGTGGGATGTTGAATGGCGGTACTGGCAACGGTGGTAGACGCTTGGAATCAGTATGAAATGAACCCAGGGGAAGAAGAAACAGGGCAAGAAAACAAAGAGAAACATAATTCATTGTATCCTTGAAGCAGAGGAGAAGAAGATACTTGTAATGTAGGATTCTGTGTTGTGTTTCTCCATTGCATAACTCACGTTGTTTATATAGACGTTCCTAGAGACGATAACATCCGTGAAGGTAAAATACACTCCAGTTCACTTAATTATGCATTCGGTAATAAATCGTTCACTTTTTTTCTAAACATTATAATTTAGCCACTTAATAAAATATTATTACAAACATGTCACTAACTGTTAAATATTAGACAGATACAAGCATGACCTGATATAATAATAGTTTTAGTCTCCAACACTTATGCATTCTATTAATTTCGTCCTAATTCAAAATAATTTAATAAATTTAACACTTCATATTTGAAAATTCTATCAATTCAGTCTATGTTCTTCTCTTAGAAATGTTATATTACTTTTTTAGATTCATAATAGTTTACCAATAACTTGCTAACGTTTTATGGCGAAATGCATTTATTCAGCTCTTGTTTTAATTCAATGGATTCATTTGGTTTGACAATGCTAAAAAAGATTAAATTGATGAAATTTTTAAATATGAATGATTAAATTTATTAAATTATTTTGAATCATGGTCACATTGATAGAAATATATAAGTTCTGGGACTAAAAATGTTATTATACAAAGTAACATTAGACATTAGATTGAGTTTTAACGATTGATGACGTATTTATAATAATATTTTAATTAAATAAGTAATTTATATATTTTTTTAAATAACTCATTTATTATCAGACATATAATTAAATGACTCAAAATTTATTTTAGCCAAAAAAAAAAACGATATTAATAAAATTAAGTTACTAGTTTATTGAAAAATATATATTTTCACCTTAAAAAATTATCTTGTAACTCTCAAAATTATTAATAATGAATGCTTTATTTATTAAAAAAACAATTTAGCTTTGTAAGATTTTAAATTTTGTTGATAGAAAATAACCTAAATTTGTTAATAAATTGTCTACATTAAACATTCTAAAGCAAAACGGCAAGCCAAATACTTGGCATAAATACAAAACGGCAAGCCAAGTTGTCGTAACCGGTTTTCGTCCGGGCACGAAATATTAAATTTTGCGGGGAAGTTGATGTGAATAAATGGTTTTGAAAATAATTTGGGAGTCGCCATCGGCCTTTTGGGTTAGGTAGGTCGAATACCTAAAAATTATCTTTTAACAGAGTTTTTAAGAAAACATCAGTTAAAAGATGAACTGATCTGCGTTTATAACCAAAAATTCGTTCTTTTTAATAATAAAAAGGGATTCGTGGTCGGTTACGTTTAGGGAAGGATTAGCACCCCTATAACGCCCAAAATTGGTACTTTTTAATTATAAATTGTCTCTATTATTAAAATTTAAAAATTCAAAAATATATTTAATTTTTAATCTTATTATTTCAAAAATATATTTATTTATTTAAAAATATCAGAAAAGAACTTCTAGGTGCCTTAAGACAGCTCTTTTCTTTGATATTGATAAATATTAATTTAAATAATATTGTTTAATTTTAAATTTTAAAATATCAGAATAGGACATCCAGTTATATTAAGACTGTCCTTTTCTTCGATATTAAAAATAAATATTTAAAAGTTACTATTTATTATATATATTTATGAATATATATAAAAATATTTAACAATATAATAAAAGAAAATTCTATTAAAATAATATATTTAAAAACAATAAAATAAATTAAAACATATAAAATAAATGACTAAATTACAGTAGAACTAAAATTAAAAATCTAATTCATAATTAATCAAAACTATAGGGATTAAATATGTTATTTTTTTTATTTTTTTATTTAGTGACTAAAATAAAATTATCTAAAATTCATATATTAGAATAAAATAAATTAAAAATATGAACTAGGGATTAAAATATTATTTATTAAAATTAAGGGATTAAATCTGTAATTTATCCTAAATATATTATTTTAATATAAAGGACTAAAATAAAAGAAATTAAAATTCGAAAACTGAATTAAAAATATTATAAATTCAATTTAGTGACTAAAATGTAAAGTTTACAAGTTCAGAGGACTGCGGACGGGGTTTAACTATTTTATAATTACGCGCATAGTCCTTCCCGAAACGACGTCGTTCGGGAAGGACTATATATGGTCCCAAACCGGCTGGCCCGAAGGGCCAGCTTTCATTTCTCATTTCCCTCTCTCTCTCTAAACTGAGAGAGTTTTAAAACTCTCTCGCCTCTCTCTAGAAGCCGGTCACCGGAGGGAAGCCGGTCACTGGTCGGCCACCGTGTGCCGCCGTGATTATCACCGCCGGCCACCGCATCCGGTGGCCGGAAATTTTTTTTTTATATTAATAGATAGATCGGACCGTCCTAAGGACGGTTCCGGTATTGTTTCCTCCTAAAAAGCTCCCAATCGGAGCGAATCTACAAAAGTACCTTCGGTGTTTCGAAGGTTCCGGTGAGATCCGGTGACGGTTGGGGCTCTCCGATGACAGGGTAAGCTTTTTCCTCTCTTCTCTCTTTTTTTTCTTGCTGCGTTGATGCTGACTGAGATCGTTGGTTTAGTTGTTGTTGTTTTCCTTTCTCTGTTTTTTTTTCGTTCTCTGTCTCTGTCTCTGTCTCTCCCTTTTTTTTTTCGCAGATGGGGTGGTGGCTTTTATAGCCACCACCGTTGTAGCTGTCGGACCGGTCCGAAGAAGGGCTCTCGGTGAGTCACCGGACTACCAGTGGTGACTCACCCCGTAGCTATGGCGTGGACGGCTGGTGTTCTAGCTTCTGGATTCTTCGGTTGGGACGTGGCAGCGACGGAGGCGGTGAGGAAACTGTCGGCAGCCGCGTGGAAGCTGGGGCGGCGCCGCGTGGCCCTAAGGTATCAAACCCTAGGGTTTCCCTCTGGAGCCATCTGGACCGTTGGATCGTGCCAGATCCAACGGTTGTGATGAGGCGGCTGGTTTAGATTAGGGTTAGGAAACCCTAACTGGAAACCCAAATGTTTAGGGTTTCTGGTTTGATTTGGACCGGTTATGGTTGGTTTGTAACTGGGCCGGTCTAATTGTAATTGGTATGTAATTATTATTTATATATATATGTTTAATATATATTAATAATAATAATAATAATAATAATAATAATAATAATAATAGTAATAATAATAATAATAATAATAATAATACTAATAATAATAATATGGATAAAAAATTAATATCTTCAGCTGCCCCTCTTTGCTAACACAAGAATAGGGCAAAGATGAAAATATAATAAAATTTTTATCCATTTGGCTTCACTTGATTATAATGGAGATATTGAATAAATTCTTCTCTTTCTTCAGATGAGTTCTTCTCATTATGAACTTTCTGCTGGGGATGATGATCCATCAAATGATGAATTCAAGCAAAAGATTGAACAAGTTCTTCTCATTATGAACTTCTTCTTTCTTCTTCAGATGACGAGTTCTTCTCATTATGAACTCTACCTGCAATGTTGATCCATCAAATGATGAATTCAAGCAAAAGATTGAACAAGTTCTTCTCATTATGAACTTCTTCTTCCTTCTTCAGATGACGAGTTCTTCTCATTATGAACTCTACTTGGCAAAGATAATCCATCAACTTGATGAATTCAGGCAAAAGATTGAACAAGTTCTTCTCATTATGAACTTCTTCTTCCTTCTTCAGATGACGAGTTCTTCTCATTATGAACTCTACATGGCAAAGATAATCCATCAACTTGATGAATTCAGAAAAAAGGTTGAACAAGTTCTTCTCATTATGAACTTCTTCTTCCTTCTTCAGATGACGAGTTCTTCTCATTATGAACTCTACATGGCAAAGATAATCCATCAACTTGATGAATTCTGAAAAAAGGTTGAACAAGTTCTTCTCATTATGAACTTCTTCTTCCTTCTTCAGATGACGAGTTCTTCTCATTATGAACTCTACATGTCAAAGATAATCCATCAACTTGATGAATTCAGAAAAAAGGTTGAACAAGTTCTTCTCATTATGAACTTCTTCTTCCTTCTTCAGATAAGTTCTTCTCATTATGAACTTTCTCTGGAAAAGACTGATCCATCAAATGATGGATTCGGGTAAAAGATTGAACAAATTCTTCTCATTATGAACTTCTTCTTCCTTCTTCAAATGAGTTCTTCTCATTATGAACCTTCTCTGGAAAAGATAATCCATCAATTTGATGAATTCCGGTAAAAGGTTGAACAAATTCTTCTCATTATGAACTTCTTCTTCCTTCTTCAGATGAGTTCTTCTCATTATGAACCTTCTCCGGCAATGATAATCCATCAAGTGATGAATTCAAACAAAAGGTTGAACAAATTCTTCTCATTATGAATTTCTTCTTCCTTCTTCAGATGAGTTCTTCTCATTATGAACCTTCTCTGGCAATGATAATCCATCAAGTGATGAATTCAAACAAAAGGTTGAACAAATTCTTCTCATTATGAATTTCTTCTTCCTTCTTCAGATGAGTTCTTCTCATTATGAACCTTCTCTGGCAATGATGATCCATCAGATGATGGATTTGAACAAAAAGTTGAACAAGTTCTTCTCATTATGAACTTCTTCTTCCTTCTTCAGATGAGTTCTTCTCATTATGAACTCTCTCTGGAAATGTTGATCCATTGAATGATGGATTTGAATCTTTGCTAAAATCCTTGAAATTCCTGTCAGAATTCAACATGGATAAAATGAATGAAAATGCACCTATTTTTGCAAATGTCTAAATATGATGCATGAATGTTTATGCAATCTTCATTTGACTTCAAAGTGGTGAACTCGGTTTTCCTCCACTTCATCATTTATTGCCAGGTTCACCTCTGGATATCAGTGTAGCAACTTATGCTATCAAGCTTGAATTTCTGAAGAACCATATGATCAACTTGTATCTTTATGTCTTCTTTGCTTTATGAAAGTCTCAGAAGAATTGTTTCGTTTGTGGAACTCTTATAGTAATCAGAACTATGACCTTGATGCCCCATTTTGTCTTGGATAAAACCAATTTTCTTTGCTTGGAGTTGTGCAGAAATTCGATAAAGCTTTCATCTTTGAAAAGAGAATCTGTCATCTTTAAAAAAGGAATCTACCATCTTTGAAGAGTGTAGATGTAGATATGCCTGACTCAGCGGGGATTAATTAGGAGAGTAAAGTCTGTTCTGATTTGACTCTTGAAACACATCATAAGGAGAATTTATCTCAATTCATTTCATGTCTCCATATTTAATTGGTTCCCGAACAAAGCAACTTGGACCATATAATATGTCTCCATATTTAACTAGTTTCTTGTGGTTAAAATTTCAGCTCTCCATTTGCGGAAAGAAAAAAAAATCTTCATCATATCTCATCTTATAATCTTGAAGTTGAAGAAGACAAACTTCATCTTGGATCAAAAATGGAAACCATATGATCACAACATTGGTTCAGCACCAGAATAACTGGTTCGTAAAACATTTGATAACATATTCTTCATCTCATGTGGTTTCAGCTTAGATGTAAAACACTTGACAACACATTCATCCTTTTCTGTGGGATGTAAAACATTTGACAACGCATTCATCCTTTTCTGTGGACTCTGCTTAGATTTCTCAATTATTAAAGCTCTTTGCCTAGTGTTCAAAGTTTTTGTATGATATCACAAGATCACTTGAGAACAAAACTCAGTGGGGATATAAGTGTAATGTTGGTATGACCAAAAAGTTGGTCAAATTCACGATATATGCTAGTATTGAGTTAAATTAAAGATACCAACTGATCTTGATATCATCTCGAGCAAGGGCAAGTGTGATATTGATCACGTTTTCTTCTGTAATGAGCATTGTAGGAATTAGAAACACACTCACTATAAGAGCTATGTATGGAAAGATATCCGTGGAATTCTTGCTGCTGGGGATGAAACACACATGATAAAACCCAAAATAGATGGAAACTCAATTCATCTTGGCTAGCAATGATGATCCCAAATAACAATGGGAATAACAGTAATATAAGTGAGAGTCGAGTCTCCCTTTTCAATGTCATCAAGCAAGCAAAAACTGACGTGAAAAACAGCTTCATAATCTCAATAGTATGGTTGAAACTATTTGCTAGGAATCTCAAAGAAATATTTTCAATTATCACCGACACACAGAAGGCCATATTCAATGCTGAGATCTTAAGGAACTGAACCCTGGATGGAGTAGTCTGCCTGGGGATCATCTTTATTCATGCAACCGTAATGTAGTTTATCAAAGAACACACTGTCATGTGACATACGGTTAAGAAGATTAGGTTTTTGAAAACATACTTGCTGAGTAAACATTTGTTCAACAACATGATCATAATGTAACTGCCTGATGAACGAAGCAATTATGTATAGTCAGTTCGACTGTCACTGTTTCACCATTTTCATTCTTCATATCTTTCTGTCTCATTGGAAATATTTTTTCAAGTCAATGATCTTGACACAGGATGATATGGGCCTTCAGCATGCCCCAACATAGGTAATACAAGCGTGCATAATGCATCGACATTCTTGATTCTGATTGAAATGGGCTTTCAGCATGCCCCAACATTTACTTCTTGTTAATCTGAGCCTTCAAAATGCCCCACATGGATCTGTCTGAAGGAATCTTTAAAATGCCCCAATATTTGCTGATACAGATGCTAAAAGTATGCTCAACATTACTTCTTGTTGAGATGAGCTTCCAAGAATGCCCAAATATTCATATTGTTGTGAGCCTTCAAAATGCCCCAATATTCTATTTCTGGTGGAAATGAGCCCTCAAGATGTCCCACATGAAACATTTCTGTCTGAAATGGGCTTTCGAGATGCCCCAATATTCTGCTTCTGATTTACTCTTAATGTCTGTTTGACTGGAATATCATGATCCTCATGAGGTCTAATTTTGACAATGCACTGTTGTAGGTACTTGTGGATTTATTCGTGCCCCAAATCTGTTTATCTTGAATGTTCTCATTATGGTGTCACTGAACAGCAGTGTTGTCAAGTAACTGGAGGAATTCTCTTTATGTTGTCACAAACTTTAGAAGTACTCAATCATTCTGACGGAAATGTCTGAGATATGTGTCTTCTGAATGAGGTGACCATTTTCTGAATCTAGAGGGATTTAATCAGATAGAGTAGTAAAAATAGCTTGGTAATCCGTTCCAGGCTGACACAGTGGCTTATCATCTTTCAGTGAAGGCCATCTCTGAAATATACTTTTCTGTGGGAGAGAAACCAATTTATGCAAACAGTAATATGATGCAATACAAGACTACATATACAGTGATACAGGCTCTTCAAAAATCCACACCCATGCAACATGTTGATTCTGATAACAACTCATCTGATTATGAAGCGATCTTTCAGGATGATTTAACAGATATTGATAGTTCTTCTGATATCTAGGAAATCATGAATTCTGATTCTGATGAGGAGAGTAAACTGTTATACTTGACAAAAATGAGATTCTCAGAGGTTGAGGCTTCAATAACCATGGAGAGATGTGGTTCAGATTCATCAATTGCAGAATTGACAGATTTTATATGTGCTGATCAAATGGCTAAGGTTACTGATGCACTTCTTATGGTAGAAGATAGGAAGCCATTATGCAATGATCCCAATTACAAGCAAAGGCGGAACTTGGGCTATGATTTGTGGAAAAGGAAGAAGCAGAGGAAGTTTGAAAAGAAGCTTCTTAATGAAGATGATCATGCAGTTCATCTTTCAATTCCAATGATCGGTTCTGGGGTTCCTACCGAATCAGATCAGATAACTCAAAGAACACTTTCAGAAGATGCTATTGGGTCTCCTTATTTCTACTATGAGCAAATTCATTTTTTAAATCCAATGATTGGTTTTGTAGTTCTTACCAAACCAGATCAGATAACTCAAAGAACACTTCCAGAAGATGCTATTGAGTCTTCTTATTTCTACTATGAGCACGTGGCACTTGCTCCAGTTAATGTTTGGACTGGAATATCACAGTACTTATTCGATGTATAGCCAGAATTTGTAGATTCGAAGCATTTTCATGCTGTTACACTGAAAAGGGCTATATTCATAATTCTGCCAATTGAGAACAGATTTTCTCTTATTCTGCTTCCTCCATGTGCTGATGCTTTTCCATTGACAAAGAAATGATGGCCTTCCTGGGATCCAAGAACAAAGTTGAACTGTTTATAAACATGTACAGGAAGTGTCAAATTGACAGAAATGATCTGTAAGGCTCTTGAAGCTTATGACAATGAGCCACCTTCGAGTGTCCAGAAGTATGTTCTTAATGAGTGCTGAAAATGGAATCTGGTATGGGTTGAAAAGAATAAAATTGTTCCACTTGAATCTGATGAGGTGGAAATGCTTCTAGGTTTCCCTAAAAACCATACACAAGGATCTGTATAGAGACATGTTCCATGGTGGTATCAATGTCCTGTCACTTTTCTCTGGGATCAATGATGCAGAAGTTGCCTTTTACTGTCTTGGCATACTTTTGAAAACAAATGTGCAAGAACTGAATGATGATCGGTTGGAGCAATTGATGAGTAGTTTTGTCGAATTCGACCTTGTTATAAGTGGCATCCAGCGTAACAACCTTACTGGAAGAAATAAACATCATTGTGATGGGCTTGAAGATTTTTGTTGGTGCATTTACTTGCAATGATTGCTACAACAAACTGTCTCTTCTGCTGCTTCAATATGTCCCACTCTTTTCGAATTATGGAACGGTTTAGTTGACAGTAAAATTTATCATCTTTAACTTTTGGAATCCTGTAACCAATGTTACCCTATATAAAAGGCCTATAAGGGTAGATTCTGTTCCAATATCTTATTCTGTGCCCTAAGTCCTCAAATTCAAATTCAGCAATCTTCTGAAGGACATAATGGGTATCATCTTGACAAAGAAAGTGATCGGCATAGAAGAAGTAGCAATGATGTATCAAGACTTGAGCCAGCATCACGGTATAACCAGAGTGCAGGTAGTGACTTGCTCATGGTTCTATAATGTAATCTTCTAGAGAACATGAATTGATGGTTGGAGAAAATAATCTGTCTGGTGATCCTTATTGCCCTCAGTATGAGATAAACGATCTTTCTTGATGAGCTGCTAATAATGTCATAGGAGAGTGTCACAAGTTCAATTCTCCAGACTTTCTGGCTTCTTGGACCACTTGCCTTCAAAAATGTGAAGTGCTTCATTATTCTGGCTTCGTTCATTCTTTTTCTACAACAGAGGTAGAATAAGCAACAATTGCTTTAAGGACCTTCCTCATTTGAGACTGTACTGTTTGAAAATGTTTTTTCTCCTTTCTTTATTGAAGAATGAAAGAATTTTGCAAAGTATTACCCCTTTCAGGTTCACAATATAATCGAATCATAAACAAGGAGTTTAATGAATATCAAATAAATCAACTACACTTTTAAATCATTCAAAAATCATAGTCCTATGGCAAGTGTCAAAATTATTGACTGATTTGAGGTGTAGGTTGATTTTGGTAAAGTAGGTTCTTTCAAGTTGTTTCAGTATGTCGCTTCGGGCTTCCACTAACTTGAAGAAATGGTTGTTATGCTCATCTTGTAGAGATGCTTCTCGTTTCCAGAATCTCAGGAACGTTTTTGAGATGTGTGGTGCTTTATTAAGAGCTTAAGATCGTCTCTTATGTCGTTGTTGCACCATTCAATATTCGAGCCGCCTTTTCAGGTTTTCAACTCGAATCCTCCTTTGGTTTCAAGATGTTATTTAAAAATTTATATCTTGAACCCACCTTTATCATTTTTCATATCATGCATTAAAGATTTTAAAAACTAATTTTTGCAAATAAAAATCAATCTTGGAAGGCGGAATGAATTCTAAAGATATCATCTTTTACTTAGAAACCCATGTATGATTAGAATGGACTTTTCAGGTACGTAACGTAGGCCATGGCTTATGGTTACGAAAGAAAGGGATAAAAAGGCCCAAATAAGTGTTTAAGGGTCATCAAACCAAGGATCAATTCATTCTGATGCCATCAATCTTGTTTTGTTTGACTTGGATCTGCCTTGCTGGGGAATTTTCCATCAACTGGATCCCTCTAGACTGCCAAATTTTGGATTCATTTCCATTTTCTCATATCTCCAGCATTTCTTGCTCTTCTTGTTTGTACTTGATCAACCTTGTAACTTGAGGCTCAATAAATCACCCATCTTGATTCAATTTTCATTTTTCTTTTTTTTTCTTTTTCTTCTTCTTCTTTCTTTGCTGGATGAGTATAATACTTCAATTGCTTTGAGCACCTCTTTTTCCTTTTGCATTTTGGAGGTTTTCCATTATTCTTGATTGGATTGATCTTCAAGCACTCTGTATTTGACATACTTGTAGTTCAAAACTTTCATGACTTCATGGAAACTTGTCTTCGTAATAAAACTGTATTGACAATCTTTATTCTTGTGAGCCAATATCCTTTACCTTGCTCCCTAATGTAGAGGGTGATCCTTGGTTAGGGTTGAATTAGAAGAAACATTATTCAGGCTCAAATGGGGACAACAAAGGATATATATATATATATTAAAGGATAAATGAAACAATGCCGTTCATCATCTCATACACAGAAACGTTTGTAAAAAGAGGTATCCACAGGGGGATGAATATTCAAGATTAACTTTATTTACATGAAAAAATGTAATTAATGCATGATATATTTATTTCAATCAATCACTTTCCCCTTCTTCTTTGAGTATGCCCTAATCACTCGAAATTATCATCAATGAGTTGGTCCATGATGCCTCATCTAGTCTCTTCTTGCAGTAAAATTCACGGATAATTGAAAGTTTGGTTCTTTTGAGGTCTTTTGGTTTATGATGGTTTTGTGTTCGAAAAGACAAATGTGTGACTTTTGAAGTCATGTATATGGTGGAATGTAGTATCATCAATCAATTATACCCGAAAAGGTAAACATCTGGAGTAGGTGTAAAAACAGGTGGAGACATTTCTTCAGAATCTTTGTAGTGTCAGGATTTGGTTTGAGTAATTGGCATTGGATGTGATATTGAAGATATAATTTTACCACTTGCCAATAGATCTATAACTCTTGAAAAATTAAAAGAATATTTAATCTACTTGATACTCAATAATCTCAAGATTAAAATTTGACTCCTTGCTCATAACCATAAAAGAAACACATATTTATTTATTACACAAAAGGCGGAGAAAGGAACAAAAAACATATTCAAACAAGATGCTGAAAATAGAAAGTACTACAGTGGTAGATAACACTTCCACTTGTTTATGCATCATTACTCCTCTAATGTTGGATGTATATTTGGACCAGGGTCATTATCCTTATTTGCCCCCCATTTTTTTTGATCATTTCTTGTGTCAAGACTCCCTTGTCAACGAGTGTCTCTATTTCCTTTAACAGTGACCAACAATTCCCTGTTGAATGTCCAGATACTCCCAAGTGAAAATTACAGAAGCTATTTTGATCATAGCAATGAACATAAGGCTTTGGTGACACCTTCACCAATCTTGGTGTAATGTATTGACCTTTAACCAAATGAGGGTACAGGTCTGAGATAGATTCTTGAAACACCTTCAGAGTTTTTCTCGCTCGCGAGGCTATCACCTTCTTTGATCGTTCTGAACGACTGAATGCTCTCATGTTATCGAGGGGGTTCTGAATGCTCATTTCAGCTATAATTGGGGTAATATTAACCAGATTTCTTAAGTTGTCCTTTGCCTTACTGGTTTTTGGAAAATCTGATACATATATCTGAAGTGTCTTCTGGGTTATATGTGCCTCATTCTTTCTTAGACCTATAGGCCAATCTCGAATTACATCCATGGGAGCCTTTTGATTTCTTTTCCCATTTTCTTGTGCCCAATATTCTTCGTAGGATTTGGTTACATTAGTTTCTGTTGCAACAACGGTTTCTAAACATTGAACCTTAACCCCTTCTTTTATCTTGCATTTTTGAATTGCTTGCTCTAAAGGGTCTTGAAAATTTCCCTTAAGGTTACCAGGAACCTTAGCTGAACAATTTAGAATTCCAGTCTGATTTATCCAAGGAACTTCCTTATAGGTCCAATTCTCATTTGGAGGCCACTGTGATTGATCAAGTTGTGGAGTAATTGATCTGGCTAATAGCATTTTTGGATGCAATTTTTCACTCGAACAGTGGAAGGGAGGAAATTGAAATCCCTGCACATTCTTTTTCTTCTTGATCACTCTATAAGGTTTAGCACCATGTTTAACTGAATAAGACCTCACTGTATTAACCCCAGCTTCTTTCTTGACTTTAGTATTGTCAGAGCCTCTTATCTTGCCATTCTTGATAGCCATTTCGATGATTTCTCCACTTATGATGATGTTAGAGAAATTATTAGGGACAACCCCTATCATGTGATTAACATAAGGAAATTTTAATATACTGATGAACAAAGTAGTGAACTTTTTTTTCAATCAATGGTGGATGTACTTGAGAAGCAACGTCTTTCCATCGTTGTGAATATTGTCGAAAGCTTTCATTGCACTTCATATTCATGCTTTGCAACATTGTTCGATCAGGGGCCTTATCAGTCATGTGCTTGTATTGACCAAAAAAAGCTTGAGCTAAATCCCTCCAAGAACGTATTTGAGTACGTTTTAGCTGATTATACCATCTGGATGCAGACCCAGATAAACTATCTTGGAAACAGTGGATCAACAATTTTTCATTCTCTACATAGCCAGTCATATGATGACAATACATAGTGATATGATATGAAGGGCATGTGGTTCCATTATACTTCTCACAATCTGGAACCTTGAACTTTGGTGGAATAACCAGGCCAGGGGCCAAACTTAGTTCTTTGGCATCAAACCCATAAAATTACTCAACTGTCTCTATAGATTTTATCACCTCTTCTATATTTTCCAGTAGTTGAGTGAATTTTTCCTTCTCAACTGATTTGTTTAGGTCAAGGACCTCATTACTAATACAAAATTCATCAGGCTTCAACTCAGAAGTAGTAGGACAATCAGTGGGGAACGATGCTCCAGCTTGATATGGTGAGTTCTTAACAACGAAGTAAATCGGTGATTGAATTTCATGGGGTATAGAGGTGAACTCAGGAATATGAACAGGTGTAGCATCCAAAGAATTTCTGGGGTTTTCAACAAGACTCTTTCCAGCGGTCTAATGCTTCTCAATCATTTCTTTCATATTGTTCAGTAGATCGATATGAGAATTTGTGATATTAGCTTCAATTTGTGCCAACTTGCTCCTTAATTCCTCTTGTATTTCTTTCTGCTCTATCTCAAATTTGGCTAGCCTATCCTCATTTTCTTTAGACATTTTTCTTGTGTCGTGCTGAGCGTTCTTGCTTCAAGGAAAAACCAAGATCACTTCGTTTGAAATCCTTATTTTAATGAATGAATGTTTATATATTATGACATAAAAAATGCAAAGTTGCCAAATGCAAATGTAAATATGTGAATGTAATAATAAGAATACAAATTGTGCAATACAAAAGCAAACATAAAAATACAAATGCAAAGATGCCAAATGTAAATATGCAATTGTAAAAATGTAAATGTAAATTATTTAAAATACCAGAATAGGACATCCAGTTATATTAAGATTGCCCTTTTCTTTGATATTGAAAATAAATAAACATTATTATTTAATTAAATATGTTTTAATGCATGATGTAAATTTAAAAATGTAAATGTAAATACAAACGTAAAAATGTACAAATGCAAAATACAAATGCATGTATGAAAAGGTGTTACTCAAGAGTGATCATCTTAGAACAGATTTCATTGAACGTAAAAGTTTCGGTACATCAAACAAAACTTTACATATAGGGATATATTTTACTCCTAACTTTTCCAAAGCCAAATTAGTCTATCAACTTAAGGGACATATTGCTTGTCTGGACTGTAACCTCTTCCATGACATTCTCTTTCATTTTCTGTGTCACTTCTCGGAGTTGCTCATTTTCCCTTATAAGAGATCTTTTCTGTCCAAGAAGTTCTTGAACAAGATCTTCAAATATGTTGCAGCTCTTTTTCAGCTTGGTGACCCCCGTTATCCATTCTTCTGGGGTACCTCCTAGGCCAGCATTTTGAAAGGCTTGACTGATCTTATGAAAATCTTCATGCATGGTTTTCATTTCTGTGCTCAATTTCTTGTTTTGGTCGTTCAAGTCCTTCAAATAATATGCTTGAGCTTCATAAAAATCTCCACTACTCTGAATGCCCTGACTGATGCTCTTACCATAGATTGCTTTTGGTATCAATCTGGTAGGATCTTTGTTTAATACTTTTGGTATTAATATAACCGGTTCTCTATGTACAGAACTTCCCTCGATCCTCGTAGTTTCTTCAGGATGACTTTCTTTGGCCTCATAATATTTTGTTTGATCATAAAACTTTTTGTCCATTTACGATTTCTTTCCAATATGATGAACAATCTATCAAGTCAACACCTTTTGATTATGCCATGATCATGTAATGCAAACAAAAGAAATCAATATGAACATATTAGAGCAATGTAATATACATGAAAAAAATTAAAAAAAATAGAATAGTTAGTACCAACTAAAAAAAACTATATATCAATGTATAAATCTTAACCTCATGCTTTCTAGTTCCATGCTTTGTTTGGAAAATTTAACCTAACTGCATGATTTCTAGTTCGCATGCATTTATTCAGGAAAAAGAAATAAATTAAAAGCTAGAGTTTATTTCTCCTTTGTGTATACCTACTGACAAAATTTCGGCATGGTTTCAGATCGGGAGAGTTTCTAGGGTTTATTATATGCAGGTTTTCAGTTCTAGGAGTATAGGTACTCGAACTGTCCTTGTTGATGCCCCCTTAGGCTGCTAACCCTCAATCCTAGTCCATTACAGACTAAAGTGGATCGAGTTCAATTCGAGGGGATACATTTCTCTATGCCTGACACGGAGAATAAATTCTCACGAAGACATAGAGCATATGAACCCCGGAAGTTACTTGCTAGGTCTGACACGGAGAATAAATTCTCACGAAGACGTCGCTTTCACTCCCACTTAAAAGGGACAACTCAATTATAGAGCTTTATGTTATGCAATGCAAGTGTTGTGTGTGAGGAGAAATGTTCAAACCTTCGACAGAAAAATAAATAATGAAATAAAATACTTGCAAATAAAACATATAAATATTATGAAAATAATAAATATATATAAAAATTTTAAAAAAAAAAGAATTAAAAATTAAATATATGAACTTTTAATTTTTAATTAATAGAGACAATTTTATAATTGATTTTTAAAAGTTTGACCGGTCCCCAGCGGAGTCGCCAAGCTGTCGTAACTGGTTTTCGTCCGGGCACGAAATATTAAATTTTGCGGGGAAGTTGATGTGAATAAATGGTTTTGAAAATAATTTGGGAGTCGCCATCGGCCTTTTGGGTTAGGTAGGTCGAATACCTAAAAATTATCTTTTAACAGAGTTTTTAAGAAAACATCAGTTAAAAGATGAACTGATCTGCGTTTATAACCAAAAATTCGTTCTTTTTAATAATAAAAAGGGATTCGTGGTCGGTTACGTTTAGGGAAGGATTAGCACCCCTATAACGCCCAAAATTGGTACTTTTTAATTATAAATTGTCTCTATTATTAAAATTTAAAAATTCAAAAATATATTTAATTTTTAATCTTATTATTTCAAAAATATATTTATTTATTTAAAAATATCAGAAAAGAACTTCTAGGTGCCTTAAGACAGCTCTTTTCTTTGATATTGATAAATATTAATTTAAATAATATTGTTTAATTTTTAATTTTAAAATATCAGAATAGGACATCCAGTTATATTAAGACTGTCCTTTTCTTCGATATTAAAAATAAATATTTAAAAGTTACTATTTATTATATATATTTATGAATATATATAAAAATATTTAACAATATAATAAAAGAAAAATTCTATTAAAACAATATATTTAAAAACAATAAAATAAATTAAAACATATAAAATAAATGACTAAATTACAGTAGAACTAAATTAAAATCTAATTCATAATTAATCAAAACTATAGGGATTAAATATGTTATTTTTTTATTTTATTTATTTAGTGACTAAAATAAAATTATCTAAAATTCATATATTAGAATAAAATAAATTAAAAATATGAACTAGGGATTAAAATATTTTATTACAATTAAGGGATTAAATCTGTAATTTATCCTAAATATATTATTTTAATATAAAGGACTAAAATAAAAGAAATTAAAATTCGAAAACTGAATTAAAAATATTATAAATTCAATTTAGTGACTAAAATGTAAAGTTTACAAGTTCAGAGGACTGCGGACGGGGTTTAACTATTTTATAATTACGCGCATAGTCCTTCCCGAAACGACGTCGTTCGGGAAGGACTATATATGGTCCCAAACCGGCTGGCCCGAAGGGCCAGCTTTCATTTCTCATTTCCCTCTCTCTCTCTAAACTGAGAGAGTTTTAAAACTCTCTCGCCTCTCTCTAGCTTCCCTCACCGGAGGGAAGCCGGTCACCGGTCGGCCACCGTGTGCCGCCGTGATTATCACCGCCGGCCACCGCATCCGGTGGCCGGAAATTTTTTTTTATATTAATAGATAGATCGGACCGTCCTAAGGACGGTTCCGGTATTGTTTCCTCCTAAAAAGCTCCCAATCGGAGCGAATCTACAAAAGTACCTTCGGTGTTTCGAAGGTTCCGGTGAGATCCGGTGACGGTTGGGGCTCTCCGATGACAGGGTAAGCTTTTTCCTCTCTTCTCTCTTTTTTTTCTTGCTGCGTTGATGCTGACTGAGATCGTTGGTTTAGTTGTTGTTGTTTTCCTTTCTCTGTTTTTTTTTCGTTCTCTGTCTCTGTCTCTGTCTCTGGTTTCTGTCTCTCCCTTTTTTTTTTCGAAGATGGGGTGGTGGCTTTTATAGCCACCACCGTTGTAGTTGTCGGACCGGTCCGAAGAAGGGCTCTCGGTGAGTCACCGGACTACCAGTGGTGACTCACCCCGTAGCTATGGCGTGGACGGCTGGTGTTCTAGCTTCTGGATTCTTCGGTTGGGACGTGGCAGCGGCGGAGGCGGTGAGGAAACTGTCGGCAGCCGCGTGGAAGCTGGGGCGGCGCCGCGTGGCCCTAGGGTATCAAACCCTAGGGTTTCCCTCTGGAGCCATCTGGACCGTTGGATCGTGCCAGATCCAACGGTTGTGATGAGGCGGCTGGTTTAGATTAGGGTTAGGAAACCCTAACTGGAAACCCAAATGTTTAGGGTTTTTGGTTTGATTTGGACCGGTTATGGTTGGTTTGTAACTGGGCCGGTCCAATTGTAATTGGTATGTAATTATTATTTATATATATATGTTTAATATATATTTAATAATAATAATAATGATAATAATAATAATAATAATAATAATAGTAATAATAATAATAATAATAATACTAATAATAATAATATGGATAAAAAATTAATATCTTCACAAGTACTAGCATAAATACAAATAAATTTTTTAGTTGAGAAAAGATGATAAAAATGACTAATTGCTTCCCCCCCTCTTCAAACCATTTCATTCATTTATTTTGCAGATATTGTTGAAATACCACTTTCAAAGAATTTGTAATAACCATTTTTTACCTTAGCCTCCAGTAGCTGCCAGTATGTAATTTTAATTTTAATTTTTATTTCATCCTTTTTTATCTTGAACTTCTGGTCTTCGGTTAAATAACCATGTGTGTTCTTCATTTATGTTAAAAATTGTATTTTATAATATTAGCCATTAGGATACGTTTTGCATAAGATTTTGAAACCTTTGTGTTAAAAATATTTATAAAAACTTTAATTGAATTTGCACCCGACCAATTATAATATTAATTCACTCAAAGAGTTCATATTAGTAGAGATAAAAATAATTAATAATACTTTCATGTTATTACTTTGCGGTCATCTTTTTTTATGATTGTTCATGTATAAAAACAATACCTGACAAATACACTAAAACCTGGAAAGAAGGGGTGGGGGAGTTCAACAAGTTGAAATTCATGAATGTGTCGGCCAAAAATCAGAACAACAGAATTTTATGGTTCTGGTTTGAAAATTTTATTGTAATGGTAATATGTGCAGAGCTCATTTCATGCATATGGAAAGTTGTTTATGTTTACAGTTTGCTTCTCAATGTAGAACAGACAAGCAGAAAGAAAAATATCGATCTTACCTTTGATTCATGGCCGATGAATCAAAATGAGAATCATTCCTCCGGACAAATTGCAGAAAACACTGGTAGCCTCTTCTTTGGAGTAGGACCACCGTAGAGAACACCGTCAATGTATGCATCGATGTTTTCCCTTGATGGGGTTTTGCCAGGAAACGATGTTGGCAGGGTAACATCAATCCCATCATCTTGAGGTGACCAGTTGGCTCCAATGGTGAAAGTGGTGGTGGCAGTCGTATCGGGTCCGATGGTGGAGGTGGGGCTGATATTTTTGGCTCCATGTTTCATTGCGAAATTGGTATTGGAGCGGGTGGTTTCAGGTTTTGTCTCTTCAAGTCTGGTGGATGAGTCCTTTTGGGTTATGATGGGAGTTGCGAGTAGATGCAAAAGACGAGGTTTCGAGCCGAATGTGTTTGGCACGGTGCTAGCATATGACTTGTACACCTGTGCCTAAGCAACTCAGAGAGAAACTCGCAATGACCTACTAGTATTCAAGTGCACCAAATATTTTGGTATTGGAATATATATCATAAGATACAATTTCATTTATGCTAACCTCAGATTTGGTCCTGAATGGGAAACAAGTGGGGTGTACGTCTTCCTTTCCATGTGCAAACTGCGAAAAAAAAAGTAAGGCTTCTTCATAGATTAGTGAACAACGAACACGTTCCAATAGGGTTCAACCTAATAAAAAAGGATCATCGCAGCGCATGAAGTTACATACTTGGATCAGCTAATGGAAACGTAGCTTTGATTGAAAAATAAAAAACTACAAATTGTACAGCAAGAACGTGGCAAATGAAATTTCAAGTTCCGAAAGTCGATTCATATGCCTCAATACTAAGTATCTAATGAATTTTAGAAGTTCGTGATTCATGCCAACGAGCTAATATTCACATTCACTTTCTAAAATATTGAATCATTTTTCAACCAGCCAAATCTTTAATTTTTGGATTTTCTCAATCTATTCTCATTTTTTCCTATCAAAAGGAAATTAAGAAAGACACGCATCATAGTCAACATATGCAAAAAGACCAAATTGATCAATTCATCACTATTCACAAAGTAATTCAATCCCTCCGAACAACTAAAATTCACTAAATCGTTAAATTCAATAAACAACGGCACCAAATCAAAAAGCTGCACTAAGGCCAACCAAGTGCATTTCTTTTTTAAAAGAAAATTAGGTTAAAGTGTCTTGTCTTTAAATCTTTCATTTTGCAAATAATTTTTTCATAAAATGTTTAGATTAGTGTAGCTTATTCTAATTCATATCCAACTTAACATTAGGGTATGCTATGTCATTGACTTCATAGAGAATTACAAATGAGATTCAATATCTAAAGCTTAACAGAATACTAATGACTAATGAGTAATCAATCAATTGAGTGATCTCGTTTCTCATAAAGTTTTAGAAAACTAAACAAAAGTGTTAATACAGAATATATTTTAGTATCCAAAAAATTCACAAGGCTAAAGACCATGTGTTTGATAGCAAAGAGGCAGAGTTATTATAACATTAACACGATCTTGTGATTTCAATCATATTAGACAATTCAACAGAGAAATATACCTGACACTTGGATCCATATCGGCAATGGCCGAACTCATCCCAAGCCCTGCAAATTTCAGACTTATAGAAACCAAAACTACCCGAAGACGAAGAACCGGAATCTATGATATTAGTATCAGAAGCAACAAGAACTCCGTCCATTATAAACACATCTTCATCCACAACCTTCAGTGGTGTCTTCTCCGACTGTGGTGAAACCGATGATCTGAAGCAGCTTTTCCCGGAGGAGCTGCTATTGCCGCCACTACTAGACACAGAGTTTGAGCGTAGGTACTTTATGAGGTTATCCGGTGATGAATAGTAGTTGCCACGGCTTCTTACTGGAATTGTCATCAGTTTCGGAATGTTGCTACTGTTCAGGACGTTGAGTTTGTTGCTTTCATTGTAGAAGCTCGAGTCCATTGAATTTGATTTTTCTTCATTTAGTATTAATCATCAAATATCAGCAAAAAAGAAAACGTGAGTTTTGATCGAAATGTAGATGCTAGGTTTAAGGATTTTTAATTAAGTTCCCGGCAAAAAAAGTCGATGATCAGTTTTTTAAGCAACAAACTGGAATCGATCGGATGAACTGAATCGTACTCTCCGCTTGAAATTCAAATGTCAAAAAAAAAAACATCGAAGTACTTCTACGAACATTGAATAGCTAAATCTCGAAACATAGATGAGCAGCAAGTTTCTTTTCTACTATAATAGAGAAGGAGAAACAGATCAAAAACGATTTACGATGCAGAAAAAATCAAAATGAAGACGATGAAAAAGGATTGAAAACAGAACAAAGTCGATTCAGTTCAACGAATTCGATCCTAAGCGACACAATATATAAAAGAACCGCGCATTCAATTCAAATCTAAAAGACGATAGTCTTTATACCAAAAACCTTATAAAAAAGCATTAGAATCGAAAAATTGAGAATGGAGAAAGAAATTCAGAGTGAAAAATTACCTAGAAAAGAGTGGCGTTAGAGAATTTTCAAAGGCAAACGGCGAAGATTGAATCTTCTGAGGAAGTTGAAGAGGAAAAAATAGTTTCTCTTCGTGTGTATATATATACTGTTAGTGTTGGCAGAGGGAAAGAAACACAAAGAAGAGCAGCGCCAAGTCAGCCAAGTACAGAGAGGATCTAAGATTGGTTGAAACGGGGGCGTGGGGCCCCTTTGTTTATTAGAAAATGGCTACTCTGGCCACCCCCAAAAATAATAATTTAATATAAACCCTTTGAACCATTCAGTTAAATGGAAATTTTACATTTTTAACCCCTGAAATTTTATAATTCATCTCAGCCCAGCTAGAACTTCTTGGCTTCGTCCCTGGCTGAAGCCTTTCTAATTAATAACCTTATCAACAACAACAACAATAGGCTAATGAATGTATATTATAACCACTTTGGGACATAAAAGATTACAACATCATGCATAACTGGTTCTATGCTGAATTTCTTGGGATCGTTTTGGAGGGGACAACAAAACCAACTGAAAAAGAGACAAATGACTCGGTAATTTGACTATTCTAATGGCACTATTGAACAACACAAACCATATGTGTCAAGTCTTTTGACAGCAACCAAATTTTATGAACAATTTCAGTCCCAATAAGCCAAAGAACCAAACTGGGTTTCTACATGTCACGAAGATTTTGACTTCAGGTTCCATCAAAGTGTTTCTTTAGATTCCCGCCAAGCAAGGACATGAGACCACCACCATGGACCCTACCCTACGGAACCGAGAAGTCAAAGGTATTGTTATTGACACCACCACTGATGTCCACATCGTACACATTTCTTCATTCCTCTCGCTTTTCGGCATCGAAGAAACTCAAGTAAGAGGATGAGGACTTCATAGATAAAGGAACCAATACCTGAGGCGGTATGAGTTGTTGCCTTTTCGCTGGTCTGTTCAGGGAATCGATACCATCAGAAATAACACTAGTCCCTGGGGATGAGTGATTGTTGTCCCAGCTGCTTCTAGTGGCTGTAGCTGCTGATACAAGCCCTTGGAAGACTCCAGGTGCGATGAGTCCTCCCTTGCTTGCCTCCCACTGTTGCACTATACTGCTATGAGCAGCGGATAGACCACTCCTCCTGCCCCTTGCAAATTTCTCGCATTTGCTCTCCCCCCAGGAGCATCTTTTTCCCCCACCATGGGCCTTGCAGAAGTCCGCGCTTCCTTGGGCACTCTTGCCACAATTCTCAATCTTGCATCGTTTACCACCACTGTGCCTGACACAACAATCAGTTCGACCGCGTGCACTCTTTGTACAGCCTGACACAACACACCTCTTCCCACCACCATGGGCAACACAGAAATTGGTGCCTCTATGCACACTCTTGGGACAAATGCCACCACCATTGTAGAGGCAACGTTTTCCCCCACCGTGTCCTTTACACAACGACGTGCTCCCTTTAGCGCCTTTGGTACAGCCTGCAAATACACAATGTTTTCAACCACCATGAGCCTTGCAAAACATTGTACTTCCCTGAGCACCATTACTACATCCCTGGAACTGGCAACGACGTCCACCACCATGGGAGATGCACAAACCAGCCTGTCCTTCAGCACTGCGTGTGCAACCTTCCACCTCTTTCCCCCTCCATGTCTGATGCAAATCCCTGATTTACCTCGTGCTACCTTTGTGCACCCTCCGGGAAAGCCACATCGTCTGCCTCCACCATGTGCTATGCAAAATTCTGTTTTCCTCTCGGCACTTTTAGTGCACCCCAAGTGTTAACACCTCCTCCCTCCACCATGAGCCTTACAGTAGACTGCGGTTCTCAGAACCTTTGTTACACCCTGGTTTTTGCCATCTTTGTCCGCCCCCATGACCAATACAAAGAACAGATGCCCCTCTTGCTCATTTTGAGCAGCCAGCAAACTTGCATTTCTTTGAATTGCTTACTTGATCATCTGAGGACGTCATAGTGGTGGTTTGCTCAGAGAGTGTGTCTACAGAAAAGTTGGTCTACGAAGAGGGCTCACAAGTTTGATGAAATTCATGACAGGGAGATTTATCCCCAAACTGAAAATGCTCTTGTATCTGAACCAAAGCTTTGCGACTATCCATTTTCAAAGCAAAGAGGAATGATGGCATATAACCACCAGATTTCTTGGCTGAAGTAGAACCCTCATCAACAACAGGTACTGCAAGTCTACTATCTTCCACAGAAACCTGTTTTGAAAGTGGCATACTAACATCAGTTTCAGATGACAGAGGGAGTTCAAACTGACTCATACTTTCCTTAATCCCACCAGAAAGGCCTAGTTATAGGATCGAGTCATCCTCGGGCGACAAGCACTGGGTGAATAAAGTTGCTGCTGTTTTGTTCTTGTTGAGACCAACAGTGTAATAATTATCCAAGTATACACTCGGAGTAGGGCCTAACCCCAGAACCAGCCTGCAACCATCATCAGGTGCGTTAGAAAGATTAACATTAAGATTGCTTTCTGTAGTTCCAAATCTGGCCACGTTGCTTCCTCCATAACCGAGAAAGTTCAGGCATAGGGTTGTATCACAAAATTTTCATTTTTCGAGAGTTCAGATACATGATAAATCTGTATGTTCTTATTCAAATCCATACCCTTTGTAGATGCTGCAAACAATATCACTAAGAAAAAAAGGCCAACCTTTCAAAAAAGTCTTTAATACATCCGAAAATATATCAGAAACAAATTAGGAAAATATAAGAAACTCCAATAACGTTCCTCTTCCACTTACAAACCCTGATGTATCTGCTCGGTCCATCTTATAAAGTATCTATGCAACATCACTTGCTTCAATCGTGTGAAAGCTTAGACGCCAATGTATCTGACAACTTTTCTAGGAACAAACCCTTTTATTAGAACATTCAAAGTGGATGCAGAGAGAAATCAGGGGTTTCTTCTTCTCCTTATCGACAAATAGATTAGCTTCATTAACCCTAACAAGAATAAACAATCAAAGTAACTCAATCAGGCATACTTTTTACAAATCAACAACATGCAATCTTCTATCCAATGAAAGAAGATCAAGTATACGTATGACCACCATGTTATAAGATGCACCAACAACACTTTCAGGACGATCGTCGACATCCAAACAATGAAATGAGATTAATACAGTTACATTAAACACAAATATAGGATTAAATAGTTCTGTAAAGGTATCAACATTCCCCATTTCAGCTAGGAACTGCTGTTATACGAAATATAAATATTTGTTTGAAAATACTTTTGTATCAGTTGTAATTATCCCTAGCATACTAAAAAAACAAATTATTATAGAAAACAAAATCTTACAAACAAATTTAAATCTAAAGATTTTGTATCCCCTTGCCTTGAATAGAACAAAGACTGAAAAGCTAAAGAACTGTCAGTAACACCACCTGCGCAGTAAAATGAAAGAAATTTCTAAGGTCGAACATAAGAAATCAATTTCTTCAAAATAAAGTAATAAAATTCCCTCTAAATTAAGATTTCGAAACTTTAACTAAAATAACAAAATTTTGGGATTAACCATTTAGTAAAAGCTAAAGCAGAACAATTTTTTTTATTCTCATCAATCTAACATGTAAAGATCACAATTATTATTAACAATCAACTTTCAATAGTAGTCTTACAGTCAGTGATTAAGCCTTGAGATCCAAATAAATGTTGGATTTTTCATTATATATTCAAAATTCGACGACCACCAACATGTTTATCAATTGTCAGGCTGATCCCTTGGTACTTAAGTCAACAACATCTCTTAGAATCTATGAAAGTTAATCTAAAAACCAAATTTCTTCTAATAAGAATATGTATTTAGACAAAGATATGTTCATCAAAGAAAATTATAGACCAACTGTGGCCAAAATACAATGAAAACAAAAACTTCAATATTAAACATGTGATGTAAAACTAGAAAGCCCACAAATAACTCAAGAGTCAAGCTTCAAAAACAAAATAAAATTACTGAAATACAACACAGAAACAATTAAATAGAACTTGATAAAACAAACCCATATTATTTTCAGTCAAAAACCAACGACCAAACCAAGGAAATTTCACCAAACTTCCTTCTTTAATTTCTTCAACAATACCATCGTAATAATAAAGCCATGAAAACATAACAACACAAAATCATGCATACATGGCGCAAAAACCTAACCCCTCATGTAAACCACAAGCTCGTATGAAACAGATAAACAAACATACCCTCCAAAAAAAAAAAGAGAATAAAATTCCAGAGCAAAAGTACTTGCATAAAATATGAAAACCGTGAGCTAATAACAAGTAAAAAGATTAAACTTGGGAGAAATATAAAGGAAAATTCGTGGGAATACCGTGAAGAATCCAAAATCAGAGAAAACGTGGAGAAAACTGAAGGATCTGGAGAATCTTTAAAAATTACAGAGAAATTAAGAATTTTTTAACAAAGCGTGAAAACGGAGGAAGAAGAGACAGGAAGAGGAGAAACCAAAAAAAAAAAGTTACAAATATAGATACTGAATTTTAATTTAAATGTTTTTAATAATATTATATGGGCGGTTGTAACGATTTATTTATTATTATTATTATTATTATTGTTTTTGTTTTTTTTCTCTATGCAAATTGTAGGAGGGTACCTTGGTGTCAAAAATAGCCTTGCAAAACCGGCGTTTTTACTCAAAAAGCACCAAAAGAGGTGACATGAATTTCATAGTGTATTGTATAATTTTGAGAAAGAAATTCATACATTATATATAAGTTAATTGAAAATCATGTGATTATGTGTATTTGATTCAAATTTGATAGATATGGATCTGGTTTGATTATATAAAATTAAGGGTTTTCTTTATACGAAAATGAGTTCGAATTATATTTTTTCGAAGATAAGATCATGTTATGTTCAGGTTTAAAATAAAAATATTTGATCCAACTCAAGAATACTAGTATAACCGACCTTTATATATTTAGATATAACACAAGCCTTTGTGCTAGTTGCCACCCTCGATATTTCTAATTTTCCTTTAATTTCTTATATCAAATATAATTTTTTTTATTTCAATAAATTTATCTTTATGACACGATTTTTTTTAATAAGGCAAAGCCAAGGAAGCTAAACTAAGCTTGGGTTACAGTAAGAAGAACACTTATATCACGCCTGAAGACATCTTGAAGACCGGCTGAGAGCTAGGAGAGGAGTGTAACATTGTGCATCAAAGGAGAAAACAACTTTGCGACGCCTTCAATAAGAGAGTTAGACTTGCGAGGAACCCAAGTAACTTCAATCACCCATGCCCGCTGGCAGTGCTGGAAGATGGATCGCACCAGAGAATGGGGGCTAATCGAACTATTAGGATCGTTGACAAGATTCACATCATCGGCACAATCAGATTGAATCAAGAGAAGCTCAAACCCTTGACTCCAAGTGACCTCCAGACTGTGGAAGATGACACGATTTTATCTGTCTTTATGACTTATTTATCTATACTTAAATGCCTAGTTATTGTATTAATAGTTATAATAAAATGTCATCATTATATAGTTTTTCATATTTCTTGTAAAACTAGCTGTTTGTATAAAAAATATAAACCTTTACCTTAAAATCAATTGAATATATCAAAATTTTAATTTAAATCATGATTATCCCTAAACTTACTGTTATTTTCCATATATTATTATTTTTAAAATGTATGCTAAGAATATAAGCAACATTTTTTTATTAAGCTATAGTGATGACAAAGTAATATATATTGTACATACTCTCAATCATTTGATAATAAACATCTAATCATCCTACCGTAGACGATGGTGTTTGAACTGTAGTCTCTAACAAAATCAATAATTCCTTTGATACTAAAATAAAAATAAGTTGGTTCATGCGTAAACAATATATATATTTTTAAAGAGCGGAGCTGTTTTTTTATTATAATCGGAGGAGTAAAGGCTGCAAGCATTGAAATCGACAGTTTGTGAGCTTCCCACTCTTTTATTTTTCCCGGGAACCCAGTTTGGAAATCTCAAAAGCCATGGTTTTTGCCGCGAGCATTGGTAGTAATGATGGAAGATAATTTGTGGTTCGAAAATGGAAGATGATTACAAAGCACTTCCGGGATGGGGAATAAAAAAGAAACAGGAAAAAGAAAACACCGGTGAAATACTTCAATCTTCAAATTTTGTCTAATGCTTTCTGCCTTTCCAAGTGTACAGGGTTAGGTGTTCAGTTGTTTTCCATTTCCTCTCACTTTTGTTCCTATCTAGTAGTATCTTTAGTCTTTCATTTTGTTTTGTTTTGTTTCATTCATTTTTTTTCCGTTTTGAAATTGCTTAGATTCACATTATAATTTAACATAAGATCTAAGACTAATCTGTTCACATTATAATTCGGGTATCCTAATTTTTTTCGGATTTTCGGATCGGATACGGATCGACCAAAATCTAATTTCGGATTATCCAAAAACCCGAAAAAAATTGGGCTATATTATTAGCCCAGAGCTGTTTGGGCTATATTAGTAGCTTCCTTTCCTTCAAGTTCCCCAAAATTTGGACTATATTATTATCCCAGAGCTGCTGAATTTAGCAAAACAAGAGTTTGGGTTTTGATCTAAAAATGGTTTTGGGTGAGCAGATTTCAGGTTCTTGAATGCGTTGAAATACTGTAGGGGTGGAGTCTTGTTGTGGAGAATCTGTTGAGAGCCCAAAATCATGGGAGTTGAAGCCTTCCAACATTGTCCTACACACGAAAGACTCAAATGCAAAGCACCTATGACTTTCTTTCGCGAAAACAGCTCCAGGTTCAATGGTTTCGACAGCAGCTCCGATATCGCATTTTGCCAACTCCATTTCCTTGACCATCATCTTCACAAAACTCCGTGGATATCATCAAACATCGACAACGGGGCACTGACGTTTAATTTCCTTTCCAAGGACCTGTTAAAGGCAGTGCAATCTAGAAGTCGCTTGTGAAGCAAAGCAATGTCGGAACCTTGGACGATATTCACAATTAAATCATATCTACTCACTTGCTGGCAGAGTTTTCTAAGTTCCAGCTGATGAACAACATGGCGAAGTACAGGGCACCCAAGGAGAATATGATGTGAAAAAATCCATAGCTATAGCGGATATCATCCTCTACTTTCACCATATATTTGCTAAACTGGGAAATCATAAGAGCTATTAAGTGTTTTTTATTTGATTAATATTTTTATTATGTTGATTTTTTTGTAAAAAAAAATCGGATTCGGATCCAGATATTCCGATATCCGATCCGAAATTTCGGATATCCGATTTTTTCGGATCGGATACGGATCATTACTTTAGGTGTACGAAATTTTCGAATATCCAAAAATTCGAATCGGATAATATCCGATATCCGATAATGCACACTCCTAGTTCATATGGTGGATATGTCGTATTCAACATAATTTCTTTGTTATTCAGAGAAGTACTATGGGGTTGATCTTGTTTATGGAAGTCAATATGGGCTTTTTTCCCACAATAATTTGGGTTAGACTCAAATTGCATTTGAATAGGTTGTCATTTTTAGTCAAGATTATTTTTTTTGTGGCATTTTCTGGTTGGTTACTTTGAAGTTTCCTGGAATTTTGGTTGTGGCATGCAAAGATGATCTTTTAAGAATTTGTTTTTTGAAAGAAAAAAAAACTTTTGGAGAGCTTATGAAATTTAGACTGGATTTTTTCCACATGAATTTTGGAACTTTGTGGTTTCTCTTTTGGATGGGTAGAATACGTGCACCCAAGGAAATAATTGGGGCAGATATGTGATTTTATTTTAATGATAAGAAACTTTTAACTCAAGATTTTCCTATGGTGCATGCACTTACGTGATGCAAGACATGAGGGAACAAACACTCACTTGACTTATCACAAAGGATAAAAAACTTGTATCTGCTTAGGGGGTCAATCCCTGTAGTAGCCTCTAGATTGTGCTGCATTTCTACTTTAGCATTCATGTGGCAGTATAATTTTTCCAATACGTGGCTAGGTGATCAAGTCGTAAAGGTCCATAATTATTAATGCAATGGTTTCGCATAAAAATTAAAGGTTGATTCCATTGGCAGCTTTTATGAAGTGAGTGGAAGCTGGACTTGTATTAGCTCTTCTGGAAGTTTGAATCGCAGGGGGAAAACGTCATCGCGATATTTAGGGAGTGCCTTATCATTCACTGCCTAGGAAATATTTTGAGAAGTGACTTGAGTGAGAGTGCATCATGCATAAGGCTCAGTAGGATCTCTATGTTCTTTTAGAACATTTCATTTAGATTGGTATATTTTGCTTTCCCTTTCAAAAGGGATGCTGGGACTTTAATTATTTAAAATGCAAAAAATTGAGGAAAGTTTGGATCCATTTTCCTTGTGTGATAGAAGGCAAGAGCATTTCACGAAAGAGGAAAAAGGAGTAAAGGAGGAAATTAGATGAAGCTGTGGAAATAGACATGTCATTCTCTGCTGAATTTCTATTGAAGTATTAATGTATGCTGTAGTCCAATAACTAATGTCAGGATGAAAAGCTCTGGACACCTACTTCTGGTCCGAAGGGGATCACTTAATACCTCTATTCTTCCTAGGCTACCACATATCCATAAATCGAGGCCTTGTCAATATATCCTTCAATGTGAAGCTTTTGATTGCTGGTTGACTGCAGTGTGATCCTATATATTCGTTAATACAGATTGGGAACAATTCTTGTTGCTACTCTTCTAATGTTGAAGCAAGAAGATTATAAGAGATTGTCTTTTTACATGTATATGTAACCAAAATGTGTGTATATGCTATGGCTTGCTACTAGGGGTTGATTGACCTTTCCATGCATAGGAAAAAAACTGTGTCTAGACTACTTATGTGGCTTGTGTAAGCTAGCGCAGCTTGATTGACAAGGTATGGAATCGAGGGTTTTCATTGAAAGACATGAATTAATGTTCCTTTCAAAATGTTCCATATAAACCAGTAAAGTTTTCTTTCCCTTTCAAAAGGGTATTTAACACTTTTAAGGATTGCAAATGCCGTGTTGAAGTAAAAGATCGGACCATTTTCCTTGCACTATAGAAGTAAAGAGCATCACACAAAGGGGGGAAATGAAATAAAGGAAGACATTAGGTGAAGGTGTGGAAAATAGTCTTATCTCATTTTGATATAGATATTACTATTAAAGATCAATGCATGCACTAGTCCAACCACTATTACATCTGGTGTGAAATGGCCAAACACACCTATACTTCAAAGCACTGACTTTTGCATGTGTCACTTCCTTGAAATTGATAATATATCTAGGTTGATGGTGGCATATAGTTTATTATAAGAACTTTTTGTGTTGTTTGACAGTGGCATGGGTCTGTATATATTTGTCGAAGTGGATGGGTTGCATTCTTACTACTCATCCCACACCGTTGCAAGAAGGTTAGAGGAGCTTGTGGTTTTTCTAAATATCCAAAACCAAAATGTACAAGCTATCAGCTTGCAGTTCTATGGCCTGTGGAATTTCCTTGCAGACTATGATGGTCCTGGCCAGGTACATGCTCTTAAAATTATAGTTCAAAATTTTTTCTATCTCCTGCTACTATTTTATGCATTGCACTCCAAAATTGTTCCATTGTTTGTTGATTGGCATACAGTTGGAAAGTTCGTAATTATAAGCAGGGAAATGGTATGTGCCATGTATTACATTTGTTTGTATCCATTTTTGTTTGTTGTTTTTCATTTTCTTATAAGGTTTCTTTAGCTACAAATTGGCATGAACTGTTTAATTTGTTTCCTGAGGTTATTATTAAAATCTCATATTACTTCATTTTTTCCAGGAATTAGGTCATCTATTCTAACCAGTTTAAAATTTTAGCTTCTGCAAAGTAGCTATCCAGTATAACAAGAGTGGAGAATACGTGTAGCAATTTTTGTCAATGGTTCACCCTGCTGTTTTTCTTTCTAAAAGAACAGAAATCATAGTCCCCCCCCCCAATTTTTTTTAATGATCGAATTGATTCTTGTAGCACAAATAGTTGCTTTTTTTTCAGCTTGCCCCTTGGCTTTGTACCAAACTCTTTACTTATTCTAAAACTACTCTAACCAGATTTCAAAGCGGGAGCTACAGCACCTGGAAAAGTACCCGAATGCAAAAGTGATTGGCCTTGGAATTGGTAACACCACAGAGCCCATTCCTGAGAGAATCAGCCTTAGCATGGCGAATGTAAGTCTTGATCAGTTCCAGTCTCTTTTAATTTGTGCTGCTATAGTTGTTGAAAAATCCAAATAATATTTCGGTGGAAAGCATGCAAGCACATACAATTTTGGTGGAGATGCACTTTCGGTGCAAGTGGCAGCAAATGACAACAAAAATGTTGAATTTTGAAAATAGTATAATCTCACATTTAGTCATTGTAATTTAAGGTATTTACAAATTAGTCCTTAAGCTTCAATTATAAATATCCTAGCTCATTTAGCTTCAAAATCATCCCAAAACATTCTAGCTTTCTTCCAATACTAGAGAGAATTTAGAGAGTTTCTTGAGAGTTGTTTTCTCCTATTTATCAAGAGATAATTAACATTGTTTTCTCCTTGGTAGATCGAGAGAAGTTGTAATTCTTATTTTCTCATAGTGAAATTCTTCTATCGTTGTCCGTGGTTTTTACCTTATATTATTTAGGGGTTTTCCACGTAAATTTTGTGTATCTTTTATCTTCATTTTTATTTTCTCAAATTATCAGTTGTTATTTTGTTCTATCCGATAGCCGTCTTCCGCAACAATTGGTATTCGAGCCAGATTAGAGTGTGTAATATATGCTTATTGTCTTTGTGGTTGCCACCAAAAGGTGGATCCTCCAACATAAGAAAATAAGAAGTTATTACCCATTCTTTGAAGGTTCCAGAGAACTATTCACGATAGTGAAATAGTGGGAGCTATCCGTAAAAAAAGCTATGACAACGAAATTTGATATTGAAAAATTCAATTGGAGAAATTTCTCATTGTGGAAATTAAAGATGAAGGCCATCCTGAGGAAAGACGGTTGTCTATTAGCTATCAGTGAAAGGTCGGTAGATTTCACAGATGACAACAAATGGATCGAAATGGACGGGAATGCTATGACAAACTTTCATCTAGCATTAGCAGATGAAGTATTGTCAAGCATCGAGGAGAAGAAGACAGCTAAGGAGATATGAGATCATCTCACCAAATTGTATGAGGCCACATCGCTGCACAATAAAATTTTCCTTAAGAGAAAATTGTACTCTCCATATGCCAAAATTTACTTCAGTGACGGAGCACTTAAATACACTAAACACTTTATTTTCTCAGTTTACATCCTTAAGCTGTAAAATAAGAGAACAAGAACGTGCTGAACTTCTACTTCAAAGTCTACCAGATTCGTATGATCAACTCATCATCAACTTGACAAACAGTAATGTCACTAATCTAGTCTTCGATGACGTTGCAGTTGTTATTCTATAAGAAGAAAATCGGCGCAAGAACAAGGAAGACAGACAAGTAAATCTGTAACAAGCAGAAGCATTGACAACGATGACAACGATGAGAGGGTAATCAACAGAACGTGGCCAAATCAGCAGCCACAAACATGGTAGATCTAAGTCGAGGAGCAAGAAGAATTTAAAGTGCTACAACTGTGGAAATAAAGGTCACTTGAAGAAGGATTGTTGGAGTCTAAATAAAAACTCCAACCCACAAGGTAATACTGCGAACACTTCAGATGATGGAGATGTTCTATGTTGTGAAGCGTCAACCACCGTAGAAGGCAGAAAAAGATTTGCAGATATATAGCTCATTGATTCGGGAGCAACATATCACATGACCTTAAGAAGAGAATGGTTCCATCATTATTAACCTGTCTCAGGAGGATCTGTGTATAGTTGCAATGATCATGCCTTAGAGATCATTGGCATGGGAACCATCAAATTGAAGATGTATGATGAAATAATTAAAGTTGTTCGAGATGTGCGGCACATGAAAGGCCTGAAGAAAAATTTATTATCTTACGGATTGTTAGATAATAACGCAAGCAAGATTGAAACACGGAAAGGAATCATGAAGGTGTTCCGTGGAACGCTTGTGGTGTTGAAAGGTGAAAAGATAGTAGCAAACTTGTACATACTGAAGGTGGAGACTTTACTAGAAGCAGAAGCCTTTGTTGCCTCATGTAGTTCAGATTCTGTAATGCTATGGTATCAGAAACTTGGACACATGTCAGAACAAGGAATAAAAGTCCTTGTGGAGCAAAAGCTACTTCCGGGCTTAACAAAGGTATCACTTACTTTGTGTGAGCATTGCATAACAAGTAAGCAGCACCGGTTGAAATTCAACACATCAAATTCCAGAGGCAAAAGTGTTCTAGAATTGGTTCACTCTGACGTATGACAAGCACCAGTTACATCCCTAGGCGGAGCAAAGTACTTTGTCTCATTTATTGATGACTACTCCAGGAGATGTTGGGTGTATCCTATTAAGAAGAAGTCAGATGTGTCTTCAACTTTCAAAATCTTCAAAGCGCGGGTGGTACTTGATTATGGAAATAAGATCAAGTGTTTCAGAACAGATAATGGAGGAGAATATACAAGTGAAGAATTTGATGACTTTTGCAGGAAATAAGGCATTAAAAGACAGTTCACAATGGTAAACACTCCTCAACAAAATAGAGTGGCAGAGCGGATGAACAGAACTTTATTAGAAAGAACAAGAGCAATGTTAAGGGATGCATGCCTAGAAAAATCATTCTGGGCAGAAGCAGTCAATACCGCATGTTATTTGGTGAATTGAGCTTCATCAACTGCAATAGAGCTGAAGACACCAATGGAGATGTGGACTGGTAAACCAGCTGATTATTCAAACCTCCATGTATTTGGAAGTATTGTGTACGTGATGTACAACTCCCAAGAAATTTCAAAGTTGGATCCAAAATCCAGGAAATGCAAATTCTTGGGGTATGCTGATGGAGTAAAGGGGTATCGCTTGTGGGATCCTACTGCCCGCAAAGTGATCATCAGTAGAGATGTTATCTTTGTAGAAGATAAACTACAAAGAAAAGAAGACGATGATAGCGTTGAAAAGTCAGAGACTACTCAGATACATGTGGAAAAAGAGTTTGAACAAGGAGATTCTTCTGAAGCAGAACCAACACATGATGAATAAGAACCAGAGAGTTCTGAAGCTCCAACAACTCGTCAATCAGATCGTGTGAGAAAACGTCCCAATTGACACTCAGATTATGTTATAGAAAGTAATATTACATACTGCCTTTTAACAGAGGACGGTGAGCCATCAACATACCAGGAGACAATAAACAATTCAGATGCTTTACTGTGGATGATGGCAATGCAAGAAGAAATTGAAGCCCTTCATAAAAATAATACATGAGGCCTTGTGTCACTACCACAAGGAAGGAAGCCAATTGGTAACAAATGGGTCTTCAAAATTAAGCGGAATGGTGACGATCAAGTTGAGAGGTATCATGCAAGACTGGTGGTCAAAGGATATGCTCAAAAAGAAGGTATTGATTTCAATGAAATATTTTCTCCTGTGGTTCGACTAACAACAGTTCAAGTAGTTTTGGTAATGTGTGCTACATTGGACTTACATCTAGAGTAGCTAGATGTTAAAACAGATTTTCTTCATGGAAATCTTGAAGAAGAAATTTATATGTTCCAGCCTGAAGGTTTTGAAGAAAAAGAAAAGAAGAACTTGGTTTGCAGGTTGAACAAATCTCTATACGTTCTAAAGCAGGCGCCGAGGTGTTGGTATAAGAGATTTGATTCTTTCATTATGTGTCTTGGATACAACAGATTTAATGCAGACCTTTGTTCTTATTTCAAGAGGTCTGGTGATAACGATTTTGTTATTTTGCTGTTGTATGTGGATGACATATTGGTTGCAGGACCTAACAAAGATCATATTGAAGAATTGAAGGCACAACTGGCTAGGGAATTTGAAATGAAGGACTTGGGATCAGCAAACAAGATTCTAGGGATGCAAATTCACCGAGACAGAAGTAATAGGAAGATTTGGCTTTCACTAAAGAATTACTTGAAGAAGATCTTGTCACGATTCAACATGCAAGATTGTAAGTCAATTTCTACCCCTCTTCCTATTAACTTCAAATTATCCTCCAGTATGAGTCCTAGCAGTGAAGAAGAGAGGATGAAGATGTCTCGAGTACCGTATGCATCAGCAGTGGGAAGTTTAATGTTCGCTATGATATGCACAAGAACAGACATTGCACAAGCAGTGGGAGTGGTTAGTCGGTACATGGAGAATCCAGGCAAAGAGCATTGGAATACAGTAAAGAGGATCCTGAGATACATCAAAGGGACCTCAAATGTTGCATTATATTACAGAAGATCAAACTCACTAATCAATGGGTATGTAGATTCTGACTATGCATGGGATTTGGATAAAAGCAAATCTATTGCAGGATATGTGTTCAAAGTTGCTGGTGGAGCTGTAACATCCTCCATGTCGGGTGAGTGATTAATTTGCAAAGTTTCAACATTTGATGATTAAAGTAGAATATTTATATAGTTTAAAAAGTATGGTTAGTAAATATGAGATGGAGGTAGGGACCAAATGGTCATTTGTAAGGAAATTTTTAATAAAAAAAATATATGTTATGGGTTATATGAGAACCCACGTGGAGTATTAGGTTCCAGAATACTCTCATTCCTTCTTTCTTATTTCTTCTCTTCCTTCTCCAAACGTGGGCTTGCAATTAAAGGTAAGAATCTGAACCTTGGTAGTTTCTTTGATTTTTAAGATTGGAAATGAAAGCTTGGATGTTATATAAGCTAAAGGAAAGCTTATATGACATTAAAACAACAAGATAAGTGATTTAGAGAATGATTTGGAAAATGAGTTTTTAGATGAAATTTTGATATGGATGAGTTTTTGATGTTTAAATCAGATTTTTGACTTGTCAAGAAGCTAACTAAGAAGTATGAGGTGTTAGAATTCAAATTAGAACATATTGGAATTTGGGTTGGATTCTTAAATTCTACATGGAGAATTAGATTTCTAGGTTTTAGAGGTATTTAATGGATAATAATCAGTTTAAGTAAGTGTATGAGAGCTAAGAGTAGTAAAGGGATTGAAATATGTAAGTTTGAGCTGAAATGGGATGATTTCCGAGCTCAAATTAGGATTTCTGGGTTAGGGGAATCGGTACCCATTCAAGGGGAACCGATACCCCCTCAACGAAATGAATTTCCAGAATGCTAGAGGGGAATCGGTACCCCCAGGGGGGAACCGATACCCCCTCATCGTATATGAAATTCCAGATTGCTTGGGGGGAATCGATACCCCCAGAGGGGGAACCGATTCCCCCATGAGAAAAAGAAGAAGAAAGAAAAGAAAGCAAGACTAAGCTATAAATTCTTTAAATTAGTAAGCTATTAAAGCTTAATTTCAAGACATAGACGTCTGATGATCATCTTAAAAATTATGTTTATGTAGATACCGAGCCTACTCGAGTTCGGGAACAATCTACAAGTAGGATCGATCGAGGAAAAGGCAAAGAAGTATAGGTGAGTGCATATGCATAGCATGAATATAGTATTATATTCAGTTCTAGACTTGTGATAAGTCTAGATTCCATATTTTGACATATGATCACATTCCATATTATGATACATGACATGAATTTATATTATGTGTATTGCATGACATGAATATGCAGAAAAGTTATATGAGCTATGTGATAAGGTATGTAATGATATGTCTATGTGATAAAGGTATGGAAATAATATGACTACGCGATATGAACTACGGGAAATGTAAGCCCATGTTATGTAGATGAGAACTATAGGTATAGTTGGCATGCCAAGGGTAGAGGGTATACTCGGTTCTTTAGGACATATGTATATCCTTTGGAACCTGTGTGAAGTCTTAAAAGACACATACTTTATCCATAGTATATGTATATGATTCTTAAGGAATTCTACGTGGTCCTTATGGACATAATTCTACGGGCACTTCGGTGCAATTCTACGGGCACTTCGGTGCAATTCTACGGGGCACTTCGGTGCATTTATACGAGCTGTGGTGACAGCATAGTGCACAACCTCACATTACTCAAATACCTTAGGTTCTCAATATGCTATCATGGGCCAATAAACTTATTAATACAGAATAATGAATGTTACAGTCATACGCTTACAGGTATGGATATTGATGAAGTATACTATATTGATTAAGTACATGTTTGCATCTCATCTCATATGATCCTGACATTTTCATTACATTACATTGCCTTATTATTATTGCCTCACTAAGTCGATGACTTAGCGTGTGAGTGTTTCACACGTAGGATCCGAGGAATTAGACGAGACAGGTGAAACAACTTGACAGTATTACTCCTGCAACCATCAGATCAGAAGCAACTTAATCAGTAGGTCATTTTGTTATGTAAATGGCAGTTGGCATGTAATTAAAGGGTTAAGTTGTGTATGCTCTGAATATTTTTGTAAACTTATATTACAGTATGTATATTATTGTATTTTCTTAATATAAGTTCAAATATTTTACTATTACTTATTAAGAGTTATGTTTTAAAGTCGATGTAGTATCTCTGACTCATATCCGGGTCGGGTATGGGTTGGGGGTGTTACAGGAGCTGTAAGTTGGGTTTCAAAATTGCAGTCAGTTGTGGCTACGTCAACAACAGAAGTATAATATGTAGCAGCTACACAAGCCAGTAAAGAATAAATTTGGCTAAAGATGCTATTGGAGGAGCTTGGGCACAATCAAGAGTATGTCTCTATGTTTTGTGATAGTCAAAGCGTCTTGCATCTAGCAAGGGATCCAACATTTCATTCAAGGACAAAACACATACGAGTTCAATACCATTGCATTCGTGAAAAGGTGAAAGAAGAGACGGTAGATATACAGAAGATCCATACCAAAGACAACATAGCAGATTTCATGACGAAAGCGATCAACGCTGATAAATTTACTTGGTGTCGATCCTCTTGTGGCCTGTCAGAGACGTAAGCAACATGAAGGTACAAGGTAGAAAGAATGATGTGAAGATATGATTGTTCCAATCAAATCTTCAAGTGGAGATTGTTGAAAAATCCAAACAATATTTCGGTGGAAAGCATGCAAGCACATGCAATTTTGGTGGAGATGCACTTTCGGTGCAAGTGGCAGCAAATGACAACAAAAATGTTGAATTTTGAAAATGGTACAATCTCACATTTAGTCATTGTAATTTAGGGTATTTACAAATTAGTCCTTGAGCTTCAACTATAAATACCCTAGCTCATTTAGCTTCAAAACCATCCCAAAACATTCTAGTTTTCTTCTAATACTAGAGAGAATTTAAAGAGTTTCTTGAGAGTTGTTTTCTCCTATTTATCAAGAGAGAATTATCATTGTTTTCTCCTTGGTAGATCGAGAGGAGTTGTAATTCCTATTTTCTCATAGTGAAATTCTTCTACCGTTGTCCGTGGTTTTTACCATATATTATTTAGGGGTTTTTCACGTAAATTTTGTGTATCTTTTATCTTCATTTTTATTTTCTTAAATTATCTGTTACGATTTTGTTCTATCCGATAATTGTCTTTCGCAACAGTTTTTTAGGTTAAGAATCCGAGATAAGGATCTCGAAGGGATTGGCTTATGTTAACATTAACTTCTTTTGGAATTTTCAAGCGTATGAAGAGTTTGATGGCGTGCTAGTTGATAGCAGTCTAATTCAGGGTTCATCCCAGTGCAACTAAACTTGTTCAAAGATGTTACATGTCCCCATGATTTATCATCCCTGCATTTGAAATGTTTCTGAACCTGTCAATATATTTAGGAAGTCATCATTCTGTCCTGACTGAGTTTAAGCTTTCATAATTAGGAGAGATATTCTTAAATGAAGAGTTCATGGGATTAGACACCTGTCTTCCTGCTTGCAGAAAGTGTTCTTTTTCTTTTTTACCATTTTTTACTTGAGGCCAGTGTTGTCTTGTTGCACAACTAGGTGCTGCACACATACAGTGAAGCACCTATAATCAATATTATGATTCTTGGACCTTTCTGTTACTTTGTATCCAAATCACGCTAAGTAATCGACGGTAGTATAATTTTCTCTTTATGTATTAAATTAATTTTATAAGCTTAGCTGGAAATTCAGTGGAATCATTTACTTATCCTTCTTCCAGTATACAGTTTTGAAACATAACCATGTTTAAATGTGCAAGATTAAAAGGTTACACTGCTCTAATATGCTGAATTACCTTATGATCTCCGAGTGTAATTTTGCACTGCTTTACTTTTCTAGGAATGATTCTTTAAGCAACTGTTATCAGGTAAAGTTTTCGAATATTAACTTTGTATACATAACAGGCATTGAGGAAAGCAATTGCAGAAACTTAGCTTTGAAAGGAAGTGGAATGGAAAATGTTAGAAGGAAGAAGGAGAATAGTATTTGGTAAGATAGTTTTAGGTTTAGTTCATGTGTAAAATATAAAAACAAGGGAGAAGATTTTCAGTTGAAATAAAACGAGTAAACTATACTTTAGGTCTCTATATTTTCAAGCACATATGAATATAATCACGTTACATTAATCTTTTGGGCCCAATACAGCCCAAATCCACTTAACTTTGGTATAAGATATTTTTAATAATTCTAAAATGGATATCGAATTGACTCAAACTACTAATCTGAGTTTTGGAGCGTTACAAACGGTCATCTATATTATTTACCATATTTTTCACTTCTTCTTCTTCTTCCTTTTTACCTAAAAAATATCATATAAAGATTATTTTTACACCGACAATGATTCCTTATCTAAACTAAAAAGAATAAATTACAACAGCCAACCTAACTAATTTTTTCTTCCGATAAGTATAAACATAAAATCAAGGCAACCATTGAAACAAAAAAAAACGTAGAAAAAATGTATAGAAAGTCAGAAATGAAAATAGAAACAATTACACGAAACTCATTCAGCAAATTACTTAATTATTTTAGGTTTTATTGACAAATAAACAATCAAACTATAATTTTTATTGTGTTTGATGATCAATTTTTTGTTGATTGGAATAATTGTTTGATTTTTTATTTTAGGCTTAATACAAAAATAATTCTTAAAGAATGCATCCAAAAACGTTTAGTGCTTAAAGAATTTTTCGTTAAAATTGGATGCTTAAAGTTTTTTCAGTTATATTTTTAAGTGTCTATCGTTAAAAAACCGTTAAGTGACAATTGTTACGTCCAAATTTTTTTAAAATATATATTTAAAAAAAATATTTTTTAAAGAAAATATAAACGTGACACGTGTCACTTAATGCGCTTTTTTTAACGGTAGCCAGCTAAAAGGGTAACGGAAAAGGTTTTAGGCAATTATTTTTAACGATAAATTCTTTATGTACCAAAAATTTAATTTTGAGTATAGTTTAGACACTTATTTTATATTATTCATTTTTTATAAATATTTTCAAACCACTTACTAAAAAATTCGTATACTGTCATGATAAATTTGTTAAATTTTTTAATCTAATTTGTCTTTATAAATCAAACAGAAATATTTCGAAATTAATAAATTTTGTGTTTACTTTTAAATAGATGAGTTTACATAATCTAACACAATTTTGATTTCAAATAGGATGAACGGTGGTCTTAAATGCAATTAAAAAGAAGGGACCCACAAAGGAGAATGATACCCAGCAACCAAAGGATCAAGTTCCACGTGGTTTGATGTGGGTGGACTTTAACTCCCCTCATTGGTCCGAAATCTATCCTGCATACTCTCTCAGATATCCTCTCGAGATTTCTTCTATCCCACTTGTCGCTCTACAAATCCATCCTTTGATTCATAAACAAACACCCATACCCCAAATTGTCCACCACAAACTCCGTCGAGAAAATCTCTCCGATTTTGCACAACCGCAATGGCTGCTACTTCAGGGGCGGTTCTTAATGGGTTAGGCTCATCGTTTCTTTGTGGAGGAAAGAGAACCCAAGCCCTTCTGGGTGCTAAAGCCTCCCCTTCCTCCCCTGCCGTTGGAGCTAGGAAGTTCTCCGTCGTTGCAGCCGCCGCACCTAAAAAGTCTTGGATCCCCGGCGTTAAAGGCGGTGGCAACTTCATTGACCCTGAGTGGCTAGATGGATCGTACGTGCTTCCTCTTCCCTGAACTTCCATTTTTTTTTTTTGCTTCGTAAGTCTGGTGTTACTAATGTTTTCTTTTCAGGCTCCCCGGGGACTACGGATTCGACCCTCTAGGTTTGGGCAAGGACCCAGCATTCCTCAAATGGTACCGAGAGGCGGAGCTGATTCATGGACGTTGGGCCATGGCAGCCGTCGTCGGAATCTTCGTCGGCCAAGCCTGGAGTGGTATCCCTTGGTTCGAGGCCGGAGCTGACCCCGGTGCCATAGCTCCGTTCTCCTTCGGCTCACTCCTCGGGACCCAACTCATTCTCATGGGTTGGGTTGAAAGCAAACGCTGGGTTGATTTCTTTAACCCGCAATCACAATCGGTGGAATGGGCGACTCCGTGGTCTAAGACCGCCGAGAACTTCGCCAACGCCACCGGCGAGCAAGGTTATCCGGGCGGCAAGTTCTTTGACCCGTTGGGACTTGCGGGAACTATTCAGAATGGGGAGTACGTGCCGGACGTTGAGAAGCTGGAGAGACTTAAGCTTGCTGAGATTAAGCATGCTAGAATTGCTATGTTGGCCATGTTGATTTTCTACTTCGAGGCTGGGCAAGGAAAGACACCACTCGGTGCTCTTGGCTTGTAAGGACGTTATTGGTCATGTTTATGTAGATAACTGAGTTTTATGTCTCGAGTACGTGTAGTGAGAGAAAACTAAAACTGGAAATGGTGTTGTTTGTTGAGCTGATTCATGATGATCGTTCTAATCTCACTGATTAAATACACTACTACATATTCATCTAACAAATCCAAATTTACAGTAATTTTTTTAAATTCATGCATTTAATAAACCTATAGATTTAAGAAATAATGATAGAGTATTATATTTCAAAGTATTTTATTAGTCGATTACAAATATATTTGAAAATTTAAGGGTAAACTACATAAATAACCGTATAACTATGGTTTGAGTTATGAAATGATCTTCATTTTTAAATTTACGTCAATATGATTATGAAACTATTTAAATGAAACTATTTAAATGATTTCAATATAGTCTCGTGTATTGTTAACGCATAACGAAAGTGTAATAAAATTGATATAATTAGGACATGAATCCTCGTTATGTATTCTTGATATTGGAACCCTATTTTATTTATTTCCATTTTGGTCACTAGTGAATGGTTTGTTTCTTTGGATTTTCATTTAATGCAATTTGATCCTAATTATCTTTTTAATTTGTTTAATGCCTTAATTTGAGCATTAACTTTAAAATCTTTTATTCTAGTCACAATTAAATTTATAGATTAAATCTCTTAGATTTTAGAATTAATCAATTTGATCACCAAGAATAACTTTAATTCTTAATTTTTAATTAGGTCCTAATTTCAATTTAATTTATAAATTTATTTCTCCAATCAAATTGTGACATATGTCACAATCTGATTAAAGGACATTTTAATTTTAATTTAATAAATTTTCAATCCAATCAGAAGGTGACATGTATCACCTTTTGAATTGAAGTGAAAATAAACAAAGACATTAGACAAATTAAAAACATAATCAGAATCAAATTGAGTTAAATGAAAATCCAAGGAAACAAATCATATACAAAAAGAGACCAAAATGGAAGATAATAAAACAAAGTTCCAGCACCTCGAATACGTAACTTTAGAAGTGTCCTAATTATACCTAATTTTGTTAACTGCCACGTAGACACTTTCGTTAAGTGTTAACAACATGTGGCTATAATGATACCATTTAAATAGTTTAGTGGTCATGTTGACTCAAATTTAAAAATGGTAGTCATTTTGCTACCCAACTCATAATTATGTGATCATTTATGTAGTTTACCCAAATTTTAATTCTCGAACGTTATATAACCAGAACGAAAATTTAATGAGTTTGAAATTATATTTTACTACAATTTATCATATTTGACATTCAACCTACATCTGATTCGATACAATTATTCTTCATTTGTATTCATGTTAACGTGTATAGTGCATTTATTTTTTCAAAGTTGTTTGTTAAATATTTTTATTGTTATTTTTATAATTTTATGAATATTGAATGATAGCATGAATGAAAGGTTTTCGCTAAAATAGGCTTCTCTCTCCCGGACATGTTTGAATCCTGAACTAACGAATTGATTTTGCTTTTTTTTATTTTTGCTAGATTCAGGGTTTTATTACCTCATTCTCAAATGTTTGCTAGTCATACTTCGTCGTAGTTGCTGTTAAGATTGAGTGAGATCACGATTTTCATCTTAGGGTTTGCAGGGTATAAAATGTCAATTTGCTGTCGATCGATCATGATTTCATAGAGTTTTGATCACCGAGAGGAGGTGAGGTCGAGTGGAGCTTCGTCGACGACAAAGGGTGACGACCGACATGGTTTTAGGGGTTAAAATGAAGGTTTTTAAAGTTTTTGGAGTTATTTCAAAATGTTTATGTTTTTCTTTAATATATATATATATATATATATATATATATTTAATTTTAAATATATTTTTTAAAAATACTAGATTGTGACACATGACACTTAACGTAGAAATTAACGTTGTTGTCCAGACACTTAAATGAGTAATGTTTATAACATTATGTACCTAGATGGGTCAAAAAATAGTTTGACCTATTTAAAAATTTAGGTATAGTTTGGGCACTTATTTTGATATTAAACCTATTATAAATAGATAAAGTAAGTGATGAAAGCATTACCTTTTTTAAATTTAGTGACCAAAAGTGTACATTTATGAAATGAAAGAGGTTATTTTAGTAGTTTACCAAAAAAAGATTGCAAGATAATTCACATGATGTCCCCAAACTACTAGCTATATTCTAAATTAGACCATAATTTTTAAATATTCTATGTCAATCTCTAAAGTATGCCTCGGTGTAAATTTAAAACATTCAATGCTAATTCTCAAATTGCTAGTATCATTATATTTTGAATTTTTAACGTGTTGTTAGTTTTATTGGTTGAAAAATTAATATATTTTTAAAGGTTGTGTGAATTGAATCTGTGACCTTTTAAAAGAATTCACAGTACCTTCAAAAATAAATTATTTTTTAGAGGGTTATAAGTTCAATTCTTAAGATATTTAAAAACATATTACATTTGCCAACGAGTGTTAGCACAAGTGGTTGAGATTCAAGAATTTGAGCTTGTAAGGACAAATTCGAATCCTACCACCGTCACTCTTGGTGGGTAATTTGTAAATTCCTATGTAAATCCCAATTGAATCTTAAGTATGTACTGGCATTGGATTGGGGAGTCTCCTGTGACCTAAACTTTTTTGTATAAAAAAACATATTACCTTTTTAGAAAGTTGTAAGTTCAATATTCATGATTTTAAAAAATCAATAGAGTTAATAACAATTTGATGAAAGAATAGAAAATGATACAAAATATTTTAAAATTAAGGATCAATTTATAATAGAAGTTATTATTCGGGAACTGATATAGAATGTTTTAACATTTACAGATCAATTTGGAACGAGTGTCACAATGTGGGAACCTCCTCGGCAATTAACTGAAATATTACCTTTCTTAGACTCTGGTAAACAAAGAAAAATAAAAGCCAAACCCGGGCATAGAGAAAATTCAATAAGGGCAAGCTCTTGCCTTCTTCTCCCTATTTATTTTCTTTCTGCTTGCCCCTCCGAAGACTTTCATTTCCTTTTTCTTCCTTTCTGTCTCAGTCACTATACTATTCAAAGCTTTTGTCTTTATTTTTTTTCTGTTTTGAGGACAGAGGAAATAGTCAACAATTGAGGGAGGTCAAGTCTTGTACGAGCTGTGTGGTCTGTTCGTTCTTTTTCTTCTTGGGAATTTGCGTCTTTTGGTGGATCGGTAAGGGAAATTCAAAGAATCCCAGCTCATGATTTTTTATTGTTTTCCTGTTTGTAGGAATCTCAGGGGTTTTGCCTGTTCTGATGATCAAGATTTTTCTTTCCTTGATTATGCAGGTTGAGGGCTTCTGGGGAAAGTTTTGTTTTCTTTTTACATGTTTGGTTATTGCTGAAGAAGGTGAGAAATCTGGAGAGGGGTTGAATTTTATGGATAATCTATGTTGCTTCAACTCTGTATATTCCCAGGTCAGCTCATTTTCAGTTCAGTCCTTTCAATTTAGGTTGGTTTGTCATAGGTTTATATATGATTGGGTATCTTTGGTCGGTGATTTTTATTAGATTTTTGTAAGGGCGTGATCTAGTTTGGTTGTAGCTTTGACTTTATGCCATATTCTGTGTTTCTTTCACTTTGAGTGCATAGGCTATTGTATTTGTAGCTTAGATTTAGATGATGGAACATGAAATGAAATAAGCTTTTTGAGAATTTCAACTTTCAAATGCAAATTTCTTTCTTACAGAAAATCTATGGTTTATGGTAGTATTTGGCTTAGATTATTGTAGTGCATTGGGGCATTTTCTTATTCGAACTATTCGAATATAACAGGAAAGGGTTTTTTCCCTTTCTTTTTCCTGGTGAGAATACTGAAAAATAAGCTTGAAACAGCTCTGATGCACTTTTCTTGTAGCATTTTCATTTGTTCTGATGCTATAATATGCAAAATACGGAAGATATACCCCCTGGTTATTGTGTTTTTTTTTTTGGATATTGTGTTTAGAGTTCATTTAGGGTTGTTATTACCTGCCCTACTCATCATTTGTATTCCTTTTATCGCTAGCTTTGTGCTTGTATTCAGCAAATACTGTTGCATCTTCCTGGTTTCAATGGTTCATGATTCTCAGGAATCAGTTGAAAGCTTTATTACCTGATTCGGCTTTGAATTTGATGTCGGTCTCATGAGAACAGGTTCTTGTGGAAATTTTCACTTATATGGTTTGCTGGTATTAGAAAGGCGATAACTTGGTTGCAGTTTTTTTCTTCTCCTTTGCTTTCCTTCAATTTGTTTTTGGCTGCAACTAGATTTGAAGTGTCTGTGATATATTTGATAATGGGGATAGAAATTTTGTCTAGTAGATACGGTGGCTTTCATTTCCTTTAACCTTATTACATAAAGTGCTATCGTTTTTGCCTTTCTTTACCATGGACCTGCTTCAGTATCTCTTTATTGCATTTCCTCCTGTCAAATCATGTTTCCGATTCTTTTCAAGTTTCTTTTCTAACTCCATTAAGTATGAAAATTCGTAAAAGATTTTTTTTATCATTTAGGTTGTTGGAAGGCGTTCTTCATGTAGCTCTGGAAAGGGTAGAAGCCATCAGGGTCCTGTCAAGTATGGTTTCACCCTAGCAAAAGGAAAAGCAAATCATCCCATGGAGGATTATCATGTTGCCAAGTTTTCTCTGCTCCGGGGACATGAACTTGGGCTTTTTGCTATATATGATGGCCATTTGGGAGATAGTGTACCATCTTATCTGCAAAAGCATTTGTTTTCCAATATCTTGAAGGATGTGAGTTCTCGATTAATCCAATAATTTGTAGGGGCTTTGGATACCACGGTCAAAGAAGATTATTCCTGTCAGTTAAATGTCGCACTTGAAAGGAGCGTCTTTTTTTATCATGACCCCAACTTGTCTTATGCAATACCAACTTTCGAGCTATGTTTATTGGTTGTAAGTTGTAACTATGTCCTTGTGTTTATAATAACTTGTAGGAGGAGTTTTGGACTGATCCCGGCAGGTCCATCTCTAAAGCTTATGAGAAGACAGACCAAGCAATTCTCTCACATGATCCCGACTTGGGTCGCGGGGGTTCCACTGCTGTCACTGCAATTTTGATAGATGGGAAGAAATTATGGGTTGCCAATATTGGAGATTCACGTGCTGTTCTCTCAAAGAAAGGGCAGGCAATACAGATGAGTATTGATCATGAGCCGAACACAGAGCGTGGAAGCATCGAGAACAGAGGCGGCTTTGTCTCAAACATGCCAGGTTATTTCATAACTCTCCCGTGCTTATTTCTGATTTTCTCTTTCAGAGAAGTTAATATTACCGAGGGAAAATAAATAAGTTCACTTCGGGGAGGCTTACATCTTTTATGGCTTTCCATGCAAACTATATGGAGAGTAGGAGACATATTTCTGATTCTCTTTGTCATCAGTTTAGTTATTGCCTCCGAATGCAAATTGATCAGCACTAAAATTTTATATGATAATGAATTACTGGTACGGTTATCGATTGTTAATTTATCTTGTTGCATTCTTTCCCAGGGGATGTTGCAAGAGTCAACGGACAACTTGCTGTTTCTCGCGCTTTTGGAGATAAGAATCTTAAATCACACCTCCGATCCGATCCTGACATGAAAACTGTTGATATTGAATCGGATACCGAACTTCTCATCCTTGCAAGTGATGGGCTATGGAAGGTGATCTCTCTCTCTCTATGTTCGGAACCAATATTTTCTAGTTTGTGGCTTATTTTGTTCTCTTGTTTCTTGTATGAAAACTTGATCCAGGTCATGTCCAATCAAGAAGCCGTCGATATCGCAAAAAAGACCAAGGATCCGCTGCGAGCAGCTAAACAGCTAATGGCCGAGGCATTGAACCGAGACAGTAAAGATGATATCTCCTGTATAGTAGTCCGTTTCGAGGGTTAAACGCCAAACCGAAAATGCAACAGGAGAACCCTTCCGGGATCGCATAAGATAGGGATCAATGGGTAAACAGCAACTAGCACTCATTAAAAAGTGCATAATGCTGAAAGAAGTTGTAGATTCCAATCCATTTGGTATAAAAGGAAGTAAAGACGCCAATAATTCCCGGTTGATATTTGTTCGCATCGATGTATGGTATGTTATTTTTACTCGAATTATTATATTAAAACTTGTGTTTCAGCGAAGCCCCTATAGCTCAGTGGTAGAGCGTCAGTCTTGTAAACTGAAGGTCTGTAGTTCGATCCTGCATGGGGGCATTGTATTTACTTATTATTTTATTTGCGAGAAAAAGTGGATCCTCATTTTCCTTCACTTTCTTTCCTACCAAACACTATAAATCGCAAAGATTCATTGAACTTTTCTGTGAAGAATGTGCAAGGCAAATCTTGATTGGGTAAAGATTATACGATAAGGTTGATATACAAATGCCTTCATGATTGAGAGATGGATGCCACAGTCATCCCCTTGATAGATTTAACATTATTATATATTTTAATTTTTTTATATTTTTATTTAAATTTAAAATTAATTCACCCCTAATATAAATTTATATATCCGTCATGGATTGATTTGTGCTTGCATTTATATTCATGTAATTATGTGTTTTTTTAAATGTATTGCATACATGATTTTATTGAGTTATTTCAATAGTTAAAGGAGTGACATCCTAAATTTAAGTAGATGCGTTTGTATTGTCGATAGTCTTAAGAAATATTATGAACATATATTATTTTATAATTACTTTTAACTATTAATAAAAATGTATCACACAAGTTTGTTCTAAAAAAATCTAATATTTCACCTCACCTCACTAAACTAATTAATTATTAATTTTTTAGTCTAACTCAGCCAACTTATATTATATAGCGGAAGATATTTTTTACAAAATACATCTTTATTAGAATAACAGGAAAATGTATTAATTTGAGAAATATTATTATATAGATGGTAAAATAAAAAGTAATTTTCTATTGGATGCAAAAGGTCCATATTGAATCTAAAATACTTTATTTATTTTTAAAACTTAATTTTTGTCGTTAAAAGAAACAATTTCCGGTTGTGATTACATCCTGTGTTCAGCCCATTAAACCACCTACTAAAAGTGAAAAAAATAAAAGTAAACTATACGGATGACCACCGAACTATAGTTATTATTTTACCATCAATGTTTAAAAGCGATCAATCGGACTATCCAACTTTTTAAAGTGTTTAATCTAACCACTCTCCGTTAAAAAATTAACGGTGCGTCTGATGTGGCTTTTGAATAATATTTTTTATTTCATGTAGGATAGCCATAATACCACGTCAGAATGCCACATAAGCAAAAAAAAACTAACCCATTATTAAATGTAACCATACCCCGTTATTTCACAATTCCCCATTGTAAAAACCTTAAAGCTGTTGAAATAAGAGAAAGAAAGAGTGGCACGAAGGAAGAATAAGAGTGAAGAGAAGGCTGAAATCAGTACATGGGTTCAGAAAATGCGAACTGGGTGTGCTACTATGGAGTTTGTTTGACGGTAACAACAAGATGAACCGATGAAAATCTTGGTATGGGGTTTTAGGGTTGTGGAAATTATAAAAAAAAAGGATTAGGATTTGCAAGTTCTTTTGCTGGAATGATCGACAAATTGGAACAATAGAGCAAGAAGAAAGGAAACATAGACTTCGATGGATTTTTACTTTTTTTTATCTTCTTTGTGAGGGTGATACTGGGAATTATTATCATTTGACTGATCCTGACTTCTTTTCTTATCTTCTTTAGTTGTCACTAATGTGTATGGGATTGATTTAGGGTACTACTTTGATGTCAACTTTCTTGTCGTTTTTTTTACTTCTTTGTAGGAGTGATGTATATATGTATGCAATCTGTTTTGTAAGTTGAATTTAAATTTATGTTAATAAAGAATGATGACTTATTTTGTTGTCGTAAGAGTGATGTATTGATATGTATTGTAAGTATTAATGAAATGTGAAATTTGTAAGTAGAGTTTAAATCTCAAGAAAGAAAATATTCAAAAAAATATCACTCATTCATTTCCAAACCAATATATGATATACATCATTGTTTGACCAACATATATAAACAAAAAAGATATTGCCAAACCAATTTTACGAGCATATTTTATGCTATCAACAAGAAACCTAGAAGTATCAAGAGATCAAAACACAATGGTCAAATGCAATACTCAAAAGACATCAAACAAAAGACCTATGCTGCCAAGAGAATCAAGTATCTCTCTTAGTATTACCGGGAGAATGGAATCCTCATTCCCCCCTTTGGTTGGCCAGTAATCATATTCCCGATAATCTTTTATTACCAACAGTGGATTTTTTGGGGTATATTATCGGGAATGTGATTACCCCCTTCCCTTAGGTATTGTTGGATTACCGGTGTTTTGGACTAAAATGCCCTTAAAAAAATTTCTTTCAAAAATTTCTTTCAAAAATATCATTCTTCTGTTGTTGAATAATAAAAATTCTACGGAGGTTAAATTACAAATTTATCCTTAAATTATTTTAGATTTACAAAAAAGTCTATAATTAAAATTTTATATGGAAGTTCACGAGTTAAAATAAAATTTTACCCTTTCATTAAACCTATTTATCTTTTTAATTTTGTAAAAAAATTATATAAATTTTATGAATTTAATTTTTTTTAAAAAATATATAAATTAATTATTGTAATATTATAGTAGAATTCAACTTGTTAAAAAACAAATATATAATAATGACAATTTGATCAAATAAACATTCCAATAATCTTTTATTCTTTTAACCAAACACGGTAATCTTACATTCCTGCTAAACCAACCAAACACAAAATACAACATTTTCAGTAATCCTATTCCCTTGTAATTTTTTATTTCCACTGTTAATCTTACATTCCGTTAACCAAACACACCCTTATGCTTTTTTGGAGATGACTGATTGGCAGAAGATTCTTGACTCAAATCCACATTTGGTCTTTTAATGTTTTTCCTTTGTGATGACCATTGGTCTTAAAATTTGTATATAAGTGCCTCACACATATTCTATGTTCTGCATTGGGATAGAATTCTGCCACAACTTTCATTAACCCCTACAAACCAATATATATATATATATATATATATATTAGAAAGCATAATTGAACTGATTAAAAATGAACAAAAAGTTAAAAACAATAGCATAATTACTTTCTGTGTGTCGACCATGAAGGTCAATATGTCAGAATTATTCAACTCAAAATACGTACACAATAATTGTAAAAACCAACACCAATAAGATTGATTTTCACTGTCTATAACTACAAATGCTAAAGGATTAATAGAGTCATCTGCATCAATCACAACAACAACTAGCAGATGACCCCCATAGTATCCCTTTAAGTGACACTCATCCAGACTTATAATAGGTATATATGTAACATCCCAAAAATCATATTAGTGACTAAAATAAGTTTTTAAAACTTTGTGTCTGATTTTGAAAAATTGAAAAGTTCATGGACTTAATTGTAATTTCTTTGGGTAGGACTGATTGGAAAAGAAGGAAAGAATGAAGGGTAAAAAGGTCTTTTAGCAAGAATGAATTAAAAAAATCATTATTTGTATTATAAATATCCACGTGGAGAGTAAGGGAATAAAGAGAGAGAAATCTAGAGAGTTTTAGTTTAGCTTTCTTCTTCTTCCTCTTTTTTTACCGTGAGTGCTTGGTAAAAGGTAAGTTGCTCTCAAGTTGATTATTTCTTTCATTTTAAAGTTGGTTTTGATTCTTGGATTGTTAAGAAAGCTTATGGAAGCTAAAAGAGAAGTTGAAGCTAAAAGAGTTATAAATTATGAGAGATTGAATATAAGGGGTGTTAAAGTGAATTCTTGAGAAAGAAGTTTAAATGGATTTTTTAAGCCATATTTGACTTGTCAATGATCTAATTAAGAAGTTAGAAGTAATATAAGTGAATTAAGAACATGTTGAATAATTGGTGTGATTTTTCTTTCTAAGTGTTCTATGAGGATTGTGGATGATAAAGTGTGCTTAAGTGATATAAGTTAGTTTTAATAAGTATATATGAGTTTAATGAATTGAAAGGAGTTAGTATAGTGGAAGTTAAGTAAGTTTTGGAAAATTTTCGAGTAAAATAAATAAGTTATGGGCATGGGGTATCGGTAATGTTCATCCATTACCGATACTTTAAAGCTAAATGAGTATAATTTGAGCTTGGGGTATCAACACTAAAGGAACAATATCGTACCATAAGATAAAATTCGATGAAATATTTAAGAAGTATCGATACCTAAGGAGTACTATCAGTACTGGTTATGGAAGGTATCGATATTGGTAAAGGGGTATCGATACCAAGGGTCTAGTATCGATACCATTAGCAAGTTATAATTCCAGAATGTTGAAAGGGTATCGATACCGATGGGGGGTATCAATACCATAGAAGAGTAGTATCGGTACTATAGTGAAAGTACTGATACTATTGAGCTTGAAATGCTAAATTAAGTGTTTCTTTCAACTTAAGTTATATTGCTTGGTTATAAGTAATTCGAACTCCGATATTCATATAAGTCATATATTTGTGTAGATATCGATCGAACACAAGTTCGACGATTCGAAGCTATAAGAGTGTACAAGATTCATACGTGTTTGAACTGACTAGTGAGGCCAGGTGAGTGCATATTATATGGTATATGGTGTTTGATGGGAATAAGACTTGTGAGGAGTCTATTTATAATGTTTTGATTCTATGATTCTATGAATGCAAGCATATTGTTTATATGGTTTCTATGTGTACATGAATACATGTTTATGTGTTATACATTACCTTATGTGATAATAATCTACTTGAATACATGTCTACATGAGAACCTATGTGAAGTAATAAAAATGACCTATGTGAGTAAATGGAAAAATGAGATAAGCTAAGTAGCATTTACATATATCATAAATATAAATAATAATGCCCATGTTATATGATATGAGAGCTAGGGTTATAGTTGGCATGCCAAGATTCGAGGGTTCTACGTGGTTATTCAAGACATATATGTGATCCTTTGGAACATATATGCGATCCTTTGGAACATATATGCAGTCCTTTGGGACATATATGTGATCCTTTGGAACATATATGTGGTCTTTAGGGACAATTCTATGTGGTCTTTCGGGACATATATGTGGTCATTCAGAACATTTCTATGTGGTCCTTCAGGATAATTTTATATAGCACTCAGTGCAAATTATACAAACTGTGGTGACAACATTTGTGCACAACCTCAATGCACTCACATATCTTTAGTTCTCACAAGTGTACATGGGCTATTAAAAGAGATAACATAAATAAATTTTATGTGATGATTGTGTGTTTTGCTGTGTGAAATGTATGATACGATGTGTATAAATGTTAAGTACAAGATTAGATCATAATAGGGATTAATGATAATAATATTGATAATTATGAGATCATAATATGGTTTTGTATGATATGATGGCATGGAATGCTCATGTATTGTTAGGTATTTAAGTTTCTATTATACGATTATATGCCTCACTAAGTCAACGACTTAGCGTGTGAGTGTTTCACACGTAGGTTCTGAGAAGAAAAAGGAGCAAAGGTGGACAAGACATGTCAGTTTCTCATTTCCAAAGATCATATCAGAAAAATATTGAATTGTATGTTTTTTGTGATACTATTTATAGTTGGCATGTAAATAAAGATTTGAATCAAATTTGCTCTGATCGGTTTTATAAAATCATATGATTTAATTTCATGTAAATTATTCAGTTTTGTTTTCAACGTGAACTTGAATTTCAGTTATTTTGAAAAAGTAAATGGTTTGAAAAGTTAATGTGACACTTTAGACTCATATCCAGGTCGAATACGGGTTGGGGTTATTACACTATATACTTCTCTTAAGTCATCCTTCATTGCTTGTATATATATATAGAGCCGCTTGAATACTCTCTCATCCAAGTCACAAATAGTGGTTAACCATGAATTTGTGTACCTAAGCTCACTTAGGAAATCATACAACTAGGTGTACTGTTCTTTGTAGTTACCATGCAACTTTCAAGGGCTATGCATTTAGCTTTAGAACACTTATATCTAGATACCATAATGCCATAATCATTACGCACAACTTTCTTAAAGGATTTAACTGAGAAATTGGGATCAACATTAAATGATTCTAAATATTGTTTTGATATCCACTTAGCAGTTCTATTAGGATTTTGAAACCCATTAAGAAATGTGTGTTCGTCATACAATGACTTAATTTGCCAAGTACCATCATTATGATCTTTAGGGCTAATTGGGGAGGCCCATAAAACCCAAGGACACCCTTTCTTACACTTGGATTTTTTTGTTGCCATTTCTTCTAAACTTGACATTGTATCTATTTTTAATATCATACATTCTAATTGCCTCCCTCAATACTGTCTTGTCAGCAAAGATCAACCTAACCTTTAATTTAGGGTTTGCAATGCCAGTACGACTATTAAATTCAGGTTATCTAGTCTTCTTACGTGGACCATCATAATTTGACTCATTTTCACTGTATAATGAGTCAGAATGTCCGTCTCCAGAGTCACTCACAACCTTTATTTCATCACAGTCTAACCCAACATTCACATTGCAACCTTCATCTTCTTAATTTTTAAAATTATTTTAACTATCACTAAAGTCAGATTCATCACTGCTTGAATATGGGGTTTTATACTCAACATCTTGTTCTGAGTCTGAATCTGACTCTATCCTAACCTCATATTGTTCAACATTATTTTCATGTTCATTGTGTTCAACACAGTTTTGATTATGTTCGTTATGTCCTACAATTTCTTCCAAGAAAATGTGAACATAATGGTTACTAGGTAAATTCCTAACTATTTCAAGGGTATCACTGTCAGTTAGGAGTGGTTTGACCTCTAATAGATTATTTGACACTTACCAATATATCTTGAGAGTAGCTAATTCCTAATTTGCTAATCATATCAGTAATTGTATATAAGGACATTTTATCAGCATCACAATTATCGAAGTAATCCACTAGTATTCCATCCTCAGGCTGTAACATCCTCCATGTCGGGTGAGTGATTAATTTGCAAAGTTTCAACATTTGATGATTAAAGTAGAATAATTATATAGTTTAAAAATAAAGGTTGGTAAATATGAGATGGAGGTAAGGACCAAATGGCCATTTGGAAGGAAATTTTAATTAAAATAAAATGTTATGGGGTATATGAGAACCACGTGTGATTTTAGGTTCCAGAACCTCCCATTTCTTCTTCATTCTTCCTTATTTTCTTCTCTTCCTTCTCCAAACGTGGGCTTGCAATTAAAGGTAAGAAACTGAACTTGATAGTTTCTTTGATTGTTAAGATTGGAAATGAAAGTTTGTATGTTATATAAGCTAAAGGAAAGCTTATATGACATTAAAACAACAAGATAAGTGTTTTAGAGAATGATTTGGAAAATGAATTTTTAGATGAAATTTTGATAGGAATGAGTTTTTGAAGTTTGAATAAGATTTTTGACTTGTCAAGAAGCTAACTAAGAAGTATGAGGTGTTAGAATTCAAATTAGAACATATTGGAATTTGGGTTGGATTCTTAAATTCTACATGGAGAATTAGATTTCTAGGTTTTAGAGGTATTTAATGGATAATAATTAGTTTAAGTAAGTGTATGAGAGTTAAGGGTATTAAAGGGATTGAAATATGTATGTTTGAGTTGAAATGGGATGATTTCCGAGCTCAAATTAGGATTTTCGGGCTAGGGGAATCGGTACCCATTCAAGGGGAACCGATACCCTTCACGAATATGATTTCCAGAATGCTAGAGGGGAATCGATACCCCCAGGGGGGGGACCGATACCCCCTCATCGTATATGAAATTCCAGAATGCTTGAGGGGAATCGATACCCCCAGGGGGGGGAACCGATTCCCCCATGAGAAAAAGAAGAAGAAAGAAAAGAAAGCAAGACTAAGCTATAAATTCTTTAAATTAGTAAGCTATTAAAGCTTAATTTCAAGACATAGACGTCTGATGAACATCTTGAAAATTATGTTTATGTAGATACCGAGCCTACTCGAGTTCGGGAACAATCTACAAGTAGAATCGATCGAGGAAAAGGCAAAGAAGTATAGGTGAGTGCATATGCATAGCATGAATATAGTAGTATATTCAGTTCTAGACTTGTGATAAGTCTAGATTCCATATTTTGACATATGATCACATTCCATATTATATTAAATGTATTACATGACATGAATTCATATTATATGTATTGCATGACATGAATATGCAGAAAAAAAAGTTATATGAGCTATGTGATAAAGGTATGTAAATGATATGTCTATGTGATAAAGGTATGGAAATAATATGACTACGCGATATGAACTACGGGAAATGTATAAGCCCATGTTATGTAGATGAGAACTATAGGTATAGTTGGCATGCCAAGGGTAGAGGGTATACTCGGTTCTTTAGGACATATGTATATCCTTTGGAACCTGTGTGAAGTCTTGAAAGACACATACTTGATCCATAGTATATGTATATGATTCTTAAGGAATTCTACGTGGTCCTTATGGACATCATTCTACGGGCACTTCGGTGCAATTCTACGGGCACTTCGGTGCAATTCTACGGGCACTTCGGTGCATTTATACGAGCTGTGGTGACAGCATAGTGCACAACCTCACATTACTCCAATACCTTAGGTTCTCAATATGCTATCATGGGCCAATAAACTTATAATACAGATTCATGAATGTTATAGTCATACGCTTACAGGTATGGATATTGATGAAGTATACTACATTGATTAAGTACATGTTTGCATCTCATCTCATATGATCCTGACATTTTCATTACATTACATTGCCTTGTTATTATTATTGCCTCACTAAGTCGATGACTTAGCGTGTGAGTGTTTCACACGTAGGATCCGGGAAATTAGAAGAGACAGGTGAAGCAGCTTGACAGTATTACTCCTGCAACCATCAGATCAGAAGCAACTTAATCAGTAGGTCATTTTGTGATGTAGATAGCAGTTGGCATGTAATTAAAGGGTTAAGTTGTGTATGCTCTGAATATTTTGGTAAACTTATATTACAGTATGTATATTATTGTATTTTCTTAATACAAGTACAAATATTTTACTATTATTTATTAAGAGTTGTGTTTTAAAGTCAATGTAGTATCTCTGACTCATATCCGGGTCGGGTATGGGTTGGGGGTGTTACATTTAATGGTATCAGAGCTATGGTTTAGCCGATTCTAGGCATAAACCAGAGTCTATGGAGTCTTTAAATGGAATACATGCCAACAAATAGTGAGAACTTCTGATCTGGTATAGTATGAGTATGCTGTTTTGCTAATAGAACAATGTGTTTATTCTTATTAGATGTCCGGACATAATAGCTCCCGAAGTGAAGCGGGAGAAGGTAGGCCTGATGAAAGCAGTAATTCACCTGCCCTGGCCAGGCAAGGTGAAGAACAGGCATCTCAAGGAGTGCCTGTGCAAGATCAAGATACGTTCTTCAGAACGTTAGACGCTATTCTGACGCGTCTTCAACCTCCTGCTCCACTAACTCCAAGAATTAATGTAGCAAAAGAGTTGAGAAGTTTAGGAGCTCCCGAATTTAAGGGAGAAGCTGAGGAAGGTCCGGTGTCAGCGGATCTTTGGTTGAATGATTTGAAAATCATGTTAGATGGTCTCCACTGTTCTGAAGTGGAGAAATTAGATGGAGCTGTGTCTTTATTGAGGGGTCATGCGAGGATATGGTGGACGAACGTCACCATGAGAATGTCAACCGACCAGTTAACTTGGTCTTTGTTTTTAAAAGAATTTAAAAACAAGTATATTGGAGATCAGTTTATCCGCCAAATGAAGCAGGAATTTATGAGTTTGAAGCAGATGAGCCGCTCTGTGTATGAGTACGAATGTGAGTTTAATAAGCTGAGCAGGTTTGCAGCGGAACTTGTGCCTACTGAAAAAGATGCTTGCGAGTGGTTCGTGGAGGGTTTGCGCCCTAGACTTAAAGAAATGTTGATAGTATTAAACTTGTCCTCATTCCAGGAAGTGATCAATCGTGCAAAAGCTCTTGAAAGGGCTCAGAATGAAAGATTTGGGGACTCGAAAGTTCAGACATCAAAGAGGACGACTACTTATTCTGGCTCAGTACCAACAAAAAGGGGAAGAGACTCGGGATTTAGATCACAAACTAGATCAGAATCAGTTGCATCGTCTGCTAGGGGAGCAAGTCAGGCAAGAACTAGACAGACGCAGTCAGTGGAATCCGGTGCTGGGAGATCTACTCCGGGTCAAAGGAAACAGTGTGAGCACTGCGGGAAAAACCATTATGGGGATTGTCGTATGGCAGCTGGGACTTGTTTTCGATGTGGAGAGGCCGGACATTTTGTCCGGGATTGTCCACTGATTGTTGGTGAGCCGGCACCATCTGGAAGAGCTGGTTCTTTCTCACAAAGAGGACGAGGAAGAGGCAGAGAAAGGAACCCATCTGAATTCTCTGCTCAACCTGAAGTTCGATCCACTGCTCGAGTATACAACCTAAAGACAAGTGAAGACCGTGATGACCCTGATATTATAGCAGGTACTTTTCAGTTGTATGATAAATTAGTATTGGTACTGATTGATCCGGGTTCTAATTATTCTTATATTATAAGTAAGTTAGTAAAGGAGTTGGGGATTCCCTTAGAAGCTACGAGTAATGAGATTATAGTAACAACTCCGTTAGGCCATAGTGCCCGGGTGAATAAAGTCTGTAAGGGGTGTCCCATAAAGGTTCAGGGAATTGAATTCCCTGCTAATCTGATGGAATTACCCTTTGACGAGTTTGAAGTGATTCTGGGAATGGATTGGTTGTTCCGTTATTATGGAGATGTTAGTTGCAGATTGAAAAAGGTAACTCTGAAAAGTCCAGAAGGAACAGAGATAAGTGTGAGCAGTGAAAAGTTTAATCCTTTAGTAAATGTAATATCAGTGATGTCTGCCAAGAAATTATTGCTACAAGGATGTCAGGGTTTCCTTGCAAATGTGATTGATTCAAGAGCTCAAGAGAAAAGGTTAGAGGAAATTCCAATAGTTCGAGAGTTCCCTGATGTTTTTCCTGCTGAATTGCCAGGATTACCTCCAGATAGAGAGGTAGAATTCCAAATTGAAATAATGCCGGGAACAGCTCCGATTGCAAAGGCACCTTATCGAATGGCTCCGAAAGAATTGCAAGAGTTAAAGAATCAATTACAAGAATTGCTAGAGAAGGGATTTATCCAACCAAGTGTATCGCCTTGGGGAGCTCCGGTGTTATTTGTTAAAAAGAAGGATGGATCAATGCGCCTTTGCATTGACTATCGACAGCTCAATAAGGTGACCATCAAGAACAAGTATCCTCTTCCGCGCATTGATGATTTGTTTGATCAACTAAAAGGAGCTTCGGTATTTTCAAAGATTGATCTACGTTCGGGTTATCATCAATTGAAGATCCAGGAGAAAGATATTCCGAAGACAGCTTTCAGAACGAGATATGGTCATTATGAATTCATCGTAATGCCATTCGGAGTAACGAATGCACCTGCTGCTTTCATGGATCTCATGAACAGGATTTTTCAGCCCTATCTGGACCAGTTTGTTGTTGTCTTTATTGATGACATACTGGTGTACTCGAAATCCCATGAAGAGCATAGCACACATTTGAGGATCGTCTTACAAATTTTAAGAGATAAAAAGTTGTATGCCAAATTGTCCAAATGTGAGTTTTGGTTAAAGGAAGTAATTTTCCTGGGGCATGTGATCTCGGCAGTTGGGATTAGAGTAGACCCTCAAAAGGTTAAAGCTATAATGGATTGGGAAGTTCCTAAGAATGTGTCTGAAGTTCGGAGTTTTCTGGGACTTGCCGGTTACTATCGAAGATTCGTTAAGAATTTTTCGATGATTGTGCTGCCTCTAACAAAGCTAATGAGAAAGAATGTATCATTTGTTTGGACATCTGAATGTCAAGAAAGCTTCGAAGCTTTAAAGAGAATTCTGACGGAAACTCCGATATTGGTTCAACCGGAATCTGGCAAGAATTTTGTAGTATACAGTGACGCATCCCATAACGGGTTGGGGTGTGTATTAATGCAAGAAGGAAAAGTGGTAGCGTACGCATCGAGACAGTTGAAACCACATGAAAGGAATTACCCCACTCATGATCTAGAAATGGCTGCTGTAGTATTCGCTCTCAGGATTTGGCGTCATTATCTTTATGGGGAGCGTTGTTACTTATATACGGATCATAAGAGCCTGAAGTACTTGATGACTCAAAAAGAATTGAATTTGAGGCAACGTAGATGGGTAGAGTTCTTAAAGGATTATGATGTAATAATTGACTATCATCCCGGAAAGGCTAATGTGGTAGCAGATGCTCTGAGTAGAAAGACGTTTGCAGCTTTACGAGCTATGGATGCAAGATTATCTTTAACGGGAGACGGTGGTCTTTGTGCGGAATTAACCCTTAGACCAGCATGGTTGGAACGAATAGGAGAATTGCAATGTAAAGATGAAGTGTGTTTGAAAAGAATTGAGCAAGTAAAGAACAAAGAGATTAAAGACTTTGAGATTAAGTCAGATGGAAATCTATATTGTAAAGGAAGAATTGTAATACCCGACAATGACGACTTGAAGAAAGAAATATTAACAGAGGCTCATTGCAGTCCGTTAACGATGCACCCGGGTGGAACCAAGATGTATATGGATTTGAAGGATCGATTTTGGTGGTCAGGGATGAAGCGAAGCATCACAGAATTTGTGTCTAAGTGTTTGATATGTCAACAAGTCAAAGCCGAGCATCAAGTTCCATCAGGATTATTGCAACCGCTGTTCATTCCTCAATGGAAATGGGAAAATGTTACGATGGATTTTGTTTCGGGGTTACCCTTGACTCCGAACAAAAGAGAATCAATCTGGGTAATTGTTGATCGATTAACTAAATCCGCGCATTTCCTCCCTGTTAGAACGGATTTCTCTATGGAAAAGTATGCAGAGCTGTATATTAGAGAAATTATTAGATTGCATGGATTACCTGTTTCCATAGTCTCTGATCGAGACCCTCGATTCACTTCTAGATTCTGGAAATCTTTGCATGGAGCGTTGGGGACTCGTTTAAACTTTAGTACGGCTTTTCATCCTCAGACTGATGGGCAATCAGAGATAACTATTCAGATATTGGAAGATATGTTGAGAGAGTGCGTAATGGAATTTAAAGGATCATGGGAAAAGTATTTACCGCTGGCAGAGTTCGCTTACAACAATAGTTATCAGTCTAGTATAAAGATGGCCCCCTATGAAGCATTATATGGAAGAAAATGTCGTACTCCATTAAATTGGTATGAACTCAAAGACCGAAGTGTTCTTGGTCCGGATTTAATTCAAGATGTAGAACAGAAAGTTCGAGAAATTCAGCATAACCTCAAAGTGGCCTCTGATCGGCAAAAGTCTTATTCTGATCTTAAAAGGAAAGAAATTGAATTTCAAGTTGGAGATAAAGTGTTTTTAAAAGTGTTTCCATGGAAGAAAGTGTTGAGATTTGGTCGAAAAGGAAAATTGAGTCCTCGGTTTATTGGACCATATGAGATTGTAAAGAGAGTAGGACCTGTAGCATATCAGTTAACTTTACCACCTGAGATGGAAAAGATACATGATGTTTTTCACGTTTCAATGCTTCGAAGATATAGATCTGACCCTTCTCATATCGTGACACCAGAAGAGATTGAGGTTCGTCCTGACTTGACTTATGAGGAAGAACCAATTCAAATTTTAGCACATGAAGTTAAGCAATTGAGGAACAAGATTATTCCTTTGGTCAAAGTATTGTGGAGGAATCACAAAGTAGAAGAAGCAACATGGGAGCGTGAAGAAGATATGCGACATCAATACCCTCATTTGTTCGTGCAATGAAAATTCGAGGACGAATTTTCTTAAGGGGGAGAGATTTGTAACATCCTCCATGTCGGGTGAGTGATTAATTTGCAAAGTTTCAACATTTGATGATTAAAGTAGAATAATTATATAGTTTAAAAATAAAGGTTGGTAAATATGAGATGGAGGTAAGGACCAAATGGTCATTTGGAAGGAAATTTTAATTAAATTAAATGTTATGGGGTATATGAGAACCACGTGTGATTTTAGGTTCCAGAACCTCCCATTTCTTCTTCATTCTTCCTTATTTTCTTCTCTTCCTTCTCCAAACGTGGGCTTGCAATTAAAGGTAAGAAACTGAACTTGATAGTTTCTTTGATTGTTAAGATTGGAAATGAAAGTTTGTATGTTATATAAGCTAAAGGAAAGCTTATATGACATTAAAACAACAAGATAAGTGTTTTAGAGAATGATTTGGAAAATGAATTTTTAGATGAAATTTTGATAGGAATGAGTTTTTGAAGTTTGAATAAGATTTTTGACTTGTCAAGAAGCTAACTAAGAAGTATGAGGTGTTAGAATTCAAATTAGAACATATTGGAATTTGGGTTGGATTCTTAAATTCTACATGGAGAATTAGATTTCTAGGTTTTAGAGGTATTTAATGGATAATAATTAGTTTAAGTAAGTGTATGAGAGTTAAGGGTATTAAAGGGATTGAAATATGTATGTTTGAGTTGAAATGGGATGATTTCCGAGCTCAAATTAGGATTTTCGGGCTAGGGGAATCGGTACCCATTCAAGGGGAACCGATACCCCTTCAACGAATATGATTTCCAGAATGCTAGAGGGGAATCGATACCCCCAGGGGGGGGACCGATACCCCCTCATCGTATATGAAATTCCAGAATGCTTGAGGGGAATCGATACCCCCAGGGGGGGGAACCGATTCCCCCATGAGAAAAAGAAGAAGAAAGAAAAGAAAGCAAGACTAAGCTATAAATTCTTTAAATTAGTAAGCTATTAAAGCTTAATTTCAAGACATAGACGTCTGATGAACATCTTGAAAATTATGTTTATGTAGATACCGAGCCTACTCGAGTTCGGGAACAATCTACAAGTAGAATCGATCGAGGAAAAGGCAAAGAAGTATAGGTGAGTGCATATGCATAGCATGAATATAGTAGTATATTCAGTTCTAGACTTGTGATAAGTCTAGATTCCATATTTTGACATATGATCACATTCCATATTATATTAAATGTATTACATGACATGAATTCATATTATATGTATTGCATGACATGAATATGCAGAAAAAAAAGTTATATGAGCTATGTGATAAAGGTATGTAAATGATATGTCTATGTGATAAAGGTATGGAAATAATATGACTACGCGATATGAACTACGGGAAATGTATAAGCCCATGTTATGTAGATGAGAACTATAGGTATAGTTGGCATGCCAAGGGTAGAGGGTATACTCGGTTCTTTAGGACATATGTATATCCTTTGGAACCTGTGTGAAGTCTTGAAAGACACATACTTGATCCATAGTATATGTATATGATTCTTAAGGAATTCTACGTGGTCCTTATGGACATCATTCTACGGGCACTTCGGTGCAATTCTACGGGCACTTCGGTGCAATTCTACGGGCACTTCGGTGCATTTATACGAGCTGTGGTGACAGCATAGTGCACAACCTCACATTACTCCAATACCTTAGGTTCTCAATATGCTATCATGGGCCAATAAACTTATTAATACAGATTCATGAATGTTACAGTCATACGCTTACAGGTATGGATATTGATGAAGTATACTACATTGATTAAGTACATGTTTGCATCTCATCTCATATGATCCTGACATTTTCATTACATTACATTGCCTTGTTATTATTATTGCCTCACTAAGTCGATGACTTAGCGTGTGAGTGTTTCACACGTAGGATCCGGGAAATTAGAAGAGACAGGTGAAGCAGCTTGACAGTATTACTCCTGCAACCATCAGATCAGAAGCAACTTAATCAGTAGGTCATTTTGTGATGTAGATAGCAGTTGGCATGTAATTAAAGGGTTAAGTTGTGTATGCTCTGAATATTTTGGTAAACTTATATTACAGTATGTATATTATTGTATTTTCTTAATACAAGTACAAATATTTTACTATTATTTATTAAGAGTTGTGTTTTAAAGTCAATGTAGTATCTCTGACTCATATCCGGGTCGGGTATGGGTTGGAGGTGTTACACAGGCTCCTAACATAAAAATTCATGATGTACTACAGTTGTAAATTTCCCATATTTCGAATTTGTTCATAAAAAAAATTGGCACTATTATTCAAATAAGAGACCAAAAATAACTTTCTCATTTTTTTAATAAAAAAAATCATAACGAAAAAAACATGTTGGGGGACCACAATAATTGTAAAGTTAAACATGTGCACTGCAAAACTGATATGAACAAACAAATATAACATATGACAAATATTGATCAAGTGGAGGCCATATGTGGGGGATACTATTACTCATGTGGACGTTACAAATATTGATTCACCGAATTCATGCAAAAACATATTTATACCAGTATATCATTCATATAAACAAATTATCTATACACATATTATCATAAAAAAAAGATCCACTAAACCATTTTTAATACATATACACTCGGCACATATATTATCAGCAACATATTCTAACAAAATGAACTCCTAAACCATTTTTAATAGAAGAAATCTCGTAAACAAATTCAAGGTTTTAACAAAATATGTTCATAGAATCAGTGAGAAAAATTATTCATATAATCAGTAAACAAATCCATTCATATAGATTATACCATGTTTAACACCAAAAAACTCCTAAACCATTTGCAACAGAAGAAACCCCTAAACCATTTTTTAAAAAACCCTAAACATTTTTACCAAGATATTCTGTAAAGAACTTTAAATAGGAAAAACCCTAAACCTATTTAAATAGGAAAAACCCCTAAACATATTTCTAGGGGTTTAAACATAATAGACTCCTAAAAAAGAAGTTTTTTTTAGAAGAATTTTCAACGAAGAAAATTTAAAAGAAGAAATATTTAGCACTTACCATATCTCGCATTCGACTCTTCTTCATCTCTATGATTTCTGCTATCCATTTTATTGAATCTTTGATGAAACCCCTAAACCCCAGAGAAAACCAAGTGTTTACTCATTTTGAGAGATTTCAATCGTTTCACGAAATGTATGAAAAAATTAGTGTTTACCCATTTTGATAATGAATCGTATGAGGATAATGCATGTTTACTTTTTTTTAATTCAGTATTAATCACCCATTTAATACGTTTATTTTTGTTATTTCTGAGTTGGCATTAATAATAATATTAAAATCATTCATATGCCTCACCGTTAGTTCATAATAGCCACGTCAGATGCACCGTTTTTTTTTAATAAAGAATGATTAGATTGAACACTTTAAAAAGTTAGGTGATCCTATTGATCACTTTTAAACATTGGTGATCAAAATGGTTAATAACCACCCGTATAGTTTATCCAAAAAGAAATAATATATTTCCAGTTCTCATCCCACTTTCTCATTTGTTCGTTCTTCCCCACTTCTTTATAAACACTTGAGTATTCCTTCCATTGATAGGAAAACTTCAAAAGAATAAGAAAAGTCCATGCAGATGGACATGAACATGATGGATAACGCTGCATCCACCATGCTCCCTTTGCTCCTCCGATCAATGGCATCTTCGGCATTCATTTATGCAGACAAATCACTCTTCAACTTGGCTGAAAAATTCAAGCCTCTGGAAATCATTAGCTATCTTCTTATGACATCTTTTATCTTCCTTCGCTTACTCTCTTTTCTTTTCCTCCCTGATTTACCCCCTAAATCTCAACCCGGTTTTCTCCGTTACGCGGTTACTTCTGGGGCTGACGATTCCGGGATTGCCCGGGCGCTTTCGCAGGTACTATCGATTGTTAATGACGTTCCTGTTAGATCGAGAAAGTACGTGATTGTTCGATCTTTAGCTGAAACACTTATAGAAGAGAATCGCAGGGAAGATACCCACGGTTTGCGTGAAGTGAATCGGACGGTTTTGTCCTCGGCTTTCTCGAGGACGCTTTGTTATCTCGAGGCTGCTATGGTTGAATTGGGGCAAGATAGGATTGGTGCTTATTATGGAAACGACCTGCTTTTGGTGAAAAGGGTTCTGAGGGTGGTTCGATCGGTTGGGGATGGGGTTTGGGTCAGGGAAGGGAGTGGTGGCGGGAGAGAGGATGTGACCCGTTCTGGGGATTTGGCTGAGAAGCTGGCGGCTGAGCTTCTTTGGTTGGCGGAGAAGATGGTTGCCTCTGGGTTTGGGGAAGAAGCTGTTGAACGGTGGGCGTCGGCTTCGAATCTGGCTTTGCATTCGCTCTTGGCTGAGCCTCGGCTTCAGGGTACGCTGGTTAAGGTTTTGGGTATGTTTCCCCTTTTTCTTCTTAATTTCCAGTTTAGATAGTACGTGAATAAGAATTTCAATCGGCATTGAAGAAAGTTCGTGATTAATTCTGAAAGTTGGTGTTCAAATTTCTGGTTTATTAAATTGATGTTCTTAGTTTTCTTGTGTGTAATTATTCGAATGGGCAGCATTTTTATTCAAACAAGGGAAATGGAGGTGGCAGCGGAAGAGACCGGAGAAGGCAACGAAGAGAGCCACAGGCAAACGAAGATGAAGATGCTAAAGTCGTGGTTGCCACTGCTTTGCAGGGCTAGCAACGGCACCGATGCGCCGGTGCTTGGCATGAGTGAAAGTGCCGAGCTAGAGAAGGTCTTGGAAGAGACCGTGGAAACGCTAGATCCGGAGGAGCAAGAGCAAGTACTCTCCCTATGGCTCCACCACTTTGTGAATTCCCCGTCCTCGACTGGCCTAACCTTTACGCCTCGTATTCTCGCTGGTGTACCGATTCTCGTAAACTCTTGATCCTCCATTGAAGAAGTGAACCAGAAAAAACTAAACTTCATTTTAGTGTAATGAAAGAGCAAGTTCATGTAGTCGTGACACATTTACAGTAACATTAGACATGACACAAACATGTCGAAATCTATATGATACAAGAAAAAACATACAAACACCAGATAATATACAAACTATAATTACCAAGCCAGATAGCTGTAGGCAATTTTGGAAGAAGGGGAATTACTACAGCAGAAACCGCTTTGAGTAAATGTTAAATGGGTACGATGAAGATAGCTGTGGCTCCTGCAAATCAAGAATTATTTTCATACAGTTCTATGCAAAACATCATAGCGTTTCTCAGATTAAAAGAATACCTGAATTGATGACTTCTGCAAAACTTTGTTAACCAGATTTTTGATGGTGCCAGTTTTGCGTAAACAAGCTTTAACCTGAAGGATCGCTTTGCGGATTGCAATGAGCAGCCGGCCGTACGTCAAATCAGGTTCGTTTTCCACGGCCTGGATGAAGCAGAACGTCATGGCACCGGTGTTGGTTTTTGTTTCGGAGAAAACCTTCAAAGAAACCGATAAACCGATTCAAACGATAGATATCCGAAAAATATATAATGAAATATTGATTTCTGTTGTATGTACTAATGTTTAACTTCCATGATTATATCTAATAAGATCACTGATACTCACGTTGGTATCTGAAGCTCTTTGGTCATCGTCACATGCACTGAAACAGAAGGCTACTCCTCCACTTGTACCTTTGTTAAACTTGGGGTTTCTTTTATCATCCCATATATAATGCCCTTCCCTGCATAAGTTTACAAAAGAGAGTTAAAAATTCATTGAATTGATTTAACAGTTGTGGAGCAAAAGAAGTTTTTACAAATAGCTGACTTTTTCATCTTGCAATCGAAAGGCAGATCAAGAACAGTTCCGCTGTGACAGGCATCGATGATGGCATGCAGCTTTGCTCCTCGAGGTAGTGGCCTAACGATGATCTCATTGATTTCGTCATCGATGATTACTCCTTCAGTCTCGTGATCAATAGGTAATAAGGCTTCATCATATCCGTTGAGCTCGTCTGAGTTATAATCTTCTTGCTGACTGCCATGGCCAGAGAAGTAAAACAGCAACGAATCCCCTGGCTGACACCCGTAGACCAGCCATCTCATGCCTTTACGCATGTTCCGTTTCGTCGGCTTCAACAAAGGATCTTGCTGATCATCTGCAGATTGAATAAACTAAAGTTAGCATAAACAAATTGTTTCCTTGCCTCCCAAGTTTCCTTATTTTTTGTCATAAACCCATATCAAATTACAGCACCTGTAAGCATGAGAACGGAGTCCAAAGGAAACCCCAATTTCTCCACAAGAAGATACCTCATACACTTGGCATCATTAATGCTTCCTTTAAGACTATAATACTTGCCAACGTAATTCAATCCGCAAATCAGAGCTCTTTTCCTTCCATGCACTGAAACGGGCGATAAGGCAGGCCGTGGCAGCGGCTGTTGCTGATGAGGACCGTATACAGAGGGGAATGCATGCGTCCCAGACCCCGGATAGCTTCTGTAACCAAATAGCAGCCACTGTTAAAAAACATGCCGAACAACAACGTAACAAAGACTTACAAGTAGCCAAGTACTCTAAAAGAACCTGATCTGTCCCGGTACCAACAATTCACGGGCTTGACCCCAACGAGCTCTAGCATTACTCGGTGCCGGCGTGTTGCTCGTATTGGCAACTGTTCCACACGCAGCACAACGAATGGTTTGGACCTCTGGTGGAACCAACAGGTACTGCAGACATCCGCTGCACTGTTGTCTTCTGGCCATCTTTCTGTTGGAGGAGCTGTTTTTGTGGGATATATTGTCGAATTGGGTCGTTTTGTGTGTGTCTAGTGAAATGAACATATGCGAGGCTTTAAAGGGTGTAAGGTAGAATTACCAGTCTCATCATTTTAGACAGTATTCGATCCCTGTAAACAAATTTAGTGGAGAACCAGATTCAGCCTCCTCTTTTCTTTCTTAAGTGGAACAAATGCTCTTGTAGATAAGATTCGTCGTGCTCTGTTTTAGTCGAATCAACTCGATTGTTATATCCGTTACGAGTAAACTCAAAATTTAATATCAACCCGGATTTCATTTCAATGGACTATCCATTACGATATTTAAGATAAGCTTCTTGGACTGAAATATATGAGATTCGATAAGGTAGTATTGTTTTTCAACATAAAGAACAATTGGGTATGCTTTTTGAAAAAAAATGGCTGTCCCTTTTTCCCATATGTATGGGGTAAGGGGAGGTAAGATAGTAGACTACCTCCAACACCAGGTTGAGAGCAGCTTCCGTAAGAGACCAGAGAAGTAGAATCTTTGTTGGGAATTTGGTTCTAGGTTGAAGTTAACAAGAGAGTGGTTTTCAAGATAAAGTTGAAGTTAACAAGAGAGTGATTTCCAAGATAAAGTTGAAATGAATCTAATCGGAAACCGTGGATCCCTTGCTTCCCCCTTTTACATTGGCTACCTGCGGTTTTGCAAGAAGAAATGACATGGATGAAATGTTTGAGGGTGGTGGTGATAGAAATATTTTCAATAACGATATGAACCAACTTACCTCAGTGGTTAATGGAATCGTTGATGTTCCTAAAGCTCACTAGTTCGAGCAAAAGTGATTGCATGAAGGTGATCGAGCATTCATTTTCAAATGATTGAGAATATTTAGAACATGTACCACTTTCTTTTTCTGATTATTTAAGTTTAAACATTTTTTTTTATTTTATCACTTAATTTTGAATTACTTTTGTTTAAATCAATCTACTCTTAAATATTTAACGAGGTCATGACATGAAGAACGTCATTTTATAATCCATTTTTGGTTCTTTCATTTTCTCTTAAACTATATAGATTCTGATTATTACATTGTTATATATAGTTAATTGACTCTTAATTTTTTTTTTCATCAAATACTTTTCGTACGTCTTAGAGCAAATAGATAAAGAAAATATTTTAAACTCTATTTGATGTTTCTTATCATATCAAAGGCTTCTATTGATTTTTCTAACAAGCGGCATTACATTGTCAGGGTACAAATTGGTAATAATAAGAAGAAGAAATTCCTTTTTGATAAGAACAAAATGCTCATTAGAATTAATTGCGTTAAATATAATAAATAAAAAAAATTGAAATTATAAATAGTTGATGGCATCGTCAGGGTAAAAATTGTACAGATGACAAAGCAACAAATAACATTGAAGCATCGTACGTACAATACTGTTTATTATACAGGAAAATCCAGAATTTGTTTACAAAATGAAGTGCTTTCTGTAAACGTCGAACTCAACCGAAGACGAAAGGATCGGTGTCTACGTACCCCATAGAAATAAAAAACAAAGGAATTAAGCCATGAAATGCATATCGGGAGATCATGTTAAATAAGAAACGTGGGTGAATTGAATGCTAAAAGTGGACATGCACGTGTTAATTTGAACGAGAGGAATAAAAATTTACCTGCGACAAATGGAGTTTGTTACCGACGAGGTTTTTTAAGATCCCTGTAATAGAACGAGGTCGAGATTGATTAACGTTGTCGAGGGCTTCATGAATTAAATCGAATATGTCTCCGTATGTCGGGCTAGGAAATTGCTTCAGAATCTCGACCAACACGTAGGTCAGAGCGCCGTTCTTCGTCCCGGGTGTGAAGGCCTGCATGCGGCGGTGTGTATTTGATCAGACGAAGAAGAAGAAGAAGAAGAATTTATGGGTTACTTACATAGGTATCAGCAGCGGCTTGATTATCTACACAAGCACTGATGCAAATGGCTAGTCCACCATTTGTACCTTTATACACACCCGAGGGAGGGCTGTTGTCTTCCCATTTTCTCCTGTAGAAAAAAACCAAGTGTCTCAATCATTTGATTTGATATTGGTAGAAAAGATTAAGATGTTTACTATCGACTGTTGTAAACTTTGGTGAGATCTAAAATGGTTCCACTATGACAAGCATCGACGATGGCATGAAGTGTAACGCCATGAGGGAGCGGACGAACAATGAGGGAATTAAGATCATTATCCACCATCATGCCCGCTTCGTTGAAATCAAGGGGACATATGGTTTCGTCGAACCCGTCAACTTCATCGTCGTTATAATCACGTACTCGTGACCCATGACCGGAGAAGTAAAACAGCAACGAATCTCCCGGCCGGCAGTCTTTCACCAGCCACCGCAACCAATCCTCCATGTTCTTCCTCGTCGGTATAAATCGTCGGTCCAATTCCTCTTCTGTAAGAATCCTCGAATAATCATCGCAGTAAAAACATTAAATTAAATATGGATATCGTAAGAACATATTCATACCGGTGAGAGAACGGATCCACTCATTAGGGTACCCGAATTTAGTAATCAACAACTCTCTCATGTTCTTGACATCGTTAATAGATCCTTTCACCCTTAACTCCTTCCAATTATTGTAAGTGATTCCGCAAAGCACCGCACGCTTGTTCGATCTCATCGTGGTCGGGAAAGACGCAGATGGCTGGAGATTTAAGGAAGGAGTTACCACCATACGTTGATGCATCTTACTTCTTATTTCGCTCGAGAGGCTTCGGATTCGGCTGCGCAGCCCTTGGTTTTTGCTCGGAACCAGAACATTGTCGCTTCTGCATGAAAGACATTCAACACCAGCACCTTGGCTACTTGATTTCGCCATAAATCTTTGCCTGCATCGAGAGCAAGCCTTGCTTCTTTCCATTTCCATGGCAGCCGATCGATGAATCGTAAGATGTTGAAAATATTAAATTTATCGTTGCATTCCATGACCTTAGTGAAGAATCGGATTCAGTTTCATTTTTTTGACCTTTTTTTCTATATGGAACAAATATCTTTGAGATAAGATTCGTCCTTGTCTGCTAAGATTGCTAGTCAAATCAACTTTGTTGCTATATTCTTTATCATCTTTAAGCTTCTTGGACTGAAATTTGTGTGTATATACATAGAATTCAGTAAATATTAAAACACTTTAATTGTAGACATTAAATTTTTATGTCAATATTGAATGTTAATCGTCGTCTATCCCCATTTATGGTAAGATAAATATAAAAATGTTTTTATTTCACTCCTCTTTTTTATATTTAGATTGACTTTTCACAAAATTCACTTAAAATTGATAGAAGTCCATATAAAGGTTTAACATGTGTTAATACTCTAGTCTCTTGTAATACTCATCTAATGAGGCTAGTTCTGAGATATGTTATTTTCGAAAAAATATTTCTCATCGTTTGAATTTTTGAACAAAAGCTTCAAACCCCTCAAATCCAAAAAATCATGTATATTGTTATTCATTTCATGAGTTTTAAGTAAGTGGAGTATATGTCTCTACTACAGCTAAAGATAAGGCCAGAATTATAGTTCAATGAGGCAAAGTACAATAGATAAGAGGAGTAAAATCAAAATAAACTAAAACTTGAACGACCAAATAGGTAGCTATCCCTATATATAAAGTTACGGGCAGTCCCCTCTGGGGGGCAGCTAATGAAGATAAGTGAAAAACCCTACTTTGATGAAAAAGATGATAAGATGAAAACAAAGCATAACCCAGGTTTTATGTCGGTATCATATCAATATCAAACTATCGTGTCATCCTACTTTTAGTGAATTAACAATTTAATAACATAATTGAATCCACAATAAAAGTTAATCGTTAGTAAAAAGAAAATAAATATTTGATCACCGCCACTAGAGTGCAAATTATATTTGAGCCAAACAATTACATTCATAAATAGTTGAAGGCAATGGTCATTGCTTATTATACAGAAAAATCCAAGTGAAAATAACAAAAAATATATTAGGCACACAATGACGGATTATTTACCAGAAATCACCAAATGATGATGATCCATTCTCCGTTGAACAAACATGTTGCAGCTCTGACCCAGGCGGCAATATATAATGTTGCAGCAAAATTTGCTTACAAAAAGACATGCTTCCTGTAAACGTCAAACTCAGCTGAAGACGAGAGAACGGCTGTCTGCGTACCCCATAACCATAACAAATAAGTACAAGTGATGAAGGTAAAACCGAGGACGTAGGGATGAGTAAAATTCGATTAGAATGGAGTATTCACTCGAATGAAACTAACTTGAACCAGAGAGAAATAGAACAAACCTGTGTGAAACTGGAATCGAAGAGTCTCCTCAAGATTCTTGTATTAGCAAGGCATCCGGATTGATTGACGTTGTCAATGGTTTCTCGAATGAGATCGAACAAGTCGCCGTATGTCGGACCGGGCAATTTCTTCAGGATCTCGGCCAATACGTAGGTCAGGGCACCGTTCATCTTCCCAGCCGTGAAGGCCTGCAGCACCCCGGGGATAATTAATAATGTCACTCTTTTATGCTTCATTCAAGGATAATTAGTAATGTACTAATGTGTGTTCGAAAAAAAAATTATGGCTTACAGAGGTATCAGCAGCGGCTTGATTATCTAGACAAGCACTGATGGAAATGGCTAATCCACCATTTGTGCCTTTATACACACCCGAGGGAGAACCGTTGTCTTCCCATTTTCTCCTGTAAATAATAATATAATAATAATAATAATGTATTTAAATAATCAAATCGTAATTTAAATTTTCTGGTTTCGAGATGAATAAGCTTACACTGTACTGTTGTAAAGTTTGGGGAGATCTAGAATGGTTCCGCTATGACAAGCATCAACGATGGCATGAAGAGTAACGCCACGAGTGAGTGGACGAACCATGAAGGAATTAAGATCATTGTCCTTGATCATGCCCGCTTCTTTGAAATCAAGGGGGCATATGGTTTCGTCGAATCCATCGGCCTCGTCGTTGTTAAAATCGGGCACCCGTAACCCATGTCCGGAGTAGAAAAACACCAACGAGTCTCCCTGTTGGCAGTCCTTCACCAGCCATCGCAACGAATCCTCGATGTTCTTCCTCGTCGGTATAAATAGTGGGATCGTCTCCTCTTCTACATGTCCAGTTAATTGAATTAATCGAAGTTCGACCGTAAGTGAATAAGATAATGATAGAAGAATACCGGTTAGAACTCGAATGCAGTCTCCAGGGTAGCCAAACTTAGTGAGCAACAACTCTCTCATGTTCTTAACGTCGTTAGTGGTTCCTTTAAGCCTATACTGCTTCCAGTTATTGTACGTGATTCCGCACAGCACTGCACGCTTGCTCGACCTTACGGTCGAGTAAGACGGTTGGTGCGAGAGATTCAGGGAAGGCGTTAACGTACTTTGATTCGTCCTTCCTCTGATTTTGTCTCTACAAAAGATTCGCATCCGGCTGCGAAGCCCACCGTGGCACTGGCTCGGTTGTTCATCGTCTGGAATCGGGAAGTAGTTGTTTCTGCATGAAAGGCATTCAACATCAGTGCCTTTGGACCTTGATTTCGCCTTCGCCGTGAACCGTTGCCAGCATTGATGGCAACCAGGCTTGTTTCTTCCCATTTCCATGGCTTCCGATGATGATGGCTAAATGAAATAGAAAGTAGTGCTAGTGTAATGTATTACTCTTTGTAATTCATAGATTGTTAGGCGACTCATCTTTGGGTTTTATAAGTATTAAAATTTTATTTTATTATTATATTGATTTTTAACTATCATTTTTATTTTATTTTAAAAGAGACAAAATGTAATTTTTTCTATTATTTTTCTCTCTTTCTAGAGGTTTGACATTTTTTTGGTCAAATAAAGCTTAAATTGTTCTTTAAGGACGCTATATAGCTTTTCAAACCAAAAAAAAAAGGTAAAATAAAATAAATTAGGCTGTAGTGGAGAAACTTTAATAGGTTAGAGGTATATATGCTTAGTGTCCAAATCATTACATATAAGATATTTATCCATAAATAACATTGATCGGATTTAAAATCAATTTTTTTGTAAAAATATAAAATAACATTTGAGTTATATTAGTTTTTTTATTAAATTAAGTCGATTATAAATTAATATTTATTGTAAATATTCTCAATCATTTGTCAATAAACATTTAATCACCCTTCTACAGCCACTGGTACTTAAACCCGTTAATTTCATATCAGATATTTGAATTTTATAAATAAAATTAAAAGTTTATTCCGTATAACTAAGAAATTGTATTAAAGTTTTAAAACATGTAAAATTATATCATTAATATAAAATATAAAAAAAGTATTTAAAATATATAAAATTTTAAAAATGTTCAGTAGATGTGATTACTCCAAAAACATGTGGATCCATCCTGATAGTATTAACACCTTAACATCTAAAGTTTAAATCATATCCTATCTTTTCTTTTATCAATCTTTTGATTTATCATGAACTTATAATTTATTTAAAAAATATCATAATTATATATATATATATATATATATATATATTCATTAAATATAAAATGTTTGATTCTATGCAATTTTATACTGTATTTATATATATTATTTTTCCTTTGTCTCGTGCGTATGATAAGCTTCATGTACACAAGAACTTGTGCTTTCATTTTGAACCATTCCTTTAGGCAAAGGACAAAGCTGTAGCATCTTGATTTCAATTTCCTATAAATAACACTATTTGTGTGATCCATACTGCACACATCTTAAAGTGTTTTGCCTCTCAATCTTTGACATATTAATTCAAGGGTAAATTACACGGGTGACCACCAAACTATGATAAAAATTTATTTTAAACATCGATGTTTTAATTTGATTAAAAAAACCACCTAATTTTTTAAATGGTTCGAACAAGCCACTCTTCGTTAATTTTTAAGGGAGATGATGACATAATCATTAATAAAAATGGCATAATTTATACATTTGGTCCTCAAAATTTATACATTCTATCAATTTAATCACTATTTTAATTCAATTAAATAAATATAATCCTCCAATATGATGATGCCACGAGTAAAGCCTGAATTTAATTAATTTTAATATTTTACTAATTAACTTTTCCGACTAATCAGGTGGTTTGAGAAAACAAATTAAAGTTACAAGCAGCTGCTTGGAGATTTAGAACAGGGGACCCCAAGGGTCCTTGGGCAAGCCTTTGCCATTGAGCCAGCCCATCTATTTTGTTCTAAAGTGTACAATATTTTATATATAGTGTTTGAGATTATTTTACACAAGCATATATACATATATATTAAATTATCAAAAACAAATCTAATAAAATTTATTTCATATATATATATTATAGTTAATGCAAGTCTTAAAAATAAAAATGAGTTTACCATTTTTATTTAAAAATAAAAATATATAAAATATATTAAAAATAAAATCATATTAAAATTATTTAGAGAATTCAAATCACAAAATAAAAATGAGTTTAATATATTTATTTAAATTATTTTTTAAAATTATTTTTAGATAATAATATACAAATGATATTAAAAAATCATATTAAAATTGTTTAGAGAATCCAAACAATAAAATAAAAATAATTTAAACTAAAAATAAAAATATTAAATTTATTTTTCATTTTAAATCTTAAATTAACTATAATTTAGTGTGTGTGTGTGTGTGTAAAATAGAGTCTATTTATTAGATATGTTTAATCACAAACAAAATATATAAAAGTCTGTCCAATTTGAATTCAAAATAGGAGTTTGCCTTGTCTGTAAAGGCTTGCCCAAGGTTACGGGGAAAGTCCCTAGTTCAACTCCCTTGGCAAGAACTCGAGGTAATTTTGTTCTCTTTAAATAAAGTGGTGATGTGTCACCACATGATTGATGAGAAAAATTATTTAATTAAAATATTAAATTAAATTAAATTAACCTTCCAATAATATAGTGACACATTACATCTCAGGATTGGGAGTTATTTTTTAAATTAAATAAATTTAGGACTAAATTTAAAGAATTCGTAAATATTGAAGATCAAATGTATAATTATGTCATTTTTATTAATGGTCACGTCACCATCTTTGTTAAAAATTAACAGAGAGTGACTTGTTTAAATACTTTTGAAAGTTGGATGGTCTTTTTGATCAAATTAAAACATTGGTGGTTAAAATAAATTTTGACTATAGTTTAGTGATCACCAGTATAGTTTACCCTTAATTCAATTGCTGAAAGTACAATAAAATTATCTAATATAATTCTATTTTATTATTTTTTCTTCATAAACATGTCACTTTGAAAAAATATATCATAATAACTTTATTCCCTAAAACTTATACATCTTATTAATTAAAATATATAATTTAATAGATCAATTAAAATATTATTATTAGTATATTATATTTTATTAAACATTATTCAAAATGATATAATATAATAATAACTTTATTCCCTAAAACATATACATCTTATTAATTTAATTTTAATTTCAAACAATTCAATAAATTTACATCTTTGTGTTTAAAATTTCATTAATTTTTTTCACTTTCACAGTATTATGATGAAAGCAGCAATCAGATAATTGTATTTTATCATAAAATAAGTTAATTTTAAATCAATATTGTATCAATAAAGTAATAGAAAAATAATAAAATAATTTAAAGAAAATAATAAAGATTAAATTGATAAAAAAACATAAATTAATAAATTTATTGAAATATTTTAGATTAAAATTAAATTAATAGAATACATAAATTTTAAGACTAAAATTATCTGAATTATTAAATTATAACTCTTAAAAGGAAAAATAACTCATTAATAACAGTCACCGGGACGTGCAAAGCCAGTGAGGCCCTGAAGGATTGGTCTGCCATTTTTACCATTACTAACAGTCACCCACAAATCCTTCCAAGTTAAGAAAACACCATTTTCAGCAGCAGCAGCAGCAGCACTGCTACTTTCTCCTGTATAAATCATCGTCGTTGAACCAATGGATTCCATTTTCCAGTGAAAAACAATGGCTAGACTCATGTGAAAGCCGACGGTTTGACGCGTGAAAGAGTTTACATTTCGAAACCAGATAGACAATCCCACAATATCTGCTCGGATATGAATCTGAATCAATGGCTTCATATCTCCGTTCAACTCTTTGATATGGAAAACCCAACACCCAAATGATCGAAACTGGAAATGAAAGGAACAACAACTCTAAATTACTAAGCAAATTGATTCATTTTCTCAGCCTTTCCCTTATCTTCGGGTTGCATGCAATGCTAAGTGCATTATGTAGGCTGAAATGGACCGTCTTTCTTTCATGCCAAGGAATATCTTGTTCCTAAGAATCAAAACCACCTCATGTTTGTCGGGAAAGGGAAAATGGCAACTATTAAGGTTTGACTTCACTCTTCCTTCCTTGCTAAGTATTGGGATTTGTTTTCTAAAACCATTAACTTGTTATAAGCTTTGCAGAAACATCTAACCCAACGGAGATTACCGGTAGGGTTTTCAACCTCGAATGTCATCTCGTAAGAGTGATTACATGAAAGGCCCGGATACTAATCCGGATTATTTCTCCTAGCTAGGACAAAGGGAAGATCTTCATGGCAACATATTAGTGTGTGAGATTGCATGCTGTATTTGGAATTGCAATGAGCCAATTGGTTTCAACTACGCCACTTGTTAAATGAAATGTTCAAAGCTTCCACTTCTGTTTTTTTCTTTAACCCTCATGGACATTTGGTTCGCGAAAAGATCAATATTAAGGAAAATAATCTTTTCCGAAATTATATGTTTAGTTCATGAGCATTCCCTCCAAGGGAAATAAAGCATTACCTTCCGTGGCCTTCTATTTAGGTTTTTTTTTTCGGGAATGCCATTCCTCTTGTTTTCATAGGTATTTATCAATTCCCTCCATTTAAAACAAAAATAGCCTTGAAACAATATGGTCATTTCAAAATGATCCTTCCTTTGTGCATACATACATTAGTATTTTTTTTTATTTTATTTTGAGTATTTATTATGTATGTGCTTGATTCAAGTTTTATTTTTATATGAATTTTATTACATTTATTTTTTTAGGATTAATTTTTATAAAAAGTTTTCTATATTATAATTTTTTATGTTTTCTATTAATCTTGTATAATTTGATATAATATTTAGTTGTGCAACTCATACATGTAGCATGAATAAAATAAAAATATATATATCAACTAACACTTATTTACACCGGTATAAGTATGTACATCTCTAAATATCTTAACAATTAACATGTACTTACACCAGTGTAATTATGTACATCTCTCAATATCTTAGAAATTAATGCATACTTATACAGATGTAAGTATGTATATCTCTCAATACATTGGCAATTAACACATACTTACACCAGTGTAAGTATGTATATCTCTCAATATCTTAATACATAAAAATAAACACATAATTATATTGGTGTAAGTATGTTTATGTATTTTCAAAGAAATTAAAAATATATATACTAAGTTGTTTGTGTACAAATTTTATTGAATATATATATATATATTAGAGAATATAAAATTTTATTTTCTATGAAATTCCGTGTAAATATTTTGACTTTAAGATTAAAAATTTTACTTGTTAGAAAAATATATCTCAAGGATAATTTAACAAAATATGCATTTTTCTTATCTTATATTTTATCAATCAAACATTATAATCTTACATACCTACCAAATAAATCAAATAAGTTAATACAATATTCTCAATAACATATTAATAATGTAATATTCTGATAACCATATTCTCAATAATAATCTTACATTCTGCTCGCACTTCAAAATTTTTAAAAAGTTAAAATAAAAACTTAGGTCCGATTCTGATTTCGATTCTAAAATTGAAAGGTCGGGCTCATTCGGACTCACTTTTCAAGTTAAGGAATTTTTTGAAATCGTGATTTAATATATGTATGTATATATATATATTGTGTTAATTATTTTATATTAATCAATTCATGTTATAGTTTGACTATTAATTTAGATCTGATATGAAATATTTTCAATGTAAATAAATTAAATTATATACATATACTATTTATGGTATTAACAATTTTAATCTAACATATACTATTTATGGTATTAACAATTTTAATCTAACAAAAAAAAGGCAACGCCACGGAAATTTAGGGAAATTATTATTTAATGTTTTAAAACGTAGGGATCATTTTAAATTATAGATACTAGTATGAGGATGTATGATGGAATTAACCCTTTTAAATTTTATATTTTTTTGTTTTATAAATAAAGTTCCTTTGGTTTTCATCCAAAAGCCAACTCTCATTTCTCCGCAACTGAACAAATCTCTCAAATCTTTTCATTTCCATTTTCCGATCCAAAATCTCTGACCCAAAAAAACCATGGCCACGCATTCCGCACGTGACGAGAACGTTTACCTGGCGAAGCTCGCCGAGCAAGCCGAGCGCTACGAGGAGATGGTCAAGTTCATGGAGAACGTAGTCTCCGCCGTACCAGCCCCCGACGAACTCACCGTCGAGGAGCGGAACCTCCTCTCCGTCGCTTACAAGAACGTGATCGGCGCTCGCCGTGCCTCCTGGCGGATCATCTCCTCCATCGAGCAGAAGGAGGAAGGACGCGGCAACACCGACCACGTCTCTGTCATTCGTGAGTACAGGGCCAAGATCGAGGCCGAATTGTCCGAGATTTGCGCCGGAATCTTGAAGCTCCTCGAGGAGAAGCTCGTTCCGGTCGCTGGGACCGGTGATTCAAAGGTATTTTACCTGAAGATGAAGGGTGATTACCATAGGTACTTGGCTGAGTTCAAGATTGGCGATGACCGGAAAGCGGCTGCCGAGAACACGCTCACTGCCTATAAATCTGCTCAGGTTTGTGGTTCTTTCATCATTTCGTTTTCGATCTTGTGCATTTCTTTGCCTTGATTTGCTTTATTTCTAGGGTTTGACTCAAATTAAAAATTAAAATTCTTCTTGGTGTTGCACAAGAAAGATCCAATAAAATAAACGAAGCTCACAATTTAAAACATCAAAACATATGTAAATCTACGAGAAAGAAGCATATAAAGCTATCACTTATGTGTGACGTGCATAGCTGAGTATCTTAAAGCCAAGATAAATTGTGTTTATATGAGTATATCTACTGATCAAAGGTTACCCCTTTACTTAGCCCCATCGATCTAAAATTCAAAATCATTTTGGCGGTCTATGTTCGCTTAATAAACATAGGGGAAAAGTATAATTAGCTGCTTTGCTTTATTGGGCCTTTTTTCTGGTCAGGTCACAAATCGATGTTATTCATGTTTATGGAGACCTTTTGACTGTTATCACTTTTCTTTAACGTTTGCAATCAGTTTGTATCTGAAGATATTATTATTATTTGCATATTTCACTCTTTTACATCTGAATAGAAGATACTTACCTTTGCTAAAGTGATTATGACGTGTTTTGTCCATAATATCGGCTCCTTTGTCTAAGTTGTAACCTTTTGTTCTGTTTTCTTTTTAGGACATTGCGACTGTTGAGCTGGCCCCAACTCATCCTATCCGATTAGGATTGGCTTTGAACTTTTCTGTCTTCTACTATGAGATCTTGAACTCTCCCGATCGTGCTTGCACTCTTGCGAAACAGGTATGATAACGAGAATTTGGAATTTTAGCTCTCTATATTCATCTTAGTCAAAAACATCGGAGTGCTTTGTGGTGTGAGTATTAAAATTCCTATCTTGGATCTTCCTTTGTAGTGCCATTAGCTTGTTTTCAAGTTCTATTAGTCAACATCTTTTGTTTCTTTCCTCAGGCATTCGACGAAGCCATTGCAGAGCTGGATACTCTTGGGGAGGATTCATACAAGGACAGCACTTTGATAATGCAACTTCTCCGTGATAACCTCACTCTGTGGACCTCGGATATGCAGGTCAGACCCCATGCATTTCTTTTTTCCTTTTTGACCTTTATATTTTTCATTTTGTGTACTTTATTTTTTTAATTATTTGTATGTTTTTATCTATTATAGGATGATGGGACAGATGAGATCAAAGAAGCTCCCAAACATGATGAGGAGAAACAAGCCTGAAGACGCTAATCTTCACGGTAGTGTTTCACTTCTCTGGTTGTTTTTGTATGGAGAAGTAGCTTGGTCCTGCTGTTGCCTTCCATTACTCGTTTTAGTAGATCAGGCCTCATTTTATGAACCTTACTTGTAAAAGTTATCTGCACACTTTGTTTAATTGTCTTGTTGAAAATAAGGGAGCTGGTGATTTGAGATGTTTCCTAAGCTTAAGGTTTGGAATATGCTTTCTTTGAATTCTCCGTTTGATACTTTATGTAGTTTTGTTGTTTTCTACCATATGGATCATGCTTTATTCTGTTTGCCCCTCCTGAGGCTGAATTGCCCGTATATCAGTGTTTGGCTTCGTCTAGCTTGCTTTAAACTTATATGCTCCTTATATAGGAAATCGGATTCGTATAGTTTTTAACTAAATCAATTAAATTTGTTCTTCGATTAATGTGAAATTTTGGGTGCGGTTTGTAACTGGAGAATCGAGTTAGAGGGTTAAATGTATTACCTAATTATTAAGAATGTGGAAAAAAGTACTTTTCAGTTGGTTAGGAATTGGATTCCCATGGGGACAATTAGAGATGAACATTTGTCGGATTTCAATCCGATCTGGATCGGTTTTTATCCGATCCGGTTTTTTCTCATAGAAAAAAACTGGTTTATAAAATAACTGGTTCGGTTTTTAACCGGTTTGGAGGGTCGGATATCCTAACCGGTGTAACCGGTTTCAGTTTTAAAAAAACCGGTTTTTTTAAAAAATCGGTTATAAAAAAATTGATTTTAATATTCCAGATTGCTCATAGGGAATCGATTCCCCCCCAAGGGGTACCGATTCCTCACTGAATGGTTTGGCTCCGAGATTTCCAGAATGCTCGGAGGGAACCGATTCCCCCATAGGGGTACCGATTCCCCCCTATTCAACGGTCGAAATATTTGAATTTTACACTTAGGGAATCGATTCCCTATGAGAAGAAACCGATTCCCTATGAGAGGGTATCGATTCCCCTAAGCTCCGCATTTTTATTAAATGTTTTCACACTTAAACGGTTATATTATCTTCATTAATTATCACTAACGTTCAGAAGTGATTCAAGGTGTATTTAAGCAAGCTTAGAAGCCATTGGTCAAAGACAAGAAACATTAAGCAACTAGAATCAAGAGAGAATCAAAGAGAAAGCATCAAACCTCAAGTTCGATAAATTCAAATACTTAATTGAAATACTTAATTAACTCAACATAATTGAAATACTTAAATACTTCTAAGTTTGATAAATTCAAATACTTAAAAACTTCCAAGTTCGATAAATTCAAATACTTAAAAACTTCAAGTTCGATAATTGAAACAAAGTTTACGATAATTGAAATAAAGTTATAAAATAAACTACATTGCCATCTCTTCTTCATCATCTTCGCCTTCTTCGTTTGGAGGGGATATTCCAAGTTCGACTTCTTCAATGTGTAAGTTTGCTTCCAAATCGATATCAATTGCATCTTCTAGGGTGGTGATATGTTGCTTACGAGCCGCTCCATCCAAATAATCCTTCAAACAAATGCATACTTCCACCGACTCGGGACTTAGTCTTGATCTCCGTTGCGATATAACCCTGCCACTAACAGAAAAAGCGGATTCCGAAGCTACCGTAGAAGCTTGGACGGTTAGTAAATCACGGGCCATGGCGGCTAGAATCGGAAATTGTGCTTCATTTTCTTTCCACCAAGCCAAAATATCCAAACTTTCAAACTCTTCAAATATCATTTTTGATAGAAAATCGCATGACATGTAATTTCCCAACTCGCTAATTGGGGTGGTAGTACGTGATCGTTTGGATTGGGAATTTACAAGAGTGTTAAAAAGATTCAAATTTATGTTACTTGGACGTCTACTAGATGATTCCGCATTCATTCTCATTTGATCGTGTATTACACTACTTGATCCGTATTTAGTTAAATAAATTGCAAACATGTCTCGAAAACATTTGTTAAAATAATTTATTTGGTTTTGGACAAAGTTGGGTTCATCATCGGTTAGATTAAAAGCAAACGCAATTTGTTCAATTAGTGTTTCAACCCCACCAACATTTAACGTTGGGTTTAAAGCGGCGGCACAAGTAAAAATGGGGGGAATATCCTTAAAATATTTTAAAAGTTTTTCCTTCATTGCAAAGCCAATTTCTTGAAAAACTTCGGTTTCAAATTCAAAGTCATTTAGTCGGGTAGCCAACAAAAATATTTGATTAAGAACCAACGGGCTAGTAGGGTAATAAACACCGGATAAAAAAGTTGTTGCATTTTTAAAAACCTCAAGCAAATTGGTTATTTTGGCTATAGTTTCCCAACTCGAATCCGGATAAATGTTTGGGACATGACCCCTCTCGAAAAGCCAATCGTGAAATGTTTGCAATGTTTCCCTTTGCCTTAAAGCAGTATGCATCATCATCCAAGTTGAGTTCCAACGAGTTGGACAATCCAAATTAGGACCCAAAGCTTTTTTATTAACAGACTTACAAAATCGTTTATAATCATTTAGTCTTTTGTTGTTGTTACAAAGAACCGATTTTATTATTGTTTTAAATTCTAATCTAATCGGCTCAATAACCTCCAAACCGGCTTGCACGGATAAATTAATTATGTGTGCAACGCAACGGGTATGAAAAAACGCACCGTCTAAAATCGGTGAAAGTAATATTTTCAATCTTGGAACCGCGTTTGTATTATTCGATGCATTATCAAAGGATATAGAAAAAACTTTATTTTCTAATTTATAAAGACAAATTACCCTTTTTAAAAGTGTAAATAAATTAGCACCGGTATGCGGCTTACCGAATAATTCAAACGCGATTGTTCTTTTCATCATTTGCCAATTATCTTGATCTAACCAATGTGACGTAACGGCTAAAAAAGAATTTCCGGTATTATAAGGGGAACTCCAAACGTCACATGTAAGCGACACACCATAACGATGTTCTTGGAATCCTAAAATCATTTTTTCCCTCGCCGTACGCCACATTTTTATAGCATTTCTTCTAAGGGTAGTACGACTTACTTGAGTATAACGTGGTTGCATTAGTTGTTGAATTGTTATCGTGAAATCTTCATCATCAAAGTGGTCGAACGACAATGCTTTTGTAATCACGAACTTTGTAAACGCTTCTCGTAATTTTTCGTTGTCGTAAACAAAAACACCACCTTGCGGTGTAAGATTCGATTGACTAGGATCTGATCTTGAGCGAAGTGCCTTGCATGATTTTGTCAAATGGTTCTTCAACGTTGTGTTTTCCTTCCGATGCAAAAAACTTTAGACAAAGTTTACAACGCGCCTTCCTCGAGCCATTTGACATCTCACATAAATCGTAGTGATCCCAAATGTCTTTGTTTCGAGTGTGTTCGATCACTCTCACGACTTCAAGGTTTCCCCCGACGGAAGATTCAGCCGTGTTACTCATGATGAACAAAAAATTACAAAAGTAAGATTTGAGAGATGTTTAAGTGTTGTGTAATAAGATTTGAGAAATTTGTAATCAACAAAATACATCCCCAACCTATTTATACATGTTTAGGGTGGTAAAATGATAATTTTTTAAAGAAAAAAACGGTCAAAAACGGTTACAAAATCCTCCCAACGGCTATATTAACGGCTAGTTTTTGTAAACCCAGACCGGTTTTTTTCCGGATAAAAACCGGTTTTTTAACCGGTTTTTTTCAAACCGATTTTTTATCCGGTAAAAAAACCGATCTAGGTTTTTTTCTCCAAACCGGTTAAAATAACCGGTTTAAAAAAATCCGATCTGGTTAAAAAAAACTGGTTTTTCCCAAATCCGGTTTCAGATATTTTTTTCGCAAAATCGGATATTCGAATTTTTTGTGCAACAATAATGGCCGACTCTACCTGAGTAGGCCAGAACCATTTGTAGTGCGGCCTCCACTATCATCAGGATTTGTTGTCCTATTATTTGGATTTATATTGGAATTTTATAATTTGAGATTATATGAAGGTCAAATTATTGTACTATGATCGCATTTAAATGATTCAATAGAATTTCACCTTATTTTAAGTGAATGTGACATGCCTATAAAAAAATATGAAAAAACATACAAATTATCAAGGCTGCTTATCCCATTGCTCCATCCGTTATTCACGTTCGGATTACGCTGGGAAAGCACAGTTAAATGTAGGGAAGTGGTATCATTATTTTATCTATTCCCTAATTATCCAACGTCACTTGAGGTTTTTTGAAACATCATTAATAGATAACTAAGTTTGTTGTGTAATGGTAGAAAATAAATAGCTAATCATTTTTCCCATATGTAATGGGGTCAGAGAGAGGTATGATAGTAGGCTGTCCCCAACGTTAGGTTGAGTGCAGTTTCCGTGAGAGACCTCCGAATTATGAAATATCCTTCGTGGGACTCGATCTCACGACCACAAGGTTAAGAGTCTTATGCTCTACCAACTGAGTTGGACGGGCATTTCTGTAATGGTAGAAAATGTTACTCCATATTTAGTACTAAAACACAAATTCTATTTTAAGAATCCTAAAACTACTTTGGTTGAGAATATGGTTATTATTGTCTTGAAAACACAAACTCTATTTTAATAATCCAGTAAACTATTTGAGCTTGCAGAGAAGGATTCTAGCTTTCTCAGTCTCCCGAAAACATCTGGGAGACTTCCATGGAAGTCATTCGAGGAGATGTCAAGTTCAACAAGGTTAGAAAGGCTACCGATTCCGCAACTCAGAGGCCCAGAAAACATATTTTGCTGAAGGTGAACTACTCTGAGATGTTGCAGCTGGAACAAACTCTCCGGGACAAACCATTTCCATTAAGGAAAACAAAACGCAATGAACTACAGTTGTCCAAACGTAACGAACCTTCTCCGAACAAGTTATTTGCAAGATTAAGATAGCGGATACGAGATGAAGTTTGACAGAATTCTGTACCAAGGAAGCTAGAGAAAGAATTCTTGGAGAGATCGAGATACTTAAGTGATGGTAAACGAATTGCACAAGGAAGTGAGCCCACGAAATACTTGTTACTCAAGTCGAGGATTTCCAGGTTCCAAAAATGAAACAGGTTGGTAGGAATAGTACCGTGGAGAGAATTATGAGAGGTTCAGGATTCTGAGTTGCCCCAATCTCACCAAACCGTCAGATATTGTCCCTGTAAGTCTTGTGTTCCCAAGTTCCAGCCGGACTACTCTTCCATTTGATGCAGAGGTATGGTCACAGGTGATGCCTGTCAAGGAGCAGCAATCGGAGCTGTTCCAGTTCCATCCATGGATACCCGATTCTAAACTCTTGGAGAATGCTAAAATGGCAAGCCGGAGATCCATGTATCATCTGCCGGAACATGATAACCACCACCGAAAGGAAAGCCATATACACCTTTGGGATGCCCATGGTGGTCGGTTCTACTGTCAATGGGATGCCCATTGACTCGTATAAATGTACAGGACTCGCATTATTTGTAACCCATTGGCTTCTTCGGAGGTTGGACAGTCAAACCATCGTTGTTGCTTGTTTATTACGAAGATACACAGTTAGTCTAAAATCTTATGTAACGTTTAAGATGTGGTTGTTGACATTTCTAAAACCTTATTACATAGGGGTATGTCTAGGGATCTGTACTTCATGCGCAAACAAGGACAACCAGTTTTTGAAAATTATGCTTCTTGACTATACAGTCCATTTGATGTGAATCCCACATGTTGACGTCTAATCTTATATGATTGATTTTTCAAAAACAAAAGTTTAGTTCTGACCGAGACAAGTTGGTTAGTTTAGAGTGAAAAATATATTTAAGAATAATTGATATAATATCTATCTTTCTATAATTTTTCAACTAAGTTCATATTTTACCAAATAAAGTGAGTATATTGGCTCGATTCGCATGAAGCCAAACCGAGTTTTTATCTTAAAAACCGAATCAAATTTCGAATCAAATTCTTTAAACTTAAGTCGAATAGGGTGATGGGTGGAAGGAAATGTATCATGCTCGGATCGAGCTCGAATGGACCAAAACCTTGATCTGACAAGACCCATGACCATCCCCATTCTTCACACCTTTAAACTTCACAATTTGGCGCATTTTGGTACCCAAGTCTTTTTAGTTGTCCGCATTTGTCATGGTCCTAACTACCATATTAACTTGGTCATTGAATTTAGATTTTGTCCCTTCAATGACAAGTTACTCAAATTATATTATATTATCATTTTAAAAGTAATGATCAATATAACATTTTATTTTTGGAGTTAATAGTACATTTTGTGAACCAAATACTCCCAAGGATTTTTAAGGTTAAATATCATAAAATTAAGGTTTCTAAGCTGGTTGGGAGTAAAAAAAAAATAGCAGGGAACAAATTGATAAGTTATAAAGATTGAGGGTAAATTTGAAAAATTAAATATTTATTTGACAGTTTTAAAAGATCAGTCTCGCATGTGAGGGAGGAGAGTTAGACCCTATTTGGGCCTTCACCCTTTGCTATAAGCCTATAAGTGGGTGGTTAAAAGAGAGAATGGAAGATATATGGACTTGAATTTTATAAACAATGCTATAAACCGGCTGAAAAGGGAGTTTTAAACTCAAGTTAGATTTAAGTGGACAAAAAAAAATTGAACTGGCCCAATTCATGATCACTTATATTACGATGCTATCGAGTGATATTTCCATAAATTTATTAATTTTCAATAAAATTTCAGATTTTTTAAAATCATCTCAAAAGAATTTATCAAATAATAATGATAACTTCATACAGTATTAGTTTATTGTAATTGATCCAAATTAAATCAGATCTTAATAAAACACCATTGATGGGTGCATTGGCTTTGAGAGACATCTTTGGATTTTTTACTTCAAATGGTTCAATAATATTAGGAAGACCTATTAATCACAATATCAAAAGAAAAGACAAAATTGTCCCAATACCGTACTTGGACTAATTATTTAACCTAATACGACATCAGATTTTTTTTATTTATTTTAGAAATTACAATATTTACTACAGTGACTTGAAACTCCTTATTTAGGTATGACAAGTTTCAATAATATATATATATTTTTATTAAAAGTTATCACTTCAACCTGGTAGAGCACAAGGTTCTTAATCTTGAGGTCATGGGATCGAGTCCCACGGAAGGCATTTCATAATTCGAAGGTCTCTTACGGAAGCTGCTCTCAACCTGGTGTTGGGGGTAGCCTACTATCGTACCTCCCCTTACCCCATACATATGGAAAAAAGGGACAGTTACTTCAATGTCACAAAATTTAATTAAAAAAAATATATTTTATTAGAATTCATCGCTAATTTTTTTTTATTTGCATGACTTAGTGGGCAAATAAAAACCGACTTAAAACTTGAAGAGTCAATCTCAGCTTGGTCCACAATACTTAAAATTAAGGAAATGCCAAAAATATGAAAATACAACACACATCAAAGTGGGGGAAATTTTGCTTTCACTCAATGATTTTATGGAAGGGGCGGTCTCAATATTTCTGTCCATGAAAACATGTTCAAACTAGGGAAATTTAATGGACCTCAAGAGCCAATGGACCCTCCTAAAGTACATAATATCTATATAGATTGGGTCTCTCTCGTAAAGTTAATAATTCATTTCAATGTAAAGAAAATACAGGTTACATGTGGATAAATGTTAACACTCTTACACTACCTTAAATACCTAAAACTAATACCTTGTTTTTTTTATGATACCTTGAAATTTATCAAGTAGATTAAGGCTTAATTATAAAATAAGTGTCCAAATTATATTGTTTTTTTAAATATGTACCCAAACTTTTTTTAATGATCTATGTGTCTAACATTACAAATATTACCACCTTAGGTGCTCGGGTTGTAACTGCCATTAATTTTCTCAGTTAAATGACATGTGTCACATTCTAGCAATTTGGAATTTTTTAAAAAATTTAAAAATATTTTTATATTTTAAAAACCCTAAGTTATCTTAAATTACAAAAAAAAAACCAAATCTTTAATAATCCTAAATTCCTAACCCTAACCTATCGTCGTTGCCTTTACCAGTCACGACCACCGCCGTAGACATTGTCACTATCATCTTTCTAGTCATACGTTGCCATAGTTGCCGACAATTGACCATTAGAATTGCGTGGGATTGTGATTTTCAACCTAGGGTTTGTGAGGTACAAAACATAGATTTACAGCCAATTGGTCACGATTTCATAGGGTAATTGATAGTCGGGGGATGAGGTCGGGTAGAGTTTCATCGACAACAAACAGACGAGGGTTTTCAAAGTTTTGGGACTATTTCAATTATTTTTAATATTATTATATATTTTTTAATTTTAATAAAAAATTTAAAAATACCAGAATGTGACACATGTCATTTAATGAGAAATTTTAACTGCAGTTACAGTCCAGACACCAAAAGTGATAATGTTTGTAACATTAGATTTATGGATGATTCAAAAGAAAGTTTGGACACCTATTTGATAAAAACGATATATTTTGAGCACATATTTGATAATTAATCCTTAAATAATTGATTTAAATTAATGTTAATTTAATATTTCAATCAAAGTCTGACTAATTAATGATTTTACGGTTTAAAAATGTCATAACGAGATTCAATGTCTACAGTTATTTTATTTATTTATAATACAATGATCAATATTTTAATTATTTTATATCTTATATAATATATGCAGTTATTTTTTTTAATATTTATGATTAGATTTATAATTGTTTACGAATATATTTGATCATTCGTTTATGAATGTGTTAGTGAAAATGTTCTTTTAATATCCGTTACAATGTTATTGACAAAACCTTAATTTAATTAGTATATTTTAGAGGTTATAAGTTCCAAATTTTAAAATAGTAATGTTTAATTTAAATATTGTATAAAGATATATGAATAAAGAATAAATACTATAAAGCAAGCACAAATAAATCTAAAAATAAACAATTATATTTATTCATTTATATTTTATTTATTTAGAATTTGAGTATCCAAATTTTTTTTTAACTCAATCCCCTTTTTTTTAACACAATTCTTCAACATCCCATGAGATAAATACTCGAGAAATTGCAAGTGGAGCTTAAAAAAAAGTTTGAAATAATGAGAAAGATGGGAATGTTTGTAAATTGTTTGAGAATAATAATTAATGAGGGAAATGAATGAAAGAGTAGTGGGTTAAGGGTGATTTCAACTAGAGCTTTAAATGAGACGTGATAGATCGTGAGTTATTCGAGATTGACTCGATCAATGTTTGATAAATACTATGATCGAATGGACTCGACTCGAGCTCGACTCAAGTTCTTAACAAGTCGAAACGAGCTACTTGATATTCGACTCGAAAAACTCGTGAGCAACTCGAAATAAATATATTAAGATTTTATTTTTTTAAAATTAAATTATTAATAATATTGACATTTATGTATTGATTTTTTTAAAACAAAATACAACAAGATTTTCATGTATTTAAGGTTCACGTTCGAGTTCGAGTTTGAGGTTTCAATCGAGTTAAGTTTAAGAATTTTTTTTATTTCGAGCCTTTTCGAGCTGCTCACGAGCTTCAGTTCAGGATTTTGAGTTCGAGTCGAGCTTGAAAATTTTAAGCTTGTGAGTTTTCGAGTCAAGTCGAACTCCATTTCAGAATTTTCGAGTCGAGTCGAGTCGAGCTCAGCAATACTCGAGCTCGACTCGGCTCGTTTACACCCCTAATGTCAACACATACAAGTATATTTTTATCTCTTCTAAAATATTATGAGTTCAAATTCACCTTTAAAATTTTAAAAATTTAAATTCATACTCCTATATAAAATGATAAAATCATACGTTCATTCTCTATGTATAACGAGAGGGGACTTCATGTGATGTGTGATACGTGGCTCCTTTCCCACCATCGCCTTCGCCATCACGTTCACTCATAAGTTTCAGTTTCCTACGCGCCACCATTATTTAGATAAACAAAAATAATAAAATACTTAAACCAAGAGGGACTTGAATTGCTATTCGACCAACTTTATTATTAGATCTAATAATGCTCAACATGATTTTAGATATAATAAACAATTACAATAATATTTAAAATTTATATTGATTTTAAATATTCTAAAGATAACACAATAAAAAAAATACAAATACATAAAAAAATATACATGAATTATGTCATTAATTATTATTCCTTTTGCCGCACCACTCATTCCTTGCCCATACCCAGATCTCACCCCCCGAATTTCATATCAATTATGGCACCTGGTACCTGGCCTCGGTGGTTGCCTCTATATTTTTTTAAGAAGTCCTTATTTTAATTTTTGAAAACCATAAATTTTACAATTAAAATAAAATTGTATATTAATGATTATTTTAAAAGAATCAAAATATTGCTTATAATAATATATTAATTTAACATAATAATTGATAATTGATTTGATAAATTCTCATGCATTTAAAAATATACGCTTGAACCCATACATAGTCAACGTGATGGTAAATCACAATTTATCTCTAATTTAAGTTCGAATCTGAAATGAACAATCATAAATTATAAATATATAATAAATATAAAAAAACAATTACCTTAATTACGGTCTACTGATACACATTTGATTTGAATCTTATAAATTTTAACTTTATTCTATTAGATTATTTTCTTTTTCAGAACATGTGCGGGTAAGTTTTTGACAGGTTAAATTCAAGTCAAATCAAAACGAGTTTGAGATAAACAAAATACATGTTTTTGTTGTGGAATTTTGGATTAATTTCCACCAATAATAACAAATTCACCTTGAAAAATTATTATCTAGGTGACTAGTGTGAAAATGATTGTACTAAAAATCACCCCAAGGTAGATTCTCAGAAAAGAGTGGATGTGTCACAATGGTCCTTCTTAAAACCTATTCTCCTTAGACAGAACTACCAAGATAAATAATTTTAATAGGAAAATAATTAACAACAACTATACCCGACAATAGCTATTAAATAGATATAAAGAGAACACCAAAATTTAATGAGGTTAGGCTAAAATTATGCCTACGTCCTCGAACACTACTAAAATAATATTTCACTAATAGAGGAAATATTACAAAGAGAGAGAAAGAGTACAAATAACCTTTAATATAGAAGAAGACTTATATTTATGGGATGTTAAACTAAGGAGGATGGCTCTATTTATAACAAAAGAAGTTTTCCTCCTTCTTATACAAAACCAACGTGGGATTCAAAATTTGCCAAAAAACCAACAAATCTCCACCTTGGCAAATTCCACACACATCTCTCAAAAATCCAAACTTCAGTAGTGTCCGAATCTTCTGGATTATGACTCTACCTTCTTCTATAATCTTTCGTACAAAGTGATATCGAACATCGATGTGCTTCGTCCTTGCATGGTAAACATGATTCTTTGCTAAATGAATAGTACTCTGACTGTCACAGTGCACTTTGATGTGCTTCTGTTCCATTCCCAATTCACCAAACAACCCTTGAAGCCAAATTGCCTCATTAACAACCTCTGTAACTGCCATATACTCTATCTCTGTAGTAGACAAAGCCACTGTTGACTGTAAGGTGGACTTCCAACTGACTGGTGCTTTTGAAAATGTAAACACATAACCAGTAGTTGATCGACGCTTGTCCAAATCACCTGCATAGTCTGAATCACAATACCCAACTACACACTAACCATCTTGTTTGTCCTGCTAAAAGACCAAACCAACATCTACGGTGTTCAGAATATACCGTAGAATCCATTTCACAGCTTGCCAATGCTCATTTACAGGATCATGCATATACCTACTCACAACCCTAACTTCTTGTGAAATATCGGGTCTCGTACACACCATTGCATACATCAAGCTACCAACAACACTTGCATACGTAACCTTTGACATGTATTCCCGTTCTGTATCATCCTTAGGTGACATGGATGCACCGAGCTTGAAATGAGGAGCAAGAGGTGTACTAACTGGTTTTTACTTCTCATTCATGCCAAAATGTTTTAGTACCTTCCTTAGATATTCTTTCTGAGACAAACAAAGCCTCCCCAATTTCTTATCCCTTGATATCTCCATGCCTAGAATCTTCTTCGCTTCACCAAGATCCTTCATCTCAAACTCCCTGTTCAATTGAGTCTTTAGTTTCGCAATTTCTGTCTGACTCCTGGAAGCTATAAGCATATCATCAACATAAAGAAGAAGATATATATATGATCCGTCTTGTAGCTTGCGTAAATACACACAATGATCATATTTGCTTATTGTGTACTTCTGCCCTATCATAAACTTGTCAAATCGCTTGTACCACTGCCTTGGAGATTGCTTCAATTCGTACAACGATTTTTCTAATTTACACACTGTTGAGTTAATCGATCCACGAATATGGCCAAGAGGGGGTGAATTGGCAATTAAAATTTTGGTGAAAGCTTTTGCAGAAAATTGAAAGTAATTGCACAACGATTTAGAGTGGTTCGACTTTCTCAACCAAAGTCTATGTCCACTACCTTAGCTATCCACACTAAGGATTTTCCAACAAATTCACTAATTTGTTCTTTCTTTTGAGGCCAAAGAGATAACCTTACAACTCCCACAAGAATATACCCCAATTCTTGAGAACACTCTTTTTCAAAGAGAACTACACAAATTTGCAAACTTACAAGGAAAACCTCACAAGGTAGATTGTTTGCACAATTCTAGAACAAAGAAATAACACTCAAGAATGAATACAATTGAGTACAAGTGGTGTTCTTGAAAGAAAAAAGAATATTGAATGAAAAATAGGCTTGAAGTGATCAAACAATGAGTTTGATGCTTTCTCTTTGATTATCTTTTGATTCGTGTTTCTTCTTGTTTCTTCTTGTTGATCAATGGCTTCTAACCTTGTTTAAATACTCCTTCAATTGATTCTGAACATTGGGGATGATTAGTGGAGTTAATTGACCAGTTTCCTCGTCCTGTTTCCAATCAACTTTCTTCAAGGAGGTGAGATTGATTTGGTTCTAAAGGGGAATTGGATTGTCTAGCAAAACTCTAAGGCAGAGTTTGATAAAGAGATTACTAAGTAGACACCCATAAACTAAAGTTTCAACATGTTTAGAGGGGACAACATTTATGGTATCTACTAGTTCACTAAAAATAATATATGGCAAATTTATTTTTCTATTATGCTGGATGCAATACATCCACCATAAATCCATGATACGAAGAGTGGAGTACCTACATCCGGATGGTCGAAACCACCAAGTGATCATTAAATATAGAAAATGACCGTGATGGGTACGTAAGGTACTAACGCTAGCATTAGGAATATAGGGATATGCCGCAGTTTCTTTCTCATTATACAAACCACTATCATCTAACCCAAATTGCCTAGCTATGGTTTCGGAGCCAATATAAATATATTGTCCTAAAAGGTAGGATCTAATTTCTATAGTCCCACATTGACTCTTATTTTGAATACATACCGCATTAGGGTAGAAAATGCGGACCAACTAATGATAGAAAATAGGTTTAAGATGAAACAGTTTATCAAACTTCTAGGACTTGAGAGTTGACAGGTATTGAAAGTTGATATCTACCATGGCTTGAACAGAGGGATTACATTCTTCCCGGATTTTGTAAGATTGGAAGGAATTCAAGTACCTATGGTAGAGTTCATCTTTACGACGCTCAGACATATTAAAATATGAGTTTAGGATGGCCACATTATACTCGTTTGGATTTGGAGCTTGAGGAGGAATAGGGTTAGAAGGTCGTTAGAATGACTAGAAGAAGTCCTAGGATGTTTAGGGTTTGACATGATTTAGGAAATCGAAATGGGAATGTAACCTGCAATTTTGAAACACATGTATGCAAAATAATCAATCCCAAAACTCAATTGAGTTCGCAATAATTCAAGATTCTCTAAACCGAATCCTAATGGGCAAAGTTTTTGAAAACTATTTGAAAATAACATTAGAAATATCATAATACATATAGTTTTCATTAAAACAATACAATTAAATCAAAAACAATAATTTTTGAAAGTTAAAATTTTTTTATTTCGAAAATTCAAAGACAATGTTGAAAAATTGTTTGTTTTTGACAAAATTGATTGTAAACTCTAGTTTAGAATCATAATATAATCAATGCCTGATGTAATGTTCATCCTAGAACTAATCAAAACTAGTTCTAAATTAAAAAATCAATAAAACAAAGGTTTTGAAAAATTACCTTGAAAATTTCGGATTAAGAGGAATGTGATGTTGTTTTCCATGATTTGATGATAAAAATAGGATTAGGAGTTGAAGTATGAATGATTTCTGATCAAAAACGAAGGATTTGGAATAAATTTTGAGAGTGATGAGAGGGAAGGAGCGGCGACAATTGAGAGGGTTTAAGAGAGTTTTGAGAAAAATGAAGAAAAACATGGTTTTTATCAAAAACCCGACAGATGCATCGATGCACATTCAAGGAGTGCATCGGTGCATCTTCATGATTTATCGATGCACATTCAAAGGGATGCATCGATGCACTGTTCAGTATATCGATGCATTATGCACAAAAATGTCAAAAATCCGTTTTAAACACGCAAAATGCTAAATTAATTAGCTCTAGTGGTTTTGGCAACTCATATATTGAAAATTAATCATTTTCAATCAATCGATTTAATCCTTAAACTACATTTGAACATAAAATTAATTTTCACCAAAGAACATAGACTCTCCCTAACTAATAGCAAAGAATGCAATCAAAAATTATTATTATAAGCATTTTTTCATTTATTCTTAAAAGTACTAAAATTATTTTTAAACACTAAGTGAAGAAAGGTCAGTTAAACCTAATTCTCTCCTAAGTGTCCAAAATCTTTCTTTGTCTAAAAGTTTTGTAAATATATCCACTAATTGGTGCAAAGTATCAACAAATTCTAGAACTACATCTTCCTTAGGGACATGGTCTCTAATGAAGTGATGTCTTATTTCAATGTACTTAGTTATAGAGTATTGGATGAGATTTTTAGTGAGAAAAATAGCACTAGTATTGTCACACTTGATAAGAATGATACCTACTTCAATTCCATAATAAAAAAGTTGTTGTTTCATCCATAAAACTTATGCACAACAACTACCTGCTGAAATGTATTCCGCTTCAGTGGTAGATAATGCAACACAATTTTGTTTCTTTGAAAACCAAGAAATCAACATATTTTCAAGGAATCGGCAAGTACCGGAGGTGCTTTTCCTATCTAATTTGCATCATTTATAATCCGCATAAGAGAATGCATGCAAGCTAAAGCTAGAGTCTCTAGGATACCAAAGTCCTAAACTAGGAGTGTCCTTAAGATATCTAAAGATCCTCTTATAAGCTAGTAAATATGATTCCTTAGGGCATGATTGAAATCTAGCACATAAGCAAACACTAAACATAATGTCCGGTCTACTTGCGGTTAAATAAAGCAAAGAGTAAATCATTGACCTATATAATTTAACATCCACACCTTTACCTCATTCATCCAAGTCAAGCTTTGTAGAAGAACTCATTGGAGTGTCATAAGGTTTCCCATTTTCCAATCCAAATTTCTTGAGCATATCCTTGACGTACTTAGCTTGATTGATGAAGATGCCATCTTTTCTTTGCTTGATTTGGAGTCCCAAGAAAAATGAGATCTCCCCCATCATGCTCATCTCGAATTCACTTTGCATTAGCTTAGAAAATTCTTGGCAAAGAACATCATTAGTAGAACCAAATATTATATCATCAACATAAATTTGAACTACTAATAAATCTTTACCTTTATGCTTTAAAAACAATGTAGTGTCAACTTTCCCTATTGAAAAACCTTTTTCGATTAAAAATTTGACAATCTTTCATACCAAGCTCTAGGAACTTGTTTTAAACCATAAAGAGCTTTTGTCAATTTAAGAACATGATTTGGAAATTTTAAATCTTCAAAACCCGGAGGTTGTCCACATACACTTCTTCTTTTATAAACTATTTAAAAATGCACTTTTAACATCCATTTGATATAATTTAAATTCATAAAAACATGTAAATGCTAATAACATTCTAATTGCTTCCATCCTAGCTACGAGAGCGTATGTTTCATCATAGTCTATGCCTTCTTCTTGAGTATAGCCTTGAGCAACAAGTCTAGCCTTGTTTCTCACTATATTACCACTTTCATCAAGCTTATTCTTAAATACCCATCTAGTACCTACGTAGATTTATTTCTAGGCCTTTCAACTAATGTCCAAACTTTACTCCTCTCAAATTGATTTAACTCTTCTTGCATAACCATAATCCAATATTCATCATTTAATGATTCTTTAATATTCTTAGGCTCTATGCATGAGACTAATGCAATATAATTACAAATATTTCTAAGAGAGGATCGAGTTGTTACCCCTTTGGATGGATCACCTATAATCTCACCATCCTTGATATAGTTGTATTCCCTTGGGTAAGAGACTTCCATTTCTTCAATGGTTGGATTCTCGAGGGGATCATGAGTTTCCTCATTTTTTGTTTCTTCTTTTGATGATGGTTCTCCAACGTCATTTGTATTTATAATGCCTACATCATCATTCACACAAGAATCCTTCCTCGGAAGGGGATTATCATCGAAAACATGTATAGACTCTTCTACAACTAAAGTTCTTTTATTAAATACTTGATAAGCTTTAGAATTTAAAAAATAACCCAGAAAAATTCCTTCATCACTTTTAGCATCAAATTTGCCAAGATTATCTTTACCGTTATTTAAAACAAAACATTTACATCTAAAAGGATGAAATAGCTAATGTTAGGCTTTTTATTTTTAAAAAGTTCTATGGAGTTTTCTTCAAAATAGACCTAATCATTACTCGATTAATAATATAAAAGCGGTATTTTTGGCTTTCGCCCAAAAATATTTTGGCAAATTGTTTTCACAAAGCATGGTTCTAGCAATTTCTTCTAAAGTTCGATTTTTCCTCTCAACAACTTCATTTTGTTGAGGGGTTCTAGGTGCTGAAAAATTATGACTAATACCATTAGAATTAAACAATTCAGTAAATCCAAGATTTTCAAATTCAGTTCCATGATCACTCCTAACACTAGTTATAGAGTAACCCTTTTCATTTTGATTACTTTTGAAAACGTGATGAATTTTTCTAATGCTTCATCTTTAGTATTTAATAGAGCCCAAGTATATCTAGAATAATCATCTACCAATACAAATGCATATTGTTTTCCACCCAATCTAATAGTTCTAGATGGCCCAAAAAGATCTAAATGGATCAATTGTAATAATCTACTAGTGGATACATCATTAATGGATTTAAAAGAAATTCGCTTTTGTTTTCCTTTAGCACAAGCATCACAGATTTTGTCATTATCAAATTTTAGTTTAGGCAACCCTCGAACTAAATCTCCTTGAATTAACCATTACAAAACACTCATACTAGCATGTCTTAGTATCCTATGCGATAACCAACTATCATGCTCATCCTTAGCAACTAGGCATAAATTAGTCATATCTATGGAATCTAAATGTACCATGTAAATGTTTCCTATTCTATGACCAACAAGCATAATTCAATTAGATGCAATGTCAATAACTTTACAACCATTAGTTTCAAACATGACATTGAATCCCTTATCACATAATTGACTAATACTCAAAAGATTATGCTTTAGTCCATTCACATATAAAACATTTCTAATTTGTATGGAAGAGGTATTACCTATTGTACCTATACCTTCAATGTGACTTTTTCAATTATCACCAAAAGTCTCTTCTCCTATATTTTTGGCATTAAGTTCTATGAACCGGCTTTTGTCTCCGGTCATGTGTCTTGAGCATCCACTATCAAGGTACCATGAGTTTGAATTTGTTTCCCGTGACTTGTAGCAATGCTCATTTTCCTACAAACATAGATTAATTTTTTATTTTTGGTACCCAAATTCTTTTGTGTCCATATTCATTAGTTTCCAAAATCCTAGTCCCCTTACGCATCCATTTGTGTAGGATATCTTCATCTTTAGTAGTAATGAGTTATTTAGGAACCCATATACTTCTAACGATTTTTCCATTAGAGGTTCTTCGGGGACATCTATGATTGTAGTTTTTAAAACTTTTTCTAACAAAGTTGGATTTCAAATTTTCTCCATTTTCAAAACATTTTGTTCCAACTTTATCAAAAGAAGCTTTAAGATCATCAATTTTCTTTTGATGATCATTATTGACCTTTGAAAGTAAATTATGCAAATCAAAATTTTTCTTTTCAAACTCTTCTAGTTTGATTTGCAAATTTTTGATTTTACTTTCAAGATCATTGTTGGTCTTGGATATGAGCTTATTTTCATTTTTCAATTTTGACATGTTATTTTATATTTTAAAAACAATTTCTCATAATCCGAAGCCAACCCATTATATTCCTCTAATAACTCATCATAAGATAAATCATCTAATTCAAATGAGTTAGAGGTTACCTTAGAATCTTCCCCGAATGTCATCAAGCACAAGTTTGCTACTTCTTGTTCCTCTTCATCGGAACTTTCTTCATCGCTCCATGTAGCCACGTGAGCCTTGTGCTTATTCTTAGATTGACCCTTTCTCTTCAATTGTGGGCAATCATATTTGACATGTCCCAGCTTTTTGCATTCATAGCAAATGATCGGGTCCTTCTCTTTTGGTTCATTTTTGAAGTCTTTATTTCGTTTGAATTTTCTTCCTCGGTTAGGCCTCATCATTTTTCTGAACCGTTTGGCAAACAATGCCATTTCCTCGTCATCATCACCTTTATCCAAATCACTTTCATCTTTTGTTGATTTGAGAGCAACTCCCACGTTCTTCTTCTTCTCATTCTCCTTCTTTGGCTCGTCTCTTTTCTCAAGATCTTCCTCTTCTTTAAGAATCATTTCATGCATGAGGAGAGAGCCAATAAGTTTATCGAGGGTCAAGGATTTTAAGTTCTTAGCCTCGATGATCGCCGTCTTCTTTGATTGCCAAGCTTTTGGAAGAGAGTAAACTAACTTCCTTACAAGCTTGTCATTTGAAATGATTTCTCCATATGATTTGAGACTATTGAAAATTATGGAGAATCTATCCGTCATAGCTTTGACATCTTCATCCGGTTTCATCCTGAAATTTCCATAGCTATGAGTTAGAAGACTAATTTTAGATTCTCTTACCTCGTTTGTGCCTTCATGAGTGACTTGTAATTTATCCCATATCTCCTTGGCGGTTGTGCAAGATAAAACTCTCCCGTATTCATCCGGTCCAAGAGCACAAAAAATAATATGGATAGCTTTGGAGTTAAGCTGGAACATTCTTGTCTCTCCTTCACTCCACAATATTGGATGAGTGGAAGATTTGATATATCCGTATTCTATGATATTCCATGCTCCCATGTCACTTGCTTGAATGAAATACATCATCATATTCTTTCAATAAGAATAATTAGCTCCATTGTAGAAAGGAGGCTTGTTGACGGGCAATGAATCAAGACCGAAGTTAGAGTTTGAAGTAGAGGCCATTGATGACTTGATTACCGATGTAACTCTTCCCGAATCGACTCAAGAGGCGATTAAACCTTCAAATGAGTGAGGCTCTGGTACCAATTGTTGAGTTAATCGATCCACGAATATGGCCAAGAGGGGGATGAATTGACATTAAAATATTGGTGGAAGCATTTGCAGAAAATTGAAAGTAATTGCACAACGATTTAGAGTGGTTCGACTTTCTCAACCAAATTCTACGTCAACTACCTTAACTATCCACACTAAGGATTTTCCAACAAATTCACTAATTTGCTCTTTCTTTTGATGGCAAAGAGATAACCTTACAACTCCCTCAAGAATATACTCCAATTCTTGAGAACACTCTTTTTCAAAGAGAAATACACAAATTTGCAAACTTACAAGGAAAACCTCACAAGGTAGATTGTTTGCACAATTCTAGAACAAAGAAAGAACACTCAAGAATGAATACAATTGAGTACAAATAGTGTTATTGATAGCAAAAAGAATATTGAATGAAAAATAGGCTTGAAGTGCTCAAACAATGAGTTTGATGCTTTCTCTTTGATTCTCTCTTGATTCTTGTTTCTTGTTGTTTCTTCTTGTTGATCAATGGCTTCTAAGCTATTTTAAATACTCCTCAATTGATTCTAAACGTTGAGGATGATTAGTGGAGTTAATAGATCCGTTTAAGTGTGAAAACAATTAATAAAACAGTTGGGAGCGTCTGGTGCATCGATGCATAGAGCTAGTGCATCGGTACCTATGTGTAAAATTTAAATATTTCGACCATTGGACCCGTAGTGCATCGGTGCACTAAGAGTGCAACGATGCATAAAATGTATTCGATGTTTTAAAATAACATGAGTGCATCGATGCATGGCTTGTGCATCGATGCATAAAATACATTCGACGTTCAATTTATTCAATGGTGCATCGATGCATGGATTGGTGCATCGGTACACTCTTTTAAAAAATTTATTTTAGGCTCGTTTTTGGTTCGAAATACTTTGTGAAAATTGTTTCAAAAATAGTTTAAGATTAAAACACAATTTTACACATTAGTAAGGATTGAAATTGATTTTGAAAGACTTGGAGTAATATTTATATTTGAGTAATTAAATCGAATATACTTAGAAATCATTTGTAAAATCTTAAAATTCATTTAAACTTAATTTGTTATATCAAAACCTCAAAATGTTTTCAACACACACCATCTCTTCTTTTTCAGCAACTTTGAATCCATCTGGCTGAGTCATGTAGATTTTCTCATCAAAGTCTCCATGTAAAAATGCAGTTTTTACATCTATCTGAACTAGTTCCAAATCCAACTGCGCTACCAAAGCCAACAAAATTATGATGGAGGAATGTTTTGCAATTAGAGAAAATACTTCATTATAATCAACTCCCTCTGTTTGAGCGTAGCCTTTAGCCACAAATCTTGCTTTGTAGCGGATGCTATTCTTGTCAGGAAATCCATCTTTCTTTGCATATACCTACTTGCACCAAATTGCCTTCTTTCCCTTCGGAAGACTAGTTAGTTTCCACGTCTGATTCTTTTGAAGGGATTGCATTTCTTCATTCATGACGATCCTCCACTTTTTATGTTATGAACTTTGGACTGCTTCATTAAAAGTGGCAGGAACGTCATCAATTGCAACTGGTGATGCAAAAGAGACCATATTAACATAACGAGCAGGTTGTCTAATGGTCATCTTTCCCTTTTTGAGTGCAATTGATTCATGTTGCTATGGTGGTTCTTGGGTCTGAACCTCTTCTTCATCTGATTCTTCTTCTACCATAGGAGAGTCAACATTTGTTTCTTTACTGGCTGGGACAATTCTGCTTCCTTCAAACTCCACCTGTTTGAGAGTTTCATCTGTCTGCTCCAATTTTTCTGAAGTCACCTTTCTCAACATGGTAGATTCATCAAAGGTAACATCCCTGCTGAAGATTATTTTCTTTATTTCTGGACACCAAAGACGATAACCTTTCATACCAGAGGTGATCCCCATAAAGATCGCATTCTTTGCTCTTGGATCCAGCTTTGACTCCTTAACATGGTAGTATACAATGAAACCAAACACATGTAAGAAATCATAATCTGTAGTAAGTTCTCCAAACCATTTCTCTAATGGTGTTTTACCAGCAATAGCAGTCGATGGTAAGCGGTTGACAAGGTGACAAGCGTAGACCAAAGCCTCAGCCCAAAATTCTTTGCCTAACCCAGTATTAGACAACATACATCGAACCTTCTTCATTAATGTCCGGTTCATACGTTCTACCACCCCATTCTGTTGTGGTGTATATCTGATAGTGAAGTGCCTGACAATACCTTCTTCTTCACAGACTTTCAGAAATGATCATTTTTGTACTCTCCACTATTGTCTGTATGGAGACGTTTGATTTTTCTGTCTGTTTGAGTCTCTACCATCTTTTTTCATTTAAGGAAAAATCCTAGCACATCATCCTTTGTCTTCATTATATACACCTAATCTCTCCAAGAAAAATCATCAACAAAGGTGACATAATATTGTGTTCCTCCCAATGAAGTTGTCTTGGAAGGCCCCCATACATCTGAATGAACATAATCCAAAATACCTTTAGTATCATAGATTGTTGTTCCAAATTTTACCCTCGTCTTATTCCCTTCGATGCAATGCTCACAAAAAGCTAATTTGCAAGCCTGAGCACCCTTCAATAATCCTTGATATATCAGCAATTTCAAGGATTTTCCACCAACATACCCCAAGCGCATGTACCATAACCTGGTTGCTTCTGACTCCTGTTCATCAGTAGAAACTACAACTACTGCTGTCCCAACAATTGTACTACCCAGAAAGTAATACACATTGTTTCTTTTCCGGATTCCATTCATTATCACCAGTGCACCAGAGATAATCCTATAATCCCGTCTTTTTCCCTCACTTCTAAACCTTTTGACTCTAAGGTTTCCACAGAGATGAGATTTCTCATTAAATCTAGTACATAATGGACACCTGTTAAGGTTCTGATTGATCAATCCTGATTCCTCAAGCGAATTGAACCAATCCCAAGTGTGTCAAGAGGGGAATTATTTGTTGTGTAGACAATTCCACCTTTTAGTTCTTTAAAATCAAAGAACCATTCTCTATTGGGGGTGATATGGGGCTACAAGTTGAATATAACAGCCATGAACTGGAACAACTGGTTGATGACGTAGCAGCGAATGCGAAATCTGAATCTGCATCATCATACTCGACCACATTTGATTCTGAGACAGCCTTTCCCCTTTCAAGTTTGCCTTTCCAGTGCCCCTTTTCTCGACAAAAGGCACATTCATCTTTGCTCAATCTGGACTTTGACTTCGATCTCACTCTCCTTCCTTTATTCTGACTCTTCGAACGGCCTCTAACAACAAGAGCTTTTGCTTCAACACTTGTATTTTCTTATTTGTCTTTCTTTCTCAATTCATAACTATACAAGGCATCTGTTACTTCACTGAGAGACACATCAACCTTCCCATGAAGTAGAGTAGTTTCAAGATACTCAAACTCATCAGGAAGTGATTCCATCAACATCAGAGTCAGATCTTCGTCTTCAAAAGTCACGTCCATATTCATCAGATCAGTCACCAGCTGATTAAAGCTAGTAATGTGATCATTCATAGTGGTACCTGGTACATAGTTGAAGCGGAACAATCTCTTTTTCATTTAGAGCTTGTTCTGACCGTTTTTCTTCAAAAATTTCTCCTTCAGTACCTTCCACAATTTACTTGCAGAAGTTTCCTTAGAAAATGCATACTTCTGCTCTCTAGAAAGACACGATCGAATAGTACCACATGCCAATATATTGATCCTCTTCCATTCTTTCTCCTTAACATCATCTGGTTTCTCTCATTCAATAGCAATGTCTAGACCCTGCTGAAATAGGGCATCTAGAACTTCACTTTGCCACATGCCAAAATGATCGGTGACATCAAAAATCTCCACTACAAATCTAACATTTGTCACAACATTTCTTGCTAAAATTGAAGATGAAGAAGTTGTTGACGACGATGTTAATGTTTTTGTGTCTTCTGCTATTTCTGCTACAAAATCTATTTAATAGTTGTCAATGCGGAATGTCAATTAGCCCAAGGAATTTTTTTCTGATGTGAAAGATCAGCATAAGCCGCAACCACAGAGCATACTAAAATAAACCAAGAGCTCTAATGCCAATTGTTGTGGAATTCAGGTTAATTTCCACCAATAATAACAAATTCACCTTGAAAACTATTATCTAGGTGACTAGTGTGAAAACGATTGTACTAAAAATCACCCCAAGGTATATTCCAGGAAAGAGTGAAGGGGTCACAATGGACCCTCTTAAAACCCACTCTCCTTAGACAGAATTACAAAGACAAGTAATTTTAATAGGACAATAATTAACAACAACTATACCCGACAATAGCTATTAAATAGACATAAAGAGAACACCAAAATTTAACGAGGTTAGGCCAAAATTATGCCTACGTCCTCGAACACTACTAAAATAATATCACTTATAGAGGAAATATTACAAAGAGAGAGAAAGAGTACAAATAACCTTTAATATAGAAGAAGACTTATATTTGTGGGATGCTAAACTAAGGAGGAGGAGTGCTCTATTTATAACAAAAGAATTTCTCATTCTCCTTATACAAAACCAATGTGAGATTCAAAATTTGCCAAAAAACCAACAGTTTTGACCCAAAATAATAATATAATTTATCTTTATTTATAGGCCTAATGACCAAATAAGTGCCTAAACTATACATTTTTTTGTCAAATAAGCACATATAGTTTTTGTTGACTCATTCGAGTGCCTAACGTTACAAACGTTATTCTTTTAGGTGCTCAGGTCGTCAATGCCGTTAGTTTTTCCCGTAAAACGCCATGTGTCAACACTTGATAATTTTAAAATTTATTTTGGTACCAAAAAGAAATAAAGTAATAGTTTAAGTACTAATTGTGTAGTTTAACCTAGAAAGAATCGAATAATAAAGGAGCTGTAGAAATATAAACCTTTTGTAGGCTCTTTGGGTGGGGGGACGCCGTGAAATTAGATAAGAAATTTTGTTGTCATCAAATATAATAATATAATGATATGAAAAAAAAAGAATTCTTTTAACACTTTATGTGTATCTATATGACTATATAATATGATGGCCGACCACCATAATTCGAAAGAAAACTAAAAATTTATAGAGAAAATTACTATGATTCTCCCATTGATGATTGAGTAGGAAAATATTTAAAAAAAAATTATATGAAAGGTTTCATTAGTCCAATTCATCAACACCTTAACAAGGTTTAAAGTAAAAATAGATACTTAAGCTATGTATTCCTTTTGTTTTAAGTACCTAAATTACATTTTGGTCAAATTAAGTTCTTAAAATATTATAGTTAATGATTTGAAGTCCTATCATTTTTAATAGTTTTCGACTAATAAAAAATTGACACGTCATATAAAATTTGGTACTTTTTTTGGTTAAAAAATAATTTAGATGACTTAAATTAAAAATAGGTACTCAAATTAGTGTTTGACAAATAAATTTTTGAAGAGTTTTTAGTTTATTTGAATATAAATAGTTGATTGGTAGTCAAACATTTATTTTTAATGTTTGATAAATCCTTTTTTTAAAAAACTTGTCTAGAACGGATTGCAAAATAAAATTTTAAATTACATATTTAACCTTGTTTTTCTATAATTACATTCTATCTCTGTCAAAGTGAAGTATGTTTTTTCCCATTTTCTTCGGATAATGTATTCAAAAATTGAAAAAAAAAGAAGAGAGAATGAAGAACGGTAATCACAACAATGGAAAATGGAAGAAATAAATGGAAACTCCCTCTGTTTTCTTTCTTTTTCATGAGAAAAAAAAAGCATAAAAGATTTTCCAAGAAAAAAGTAGAATTGAAATGCAAAGCAAAATCATCCAAAAACAGTAAGATACTATACTACTACTTCTACCCATTACTAACAGCCTGTAAGCAAAAGAAAAAATGAAAAAAAACTTGAAAATCCGTGAGAAAGCCGACAATTCCAACATAATTCCAAGCATCCCATGTGGGATTCTTCCTTTTCTTCCCCTGTTCCTCACCCTTTGTTGTTCTTCTCTGATCCTTTCTTTCTTTATCGTTTTGTTGTTTTCATCTCTACCCGAACCAGAAAAACAAATAAAGCCCTCTTCTAATTCTTCCTCTTCGTACTTTCGTTTTTCTCCAATATGTGGGAATCAGAGACTGAATCCGTTAGAGGAAGAGAGCATGGCAATGGTGTTCTTAGCTCCAGTAAACATGGCGTCAAGACAGATGGCTTTGAGCTTAGAGGCCAGTCCTGGTATATGTTAATGGAACTCACATCTTTTTCTTTCTTTCTGGGTTTTGCTTTTAGTTTCTGGGTTTGCAATTTGCATGTTTATTTTCAATTTGTAGGTATGTCGCTACTGATATTCCAAGTGACCTTCTAGTTCAAGTTGGAGACATCAAATTTCACTTACACAAGGTATTTGTTGACGTACTTGAATTGTTTTCTAAATCCAATTTTTTGAGTTTTAAAAATCATTATTTTCTTACTGTATTTTCTTTTTCTGGGGAAAGTTTCCCTTGCTTTCCCGTAGTGGAAAAGTGAACAGGCTTATATATGAATCAAACAACCCAGAGTTGAACAAAATTATATTTGAAGATCTTCCTGGAGGACCCGAGGCATTCGAGTTAGCAGCCAAATTCTGCTATGGAATCGCGGTCGATTTAACAGCCGGAAACATATCTGGTTTACGATGTGCTGCAGAGTATCTTGAGATGACAGAGGATTTGGAAGAGGGCAATCTGATATTCAAAACCGAAGCGTTTCTCAGTTACGTCGTGTTATCTTCGTGGAGGGACTCGATACTCGTCTTGAAAAGTTGCGAGAAGCTCTCACCTTGGGCAGAGAATCTTCAGATTGTGAGGAGGTGCAGTGAGTCGATAGCGTGGAAGGCTTGTGCCAATCCAAAAGGAAATCAAATGGGCGTACACGGCGAAATCGAGTAAAGTTTCGAGCCCGAAATGGAATGATTTGAAGGAGTCTAGTCCCAGTAGGAGTCAGCCTGTGCCTCCTGATTGGTGGTTTGAGGATGTTTCAATCCTCAGGATCGATCACTTTGTGAGGGTCGTTACGGCGATCAAGGTGAAGGGAATGCGGTTCGAATTGATCGGGGCATCGATAATGCATTACGCGGCGAAATGGATCCCGGTATTGATAAAAGATGGTCAGGGTCAGGGGCCAGCTGATGATATGATGAGCATTAGCAGCAATAGTAATAGCAGCTGTGGAAGCAGTAGTTGGAAAGGTGGACTTCATATGATTGTAGCCGGAACAAAGGATGAAATTCCTTCGATTCAGTCAAAAGATCAACGAATGATCAGCGAGAGTCTGATTAGCATAATCCCACCGCAGAAAGACAGTGTTTCCTGCAGTTTTCTTCTTCGGCTTTTGCGGACGGCAAACATGTTGAAAGTGGCACCAGCTTTGGTAACCGAATTGGAGAAGCGGGTTGGGATGCAGTTCGAACAAGCTACGTTGGCGGATCTCCTCATTCCTTCTTACAATAAAGGCGAAACCATGTACGATGTTGACCTTGTTCAGAGACTGTTGGAACATTTCCTTGTTCAAGAACAGACAGTAAGTTCCAGCCCAAGTAGACCACCATTTTCGGACAAACACATGTATGAAGGAACACAAAGGGCCAATAATCCGAATGCAAAGATGAGAGTTGCCAGGCTTGTTGATAGTTATCTTACAGAGGTTTCGAGAGATCGAAACCTGTCACTCACAAAGTTTCAGGTACTCGCTGAAGCTTTGCCCGAGTCCGCTAGGACATGCGACGACGGTCTTTATCGAGCTATTGATTCGTATCTTAAGGTAATTTCCTTATCGTACTGCAAATGGTATATCACTGAGATCAAATGATTGCTTTAGGCAATGTAGGTAGTAATGTAAATGTGAAACTTCGGCAATGTAGGTAGTTGTCTTACTGCAAATGTATTCTCATTTGTGGGGTAACAAAATTCAATTGCAGGCACATCCGACACTCTCCGAGCATGAAAGGAAGCGACTCTGCCGTGTGATGGACTGCCAAAAGCTGTCGATCGACGCCTGCATGCATGCCGCACAAAACGAACGGCTCCCGTTGCGAATCGTGGTGCAAGTTCTCTTCTCAGAGCAAGTCAAGATTAGCAATGCATTGGCCAACAGCACACTCAAAGACACTGTGGAAACTCAATACCAGCCATTGATACCGAACCACAAGACATTACTGGAAGCTACTCCACAATCGTTCCAAGAAGGATGGGCGGCCGCCAAGAAGGACATCAACACACTCAAATTCGAGCTGGAGAGCATCAAGGCCAAGTACCTGGAGCTCCAAAACGACATGGAGAACTTGCAACGACAATTCGATAAGATGTCGAAGCAGAAACAAACGTCGGCATGGACCACCGGATGGAAGAAACTTAGCAAACTCACTAAGATGATACCCGTGGAAAACCAAGACATCGGACCTCAAATGTCGACAGAACAGACAAGAAAGGCACCAGGAAGATGGCGAAATTCGATTTCATAAACAGGAAAGGCGCCCTTACTACTCTACATCTCCATCCTGTGTTTTTTCTAAAATTTCGAGGAACTGCAGTGTTCATGTCTTCATAGTGATTACCATGATAAAGAAAAATGGTAAAAAAGAAAACCACCATGAAACAATAAGTTGAAATTGTCATTCAGAATTTGTTTGGTGTTTTTATGTGTGAATTCATATCCGTTAAATCAAATATGACACGGGCTTGAATCTCGACACTCGGTTCTCCAACCATTGAATTCTGATTTCATTAGAAAATTTTTATGTTCAGTCAAATGGAACCCTGAAAACAATGGTTTCAATGATTTCTTCAAGGAAAAGACGGCTCTCCAACCATGAAATCACCGTAACCATCTTTCTTTTCACAAACATACATGCGACATGGAATGGATATGACAACAAGAACCACAATGACTTGGCAGATAAAGAAGACGACAACAATTTTGTCCAACTCAATAGTCTAAAAATAAATTATAATTTTTATTTCTGTATTATATTTTTTTATAGAAGTGGTTAATTTTTTTAAAAATAAAAAATATATCGTATTATAATAAAAATTTACAATTACAATCGTAAATTAAGTACTTAATTTGGACAATTTCCTATAATTATTATAACAAAAACTAGTAACTTAAGATCACGTAAAAACCATACAAAGAAAGATTAAAGATCTAACCAAGAGACACGAAGAAATATATGATCACATCGACAAAAGAACCACAAAATGATACCAAACGATTGAAAGGCTACCAATAAATCCAAAATTAGACTCGAGCGACATGAAAGATATCTACGAATGCAAATCGAGTATCCAAAATAGCGAATATCAACAAGATAACAGATCAACATTATCTTTATCAGTCGTGGGATATCAAATCAACCTTTAAAAAAGATAAATAAAAAAGGCCAAAGAACCGAAAACAACCAAAATGCAGAAGAAAACGTGCTGTAACGACATATGAAAACGTACCATACAGACAACTTTATTGAAAAAATAAGTAAATAAAAATACGATATAAGAAAATGAAATGATAATAAAAAATATCGACGGTCGGTAACTAACATTAAAATTAATATTGTCGTTGATCAACAAAGAATAAAAAGAATAAAAATGAACGTATACCAATGAGATAAAACTAGATTCTGAAAGAGAAAAGAGATCACATTATCAATAATAATTAAAATACTATGAGAATAATTATTTTAATTAAAGCATGTTATTCGAAATAAGGCTACCATGGTAATCCTATATTATACTCGAATGAAATCAACAAAAAGTTTAAATTTCGAATTAGTCCATATAATAAAAATAATTATAATGAATACATTAATAATTATTTCAATATCTAATTATAATTGTAGAACCAAGTTTCGAATCATACCCCATCACTTTTTGATAGACAATCTGTAAATTCTTATATAAATTTCAATTGAATCTTAGTTATGTTTTGGCGAGCCACTCCTCATCTAAACTCTTTTGTATAAAAAAATAAAAAAAATAACAAAATCTTTGAGTAGCTTCCTGATTTGCTCCAATGTCACAAACAGCACCACCGTGGATGGCCCCTGCCGTGATATTGTGGGGATGAACCCTTTATACAATGCCATGAGCCCCTCAGTCCTCACCGTCTTTAGCACACAATCCACAGCACCTGAGTACGGCGGCTCCACCCGAGGCGCCACCTTCATGTTCATCACCCTTGTCTTGATCACGTCAATGGGGTTCGACGCCACAGCCGCCACAAACCCTGCCGCAAAGGTGAATGTGACATGGGTTCCGATCCCATCACTCTTTTCTCTATTATCATCTCCTTTACCTGGTCATACTTCGCCAGCTGCGACGCGGTGGCGATCATTGTACGGTTCACCGCAAACGCTGAGCCCCTTCACAAACTGCAAACGCCTTCTTGTTTCGTCATATGGCCTAACGCATTAAGTAAGCTCTTGTAATTACGTCGCTGATCAATAGGAAGACGCCCATCAGCTTGCATACGATCCATTGCTACGTCGGCAGGGTTTCCCCCCCCCCCCCCGCGCCAAAAGACCAGCGATGATCATGCTTGTAAGTGGCAAATTCCCAATTTCTTTATCAGTCCATTTGTTTTAATGTATATCGTAAAGTCCCATACGGGTAGTGGAATACAAGGTTTTACGGAGTATGGTAGCTGATAGGGTGTTCAAATAACTGAACTAATCGGTTCGGTTATCGAATTAGTTCGGTCGGTTAACAGTTAATAAAATTTTTAGATTTGATTAACGGTTAAATTAGTTCAAAATCGGTTAATTAACCGAAATTAAATTTTAAATATTAAATATATTATATATAACATATGAGCTCAGTTCAAACCATTTAAAATCCAATTAATAATTTAAGATCCAATAACTTTTAAACCTAAATCAATATTAATTAATTAAAAAATTTATATTTTATAATTATATATTATTTAAATTAAATGTAAAATGTTTTTTAATTAAAAAATATTATATATTATATATAACATATAAGCTCAACCCAAACCATTTAAAATTCAATTAATAATTTAAGATCTAATAATTTTTAAACCTAAATCAATATTAATTAATTAAAAAGTTTATTTGAAAATTTTATTTATATATTATTTAAATTAATTATAAACTTTTTTTGAATTAAAAAATATTTAATTTTTATATGAATTAGAAAATTTGTAAAATTTTTAGTTAATTCGAAAATTAACCGAAATTGATTCGGTTCGGTTAATATTTTTGAAAAAAATTCGATTCTATTAACAGTTAAAGAAAAAAAAATTCAATTAATTTGATTATAATTAATTCGGACACCGATGGAGATGGGACCAACACGAGGCTAAGAAACAGCTTGGGAGATTGAAACATTCCAGACGGCGGCGGATTTCAAAGAAAATTGAATTATCATTGACATTTATAATCACCTCTCCTACTGTACATGAACAATCTAGACTGATAAATCAAATATAATTTTGCTTGAACAGATGCAAGCATTTGAAAATTAAAACATTAACCAACCTCCAAGTTCAACCCCCTTCCTCAAAACGATTCAAAAATCAGTCATTTCTTAATGGCCACATATAGTGCCTTGTAATATGGATGATTGCCTTTGGGCTATGACTTTGAATTGCTATATACCAGCTCACTTGTCCAAAGTTTTGTGATTCTTTACATCAAATTTTGGTGTCGGAAGACATCAATTCTGCCTGGAAGGGGAACCAATAAGCTTTTACCAGTGAAAGGCCAGTCTTTCTTCATTCATATTAATCCCAATTTTGATAATTTTTCATTTGTTCTCTAAACTAGGATTTTTAGTATCACATGAAATTTTAAAATTGTATCACGACAGAGACCAAAAATAGACATTATTAGAAGAAAAAGTCACCACTGAAACAGCTACGTTGTACGTGAAATACATGCTCATATAAATGCTAATAACGTTCATACATGCCACACGATAATATTGTACTATTCATGGCACAAATTATTCGGGATGCATTATTTCTCAATAGTCACCAAATGCCTACTACTCACTGTGCGCTTAGGACTTCAATCTCGAAGTCGAGAACAGAGTTTGGCTGTATTCCCCATGCAGGAAATCCATCAGCACCATAAGCATAGTCAGGAGAGCACTGTAAACATCAACGAGATCAATCAGAAGCTTCAACAAAAAATAGTTTCTCCTCGGCATACCAAGGGAGACGATAAGTGTCGATTAAACATTACCATAAAAAACAAGGCATCAGTTTAGTAGAACTAAGTACACTCAGATTGAATTCAGAATTCAGTAGAACAGTACCCGAAGACGAGCAACTTCTCCCACTTGCATTCCCAGCACACCTTCATCCCATCCTACAGAAGATTGAGTATAGCATTTAGTTCTCCTAAATGGGGTACTACTAGGTACCGCACAATAAGGAAAGTATATACATGCAGCAACAAAAAAAATTCAAATAACATAAGTATTATTTCTTCTTTCTCCTTTTCTCTATTGATATTGAGTTCAACCTACATGCACATTATAATCCTGTTCTAAATAATATTTTCCTTTACACCATCTCAATCTGAGACCACCTCTTCTAAGACAAAACGAGTATGCCACCGACCAATAAAGAGGTTTGTGGTCTCGCATTAAGTTATAAACATACATCCGTCATCTATTAATTAAACTTCTAAATAGGGAAAAATAAAAACCATGAAACTTCTCAATCTCAAAGGTCAATGATGTCGGGTCAACATGAAAAAAGACACTTGGATCCCTCAGAACTGAAGAGGTAAGCATATTCTATAGAATGGTGTACTTAACATAACAGCATTACATTCTGTCAAATAATAATGAAACGTTGCGACTCAAACCCAGGCTATTCCTGGGGGGCAATAGGCCAAACGCTGAATAAGAAAGAGAAAAGATTGTATAAAATAGTTTCTACATCAGTATTATACATATCTTCCATTCAAATCATGCAACACAAAATACCAGGTGAAACGCAATTAGACAAAAGCATAGGTGTGAGAGATGACACTCATAAAAACTTTTACTAGATCACAGCCACCATTCGAATTGGAAATTCATACACCAAACTTCCACATGCAACTCAAACCAATGCATTCTCATTCATTAATCAAAATAAGCTTTCTACTTTGGGGGGAAAAAACAAAATTAGTTGGACATCCGTATATTATCAAACAATAGACAATCAAGATTTACCTTTTATAACAGAGCCCTTCCCAATTTGAAAAGAGAAAGGTTGCTGTCCTGGATCCTTTGTGCTAAAAAAAGGGCAAATAGAGAATAATAATCAATAATTCAATGCTAAGATAATTGTATAAGAAACCCCAATTCGACCTTCTGGTAGGAACAATTACTCACCTCCAGAACTTCTCAGACAAATTCCCATTTTTCCCTGCACCATAAATAATAAAAGGAAAATACAATTCACTTCATCATATACAGCACAAAAGAAGCAATCTTTTATCAAATTAGTTTTTTTAGGGAAACCCTTTTGATTATATAAGAAAATATCGACGCTTCAAACAAAAAAACGAAGCAGGTTTTTTTTCAGGCAAAGTGAAAAGCGTGAAATACATGTAAAAGTAACGAAGAGAGCGGAGAAAGAGAGATATCAACCGTAGCCGGTGCAGTGGACGGTGACAGTCTGGCCAGGGGTGGGTTTGGGATCGGTTCCGGGCCTGATGACTTGCTTCTCTACTCCCATTTTCAAGCTTTGATGATCGATTGGATTTTCTTAGGGTACGGGTACTATCTTTGTTGTCGGCGGCGTTATCTGATTGTCAATAAATATACTACAGATATTTGAGGGTATTGTAGGCGGAACGGGCCAGGCCCATTGAAGGGTACTTTAGTTTAAATTTAGATGGTTCAGTTCTGCTGGAGCCCTTGAATTCTTTGTAGTTCTAAAATTTAGTAACCACTTTTGATTCCAAATTTATCTTCTAAGGTCCCCTTGTTGGCATAGTTGCAGGCAAGAAAAGAAGTTAGAGGACCATGTGAGCTTCAGAAATATACATAGAAAGATTCAGGTTCAAGACCGAACTGTGATCTGGTTATAAATCCCTTAGGGCATCGAGCATACCCGTACGAATCCAAATCGATGCCACGATCGATGTTTCGAGTTTGGGACCGAGGATAAAATAGGTTTTAGCTTAGACACAAATGTTGAAAACAACATAATTAACTTTACATATGTATAATCAAGTATCATATTGTCACCAGATGAATAAAAATTACAACACAAAATCAATCTTCAAACACCTGGTCCTCTTCTTTTTCCATATCCCCTTTAATCACAGATACAGAAGCAAACATGCTATTACAACGGAGTAGTTATTCCTTCATATTAAACATTGATAGATCACGTTAACGATTACGAATCAAGCAAATTCTTAAGATAAAAGGATAAGATGGATCAAGAAAGTTTTAGCACCAAAATGATCGGTCCTTCACTAAGACTCTGTTTTTCCCAACCGTAATGCTTCCCTTGTAATCCAATGTCCAATTCTCGAAAGTACAGTCGACAAAGTCGTAATAGCCGCCGTGCAGAGAAAGCACCCCTTTCTTCACCTTTTCTTCTATCCATGGATAAGTAAGCAGGTTTAACAGTGAATTATTGATTGATTCCTGAAAAAAACATACAAGGATATCATCAAATTCCTCATTCGATAGGTGCAGACAACACACACGAAGTCCCATACTTGCGTTGGACGGAAAACAATCGAACTAAAAAGAGAGTGAGAGTACCTTCTCACATTGTGTGCGTTGCTGGTCAAAATCAAGGTTCGAAGCAAACGCCTTTGTACTTAGCTTCGCCTTCTTTCCAATGGTAACCCAACTCCGGATAAAGCTACTGAAACAAGAGAGTTTACCGAAGTAAGCAAACCGTACCGACCACTCGATCTTATCAGAAGATGCTAATGATAGATTAGAGTGCTAAATAAAAGGTGCTTTTGTAAGTAAACCTCGAATCTGCCTCATCTTGCATGCCCATGAGGGCACAAATGCCACGGCAGCAGCTATGACCGATGATTAAAATGTTTTCAACCTGCAAAAGTAATATCATTAGAAGTCATCGTAGTTCCACAGGTGGCATAGCACAACAATATAAAGATCGGGAATGAAGAGAGACAGGGTGGAGTGACTTACTTCAAGCGAGTTCACAGCAAACTCCAGTGCAGCATTAGTTTCCGACTGCCCACTCTGCGCAAACAGAAAAGGAAAGAAAAATGAAGAGAATTTACAATACCAATTCCTAAGTGCAGATGCCGAAGAACTGAAAGGTGAAAATTTACAATATATACCTCATATGTGGGCAACAGATTCGCAACATTGCGGACAGTGAAGGCTTCTCCTGGTTCGAATCCCAAGATGTTTGGAGGACATACCCTTGAATCTGCACAAGCATCACCATAAACTGTTCTAGAAATGGTTAGCAAATAACATGGATCATGGCAAAAAACATGGATCATAGCAAATAACAACTACAATGAATCACTGGAGAAAAAAAATCATTACTTTAGGAGCTTGACCCTTGGAGAGCGTTTGAAAATGTTCCGAGTTTTTCCTGCTCAAACATAGCATTCGATCAAAGGACAGTCCATTACTGATTCAAGGTTAAAACAACTCAGTCAAATTTTTGCAGCTTACATATACTTGTAGCTTTTGAAACTAAGGATTCTGTTTTTCATTTTGTCGAACAAATCACATCCGCTTTCCATTGCTACTAAGCTGTCCTGTTTTTCGTCTTTAAGATCCTGTATTAGCGCCGGAAGCTCGGTTGAAGCCTTCAAGCTCACACCTGTGTTGCTCCTACAAATGTCGGAGACAGACATTTGTTGCAGCATAAAATAGATTTATCAGTCGAACTAAATCCGAAACAAACATACTGCAGACGAGTTAAAAACCGAATCGGAAATCAACTTATCTCTTAAGAGTCAATCCAGAAACTTGCATTGTAGTCGTAATCTTAAATTTGTATAACTTCTCCTATAACAAATTATCAAACAAAACGAAATCAGAGCTCGAACCAACACAAGATCTTAGCGAATCCTCAACTAACTTCCTTGCATGAAAGAAAAAACAAATAATTGTAGCTCATGTGACAAAATCATTTCAGATACACAACCTTAATCCCCAATTTCTAAATCAGTTCAAGCTCTGTTAATGCCATTTAGCAATAGTAAAACTGCAAAATAGTTAATAAACTACTTTATTTCCAAAAACTTAGTTTCTTAATTCATCAACAGTTCAAAACCTTACCTGCTGCAACAATATGAAACTATGAACATAGAAGAAATCTGATGGATCTTTAAAAAGCTAAAAGAAAATAAAAGAGAGAGCCTTTAAGAGATTAAAGGAGAATGCTTTGGTGATGAAAAGGAAAATGAAGGAATTAAATGAAGAAATAGTGAAGAACTAGAAATTGTTGTGTTGGTTGGATCAAACTGTCCTAAACCTCCAAGAAGGACAGAGAAAACTATGTTGAAATGGATTAACTATGTAAGATTTGGACTTGCCCAATTTAGAATATTGTTTGGATTTTGTACTTTCGTTTTCTATTAATATATTAATTGAATTAAATATAGTTTTATCTCATTGGTGTGTAGTTCATTTTTTCCCTTTTTTTTGAACGAGTCAGTACTAGTTTTAATACTGGTTGTCGACCGTATGTATTTTTTATTGTCTTTTTCTTTTGAATATTGTATATTTATTTGCTTTTATTTTTTCTCAATAAGTTTACATATGCTGCACATTTTCATTTGTTTTTATTACACGTTTTCTTATATTTTTTTGACATGTTTTTCGATTCTTTGGTCCTTTTTTCATTTATCTTTGTCATAACTATTTTTACGAAAATCGGTTTAAAAACAATTGACTTTGTTTTCCTGGAAAATAGGGATTTCGATAATTGTAATATAATTTAAAATTTTGTAGTCGTCATCCACCTTTGGGTTATGTAGGTCAAATACTTACAAGTGTGTTTAAAGCAACTTTAATAAAAATTATTTTAAAGATAAAAATTGGTCTGAGTTTACCAAAGATTCATTTTTAAGAGTTCGGGAGTCAATTACGTGTGGGGAAGGGTGAGCACCCTCACAACGTCCAAAATTGATACCTAATCGCTTATACATCGTCGTAGCAGTGAAATTTGTAAATTCAAATCTAAAATTAAAATATGATCCCTTGTATCAAACATTGATTAATTATATACAAGTTCACTTTTTGTTTGAATGTCGTTGAATCGCATTACTCCTGTCGAGTGGTGTTTTTTACGCCCATTCTACGACGAGTGTTCTTGAAGATGAATACAAATGAAAAATAGAATACTTTATAGCTTTGAAATAACTTAGCAAAATGTTCATGTGATAATATAAAGGTCAAAATATTTAGTATTAGCAAACAAATAATATATACAAACGTTTAATGTACAAATGATATAAAATAATACGGTTAAAATATAGATACATAATACGAACATGAAAGAAGGTAGATGGGGTACAAAATCATTTATTATATACATATACGAACATTTGTAAACAAGCAACATAAATGAACATGATTTAATAATAGGTATATATGAAATCATAGTTATGATACATAATACGTATGAATGTTTATATAAAAAATATAAAATACACAGTATTTATCTATATGCATAGGTTACATTTAACATAAATATATTGTAATACATATACACTGAAATGGAAAAAAAAGGCAACATAGAATTAAAAAATAAAAGAACCATCAATCATGGAATAAGTTCAGTAAAATAATATAGTTAATATGTAAACAAGGCAAAGACTTATTTTAAGGCATGACATAGGGTCAAATGAAAACACGGTAAAAATCAAATATTGGCTAAAATACGATAACATACAAACAGTGACCAAGATGAAAGTGAAATAAAACTGAAAGTTCAAATCACAAAAACAAAAAAACTTCATTTGATGACCAAAGTAGGATATTACAAAAGATCAAGAGACCTAAACTACTATTTACCCCTGAAATTGAAAAACACAGTGAGGGAAGTGAAACTATGTCGTTTTCGATATGTGTATATAAACCCGATTATAGGGCTTTTTTCGCATCCTCTCTTATTTTTCATTTTCTGGTTTCAAGAGAGAGAGAGAAACTCTCTATTTTCTCTCGCCAAAGGGGTCACCCACTATTTACTAGCAATCATACCTTCTTCTTTGCTTGAAAACTTCATGCCTAAAGATAACTCACCATTATTTATTGATGAGTAATATCCATAGTCACCGAGATGAGGCATATCCGCAAATTCTGGCTCGTATATTGCACCATAATTAGCTTCATACATGTGTGCAGGAGGGTCAGTTTGTGTCACATTTCCTGGAACTTCATCTACATCATCATCATCGGAGTTGAATTACGGTGATTCTGGGTGAATGAATAGTCCAGTCTCAGCACCATCCGCACCAGGCTCACGAAGCGGTTCTTCTGGTGGAGATGATGGTTCCTCCATGCGCTCCACATTTAGGTCAAGAACATACTACTTGCATGTCTTCCCCTTGAACTAGAAGGCATATCGACATTGAGATCGAAACGCGCAGTCGAATGCCTCCCCCTAGAGCTTGAAGCCATCGTGTTAAATGGAAACTGCACAGATTGTTGCGTCGATGACATCTCCATATTAAGGTTAAAGAAATTTGCAGATGAATGTCTTCCCCTTGAACTGGACGCGGTGTTGCCATACGGATTGTTCGTGGACCCACCTCGGTACATATCGTAAGGAGTTACGGATGAATGTCTCCCCATTATGGCATTAAAATCATTACACATTATTGTAGTCGGGCTGTCAACTTGTTCAACCAGTCCATAGTGGGAGCTTAATGATTGACCCCGAACATCACGCACTTGAACAAAATGTGCATACATCTCAATAGCACGTATGAATAATTACTTTGAGCTTCAACCATCATTTGAACATCATCATTGTTCGAAAGTTCGAATGTTGTATAAGTTAATGGCAACAATGATGTTGGAAATCTGTACTGCAACGATGACATTCTTCTACTACTTCCAACATGAATCTTCCTCGAAATCTTCGTTATCACTCCTCAAGAGTTATGTTTCTCTTGAATGATATTTTAACACGCTCATTTGATACGAAAACAACGCCGGTTTCATCTTCTCGAATTTCACCATCATAATAAACAATAGCTGAAAGTCGCACAATTCTGAGTTTAAAAGTGCGACAATATTATACCTGCAAAAAAAATAACTAAAACAAACCTGATTAAATAAATTATATATGAACGAAAATATAACACAATAAATTTTTTACACATCAACGTAAATAATTTAAATAATATAATATTATATTATTACCTGCACCGCAAAACTATTTCGACGTATGCTCCCGCTTTTCAATTTTACAAATATAAAAATTAATTGAAAATAATTAGTATAATATTTTTTTTAAATAATGATAATAAACAATAAGTATAATTAAAAAATTATTACAAAATTACCTTATAACGAAAAATCGCACGAACTTCTAAATTAAATATGAGAAGATTGCCTAAATTATTACTCGTTGACGGAATTATTGTATTAATTTATAAGTTGAGAGGAGAGAGCGAGAAGATGTGAGAAACTTAACCGGCGGAGGAGGGTATTTATAACTATATAAGGCGCGGTATCTACACCGCGCTATATGTAATTATTCATAAAAGATATAGTGCGGACCAGGGACCGCGTTAAATATAATTCTGGTATAGCGTGGCCGCGCTATACCCCTACGTGGCGTATAGCGCGGATCAGGGGGCGCGCTATACACACGTGTAACCCATGTCAGCATATAGCGCGGTACAGGGGGCGCACTATACCCCACGTGACGCCAAATCATCATATAGCACGGGGCAGGGGGCGCACTTTACTGCTACGGGTATTAGATCGAGAAATATAATCTGACCGGTGTTAGATCGATAAATATACCGATCACCGGTGATTTTTCAAAAAAACACCATCACAAAGCTCCCACCATTCTGCAAAATAAAACGACTTAATTCAAAATTAAATAAATTATTTATTTTAATTTTATAAAATAGTTATTTAAAATTTACAATGTTTAAACTACTCGAAAAATATACACAAATGGGGCGAAAAAAGAAAAACACAGACGAATCTGTGAAAAACTAAAAACCATAATTTCTGACCAATCCCACTACTTGTTTTTCCATTCTGGATGAGCTTGAATAGGTAGGTTCTTTGTTCGTTATTCCTTCTCCTTTCTTACTATCCATGTCTAAGTAATTATCTAAAAATTACTAAAAAAATTATTATTTACGTGATTAACACACTTTAACTAGAATTTATCAAAATGTCACCTTTGCCTCATATCTTTTAGAGATTGTGAATATCAAATGTTAAAAGAATAAAATTGAATAAAAAGTACATAAATTCATTAATATTTATATGGAAAAATACAAAATAAACTTACATAAAATAGAAGACTATTATACAATAGCATAAAATACAATATCAAAAATTAAAATAACATAAAACACCAAATCAAAAATTAAAACAACATAAAATACAATACCATAAATTAAAATACCAAAAAATACAATACTAAAATTACATAATTATGGTTCACAATTGAGAGTGCTAAAAGAGATGGACATTTTTTTATTGTGTTATGAGATTGCTCTTGAATATCTATATCGCAATTATCGCGATCGTCTTTCGGTTGGCGCGAAATTGGACTTTGACTTAGGAAAATTGATTAGGGTCGCCACCGATCATTTATTTTAAAACAAATAGGTTGATCGGATACCTTATTTCTTACCTGATTTGCGTCTTACCAAAGATGTATCAGATTCGGGAGTCGATTACAGTCAAGGAAGGGTTGGCACTCTTGAACTGCCCTTTCGGTACTACGTAATTTCTAGTTGTCTTTAATTAAGAAAATTGAAGGTTTAACTTAAAAGGTAAAATAACGATCCAAAATTACTTACCTTAGATTGATTTGAAAATATTCTTAAAAAATCACGAAAAGTATTAGATAAAAAATAAAATAAATAAATAAATAAAAGATAGGTAAAATAAATAATTATAAAAAACAGAGAATAAACAAACAAGTAAAAAATGAAAATAAAAATAGTATTTAAATTAAATAAGAAAAAGGAAAATAAAATAAAATATGTGTACAAAACAATAGAGAGAAAATAAAAAAAAGTGGATTAAAGAATATAAATATATATATATCTATACGGGAACAATAAAACAAATAAAATTAAAAAAATAAAAATAAATATATGTACAAAAATAAAATGATAATAAAAAATATAAAAAATAAAAAAAAACTCATAATTCAACTCTCCAACTAACCTAACCACTCCACCATCATTTTATAAAAAAGGGAGAAAGAGTCATGGTAAAGAGAGGAAATGAAGAAATTAAAGTGGGATCAAACAAATAAAAAAGGTTAGGTATATATATATATATATATATATAATATAGTAATTAATAAAAAAATAAAAATAAATAATAAATAAATAGTGAAAAAATAATAGAAAAAATAAAAATATATAACATATTTAAAAAACATTAATGATAAGAAAAATTAAAAATATATACAAAGTTAGGTAAAAAATATAAAAACAAATAAAATAATATATATATATATATAACGTTAGATTAAATAAATAAATAGATAAAAAAATTAAATCGTAAGTTAAATAGCAGGGACTAAACTAGAATAAAAATAAGTTAGGTGGCTAAAATTAAAAGTATTTTGGAGTAAAAATCAATTTTTGGGGACAAGATAAGCATTCAGAAAATATAGGGGGGTGAAAGTGAGATTACCCCCTTTTATTTACAAAATACGCGGATCCCATGGTATATGGACCGGGTCACGGGTCGGTCGGGTTGGTCCGATGGGTTTAGTATAATACTTAAAAAAATTTAAATCCTTATTATTTTCATTTGAAAACCAAAACCCTACCCCTATCTCTCATTTCTCTCTCGCATGTTCATCCCAGTGGATGAACACATGCTACAATTTCCAGTTTTTGGCCCTCAACCGCCCCACGCCGCCTCGCCGCTAGCAAAATTTGATTTTTTTTTGTTTTTTGAAAGCACATCCCTTCCTTGTTTTAAAAATCCAAATAATTTTTCAAGAACACAAGCCTCGTGGGCTAGATCTACGAAAGTAGATCTTGAAAACGCCCCATGTTCATCGGCCGTTTTAGTGTTTTTCCAGGATTTCCGAGCCAAATCGCAAGAAACACAACATGCAAGGGCGAAAATGAATGAACAAGGTAAAAAAAACTACCTTTTATTATTTTCGAATCGTTACAAATGCTTTGAGTGGTTCAAGCAACTCTTTCTTGTATTTTTGTGCCTAGTATTCATGTGTGTAAATCATGTCCTCTCTTGTGTCATCGTGTGTTACATTTATATTGAAAATAATACACTATTTTTTGTATAACTAGAGTCCTACTGAGATTGTTCTTGGTTGTTTGTTGGTTATTGACGTGGGCGAGGAAATCGGCGTCGAACGCGACGGTGGTTGGCAAGAGGCATGTGGCATGAGATGCTTGACCCAGAGACGGCTAATGGGCGATGCGACGCTCTGGAGGGGAGAGCTAGGGTTTTGTATAAACCCTAATTCAAATCAAGTTGTATATGTGTTTAGGGTATGGGTTGGCTTCTATTGTGCCAGATGTTTTATTTGTTGGGCCTACAAATGTAACAAAAAAGAATATATGTTATAATAATAATAATAATAATATTACATATAATATATATATATATATATAATACGTATATATGTATGTTTCGGTCAAAAAAATGTGTCTACAGCTGCTCCTATTTGCCCATTGTCGTATAACGGGGATAAGACAAAGATTAAAAGACACACTTTTCGTTAAACATAAATGTTTCCAAATTTAACACCATCCACATAGGGGTCAAATCTCATCGAACATCCTCTGTTGTAGAGTTAAAATCTGATATTTGGATTAAATCACAAAATGACTCCCTTGCCGTGAGGTTGAACTGAAAACTTCGAAGCACGATATCTTTCGTCGTGAAGTTGAAATCGAACTCAAAGGTTTTGGTGTTTCAAGAGAAATATTTTCAAAGGGTTTTTTTGTGTTTCAAGAGAAACTGTCTCAAGAGAGACAAAACTTTGTTTCAAGGGAAATTGTCTCAAGATAGACAAAATTTATTTCAAGAGAAACTATCTCAAGAGAGGCAAAACTTAGTTCCAAAATAAACTGTCTCAAGGAGACGAAATTTGTTTCAAGGAAAACATATTCAAAGATTCTGTTTCAAGGGAAAACTGTCTCAAGAGAGAAAAAATTTGTTTCAAGGGAAACTGTCTCAAGAGAGACAAAATTTGTTTTAAGAGAACTGTCTCAAGAGAGACAAAATTTGTTTCAAGGGAAACTGTTTCAAGAGAGAGAAAATTGTTTTCAAGAGAAACTATCTTAAGATACACAAAACTTAGTTCCAAAAGAAACTGTCTCTAGAGAGACAAAATTTGTTTAAAGGAAAACATATTCAAAGATTTTGTTTCAAGGGAAATTGTCTCAAGAGAGACAAAATTTGTTTCAAGAGAAACTGTCTCAAGAAAGACAAAACTTAGTTTTGAGTAAATTAGTCTCAAGCGAGACGACCCCTTATTTTGTGAGAAATAATCTCAAAGGCGATCAATAATCTGCTTGTTCTTGCATGTTAAAGAAATCCTTTCAGAAGCTCTAATCGTTGACTTAAGGAAGTCAAATCTATGGATGACATGTTTGTTGTGACACTAAATCACTTCAGCGGTCACGATATCCTTCTTCGTGAATTTGAAATTGTGGATGTCTCATTCGCTGTGAAATTGAACTTTTAATTGGACGTCATTCGTTGTGAAGTAAAAATCCACACTGAAGATGAATGTTGCTGGTGGATGGCCCCTTCATTGTGAAGTTGAAACCGTGGATGGCCCATTTGTTGTGAAGTTGAGCCTTAACTTGAATATCCTTCGTCGTGAAGTTGAAATCCAAGCTGAAGATGAATGTTACTAGTGAGCACGATTCCCTTTGTCGTGAAGTTGAAACCGTGGATGGCCCATTCGTTGTGAAGTTGAGCCTTGAATTGGGTATCCTTCATCATGAAGTCAAGTTCATCTTGAAATGATTCGAAATTGTAGTCAACTTCGGTTTTCTTCTCGGTTTAAGGACATTGGTTAAAAATTTGACTGAAAAGTAGTTCCTTGACTCCACCATGTGGTTGATAAGCCCTCGAGCTGAATGGGATCGAACTTGAAAGGTATTCATTGATAGATAGCTTTTCTCGACTTAAGTTATGCTGTTGGAAAATAATTTTTTTATCACTGAGGAACGGCTAACCCAGATCTTCCTCTCGGCTTGAAAATTTTAATCGCAGCCGGACAATAGTGTGATTGAGGTGTCATCGAGCTGAATGGAGTTGAACTCGACTATTTTATTGATAGATAGCCCTTCTTGCCTTGAGCTATGCTGTAAATGATGTGCCTTGGAGCTGAGCGTAGTCGAACTCGAAGGTGTTTGGTTGGCAGATAACCCTTCTCGACTTAAGTTATGTTGCAAATAATATGCCTTAGAGATGAGCATAGTCGAACTCGAAGGTCTTTTGGTGACAGATAACCCTTCTAGCCTTGAGTTATGCTGTAAATGATCTACCCTCAAAGCTGAGTGTATTTGAACTCGAGAGTCTTTGGCAGATAGCCCTTCTCGACTTAAGTTATACTGCAAATAATGTGCCTTGGAGCTGAGCATAGTCGAACTCGAAGGTCTTTGGTTGGAAGATAACCCTTCTCGACTTAAGTTATACTACAAATGATATGGCTTATAGCTGAGCGTAGTCAAACTCGAAGGTCTTTTGGTGACATATAACCCTTCTAGCCTTGAGTTATGCTGTAAATGATGTGCCCTCGAAGCTGAGTTTAATCAAACTCAAGGGTCTTTGGCAGATAGCCCTTCTCGACTTAAGCTATGCTGCAAATGATTTGCCTTTGAGCTGAGCATAGTCGAACTCGAAAGTGTTTTTTGGTAGATAACCCTTCTAGCCTTGAGTTATGCTATAAATGATGTGCCTTGGAGCTAAACGTAGTCAAACACGAAGGTCTTTTGGTGGCAAATAACCCTTCTTGACTTAAGCTATGCTGCAAATTATGTGCCTTTGAGTTGAGCGAGTCAAACTCGAAGGTCTTTTGTTGGCAAATAGCCCTTTTTGTCTTGAGCTATGTTGCAACTAATTTCTTTAAAAAATGGCTTCCCTTCACGGGTCTAAGCCGGTCATAATTCTTCAGGTGGTTCCTCTGAGCGGATCTGAACCAAGTAATATGATTTTTGGATGACTCCCTTTCACAGGAAAGTCCACTTGATAAATTCTGCCAGCCGGATATCTTCCGTCGTAGAATTGAAATCTGGCTTGAAAACGTCAATCGGGAACTAGCCACTCGTCGTTGAGTTGAACTGAACACTTTCTGAACTAGTTCTTGAACTCATCTGAAGTTGATTTTCGATCTTTCAATCTGTCGAATTGGTTGAGGTGTAGCTTCTTGCTGTTGAGTTATACAACCACCATCAATCTTTAAAGGTGCTTTTGAATCGAGTATCCTTTGTCCTGAAGTCGAAGCTTGACTCTAAAAGTTGTAAAAAATCATGTATGCAAAAAATAATAATTGTGATGCTCTTAAGTATGCCTAAGATGCATGCAACATGAATGAGTTATGTCTTAGCTCTTGGATTGGAGTCCTGTGTTTTGTCTGCCAATATGATCCTTGGAATCGATCGTGCCTTATTTGCTTCTGGAACTTTGGCTTTACCGACCTTTCATGTTTGAGACTGTTCTGTTTGAAAATGTTTTTCTCCTTTTTCTTGTTTTAGGAGGGAAAAGAATAAAAATTATGGAAAATATTGTTCCTTAATTCAGGCTCGCAATTGAATCAAATTATAAACATGACTTTAAAGTATATCAAATGCATCAATAGCTCTTTTAATACTTTCAGAGTTATAGCTCTTTGACAAATGTTCAAATGGATGAGTTGACTTTAGGTTGACCTAAGGTTTCAGCCATAAAAAGGTGATTTTTTGGGTTATTGCAACATGCTTTTCTTTAGCTTGGCATTTTAATTGGATGCAGACAAAATGACGCAACTAGCATAACTAATTACTAGACCTTTTATTTAGGTCTCTAAAATCTTCCATTTGTTCAAGTTTTGTAAGCTCCTCTAACAAAGGTAGTGCAAAAATATCGATCTAAAATTGAAATTCTTGAGTGCTCGTGTGTATTTGACTATAACAGGTGTTCCTTACTCCCTTAGTCCATTTTTACCAAAACTCCTTATTTAAATTTACCATTGTCTGGTTAGCTGAATCCATAAAGCCGGGGTGTTTAACCATTTGCTTTAGAGGGACAACTCAATATTATAAGAACCTTTATTAGGCTAACTGAATATTATCCATAAAGCCGGGGCGTTTTAACCAATTGCTCTAGAGGGACAAATCAAGCTTTATTTTATAGTATAATCACATTTATCAGGCTAGCTGAATCTTATCTATAAAGCCAGGGCGTTTAACCAATTGCTTTAGAGGGACAAATCAAGCTTTATTGTATACATATATAATTTTATAATCTGGGTATACGGATTCAACTTCTTAAGTTTGTCAAGAAGAACCTGTTATAGTCTAGGTGTTTTTGAAAGTCAAGGAATCTCATCTTTAGAGTTCACTTTCCAAGCAACTAACCTAAACTAGATTCGCCTACTCGACTATTTCATCTGTGAAGATTATTATCATCATTGAACGTCTTAAACAAAAAGTATAGTAATGTCATGCAAAAGGATGCTCCATGTTATCCGCACCTATGCACATCTAAATACCAAGCCTTATGAAGGGAGAAGGCTATATTGGTTATTTGCAAGAGAAGGATATGGTGTTCGAGTGTATATTCTGGGTAAGGTCAAAGTCCTTTTTTTATCAGCTTTTAATCGTGTTACTTTGTCAAAGATCTGTAACTCTGAATCATTTATAGAGTTTTTTAATTCCGCTGATATTCAAAGAATTTCAAGTTGTAATTTCGATTCAATTCTTAGTGTAAATTATTTGAAATATCCTTATAAAAAGAAATATGTCAAAGTTCAAAAACAAGTTTCAAAAAGAAATATTAGAGAGTTCAGAAAAACAAGTCCAAATAGGATGCTGCATAATGGAATAAAGCCTCAATAGGATGCCCCATTATTTCCAGAATGTCGAGGATTAGGGCCTTCATCTACACTTGCTCCCCATTTTCAACCTTTTCACTTGACAGAGCTTCTTTTGATGTACCCTCAGATGCACAAATTTCTGCTTCGGGAGTTTCCTTGCTTTCATTATAAAATTCTCGCTCTTTTTTGTTTGAACGAGTGTTATGTGGATGAGGTGTGTCCAATGCTTGATGTGGTGTATCTAGTATGTGTTCCTTTCGATGAGACATGCTTCTATTAGTTAGTGCGAATGTAAAGAAAAATAAAAAATACAAAATATGTCTAAATGCATGATGCATGAAATGTTCGAGGCATTTATCCAAAAAATGTGTCTGTTATTAAAAATAATCCTTATTGGGGAAAAAAGTGTTACGTCTGAAGAGACAATTTTTTTTGATGGTATAGATCCCGAGCAGCCTCTGATAAGTTGATTCGTCTTCCGTCTTTTCTGTTACCGGTTGAATACCCTGTCGAGCTGTTTCGGCTCCTCTGGCTAAGTTGTGCAAGTGACTAGCTGCTTACCCCAAAAAAAGTCTTGAAAGACTGAATCTCCGGCTTTCACTCTATACTGAGCCTGTTCCAACGAAAGTGCAACTGGATCCCTCCATCGATGGGAACTATCCGAAGCTTGCTTCTTCCATAATGGTCTTCAGTTTGACTAGGGTTTCACTATCTTGTTCTTGTTGTTTTTGAAGGGATTCTCTAGGTCGGCAACCTTTGCCCCTGCCACTCTTACTAACTCAAAAAGTTAACTTTTGGAGTGCTCGGTGTAATCCCGGTCTGTTCTGAATCCTTTCTGACCATAATTAGACTTCTAAGCCTTTCATATCTTGTATTATAACCTCTTTGTCTATTAATGCAGATTATTCATGTTTAATAAACACGTTTTTGGTGGATCAACACCTCTTTTAAATTATACAAATGATGAAAACAAAATAAAATAGAAAAAAATAAAAAAGTTAGGAATCGTCTTTTGGTTGGGGTTCCGAAAAGCTTTTTCCCTCACCACTTTAATGATGACGAGCAATGAATTACATTTGCAAACTTGCAATTCTTTTAATATCAACTGAATTTAAAAACTCTGTAAATGATCGAAGTTACAAATATTTGACATTATGACATGACTAAAAAATAATGACATTTGATTTTACCCCCAAAGACACACTCGAACACCACACCCTTTTCTTGCAAATAACCAATATAGCCTTTTTCCTTTCATGAGATAATAAAAAGAGGCTTGGTATTTAGATATGCATAGGTGCGGACAACATGAGGCATCTTTTGCATACGACATTACTATACTTTTATTAAGGACGTTCAGTGATGATAATGATCTTCACATATGTAATAGTCGAGTAAGAAAATCTAGTTTAGGTCAGCTATTTGGAAATTGAACTCTAAAGATAAGATTCCTTGACTTTAAAAAACACCTAGACTATAACAGGTTCTTCTTGACAAACTTAAGAAATTGGACATGTATACCCAGATTATAATATTATATATATATAATAAAGCTTGAGCTGTCCCTCTAAAGCAATTTGTTAAACTCCCCGGCTTTATGGATAAGAGTCAGCTAGCCTGATAAAGGTGATTATACTATACAATAAAGCTTGAGTTGTCCCTCTAAAGCAATTTGTTAAACACCCTGACTTTATGGATAATATTCAGCTAACCTGATAAATGTGATAATTATATTTATACAATAATATTGAGTTGTCCCTCTAGAGCAATTGGCTAAATGCCACAGCTTTATGGATTCAGCTAGCTAGATAATGATAATTTTAAATAAGGAGTTCCGGTAAAAATGAACTAAGGGAGTTAAGGAACACCTGTTATAGTCAATTTCACACGAGCACTCAAGAATTTTATTTTTAGACAAATATTTTTGCACCCCCTTTGTTAGAGGAGCCTACTAAGCTTGAACAAATGGAAGATTTCAGAGGACCGAAATAAAAGGTCTAGTAATTGATCATGCTAGTTGCGTCATTTTGTCCGCATCCAGTTAAAATGCCAAGCCAAAGAAAAAACATGTTGTAAGAACCGAAAAATGACATTTTTATAGGAGGCCAACCTAAAGCTAACTCATCCATTTGAATATTTGTCAAAGAGCTATAACTCTGAAAGCATTAAAAGAGCTATTGATTCCTTTGATATTCTTTGAACTCATTTGATTCGATTTGATTGCGAGCTTGAATTGAGGGGTAATGTTTCACAAAATTCTTACATTTTTTTCTTTATTCCCAAAATAAGAGAAAGGAGAAAAACATTTTCAAGCATGACAGCCTCAAATGTGAAAAATCTTGGAAGCTGTTGAGGCTCATTTTAATTCCATTGAAGAAAGAATGAACAATGCCAAATTTCGAGCATTTCACAAGACAATTAATCCGAGAGATAAAATAGAACTTGTGACATTACCAATAATTTGATAAGAAAATGGGCCATGGTTGATTCCAAGGACAAGACCAACAGACAAAAATGAGGCTCCATCCCAGAGATGAAACAGAATTAATTCATATTGCATGCATTTTAGGCATACCTAAGAGCATTGCATCCATAACATCACATATATGCATAACTTTGCAGGTTTTATCTAGAGCCAATTTCAACTTCGCAATGAAGGATATTGGACTCGAAATGACACAATTTGCTCGAGAGTATATTTCAACTTCACGACGAAGGATATATAACTCGAAGCCAAACTTCATAACAAAGGGGCCATCCACGGTTTCAACTTCACGACGAAGGGAATCGTGTCCACCCGTAACATACAATACTTGGATTTCAACTTCACGACGAAGGATATCCAATTTAGGGCTTAACTTCATGATGAAATGGCCATCCACGATTTCAACTCCACGACGGAGGATATCGTGCCTACAAATCCATGATTTCAACTCCACGACGGAGGATATCATGCCTACAAATCCACGATTTCAACTTCACGGCGAAGGATATCGTGCCCATCTACACAAGATTGGATTTCAACTTCACCATGAAGGATATCCAATTCAAATCTCAACTTCACGACGAAGGGGCTTCCTAGTTTCATTCAGAGCCAATTTCAACTTCACGGTGAAGGATATTGGACTCAAAGTAACATTCATAAGGATTTCAACTTCACAACGAAGGATATCCAATTTCACGGCTCAACTTCACAACGAAGGGGCCATCCATAGTTTCAACTTCACGATGAAGGGAATCGTGCACACAATCAGTATTCATCTCTAGATTGGATTTCAACTTCATGATGAATGATATACAACTCAATGAAGGAGTGTTTGTTAATAAACTTACCAGTTTCAGAGCCAATTTTAACTTCACGACGAAAGATATTGGACTCGAAACAACACAACTTACATTGGATCTCAACTTCACGATGAAGGATATCCAATTCCCGACTCAACTTCACAGCGAATGAGCCATCCATGATTTCAACTTCACGAAGAAGGATATCGTTCCCGTTGAAGTGATTTAGTGTCACAAATAACATGTCATCCATGGATTTGACTTCCTTAAGTCAACGATTAGAGCTTCTGAAAGGATTTCTTTAACATGCAGGAACAAGTAGATTATAAATCACCTTTGAGATTGTTTCTCTAGAAACAAGGTGTCATCTCGCTTGAGACTAATTTACTCAAAACAAAGTTTTGTCTCTCTTGAGACAGTTTTTCTTGAAACATATTTTGTCTCTCTTGAGACAGTTTCCCTTGAAACAAATTTTATCTCTCTTGAGACAGTTTCCCTTGAAACAAAATCTTTGAACCTGTTTTCCTTGAAACAAATTTCGTCTACCTCGAGACAGTTTCTTTTGGAACTAAGTTTTGTCTCTCTTGAGACAGTTTCTCTTGAAACATAAAAAAACCTTTGAAATTGTTTCTCTTGAAACACAAAAAAACCCTTTGAAATTGTTTCTCTCGAAACACAAAACCTTCGAGTTCGATTACACTCAGCTCAAAGGTGCATCATTTACAGTAACGGTTATCTGCCAAAGACCCTCGAGTTCGATTACACTTGGCTTCGAGGGTACATCATTTACAGCACAACTCAAGGCTAGAAGGGTTATCTGTCACCAAAAGACCTTCGAGTTTGACTACGCTCAGCTCCAAGGCATATCATTTGCAGCATAACTTAAGTCGAGAAGGGTTATCTTCCAACCAAATACCTTCGAGTTCGACTACGCTCAACTCCAAGGCACATCATTTGCAGTATAACTTAAGTCGAAAAGGGCTATCTGCCAAAGACCCTCGAGTTCGATTATACTCAGGTTCGAGGGCACATCATTTACAGCATAACTCAAGGCTAGAAGGGTTATCTGTCACCAAAGACCTTCGAGTTCGACTACGCTCAGCTCCAAGGCACATCATTTGCAGCATAGCTTAAGTCGAGAAGGGTTATCTGCCAACCGAAGGCCTTCGAGTTCGATTACATTCAGCTCAGAGGCAAACCAAATTTACAGCATAGCTCAAGGCAAGAAGGGTTATCTGTCAATAAATTTGTCGAGTTCGACTCTATTCAGCTCGATGGCACATCAATCACACTACTTTTCAATGACAGTCGAGGTTTTCAAGTCAAGAAAAAGACCTGGGTTAGCCATGCCTTAGTAGCAAGAAACCGTTTTCTGACAGCATAACTTAAGTCGAGAAAGCTATCTGTCAACGAAGACCTTTCGAGTTTGATTTCATTCAGCTCGAAGGCTTATCACCAAGTGATGGAGTCAAGGAACTACTTTCCAGTTGAATTTTTAGCCAAGGTCTTTAAATCGAGAAGAAGACCGAAGTGGACTACAATCTGGCAATAAGAAGTCACATTCTAATTCTAATTTCGAACTGCGTCTTCAATTCCATATCATTTCAAGATGGACTTGACTTCGCGATGGAGGGGCCATCCGCAACTCAATTCGACAGGGAGTTATTTTTTCAACTCCACCGAACAAAAATTTGTGTCTTTTTATCTGTCCTATTTTTCGTTCCACAAAAAAGGACAAAGAAGGATAGCTGTAGACACTCATTTTCGTCCGACATTACATAATTGATTCATATTTATTATGTAACTTATTTATAGTATATTATATATGTATATTATATGGTGAATACGCATTGCATATTTATGAAGTTACTTATGTTATATAGTGTGCATGCATCTGTGTACATTGTATATATATATATATTATGTGTATATTATATATATATATATATTTATTTATTTAATATTCACATATTAATGTTGCTTAGTTTTGTATCAGGCTCAAACCCAAAGCCCGTTGCAAGTGAAGCCCAACAAGTGTATAACCTAGGTGAGTTAGGATTTCTCCCATTTCATTCCTCAGCGTCGTACTCCACTCCAGCTATGCCAACAACCCCGAATTTTCTGGCTCTATTCCAACGACAACACCGAGTTTTTCGGCGCACAAACAAGGCAACAAAAAACAAAAAAATATATTAGAATTTGAGTCCTAGTAGGAGTCCAAGATCGAATTAAAAATAGGACTTTTAAACCCTATAATTACATGCAACACACAAGAGATCGGAGGGGGGAAAAGGACCCGACATTCAAAAGGACGGAGAGCAAAGCTGATACTGGTGCGCCATTGTCTTTGGCAGCCATAGGAATGAACACAACACTTCCGTTATCGAAATTCTCAAGACTCCTCCACCACCACATTCTTAAAACCCACCGTCGCCTCTGCACCGAATCTAACCCACAACCGCTAATGCCATCACATGATGATGAACAAAAAAATCAACCAAGCAGTTCAACTCCGCCCTCGCCCCCAAAACTCAAAAAACACTAGGTCGCCATTGTTGCAATTGTTTCTCGAAATATTAGAGAAAATGGGGAAAATAGGGGGAAAAGCGTGGAAATTTGTGAAGAAGAATCTTCAATCTGTGTTGAAAAGGAAACGACAGTTGAAATCTATGTTAAAAAAGAAGGCTTCTAAAAGAGATAAAAATGAAGAAGCAGAAAACCTGGAAGAAGATCAAATAAGGAAGTCGAATGAAAGAGGCCTCTAAAGAAAAAATATAGATGATGCTGAGCTTGATACGATATTTGGTGATGAGAGCGATGCGGTTGAAGATAATTCCGGCAGCGATGGATACTTATCCGAGGACTTGAGCTGTCCATCTTTGGATGAAAATGGAACTGAGATTAATCAAGAGGATATGGATGTAGACAACAGTGGTACTGGTGATTTGTTGGAGCAGAACACGACAATTCATTTAGAGCTTGCACTGCAGAAGAAACAAAAGCATTAGTCAAAATACATGTGGGACCTATGCTTTAACAATTCATTTTGTTTTGACAAAAACCCACGTGAAGTTGGACTGGGTAAATTCCTTATGTGGTCCTTCAATTATTGTGGGTAAATCTCTTCCTCGTTCCCTGTAAGTTGTATACTTTATATTTTGGTCACTATAATTTATTTTCATTATTTTAATTTTGATTTCCAATTTTATGCATGCTTTATTTTGGTCACTAGTGGAATTTATTTTTTTCATTTATTATTTATTTACTGTTTTATTTTTATTTATTTATTTATTTTTCTTTTTACTAAATTTATTTAGATATTTTTATTATTGTTATATTAACATTTTTCTTTTTATATTTTTCTTTTTTATTTTTTTAACATATTTTTGTAATAGTAATTCCCAACCGATCAAACATAATTATTTGAATCGAAAGTTTTAAATTTCCATTTAATTTCTAATTTTTGGCTACAAAGACAACCGACAAATTAATTGGAACCGAAAGAGCGATTTAATGGTGCTAATCCTTCATTGACCGTAACCGACTCTCGAACCAGACATATTTCTAGTAAGACGCAGATCAGGTAAGACGGTGTCCGATCCACCTAAATATCATTTTTAAAGTGATCGGTGACGACTCCAAATCAAATCATTTTCCTAATTCGAAGCCCAATTCCGAGCCCAACCGAAAGACGGTTTCGACAGCTTGGCGACTCCGCCTTTAATGATGAAACGACACTTTCCCCCCAGAGACCTTCGAGTTCGACTACACTTAGCTTCGAGGGCACATCATTTACAGCATAACTCAAGGCTAGAAGGGTTATATGTGACCAAAAGACCTTCGAGTTCGACTACGCTCAGCTCCAAGGCATATCATTTGCAACATAACTTAAGTCGAGAAGGGTTATCTGCGAACTAAAGACCTTCGAGTTCAAATACGCTCAGCTCAAAGGCACATCATTTGCAGTATAACTTAAGTCGAGAAGGGCTATATGCTAAAGACCTTCGAGTTTGATTACACTCAGCTTCGATGGTACATCATTTACAGCATACCTCAAGGCTAGAAGGGTTATCTATGACCAAAAGACCTTCATGTTTGACTACGCTCAGCTCAAAGGCACATCATTTGCAGCATAGCTTAAGTCGAGAAGGGCTATCTGCCAGCCGAAAACCTTCGAGTTTGACTACGCTCAGCTCCAAGGCACATCATCTACAACATAACTCAAGGCAAAAAAGGCTATATGTCAATAAAATTGTCGAGTTCGATTCCATTTAGCTCGATGATAACTCAATCACACTATTGTCTAGCTGCAATCGAGGTTTTCAAAGTTGAGAATAAGACCTAGGTTAATCGTGCCTTAGTGACAAAAAACCGCTTTCCGGCAGTATAGCTTAAGTCGAGAAAAGCTATCTATCATCGAAGACCTTTCGAGTTTGATTTCATTCAGCTCGAGGGCCTATCAACCATATGGTGGAGCCAATAAACTTTTTTCCAGTCTAATTTTGTAACCAAGGCCTTTAAACTGAGAAGAAGACCCAGGTTGACTACAATTGGGCAACGAGAAGTCGCATCCCGATTCAAATTTTAAACTACAGTTTTAATTCCATATCATTTCAAGATGGACTCGACTTCGCGACGGAGGAGCCATCCGCAACCTAATTCGACAGAGAGTTATTCTTCAACTTCACCAGACAAAGAGCAGCAGTTGTATACACTAATTTTTGTCCATTTTTTATTTGAATATATATAAATTATATAGTTTGCAAACGGTTTGAAAATACATTTATAATATATAGTTTCTAAAAAACATTTTGAAAATGTATATAATATATGGTTTTTAAAACACTTTTGAAAACTGTATAATATATAGTTTTTAAAACATTTTAGGAAAATATATTATATATAAATTTTAAAATCATTTTGAAAACATATATAATATATAGTTTTGAAAACATTTTTTAAAACTTATATAATATATAGTTTTTAAAAACATTTTTGAAAATTTATATAATATATAATTTTTGAAAACATTTAAAAAATTATATAGTTTTAAAAGAAAATATTTTTTAAAAATTATATAGTTTAAAAAATATTTTTGAAAATTTATATATAATATATAGTCTTTTAAAAAACCTTTTTAAAAATGTATATTATATAGTTTCAAAAAATACTTTATTTATTTATTATTATTATTATTATTTTCGAAAACGCACGGATCCTTAGCAACTGGGTCGGGTCGCGCACGGGTTGCATGGGCTACGTATAAAGGCCATCTTTTTTTTAACTTCATTTCTTACCTGGTCTGCTTCTTATCATAGATGTGTCGGATTCAAGAGTCGATTACAGTCAAGGAATGGTTAGCACCCTTGAACTGCCCTTTTGGTACTATGTAGTTTCCAGTTGTCTTTAATTAAGAACATTTGTAAGTTTAAATTAAAAGGTAAAAATATGATCCAAATTACTTACCCTTGATGGATTCAAAAGTGTACCCTTAAAAAAATCGAGAAACGTATTAACGAGAAAATGTAATAAAAATAAAAATAAAGAGAGAAAAAATAAATAAAATAGATAAAATAAATAAAATAAAGGAAAGTAGTAATAATGATAATATATACATAATAACAACAAGAAGAAAATAAAAATAAATAAATAAAATATAAGGAAAATAAAATAATAAAAATAATATATATATACAAAATAAAAGAAATGAAAAAAATTAAAAGATTAAAACATATAAAAAGTAACGTTATATAAACAATTAATATACAAATAATAATAATAATAATAATAATAATAATAAAACAAAAAAATCACCTAACACCACTAATACCACCTAACAGGAAGAAATTGGGTAGGATCACACCGCGTGAGTGTCAAAGAGCTGCTAGTACAACTCTTTGTATGTCATGGGAATGTAATCGAACTGTTCCCTCTCCCTTTCCTTCCTTGGTTCTCTCTGAGTTTGGTTAGAAGTACCGGATGGTACAGCTGTAGTGGTTTTTAAACTAGAGATCGTAACACCATTGTTGGCGTTGTAGGTGTAACACCCCAATTTAGGGGCTAAAATTAAGAAATTATAAAATGGTGAATTTAATTGGTATTTTTGGACGAAATTGGGGATTAAATTGTAAAATCGTAAAGTTGGCAGACCGTTTTAAGAAGTACAGGAAGTTTCAGTGACTAAACTCTTGGTTTACCCACTTTTTATATAGGATGAATTATAAAACCCCCTGTGCGCAAGTTCAGCTGATATTTTTCAGTTTTCCCTCTCCGATCAACCAACTTTCAACTTCGATCTACTCGTCGTCCAACCTCCGATCGATGAGCCGAAACCATCATCGTGTTCATTGTCAACCAAGGAACAAAACCCCTCAAAACTTCGTCGTGAATCGTCGTCGTTCGTTGTTAATTTCAGTCGGAAGTATCGTCGGTAATAACTCGATTTTAGTTGGTTTTTCATCGATTCACGACGATCGTGTCATCCATTTACGACACCTCCCGCACCATCGTGTTCGTTGCATTGTTTCGAGTTCGCCGGTGTCATCCTTGGTCTTCATCGACGGCGGCGCGTGAGGAGGTGAAGCAGTCAAAGTTTCCGATTCGTTGAAATCGAGTTCTCCGCCGTTCAAAAATTTGAACCGAGCTTTGTAAGTATCTCAAAATCGCTCAAAATAATTTTTAAGAATTTTTCCGTGATTTTTAGGCAGCCGGAAGGGGCCTCACGCGCCGCCACTGTACGTGGGGATGGTCCAAATGACCGGTTTGACCGGTTTGGTGCATAGTTGACCCGTTTGACCGGTCATAACTGACCCGACTCGTTTACCCGACCCGTTAACCCGACCCGACCCATTGACCCCGACCCGTTGACCGTTGACCCGTTGACTGGCGTTGACCACTTTTGACCAAAACTTTGACTGGCTTTGACCGGGCATTAAATGACCTTTGATTTTGACCGAGTATACCTATCCTGACATTTTTCGACGTTCTAAATCCGATTCCGCAGTTCGTATTTCAAAATTCGAACCCAAAGGCCTCGAAATTGTCGGTCAAACCCGTTGACTTTGATTTTGACCGAAATTCCAAATTTTCAAAAAGTCATATTTTATGCTTTCAACATCCTGAATCCGAATCCGAAGTCCGTTTCGCCAAATTCGAACCCAGTAAGTTGTTTTTCCCTGATTTATCACCCGATTCGATCTGTTTATCGCAATTAAGCTCCGTTTCTGATATAATTTATGTTGATATGTATCTGAGGAATTATTGGAAATTGAATTGAAGATCAAAGGCATTCGAATGGAATTTTTATGGTCGATCAATATTGCACGAAATCGAGGTAATACTTTACTACCTCTTTATGCTTTATGGAACATGTTTATATTGATAAATGCATGAACAAATAATGCTGGTCACTCTGGTGGAGTTGAATAATTTATACACTCGATATGATGTGGTAGAAATTATGTAACTAATTATGGATCGAATGACTAATATAAGAGATTGAGGAATTGTTAGATTAAATTACAAGTTTGAGATTAGTGATAAAGAAATCAGCCCTGTATCTGCAACTTATAATTTATTTCATCAAAGGTTAAATGTTAAAGGTACTTGGATGAGAAATTATGAGAATACTCCGGTAGGGTAAAATTACGAAGATACCCTTACGTTATAAAAGATAAGATTTGAATATGGAAGTTAGATAAGAGGATTTTACAGACATATTGATCTGATAAAAATATTGATGAGCATAAGAAATGTTAGTTTTATTTGGAAATTATGGATAATCGGTTTTAATCCTAGGAGAGTTTGTGAAGGATACTAGAAGTCTGTTAAGAGAACCGTTTCAAAATCAGAGAGTGTTCAAGAAAGCAATTAATTATAGGATCTCTGAATTATATTATTTTTGTTAAGAGCTAATATTGAAATTATCTGGTTAAGAAATTACAGAAATGCCCTTAAGAGGTAGAATAGTCTGAGTTGACTCTGAATGAGAAAGTACTTTGAGGATTTGTACTTAACTCGATTAAGTACGATTTAATTGTTAAGATCTTGTCTTTGTACAGAAAAATTCATGATATTACGTTTGTAAAATATGAGTAGACACTTGACCCGAAAATATTCGAATAATGAGTAAATACTTGAAGAATAATTTATCGGGGGTATTCTGTTGTCAGAATTATTCAAATGACTGAAGTAAATTATAAGATTGAATTAAATAATAAGACCGGATGACAAGAGAAGATTGAAATACTGTAGATCTATAAAATGACCAAAATACCCCTGTAATGGAAATGACCCAAGAATATCACCAAGCTCAGGAATGATTGGATATCCTCGAGCTCTGAAATAAATGGAATAAAACTAAACACCAAAATTACCAAAATACCCTTATGACCTATATTAAGTAAATGTCTTGGATTAATTAAGGAATCCAAATAATCATAGGTGTTGGACTACCTTTATAAGATATGGAACAAAACTTAAGTGAGTAGATCAACCCTAAAGCTATGTCAATACCTGAACGACATAGATATTACTGGAATGCATGTTCGTCTTTTTAAGTTTGGCTCGATGATAAATTTGGAAGTATTTAGCTCAACTCAACTCTAGATCATATTCAGTACTAAGAATTGGATATTTGTTCGACAAATTAACCATGAATTCTGAACTGAACAAAAGTACAATATGTATCCGAAATTCAGAAAATGTCTGATTTACTCTGGAAAACTCTTAAGTAACCGAGATGAACTTGACTGTTAAATGAAATAAGTAACCTCAATGACTGATGATTAAATAAGTGATTTGGATGAGTCTGGAAACCTTAACGAACATACATAATGAAATGTTTTTATGGGTCATGAACAATAAATCAAGCACGTCAGCATTTCATGATACTGTGGAAGCGTGAAAATGAAATAAAGAGCATTGGAATATCTATGGATAATAATGTTAGGTATAAAATAAATAAATACCCTGGAATGACAAAGAATTGACCAGTCGACATAGATTGTTAAGGTTCTGAATCTTCGTTGTCAAGTTGTTCGATTATCCGATCAATTGACATGGATGTAAAGGATTCTGAATACCCTTCTGATTACATACAACTTCTGAAAATTGTCCGAATAAGATAATATCCTGATAATTCACATTCTGAATAACTGATGATTCTGTCAGTTAATGAACTCTTCCAATAGTGATTCTAAATTCCAATATTCTATCGACATACTGAAGAACTGTGTTTCTCTGCCTGATACAGTACCTCTAAATAATACCTGTAAACTCTGGTGTGTTCCCTACCCACATGAATATTTTATCTGATTTTCGATTTGAATTCTGATCTGATACTTGACATGGATTCTGATCTGATATCTGGCATGGATTTTGATCTGATACTTGACTTGGATTCTAATTTGATACTTGACCTGGATTTTATATGATACTTGACATGAATTATGTTTTGATTTTTCATATATCTGTTTACGGACGGAACATGTTTTATTTGGGGGTATTGTTGGAGGTTACTATATATGCAGGTTCCTCGGCTTTATGCTCGGAGCCTTACTTGGTGTGTTGGTGGGTGTATGGTTCTGGGGAACCTACATATTATGGTGTGTTGGTGCGTGTATGGTTCTGGGAAACCTACACATTATGGTGTGTTCGGTTGGAGGGATTACTATGGTTTTTGATAAATGTTTATTGGGAGGGTGTTGTTGGAGGAAGTTATCATTACCGTTACTGCAAGCTCCTCTGCTTTGTGCTCAGGGCCTTACTTGGTGTGTTGGTAGTGTATGGTTCTAGGGAACCTACACATTATGGTGTGTTTGGTTGGATGGATTAATATGGTTTTTGAATAAAAATATGTTTTGAATTGTCACTGTTTTAAAAGAAAAGATATGCATCTTTTCACAGGTTTTGCGGGAACACACTAGATAACCTATTCTGATCTCATGAACTCAATCATCCGAAATATTTCTCTGAACTGAAAGCTCATTGTTCGTTACCACCTGAAATATCAATAGGATCTCTGCTCAGCATAAAAATCTGTAAATGTTCAGAAACAATAAAGAAATATATATTTATCTGTATCTGCACGTTCATCAGCATCATCTGGTAGTCTGTATTACTGAGCTTTTCGAAGCTCACTCTATTACTCACATTTTTAGGTTAAAAGAATTGTACTAGTGCATCTATCGACTTCAGTAAGGGAGTTCTTCCGGCGTTGTTGCAGAGTATGGTGCATGTGCTTAGGGGGTATGTAATTGTATTTTGATTTATATACGAGTTTGGAAATCTGTTTTATTTTTAAATAATGAAAACTGATTTTATAAGTTTACATGTTCTGATAAAAAGTTTTAAATTTTCCGCTATAATTACAGTGGGTCACTCCGGTGGCCCTAATGTGACACCCTGGATCGGATCAGGTTACCCTTATCGGTCTGAGGGGTTACAGTAGGTGTTGACATTGTTGATCTCTCTCTCTTTGTTCTTCATGGGAGGCTTTTACTGGAGTCGTCTCCCTCAATTTTTCCTTGCTTTATGGCCAACTCGATCATCTCACCAGCCATAACTAAATCTGAGAAACTTCCCGATGTGATTGTCAATAGGTGGCCGAAGTAAGGTGCTTTCAGGGTTTGTACAAACAGCTTCATAGTTTCCTTTTCATCCAAGGGTGGATGAACTTGCACAGCCAAATCCCTCCATCGCTGTACGTATTATCGGAAACTTTCGTTATGCTTTTTCTCCAAGCTTTGTAACATAACCTGATTTGGTCTCATATCGTTAATACGTTTGTACTGCTCCAATAAAGACTTAGCTAAGTCTTTCCATGTCTTGATATGAGTTCGGCTGAGCTGGTTATACCACCAGATAGCTGAACCGGACAGGCTTCCTGGAAGCAGTGGATCAAGAGTTGGTCATTTCCCACATACCCTGTCATTTTTTGGCAGAACAAAATGATATGGGCCGAGGGGAAACTGTTCCCATCAAACTTCTCGAACTCAAGGACCTTGAACTTTGGTGGAAGCACCAAATCTGGAACTAGGCTCAACTCCATGTCATCCATTTTATAATAATCATGGTCACCTTTGACCATCTTCATATGGTGTTCTACCATCCTGATATTCTCTTCCATCTTTTTTGCCTTATCCTCCTCGTTAAAATATGGGATATGATAATCATCCGGATAATTGTCAGTGTTGGTTGTAGAAGCTTGTATATTTGCACCATATATGGCTTTCCCCTTGATAGCAGATGATTCCCCTTGTAGTCCGGGTAAGATCCCGGGTGAGAAAACCACTTGTGGGGTTGGTGGCATAGTGACCCTTTCAGACACACCTACCCCTGGTGCACTCCCCTATTCTAAACCAGACAACTTGGCCACGATTTGATCGACCAAAGACTCTTGGCCTTTCGTGATGGAATCCAAGGTACTCTAATTGTTCTGAGCCATCTTATCTTCAAGTTCTTTCTTTAGTTTTACCATGTTCTCCTCGGTTTTCTCGATTCTTGCTTCCATCTTCTTTTCATGGTAACTGGGCTAAAAATCGAGCCCAAACTGGTCTAATTTTGAAGTAGGAATGACATGACTAATCCTTCATTACAGCTACTTTCCAAACCCCTTTTTGATCTTGGCGCCTCGACCCAGGGTTTGATTGATCTTTATCTTTGTGCACTTAGAGAGTCAAGGTCTAGAAATCTTCTTTCCTTTTACCACGAATATGACATTCATAAATTTTAAGAAGCGGAATGAGCATTCTACCACCTCCTCATTTACTTCGATGTATGGGGACTCCGTGGTGACACTTGTATGATATCTTCCTCAGCATTGATGATTACTAAGGCCCCGTCAATAATAAATTTGACTTTTTAATGCAATGTGGACGGTACTGCACCTGTTTGATGAATCCATGGTCTCCCTAAAAGACAGTTATGAGAATGCATGATATCCATCTCTTGGTCCCGTCAAATGCTCGGACCATATTCTGGAAGGTTCTCATATATGAGGTATCTATTGGCAGCCTTTTCAATGTGACTAAAGGCATTACGTTCAGGGCTAAGCCGTTACAATACGAAGTGATGTGCAATGCCTTTGTTCGACCTCTTCCTCCGGATGGAATCTCATCATCCGAAAATGAGATGAGATTATCAGCTTGAATATTGTTCACTAGTCAATTCATATTGCTGACTGGTATGTTTTGTGGCACGAACGTTTGATTCAAGACTTTCAACAGTACCTCAGTACCTCCCGATGTGCCTCTGAGTTTAGCAAAAGTGCCAACATTGAAGTACGCGTTGGCAAAATGTGGAGCTGTTCTATAATGTTGTACTCGTTGTGCTTCAAGATCTTGAAGAACTCCTTAGCTTCTTCCTCTTTTATAGGTTCGTTAAAAGCTAACACATCTTCCTTGAAAGGCTCAAGTGGTCTCTGCCCCACATTGCTATCACTTTCTTTGGAAGTACTCACCTGGCATTCGTACTTCCATGACACTTGTCGATTGTCCTTGTATTGAAAAGGCCGAGGTGCTGTGATCACAATCTTGGTCGGTGTTATTGTTGTCATCGTTGCTTTAGTGGTAATTATCAAAGGATTACCCCTGTCGTACTTCTTGTCGGATGACTCTCTGGTAGCACAAACATCTGATTCCATAGAATCTTGAATTTCTTCGTAAAATTCTAGCTCTTTCCGGTCCATCATGAGCTGGACTAACGATATGAATTCTGGGCACTCTTGCACTTCATGCCCCTCTTCGTTGTGGTAACAACAATGGTTACCACCCTCATTCTTTGCTGCATATGACTGGGGTGCAAAAAGCCCCGCCTTTACCATTTGGCTCCATACCCAAGCCAAATGAGCTTTAACTTCCGAAACATTGGTTTTGATTCTACTGTCGTTCTCGGTGGTGATTGCGTTAATCCCGGTCTCTTGATGATTGGGCAAGGGATTCTAGGCAACGTTCGTTGTTCCAGAGTTGAAACCCCAGCAGAGTCGCCAAGTTGTCAGAACCGCCTTTCGGGTGGGCCCGGAATTAGGCTTCGACTTAGGAAAAATGATATGGAGTCGCCACCGATCATTTATTTTACGAAAAATGGGTTGATCGGATACCTTATTTCTTACATGATTTGTGTCTTACCAAAGATGTGTCGGAATCGGGAGTCGGTTATAATCCAGGAAGGGTTAGCACCCTTGATCCGCTCCTTCGGTACTACGTAATTTCCAGTTGTCTTTATTAAGAAAGTTGTAAATTTAAATCAAAAGGTAAAATGATTCAACTTACTTATTTTTGATGAATTTAAAATTGTACCCTTAAAGAAAAAAAATAAATGTTAGATTTATAGCGAAATACTAATTGAATTACGGTAAAAACGTAAATATGGAAGTTATAACCAAAGCAAAAAGAAAGCAAAAAAAACAAAAACAAAATGCAATAAGAATGAAACAAAGTGAAGAAAGTAATATGAATGAAAACAAAAACAATAAATCAAAACAAAAACAAAGAAATCCAAAGATAAGTGATGCAATTAAATCGAGAGAAAGAAAACAATAAAAAGAATAATGAAAAACATATGTATAAAAACATTAATGTTAAAATTAATCAAAATAAAAACATGTAAAATAATGATATATATTAAATAAAATAAATAAATAAGAATAAGTAAAAGTATATACATTTATAACAATAATAAGACCAAACATAATAATTGATTATTAAAAAATAATAATAATAATAATAATAATAATAATAGTAAAGAAACAAAATATTGGAAAATAAAATATAATAATAAAATGAAAAGATAATAAAGACAAAAAATAATAAAAATATATATATGTATAATAACAGTGAGGGTTAATTTGAAATAAAATTAAAAATTAAGGGCCAATTTGAAAAGGAATTCAAGTTGTAATTGGACTTTAGGGGGCAAATTAGAAGTTTTAAAACTATATGGACCAAAAGCACTGATTACCCCCTTTTAAACAAAAACACGCGGGTCACCTGGTTTCAAATCGGGTCGTGGGTTGGCTATATGGATACTATAAATACCACTCGTAAACCAAAATCCCTCATTTTTCCTTCTTTTAAATGAATACCCCCATTTACACTTTGCTAACAATTGTTCTTAGATATGAAGAACACCGGTGGGTGTTCATACAAAAACCCAGAATCTAGCCATCGGCGTCGGCCGCGGTTATAAGCGGCAAAACACATGTTTTTTGCTTTTTTGAGAGCTTTTTCATCCATTGCCTAAAAATCGAGTGATTTTTGAAAATAAGCCTCGGGGGGATGAGTAGATCTAAAAACGAAAGTTCAAAAAACAACCCCTTTGTCATCGGTCAAAATGTTTTTCTTTGGGGTTTTCAAGCACAAAACGTGAGTAACAACGCATGAAAGTAACCAAGAACGAACAAAATAAGGTAAAAAATGCTACCTTTATTTCCTTTCAAACGTTGTACAAAGATTCAACTTGCTTCTCCGTATTTGCTATTATAGATTTGTGGTATTCGTTTGTATGCTCTCTTGATTTTTCAGTGTTCGATTACATCAAATATATATATCCTAAGATTTAAGTGTTTGAGTCCTATTAATACTCTAACTCCGTTGTTTGTTGGTGGTGTCTTGCGAGATCCTTGCCCCGTTGGTGGTTGCCGAGAAAATCGGGTGTTGTTGAGAGGCATGCGGCTTTGGCGAGTGGAAGGGGGCGTGCGGCGTGGCTGGAACCTTGGCTAGGGTTTGGAGATAACCCTAAATATCTCTGCTATAGACCATTGGATCTCATCTAGATCCAATGGTCACTGATACTGGCGAGTGGAAGTAAGAGTGGGGCGAGTTAGGGTTTCTGGAAACCCTAATTTTAGAACTAGTCTTGGTTGCTGGGCCTTGTCCCATCTGGTGAGCCACTTGTTATTTGGACCTGTAGAAATAAACAAAAATGTAAATAAATTTATGTATTATAATTTATAATATTACATAATAATATCATAATTTATAATTTCCACGATCGAAATTAAGTGTCTTCAACTGCCCCTCTTTGCTCATTATCGTGTAACGAAAATAGAGCAAAGATTAAAAGACACAAATTTCGGCCATATCGAATGTCCTCTGTTGTAGGGTTGAAACCCGATATTTGATTGGTTTGTCAAATTGAACTGAAATATGAAATGACTCCCTCGTCATGAGGTTGAGTTGAACTGGAAGCTTTTGAGCATGATATCCTTCATCGTGAAGTTGAAATTGAACTCAAAACTCTTGGCAAGTGGACTCTGAATCGTCTTCTAGGTTAAGATACTTCGTCGTGAAGGTGAAACTTGACCTGGAGGCTTTGGTGTTGTTGTGTTACAGATGATTCATTCGTCGTGAAGTTGGGTCTATCTGTTGGGGTATGATACCATTCATTGTGAATTTGGAATCATATATGGCCCATTCTTCATTAATTGAGCCGGGAATTGGATATCCTTCGTCGTGAAGTTGAAATCCAATATAAGTTACTTTGTTTCGAGGTCAATATCCTTCACTGTGAAGTTGAAATTGACTCTGAAACTGGAAAGTTTATTGACAAACACTCATTCTTTGAGTTGGATATCCTTCGTCGTGAAGTTGAAATCCAATCTAGAGACGAACGCTACTTGTGTACACGATTCCCTTCGTCATGAAGTTGAAACCGTGGGTGGCCCCTTCGTCATGAAGTTGATCTTTGACTTGAATATCCTTTGTCATGAAGTTGAAATCCAAGTAAGTTGTATTGTTTCGAGTCCAATGTCATCCGCCGTGAAGTTGAAATTGGCTCTAAAACTGAGAAATTGTTTGTTGACGGACCTCTTTGTTGTGAAGTTGAGCTTGTGTTGTCTCGAGTCCAATATCCTTCACTGTGAAGTTGAAATTGACTCTGAATGAAACTGAAAAGTTGTTTGTTGACAGTTAGTCTCCCCTTTACTGTGAAGTTGAGCTTGTGTTGTCTCGAGTCTAATATCATTCGCTGTGAAGTTGAAATTGACTCTGAATGAAACTAAAAAGCAGTTTATTAACAGTCAGTCGCCCCTTCGCTGTGAAGTTGAGCTTTGTTGTCTCGAGTCTAATATCATTCGCTATGAAGTTGAAATTGACTCTGAATGAAAATGCAAAAGTTGTTTGTTGACAGTCAGCCGCCACTTCGATGTGAAGTTGAGCTTCAGATGGCACGATATCCTCCGTCATGGAGTTGAAATTTGGAGCTGGTAGAATTCAAAAAATCATGAAGATAAAGTTCTACCCCACATGATATTTATCCCCACATGCTTATTATTCCTACCCGGACATGATCTCTATCCCGCATGCTAATTTTAAACAAATCCTAACCGCATATTTGTCTAGTTCTCATGCTTTGAATAGAAAGTAAAGCATGAAATAACTCAGACATCCTAGGGTTTGAAATGAGGTTTTGGCGTGAGCTCTAATTCCCTGTAGTCTTTCAGTTTAGGTTCTAACAAGGGTACCCGAGTTTTCCTTGCTGGTGCCCTCTTGGGCTTGTCAAACCCTTAGTCCTAAGCCTATTATAAGCTTGTGTGGACTAAGTTAAACTCGAAAGGACACATTCCCTTATGTCTGTGCGGTGAATAAATTCACACGAAGGTGTCACTTTCACCCCCACTTAAATAGGGTTCAGAGCTTGGGTATAGAGCATGAGATGGAAATATGAAATCTTTGAAAAACGTCAGTACAACTATTTATTTAAAAATAATAATCAAAAGTAAGTAATAAGGATCAGAAAATTACCTCAAAATTTAAACTTACCTTTTTTATTAAAAAGATAACTAGAAATTACCTTAGCCTGACTCACTTACTTGTCCCCAGCGTAGTCGCCAAGCTGTCGCGACCGTCTTTCGGTTGGGCCCGGAATTGGGCTTCGACTTAGGAAAATTGATTAGGGTCGCCACCGATCATTTATTTTAAAACAAATAGGTTGATCGGATGCCTTATTTCTTACCTGATATGCGTCTTGCCAAAGATGTATCAGTTTCGGGAGTCGATTACAGTCAATGAAGGGTTAGCACCCTTGAACTGCCCTTTCGGTACTACGTAATTTCCAGTTGTCTTTAATTAAGAAAATTGAAAGTTTAACTTGAAAGGTAAAATAACGATCCAAAATTACTTACCTTAGATTGATTTGAAAATATCCTTAAAAGTCACGAAAAGTGTTAGATAAATAAATAAAAATAAATAAATAAAAGATAGGTAAAATAAATAAATTAAAAAAACAGAGAAAAAACAAACAAGTAAAAAATAAAAATAATATTTAAATTAAATAAGAAAAAGGAAAATAAAATAAAATATGTGTACATAACAATAGAAAGAAAATAAATAAAAAAGAAAAGTGGATTAAAGATATATATATATATATATATATATATATATATATATATATATATATATATATACGGGAACAATAAAACAAATAAATTTAAAAAATAAAAATAATATATATGTACACAAATAAAATGATAATGATAATAAAAAACAAAAAAATTAAAAAAAAAAACTCATAATTCAACTCTCCAACTAACCTAACCACTCCACCATCATTTCATCAAAAAAGGGGAAAGAGTCCGGATAGAGAGAGGAAATGAAGAAATTAAAGTGGGACCAAACAAATAAAAAAGGTTATGTAATATATATATATATATATATATAGTAATTAATAAAAAATACAAATAAAAAATAAATAAATAGTGAAAAAATAATAGAAAAAAATAAAAAAATATATAACATTTTAAAAAAATTAATGATAAGAAAAAATAAAATATATACAAAGTTAGGTAAAAAATAAAAAATCAAATAAAATAATATATATCTATATATAGCGTTAGATTAAATAAATAAATAGATAAAAAAATTAAATCGTAAGTTAAATAGTAGGGACTAAACTGGAATAAAAATAAGTTATATGGCTAAAATTAAAAGTATTTTGGAGTAAAAATCAATTTTCGGGGGAAAATAAGCATTCAGAAAATATGGTGGACTGAAAGTGAGATTACCCCCTTTTATTTACAAAACACGCGGATCCCAAGGTATATGGACTGGGTCACGGGTCGGTCGGGTTGGTCCGATGGGTTTAGTATAAAACTTTAAAAAAATTTAAATCCTTTTTATTTTCATTTGAAAACCAAAAACCCACCCCCTATCTCTCATTTCTCTATCGCCTGTTCATCCCAGTGGATGAACACAGGCTGTAATTTCCAATTTTTTGCCCTCGATCGCCGTTCATCGACGTCAAAATTTGATTTTTTTCGAAAGCCCGTCCCTTCCTTGTTTTAAAAATCCAAATAATTTTTCAAGGACACAAGCCTCGAGGGCTAGATTTACGAAAGTAGATCTTGAAAACGGCCCCTGTTCATCGGTCGTTTTAGCGTTTTTCCAAGATTTTCGAGCCAAATCGTAAGAAATGCAACATGCAAGGGCGAAAAAAAATGAATGAACAAGGTAAAAAAACTACCTTTTATTACTTTCGAATCGTTACAAATGGTTCGAGTGGTTCAATAGACTCTTTCTTGTATTTTTGTGCATAGTATTCATGTGTGTAAATCGTTTCCTCTCTTGTGTCATCGTGTGTTACAATTATAGGTAGATGACACACCTTTTTAAGGTTGGATTAATAGCCTCAACCAAGTTATTTTTCATAGGATCATATCGATATCCCTTATCTTGTGTATTTGCCCACATTTATTTATTGATGAGTCTGATGTAATTGTAGCCTTTTTTCACTTTTGGCTTGCAACTCTTGTAGCATATACTCAAACCTTTGGGGTAAGAGTTCATAATCTAAACAATATGTACTAATTAGTGACAAGTACAAGTAAATAATATAAAATGATTTAGAAATGAAATTTAAAAAAGTAATATACCAATGCATATAAGTAATTGATATTAATCTTTCTTCTTAAATTTTTCATGGTAGTTTGTTGTAATATTGTTGAACCATGTTTTATAATATTTTGATATAACAAATTAATGTAAAATGGTTTTGGACTTTATTGAATTTGTTCAAAGTTTTCAAAAAATAATTCAAAGTCCATTAAATTAGAATTTGAGCACAAAACTATTTTTTGGGTACGTAGTACCGACACTGTTCTTATAGTATCGATACTACATGAACAGTACCGATAATGTTCATATGATACCGATATCAAAGGTAAGAGAAGTATCGATACTATCTAGATAGTATCGATACTACCAGATGTTTTCCAAATTACTCAAATTCCAGAATACAAAATAGGTACTGATACCCAAGGGGGTATTGATACTACTTCACACAGTGGTATCGATACAATGACTCATAGTATCGATATTGGTCAAGCCTAATGGTCTTTAACGGCTAGTTTATTTAAATATTATAAAGGTAATACTGATACTCATTAAAGGAGTATCGATACTCCCTGTTCTGGGCAGTTTTATTTTACAGAAAATTAATCCCCATTGGCTCCAAAACATCCCCAACGTCTAGAACGTCCACAAACTCATTCCAACATATAAAAACAAGTTGAGGACACTTGAAGAAGGTTGGAACACCTATCCAATCAATCAAACACAAGAGAAAACTTTTCATTCTTATTTTTCTTTCTCTTGTAAATATTAGTGCTTTAGTGAGCTTAATTTTTGTAAACACCTTCCTTTAAGAGGTTTTCTTATTTACATATTTTATTCCTTTTGAAAAGGAGATTGGTTCTAGCTTAGCCTTTGAAAAGCTAGGGAGTTGTAAAGGTTATCTCTTTGTCCTGGAAAAAAGAAAGAACAAATTAGTGAATTTGTTAGAAAAGCCTAAGTGAAGAGCTTAGGTAGTGGATGTATACTTGTTGAGAAGTCAAACCACTATAAATCCTTTTGCAAATTGTTTCATCTTTATACTCTTACTCCCTAAACTCAAAAATCTAATTCACTCCTCTTGGAAAATTATTTGGTTGATCAATTTGAGCTTCATCAATTCCCAATAATTGGTATCATATCTTGACTCATTATAAGGTCTAACAACCTTGAGATGATCCTTCAATAAGCTCTATCCATTTTTGACATAACCGAGAAGATGATATCCACCTCGCTTATTCTACATGGAAGACTCCCAATCGATCGACAAGTCTTCATACTTCAATAGAGCCAACTACCATCATTGGAAGAAATTAATAGAGATATTCATCCAATCCAATGATCTTGATGCATGTGAGATGATCGATAACGACTACTCTTCTCCAAAGAAGAAGACAAAGGAGTGAAGTGCCCAAGAACGGAAGAAAACTCAAAAAATACTAAGGCCATGTACATGTTGTTTTGTGCATTTGGTCTCGATATCTATGAAGGAGTTTCTTCTTGTTCAAATTTCAAGGAGCTTTGGAATAAGCTCGAAGAGATCCATGGAAACAAGAAAGCAGAACCAACAAAGGTGGTGTGCTTAATAACTCTTGAAGAACCCAAGGTATCTTCCAACTCTAATGAATCCAATTCATATTATTTTGATTAGTTACAAGATGCATATGATGATTTTTTTGGAGTTTGAGACCATGAAATCCAAATACAAGAAAACGATTTCAAAACTTAAAGTTGAAAATGATTTTCTTTTGAAAGTAAAAGTTGATTTTGAAAAACAAAATGAAATTTTGAAAAAGGATTTAGTGCTTTCAAAAATGAAAATTGAAAAATTTGAAAAAGAATGTTTTGATTTAAAGGTTAAGCTTGAATGCTTAATAAAAGAAAAGGAAATACTTTTATATAATTCATCTAATTTCATAATGACAAAATGCTCACATTATCATTATCATGATCACAAGGAACATACTTGTCCTTTAAAGAAAGGAAAATGTTTTAAAATTAAACAAGTATGGATTCCTAAGGGATTAAGGGGCATTGAAACTAACGTTTAAGGAACTAAAGCAATTTGGATACCAAAATCCACATAAATGTCTCTTATAGGTGTGTGGGAGTAATGGTGATGAAAGTGAAGATATTCAAATGCTCTAGCCACACTTGATATGGAACGTGTAATCTCTAAGCTTATTTTGATTATCTTGCATAATTGGTTGCTCATTTAGTTTAAGCATGCATGAGTTTTGATTTTAAATAATTTTATGTTTTTTTATCTCATGTATGTTAAAAAGTGTTGTGATTAACATTTTCTAAAGTTTTTAATGATTTTTCATAAATGTTTGTTCATCATAATGAATTTTGGTCAAAATTGGTTTTAATACTTTGTTTTTTACAAATTTTAATTTTGACATTAATTTAAATGTTTATGCATTGATTTATTTCAAATGAAATCTCTTAAACAATTGATATCAAATTTTCAAATGCATAACATTTTTGGATAGCTTTATGCACATGCACTTAAATAGAAAAAAAATTGGTATTGCATAAAATATATTAGACTTTGATAAATTGAATTTCATGTTGTTGAGTTAATCGATTGACGGAATTGGCCAAGAGGGGGTGAATTGGCAATTAAAAATTTGGTGGAAGCTTTTGCAGAAAATTGAAAGTAATTGCACAACGATTTAGAGTGGTTCGACTTTCTCAATCAAAGTCTACATCCACTACCTTAGCTATCCACACTAAGGATTTTCCAACAAATTCACTAATTTGTTCTTTCTTTTGAGGCCAAAGAGATAACCTTACAACACCCTCAAGAATATACCCCAATTCTTGAGAACACTCTTTCCCAAAGAGAAGATTACAAATTTGCAAACTTACAAGGAAAACCTCTCAAGGTAAGATGTTTGCACAATTCTAGAACAAGAAAAGAACACTCACAAATAATTACAAATGAGAACAAATGGTGTTCTTTGAAAGAAAAATGAATATTGAAAGGAAAATTGGCTTGATTTGCACAAACTTGGTGTTCTCATTGATCAAGGGCTTCAGAACTTGTTTAAATACACCTTGAATCACTTCTGAACGTTGGGGATGATTAGTGAAGATCATATAGCCGTTTTAGTGTGAAAACAATTAATAAAACAGCTTGGAGCGTGGGGGGAATCGGTACCCCCTATGGGGAATCGGTTCCCTAAGTGTAAAATTCAAATATTTCGACCGTTATACAAGGGGGGAATCGGTACCCCCTGGGGGGGAATCGGTTCCCTCCGAGCATACTTGAATTCTCGGAGCCAAACCATTCATGAAGGGAATCGGTACCCCCTTAGGGGGGAATCGGTTCCCTCTGAGCAATCTGGAATTTTTGGCTTTGAAATGGTTCGAAATACTTTGTAAAATTATTTTGAAATTGTTTTAAGATTAAAACTTAATTTTACACTTTGATTAAGGATTAAAAAATGATCTTTGAAAGATTTGGAGTAATGTTTTGATATTCGAATAATTCTATCGAATATACTTAGAAAATCATTTGGAAAATCTTAAAATTCATTTAACTTAATTTGTTATATTGAAATATCAAAATGTTTTCAACAATCTCCCCCTTTTTGATATAACAAAAACATTTTAGTAATTTTAAGATTTTGAAATCAAGTTTTGAAATTACTCCCCCTTACTTTAACACTTCTCCCATTTATCATTTAAAAACACTTTAATACTTCTCTCCCTTTTTGTTAAATCAAAAAGACATTTTAAAGAATTTAAACATGGTTTTGAAATCAGTTAGCCAATTGATTATATATATAATATAAGCTGCTAAGATCACAAGCAAGAGAAACGTTAGCCATTAGTTTCATAATCAATATTCATAATTAATGTGAAATGACAAAAAATTGGTCATAATGCAACTAATATGTAAATGATGCAAAAATAAATAAATTTAATCACACCAAATAGATAATTTCTAACCATTCATAAATCCAAACAAATTCAAAGTCAATCAATCCACAAATTCAAACATTCCAAAATATTCAAAATGTAAAAACAATAAGTTTGGAGTTCAAAGCAAAACATTGAATCACATATCCGGATCAGGCGGAGGAAAACGAGCTCGCATAGCGGCCATTTCGTTAGTGAGGTCATTTATACGTGCATTGGTTGCTTTATTATTTGCACGCATTTCCCGAAGAATTTCTAATTGTTGAGCTCCCATTGTGGATAAATGGGACTCTATAGAAGTAAAGCGTGAATCCATAGTAGCGTATCGAAAATCGAATGTCTCCATAAAGGATTGGAAATATGGAGGCATTGGATTCGTTTGTTGTGCTTGCTCTTCGGGCTGCTCCTCGGGCTTCTCAGGCTGATCTTCGGCTTCATCAATGTCTCGCATTAATTGCTCAAGCTCGAGATCTTCGTCAGCTTCGGGTGGAGCTTGTGAAGAACTAGATCTCAGAGTATTTGCAGAAGATCAAACCCATTCACCGGTTTCCTTATCCTTAATCTATCCCTCTCTTGTTAAGGAAAGTAGGTTAATTTGTTTCTTAAGGGGGAAAACGGCATCTAGACCGACTCTAAGCCCAACTTTGGAAAACAGATTACTCAAAATGCAACCGTAAACAAGAGAGGAACAGAGTTTCTTGTTAGGAACAAGATTTACGGTTTCAACAATTTCAACAAAAATAATCTGAGGTAGGTTAATTTTAATATTGTTTTCGAAACAATGTAACCACCAAAGATCTAAGGCTCTAAGAGTAGAATAACGACCTCCGGATGGTCGAAACCACCAAGAAATCATTAGATGAAGAAAACGTTCATGTAGGCCTAGGACACTCGCACTATCTCTTCTTTTATAACGAGATCCTAAAACCTGTTTTTCATTTGAAATACCATCATTTTCTAATCCGAATGTATTGGTTATGTAAGCCGAGTCAATATATAAGAATTTTCCTAGGAGGTAGGAACGAATTCCTATGGTTTCGATTTCAGTTTGGTTTTTAACACAAACGACATTAGAATAGAAAATACGAATAAGTTGATGGTAAACGATGGGTTCAAGGTCAAAGAGTTTATCAAATTTCCACTCTTGTAAAAGAGGAAGATATTTAAAATTGATAGCTAACATAGCTTGACGAGAAGGAATACGTTCTTCCCGGATTTTGTAAGAGTCGAAATATTAATAATACCAAAAATGATGATTTCTAGGACCAGGATGATTGAAACACGAATTTTGGATAGTCAAATTAGGATCAATGGGATTAGGATTAGAAATTGGAATAGAAGGAGGATTTGGAGGTGGATTTGGTTGATGGTGTGAACGACTAGATGAAGACCTAGCACGTTTAGGATTGGACATGGTTTAGGAAATCGGAATAGAATTGATAACCTGCAATTTAGAAAACACATGTATACAATTTAATCAATCCCAAAACTCAATTGAGTCCTCAATATTACAAGGTTCTCTAAATCAATCCTAATGGGCAAAGTTTTTGAAAAACTTTTGAAAAATATGGTTTTGAGAAACAATATATGTATAGTTTTCATAATAACAACATAATTTAATCAAAACATAATAATTTGAAAATTATTTTTTTTATTTCGAAAATTTAGAAAATTTAGAAAAAAATCTTGTGTTTTTGATGAAATTAGTTGTAATATCTAGTTTCTAATCACTAAATAATCAATGCCCAATCAAAAATCAACCTAGAACTAATTAAAACTAGTTCTATGTTCATAAATTGATAAAAAAAGTTTTGGAAAAATAGCTTGAATGATTTCGGATTTGAGTGAGATTAGATGAAGTTTGCACGTTTTTTATGATTCCAGCAGGTTTAGAGGATGATATTTGAAGTGAATTCCAATTAAAAATGTTGATTTGAGGCAAAAATGGAGATTTGAGTGCTTAAGGGTGAGAAACGATGGAAGGAAGAAAATAGAGGGTTTTTGAGGATTTTGAAGGGTTCTGCCCGTGTATAACTAGAACCCCAGGGGGGTATCGATTCCCCTGTGGGGGGAATCGGTTCCCCTTCAAAGGGGGAATCGGTTCCCTCAAGGGGGGATCGATTCTATCTGCACCAAAATGCTAAAATCCGACTTTAAACACCCAAAATGCTAAATTAATTTTCTCTAGTGGTATTGGCAACTCATATATTAAAAATTAATCATGTTCAAACAATTCAATTAATCTGTAAACGATATTTAAACATAAAATTAATTTTTCATCAAAAATCATAAACTCCCCCTAACTAATAGCAATGAATGCAATCAAAAATTACTATTATAAGAATTTTTCATTTATTATTAAAAGTGCTAAAATTATTTTAAACACTCAGTGAAGATAGATTGGTCAAACCTAATTCTCTCCTAAGTGTCCAAAATCGTTCCTTGTCTAAAGGTTTTGTAAAGATATCCTCTAATTGGTGCAAAGTATCAACAAATTCTAGAACTACATCTTCCTTAGTGACATGGTCTCTAATGAAGTGATGTCTTATTTCAATGTGCTTAGTTCTAGAGTGTTGGATGGGATTTTTAGTGAGACAAATTGCACTAGTATTGTCACACTTGATAGGAATGGTACCTACTTCAATTCCATAATCAAAAAGTTGTTGTTTCATCCATAAAACTTGTGCACAGCAAATACCAGCTGAAATGTATTCGACTTCAGTGGTAGATAATGCAACACAATTTTGTTTCTTTGAAAACCAAGAAATTAGCATATTTCCAAGGAATTGGCAAGTACCGGAGGTGCTTTTCCTATCTAATTTGCATCCTCCATAATCCGCATCAGAAAAAGCATGCAAGCTAAAGCTAGAGTCTCTAGGATACCAAAGTCCTAAACTAGGAGTATCTTTAAGGTATCTAAAGATTCTCTTAACAGCTAGTAAATGTGATTCCTTAGGACATGATTGAAATCTAGCACATAAGAAACACTAAACATAATATCCGGTCTATTTGCAGTTAGATAAAGTAGAGATCCAATCATTGACCTATATAATTTAACATCTACACATTTACCTCCTTCATCTAAGTCAAGCTTTGTTGAAGAGCTCATTAGAGTGTCATGAGGTTTCCCATTTTCCAGTCCAAACTTCTTGAGCATATCTTTGACGTACTTAGCTTGATTGATGAAGATGTCATCTTTTCTTTGCTTGATTTAGAGTCCCAAGAAAAATGAGATCTCCCCCATCATGCTCATCTCAAACTCACTTTGCATTAGCTTAGAAAATTCTTGGCAAAGAACATCATTAGTAGAACCAAATATTATATCATCAACATAAATTTGAACTACTAATAAATCTTTACCTTTATGCTTCAAAAACAATGTAGTGTCAACCTTCCCTTTTGAAAAACCTTTTTCAATTAAAAAATTTGACAATCTTTCATACCAAGCTCTAGGAGCTTGCTTTAAACCATAAAGAGCTTTTGTCAACATGATCCGAAAAATTTGAATCTTCAAAACCTGGAGGTTGTTCCACATACACTTCTTCTTTTATAAAACCATTTAAAAATGCACTTTTAACATCCATTTGATATAATTTAAATTCATTGAAACATGCAAATGCTAATAACATTCTAATTGCTTTCATCCTAGCTACGGGAGCGTATGTTTCATCATAGTCTATGCCATCTTCTTGAGTATACCCTTGAGCAACAAGTCTAGCCTTGTTTCTCACTATATTACCACTCTCATCAAGCTTATTTCTAAATACCCATCTAGTACCTACAGTAGATTTATTACTAGGCCTTTCAACTAATGTCCATACTTTACTTCTCTCAAATTGATTTAACTCTTCTTGCATAGCCATAATCCAATGTTCATCATTTAATGCTTCTTTAATATTCTTAGACTCGATGCATGAGATAAATGCAGCACAATTACAAATATTTCTAAGAGAAGATCGAGTTGTTACCCCTTTTGATGGATCACCTATAATTTTACCATCCTTGACATAGTTGTACTCTCTTGGATAAGATACTTCACTTTCTTCAATGGTTGGATTCTCAAGAGGATCATGAGTTTTCTCATTTTTCGTTTCTTCCTTTGATGATGGTTCTCCAACGTCATGTCTAACGTCATTTGTATTTATAACACCTACATCATCATTCACACAAGAATCCTTCCTCTGAAGGGGATTATCATCGAAAACAACATGTATAGACTCTTCTACAACTAAAGTTCTTTTATTAAATACACGATAGGCTTTAGAATTTAAGGAATAACCCAGAAAAATTCCTTCATCACTTTTAGCATCAAATTTGCCAAGGTTTTCTTTACCGTTGTTTAAAACAAAACATTTACATCCAAAAGGATGAAAATAACTAATGTTAGGCTTTTTATTTTTGAAAATTTCATATGGAGTTTTCTTTAAAAAATGGCCTAATCATTACTCGATTTACAACATAACAAGCGATATTTGTGGCTTTTGCCCAAAAATATTTTGGCAAATTATTTTCACAAAGCATGGTTCTAGCCATTTCTTCTAAAGTTCGATTTTTCCTCTCAACAACTCCATTTTGTTGAGGGGTTCTAGGTGCTGAAAAATTATGGCTAATACCGTTAGAGTTACAAAATTCAGTAAATCCAAGATTTTCAAATTCAGTTCCATGATCACTCCTAACACTAGTTATAGAGTAACCTTTTTCATTTTGGATTACTTTTGAAAATGTGATGAATTGTTCTAATGCTTCATCTTTAGTATTTAAAAATAGAACCCAAGTATATCTAGAATAGTCATCTACCAAGACAAATGCATATTGTTTTCCACCCAAGCTAGTAGTTCTAGTTGGCCCAAAAAGATCTAAATGGATCAATTGTAAAACTCTACTAGTTGATACATCATTAATGGATTTAAAAGAAACTCACTTTTGTTTTCCTTTAGCACAAGCATCACAGATTTTATCATTATCAAATTTAAGCTTAGGCAACCCTCTTACTAGGTCTCCTTGAATTAACCGTTGCAAAACACTCATACTAGCATGTCCTAGTCTCCTATGCCATAACCAACTATCATGTTCATCCTTAGCAACTAGGCATAAATTAGTCATATCAAAAGAATCTAAATGCACCATGTATATGTTTCCTATTCTATGACCAACAAGCATAATCCGATTAGATGCAATGTCAATGACTTTACAACCATTAATTTCAAATAAGACATTGAATCCTTTATCGCATAATTGACTAATACTCAATAGATTATGCTTTAATCCATTCACATATAAAACATTTTTAATTTGTATGGAAGAGGTATTACCTATTGTACCGATACCTTCAATGTGACCTTTTGAATTGTCTCCAAAAGTCACTTCTCCTCCATTTTTGGCGTTAAGCTCAATGAACCGGCTTTTGTCTCTGGTCATGTGTCTTGAGCATCCACTATCAAGGTACCATGAATTTGAATTTGTTTCCCGTGCCTTGTAGCAATGCTCATTTCCCTACAAACATAGATTAATTTTTGATTTTTGGTACCCAAAATCTTTTGGGTCCATATTCATTAGTTTCCAAAATCCTAGTCCCCTTAGGTATCCATTTGTGTAGGATATTTTTATCTTTAGTAGTGATGAGTTCTTTAGGAACCCACATACTTCTAACGATTTTTCTATTAGAGGTTCTTTGGGGACCTCTATGATTGTAGTTTCTAAAACTTTTTCTAACAAAGTTGGATTTTGAATTTCCAACTTTTTCAAAATGTTTTGTTCCAACTTTATCAAAAGAAGTTTTAAGATCATCAATTTTCTTTTGATGGTCATCATTGATCTTTGAAAGTAAATTTTGCAAATCTAAAATTTTCTTTTCAAACTTTTCTAGTTTGATTTGCAAATCTTTGATTTTACTTTCAAGATCGTTGTTGGTTTTGGATATGAGTTTGTTTTCATTTTTCAATTTTGAAACATCATTTTTATATTTTAAAAATAATTTCTCATAATCCAAAGCCAACCCATTATATTCTTCTAATAACTCATCATAGGATAAATCATCAAAATCGGATGAGTTAGAGGTTACCTTAGAATCTTCCCCAAATGCCATCAAGAACAAGTTAGCTACTTCTTGTTTCTCTTCATCGGAACTTTCTTCATCGCTCCATGTAGCCACATGAGCCTTGTGCTTATTCTTTGATTGACCCTTTTTCTTCAATTGTGGGCAATCATATTTGACATGCCCTGGCTTTTTGCATTCGTAGCAAATGATTGGGTCCTTATCTTTCGGTTCATTTTTTAGGCCTTCATTTCGTTTGAATTTTCTTCCTCGATAAGGTCTCATCATTTTTCTGAACCGTTTGGCAAACAATGTCATTTCCTCGTCATCGTCATCGTTATTCGAATCACTCTCATCTTTTGTGGATTTGAGAGCAACTCCAATGTTTTTCTTCTTCTCCTTCTCCTTTGGTGTCTCGTCAATCTTGTCGAGGTCCAACTCATCTTCGAGCATCATTTCATGAGTGAGGAGTGACCCAATTAGCTCTTCAAGAGTTAAGGACGTTAAGTCCTTAGACTCGATGATTGTCGTCTTCTTTGATTGCCATGATTTTGGGAGGGAGTAGACTAACTTCCTCACAAGCTTTTCATTTGAAATGATCTATCCATATGATTTGAGACCATTGACAATCGTTGAAAATCTATCCGTCATAGCTTTGATATCTTCATTTGGTTTCATCCTGAAATTTTCATAGCTATGCGTTAGAATACTAATTTTAGATTTCTTTACCTCATCGGTACCTTCATAAGTGACTTAAAGTTTGTCCCATATTTCTTTGGCGGTTGTACACGATGAAACTCTTCCGTATTCATCTGGTCCAAGAGCACAAAAAAAATGATATGGATGGCTTTGGAGTTGAGTTGGAACATTCTTATCTCTCCTTCACTCCACAACCTTGGATGAGTGAGAGGTTTGATGTATCCTTCTTCTACAGCATTCCATGCTCCCATTTCACTTGCTTGAATGAAGTACATCATTATATTCTTCCAATAGGCATAGTTAGCTCCATTGAAGAAAGGAGACTTGTTGACGGGCATCGAGTCGAGACCGGAGTCGAAGTTTGAAGTGGAGGCCATTGATGACTTTGATTATCGATATAACTCTTCCCGAATCGACTCAAGAGGCGATTAAACCTTCAAATGAGTTAGGCTCTGATGCCAATTATTGAGTTAATCGATTGATGGAATTGGCCAAGAGGGGGTGAATTGGCAATTAAAAATTTGGTGGAAGCTTTTACAGAAAATTGAAAGTAATTGCACAGCGATTTAGAGTGGTTCGACTCTCTTAATCAAAGTCTACGTCCACTACCTTAACTAACCACACTAAGGCTTTTTAAAAAATTCACTAATTTGTTCTTTCTTTTGAGGCCAAAGAGATAACCTTACAACACCTCAAGAATATACCCCAATTCTTGAGAACACTCTTTCCCAAAGAGAAGATTACAAATTTGCAAACTTACAAGGAAAACCTCTCAAGGTAAGATGTTTGCACAATTCTAGAACAAGAAAAGAACACTCACAAATAATTACAAATGAGCACAAATGGTGTTCTTTGAAAGCAAAATGAATATTGAAAGGAAAATTGGCTTGATTTGTACAAACTTGGTGTTTGATGCTTTCTCTCTTGTTTCTCTATAATTTCTCATTGATCAAGGGCTTCAGAACTTGTTTAAATACACCTTGAATCACTTCTGAACGTTGGGATGATTAGTGAAGATCATATAGCCATTTTAGTGTGAAAACAATTAATAAAACAGCTTGGAGCGTGGGTGGAATCGATACCCCCTATGGGGAATAGGTTCCCTAAGTGTAAAATTCAAATATTTCGATCGTTATACAAGGGGGAATCGGTACCCCCTGGGGGGAATCGGTTCCCTCCGAGCATACTGGAATTCTCGGAGCCAAACCATTCATGGGGGAATCGGTACCCCCTTAGGGGGGAATCGGTTCCCTCTGAGCAATCTGGAATTTTTGGCTTTGAAATGGTTCAAAATACTTTGTAAAATTATTTTGAAATTGTTTTAAGATTAAAACTTAATTTTACACTTTGAGTAAGGATTAAAAAATGATCTTTGAAAGATTTGGAGTAATGTTTTGATATTCGAATAATTCTATCGAATATACTTAGAAAATCATTTGGAAAATCTTAAAATTCATTTAACTTAATTTGTTGTATCGAAATATCAAAATGTTTTCAACACATGTGCTACTAACATGTTTGTTCACCTTTGTTGAAATTCAATGTCTTTTAAGTGTCAAACTTTTAAAGTCAAATTTTTGTTTGGAATGCTTTTATTGAGGAGGAGCTTTGATTTTTCAAATGATTTTATGCTAAAATTTACCACTTACTCTCCATTGTTATGTTTTAACTTTAAAGTTAAATTATTTTTGATATAACAAAAAGGGGAAGAAGTATGAGTTTGAAAAATTAAATTTTAAGAATGAAAAAGGGGGAGCTTTAATATTTTTCAAATATTCATCTTTTTCATGAAATACTTTATTAAGGGAGAGTTTTATCAAAACAATTTTTCAAATGTTTTGTTATATCAAAAAAGGGGAGATTATTAAACCATGTTTTATAATATTTTGATATAATAAATTAAGGCAAAATGTTTTTGGACTTGATTGAATTTGTTCAAAGTTTTCAAAAATGATTCAAAGTCCATTAAACTAGAATTTAAGCACAAAACTGTTTTCTGGGTACGTAGTATTGATATTGTTCTTACGGTATCATTACTGAACAATACCGATAATGTTCATATGGTACCGATACCAAAGGTAAGAGAAGTATCGATACTCTCTAGGTAGTATCGATACTACCAAATTGCTCAAATTCCATAATGTAAAATAGGTACTGGTACCCAGGGGGTATCTACTACTTCACACAGTAGTATCGATACCATGAAGCATAGTATCTATATTGGTCAAGCCTAACGGTCTTTAACGACTAGTTTATTTAAATATTACAAAGGTAGTACCGATACTCATTAAAGGAGTATTGATACTCTATGTTCTGAGCAGTTTTATTTTACAGAAAATTAATCATCAACAGCTCCAAAACATCCCCAATGGCTAGAAACGACCACAAACTCATTCCAACATATAAAAACAAGTTGAGGACACTTGAAGAATGTTGAAACACTTATCCAAGCAATCAAACACAAGAGAAAAGTTTTTCATTCTTATTTTTCTTTCTCTTGTAAATATTAGTGTTTTAGTGAGCTTAATTTTTGTAAACACCTTCCTTTAAGAGGTTTTCTTGTTTACATCTTTTATTCCTTTTGTAAAGGGGATTGGTTCTAGCTTAGCCTTTGAAAAGTTAGGGAGTTGTAAAGGTTATCTCTTTGTCTTGGAAAAAGAAAGAACAAATTAGTGAATTTGTTAGAAAATCCTAAGTGATGAGTTTTGGTAGTGGATGTAGACTTGGTTGAGAAGTCGAACCGCTATAAATCCTTGTGTAAATTGTTTCATATTTATACTCTTTACTCTCTAAACTCAAAAAGCCAATTCACCCCCTCTTGGCAAATTATTCAATTGATCAATTTGAGTTTCATCGATTCCCAACAAATATGTCAGATACAATAACGGTGTTAGACATGTGGAGGTTTCTATATTCTACCTAAAGAGTCTATTTCTACTTTGATCACAACTCATCGATATGAAACTATTCATATATAACCTCTCCTGATAATATGAAAGCATAAATTTCTGAGAAAAATAGCCCAAGACTTTGTATCTTCCCCCTCAACTAGGGTAAATGCAACAGGAATAATGCTTTGTTTAAGTATTGGACAACTGTCAGTAATAAAACTTAATTGTATTTTCATGTAAGAAAGGACCACCAATTTGTAGTATTTCGTTATATTAGTACATTGTGGGCAAGTCCAAAAAAATGATATAATTAGCATTTTCCTTAGACAACTCTATTATTCTCGTACACATGGCGAGTTTCGAACTCAACTATTATCCCAGGATTGAGTATTTGCATTACATTAAACCAACTTGGTAGCTCATTGTAAGATGAATCTCACTCGCCGAATAATTTTATAACGACAATGTGCTTTATCTTTCATGATTTTCTATATGAGATGGTATAGCCATATTATGATCGTATAGTAGAAATCAACATTGGAATAACTATATGAGAAATTTCTTTGACCATAGGCATAATAGATTAACAAATCATGTTCGAATCCAAGCTAGGATAGTCCTAGTTAATCTCTCTTGCACAACATGTATAAGGACCATTGTATCTTGTTAGTTCTCATATGTTGTTATTCCTCTTTCTCTTTGATACAAGAACCATCCAATTACATCTGTTATCACTCTGGTACAATGACAAACATACTTTTTGTGGGTGGCTTGCTTGAATTTGGAGTGAACTAAATTATGAATATTAAGCGACCTCTTTGGATGAGAACTTCATTCTAATATATAACTCACCATTATTGACAGATGAGTTAATTCCATAGGCTTTAATATTAGGTATATCAAGAAATTCTGACTCATACATTACATCAAAGGTCACTTCATATATATGTATTGGATGTTCATTTTGTGTCGTATTTATGAGAACTTCATACGTATCATTATCAGATTCCATGTTAAATTGAGGTGATTATAATTCAGTGAATAATATTGTCTCAGCACTATCCACACATGGCTCACGAAATGGTTCTTCTAGTATATGCGAATAATCATTTGTCTCGTTTGCTGATGACAATCCCATGTCGAGGTCGATCAATTTATCAGATGAATACCAACCCTTTAAACTTGAAGACGTATTATTATATAGATTATGAATGAACTGTTCTGTCGATGGTATTTCAATGTTTAGGTCGAACAAGTTGGTAGATGAATGTATTCCCCTTGAACTTGACTACATATTGCCATATGGATTCTGAATTGACTGTTGTGTCGATGGTATTTTGATATTGAGATTGAATAAGTTGGTAGATGAATGTCTTTCCTTTGAACTTAAAAGGATTTTGTCATATGAATTATTCGTCGACCCACCTCAGTGGAGATTATAAGAAAAAATTAATGAATATCTTCCTATTGAACTTGATGATATACTATGAGGTGAATTCACCATTAATGATGTGAAATCATTCCATAATATTTAAGTTGCGCTCTCAACTTGATAAACTTGATCAACAAACCTATAGTGAGAGGAAAATGACATAACATAAACCTAACTTCAACAAATTTGGCATACATCTCTGTAAGAGCTTCTGAATTTTCATTCTAAGCATCAACCATCATTGTAACATCATCATCATTGAAAAGATCAAACACGATATATGATAATAGAAAAAAGTTTAGTACTAAATCTTTATCGTAGAGAAAAGAGTCATCTAGTACTTCCAACATAAGCTTTTAAGGAATTTTTTATTAACTCTTTAAGAGTGATGTTTCTCTTGAAGGATATGTAGATATAATTCTCTAATTAAAAAAACTCCCATTTCGGATTCATAATTTGACCATCATAATAAACAACAATAGAAATATGACTTATTCTTTGTGAGATAAGAGCAAGATGCTGAGAGTTTGAAAGTTTTAAATTTGAAGATAAAAAATATAGAGACTTAGATAGTATAAGTATTGAAATGAATAGAAAAAAATATAATGTTCCCCTTAGGGGAACTATTCATCTCGATAATTCCTATGTCTGATAGGATGAGACAGTATGGTATAGTAGAGATTATTTGCAAAAGGTGAAACGCTTCTTGTGAAAAGAACGTTCCATTTTTTATGCAGAGATTCTCTAGATATTCTAGATACATATTTGTACATATAATGTTCCCCTTCGGGAAACTATTCATCCCAACAACTCACATGCATGTTGTAATGAGAGATTATGACATGGTAGATATTCCTAACAAAAGGTGAAAGTGCTTCTTGTGAAAATTTATTTTTTATGCAAAGATTCTTTGTATATTCTATGTACATATTTTTACATATAATATTTCCTTTCAGAGAACTGTTTTCCCAACAACTAACATGTCTGATGAGATGTGACACTATGATATAAGAGAAATTCATTGTAAAAGGTGAAAATACTTCTTGTGAAAATAGCCTTCGTTTTTAATGCAAAAATTCTCTACATATCAGGGTTTCAAATCCTAGTTGCGGTTGCGTTTTCAGTCATTTCGTGTTTACCATGATTATAGTCGTCGCGAGCGCTATTGGGTACTATTGCGGGTGTAGCGGGTAATTCGGACGGCAGTGCTACCGCTATTTCACGGGCGCTATCATGTTTTTGGATCGTGATTTAAAACCCTGCTACATATCCCAACAACTTTCATGCTTGATGGGATGAGACACTATGACATGATAGAGATTGCTTACAAAAGGTGAAAGTGTTTCTTATAAAAAGAGCTTTCCTTTTTTTATGCAGAGATTCTATGCATATTGCAGATACATATTTGTACATATAATGTTTCCTTTCGGGGAACTATTTATCCCAACAACTCTCATGCCTAATGCTATGACATGTCAGAGAATCTATGTAAAAGGTGAAAATGCTTCTTGTGAAAAGTGTCTTCCTTTTTTTTGTGTAGAGATTCTCTACATATATATTCCAGATACATATTTATACATATAATGTTCTTATTCGGGGAATTATTCATCTCAACAACTCTCATGCCTGATAGGATGAGACACTATGACATGACAAGGATTTCCTACAAAATGTGAACGTGTTTCTTTTGAAAATAATATTCCTTTTTAATGTAGAGATTATCTGCATATTCCATATACATATTTGTACATATAATATTCTCCTTCGAGGAACTATTTATCCCAATAACTGTAATACTTGATGAGATAAAATACTATGACATATAATGTTCTATTTTTCTATATATTCTCTGCATATTCCACTCAATTTTATGTATAGATAATGTTTTTCCTTACTATCTATATATTTGTTTTGAGTTGTGGTCCTTAGTGACCCTTTTTTCATCCATTTCGTTATAATAATCATAAATTTCGTTGTGGTCCTCACTGCCCCATTTGTTCTCCACCATCTATCTATGTTTCTCATTCATCTACTTTTGTTTCTTCATTATTTATCCCAGTTGATTTAGTGTTTCAATTGGAAGCACCATTATCAACCTCAACGAATTCTACATCCATCTCCACATTAGATATAGAATGAGATCCACATGTATCAATATACCAACAAGTCAGTATCATGGTTTAGAGAAAACTTCGTGCATGATATTGGAAATTTAAAATGTATTAAAAATAATCTTTTATTTCTTCCAATTGAACATTTCTTTTAATCTTCTTGATTAACTCGTCTAGTTAAATATTTTTTGAAAGAAAGATTTGAAATCATAAAAAAACAATTGCAACAAAATTAGCCACGTAAAGAAAAAATTGAAGGTTTAGAAGTTAAAGACCAAAATTTTTTCAAATGTTTTATGTCGAAATTTTTTGAACATATTATGAGTGTTAAAAGTTTTATTGACATTTTTTGGTGATTTTTAGATAAAATTGATCAACTTGTATAGTCATTTCTACTTTTCATTTCGTAAATTTGACTGAATGCTCATGTTTTTTTCTATGATTGTAAGTTATAAGCTCATTTCTACTTTTCATATAGTAAATTTTACTATCATTTTTGTTGAAGTGGAAAAGAAAAAAAATGTGTTCAATTATTTGAATGGAAAATTTCATGGTATGTTTTTCTTAATATATTGAATTGGTTAAAGAGATAGTTGTTATTCCTAGAGGTCATGAATTCGAGCGCCAATAACTATAGGACTTTTGACCCTAAACTTTAAACTACTAACCCTAACCTTGACCTATTTATAATCACCCTAAACTCTAAAAAAATAAAATACTAAAACCCCTAAATACTAAATCACTAACCCTAAATCAAAGTAATGTGTATTTTATTTAGTTAATATTTTATTATTAATTAATATGTGTTACCTCCTTTTATAGTACTGGTTATTTATGTTTGAATCTGTGCATGACTCTATTTTCCAAGAAACAACAATTAAAAGGCAAATTAAATAGATTTTTCTATTTTTTTGGAAAAGTTGGCGCCAACTCTGATTAGGAGACCAATCCAGGTGCAAACTCTTATGAAATAATCTAATCCACAATATCAAAGGAGAAAAGCAATGTGAATCACAATTCATTAGGAATTAAAAGTTGTAATTCAATTCAAACTCTTTGATTTTATTATTTATTTAATTAGGATTTTAGTTTGCTTAGAATTGCAATAGGATTTTAATGATTTATTATTAGTATTTTTTGTTTACTATTAATTAGTAATTAAATATTTTAATTTTCTTAAGAGTTAGTATTTTATTTTCACTAGATTATCTCAAAGCTATAAATACCCTCTGGGGTGAAGCTTGAGACATGTTCAGAATTCAACATAATACATTTTGGCTTTTGTTTTGTTTTAGGTTTTTAGTTCAATAAAAATTATTTTCTTCTTCATCTTTTCTGTCTTCCATACGCCAGGTATGAATTCTATCATACTTGGCTAAATTTTTTCTTAGCTGATAACTGAGCTACGACTCGATTCGATCTCGTGAGAATTGCAAAAACGCTTCACATCTTCAGATTCTTTTTTGATTTTTCGGCAGACAATGAGAGGCAATCGACTTTTCTTCAAACATCTCAATATCTTCAATCCAAAGAGTGCACATTAGCTTGATCGACGTTGTGATCTACAGTTAGGGAGGAGAGTCGGCTTGTAGCAAATTTAATTCCCTAAGAACAAATTTAGCAACGGTACGATAAGGGAAATCAATATCGAATTAGATTCTCATTGAGACACCATAATCCAAGCGCGAGCGCGGGCTTTTCCAGTTCCTAAACCAACATTGACGTTAATATCGATAGTCGATATTAATCCAAACAAGGGCTAAATTTCAAGGATTGACTTTGGAAATTAGTTCACCAGAGAGAAGAGTAAGTTACAAGGGTTGGGCCTTGTAAACTGTAATCGGTAGGTATCTGAAGTAAAATCTTGAGGCAATCTTTCATCTTAATTACTTATCTACAATTTATTTTTCTTATTTTTAATGCTTTCACTTTAGTTTTAATTTTTTTATTTAGTTACTTGATTATTCAAAATCCCCATTTTTAATTCTTTTATTTTACAAGTTTCTTGGTTAGCATCAAATCAAATCTAAATTAGAAATGTGGACCGACTCCTTCTTTCCTATTTTGTGTTTATAGCTTACTTATATAAGAAAAAAATGCTTATTTATTTAACAATTAAAAGCTTGTCACAGAGTGATATTACTAGAAACAGAGGCGCATTCTACAGAAAGCGTCCTTCACATGGGCTGTCAAATCATCATAAGACGTGTTCTAAGGTGATATTTTGATAAATATTGGTTACAAGTTGTTAATTCGGTAGATAATGATTTTTTGGGGGTATTTTTTAAGGTAAAATTACCCCAATAGTATGCTTATGTGTGCATACACTATCTAGGGTTGGTTTCAACAATATCCCATTTTGGTTATATCTTTGTTCTTCATAGTCCAGATTCCTCTCTACTCATTCTGTCCGCCATTAGCTTGCGTCTCTCTTGTGTTTTCCTCTATTTGAGGTGAGATTTTTACTTTTTTTGGGGGGGGGGGGTTTGATTTTCTCTTGACTAAACACCCATTTTTTTTTGTGTTCGTACGTCGTTCTTAACTATTTATAGCTGATCTTACTTTAGGGTTAATGACTTGTAATTGTAGGATCTTTGTCTGTTTCCCTTTCCATTTCTATACATATATAATTGTCTGCATCTTGCTATTAATTACACACAAGCTTGACTATATATATATATATATATATTTTCCATGGAAGATAATGACGAGAAAGAAAATCCAGATCAAGAAAATCGACGACACATCGGCTAGGCAAGTGACTTTCTCAAAGAGGAGAAGAGGGCTTTTCAAGAAAGCTCATGAGCTTTCAGTCCTTTGTGATGCTGAGCTAGCTGCTATAGTGTTTTCTGCAACCGGGAAGCTCTTTGAATACTCCAGCACAAGGTAATATGCTTTGTGTGTGTGTTTTTACCTCGGAAGAATCTCATTAACCCGAAGCTCGTAGATTAATGAATTGAATATGCTTGGCTGTGTGTGAGAGGAATAGAGAAAGGTAATTGCTTCGGAAAAAACAAAAACGAAAGAAAGATCTTTAGAATCAAGAAAACTGTATAAAAGTATACATTCATAATGGTTTAATGTACTGATAATCTTCTTTAGTACTAGTTTAGGTCAGAAACTGGGGGCTGCTCTTTGGGTAGGAGACCATAGATTTGCCATGAAGGTCTATCTGATAATCCTTGTTGCTTATTTACAGACTAATCTACATACACAGACATTTGTATGAGTACGACATTGATATTTTCATTTTTAGCTTCCATTTTTGTTTTTGAACTGAAAATGTACTTAGATTGAAATTCCCACGATTGAGATCTTCCTATAGCAGTGCTCATTGACGCCTTAATTTCTTAAGAAATTCTCGTAAAATATAGGGATCCTACCAGGTTTTCGACTTTTGTGGAAATAACAAATGAGATATGCTAATTCGTAACAGTGTATTAAGTATACTTAGAATATCATTTGATTATACTATTAGGAACTGTTGGATTAAAATCAGCTAACATTTATAATAGTAATCTTTATGACGAGAAATATTAGTTTATAATAGAAATCTATTTGTATAATCTTCTAAACCCATTTATTGCTTATAGGCTTATAGTTGCCCGTAATCCGATCAGCATTAATGTTTGTTACCGGCACGAAACCCTAGTCTCTGTGTCCACGCTTCCCCAAGATGACTACTACACTTATATTTGTTACTGCCAAGAAACCCCAAAAAAACCCTTGAAATAGTGCTTTCACCGATATTATAATCTTTGTTACCTGAATTTGGAATGAATATGAGGTAAAAGTATGTGTTTGTTACATGATCAGTAAAGCTGATGTTTCCTCAACTTCATTGTAAACCCTGTGTATATAATCTCCATAGTTTTATTTTTAACTTTTTAAGTTAGGGTAATGACTCAGTGCCAATGTAATGTAATCTCAAGTACGAGGCAGGTGATTGAAAGGCGCAATCAGCAGTCAGAAAATGGGATTGACAGATCGATTACCAATCCATCTCTTGAACTGCAGGTTACAATTGAACTTTTTGTTGTTTGTTTATAGTATCTGCACCCTCTCATGCTGATGAAGCTGCCCTCAAAGTTTTGTTTTAGCTTGAGATTAGCAGATATGCCAATTTGAGCAAGGATTTGGCTGCAAAGACCCACCAATTCAGGTAAATATGAATATTTCCTCTCTCTATCTCTCTCTCCCTTTATGTATGTATATTTTTTGAAATGTTTTCATGCATGGATAGGCAGCTGAGGGGAGAGGATCTCCAAGGGTTGGACTATGAAGAATTAAGTCACCTTGAAGAACTAGTTCTAGGAGGCCTGACCAGAGTTGTGGAAACAAAGGTGTCCTTAAAAGCCGCATAACAACTCATTGTACCTTTTAGAGTCTGATCAATTGATGGACTTTTAAGTGTGATTAATGATGAAAGCTCTTGTGTTGCAGGATGAGAGATTTTTCAAGGAAATCAGCACCCTCAGGATGAAGGTGATATATACTTAACCTAGCTATTGAAACAGTAGTTTTGACAGGACTTTTATTGAATATGCTAGCTAGTATACGGAACATTGAAATTTTGCTGCCTGATTTCTCAATTTGATTCCATTATGTTGGAAGAAATTTGTAGAAAATGACATCTGAAGAAAGGGTTAGAGTAAGTTCTTAGCCAATAGTGGTTGAATATGATCTGACACTTGATTCTTGTTGAATATATATGAAGGAAACAGAACTGGTTGAAGAAAACCAGCAGTTGAAACAGCAAGTGAGTTGTGTACTGATCATTTCCAAAACATTCTTGTTTACTGCTTTCATTTGACATATCGAATTTGATTTCGGCAGCTGGAGGTCCAAGCGGTTGTAACTGATCATGGGAAACCATCAGTGTCCTCTGAGAATCCAAGTCATGACTATAATAATAGTTATGACATTTCTCTCAGACTTGGGTAAGTCACGTAACAGTATACATGCACGCATGCAAATAAAACCATGCATTATCATTATTAGGAGGTTAAAATGAATTCATAAATGTTTGAGGGTTAATGTATAGTTTTCTTATTGGATTAAATTATAATTACATAACTTTTTAAGGGTCTACATGGAAAATATTCCATTTTAGGGTGACCAAGGCCACTGCCTATCCCCTCCAGCTGCATCTATGTTCATCTATTAGTTTGTCATTCAATTATATAACGTTAGATATAATAGTAAGGCAATATATTATACTCGTTACAGAATTTATTTTTGAATTTTCAAACTTTAAAGACAAAACTATTAAAAGAAACAATCACAAATCTCAAATATAATCTACACAATGTACATCAAATATATTAAAAGAATTTTCCAACTTTGATGATATATATATATATATATATATATATATATATATATATATGATCGAGTATGCATCGAAAATAGATAGCCTAATTTACATTTTACAACATTACTAGTTGGACTGCTAACACTTGACTTCTGTTGTAGTTATTGTATGTTGAAATGAATGGATTTTGCAGGTTACTCTTCCCTAACTCGCCGTTAGAAAGTTAAAGAGGATGATGTTGTGAAGAAATCAGCATCTTTTGCTTAATCTTATCTTTAAAATTTAAAAGATAAGGCACCATGCCTTTATTAAATACATAATCTCAAGGGTACTGTATTGAATAAGTTTACTATTATTGATAGGGTAAAGTAGGATATTGTTTTATTAAATCCTTGACTATTAAAGTTATAAAATGATCATTCGACTATAGAATATTGCTTTGTTGAGTGTCTAGACTATTTAAAGTTATAAAATGGTCATCCAATTATTCATTATGTTCCAAACTTTTTTTTTTTGTTAAAAAATTGGAGGTTGTTTAAGTTAGATGTTAATATGATACTTAGATATGATAGTCGTTTGATATTTTAGGATTATTTTTTTTCATATCACAGTCAATAAATTGACTATATTTGTTTGTTATATGTCATTCATCCACTCCAAAGCTTAAACGTATACATTGTCGCTGTTTTACATATAATAAAATGTTTGTATTAGACTCCCAAGTTAACCAATTTTATGATACTTTGTACCTTTAATTATTATTTTTATGCACAACGCATTCAATTGAGAAAATATATTGAGCATTAATTTCATGAATATCTTTCTTTCTTTGATGGACGTGTGTATAGATTTCCAGTTTCAGATTTTTCATGAAAATTATTTTATGCACAATGCATTCAATTTTAACTTTTCTATTTGTCTGATTTAAACAAATCATTATATATATTTAAATTTAAAAGAAATCAATTTATTTTTAAATTAGATTGGAACTAAATTCTTAAAACTAAAATAAAAAACATCGACTGCATTAACGACATACATTACACTCTCAAAGAGAAGACGCAAGTTTATATAAAACCGTAAAATGGATACAGAGAACACAAAATATTTCTTAGAATTGAAAGTATACATATTGTTAAGCATGCCATTGATGTAGTGATAAGGTTTACATTAGTTTCAAGTCCTGGTTGACCCGAAATCTAGGATTGAAACTTGGACACTCATGGATTTCTCTAACATGATCACAAATGAAAAATAGAAAGGAACTAATTTCAAATGTCCAGAGATTTCAGGGACTGGGGCGTAATTAGAGCAGTTATGATTGGACAGGATACCGCACCTATGAAAAATTATTAAACGAACTCGATTCATTGTGTCATCCGTGATCTCAACCAATGATATTTTTTCCTTTAATTTTTTCAGGGTGAATATTCACCTCTTTCTTGTTTACACAAGAAATAGACAGATATTTAAATGTTATTTTAAGATTAATAGATATTATTCACTAAAACTATAAATAATGTGGTTAGTCGGGTAAATGAAATAATTTCTCCGCACCTACGTGTTGTTCTCGAAGTTGATCGTGCATTGCATCACACTTGCATGAAATAACGTGAATTTAGTACTTCCCGAAAGCTCTACTCTGTACTTAATTCCCGCTAAAGACCTGTTCCAAACTCAACACTAACAAGAAAAAGCCCCCCCCCCCTCCGTCGCATAGACACAGGAAAAGAAGAATAAAAAAAGCATAATAGAAAAAGAAGAAAGATTGAAATCTTTGAGGAAGAATTAAAACCAGTTTTTGATCAAGTTATTCAGCCATGGATGAAGAGTACGATGTGATAGTTCTAGGAACCGGCCTTAAGGAATGCATTCTCAGTGGTGTTCTCTCCGTTGATGGACTCAAAGTACATTCACTTTTTTAATAATTTCAATTCTATCATGATTATGTTCTAGTGATTCAAACCAAATACGCAATCTGGGTTTTCGTATTTCGAATCAGTTGTTCTTATGTTTCTTGATAGGATCCTTAATCAAACCTTTGTTTATCAATCTATTTGTAAAACAGGTATTGCACATGGATAGGAATGACTATTATGGTGGAGAGTCGACTTCTCTTAATCTTGTGCAGGTCATTGTTCTTTGATTAACGAAACCTTTTTTTTTAATCTGACACTTTTCTAATGTTCTAAATCTTGTCTTTCTTCTTCTTCTGCCATTGCATAGCTTTGGAAACATTTCAGGGGAGATGAATCGCCTCCAGAAAAACTGGGCGCAAGCAGAGAATATAATGTTGATATGATGCCCAAGGCATGTTTATGTTGGTCTTTTGTAGTTTTCTCACTACTCTAAATTGCCTGCTGGATGCATAGTTTATGTTACCCTTCATATATAAATATACAATGAAAATGGTTTAATTGATTGCTTTTGCAGTTCATGATGGCCAATAGAGGTCTGGTTCGTATTCTGATCCACACAAATGTCACCTCTCAACTTCAAGGCTGTGGATGGGAGTTATGTGTACAATAAGAAAAAAGTAAGAGTATTGTGTGTCTGTATAAATATTTTCGTATGATTTGTTTATAAATATCAGTGCAAACATTGTTCCATTTCCTGCAATAAGTTAAAGCAATTACCACAACTTGTAGATCTACAAAGTTCCCGCGACTGATGTCGAAGCACTGAAATCACCATTGATGGGGCTGTTTGAGAAGCGCCGTGCCAGAAAGTTCTTCATTTATGTGCAAGACTATGATGAAAATGATCCGAAATCTCAAGAAGGAATGGACCTGAATAAAGTAACAGCGAGAGAACTTATCTCGTGTGTATCTCATCCTTGTTCCCCTCTATAAAAATTTCTCTGGCACTTACATTGACTAGGAGTTTCATTTTCCTCTTTGAAAAGGAGTATTTACTTTTGCTCTCTAAAGCTATGTTTCTCGGACTTGGGTATACTACACAGATATGTTCAATCATATCCTAGGAACTATGTCCGAGTAGACATAGGCTCCTCTGAAGAGTCTAACATAGCTCTAGGTTGAAGGAACATCTCTGTTCATGATCATTAGCTAGCATTAATTACAGTTTACTGGTCTTGATGTGTGCTAATTTTTTGCAATGTAGGAAGTATGGGCTTGAAGATGACACAATTGACTTCATTGGTCATGCCTTGGCTCTCCACAAGGATGATAGTTACTTAGATCAACCAGCTCTGAGTTTTGTCAAGAGAATGAAGGTAAAAGTTTCTTTTGTATAGTCCAGATTCTTTGGTGCATACCTGTATCGTTCTGTTTTAGCATTATATTCAGTGTATTTCTGCATTTGTTTCGTGAAGCTTTATGCAGTCTTTGGCACGGTTTCAAGGAGAATCTCCTTATATCTATCCACTCTGTGGACTAGGAGAATTGCCTCAGGTGCGTCATTATATGTAGTTTAAGCTTCGTGTTTAATAGAAAACATTTGTTAGTTTCAACTTGTTATCATGCCTCTATTGGCAGGCATTTGCACGATTAAGTGCGGTTTACGGTGGTACTTACATGCTCAACAAGCCGGAATGTAAGGTAAAGCATTGCCTCAAGTGGCTACATGAACCGAGTTAAGCTCTTTGGGTTATTGTAGTGCATCCATTTGAGTAGAAGTTCTATGTATTGGATTGCAGGTAGAATTTGATGGTGATGGGAAAGCTATCGGTGTGACTTCTGAAGGAGAAACTGCTAAGTGCAAGAAAGTTGTTTGTGATCCATCTTATTTGCCTGATAGGGTAACCTCCAACGAAACCTTGCCCGTCTTGCATTTTTCATTCGTTGACAAGTATGCATCCTCAAAGGTTGATTATATCGCCTTGTTCGGTCATTTGGTTTTTGATACAACAGGTTACGAAGGTTGGAAAAGTTGCTCGTACTATATGCATAATGAGCCACCCTATTCCTGATACCAACGAATCTCACTCGGCTCAGGTTATTCTGCCTCAGAAGCAACTCGGTCGTAAATCAGACATGTATGCTGCGAACTTGGCTAATTTCTAGTCCTTTTGTCCATGATCTTTGCTAACTTCAAAGGTTTTATTTTTGGTTCTGAAGGTACCTCTTTTGTTGCTCATATCCTCATAATGTAGCACCCAAAGGAAAGTACATTGCTTTTGTTTCTGCAGAAGCAGAGACCGACAACCCTGAGGTAGAGTTGAAGCCCGGCGTCGACCTTCTGGGAACTGTAGAAGAGATTCTACGACACTTACGACAGATAGGTTCCTACCAACGACCATACAACAGACAACTGTTTCATATCTGCTGTAAGAAGACTTCTATATAAATATATATATCATTACATTGCAAAAGTACCCCAAGCCAACCTTTTACAACGGTTACCTTCCCAATCTTACTGATTCCAAGTCTCGGAAAATTGTTGCAGAGTTATGATTCAACAACTCACTTTGAAACCACAGTTAATGATGTGATGGAGATGTATAGTAAGATTACTGGGAAGGTAGTGCGGTTCATTTTCAAATATGTTGTCGAGTGTGCGTACTGTGTAGTTATATGTTTGTACATGTCATTTTGATGACTCGACGGCGTCGTCTTCTCTCGGTTGCTGTTGAAGAATCTAGGGATGCCTCTTGAAGTCCCTGTAGAGCGAAACGATGGCCAAGCCATGACCTTGTGCTCTCGCTTTTGGAAGGTCGTGGTTCCATTCTTCGGTGGCTTCAAGAGGCACATTCCTATGCTCTATTAGACTGGTGATTCTCATATCATGGTCTTGTGATGCTGTACAGGTTCTTGATTTATCTGTGGACCTAAGTGCTGCTAGTGCATCAGCTGAAGACGAATGAACTTCTTCAAATCTCATTGCTCTCGTGCAAAAGAAGAAGCATTAAGTAGAGGAATTCTATTGCCTCTTTATGTTATATATCATTGTTGCTGTTATATGTTATGTATTTCAAAATAATGATCGGATTGGGTAACATAACATGTGATTTTGACACATTTCTTTATGAATCATCGTTTATCTCTTAATGAGAACATCCATAATAAAGGGATTAGTTCATATTAATTATGGTGTTTAGTTAAGATGTACGTTAATCAAGGATAACAGTGAATGAAGATCGAACATCGAGTCATAGGATAATATTTGGATGCATAATGATTCATAAGTTTAGTATATATATTGACCCTAATTAAAATTGTCCAAATAAATTCAAAATTTAGTCCTAAAATTGCATCCTTCTGTCATGATGGAAGCTGAGTTAGGGTTGAAAAAGGGAGATTTGGGAATGAAATTGATTCGATTAGGGATTAAAGATATTAATCGATTAGGGATTGTAGAGGATTTGGGAATTTGGAACGGGGAGAAGAGTGAAATTAGGTGGGTTGGAAGTAAAACTGAAGAAATTATCGTTGGGGCTAAAGTTGATGAAGTAAATGGGTTACCTGATGGAAATAACGGGCCAGGATGATTGGGCTTCGGTATTAATTCTTCTGGAATCAGCCTGCATGAGTCAAGCATATCTATTTGTTAGTTTGTTAGATTTATAGTACATGCCAACAGTAAGGTACTTGTGCATATATAATATTGTACATGATTCTATAGAATGATCTTTTATGAATGAATGACAAGTTTTTCTAAATCCTTTTCTATCTCTCTTCTGAAATCTCCAAAATTCACCCCTAATTCGTAACAAATTGGTAATCAGAGCTAAGTTTTTGTGATCCAAAACTATTTTTTCACGCTGGGAAAGACAAGAAAGATGCAGAAGACTGGAACCATTGAGGTACCAAAACAAGCAGTAGAAGTAAAGGAAGAGACCTTACCATCTTGGTGGGTTGAGCAGAAAGAAGAACTGGAAGGAATGATACAAACTTGGAAGAAGGAATGACTGAGAACACGGGTTATTTGCAGAGAATCCTACAGCTGGTCAATCAGGAAGCTGAGGAAAAAGACTCACCTCAGTCAGTAAGGAGTCAACCACCAGAAGCTGCAAAGTAAAACAAAGGTGAAGGTAAGCAACCATGTTTAGTTACGATTCTTAGTGAGCATGAGAAGTATACTTTTCAACTTAATGAACCGGGGATATTAGCTTCTAAACCTGTGGGGTTTACTGGTCCTCTACCTTTTAATCAGAAATTGCAAGAAGAAAATATTATGGGCAGTTCTAGTGAGGTTAAAGTGGACAATAAGGGTTTATTTGGGAGTTCAGGGGCTATTTTACCTCGACCTAAATTAGAACTACAGATGTTTGATGGCAGTAATACCAAAGGATGGGTTAGAAAATGCCAAAAATATTTTAATCTTTTGGGAGTTCCTGAGGAATAAAAATTGGATGTGGTTGCAATGTATTTAATGGGAAAGGCTGAGACCTGGTTTGATGGCTATATTATGCAGAAGCATAGAGTAACATGAATGAATTTGAGGCAGACTTGTGCCATAGGTTATGTGACAGAAATTATTCAGACATTATTGAAGAGTTTAACAAGTTAATGCATAAAGGAAGTATGGAAGAGTACCAAGAAAATTTTGAGGAGCTGAAACCTTATTTGCTACAACAGAATATGCATTTGGGGGATGCTTATTTTGTTTCCTGCTTTATTAGTGGCCTCAAGGAAGATCTTAAGCACAAGGTTAAGGTGTTATAGCCTAAAACTTATCTAATGCATATAGGCAAGCCAAACTTTATGAGTTGGCAAGTGAGATTGAGACAAAAAAGTATAAAGTTCCTACCAGAAATTTTGCTTACATACCTCAGAATACTCAGCCAAAGAACTTGAACTATGGTGTGTTGACTAAAACAAGTTCCCTGAATAATAATGCTAAGCAAAGTTTGTTGGAGTACAGGAGATCTAATAATTTGTGCTTCAAATATGGGGAGAAGTTTACCCCTGGACATCAATGCAAGGTCAGACAACTGAACTACATGGAAGAAGAAGAAGAAGATTCTGCTGGAAATGAAAAGATTGAAGAAGAATATAAAGAAAATAAAGAAGCATAGAATGAAGCTCTGGAAATATCCATTAATGCATTACAGGGAATGTGGGTCACACCACTTTGAGAATAGAAGGGTTTATCAGGGGAAAACCAGTGAATATACTGATAGACAGTGGAAACACTCATAGTTTTGTAACTCCTAAATGGGTTAAGGAGGGAGTGGAGTTAGTAAACACTCCACCTTTAGTAATTACAATAGCCAATGGAGAGAAACTGTACAACAATGCTAGAAGTAATAAGGTGAGCTGGAAAATACAAGGATATGAATTCCAACATGATTTTAGAGTTTTGTCCTTAGGAGGTAGTGACATGGTGCTTGGTGTGGATTGGATGGAGGAATTCAGTCCCATTTTGATGGACTTTAAGTCCAGGACTATCAGTTTTATGAAAAAAAGAAAAACTATTGTTATTAAGGGAACTAAAAAATTACCCCTAATCAGAACCATCAGAGGGGAGAAATTTCATAAATTAACATAAAAGGATACTGAATTGAGTGGGGAATTTTTTTGGTTGAGTGCAGAAGTTACTGAAAGTAAAACTCCTACAGCACTTCAGAATTTACTAGAAGAATTTCAAGAAATTTTTGAAGAACCTAAAGGAACGCCTCCAAGAAGGAAACATGATCATGCTATTGTTCTAAAACAAGATACATAACCAGTGAATCTAAGGCCCTACAGGTTTACACAATCCCATAAGACTGAAGTAGAGAAGCATATTGTTGAAATGCTATCAACCTCTACCATTCAAGTTAGTCAAAGCCCTTTTGCTTCTCCTTGCCTAATAATCAAGAAGAATGATGGAACTTGGAGATTTTGTGTAGATTACAGACAACTTAATTCTGCTACCATAAAAAACAAATTCCCTATTCCTATAGTGGAGGATTTACTAGATGAACTTAATGGAGCTGCATTCTTCTAAAAAATTGATCTAAGGTCTGGATATTGGCAAATCATAATCAAGGAAGAAGACATTCACAAGACTGCTTTCAGAACTCACCAAGGACATTATGAGTTTAAGGTAATGCCCTTTGGGCTTACTAATGCTCCAGCTACTTTTCAAGCATTGATGAATGATTTATTTGGTGAATATTTAAGAAAATTTGTTCTAGTGTTCTTTGATGATGTTTTAGTTTACAGCTCTAGCTTAACAGAACATGAACAACATTTAAGAATTGTTTTAAGGATTCTACTGGAAAATAAGTTATAAGCTAAAAAGAGCAAATGCTTCTTTGGTTAACAACAAGTAGAGTATTTGGGGCATGTGATTTCAGAACAGGGAGTGGCTACTGATCCTGCTAAGATTAGAACTATGCAGCAATGGCCTTTACATAAGAATTTGAAAGCTTTGAGAGGGTTCTTAGGTTTGACAGGTTACTACAGAAAGTTCATTAAAAGATATGGAGAACTGAGCAAACCTTTGACTAATATGCTCAAGAAAGAAGGATTTTATTGGAATCAGGAAACAATGGTAGCATTTGAGAAACTGAAACAAGTTATGTGTAAAGCACCAGTGTTGGCTTTGCCTAATGTTAGGCAAAAATGTTTTTTTGGAAACAGATGCTAGCTCAAAGGGCATTGGAGCATTACTGTCTCAGGATGGAAGGCCTATAGCTTAGTTCAGTAAGGCTCTATAAAAAGGAATATCTAGCAATTTTAATGGCAGTTTCCCACTGGAGACACTATTTGAAAAGTGGACCATTTGTTATCAAGACAGATCATAAACCCCTAAAACATCTATTAGAGCAGAAACTAACTACAACAATTCAGAAAAAGGGACTTACTAAGTTATTAGGGCTGGATTATACAATACAATATAGAAAAGACAAGCATAATAAAGTGAAAGATGCTCTTTCTAGAAAACAAACAGATTATGGAGAATTTTTAGAAATGGGCATAACAGTTATCACTCCTACTTGGATTCAGGACATTCAACAGAGTTATGAGGATGATGCAATTTCACATGAGAAACTGCCTATTTTTGTTTTTCAATCAGATGCTATAGAAGACTGGAAGTTGGTTCAAGGAGTTCTGTATTTTAAAGATAAAGTATATGTGGGCAGCAAAGGGGATCTAAGAGAAAAGATTATTCTGGCTTTACATGATTCAGCATTAGGAGGACATTCAGGCATTCAAGCTACATATCAAAGAATCAGGTCCTATTTTTTCTGGCCTAGAATGAAAACTATGATACAACAGCATGAGCAAGAATGTGAAGTTTGTCAAAGGACAAAAATTGAACACATTGCTAAACCAGGTTTGTTACAGCCTATTACAGTCCCAAACAATGCTTGGGAAGTCATTACCATGGATTTTATTGAAGGTTTACCAGTTTCTATGAAACACACATGCATCATAGTGGTGATTGATAAGTTTACAAAGTATGCTCATTTCTTACACTTATCTCACTCATATACAGTGGTAGAAATTGCCAGATTATACTTAGACCAAGTTTACAAATTACATGGTCCCCCTAAGGTTGTTATCTCAGACAGAGACAAAATTTTCACTAGTCTCTTTTGGCAGGAGTTATTGAAACAATTGGGAATGACTACATTCTTTTGCATTGTCTATCATCCTGAAACGGATAGGCAGACTGAAAGGCTCAATCAATGCATAGAACAGTACCTTATATGTATATGTTTGCTTAAACCATCCTCATGGTCAAAGTTATTAACTCAAGCAGAGTGGTGGTACAATACTAATAACCACAATGCTTTGGAAATGACTCCATTTGACGCACTATATGGATATAAACCTCCTAATTTGAGTTGGTCAAAAGAGTCTAAGGTAGGGGCAGTTCAGGACAAGATGCAACACCGTGTTCAGTTAAATACATTACTACGAGAGCAACTACTAAAGGCTAGCAATCGTATGAAACAAATAGCAAATTATAATCGCACTGATAGAGAATTTCAGGTGGGAGAGGAGGTTTACCTGAAGCTTCAGTCTTATCGACATACATCACTTGCTCTGAGAAAAAAATCTGAAACTTGTTGCCATATACTTTGGTCCCTACAAATTTAGCAAAGAATTGGTAAGGTTGCTTACAGGTTACAGTTACCATCAGATTCAAAATTACATCCTATTTTCCATATCAGTTTACTCAAAAAGAAAGTAGGGCACGGTAGAGTACCTTCCATCGATCCTCCTGATCTCACGACTGATGGCCAGATAAAAGTTTACCCAACAATAGTCTTGAATAAAAGGATGATTAAATGCCAAAATCGAGCAGTTACCCAATTGCTTATTCAATGGACGAATATGGGACCAGCTGAGGCGACGTGGGAAGATTATACGGTGTTAAAAACTCAGTATCCCGATTTTGATCCTTGGGTACAAGGATCCTCTGATGAAAGGGGTATTGTCATGATGGAAGCTGAGTTAGAATTGAAAAAATGAGATTTAGGAATAAAATTGAATCGATTAGGGATTGAAGATATTAATTGATTAGGGATTGTAGAGGAATTGGGAATTTGGAACGGGGAGAATAGTGAAATTGAGAGGGTTGGAAGTAAAACTGAAGAAGATATTGGGGCTAAAGTGGATGAAGTAAATGGGTTACCTGATGGAAATAACGGGCCAGGATGATTGGGCTTCGGTATTAATTCTTCTGGAGTCAACCTACATGAGTCAGCATATCTATTTGCTAGTTTGTTAGATTTATAGTACATGTCAGCTGTAAGGTACTAGTGCATATATAATATTGTACCTGGTTCTATGGAATGATCTTTTATGAATGAATGACAAGTTTTTCTAAATCCTTTTTGTTGAGTTAATCGATCGATGGAATAGGCCAAGAGGGGGTGAATTGGCAAATAAAAATTTCGGTGAAGCTTTGCAGAAAATTGGAAGTAATTGCATAGCGATTTAGAGTGGTTCAACTTTCTCAATCAAAATCTACGTCCACTACCTTAGCTATCCACACTAAGGATTTTCCACAAATTCACTAATTTGTCTTTCTTTTGAGGACAAAGAGTAACCTTACAAATCCCTCAAGAATTATACCCCAAATTCTTGAGAACACTCTCTCCCAAAGAGAACAATACAAATTTTGCAAACTTACAAGAAAATCCTCACAAGGCAAGATGTTTGCACAATTCTAGAACAAAGAAAGAACACTCAAGAATAATACAATTGAGAACAGTAAGTGTTCATGAAAGCAAAAATGAATATTGAATGAAATAGGCTTAAAAATACTCAAACTTGAGGTTTGATGCTTTCTCTTTAATTCTCTCTTGATTCTTGTTGATTGTTGTTTATTGTCTTGATCAATGGATTCTAAGCTTGTTTAATTACTCCTTCAATTGATTCTGAACGTTGGGGATGATTGGTGGAGTCAATGGAGCCGTTTTAGTGTGAAATCAATTAATAAAACAGCTTGGAGCGTGGGGGGAATTGGTACCCCCTTATGGGGAATCGGTTCCCTAAGTGTAAAATTCAAATATTTCGACTGTTAAACAGGGGGAATCAGTACCCCCTTGGGGGGAATCGGTTCCCTCTGAGCATTCTATTTTTCTCGGAGCCAAACCATTCAGGGGGGAATCAGTACCCCCCTTGGGGGGAATCGATTCCCTCTGAGCAATCTGGAATTTTTGGCTTTGAAATGGTTCGAAATACTTTGTAAAATTGTTTTGAAATTATTTTAAGATTAAAACTTAATTTTACACTTGAGTAAGGATTAAAAATGACATTTGAAAGATTTGGAGTAATATTTTGATATTCGAATAATTATATCGAATATACTTAGAAAATCTTTTGGAAAATCTTAAAATTCATTTAACTTAATTTGTTATATCGAAATATCAAAATATTTTCAACAATCTCCCCCTTTTTGATATAACAAAACATTTTAGAAATTTTAAGATTTTGAAATCAAGTTTGAAAATTACTCTCCCCCTTACTCTAACACTTCTCCCCTTTAAAACACTTTAACATTCTCCCCCTTTTTGTTAAATAAAAAAAAGACCTTTTAAAGACTTTAAACAAGTGTTTGAAAAATATTTAGCCAATTGATGATAAATAAATGTAGCTTAAGCTGCTAAGATCACAATCAAGAGAAACATTAACCATTAGTTTCGTAATCAATATTCATAAACAATGTGACATGGCAAAATTGATCATATAGCTAATATGATGTAAATAATGCAATAATTAATAAATTTAACCAAACCAAATATATAGAAATATAAGTTCAAACATCCATAAATCCAAACATATAAGCATTCAAAGTCAAACAATCCACAAATTCAAGCAATCCAAAATATCCAAAATGTTAAAACAATAAGTTTGAAGTATTTATCCAATAAAGCTAAGCAAGAAACAAGGCTTAATCGTCCATCGGCGCATCAAGAAGAGATAAATGTGTCCAAATGTTGGTCACATCACGTGAAAGAGCATCGACCCTCTCGTCCAAAGTGTCGAAACGATGATTCATCGTCTCGGTGGTAGCAGTCAGATTTGAATCGATGGATGCAAGTCTCAAATCAATGTTCTCCATAAATGATCGGAAGTATGGAGGCACTTTATCTTCTTGTTGTACTTGTTCCTCATGCTACTCCAGCTCATCGTCGGAGTCGTCTGCTTCAAGAGGTTGTTCACCGGTACGAACCCAAAGACCAGTTTCTTCATTGATCTTCCATCCTGATTTAGTTTTAAAAAAATAGGTTGATTTGGTTTTTGAGGGGAAAGGAAGCATCAAGACCAACTCTAAGCCCAACATTCTTAAACAGATTACTAAGAATACAACCGTAAACTAAATAATAACAAAATTTCTTATTGGGAACAAGATTTACGATTTCGACAAGTTCAGCAAAGATAATCTGTGGAAGGTTGATTTTGAGATTATTTTGGACACAATGTAGCCAAAATAGATCTAAGGCTCGAAGAGTAGAGTAATGGCCTCTGGATGGTCGAAACCATCAAGAGATCATTAGATGAAGAAAACGGTCATGAAGATCTAAAACACTCGCACTATCCCTTTGTTTATACTGAGACCCTACCGTAAGTTTTTCATTTTCTAACTCGTCATTATCTAATCCTAATGAAGTGGCAATGTATTCCGAGTCAAGATGAAAGAATCATCCTAGAAGATAGGAACGGATTCCTATGGTTGCAGTTTTCTCTCGGTTTTGAATGCAAACGGCATTAGAGTAGAAGATATGAACGAGTTAGTGGTAAACTATAGGTTCAAGCTCAAAGAGTTTATCAAATTTCCATTCTTGAAGAGTAGAAATATGTCGAAAATTAATATCTAACATAGCTTGAAGAGATGGGATTCGTTCTTCCTGGATTTTGTAAGACTCAAAGTATTGACAGAACCTAAAGTAGAGATTTTGTCTACGACCAGGTTCATTGAAGCAAGAATTGCGAATGGTCATATTTGGATCATCGGGATTAGGAATTTGTTGGATAGGTTGAGGATTTGGAGGTGAGTTTGGAGGTTGGCTATAACGACTAGAGGAAGGTCTAGAACGTTTGTGAGACATGATTTAAGGTAATCGAATGGAGAGAATAACCTGCAATTTTTAAAACACATGTATGCAATATAATAAATTCCAAAACTCAATTGAGTCCTCAATAACTCAAGGTTCTTTAAACCAATCCTAATGGGCAAAGTTTTTGAAAACTATTGAAAAGTTAAAGTATTGAAAATCAATATGCATATAGTTTTCATAATAACAACATAATTAAATCAAAACACAACAATATTTGAAAAACAATTTTTTTTAATTTCAAAAATTTTAAGAAATTTGAAAAATTCTTGTGATTTTATGAAATTAGTTGTAAAATGTAGTTTCTAAACATTAAACAATCAATGTCCGGTCACTATTTCAATCTAGAACTAATTAAAACTAGTCCTATGTTAAATGATAAAATAGAAGTTTTAGAAAAATACCTTGAAGATTTTCGGATTTTGTGAGAATGTGATGATTTTTGCACTAGTTGGATGATTCCAACAGGTTTAGGAGATGATATTTGAATTAATTCCGATTAGAAATGTTGTTTTTGAAGCAAAGTCGAGATTTTGGGAGATGGAGAGAGTTATGGCGGCAAGGAAAAGAAGAGAGGTTTTGAGAGAAAGGGTTTTCTGGGCGTAATATAACCAGAACCCCTAGGGGGTATCGATTCCCCTGTGGGGGGAATCGGTTCCCCTTCAAGGGGGGTATCGATTCCCTCTGCACCAAAATGCTAAAAAATTGATTTTAAACACTCAAGATGCTAAATTAATTTGCTCTAGTGGTATTGACAACTCATATATTGAAAATTAATCATGTTCAATCAAACAATTTTATCCTTGAACTACATTTGAACATAAACTTAATTTTCACTAAGAATCATAAACTCCCCCTAACTAATAGCAAAGAAGGCAATCAAAAATTATTATTATTATAAGCATTTTTTATTTATTCTTAAAAGTGCTAAAATTAATTTAAACACTAAGTGAAAATAGGTCAGTTAAACCTAATTCTCTCATAAGTGTCCAAAATATTTCTTTGTCTAAAGGTTTTGTAAAGATATCCGCTAATTGGTGCAAAGTATCAACAAATTCTAGAACTACATCTTTCTTAGCGACATGGTCTCTAATGAAGTGATGTCTTATTTCAATGTGCTTAGTTCTAGAGTGTTGGATGGGAATTTTAGTGAGACAAATAGCACTAGTATTGTCACACTTGATAGGAATGGTACCTACTTCAATTCCATAATCAAAAAGTTGTTGTTTCATCCATAAAACTTGTGCACAACAACTATCGGCTGAAATGTATTTGCTTCAGTGGTAGATAATGCAACACAATTTTGTTTCTTTGAAAACCAAGAAATTAGTGTAACAACCCCAACCGTACCCGACCCGGATACGAGTCCGAGGTGTCACATTGACTTTTCAAACTTTGACTCTTGACAAAATTCAAAGAAAATTTAAACTTTAATTAAAGTAAAAATAGCTTATTTACATAACTTGACCACAATAACCAAAATCATTTAAACCATCTATTTTCTGATCTGAAATTTGTAAGGGAGATGCTGACCTGTCTTGCTCTCTTAGATTTTCTTCTAGCTTTCCGGGACCTACGTGTGAAACACTCACACGCTAAGTCAATGACTTAGTGAGGCAAATAAAACTTATAATGCACTTAATAACATTTAACAATGCATGCATGTTTCATTCTATCATGCTATACTAAATCACCTTATTTCATTATAGCATACAAAATCATATCCGATTACTTAACAAATTATAACTACATACACACAAAGCATCATTAACAGTTTATCTTTTAATCACATACTTTTATACTTAAAACCCTTAATCAAATATACACACACACAACATCATATCATTTCTACAACATTTATCATATCACAAACATATATTTGTTGTTATTATCTTATGATTAGCCCATGGACATATGTGAGAACTATAGGTATGTTAGTCTATAGAGGTTATGCACTAATGCTGTCACCACAGCTCGTACAATTGCATCGAAGTGCCGCATAGAATTTGCACCGTAGTGCCATATAAGATTGTCCATAAGGACCACATATAAATTCCTTAAGAACCATATACATATACCAAGGATCAAGTAAGTGTCTCAAAAGACCTCATACATGCTCCAAAGAATACATATACGTCCCGAAACACCACGTAGAAAATTCCTTAAGAATCATATGCATATGCTAATGACCAAATACGTGTCGCAAAGGACCTCATAGATGTTCCATAGGATACCTATATGTCCCGAAGGACCGCGTAGACCCTCGACTCTTGGCATGCTAACTATACCCCAAAGCTCTCAAGACACATAACATGGGCACTATATTTTATATCCTTGCACATATTCATATAACATATCACATATTCATATAAGCTCGTAGCTTCATTCACACATACATGTAATCACGTAGTTCATATCAATTCGCATATGATTTCATATTCATATAATCACGTAATTCACTTACACATAGCACATTTTCATGTAATTCACAGATATCCCTTAGCTTATATCTCTTGATCATTTAATCACAACTTCTTATCACATATCTCATAGTCATGTTTTCATATATTCATTTCATCACACAGGCTCATAGTTTCTGGTCATATTATTCACATTCTCTGACTTATCTCTTATGATCTGGTAATCACTACACTTATTTCATATAACTTATTACCGAATGATTCTCATATAAACACCTAGATCACTTTCACATAGCATATATAAGTTTCTTGAATCCTTTCATATTACCTGCTAACATATATCATATAGGTATATAATAACTTATCTCATTTCGTCTACTTTATGTTTTATTTCCTTGTATTCCCTTAGATTATATAACTTATGTCGTATATCTAACATATATATTACACTTAATCATATTTTATTTATATACTACTTTAATCCATTTAATTAATTCAATTTCATATATTCCTTATAACCTTTTCATATAACTCCATAGATCTTTAGCATATAATTTATCCTATATATATACATATCATCGCTTTATATTCAAGTTCCCTAATTGATATATTATTCCTATTCCATTCTATAATTCAATCTTATTTAGTTTCCTCAATTCTCATTAAATCAAATAACACTATTTTACTAATTCTCATAACCATGTATTCACATAGTCTTATATTTCATTATCTTATTACTTATATTTATTCTCCTATGATTCTTCATAAACCTCTATTACCATTTCCCTACATCTCTTGACTTATCTTCTATATTCATATAATTTCATAACTTATTTGATATTCTCTCATTAACACTTAATAGTGTGTGTGCATAAACCACATAGCACATACAAAACATATCAATTCATATAATCAAGCATACATACACTCATATTCAACTCATGCCTTGAATCATGAATTCATATGTAACTCTTCAGGAAATAGACTCATCGCAAGTCTTCTTCCCATCACCATCATATACTATTTTATATGCACTCACTTGGCCTCACTAGTCAATTCCAATCTCTTATCTTTCCCTTTGATCGATCTTACTTGACAATGATTCCGGAACTCGTTCAGGCTCTGAATCTATATGATTATACATTTTCAAGTACCTACATCTTGTAATTCGATACTACCAACATAAACGAACTTAATAAACTAATATTCATTTTTTTCCTTTAGGGGGAATCAGTTCCCTCCTGTGGGGGTATCGGTTCCCCCATGACATTCTGTAAATTCTGGTTTGTTTGAGGGGGAATCGGTTCCCCTTGAATGGGTACCGATTCCTCTAGCCCAGAAATCACATTTTGAGCTCGAAAATCACTTCATTTTCAGTTCCACACTTCCTATTTCACTTCCTTTAATATTCTTAACTCAAATATACATACTTAAACTAATAAATTTTCATTCAATATCTCTTTAACTTAAAAATCCACTCCTCCACATAGCATTCAAGAATTATACCAATTTTTCCATGTTACCCAAACTTAATTCTAACACATCTAGCTTCTTATTCTCATAGATGACAAGTCAAATTCAACTTCCAATTTGAGTAATGAACTCTATTCCAAAATTTCATTCAAAAACTCTTAATCTTTAATCTCTCCTAATTCCACCATCCTTTATTTTTAAGATGATTTAAGCTTTCCTTAAGCTTAATTATCATCCAAAGATCATAACCAAATCCTAAATTCAGCTAAATATCAACTAACAAGAGATCTTACCTTTGCTTATGGCTTCACGGTGGAAAAGAAGAGAATGAAGAAGAGAAGTATGGAACTCTCTCATATTTCCCACGTTTTATAATACTCAAAAAGGGAAGATAAAAATCTTTCCCATGAAAAGACCATTTTGCCCCTTTAGTTCATCCATCTTTATTATTTAATCCAATATTAAAATTCTTTACTTAAATCCCGAGACTTTTAATTTATTTCTAAATTGAGCACAAAACTTTCAAAATTTGCAATTTAGTCACTGACCCTGATTTGAGATGTTACAAATCTCCCCTCCTTAAAGAAAATTCGTCCTCGAATTTTCACTGCATGCCTTTATAATATCATGTCTTCTAATATTTTCATGTTGCTTCCCTTTATATTTCCTGCTACCGCTAGCAACTTACCATTTTCCCATACTCAATTCTTCATATACGTCTACATCTTTATAAGTCCATATAATATTATTCATTATATAGACAGCAACCCTAAATCCTTAATCATCACTATTATGGATCAATTGATCTTTTTCATCATTCTCTATGTGCTTTGCACATAAATCAAGATTTTTGCTCATTTCTTAATCCTTGTATGTATTACTATACACACAATCTTTTCATATAACACTTACGTATTTGCTCAAAGAATAATCACCCATTCTCGTTCTTCTAATAATTGAAAATTGTATAATTTCAATATCAAACTTATAACTTATAACTTATATCTTAATATACCTCTTGTCATACTTGATCGTTTAACCTCCATCTGTCTTTTCCTATCCCTTTATTCTTTCATTCCTTCCAAAATCAAAATCTCCTTATAACATATATCACACCTTTTCTTCAGGCTCTCATACTCTTTTCATATCGTTTATACTTATCCCTGATTATTGATCTTCATCGCATTTTCATAACTTTGATAATCCACTTTACTTATACAGAACCTCATTCTTTACCATCTCTTGTACTTATATTTTCTTCCTCAAAGCTCCTTTTTAAACATACAAATACTTATTTCCTTGCCTACATCATATCTATATGATCAAAACCATATCCAAATCCACATCATACTTGATTAACTTAACTTTATCTTTACTTCAAATCTTATAACTTTATTATCCATACTATTACAATTAATCAGCCATAACTTTTCCAATTTAGGGCATAAGCCCTAATCAGACTAATCATATTCATCTTCTCAGTTGAAATCCAATCAGTGCAATTTACTCTCTTATCTAGCCCACACTCTTATTCGTATACAGTATTATTCTCTTGTTTCTTCTATTACCTTACATTTCCATGATCAAAATACATAATCTGTCTCAATTCACAACATACTTAGTTAATTTACCCTGACATCATCTTCTAATCCTTTACCTTTGATACACTTACCATCACATAATTCTGTTAGTCACCACTAATTATTCCAATCTAAAGTATAAACCTTCATCGAACCATTCATATACATTCATTCCAGTCGGAATTATCTCAGCAATAATTTACTTAACTTGTCAAATCCACATTTATTATGATCCAAATATACAACTGTATCCAGATCCCCCTCATCTTTGGTTATTCTATCCTGACAATATCTTAAATTCTTATAATTCACATATATTTTCCATTACATAATCTGGTTAGCCAACGCTAACTCTTTTCATCTAGAATACAAACCCTTATTATATCCACACTCTTGCTTATACCCAATATTATCCCTTTGTTTCAACCTCATAAGCAATGACTTTATATATCTCATATGTTTGTCACTGATGCGCTTATTCTTGAATTCTCCTAACTAATAACCACATCCTTGAATCTTCTATCATTCTTATGTTAACATCTGCTCAATATACTTCAACTTCTCCACATAGTAACTAAACTACTTCATCTAACTTCTTCACTTCAAAACAATGGAAACTCTTTAACGTTCTTATGGTGACACTTATTAACCATATTTTATCTTATTCACGTAATAACAAAACTACTCCATATCACTTTTTCGATTCAAACAGTGAAGATCTTTTATCACTATTCTGCTATGATTTCAACTTTCTGAAATCTATCTTTGATCTTACGAGGCACTTCCTGAGGTGTCCGCTCTTCATCCTGCCTGGCCAGGGCAGGTGAATTGCTATCCCAATCAGGAATATCGCCTCTCACTTTACTTCAAAATTACTATAATCATACTTCTATTATAACTTAGCAATCTAATTCTATTAGCAAAACATCACACTCCTTACACTATCAGATCAGAAATTTTCACCTTATGTTGGCATGTACACATTTTAAAACTCTTTTACCTTCGGTTTAAGCCTAGAATCGGCTAAACCTTAGCTCTGATACCATTAAATGTAACACCCCCCAACCCGTACTCGACCAGGATACGAGTTCGAGGTGTCACATTGACTTTTTAAACTTTGACTGTTGACAAAATTCAAAGAAAATTTAAACTTTAATTAAAGTAAAAGTAGCTTATTTACATAACTTGACCACAATAACTAAAATTAATCAGAGCATATTAACTCAATCCTTTAGTACATGCCAATTATATTCAAAATAACCAAAATCATTTAAATCATTTATTTTCTGATCTTAAATTTATAAGGGAGATGCTGACCTGTCTTGCTCTCTTAGCTTTTCTTCTAGCTTTCCGGGACCTACGTGTGAAACACTCACACGCTAAGTCGATGACTTAGTGAGACAAATAAAACTTATAATGCACTTAATAACATGTAACAATACATGCATGTTTCATTCTATCATGTTATACTAAATCACCTTATTTCATCATATCATACAAAATCATATCCGATTACTTAACAAATTATACCTACATACACATAAAGCATCATTAACAGTTTATCTTTTAATCACATACTTTTATGCTTAAACCCCTTAATCAAACAATACACACACACACAACATTATAACATTTCTACAACATTTATCATATCAAAAACATATATTTGTTGTTATTATCTTATGATTAGCCCATGGACATATGTGAGAACTATAGGTATGTGAGTCTATAGAGGTTGTGCACTAATGATGTCACCACAGCTCGTATAATTGCACCGAAGTACCGCATAGAATTTGCACCGTAGTGCCATATAAGATTATCCATAAGGACCACATATAAATTCCTTAAGAACCATATACATATACCAAGGATCAAGTAAGTGTCTCAAAAGACCTCATACATACTCCAAAGAATACATATACGTCCCGAAGGACCACGTAGAAAATTCCTTAAGAATCATATACATATGCTAAAGACCAAATACGTGTCGCAAAGGACCTCATAGATGTTCCATAGGATACCTATATGTCCCGAAGGACCGCGTAGACCCTCGACTCTTGGCATGCCAACTATACCCCAAAGCTCTCAAGACACATAACATGGGCACTATCTTTTATATCCTTGCACATATTCATGTAACATATCACATATTCATATAAGCTCATAGCTTCATTCACACATACATGTAATCACGTAGTTCATATCAATTCGCATATGATTTCATATTCATATAATCACGTAATTCACTTACACATAGCATATTTTCATGTAATTCACAGATATCCCTTAGCTTATATCTCTTGATCATTTAATCACAACTTCTTATCACATATCTCATAGTCATGTTTTCATATATTCATTTCATCACACAGGCTCATAGTTTCTGGTCATATTATTCACATTCTCTGACTTATCTCTTATGATCTGGTAATCACTACACTTATTTCATATAACTTATTACCGAATGATTCACATATAAACACCTAGATCACTTTCACATAGCTTATATAAGTTTCTTGAATCCTTTCATATTACCTGCTAACATATATCATATAGGTATATAATAACTTATCTCATTTCGTCTACTTTATGCTTTATTTCCTTGTATTCCCTTAGAGTATATAACTTATGTCGTATATCTAACATATATATTACACTTAATCATATTTTATTTATATACTACTTTAATCCATTTAATTAATTCAATTTCACCTAGATCACTTTCACATAGCTTATATAAGTTTCTTGAATCCTTTCATATTACCTGCTAACATATATCATATAGGTATATAATAACTTATCTCATTTCGTCTACTTTATGCTTTATTTCCTTGTATTCCCTTAGATTATATAACTTATGTCGTATATCTAACATATATATTACACTTAATCGTATTTTATTTATATACTACTTTAATCCATTTAATTAATTCAATTTCATATATTCATTCCTTTTCATATAACTCCATAGATCTTTAGCATATAATTTATCCTATATATATACATATCATCGCTTTATATTCAAGTTCCCTAATTGATATATTATTCCCATTCCATTCTATAATTAATTCTTATTTAGTTTCCTCAATTCTCATTAAATCAAATAACTCTATTTTACTAATTCTCATAACCATGTATTCACATAGTCTTATATTTCATTATCTTATTACTTATATTTATTCTCTTATGATTCTTCATAAACCTCTACTACCATTTCCCTACATCTCTTGACTTATCTTCTATATTCATATAATTTCATAACTTATTTTATTTTCTCTCATTAACACTTAATAGTGTGTGTACATAAACCACATAGCACATACAAAACATATCAATTCATATAATCAAGCATACATACACTCATATTCAACTCATGCCTTTAATCATGAATTCATATGTAACTCTTCAGGAAATAGACTCATCGCAAGTCTTCTTCCCATCACCCATCATATACTATTGAATATGCACTCACCTGGCCTAACTAGTCAATTTCAATCTCTTATCTTTCCCTTTGATCGATCTTACTTGACAATGATTCCGGAACTCGTTCAGGCTCTGAATCTACATGATTATACATTTTCAAGACAATTATTAGATACCTACATCTTGTAATTCGATCCTACCAACTTAAACGAACTTAATAAACTAATATTCATTTTTTTCCTTTAGGGGGGAATCGGTTCCCTCCTGTGGGGGTATCGGTTCCCCCATGACATTCTGTAAATTCTGGTTCGTTTGAGGGGGTATCGGTTCCCCTTGAATGGGTACCAATTCCTCTAGCCCAGAAATCACATTTTGAGCTCGAAAATCACTTCATTTTCAGTTTCACACTTCCTATTTCACTTCCTTTAATATTCTTAACTCAAATATACATACTTAAACTAATAAATTTTCATTCAATATCTCTTTAACTTAAAAATCCACTCCTCCACATAGCATTCAATATTCATACCAATTTTTCCATGTTACCCAAACTTAATTCTAACGCATCTAGCTTCTTATTCTCATAGATGACAAGTCAAATTCAACTTCCAATTTGAGTAATGAACTCTATTCCAAAATTTCATTCAAAAACTCTTAATCTTTAATCTCTCCTAATTCCACCATCCTTTGTTTTTAAGATGATTTAAGCTTTCCTTAAGCTTAATTATCATCCAAAGATCATAACCAAATCCTAAATTCAGCTAAATATCAACTAACAATAGATCTTACATTTGCTTATGGCTTCACGGTGGAAAAGAAGAGAATGAAGAAGAGAAGTCTGGAACTCTCTCATATTTCCCATGTTTTATAATACTCAAAAAGGGGAGATAAAAATATTTCCCATGAAAAGACCATTTTGCCCCTTTAGTTCATCCATCTTTGCTATTTATCCAATATTAAAATTCTTTACTTAAATCCTGAGACTTTTAATTTATTTCTAAATTGAGCACAAAACTTTTAAAATTTGCAATTTAGTTACTGACCCTGATTTGGGAAGTTACAATTAGCATATTTCCAAGGAATTGGCAGGTACAGGAGGTGCTTTTCCTATCTAATTTGCATCCTCCATAATCTACATCAGAAAAGGCATGCAAGCTAAAGCTAGAGTCTCTAGGATACCAAAGTCCTAAACTAGGAGTGTCCTTAAAGGTATCTAAAGATTCTTTTAACAGCAAGTAAATGTGATTCCTTAGGGCATGATTGAAATCTAGACATAATGTCCGGCCTACTTGCAGTTAGATAAAGCAAAGATCCAATCATTGACCTATATAATTTAACATCCACACATTTACCTCCTTCATATATGTCAAGCTTTGTTGATGACATGAGGTTTCCCATTTTCCAGTCCAAACTTCTTGAGCATATCTTTGACGTATTTAGTTTGATTGATGAAGATGCCATCTTTTCTTTGCTTGATTTGGAGTCCCAAGAAAAATGAGAGCTCCCCCATCATGCTCATCTCGAATTCACTTTGCATTAGCTTAGAAAATTCTTGGCAAAGAACATCATTAGTAGAACCAAATATTATATCATCAACATAAATTTGAACTACTAATAAATATTTACCTTTATGCTTTAAAAACAATGTAGTGTCAACCTTCCCTTTTGAAAAACCTTTTTTCAATTAAAAAGTTTGACAATCTTTCATATCAAGCTCTAGGAGCTTGTTTTAAACCATAAAGAGCTTTTGTCAATTTAAGAACATGATTTGGAAATTTTGAATCTTCAAAACCTAGAGGTTGTTCCACATACACTTCTTCTTTTATAAAACCATTTAAAAATACACTTTTAACATCCATTTGATATAATTTAAATTCGTGAAAACATACAAATGCTAATAACATTCTAATTGCTTCCATCCTAGCTACGGGAGCGTATGTTTCATCATAGTCTATGCCCTCTTCTTGAGTATACCCTTGAGCAACAAGTCTAGCATTGTTTCTCACTATATTACCACTTTCATCAAGTTTATTCCTAAATACCCATCTAGTACCTACAGTAGATTTATTACTAGGTCTTTCAACTAATGTCCAAACTTTACTCCTCTCAAATTGATTTAACTCTTCTTGCATAGCCATAATCCAATGTTCATCATTTAATGCTTCTTTAATATTCTTAGGCTCTATGCACGAGATAAATGCAACATAATTACAAATATTTCTAAGAGAGGATCGAGTTGTTACCCCTTTGGATGGATCACTATAATTTTACCATCCTTGACATAGTTGTAATCTCTTGGGTAAGATACTTCCCTTTCTTCAATGGTTAGATTCTCGAGAGGATCATGAGTTTCCTCATCTTTCGTTTCTTCCTTTGATGATGGTTCTCCAACGTCATGTCTAACGTCATTTGTATTTATAACACCTACATCATCATTCAAACAAGAATCCTTCCTCGGAAGGAGAGTATCATCGAAAACAACATGTATAGACTCTTCTACAACTAAGGTTTTTTTATAAATACTCGATAAGCTTTATAATTTAAGGAATAATCCAGAAAATTCCTTCATCACTTTTAGCATCAAATTTGCCAAGATTGTCTTTACCGTTGTTTAAAACAAAATATTTACATCCAAAAGGATGAAAATATCTAATGTTAGGCTTATTATTTTTAAAAAGTTCATATGGAGTTTTCTTCAAAATAGGCCTAATCATTACTCGATTAATAATATAACAAGTGGTATTTGTGGCTTCTGCCCAAAAATATTTTGGCAAATTGTTTTCACAAAGCATGGTTCTAGCAATTTCTTCTAAAGTTCGATTTTTCCTCTCAACAACTCCATTTTGTTGAGGGGTTCTAGGTGCTGAAAAATTATGGCTAATACCATTAGAATTACAAAATTAAGTAAATCCAAGATTTTCAAATTCAGTTCCATGATCACTCCTAACACTAGTTATAGAGTAACCTTTTTCGTTTTGGATTACTTTTGAAAACGTGATGAATTTTTTTAAAACTTCATCTTTAGTACTTAAGAATAGAACCCAAGTATATCTAGAATAGTTATCTACCAAGACAAATGCATATTGTTTTCCACCCAAGCTAGTAGTTCTAGATGGCCCAAAAAGATCTAAATTAATCAATTGTAATAATCTACTAGTGGATACGTCATTAATGGATTTTAAAAAAATCGCTTTTGTTTTCCTTTAGCACAAGCATCACAAATTTTATCATTATCAAATTTTAGTTTAGGAAGCCCTCGAACCAAATCTCCTTGAATAAACCGATGCAAAACACTCATACTAGCATGTCCTAGTCTTCTATGCCAAAACATACTATCATGCTCATCCTTAGCAACTAGGCATAAATTAGTCATTTTTATAGAGTCTAAATGCACCATGTATATGTTTCCTATTCTATGACCAACAAGCATAATCCGATTAGATGCAATGTCAATGAACTTACAACCATTAGTTTCAAACATGACATTGAATCCTTTATCACAAAATTGACTAATGCTCAAAAGATTATGCTTTAATCCATTCATATATAAAACATTTCTAATTTGTATGGAAGAGGTATTACCTATTGTACCTATACCTTCAATGTGACCTTTTGAATTATCACCAAAAGTCACTTCTCCTCCATTTTTGGCGTTAAGCTCTATGAATCGTTTGTCTCCGGTCATGTGTCTTGAGCATCCACTATCAAGGTACCATGTGTTTGAATTTGTTTCTCGTGCCTTGTAGCAATGCTCCTTCTCCTACAAACATAGATTAATTTTTTATTTTTGGTACCCAAATTCTTTTGGGTCCATATTCATTAGTTTCCAAAATTCTAGTCCCCTTAGGTATCCATTTGTGTATGATATCCTTATCTTTAGTAATAATGAGTCCTTTAGGAACCCATACACTTCTAACGATTTTTCCATTAGAGGTTCTTCGGGGACCTCTATGATTGTAGTTTTTAAAACTTTTTCTAACAAAGTTGGATTTTGAATTTTCTCCATTTTCAAAATGTTTTGTTCCAACTTTATTAAAAGAAGTTTTAAGATCATCAATTTTCTTTTGATGATCATCATTGACCTTTGAAAGTAAATTTTGTAAATCTGAATGTTTCTTTTCAAACTCTTCTAGTTTGATTTGCAAATCACTGATTTTACTTTCAAGATCATTGTTGGTCTTGGATATGAGATTCTTTTCATTTTTCAATTTCGAAATATCATTTTTTATATTTTAAAAACAATTTCTCATAATCCGAAGCCAACCCATTATATTCCTCTAATAGTTCATCATAAGATAAATCATCTAAATCAAATGAGTTAGAGGTTACCTTAGAATCTTCCCCAAATGCCATCAAGCACAAGTGTGCTACTTCTTGTTCCTCTTCATCGAAACCCTCTTCATCGCTTCATGTAGCCATGTGAGCCTTGTGCTTAATCTTTGATTGACCTTCTTCTTCAATGTGGGCAATCATATTTGACATGCCCCGGTTTTTTGCATTCATAGCAAATGATTGGGTCCTTCTCTTTTGGTTTATTTTTGAAGCCTTCATTTCCTTTGAATTTTCTTCCTCGGTTAGGCCTCATCATTTTTCTGAACCGTTTGGCAAACAATGTCATTTCCTCGTCATCGTCATCTTCATCCGAATCACTCGCATCTTTTGTTGATTTGAGAGAAACTCCCACGTTCTTTTTTTTCTCCGTCTCATTCTTTGACTCGTCTCTTTTCTCAAGATCTTCCTCTTCTTTAAGCATCATTTCATGCGTGAGGAGAGAGCCAATAAGTTCATCGAGGGTCAAGGATTTTAAGTTCTTATCCTCGATGATCGTCGTCTTCTTTGATTGCCTAGCTTTTAGAAGAGAGTAAACTAACTTCCTTACAAGCTTGTCATTTGGAATGATTTCTCCATATGATTTGAGACTATTGACAATTATGGAGAATCTATGCATCATAGCTTTGACATCTTTATCCGATTTCATCCTGAAATTTTCATAGCTATGAGTTAGAAGACTAATTTTAGATTCTTTTACCTCGTTTGTGCCTTCATGAGTGACTTGTAGTTTGTCCCATATCTCCTTGGCGGTTGTGCAATATGAAACTCTCTCGTATTCATCCGGTCCAAGAGCACAAAAGATAATATGGATAGCTTTGGAATTGAGCCGGAACATTCTTGTCTCTCCTTCACTCCACAATCTTAGATGAGTGGAAGGTTTGATGTATCCGTCTTCTATGATATTCCATGCTCCCATGTCACTTGCTTGAATGAAATACATCATCCTATTCTTCTAATAAGCATAATTAGCTCCATTGAAGAAATGAGGCTTGTTAACGGGCAATGAATCAAGACCGAAATCGGAGTTTGAAGCGCCGACCATTGATGACTTGAAAATCGATGTAACTCTTCCTGAATCGACTCAAGAGGCGATTAAACCTTCAAATGAGTGAGGCTCTGATACCAATTGTTGAGTTAATCAATCAATGGAATAGGCTAAGAGTGGGTGAATTGGCAAATAAAAATTTCGGTGGAAACTTTACAGAAAATTAAAAGTAATTGCGTAGCGATTTAGAGTGGTTCGACTTTTTCAACTAAAGTCTACGTCCACTACCTTAGCTATCCACACTAAGGATTTTTCACAAATTCGCTAATTTTTTTTTATTTTGATGACAAAGAGTAACCTACAAATCCCTCAAGAATTATACCCCAAATTCTTGAAAACACTCTCTCCCAAAGAGAACAATAAAAATTTTGCAAACTTACAAGAAAATCCTCACAAGGCAAGATGTTTGCAAAATTCTAGAACAAAGAAAGAACACAAGATAATACAATTGAGCACAATAAGTGTTCTTGAAATCAAAAATGAATATTGAATGAAATAGGCTTGAAAATGCTCAAACTTGAGGTTTGATGCTTTCTCTTTGATTCTCTCTTGATTCTTGTTGATTGTTGTTTCTTGTCTTGATCAATGGCTTCTAAGCTTGTTTAAATACTCCTTCAATTGATTCTGAATGTTGGGGATGATTAGTGGAGTCAATGGAGCCGTTTTAGTGTGAAATCAATTAATAAAACAGCTTGGAGCGTGGGGGAATCGGTACCCCTTATAGGGAATCGGTTCCCTAAGTGTAAAATTCAAATATTTTGACTGTTAAATAAGGGGAATCGGTACCCCCTTGGTGGGGAATCGGTTCTTTCCGAGCATTCTGTTTTTCTCGGAGCAAACCATTCAGGGGGAATTGATACCCCCTTGGGGGGAATCGGTTCCCTCTGAGCAATCTGGAATTTTGGCTTTGAAATTGTTCGAAATATATCGAATATACTTAAAAAATCTTTTAAAAAATCTTAAAATTAATTTAACTTAATTTATTATATCAAAATATCAAAATATTTTCAACACTTTTCTATCTCTCTTCTAAAATCTCCAAAATTCACCCCTAATTCGTAACACCTTCCATTTCCGTTTTTAGCAGATTAAATACCAATCAATTGTAGTAGTAAAACTGTCGTACCGAATTTAATTTAACTCTAATGACCCGGTTCGGTTCCTTGGCAAATCCCAAGAACCATTTTCTTCGTGGAATCCAACATCCCCAAAAAAGAGCACTCAACTGATAGATCCAGACCATTTCACATCATTTTCAACTTCCATTTAAAAAACCCATAAAATATCACCAATCGCTTCACCGCCAGGGAACTCGTGTGTTGTCTTCCTTGGAGTTAGAGAAACGATGTAATTTAGGGGGTTTTGGTATACAGGGAAGGCTTAAAAGAAAGTTAAGTGTTTGTGTTGGAATTGATAGGATTTTTTATTACTATTTTGGGTTTATGTGGATTTGGAGTTGGGATTTTAGCCGGTCTTGTGATCGGTTATTATCTCTTCATCTTCTTCCAGTCTAGCAATGTTAAGGTACTCTTTGATCTCTTTCTGTATATATATCGTGTTGAATTTAGTATAGAACTTATTTTATGCTTACATCTCTTCATTAGATTAAGTTATTTATGATTTTTCTGCTTCTTTCGTTGTTCTGCATCAAGTTGCTTTGTTGTAGTCTTGTAGATGTTTGATACTATTATTGTTGCTATTGACGGAGCTAGAAATTGTTTCTTTAGTCATTTTGCATCCCTTGAAAGACTATCCTAACCGGTGGAATCCGCAACAATCAAATTCAAGTGAAATCATATGGGACTAATCATATAAGCAGTTACATTGCTTGAAATTTTACTTAGTTATAATTCTAGTAGCAGGGCACCTAGAGCTGAGCTTAACAAAAATAAGCAGGTTCGGGTGACTTGGAATCAGTCTGCCTCCCCCTATGTTGCTCTACCTCTTTATTTCTCTTGAAGTGTCCGCTTCCAACACCATAGTCTAACCATGTCTAGATATGGTATAGGACATAATCCCCGTAAGAACTAAATACGTGAAATCTAGGTGAAAAGACTGAACATGCTTGTGTTAGACACATCTGTGTCTGGCACTCGCACCAAAGTTTGAGTAATATTTGTTAAAAACAATGAAATTATGTGTAAAACTCATGTATTTCTGTTGTAGGTAGTGTTACATATTTATACAAGTAGTAGCCTTAACTTAGGAAACACTTAAGCTAGGAGAGTATCTAATTCTAAGGAATACACAATCCCTTAAAGTTAGGGATTACAACAACTAATAAATATTTACATAATCCTATCTTAATTACTCATAATATTCCTAATTTCGGAATCAATGTTCTGACACTCCTCAAGCGGGAAAGTGGATGTCTTCCATCTTCAGCTTGCCTGCTAACTTCTGAAAAAGCTTACCAGGTGTTCACTTGGTAAGTATATATGCAACTTGATCTCCAGTGGACAAATAGGGAGTACAAATTAGCCTACTGTCGAGTTTTTCCTTTATGAAATGTCTATCCACTTCAACATGTTTTGTTCTATCCTACTTAACTAGATTATGAGCAATATTAATTTTTGATTTATTGTCACAATACAACTTCATTGGACCTTCCCACTTAATCTTTAAATCTTCTAAAATAATCTTTAGCCACAATAATTCGTAGATTCCAAGTGACATTGCTCTAAACTCAACCTCTGCACTGGATCTAGCCACAACATTCTATTTCTTGCTTCTTCATGTCACTAAAGTTTCTCCCAAAAAAGTACAGTACCTTGAGGTTGATCTTCTATCATCCACTAATCATGCATAGTTCGCATTAGTATAAGCTTCTAAAGTTAAATTTCCTCTTTTAAACAAAATTCCCCTGCCATGTGTACCATTCAAATACTGTAGAATTTGATTCACAACCCTTAGGTGTGTTTCTTTAGGATTTTTCATAAATTGGCTCACAACTCCAACAGCATAGGCAATGTCTGGTGTGGTATGTGATAGGTAGTATTTCAATCTCCCTAGATCTTTGACTTCAAACTCTTTCACCAAACACTTCTTTAGATCATCAACCCCTTTCAAATCATCACCTGTGACTATAATGTCATCTACTTACACCAATAAGGCAGTAACTCCCCCATTAGCAGAATGTTTCACAAACAAAGTATGATCACACTGACTTTGTTTGTAGCCCAACTTCAACATTACTTTAGTAAATCTTCCAAACCAAGACCTTGGAGACTGCTTTAATCCATATAAAGCCTTTTTTAACATACACACTTTCTGCCGAACACTTGGACTAAATCCAGGTGGGATGTTCATATAAACTTTTTCCTTGAGATCTCCATGTAAGAAGGCGTTTTTAGTATCATATTGTTGCAATTTCCGTCCTTTTTTTTTGATAATTCGATTTTATTACCCAAAGAAGCATATAGTTGCTACAAAAACAATCAGATTTCTGATTACATTTGATCACCCTACTTACAAAAACAAACAACGATCAAACTATACCCCAATAATTACAAAGTGTAATATTAACACTATCAATTCTATTTAAATTCCTACCCCTTAATTGTATACCTACTATTTCCTTAATAGTATGAAGCATTTTTTCAATATTTCTTGAACGACCTTGGAACAAGCTTTTGTTTCTCTCCTCCCATAGAGTGTAGATTAGTGCATTCGAAGCTATCTTCATGATTGTTATGAGTAAGGACTTACCTTTCCATGCACATCAAGCCCAAGCTATGTGAGTCTCCCATGACGAGGATCTACTATGTAAGCCATTAAGATTGAAGACTGCCTCCCATAAAGAAGCAGCCACATGACACTCAAGGAACAAGTGGTCCCTTGTTTCCAAAGAAGCATTACAAAAAAACACATTGACATTCGATAACAAGCCCCATGCGATGCAGCCTATCCTTTGTTGGGAGTATATCAAGTAAAGTCATCCACACAATCAAATTATGTTTTGGGATATGGAGTGGAAACCATATCAGCTTCTTCCTTGGTACTTTAGTACACTTCACCCTAATCACTTCCCAAATATCACCTACCTTTATAGCTCTAGTAGACATAACAGGAAAAGCCTCATACCTCATTTTAAGGATATGCCTTAAGCTCCAGCTAGTATTGATTCCAACTTCCAAATTCCAAAAATCATTTTCCTTGAACACAATATTCATCTTTACAATAGGGGCAAATGTTTCGAGATAATCTATCCTATAGGTTTGAGAATAACCCTTAGCCATCAACCTTGTCTTGTATCTCTCTAACGATCCATCTGACTTGTATTTTATTGTTAACACCCACCTGTATCCTACTGCTTTCTTCCCTTCTGGTTGTTTCACCAAGTCCCATGTCTTGTTCTTCTCTAATGCTTCCATCTCAACCTGCATGACATTCTTCCAATTCTCATTTTCTTATGCCTCGGACACGATTTTAGGAATGGTGATGGTGTTTAGGCTTGTAAGGAAGGCTTGGTGATTGTGAGACAAATTTTTGTAAGACAAAAATAGGTAACAAGGGTTTTTTATGGTGCAACTCCTTTTTTCTTATTTTAATCTCAATGGGAAAATCAAAAATCTCTGAATTAGAGACAGGATCAAAAATTTCAGTGTTATTTGAATCAAAGATAGGTTCAGCAGTTACCTCGGTTTGTATAGGAGAGGAAAAGTGTTAGGATTTTTGGAAGCTCGAATCGACAACCGGAATGGTTTGCAAAGAGGGGTCAGAATGGTTTTGTGTTTAGGGAGTAAGGAGATTGAAAGATAGAGAATTGCACAGTGATTTATAGTGGTTCGACTTTCTCAATCAAAGTCTACGTCCACTACCTTAGCTCCTCACCAAGGATTTTCCAACAAATTCACTAATTTGTTCTTTCTTTTGAGGATAAAGAGTAACCTTACAAACTCTCTAGTTTTTCCGGGCTAAACTAGAACCTTTCTCTAGCTTTTACACAGGATTAGCTAGAACCTTTCCCCTTTACAAAAGGATAAGAAATGTAAACAAGAAAACCTCTCTAAGGTAGGTGTTTACAAGATTGAGCTCACAAGAACAAAATATTTACAAGAGAAAGATTAAATAAGATTGAAAAACTCTTCTCTTGTGTTTGATTGCTTGGATAGTTGTTCTCTTGTTTCTTCAAGTGTCCTTAGCTTGTATTTATAGCTTGTATTTATAGCTTGGAATGTGTTTGAAGTCGTATATAGTCGTTGGGGGTGTTTTGGAGCCGTTTGGGGATGAGAAACAATTAATAAAACAACATGGAGCGTGGGGGAAATCGTTACCCCCTCATGGGGAATCGGTTCCCTAATTGCAATATGTTTTTGACCGTTAGACAGGGGGAATCGGTACCCCCTGGGGGGGAATCTGTTCCCCTTGGGGGGAATCGGTACCCCCTGGACAATCTGATTTTTCTTGAAACCCTTTAAAAAGAAAGTATTTTTGGCTCGATTAAGGCTCGAAATACTTTGTAAAATTGTTTTAAAATAGTTTAAGTATAAAACACAATTTTACACTTTAGTAAGGATTAAAATGAACTTTGAAAGACTTGGAGTAATATTTTGATATTCGAATAATTATATCGAATATACTTAGAAAATTATTTGCAAAATCTTAAAATTCATTTGTTATATCGAAACATCAAAATGTTTTCAACAATCTCTCCCTTTTTGATATAACAAAACATTTGAGTAATTTTAAGATTTTGAATTCAAGTTTAAATTACTCCCCCTTACTTTAACACTTCTCCCCTTTAAAACACCTTAACACTTTTCTCCCTTTTTGTTAAATCAAAAAGACTCTAATCTTTTAAAGTTCAAAATAACTTTGGAGATTAAGTAGTAAATTTAACATTTTAAAAATCATTTGAAAAAATCAAAGCTCCCCCTCAATAAATGCATTCATAAAGTTTTCCAAAAATGTTATATATTTGAAAATTTTGATATCAATTGTTAGAGAGATATCATTTTCATTTAAACCACATGCATAAACATTCAAATTTAGGTCAAAATTTTAAAATTTGTAAAATCAAAGTATTTGAAAAATTGATATCAATTGTTAGAGAGATATCAATTGCATTAAAACCAATTTTGACCAAAATTTTATTATGATGAACTAAAAATTCTTAAAAATTAATATAACTTTAAAATGTTTATCATAACCATCTTTTCAACAGACATGAGATTAAAACAATGATGCATAATCATTTAAAAACAAAACCCATGCATGCTTAAAATCAAATGAGCAACCAAATAACCAAAATTAAAAGCATTAAGCTTAGAGGTTACCCATTCCTTTTTCATGTGTGGCTAGAGCATCTTGAATATCATCACTCTCATCACCCTCATCACCATTGCTCCCATACACCTACAAGAGACATTTAAGTAGATTTTGGTATCCAAATTGCTTTGGATCCTTGGACGTTAGTTTCAATGCCCCTTGTTCCTTTCGGAACCCATACTATCCTAATTTTAAAATGTTTTCCTTTCTTCAAATGACAAGTATGTTCCAAATGACCATGATAATGACAATGTGAGCATATTGTCATTATTGAACTAAATGAATTATTTAAAATGATTTCTTTTTCTTTTGTTAAGCATTCAAGCTTAACTTTTAAATCAAAATTTTGTTTTTCAAAACTCTTATTTTTTAAAGCTCTAAATCCTTTTTCAAAATTTTATTTTGGCTTTCAAAATCTATTTTTGTTTTCAAAAGAAAATCGTTTTCAATTTTAAATTTTGAAATCATTTTCTTATATTTGGAGTTCATGGTCTCAAACTCCGAATATAACCTATTAAAAGCATCTTGTAACTCATCAAACGTATATGAATTAAATTCATTTGAGTTAGAAGATACCTCGGGCTCTTCATAAGCCATTAAACACACCACCTTTGTTGGTTCTTCTTTCTTGTTTCCATGGATTTCCTCGAGCTTATTCTAAAGCTCCTTGTCACTTGAACATGAAGAAAACCCTTCATAAATTTCAGGACCAAATGCACAAAACAACATGTGCATGGCCTTGGCATTAAGTTGAGCTTTCTTCTGTTCTTTGTCACTCCGCTTCTTCTCCTTCTTCTTTGGAGAAGAGTAGTCATTCTCAATTATCTCCCATACATCAAGATCATTGGATTGGATGAATACCTTCATTAATTTCTTCCAATGATGATAGCTGACTCCCATTGAAGTATGGAGGTTTGTCGGTTGGTAGGGAGTCTTCCATGTGGAACGAGCCGGAGATGGAAACCATTTTCTCGGTTGTGTAGGGAATTGGTAGAGCTTCTTCTAGGATCGTCTCAAGGTGGTTAAACCTTCTTAATGAGTTAGGCTCCGATGCCAATTGTTAGGATTTTCGGAAGCTCGAATCGACAACCGGAATGGTTTGCAAAGAGGGGTCGGAACGGTTTTGTGTTTAGGGAGTAAGGAGATTGAAAGATAGAGAATTGCACAGTGATTTATAGTGGTTCGATTTTCTCAATCAAAGTCTACATCCACTACCTTAGCTCCTCACCAAGGATTTTTCCAACAAATTCACTAATTTGTTCTTTCTTTTGAGGATAAAGAGTAACCTTACAAACTCCCTAGTTTTTCCGGGCTAAACTAGAACCTTTTCCTAGCTTTTACGCGGGATTAGCTAGAACCTTTCCCCTTTACAAAATGATAAGAAATGTAAACAAGAAAACCTCTCTAAGGTAGGTGTTTACAAGATTGAGCTCACAAGAACAAAATATTTACAAGAGAAATATGAAATAAGATTGAAAAACTCTTCTCTTGTGTTTGATTGCTTGGATAGTTATTCTCTTGCTTCTTCAAGTGTCCTTAGCTTGTATTTATAGCTTGGAATGTGTTTGAAGTCGTATATAGTCGTTGGGGATGTTTTGGAGCCGTTTGGGGATGAGAAACAATTAATAAAATAGCATGGAGCGTGGGGGAAATCGGTACCCCCTTATGGGGAATCAGTTCCTTAATTGCAATCTGTTTTTGACCGTTAGACAGGGGGAATCGGTACCCCCTGGGGGGGAATCAGTACCGCCTGGATAATCTGATTTTTCTTGAAACCCTTTAAAAAGAAAGTATTTTTGGCTCGATTAAGGCTCGAAATACTTTGTAAAATTGTTTTAAAATAGTTTAAGTATAAAACACAATTTTACACTTTAGTAAGGATTAAAATGAACTTTGAAAGACTTGGAGTAATATTTTGATATTCGAATAATTATATCGAATATACTTAGAAAATTATTTGCAAAATCTTAAAATTCATTTGTTATATCGAAACATCAAAATGTTTTCAACAATCTCTCCCTTTTTGATATAACAAAACATTTGAGTAATTTTAAGATTTTGAATTCAAGTTTAAATTACTCCCCCTTACTTTAACACTTCTCCCCTTTAAAACACCTTAACACTTTTCTCCCTTTTTGTTAAATCAAAAAGACTCTAATCTTTTAAAGTTCAAAATAACTTTGGAGATTAAGTAGTAAATTTAACATTTTAAAAATCATTTGAAAAAATCAAAGCTCCCCCTCAATAAATGCATTCATAAAGTTTTCCAAAAATGTTATATATTTGAAAATTTTGATATCAATTGTTAGAGAGATATCATTTTCATTTAAACCACATGCATAAACATTCAAATTTAGGTCAAAAATTTTAAAATTTGTAAAATCAAAGTATTTGAAAAATTGATATCAATTGTTAGAGAGATATCAATTGCATTAAAACCAATTTTGACCAAAATTTTATTATGATGAACTAAAAATTCTTAAAAATTAATATAACTTTAAAATGTTTATCATAACCATCTTTTCAACAGACATGAGATTAAAACAATGATGCATAATCATTTAAAAACAAAACCCATGCATGCTTAAAATCAAATGAGCAACCAAATAACCAAAATTAAAAGCATTAAGCTTAGAGGTTACCCATTCCTTTTTCATGTGTGGCTAGAGCATCTTGAATATCATCACTCTCATCACCCTCATCACCATTGCTCCCATACACCTACAAGAGACATTTAAGTAGATTTTGGTATCCAAATTGCTTTGGATCCTTGGACGTTAGTTTCAATGCCCCTTGTTCCTTTCGGAACCCATACTATCCTAATTTTAAAATGTTTTCCTTTCTTCAAATGACAAGTATGTTCCAAATGACCATGATAATGACAATGTGAGCATATTGTCATTATTGAACTAAATGAATTATTTAAAATGATTTCTTTTTCTTTTGTTAAGCATTCAAGCTTAACTTTTAAATCAAAATTTTGTTTTTCAAAACTCTTATTTTTTAAAGCTCTAAATCCTTTTTCAAAATTTTATTTTGGCTTTCAAAATCTATTTTTGTTTTCAAAAGAAAATCGTTTTCAATTTTAAATTTTGAAATCATTTTCTTATATTTGGAGTTCATGGTCTCAAACTCCGAATATAACCTATTAAAAGCATCTTGTAACTCATCAAACGTATATGAATTAAATTCATTTGAGTTAGAAGATACCTCGGGCTCTTCATAAGCCATTAAACACACCACCTTTGTTGGTTCTTCTTTCTTGTTTCCATGGATTTCCTCGAGCTTATTCTAAAGCTCCTTGTCACTTGAACATGAAGAAAACCCTTCATAAATTTCAGGACCAAATGCACAAAACAACATGTGCATGGCCTTGGCATTAAGTTGAGCTTTCTTCTGTTCTTTGTCACTCCGCTTCTTCTCCTTCTTCTTTGGAGAAGAGTAGTCATTCTCAATTATCTCCCATACATCAAGATCATTGGATTGGATGAATACCTTCATTAATTTCTTCCAATGATGATAGCTGACTCCCATTGAAGTATGGAGGTTTGTCGGTTGGTAGGGAGTCTTCCATGTGGAACGAGCCGGAGATGGAAACCATTTTCTCGGTTGTGTAGGGAATTGGTAGAGCTTCTTCTAGGATCGTCTCAAGGTGGTTAAACCTTCTTAATGAGTTAGGCTCCGATGCCAATTGTTAGGATTTTCGGAAGCTCGAATCGACAACCGGAATGGTTTGCAAAGAGGGGTCGGAACGGTTTTGTGTTTAGGGAGTAAGGAGATTGAAAGATAGAGAATTGCACAGTGATTTATAGTGGTTCGATTTTCTCAATCAAAGTCTACATCCACTACCTTAGCTCCTCACCAAGGATTTTCCAACAAATTCACTAATTTGTTCTTTCTTTTGAGGATAAAGAGTAACCTTACAAACTCCCTAGTTTTTCCGGGCTAAACTAGAACCTTTTCCTAGCTTTTACGCGGGATTAGCTAGAACCTTTCCCCTTTACAAAAGGATAAGAAATGTAAACAAGAAAACCTCTCTAAGGTAGGTGTTTACAAGATTGAGCTCACAAGAACAAAATATTTACAAGAGAAATATGAAATAAGATTGAAAAACTCTTCTCTTGTGTTTGATTGCTTGGATAGTTATTCTCTTGCTTCTTCAAGTGTCCTTAGCTTGTATTTATAGCTTGGAATGTGTTTGAAGTCGTATATAGTCGTTGGGGATGTTTTGGAGCCGTTTGGGGATGAGAAACAATTAATAAAATAGCATGGAGCGTGGGGGAAATCGGTACCCCCTTATGGGGAATCAGTTCCTTAATTGCAATCTGTTTTTGACCGTTAGACAGGGGGAATCGGTACCCCCTGGGGGGGAATCAGTACCGCCTGGATAATCTGATTTTTCTTGAAACCCTTTAAAAAGAAAGTATTTTTGGCTCGATTAAGGCTCGAAATACTTTGTAAAATTGTTTTAAAATAGTTTAAGTATAAAACACAATTTTACACTTTAGTAAGGATTAAAATGAACTTTGAAAGACTTGGAGTAATATTTTGATATTCGAATAATTATATCGAATATACTTAGAAAATCATTTGCAAAATCTTAAAATTCATTTGTTATATCGAAACATCAAAATATTTTCAACAAAAAGGATGATTGAGCCTGCACTGGTTCTTTTCGTCTTGAGTGAACCAGCTAAGGATGAGTAGTGTCTTGAATTTTTGACTGATAAGTAATAGGGTCAGGTTGTAAGGTGGTGGTTGGTCAAAAATAGAAGGATGTTGGGAAGAAATAGAAGGCTTTTGGGAAGAAACAAAAGCAGGCTACTGCTACTCAGAAAAGTCAATGAGAGGCTGAAGAAGGAAATAATCTCTGTCTTTATCTTCCCTGAAGAAAATCTCCCCTGAAGGAAATCTCCCCCTGAAGATAGGGACGAGTAAATTAATTTTCCTTTTCTGAAAAAATGACATCAACTAAAATAAAATGTCTCCTTATAGGTGGATGATAGTACTTGTACCCCTTTTGAGTGGAAGATTAGCCAATAAAAACACACTTTAATGCCCTTGGATCAAGCTTCCCCTCATTTTGAGAGTGTATATGAACAAATGCAACACAACCAAATATTTTAGGTTTAACGTTAAGTGAGGGGCTGAAGTTTGGAAAGAAATTGTTTAGGATTTGGATAGGACTTTAGTGGGTAGTTTGTTTATCATATAAGTGGAAGTCAACACAACTTCTCCCCAATACCATTTAGGTACAATTTTTTTTAAACAAGAGGGCTCTTGTAATGGCAAGAAGATGGTCATTTTTTCTTTCTGCTACTCCGTTCTTTTGGGGTATTTACACACGATGACTCATGAATAATGTCTTTTTCTTGAAAATAGAGAGATAAGACTTTGTTGAAATAGTCCTTAGCATTGTCTGATCTAAACCTCTTTATTTATGCCATAAACTGAGTTTTAATCATAGTATAAAAGGTTTTAAAAGTGGAATTCACATCTGATTTTTGGTTTAGAAGAAATAACCATGTCACTCGGGTACAATCATCTATGAATAAGACAAACCACCAGGATCCACTTATATTATGAATCGTGGATGACCCCAAACATTGTTGTGTATAAGGGTAAAGGGGTTTGAAGTTCTTTTATTACTAACTAGGAAAGAAGAGTGTTTATGCTTTTAGCAAGTTCACATATATCACAATGGAATTCCTCACTATTTAAGGATTTGAACAAAGAAGGAAACATAAGCTTTAAAGTTGTAAAGGATGGGTGACGAAGACGGAGAGGGTGAAGCCATATCTGATTATTTGTAAAGTTGTCAAAAAAGATGGGGAATTCAGGGCACTGATTTGACCACCAGGGTCTTCAAGGTAATATAGACTATTTTCTTCTATAACACGTCCAATTATCATCTTCGTTCCTTGTTCTTGAAAAATACATTGGGTAGAATGAAAAAAAACACTACAGTTAGTGTCTTTGATTATTTTTTGAATGGATAAGAGGTTAGTAAATAGATTTGGTACATGAATGACATTTTTTAAAGTGAGGGTTTCACTTATAACAATATCCCCTTGACCAACCACTGTTATCATAGTGATATCTGCCATAATTATTTTTTTGTTGCTAGGATAAGGTGTATAGGTTGTAAATCTGAGTGAGGAATTGGTCATGTGGTCTGTAGCCTCTTAGTCAATTACCCAAGAGCTTTAGATGGGTAAATCCAAGGCCTTAGAGTGTTGAGAAGATGATGATATACCTAAAAAGACCATATTGTACTTGCAGAGGAGTTTTTGTCCAGGGAGCCCAGCAAATTTCTCAGTTTCTCTATTTCCTCTTTGTTGAACTCCACAGGCTGTTCTTGAGAGCCCTCAACCAATTTTTAGTTTTATATGCTCCTCCTTGACCCCTTGATGGTCCCTATTTTTCTGGAAAATTTTTACCTACTGTCTGTGGCTTTCCATGAAGTTTCCAGCACTTCTCCTTTATGTGGCGAGGTTTCTTGCAGTAGGTACACAATAGAGAGTCTCTGTTTACTACTTTTGATGTCTTTTTTGTATGTTGTTGTTCCATACTCGTTTTTCTCTCAACTAGAACTTTAGTGATCAGGGCTGAACTCTCCTCTTGATTGCTTTCAATCATAACTCATCCCCTTCCTTCCTCAGCTCAAATGATTACAATAGTCTCATTCAATGATGGCAGTCCTTTTCCAAGAATCTGTACCCTTACTGCATCCAACTTAATATTTAGTCCAGCAAGAAAATCATTCTTTCTTTTTCAACAAACCTCTTTAGGGCAGCTGCATCTTCGCTACACTTTATCTGAATACAGTGGTAATGGTCTATTTCTTGCCAAAGATTCTGCAGTAGGTTAGAATATTATGTGATTGACTTGCTTCCCTATTTGGTGGATGAAATCTTGGTCTTGATTTCATAAATCTGGGCAGCATCTTTAACCTTTGAATACATTTGTTTTACAGCCTCCTATATCTCTTGGGCTATATTGTATCGCTAATCTCTGGCACCATGGAATTCCATAACCAGGACATTACTAATGAATCTTGTTCATCCCAAGATTCAAACCTAGGATCAAGCTGGTATAGGTTGATCTAGAGGTTATGTGTTGTGGGTCTGAAGGTGTATTGTTTAGTTTGCGTTTTTAAGGGTATTATGGTTTTAGTGTTGCAGTATGTGCTATGTTTTTAAGTGTTATGTTGTAAGCAGTCTGTGGTTAGGGATTGATTGTATGTTATGATTCAGATTAATAAAATTCAGAGACACTCTTTTCCTCCTTTCTATGTCCTTCATGTTACTAATATAACATGTAGGATATGAAGTGATTTTTAATGATACTTATCTTCTATAAAAAAAAATCCAGTGGGCCCAGATTTTGAGATAAAGAAACCTATATTTGTGTATGTAATTTCTTTCTTTCTTAACCCCCCCCCCCCAAAAAAAAAGGTTTATGTCACAGAAGAAAAGGAGTTAATCATGGAAACATTAATAAAATGGGCTGCAAGTCCAGGTTGTTATTTTGTAATAAACGGGAATGGTGTTTGAAAGTTAACTGCTTGTGTTAAGAGAGGAGCGAGTATTTTGTCTGTTAATCATGTGTTTCTTGGATAATTTCAGGTTGTGGATTTGCAAAGTGTTTGCCCTACCACGAATTACCTTAAAGCCTTTGGTTCCAAGCTTCCCTTGTTTTGCAAATATCTTTGTGTCCTTGATGGAGAAGGTTTGAGTCATGGTCATGGATGAATTAAATTCTGTTTCTATTGTTTAGATCTTTGATGCATCTGTGTTTTCATTTGACAAAGTATTTGTAACTGCAAATTCTTTGCACATGCCTGATTTGCCCTTTAATGGGTGTAATTAGTCGGTTTAAGTAAATTAATGTGACAGTAATTTTAACTTTTTGATGAATCATGATTAATTTTCTTTTCTCTTTATCATTCGTCTTCTTATCTGCAGCCCTATGTTGACTTTGGATTGAAGCTTATAGGGGCTGATCTCATGTCCATACCAGGTCTTTACAGGTTTGTCCAGGTAAAAAATGTCATATGATGTTCCTTCTTAATTCTATTTTCCTAGTTTCTTACCCAAATACCTGGTTTTATTATATGTTTGAAAATGCGTTTCTTTTACCAAAAGTACAATCTGTTTGAGGCATCGTTTTCGTTTCTCTTTAGATGCACAATTTTTAGTATGGAAGTTGGCAGGCCTCAAGGATGACATCATATTTCATAGAGATAGGCAAACTTCTTACCAACGCCTTAGCTGGCATTATCTATATGATTTTATAGTTTATTGCTTTGAATTTTAAAAAAGATGCATGTGATGCAGGAGCTCATCAAAGATCAGGTTGCAAACATCTATCTTTGGCCTAAAACCCTGCAAGTTCCAGTTCTGGATCCATCAAAGTATGTTTCAAGGATGCTCTCATATTCTACTATGCCTTAATTCAGTCTTTTGTTTCTCTCTCTCTCTTCTTTGATCTTGGCCTATAAATCCATTTGAACTTGCAGAGCTTTTAAGAGGCCTGTAGGAATTCTCCATGTGAAAGTTGTAAGGGCAATGAAGCTAAAGAAAAAGGATCTTTTGGGTGCATCAGACCCTTATGTTAAACTGAGGCTAACTGAGGATAAGCTTACATCTAAGAAAACCACTGTGAAGCATAAGAACTTGAACCCTGAATGGAATGAGGAATATGATATGATTGTCAAAGATCCTGATACCCAGGCCTTGGAACTTCATGTTTATGACTGGGAGCAGGTAAGATTTACAATTTTTTCCTTTCAATTTTTTTGGAGTCTTATCAGTTGTCGCTATTGTTACCTTAACTGTTTCTTCCTGTTCTCAGGTTGGGGAAGCATGACAAGATGGGAATGAATGTGGTTCCTTTGAAAGAACTTACTCCTGAGGAGCCCAAACTTACGACCCTTGATCTTGTTAAAAATATGGACTTAAATGATGCTCAAAATGAGAAGTTGCGTGGGCAGATTGCGGTGGAACCAACATATAAGCCCTTCAAAGAAGATGAAATACCAAAATCTTTTGATGAGTCAAAAACACTGCAGAAGCCTCCTGATACTACACGTGATGGTGGAGGTGTGCTTGTGGTCATTGTCCACGAGGCGCAAGATGTTGAAGGAAAGCACCACACGAATCCATATGTGCCTGTTCTCTTTAGAGGCGATAAGAAAAAGACTAAGGTATGTTATGAGAGTAGCATTTAAAATAACCTTTTAAGAAATCGATGCAAAGTTCAGAGCTCTTTTAAAAGGATTTCCTTACCTATAAAACATTATGGGAAATTGTTTTAACCTTCACTCTAATTTTAAATATCCATTATTTTGTTCGACATTCATCTGATCTTGCAAGTTTCTGTGGGGATGCTCACTGATTTCTTGCTAATTACTTCTATTGTTTTATAATTATTTTTATTTTGAAAAAGATCAAAGATGGTGGGTAATCTTTGACAGATGATCAATTCATGTTTTCTTCAGAGGTCGAACAATGATACTGAAACTGTAAAAAAAAAAAAGCTCTTGAATTTTTTTTCACACTTTGTATTTACTATAAATGATGTGTCTTTTGAATTTTATTGGTACAGCATGTAATGAAAAACAGAGATCCAAGATGGGAAGAGGAGTTCTCGTTTGTACTGGACGAACCTCCTGTTAATGACAAATTGTACGTGGAAGTTCGCAGCAGTTCGTCAAAGATTGGCTTGCTGCATCCAAAGGTACTCTTTTTGAGCCATTGCTTGCACGAGTTATAGCAACAATTTATTGTTGCGAAATTGCAGTTAGGGCGTTCTATAGGCACAATTACGTAACAAAATGTTGTCCGGAGATTGGTTTGAGTGTCAATATTTGCATTGAGACCTGGATATAGATTTGGAAGTCTATATCGATTCTAGATTATAAAAAATGTCATTCTTTTTCGTCTTTGAACTTTGAAACAACAACAACAACAACAACAACAAAACCCAATTCCCATATGTATGGGGTAAGGGGGAGGTAGGGTAGTAGGCTACCCCCAACGCCAGGTTGAGAGTAACTTCCGTGGAAGACCTCCGGCAGTCAGAAAATTAAAAATTTAGATAAAATGCAATGCATGTATAAATAAATACATAAATACATAGCTAAACAGTATTCATATGCAGTCATTAAAATCATATGTGCGTCTGTAACGGGAATTAATCCCTGCATAATTATCCCTGCGAAAGAATCTCTGCATATAGACATAAGCATAAGATAAGATCCGGCTAAATTTAAAAGAGGAAACATGAAGAGAATGATACACAGAAGTAAACGTTAGCAAGCCCAGTTCTAATCCTTCATAAATACCAATAACAGAAACATATAAAAAGTATAAGTCATGGAAAATACTACAAAGACATTAAAAGAAGACAGAGGTGATACACCTATAGATGTGACCCACACTACTCGACTACCTAGTCTTTAGCCTCCATATTTCCTATCAGAGGTCATGTCTTCGGTAAGGGCTAAATCCCTCAAATCAGATCTCAAGCAGTCTTCCCACTTTCGCCTTGGTCGTCCTTTCCTTCTGGCACCGTCGACTGTATCGACTCTACCTCCTTACCGCATCCGACGGTAGTCGCCTAAGGACATGCCCAAACCACCGTAGTCTCTCCCTCAATTTTTCGGAAACAGACACACCCCAAGGACATCCTATAGCAGAGTTGTCGTCATATCCTCAGAGTCTTACCACATGTCCATCGAAGCATTCTCATTTCTGCGGCCTCAATCTTACGTGATCCTTCTTGGTTGCCCAACATTCTGATCCATAAAACAGCGCTGGTCTTATTGCCATTCTATAAAATTTTCCCTTAAGTTTAGAGGGACTTTGTCACACAGAACTCCAGTAGCGGCCCTCACTTTAGCCATCCGCCTTTATACGGTGTGTAACGTCATCATCTACACCCCCATCTTATGTATCATAGACCCTAGGTACTTGAAAAATCTTTGAGGGGAGAAACGTTGTCCTTCTATGCATACTTCTACATCTTCATCGTTTTGGTTCCCATTGAAGTTGAACATAAATACTCTGTCTTTCAATATTGATCCTTAAACCTTTTTCTTCCAAAGCAGTCTTCCAGGTAGCCAGTCTACTATTCAACTCAGATTTTGTTTCAGAACTAAGACAATGTCGTCAGCGAAAAGCATACACCATGGTACACGTTGGTGTCGCACAATAGATGTCGTCCATGATCAAGGCGAAGATGTAAGGGCTAAGAGCCGACCCCTGGTGGAGTCCGATTTCCACCGGGAATGCCTCGGTGTCGCCAACTGTAGTCTGACGTAAGTAGTAGATCTACAGTACATATCACGAATCGCCCGGATATAAGCAGTTGGGATACGTCTCGTTTCCAAAGTCTTCCAGATCGTATCGCGGGGGACACTTCATAAGCCTTCTCAAGGTCAATGAAACGCCATGTGAAGATCTCTAGATTTCCCTAATTTCTCCATAAGCCGTCGAAGTAGATGAATCGCCTCCGTGGTAGACCTGCTGGCATAAAGCCAAATTGGTTTTCCGAAACCCTAGTAACTTGTCAACCTAGCCTCTATCACCCTTTCCATAGCTTTCATGGTATGGCTGAGGAGTTTAATACCTCTGTAGTTACCACAACGTTGGGGATCTCCTTTATTTTTATAGATTGGTATCACCGTAGACTCTCTCCACTCATCTGGCTCTTGGCGTCTCTAAATATTAAAGATTGGTCAACCACTTAACTCCCTCTTCTCCTAGGGCCAACCACACAGTGATAGGAATTTGATCAGGACCGACAGCTTTGTCCTTCCATCTTTCTAAGAGCCATTTTGACTTCCTCAACCCAAATCCTACTTGTAGGGCAGTCATTGGCCGTAGTATGATGGTCGGCTAACCCATCAACGATACTATCTCTACATGGAGAGGCACCGTCATTAAATAAGCTAAAGAAGTAACTACCCAACCCTTTAATATCGTGATCTTTCGCTAAAAGAACACCATTGTTGTCCTTAATAAACTAATGTTACATATATCCTTTTCCTAATCCCTAGATTTTGCAGTCTGAAGATGCCCTTTGTCCTTCCTTGGTGTCTAATCTCTTGTACATTTCTCGTATGCCTTATCCTTTGCTTTAGCTACCGTTTTCTTGGCTTCCCGCTTTGCCTCCTGGTATCTTTGTTTAGCTCTCGACCTTTCTTCGTCGTCATTGCATTGTAGAAACTCCTTGAAGAATTTCTAGTTTGATATTATACACATGCATGTGCACACAAGCTCGCGCGTATAGGTGTATCTGTTGCTACTGTTTTTGTTAGCATTTGCAGGTTGGTTTTCCAGGTTTTGCGATTACGAGATCATCTTTTTTATTGAAACAGGAAACATTGGGTTATATTGGTATAAATCTTTCTGACGTCGTTAGCAACAAAAGAGTCAATGAGAGGTACCATCTGATAGACTCGAAGAATGGACGGATCCAGATCGAGCTGCAATGGAGAACTAAATGAACTTCGAGAGGAGAAAACCCATTTGTTGAAGTCTTAGATCTGCAATTGAGGTTATACTTCATTGTTGAAGTCTTGGATCTGTATTTGAGGCTATACTTCATTGTTGAATTCTTGGATCTGCAATTGAGGTTATACTTCATTGTTGAAGTCTTGGATCTGTGTTTGAGGTTATACTTCATTGTTGTTCGTTTTCTGTAAATGTATGTAACAATAATAATATTACTGGTGATGGCATTGAAGTTGGAAGAGTGGACGGACAATCCTTTGCTTTTACTTTTAAAAGATACTCACCTGAAGATCATTACAGCACGGGTTATATAGATTGTAAAATTTTGTTGTTTGCTTAACAAAAGGAATTTCATTTTAATCATATTAATAAATGACTAGTTTTGTAAGAAAATTTGAACAAAATGAAACAGGTTGGCTGAACAAAAAGCTAAAATTTTAAATTCTCTCAATAATATATATATTGTATGAAATGTTAGTTGAATAAAGAAGTAGAAAATTGGTAATATCACTTTTCAAACAATATTCTCTTAATATAATATTACTATCGATAATATTTTAGATTTTTCTGATGACAAGATGTAAGCGTACTTGAAGTTCTCAAACCAAAAGAAAATTACAATGCAGCTTGCAAAGGAGTAATATAATTAAGAACTCTTGTAGGCATTCGATTTATCAAATAAGACTGTTAAGAGTGCTTCATTCCAAAAACGATTAGGACATTCATAGCAAACAGTAAAGCCCTAGTCACCTCTAATAATGCCTATTTTTCTTTCAGCAACTCCATTGGTTGGGGAGTATCAACGCAAGAACTGTGATGAATAATTCCTTTTTGTTTCAAAAAATCACCTAAGATTGCATTAAAAATTCGACCATTATCGGTTCTAAGAACTTGATATTTGCTTGAAACTGAGTATTGATCAGTGAGTGAAAATTTTTGAAAACACTTGCTTGCCTCGGATTTTTGTTTTAGTAAATAAATCCACGTGACTCTAGTGTGATCATCAATGAATGTGATGAACCATCTAGATCCTGAGGCTGTTTTTACTCGTGAAGGGCCCCAAATATCACTATGCACAAGAGAAAAAGGTTTGATGGCATATACTTTAAAGATGGATAAACAATCTATGATGTTTTGCCAATTCACAAGCTTCACACTGAAAAGAAAAACCGTCCCTTTTTTTGAAAAGATTTGGAAACAAATATTTCAAATAATTAAAACTAGGATGGCCTAACCTATAATGCCACAACATTATTCATTCTCACAAGACAAGGTAGTAAGCATCTCGTTTCTGAACTTGTTTATTTGAAGGATTGTCCGTGACCAAGTGATAAAGTCCATCACCTCCTTAGCATTGCCAATCATCTTCCCCGAACAAGGGTCCTGAAATTCAAATCCAGCAAATGTTTATTGTAGCAATGCATTTGCAATCATAATACGATTAACAGAGATCAGATTGCAAGAGCTTTGGGACATGTAGGACATTTAGTAATGTGAGAGATGGAGAAATAATGATAGAGCCTTTTCCAGCTATAGAGGTTAGGGAGCCATCAGCAATTTTTACCTTCAGATTACCAATAAAGGAAAATAAGATGAGAATATGGAGGAATTACCGGTCATGTGATCTGTTGCCCCTGAATCTATGATCCAAGGGTTTGATTTAGAACCGGCTATGAAAGCTGTAGGATATGTACCTTTCTGGGCTAATGATGAAGAGGCATATAAGATGATGGGTTAGGAGTGTTGGATATGGAATGAGAACTCATTAGTTGATACAATTGCTCTAGCTGTTCTTTGCTGAAGGCAGACAGTTCTGAGGCAGGTTTCGGCTCTTCAGAAGCATCTTCAGATGAGGCATGGAATCCCTTTGCATTACGAGAATTTCGATTGGCTGAAAAATTCTCGGCTGGCTTCCCTGTAGCTTCCAACACTTGGCTTTAGTGTGTCCCGGCTTGTTGCAGTGCTCGCAGATTGGCCGATCTCTGTCGTTCCGACGATCGTTGCGACGGGTGGCTGACCCGAGAACAAGGCAGAAGACTCGGTGGGTTTGGTGAGTGGCCTCCAAGCATGACTGTCCGGCTCTCCTCTCGTCTGACTTCGGAGAAGACTTTCTTGTGCTTGGTAGTGGTTCACGACCAAGGATGCGCCCTCTGACTTCATCCAATTCCTTGTTAAGGCCGACAAGGAATTCGAAGACGCGTTTTTCCACCATCTTCTGGAATAGAGCCCTGTCCTTAGCACAACTCCATTCATAGGCTGAACATGTCACCTCTTGCCACAAGGTCTTGAGTTCAGTGTAGTATTGAGTGACAGTTTTTTCTCCTTGTTTTAGCCTCCATAATCGAGTTTTTAGTTCAAACCATTGTCCTGCGTTCCCGAGATCAGAATAGGTCTCGTTCACAGCATTCCAAATGTCATGAGCAGTAGGTAGGAAGAGATAAGTTCTCCCTACACTCGGATCCATGGAATTTATGAGGCAAGACATAATCATCGAGTTTTCTGCCTCCCATCTTTCAGATTCTTCATCTTCTTCGGCAGGTTTCGTAGTGATACCTGAGAGATAGCCGAATTTTCCACGGCCACGAATAAACAGTTTCACAGATTGTGACCACTGTAAGAAATTATTTCCATTCAACTTGTGAGAAGTGATGGATATGTTTTGGAAGGATTCAGTGTTTAGGGTGATTGAAGGTGAGCGAGTAGAACTCATAGAGTCGATACCAGAGGTATCATCGTAGAATTTGGCCATTTTGGCTCTGATACCATAAAGAAAGAAAAAAAAACTTGTTCAGAATAAATTGTGTTTATTTCTGCTAAATATGGCTGACTTAAATAGAGTTTACAATGTAACAACTTTACATAAAAAGATGCATAAAATTAGCAACATAATAAAAATGATTCTATCTAATTAAAAATGATCCTATCTAATAACTAATAGAATAAAAAACTGATTCTATCTAATTAAAAATGATCCTATCTAATAACTAATAGAATAAAAACTGATTCTATCTAATTAAAACGGATCCTATCTAATATTTAATTTAGATATTCTCGACACAACCTATGTATTTATATACTACTACAGCCAATATAAACTAGGAAACTATCAAGAAACTTCCTTCTCCTAAAGTTTGTCATAAAATGAAGCACACGATCAGGCTTAAGATTGAAGTCCTGAAATCTCTACAATTAATACAATTTCCTGAATTACATTTTACTAATCTCTGCAATAACTTGTATCTTCCACAAGGATGCATCGTAAGAATGGACAGTTTGCATCATTCAAGGAGTCCAATTCAGCTGATGGAAGCTGTGATCAAAGTGATGACACCCCTGAATATGTGTAAGTTTGAAGGGGCTTATTTGTTTCTTTCTTGTTGATGTTAATTGTATTAAAGGTGTTTTTCTTCTCTTGTTTTGTTTCTTAGAAGTTTTCATAGTTGTCAACACTGTGGGATCAGTGAGAAGTTAACTCCAGCAATGCGTAGGGGGCCAGCTGGTCCTAGAACACTTTGCAATGCTTGTGGCCTTATGTGGGCAAACAAGGTTGGTCTGTCGGAAGTGTTCTTTTACTTAAATTTGCTTTTGTTGACTTTTTATGCAGGCTGAAGACATTCAAACTTAATTTAGTTTTGTTACGAAGTTTACTATATTTCATCAGATTTTGTTAGTTTTTGGGTCGTGTTCTTTTGTAGCACTGTAGGTACAAACTTTGACGATTCTTACATGAGATAACCTTCTATAATTCATTTACCAGATTTTGAAGTATTTGGGGATTGATTTTCCTTTCTATTGAGAAGAGTTAACTTATTGCCTAGAATGCAGTGGCCATGCCCTCCTCTTATCATTTCTTATTGAATCTCTTTAGCATGGTAACCCCGTTCTGCAATCAACCTGGTTGTTCCCTGATAGTATCCATAATAATAATTCTTTTCTTTATTTGCAATTTACCATATTGTTTCTTTTTCTTTTAATTTCAAGGGAACACTGAGAGTTCTTAGAAAAGGAGGGAGGAATACTCACTTTGATTCAAATGAGCCGGTATGTATATGGAGATCTGACGTGTTCATTACCGTAGGATTATATTCTCCACTTAATTTAGCACTCTCATTTTCAGTTGCTATTATTGTTTTCCTTGTGAACAGAGTTAACATTTTATTCAGCTCAATATTTTATTTTTACCTCTCAGAAAGCTCAATCTGATCTTAAGCCTTCAAAGATGGAACCAGAAAATTCTTTTGCCAACAATGATGAGAAGGTATTGATTGATTTCCCTGTGTCACTTGAGGTAAATATGCGTGTAACATGATACTTTGCAAGTTCAAATTTCATTGATGTGCTAAGTGCTATGTGTTTCATTTTAGCTAGGTTTTGGTTTTAGTTGGTTTTCCTATCTAATTTACCTTTGTTTCAAAAAAGGAAGTAATGTTAGCTGTGAAACACAGAACACCAATGCTTCATCCTGTCATATGATTTCTTTACATTCTGTTTCCTATCATCAGGGTAGCTCAGAAGAGTCCAAGCCTGCACCTTTGGATTCTGAAAATCATTTGATAAGATCAAACGAACAGGTGAGATTCTATTGACGGGTGGGAGGGGTTCATCTTGTGATTTTTCCCACTATATGGAAGATTCTAAGATGTAACATTTCAAACTTGATGCACCAAGAGTTTTGTTGTCTGGTTTAAAGTGAACTCGATATACTCCATTCCAGCAAAGATGTGGCCTTGTTAGAGTCTTGCCACTTATAGATGCATAAGCTATATAAAAGAATTGTGCTCCAATTTTTATTTTTTTTTACTTTTAGTATTTTGTTGTCTTGTCGTTATATGAGTTCAATGGCTAGAATTATCAGTTTGTAAGTGATTGCATTCTGTTGATTTACCAAATATTGCCCACCGATGTGCAGGAATTTGCACAAAGTTCTCATCCTTTTCTCATCCAGGTGGAGAATTCCTCGGTCAACCTAGATGATGAGGTATGGGACTTGTCACAAACAATTTCTTTTGTTTTTTTTTTGTCCGATACAAGCAAATTTCCTTTTAATGGGTTAGACTTCGATAAACTCGTAATGGACTTTCTAAGTTCGTTTACATGGGCATTAGGACATGCAGGAAACACTGGAAGAGCTTGCCAATGCTTCCGGGTCGGATTTTGAGATTCCTTCACATTTTGACGAGCAGGCAAGTGTTTTCTTTAGCAGACCTGGCATCAACCATGTAGGAAAAGTAGCCATATAAGCCAAAAATGTTACTTCCTGCAATTCCTGAAATACAAACTCTATTTCAGGTTGACATCGATGATATCGGGACCGTGTGGCCTGGGACTTGAGATCTTTTCCGATCCTCTGAGGTGGAGGTTTACTTTCGCTGACATGTTTTGAGCAAGGCAAAAGCCGCTATCAACTTAACTATAGGTTTCCGGAGATTTGATATATATATATATATATATATATAGTCACAGGATCAGGATCAGGATCAGGATCATCCCCTTTGTATGCGAGTGCTAAACTTAACAGCCCCTTTTGTTTTGTTGTAATTGTAATGTGAATAATATATAACTGTCCCTTATTTCCCCTACATATGAAAATCGCGTTTATAAAGAGTGTGGCTCTTTTATCACATTATGGTTATCTATTTTCAAGTAAATTAACCACCAATCACTAAATTAAGGTTCCGTTCTATTTTGGTCATCAAAGTAAATTTTTTTATCTAATTACTAAATAAACAAATTAATATAAATTTTACGAATTTGATCTTAAGTTTAAATAGATCAATAAATCTTATTCTCTAGACCTATACAATCTTATCAATATTAAAAAAATTTGTTACCCATATTAAATATTTAATAATCTTAAACGTGTTAGACCGATGCCAATATATTTGCATCAATTAATATAACACTTGAATATTTTGAACTATTTTTTTAAAATTGTTTAATATTGCCCTTAACCATTTCTTGTCTATATAATAATAATATAATCATGAAATTGAAATTTTGATGTTTGAAAACGATACACTATTGAAGACCTGCATATACCACTTGGCCATTGTGCACCGACCTACAACTTTGTACTCAAAACTACAAAATATTCTAAGCACTGAAATAACAGTGACGGTTATCAATAAGTTTTTATCTGCAAATGAATTCTTTTTATATAACAATCAATGTTCAACTTGCCGATTCAATCAAATTTATTATGGACTCTCTATTCAGATCACCAAGAGGTTTGAAGTCTTATCCCAGCAAATAAGATGATAGTTATTTTTTCCCCTCCAAATTATAACAAGACAAAATAGCAATTACATATTTCTTCCCAGAAATACTGAAGATGAGTGCATTCAAATATCACATCAAAGAAACAAAATTGGATACGAACACCATAATAAGAGAGAATGTAAAACTATCAACAAATACGGGGGCAATAAGAGAATGTAAAAAGGAAGGGCAATGAAAAACTATATTGGCAAAATGAAAGCATTGTTTTTTTCACTCACATTATTGTTTCGGGAGCAATAAATTCTCACTCCAATTATTCTTCTGGGAGCGATTTACGGTAGTAGAACAAGGAAATACTACTGACCAAAAAAAGCAAATGCATAATAGCTGACCTGCGGATATCTAGCCGTCAAAAATAACACTTGTTTACCATTACGCTGCCTTTGGTTGGAGGAATTCCAAAGATATAGGGGGAGAAAATGAATAAAAATGCATCAAGATGCAAAATTGCACATTCAAACAGCTTACAGATCAACTGTAGGGTAGAGGCCCGGCATGTAACCACGTCCGTTTCCATTTGAATCTGAGCTACCACCAAACAAGTGTGGTTGTAGCTCCCCCGAGTGAGACGACACACGAGATTTTGAGATTTTAGGAGAAGCTGCATAAGAATCATTTGAACCACTTCTTGGGGAATACATTGATGATGTTGGCAATCCATGAATCTTTGGCAGGCCTGTTGGATCAGAACCCAAACTGTATCCCCTCTCAACTGTTTCAGCTTCCAATGGCAATTCATCCAATGTCTATAAAAAATATTAAAAAGAAAAAGTAAATGCAGGCTTTATGTCGAGAAACCAGAATTAAGCAACAGTAAGAGCACCAGCAACACGTAATCAAGTAATGTATTTCATTCTAGAGATTATAATATGTTGACATGTTGATACGCAGTGAAGAGAACCCACCCTGAATGCCTGTTGGAGAACTCGGAGTGTTTCTCGAGTACGTTTCCTCTTACAAACAATCTCATCAGGTTCCTGTAACATCTCTTCAAACAGGCTTTCTCTGTTCCGGATCATAAGATATACAGGATAATCATCAGTCAACAAGACTGTCAAAAGGATATATAATTAAAATCAAATCTAAAGAAACAAACAAAGCTCTATATCACCTGTAAAGCTTTCTGATAAAAACATTGTGAAGCTCACGTTTCGAATGGTTTACCTGGATATAGATATTATTGACAGAGATTAATAATCATGCAATACTTCAATGTAACATTGGACCACAACTATTGTTAGCAATACAGTCTTATACTCATGGCAAACAACATCATTTTAAGGATCCAATACAAGGAACATACGACACATATAAACCTATTGGACCCCGAGCAAACATTTTGATTAATTGCTAGGTCCATTCTTTAATTGGACAAGCAGACCACATTTATACAACCATGTTTTGTGACCAGTCTACCAATTAAAACACATTAGCCAATATAAACAGTAACACTGTTCAGTGTGCTTGATATGTACATCCCTCCACATTAAACTAGTGGAGGATAGAAATCAACATATTTAGCACCAAATATTATTTAGGTCGGCACACATAGTTGCTAGCCTGATATAGAGGTGAAAATGGAAATTAATTTGGCCAGAATATAATGATATACGATCTCCTAATTGCAGCACACAATGCTTTTGGAATTTTAGTTGTCAGGAATTTGAAAGTGAACCCAATAAACAGAAAAGACACAAGGATGTGTAATTAACAAATTTACTCGGTTTAAAACTTACCAAGAAGTGCATAATTGCTTTAGGTACAGAGTCCTCTACATTTTTCCTAACAATCTCATAGTATGATCTTAAGAGCAATTTGGTGATAGCAATTTCAATAGCTTCAGTTTCTGAACATTCTGAAGGCCTCAACAGAGTTGGGGGCTGAATAAAAACGAAAGCTTGTCACAATAAACACATTTTTTTAATCTAACAAAGATCCTTGATGAATTTGATTTGTACGCACCTCCCTCAAATGGATCATGGAGAAGGAATGTTCAATGTTTTGAGCGGGTTCTGTATATGGTTTGTTTGTCAAGACCCCTTTCACGGTTGAGCGGTTATCATTGCCACCAAATATTGATGAGATACCCCAAGTTGACCCACTTGTGCTTCCTGATAAAACCCACACATAGAACATCATTCACATAATACACCCCCAAACCCATATTTTAGGACAGAATTCTTAATACTTGACCATCACATCATACAAGTACCACAGAAAGAATATCAAACTTTAGCACAATAAATTCAACTAAATTCATAATGACACCCTACCAGTTGATGGTACTTTCTCAACATCTGCAGCAGGACGGACTACCTGCACGCAATGAATAGATTGACTTATGATGAGGGAGAAAAAAGGATTGGAAAAGCAAAGAAGGAAGATCATAGATTGAGCAGCAGAAACCAAATTTTCGTGCCTGCTCAGCAGCAATTCCATTAACTTGTCTTGCAATAATAGCCCGAGATTTAATATTTCTTTCAGAAGTAGGTGCCTTATCAGGCTCCAAACCATCCTGATTAAGGTAATAAAGAAACATGGAAAGAATGAAAAACAAGAGGAATCAGAAATAAATAAAAGCATTGATACCAGAGAAATGACTCCTAGCGGAGGCCTACCTTAGCTTTAGATACAGGCATAAGAACCCTAGAATTCTTTATCTGTTGATTGGCAAGCTCTACAGCCTTGCTCCCACCAATAAAATTTGGGTGGGAAGTATTTATGTAATCCATCTGCAAAATTGAAGGGGGTGTGTCAAAAGTGAGTGAAGTGCTCAGAAAAGCTCATATGAGTATAAAAAGTATTGCACATCAACATTACCAAGTTCATGACTTACAACACAATTAGGACAAGAAACATAAAATAATAACAATAATAAACGAAAATTAACAGAACTATGCCTCCATTTCAATAATATGTCCTATCATTGTCTCAGATGGTTCAAGGCCATCTTGGAGAAAATTCCCAATAACTTGGTCCATATGCTTTCTTAGAACAGGAAACCGCTGCAGTTCATTCATCATACAGCGATGACTAATCTGGATACAAAATGATTCCATTAGAAAACTTAGATTGGCAAGTGATAGAGCCGTGAGACTATAACGATAATCTTGAATACAAAACACCTTTATTAACTCGTCATATATGAACCTGGCACATTGAAGACTTGGATCTAGCAAACGTGCTATTTGCCTTCTTACAAGCACTTCAAATGGGACCTACATATCACACTTGTATTACATCAATATGCACCAAGTTTAACATAAAAGAATTCCAGGAAAGTTTGGGGGAAAAAGAATTTTCTTAGATAAAAATGATTTAAAATATGAGCCAGTAGAATGTACTTCAGGTACAAATAGTGCAGATCGAGGACCAGTTGCATTCTGAATGGCAGTTCGTATGTCATCATCAGTCAAACCTTCACATGGATCTACCTCCTGTACACAAATCAGTTAACAGAAAAACTCAAAACCAGCATCAAGTGAAGCAATTACATAAAGGCTCTCATTCAGAGGCACTTCTGAGGCTCTGAGCAATTTCTAAAGTAGCAGTGTAATAACTAAAGTCTGTTTTACATGATGCAGTTGCCCAGAAAAAGAAATTAATATCATCAAACCAAAAAACTCCTTTTATCAATAAGGTTTTGTCATATTTATTTGGAACATCCTGTCCTTGCAGACAACTAGTGCACAATCACATGGGGGAGTGAAATGCACTCAACACTAGAATCAATAGAATATTAATGATAAATGATAGATATGTATAATATACGCACTTCTAAGATGGAACGGAAAAGAAATCCGGCAAGCAAAAATCCTAAGTGAACGCAGATTCTAATATCAAAGGCACAGATATCAGGCTACACACCTCTAAGCTCTTAACAAAGATTGATTGGAAAATATAGTGAATCCTTGCTCCACCAGACAGCTCAGATGTAGACATCTGTTCATTTTTCCCCTCAACCATTGATGAGAACGCTGTTTCCAACATGGCACAGATTCACGGGTATCATACCAACATAGTATAATGTAATAACAGGTGGTTCAAAATATTAATAAGAAATTTACAGAAAGCAAAACAAAACATTTACCCTCACAGTACTTTGACAGAATATTCAGCAGAAGAGCTCCCTGGCCAGCCTATAGGTTACGAAACCATACTCTAGTCATGAGAAAATTATTCTGGGTTCTTTTTGTACAACCAAATTCAGATATACGTGCCTTTGATTCAGTGATTTCTCCATAGCTTGCATGCTCCTTTGCCACAGAAACCAGTGCTGAACTAATGCGTGATTTCAGTCCAGGAAGTATTGCCTTGATATGTTGTACTAAAATCTACATGGGAAACAACAAATAAAAACTCAGCAAAGCAATAAAAGGGGGGGAAATCCCTAAAGCAAAGCATACATGTCTTTTTTCATGCTCGACAAACAGGATGCAAATAAGTACTCAACTAGCATAAACTCTTAAACAACTCTTTAGAGCAAAGAAGAGAATTGATTCAGATAAAAGGTGCAAGGCAATCAGTAGCACTTGAGATAATATAAATAAGGCTGCAGACTTAGATAGAGTGAAATTACGCAAATTCTACAATAGGCCAGTTCCAATCTGATTGGAAGTAAATAGTAGAATTTTTCCCACCAAATGCATAAACATAAACATAAACAAGGGGATAGATACAGAAAGGAATATGTAAACATTTATAGCAAGTGTGGGCACATTACCTGAAGCTTCAGAGGCACATGATATTATTACTAGAACGTAAGTACCAGCATGAAATTTAAAAATTATATTACATAGAAGTTATTAAAACATCATCTAGCAAATGTCTTACCTGGTTCAGCTTTTTCGCCAGCTGAGGTACACCACAACGATCAGTTAAACCGTTATATACCTATTAACAAGTCAAAAGAAATAAGCAGATTGATTGTGGCAACTGTATAAAATCATGAACAATAGTTAGAGGTTGAGTCCCCCATACTGGATGACTGCGGAAGAATTTTTCCTCTGCCATGAGGGCATCCTTGATACTCCGGTTGAGTAAAATATCCTGATTAGAGAATAACATTAAGAGCAAAATGAAATTATTAGCACGCTAGTAAAATAAGATACCTGATAAGCAGTAGATGAATATAAGAGGAAGAAGCCATCTAGAAATAAAACTATTATAATTTTGACGGAAAGAAATAAAAGGGTTTTGGTTTTCATTGAGTTTCCATATAAAAGCTCTTGTATACATTTTCTTCACTTGATTCCCAATCTAGCGACCAGCCAACTTCAGAAATTTAAATGTCTTTAGTCTTTATTGATATGTTAATGCTCTAAAATCAGCCGTGTACTTTAGCTTGTTCCACTTAAAACTTTCTAATGACTCTGCTTTGATGCCTTTGACTGGTTATCTAGGTTTATCAAATTCAATCTTGGTCTATTCTAATTTTTAAATATACTTCAGGTTGCCTAAAACATAAACCAACGATATCATGCACCATTTGAAACAAGTAGAGAAATATGGTATATGACCACAAAAAGAAAATGACAGGACATGTAAATAATCAGGAAGGTCCCACCATGTAAAACGGTAGGAAAATTTAATATATGTTCTAATTCAAGGGAACAATTTGATGAAAGACAAAAAAGCCTCTAGTGCATCTCGATGTAAAGACCATAGCATAATACTTTAGAAAAACAACTCTAAGAATGGCAAACCATCCATATTAACAATGTATTCAGAAAAGTTTGTTTAAAGAGAGTGACAATATCTTCATTTCTGTAAGGTTGCTTATATTGTTACCTCTTGACTACGATTCACAACACCTATGTAACCAAGCCGCAGAGGAATTACTTTTCCAAGCAGTAGGTTACGAGCATCAGTACCTCGGTCCATTATATCCAACTGATTCATACACAACAAATAATCAGAAACCTAGAATAGCTAATATATAAGTCACTTCATAGATTGAAAAGGGAATTTCATATTCAAACATGCACCTTTGTGATTACACCAATGGTTCTGTAACCTGCCCAGAAGAAAATTAGCAAAAGGATTCAATTAAAAATATATATAGAAGCAGCAACTCAAATGCAGAAGGGATTTTGATAGTCGAATTCACCATCAGGATCAGCATTTCCCGCAATTTGAAGTGCATCGGAATTTGCTAAGTCAGAATTTGCTGGAGTAACAGCTATAATCAGACAGCTTGGCTGTTTAATGTATGACATGATCATTGTTCTAATTCGAGCTTCGATGTCAGAGGGCTGGTCACCCACGGGAACCTTTGTGATTCCAGGCAAATCCACAAGAGTGATATCAAGAACATTTGGTGAGAAAATCTTAAGTCGAATCTGCTTGTCAGACAGACCTTTGTTTCCTCCAGCTTCCCTATCTGTCTCAGTCTGCCATCAATTGAGGCTTCAGACATTTTTCATCTTTTCAATATTTAAAAAATAAATACATTAATAAAAACCTCAATGCCACATATAGCAAACGTTCTTTCTTGATCAAAACCTAGTATACTTGCAAGCAAAAAGCAAAAATGGGATAGAGTTTATCAGAGAACCAGGTGGAGAAAAAAACTAATAAAATGTAAATTAAGAGTTTGCGTTTTGTACTCACTCTGACTATCCACCTAAAGACAAGAAGAATCAAGTTATTGAATTTGAATTTTTTTTATAAGAAAAATGAAATTATAAAAAATACCAGCCTAAACATAGTCGTGCCAAGAGTCATAATATAAAAGATAAAGAGTTACCTCTAGAAACCAGAAATTTTGCATTTCATCTAATTAATATGTTCCTGGCTTCAATATTTATCTTAAAATTCTAATAGACATCAAATAAGCAGTCAGAGAAGGACAAAAAAGTAATAAATGGCTTAAATTTTGATCTTATCAATCATAAGAAACAAGCGATAAAGAACCTGGATCTCCCTGCGAATCTCAGAGAAGTCATAGAAACGCTTGCCGGGCAAGTGAAGAAACTCGCCATATTCTTCATCGGAACCATCAGGTTTGCGCTTGGTCTGAAGAAGCTGGAGGACAAGAGGGCGACGTGTGCAATATCGGAACCGCGAGGCAAGAAATCGCGGCCAACAAGGGCCTCTAGCACGCTGGACTTGCCACTGCTCTGGCTTCCAACCACCGCCACCTGAGGCAACTCTATGGTAGACTGGCTACCAAGTTTAGCGAAGATGTCCTGTAACTTGTTCACTATAGGTATAACGGAAGATCCCAACGGAGCAGCAGATGATGGAGGCGTAGTCAATGTTGCTGCTGCTGCTGCTTCTTCAGCCATTGGTTTCAATGATTAACAGACTTATGAAGATGAGAGTATTAGAAATGATTTTATTATGAATCCTAGGGTTTTTAGATTTTTTCCCCTTTCCCTAGATAGAAAAGCTGTTTGAAATTAGAGTTGGAGAGAAATTGAATATCTGATGAAGGCAAAACTCTTTTCTTTTTTTTCTTTTTAAAAATAATAATACAGTATTTTCGTATTAATAATTTTAAAACCATTACAAAGTAAATATTTTTTATATTTTTATAATATTTGATATATATTAATTAAGTAATTCAAAATAAATGTTATATATATAAAGTTTTAAATTTATGTGTGAAATATTTTAATATTATAATAATTCATTAATATAAAATAAAATTGAAACGGATGTACCCCTCCATGAATGAACGGGACTGACACGGCAGTGTGGATAGTAGTACTCTATGAAAGGACTAAATTTGAAAAAAAATTAGTAGAGATGTTTATTATCAAGGGTGTTCAAACTTCGGTTAAAATTGATTTAATTGATGAGAAAATAATCTCAGTGGCCGAAAATGTCTTATAATATACGATTTTAATCAACTTTTTTTGGATTTGTGAAAATGACCAACAAATTCGCAACGCAAACTCCAATTTCGCAAACCAGTTTCCAAATTCGCAACGCGAATATGTGAATCGCATTGCGAATTTGTAAATCTCAACACAGAAGTCAAAGTGCGTTTATTTTCAATATTAATTTCGCAACACAAATGTAAACAGTATTATCGCAAATCATAACCTAAAACCCTAAATCACAACTCAGTCTCATCTTCATCTCTCACTCTCTACGACGACATCCGTCCCCATCTCCGACGTAATACGTCCCCATCTCCGACGAAATCTGTCTATCTCCATCTCTCATAGCAACCCTCACAATCATTCACAGTCAGAAATGGAAAATCTATCACCGATGGTTAGTTTTTTTAATCTCTTATTTTTATTTTGAAATTTTTGTATTATTATTAGATTTTTCTTATATTGATGATAAATTTACTGGTAATTTCAATATATAGATTAACTATTTCACTTAGATTGCTTAGTAAATTCATTCGGTTGCTGTCAATACTGCTAAACTGTTTAGTCTTTAACCCTGTGAAGTTAGTATTTATATTTGTTTTGTCTTTTTGTTGAACAAATGCAATTCATTCAAGTTTTAATTTGCAGAAGAATAGTTTTTGAAACTTAAATTCGCAACACGAAAATGAAAATCGCAATGCGAATTTAGTTTGGCGTTGCGATTTTCATTTTCGCGTTACAATTTTCATTTTCGCATTACGAATTTAAGTTCCAGAAACTACTATTCTTCTGCAAATTGAAACTTGAATGAATTGCATTACTTCAACCAAAAAACAAAGACAAATACTAACTTCACAGTGTTGCGAATTTAAGTTTCAAGAATAAACTACTACTCTTTATGTTGTCCTTGAACCTGCACTAAACCTATATGTTGTCCTTTTAAATGTTTTATTAGTGCTTAATTCTGGAATGTTATCTGATGCATTTTGTGAATTATGATGGAATAATGACTTGGGTGAATATCGTGCTAGTTTGAATTATATTTGACTTTGTTTTCACTGTTTAATATCATGTATGTTTATAGTGTATAATTTGTAGTTCTTGGTATATCTAACTTTGTATGTTTATTGCTTTTGTAGAAAAAAATTTCGGCTCAATTGACCTTAAGGAATAAATTAAGCCTAGCCACTAAAATTGTGTCGACGCTTACACCTCTACAAAGAAAATTGTTTGAGGATACTTGCTTTGGGCCATGGCTGAAAGTACAACATCCGGGTGGAGATGTTATGTTGACACATTTGTTTCTTCAGACCATGACTAACGATCTACCCGAGAGGATACAACGTGGTGATGAAGAGATATGGTTTCATTTTCCTCCAGCGTATACTTGTTTTGGGCGGGAGGAGTTTTGCTTAATCATTGGTCTACGCTTCGGACACGATGAAGTAACCCGGTACACTAGTCATATCTCCCGCCCATCGTGGTTATCTCGGGTTTTTCCTGAGCTGGCAAAGTCGAAGCGAGTTTACACGTCGAAGACTTGAAGATATTATTTGTTAAAGATGGTTTTACTCGGATGGATGACCTTGATGTTGTCTGAGTATGCCATTTATTACTTTTGCATGCCGGCTTTTTAGGCAAAGAGGGCAGACAACCTATTTCTGAGGACCTAATATTATTGGTAGATGACCTAAATGCATGAAACATGTTTCCGTGGGGTTCATATCTATGGAAAGCTACCTAGAAGAAGTTGTCGTCTGCCTTTGAGGACCGAAAAAGTTTGCGGGGTGATAGTTCTAAATACACTTTGGCAGGCTTTATTTGGGCCTTCAAGGTAATAATTTCTATATAATATTTCCAAATTTATAATTAATTATTTAACAATTATTGATGTTTGTGTATTATATTATTTGTAGATTTGGATATTTGAGGCTTTCCCCAGCATGCGGACATATGCGATAAAAAATTCAAATGATATTCCTAGGGCTATTACTTGGAGGAGGATCCGCCTGTTGGATTGGGAATAGTTACTACCATATACGAAGATGAATGATGTAAGTTAACACACAAATACTACCATATATAAACAAGTTATTACTAGTACACGTTTAACTTTGTTTGAGCTTTTATATTGTTAGGAGGCCAACTATCCATTACAGAGGTACTTCGAGAGCCATCACCTGATCGGGCCGATTCTACAGCTCAACACCCGAAGCCATCACCTGATCGAGCCTCTTCTCCACCATCACCTCATGATAGGCGACCGAAAAGAGGACACAACATTTATCTCTCTGTTCTCCACCTCCACGGGATGAGTTAGGGGAGTTACGTGATGAGGTCGGTGTTTTACGTCATGAGGTTGGTACTTTACGTGAAGACAATGGTGTGCTACGTGATGAGGTACGGTCTTTACGTGGTGAGGTGGATGTTTTAGGTGATGACAATGGTGCGCTATGTGGTGAGGTATCTACTTTACGTGATGAGGTAGCCGCTCTACGTGAGATTGTTTCATCATTGCAAAATAAGGTTCATACTCTATGAAATGAGGTAAATTTGTTTAATAATATACTAAAAATGTAAATAACCTTTTTTCAGCATTATTTATTTATTTATTTACTGATTTATGTATTAATTTATTTTCAACGGCCCGATAAGGTAGATGCTTTACGTCGGGTTTTTCTTGCACGATAGGGTTCACACATCAGACGTCGTGCACGTGCCATTACGTCTCCTTTCACCCCACTAGTGCCAAGACTCCGTAAGAAGAAGCCCAATGCATCTTTCATCATTTAAGACATGTCTCATATCGTTCAAGAGGCCCCTTTCATCGTTCAAGAGGCCTCCCACCGTTCAAGAGGCCCCTGTCATCGTTCAAGAGGTCCCTCTCACCGTTCAAGAGCCCGATTCACATGGCGTCATATGTCGACATATTGATAAACCCCCTCTCATGCCTGATATGATGGATGTGAGTTGGCTTTCGTATGTGTTACCGGCCAATATCATTCCTCAGCAGGAGAAGGGAACACTACCGGACACAATTACGGTTAATACCTTTTGGGCTAAGACCGCAGTTGATTTTTATCTACATGAGCGGAGCAAGGGGTGTTATTCTGACATATGCAAACTCGAAGATGTTATTCATTTGTTTCTTGATCGGTCTTGGTGGGTATTTTATTAGGGGTTGAAGATAATGGCTATCTCGAAGGGGTGGTAAGTCTTATTTTCTTCTTATATTGCATTTTGATTAATTTTTTTTAAATTTATTAATAAATTCACTAATATATGTATTTTTTATAAAACATCATATTGATGCATGAGTGTCACGTCTTCTAATAATAAGGAAATTAAAGAAAATAAAAAAATACTCGATGGACTATTATGCCGACGACTTTTCATGTAGCTCACTTGAAGGATCCGAGAGATGCTTCATATATGTTGGGTAATGGAAAAGCTAAACTTTATCCTGCGTGATGGGAGGTCGATAAGGTTAGTATTTATTTTTTGAATATTTTAAAGGTGTTTATCCTTGTTTTAAACGTCTTTTATTTGATGTGCGCAATTATTTATGATTGTAGGTGTTTATCCCTGTTTTAGAACGTCGTCATTGGCTTCTCATCGAGATTCAGCTCCCATCCCTGAAGACAATAGTATATGACAACATGTTAAATTATATACCATTGTCTGATTTGAGAGATATTATTTGTAAGGGATGGAGCGCTCATTTGGTGAAATACTTGAATACAATTGATTATTGGACTAATTCTGGAAACAAGAAGCCAAAAAAGTTCAAAGTTACAATGATAAGAGACGAGAACGCGCCATAACAAACGGAGGGAGCAGAGGGGATTATGGTCCTTTCGTATGCATGTGCTTGGAACGTTTGACAACAGGAAGTAAACAGTTTATACCTCCCACATATAGAGATAGAGGTGTAGTAGGCTTGTGGTTTTGGCAATTTATGGCTAGAGCGATATATGCGAAACGCTGCCTACCTGCATCCGCGTGCTGAAAGTGTGCATAAACAATTGGTAAGTTTGAGCAAGTGTTGTTAACATATATACTCTTTGTTGGTTTGAAAATTTTTGGTTAAGTACCTAGAATTCAATAATTTGTTGTTTGTTGGTTTTAGATGTGTAGAAAGTGTTGTTTGAGTAAATGTTTGGTTTCTGCAGGTTAGTCCTGAAGTGAGCTGCATGAAATTGATGTATTTATGCATAAATAACTGTTTGGGGTACACTTTTTTTGCTTGTTTAATTGAATTTTACATTGTTTGTAAAAGTTGATTTGTTTAATTGATGTGTAAATAAGAATTATTTTTTGCTTGTTTAATTGATTTTGTAAAAGTTGATTTGTTGTTTATTCAATCTGCATTATGTTGAATGGAAAAAAGACATGTTGAATGTACACTTTCGCAACACGAAAGTCAAATTCTCGTTGCGATTTTTTCGTTGCGATGGTCAAATTCGCAACGCGATAGTCAAATTCACGTTGCGATTTTCGGTTTGCGATTTCGCGTTTCGAATTTGACTTTAACAACAATCGCAACGCGATAATCACGTTGCGAATTCAAGGAAAACACCTTCAAAAAGATAACAGACAATAATCTGATAAGTGATGACAACTGAACATATCATAGCAATGTTTAAACTCAAGTTACTAATGAATGTCTAACTGAAAATGTATGCATTCACACATAAAATACACATATTACAACGTTTGCATTTAAAAATCACCTATGTTAATAAGTCCCAAAAGGTGAAGCCGGTTGTGATTGGGATTTTGATTTTGATTACGATTTTGATTTCCTTTTGCTTGGCACCATATGAGCTTTGGATTTTGATGAGGATCCATATTTTGGTAGAGGAAAAGATGATTGTGATGGCACTGGTGATCCACATGTCAACCTTGTATGACCACTTTCCTTGCACCGACTACATGTCGATATCCTCTTCTCTTCACCCTTAGACAGTATACGATCGTGATTTTTTTGTAGGCCAGATAGCCTGCTGTCCATGATTGGTGGCAAAACTGTTTGTAAGTCATCTAGTATGTCCCACTCAGAAGGATGTGGAATAGGGTAGACAATCTCGACATAAGTCTGTCGATATACTTCTATAGTGTAGCAATCCGTAGCGTATGCGCTTGAATCATCTTGGTTTAGATGAAGAGCAACTTTTATAACATGGCCACACGGATAACCAGATGCTTGTCATTTTATACAACTACACGTCTTTGCATTTAGATCGACAAGTCCATTTAAGTTATTATCCAATACTTCAAACAAAGTGTTTGAACATGGTTCAACTCTCCATGACGTTGACTTCACAACATGTTTCATTATCTTTTTTTTCAGTCCATGGTGTAACACGACGTTCTAATGTTCCTGTAAATTTAAATGAATAATACTTAGTAAAATATATGATAAGTTATGAATTTAAAGAAATAATACTTGCATGGTTTCTTTTCTTGTAGTACCACTGTTGAATAGAGGCTTGAAAAAACTCCATTAACATAGTAATGGGTAATTTCCGGGAATGAAGACTTAGAGCGTTGATTGATTCTGCACTATTAGATATCATGAAACCATATCCTGCTCCAAGTTGATGTACTCTTGATTATCTTTCAAACCTGACATCTTCTAGTGTTTGAGCACATTGAGGCAAAACACGTCTTAAATAATTTATATGCTTATTAAAATCCACTTCTCGATAAGCTTTTACAGTCTTCCAGTATGTCCATTTGTGATTTTTTATACCAGCATACCTTGATTTTAGATTTTGTACAAATGAACACCACAAAGTCCATGAAAAACATCTGGGAAACACCTTCTAACAGCGTTGTCAATTGAGTTTGCCCTATCGGATATGATTGTCAGATTGCTAATAGGACATATGTAATCCTTAAGATGCCCCATAAACCATTCCATGAATCAGATGTTTCAGATTTGCCAACCCCGTAAGCTATTGGCAGTATCCCATTGTTAGCATCCATGGCTACTGCTAATAAGTTTACTCCAAGGTATCGACCTTTCAAATGTGCTCCGTCAACTATAATAACTGGGCGCATGCAAGTAATAAACGAATGAATCTACAAAATAATATACACAAGACATATAATCATTTAAATGTGAAATGCATGTAACTAATAAAAATGAGTCAACAAAATTATATTGATTTACTAACCGCAGCACCAATGGAGATAAACAACAACTCAAAGCGTCCATCTCTATCTGTTTTGATATGAGTTACCGACCCAGGATTTTTCAGCTTTAAATTGTGACAATAAGCCAACAGTTGGGCAAACGATGCTTCTGGAGACCCCCTCAACAATTCCAAGGCATAACATTTGGCTCTCCAAGCTTGAGAATATGAGATACTAATCTTGAACCGAGTATTCATGTCAGTCATAATTTCATGTCCCCGATATACTCTGCCATTCAAAAACATTAACTCAACCAGAAAACCACCCAACACTTTTTTGTTTGCCTGTCTATGGTGAGGAAAAACTTAGGGTTCTTGAACATGTATGTTTATCAATAAAAGTCATAACTTTAAACATTTCGCAATCTTTTATCCTCTTTGCAATCATACGCCATGTACAGTTTTTGTCAATCATACACTTTGTTTCGAAACGACCTTTGCTTGATTTGTTGACTTTTAATTGATAGCCATCTTCCACACATTTCATATACAAAGCTATCTCCAAGTCTTCCTTTATATCAAAACAATCATCTTTCTTGATACGAATAACTTTTGTGTAACAATCAACTGTTATCTTTACCAACTCTTATTCCGGTATCTGAAGTAATTCTGGCATATTCCAGTTATACTCCCGTGGTATTTTCTTCTTTTTCTTTTCTTTGTGGACTTCTTTTTCTTCTTCTTCTTGTTCTTCAGGGTTATATGAATTACAAAATGGATGTTCAACATGTTCATTCACAATCGTAACTTTCTCCTCATTATCATCAACAACATCTTCCTCGGCAGCGGCTGTTTCATCATCAAAATTCGGGTATTGGCCAATATCAAAATCATTACATGCAGGGTTTGTTTCTTCTTCTGAAACATCATCAAAATCCGAGTATTGACCAAGATCAAAGTCTGGGTATTGACTAAGATCAAATTTCGAATACTGACTAGTACTCACAATTTTTTTTATTGGCTCATTATCGTCTAACTGATCAATACGAAAACTGGAATTTAGTGCTGAAAGTTGATTGGGATTTGGATTAGGAAAAGGTTGTGGTTTTGAGATTGTGTTTGATATTGGAAATGTGGTGAAATAAAATTTTCTTGGTGATAAAATTGTGGTAGAACCATTAAATTTTGAGGTTGATAACAACGTTGTACATTGTGAGCACCATAAACTGGGGTTGAAGAACTTAGTTGATTACTACCCGCTACTGACCCAACTTCACTACTTCTAGGTTCAACAACATACAATGTAACATCATCTTCTTGCGAAACACTAATGTAAGCAATGAATCGTTCAACATCTTCATTGTCGGTTAATAAATAAACTTTACCTTTTCTCTGATAAGATAGCCTAAATCCACTTAGAGGCTCTAAATTCAATTTCTTTGCAACACGTAACATTAGAGTTTCATAAGTTAACTTTTTTAATGACAGTTTTAGTTGAAGATTCATGGGTAAAGGCACATATTGTAAAACACCATGAACATTCTCCCACGACCCTAAAAAACACAAATATATCCAAACATAATCAATATTAGATGATTTCATTCTACAAATTGTAAATTAATTTACTAAACAAACGAGATATAAACTACATATCATCACTAACTTAGAGAAAAACATACCTTTATTAAGTTGATAGTTGATAATTTGGGAGAGAAATCATTGAAAAATTATATAGAAAAAAAAGTATGTAAAAAAAATTAGAGATGTGGAAGGATGTCGTTGGATATAGGAACGGATGTCGTCGGAGAGAGTGATAGATGGAGATGGAATGAGTTGCGATTTAGGGATTTAGGTATGAGTTGTTGCTGCTGCGTAGTTATATACCCAAAAAATTGTGTTGCGAAACTAAAACCTGTTGCGAAATTAAATTCGTGTTGCGAATTCGAAAATCGAGTTGCGAATTTGAAATTCAGTTGCGAATTTGAAATTCAGTGTTGCGAATTTGACTTCTTTGTTGATATTTTCTAAATTCGCGTTGCGAATTTGTTGGTCATTTTCGTAAATCCAAAAAAGAGTTGGTTAAAATCGTATATTATAAGGCATTTTCGGTCACTAAGGTTATTTTCTCTTAATTGATTGAATCAATTTTTTTGTTTATTCAGTCGGTTAATTTTAAGTTCGATTGATTAATGATTAATTATTTTTTAAAATTCTGATTATTAGTTAATTCAGTTCGAAATCAGTTGGTTAATCGAATTAATCAAATTTATTAAATATTTAATATATTATTTAACCTTGAGAGTGTTTAAATTTCGATTTTAACCGAATTTATAATATATATTATTTATAAATTTCGGTTAATTTCTATTAATCGAACTTTATTCAGTTCGATTAATTATTTTTGAAAAAATTCAATTCAGTTAACGGTTAAAGCGAAAATAAATCGTTTAATAAATTTTTGAAAGTTCAATTCCGTCGGTTAATCGAACCGATCGATTGAAAACCCTATTTATTATCGTATTTTATTTTAATTGAATTAATTGATTGAATAAAAATTTAATTTAGCTGATCAATCAAATTTGTTTATTTTTCTTTCCATGGTTATTTACATTATTTTTTTAAATCAATTATCAATCTTAATGGCTCTCTACATTATCCTTTAACAATGTGAAATGTCATAATAGATATTTTAATTATATTTTTATAAATTCCATATTATAATAAATATTTCAATTTTTATACCTTTCTATAAGTTGTAATAAAATAAATTAAAATATATTTGGACTAAACCCACTCATAACAATTTTTATACGTTTTTTAATCAAGGCCGCAGGAATAACGAATGAGTCAACTATCATTATTAACAGAATAGATCCACAAATTTTGCTTTCGATTCAAAATAACCACGTTATCATGCCCATCTTACGACTACTTGTCATACACCTAAATCAAAACTTAACACGTATGCATTGGTTTTGGGGCAAGCGATCATGCACGTTTTATGACTTCAAAAGTCCAAAGTTTGGAGCTCTTTTTTGTATTTTAATTTATTTTATTGTAATATGTTTCATTTGTTGTTACATTTTATTAGTAATATTAACTTCAATTAAAACTAGAATAAGGTAAAAAAAATCACATGTATCTTTTTATGAATTAGAAAAGTGACATTTAAGTCCAGTGCATACCCTAATTCTGAATTAGGACATATTCTCCTCACGGGTGTACCTACCAAGAAAGAAAAAGATTTGAACTTTAAAGTTGAAATTGAAGGGAATGTGCAACTCTCTAAAACCTGCAAATTTTATTGACTTGAGAACGAATCAAATTAAAAGTTCCAAACTAAGCACAGCTTACCTTCTTAACGCAGCTTTGTTTTTTTAAGCATATATCTGTACTAAATCACAAGCTCCCTAAACTTCCATAAACTTTTAAAATAAAAAAAGGGGGTTTCTATTTACAATTTCAGCCTTTTTGAAATTGAATTCTGTAAGGTATGGCTCATAAATATACCGGTAAAGAGGACAGGGAATTGAATAAAATTTTCTAGCGCCGCCTAGGCACCGAGGACGTAAGCACATTGCCGAACCTCGTTAAAATCTTGTGTTCTTTCGTTTACTTTGCCCGATTTATCAACAATTGGTATCAGATGTCAGGAGCAAAATTCGAAGTTGCGAAATTCGATGGTCTGGGTAACTTCGGATTATGGAAAACGAGGGTGAAGGATCTGTTGGCGCAGCAGGGGATCCTGAAGGCTTTGCGACCTACAAAGCTGGCGTCGATGGAGGAGGAAGATTGGGAAGAATTGCAACAACGAGCGGCAGGAACCATACGATTATGCTTGGCGGACGAGGTTATGTATCACATCATGCATCTATCGTCTCTAGACGAAATTTGGAGGAAGTTGGAAAGTCAGTTTATGTCCAAATCCTTAACGACAAAATTGTATCTAAAGCAGCGGCTGTATGGGCTGAAGATGCAGGACGATCATGATTTGGCGCAACACGTGAATGTCTTCAATCAAATCGTTTCTGATTTGGCTCGGCTTGATGTAAAAATTGAGGATGAAGATAGAGTGATGATTTTGTTGTGTTCGTTGCCTCCCTCTTACGAACACATGGTGACTACTCTTACATATGGGAAAGAGACTATCAACGTTGAGGAGATTACTGCAGCCTTGTTGGCTCACAACCAGCGGAAGCAGAATGCATGGGAAAACTCTCAAGCCGATAGCTTATATGTCAAGAGTAATCGAGACCGCAGACGGAAGCCAGAGAAGGCAGAGTCTGGCAAGCGGAATTCCAGATCCAAATCTAGGGATAAGAAGACAATTCACTGTTACAAGTGCAAGGAGGCGGGACATATGAAGCGAGACTGCTCGAAGTTGAAAAAGCAGACTGATGAGAAGCGTGATGTTTCATCCAGGTCTGTGAACGTGGTCGAGGATGACAATTCTGATTGCAGTGAGGGTGATATGCTTTCTATTTCAACGACTCAATTGACGGATGCGTGGATTCTTGATTCTGGATGTTCTTATCACATCACGCCAAATAGGGAATGGTTTTCGACATATAGGTCGGTTAATTCTGGTTCTGTTTATTTGGGTGATGATCGATGTTGCAATATTGTTGGTATTGGTGATGTCAGAATTAAGATGTATGATGGCTCTGTTCGGACGTTGAGTGGTGTTAAACATATCCCAGATTTGAAGAAGAATTTGATTTCTTTGGGCACTTTGCACAAGAATGGTTTTATCCCTAAGGCTGATGAGGATAGGGAAACCATTCAGATTGTTAAAGGTGCTTTGACTGTGATAAAAGGAAAGATGATTGCAGGAAATATTTATAGATTGTTAGGGAGTACCGTTGCAGGTAGAGTTCATTCTATTGAGTCCTGTGATGATACAACAAAAATGTGGCATATGCGTCTTGCTCATCTTAGTGAACGTGGTATGACAGAATTACACAAAAGAAATCTGTTGCATGGTGTCAAAAGCTGTAAGCTCGAATTTTGCAAGTATTGTGTTCTTGGTAAACAGACTAAAGTCCGTTTCAAGACTGCGAGGCACACAACTCAAGGGATTCTTGATTATGTGCATTCTGATGTATGGGGGCCTTCCACGACATCGTCTTTAGGTGGATCTAGGTATTATGTTACTTTTATTGATGATTTTCACGGAAAGTTTGGGTGTATTTTTTGAAACAGAAATCTGAAGTTTTTGAGAAGTTCAAGCTGTGGAAAGCTGAGGTAGAAAACCAAACAGGACAAAAAATCAAATGTTTGCGGTCTGAAAATGGTACGGAGTACACAGATTCACAGTTCTTACACTTCTGTAAGGAGCACGAGATTAAGAGACATTTTACAGTACGCAAGACACCACAACAGAATGGTGTTACGGACCGGATGAACAGGTCGTTGAATGAAAGAGCCAGATGTTTGCGGTTGAATGCGGGGCTTCCCAAACACTTCTGGGCCGAGGCTGTTAACATGGTGTGTTATCTTATCAACAGATCGCCAAGGGCATCATTGGCTGGGAAAGTTGCAGAAGAGGTATGGACTGGTCATGATGTTAGTTTTGATAACTTACGGATTTTTGGTTGTCCTGCTTATGTGCATGTACCTGCTGATGAGAGATCCAAACTTGATACAAAATCGAAGGAGTGCATTTTTCTGGGTTACAAGAAAGGTGTCAAGGGATTCAAGTTCTGGGATCCAGTTGCGAAGAAAATTGTGATCAGTAGAGATGTTGTTTTTGATGAACAATCCATGTTGCAACAGAAGAAAGACACGACAGTGGTGGATTTCGAGCAGTTTCCAGTTGAGAAACCAGAAACTTCTCAATCGAATTCTGGTGGTTCCACTACGAATGATTTGCAGGATTATAGTCTCGCCAGAGATAGGGTGAGACGGACGAATATAAAGCCTCCGAGTAGATTGGGTTTTGAAGACTTGGTCTCTTTTGCACTTATTGTTAGCAGTGATGATCCGGTTAATTTTCATGATGCTGTTACTAGTCAGGAAAACGACAAGTGGATGGCAACCATGGTTGAGGAGATGGAGTCTTTGAATCACAATCGTACATGGGAGTTGGTTCGCCTTCCTGAGGGTAAAAAGCCGATTGGTTGCAAATGGGTGTATAAGAAGAAACCAGCAGTAACAGAAAAAAGGGGGAGAAGTTCAAGTTCAAGGCTCGTTTGGTAGCAAAGGGTTTTTCACAGCAGAAAGGATTTGATTATGATGAAATTTTTTCTCCTGTGGTCAGGCACACTTCAATCCGAGCAGTACTTGCATTGGTGGCCAGTTGGATTTGCATTTAGAGCAGATGGATGTTAAAACTGCTTTTTTGCATGGTGATTTAGAGGAGCAGATCTACATGCGGCAACCTGAAGGTTTCACTCAACCTGGAAACGAGCATTTAGTTTGCAGATTGAAGAAATCTTTGTACGGGTTGAAACAGTCTCCGAGACAGTGGTATAAACGGTTTGACTCCTATATGATCAAGATTGGCTACAACCGATATGAGTATGATTGTTGTGTCTATGTTAAGAGCCTTGATGATGGTTCTTTTATTTTTCTATTACTGTATGTTGATGATATGTTGATTGCTGCGAAGAACATGGATGATGTTATCGGTTTGAAAACTTTATTGAGTCAGGAATTTGATATGAAAGATTTAGGTGCTGCAAAGAAAATTCTTGGAATAGAAATTTGCAGGGACAAAGACTCAAGGAGACTGTGGCTATCTCAACGAGGTTATGTTGAAAAAATACTAGAAAGGTTTGCGATGAGCAGCGCAAAACCAGTTAGCACTCCATTGGCGAACCACTTTAAGCTCTCATCAGAATAGTGCCTAAGACAGATAAGGAAGCTGAAGATATGGCAAAGGTTCCGTATTCTAATGTTGTTGGCTGCTTGATGTATGCAATGGTATGTACTCGTCCTGATTTAGCTCATGCTGTTAGTCAAGTTTGTAAGTACATGTCTAAACCTGGTAAGCAACATTGGGAAGCAGTCAAGTGGATCTTTCGATACTTAAAGGGTACTGTGGGACATGGAATTGTTTTTGGTAGTCAACGAGATAATCCTTTGGTTGTAGGATATGTGAATTCAGACTATGCAGGTGACTTAGATAATAGAAGATCTACGAAAGGGTATGTTTTTACTCTTGGTGGAGGACCTATTTGTTGGAAGTCTACTGTTCAATCTGTAGTGGCACTATCTACAACTGAAGCTGAGTACATGGCAGCGGCTGAAGCTGCAAAAGAAGCTTTATGGCTCACTGGTTTAGTGAAGGAGTTGGGTGTTCAGCAAGGTGGAGTTCAGCTGCTTTGCGACAATCAAAGTGCTATTCACTTAGCTAAGAATCAGGTATATCGTGCTAGAACTAAGCACATTGATGTATGTTTTCACAAGATCAGAGAGTTGGTTGCATCTGAAGAGATTTTGTTTCAGAAGGTACACACTGATGAGAATGCCACTGATATGTTCACCAAGTCAGTTACGACAAACAAGTTCAAGCATTGCTTGGACTTGTTGAATGTTTTAAGTTGTTAAAGAACTAAGGTAACCCAACCCACATTGAATGTTTCCTAAGGGGCATGATATTCGCCAAGGTGGAGATTTGTAAGGTATGACTCATAAATATACCGGTAAAGAGGACAGGGGATGGAGCGGAGTGAGCGAAGCGAACGCAACGAACATCAACTATCCTTATAAAGAAAGTCTCGTAGAGGGGGTTACGATTATGGGTTGGGGGTGCGGGGGCTGCGCCCCGCGGTACGGTACATGGTTAATTTTGTAATTATGTACCAGGGTTTCTATTATAAATAGAGATGTAACCTAAACCTATGAGAATTGAATAAAATTTTCTAGCGCCGCCTAGGCACCGAGGACGTAAGCACATTGCCGAACCTCGTTAAAATTCTTGTGTTCTTTCGTTTACTTTGCCCGATTTATCAACAAATTCCCCCCCAAAACTTAAATCATAATCTACCCTTGAGGAAACTGGTGCATAGTTTCTTCCATGCTTCCTTATCAGGCTCCACTTTCACCAGCTTTTCCTTCAATATATCAGCATACGACTCCTGTATTAAATATAAAGTTGTCAAACACAAATCATCAAGGAGCTTGGAAGTGATCAGATGGGGGGTGTTTACGTGTACGTACTTGGATAAAACTGCGCTGCAAGAGACGGTCGATCAGGTGAAGCATAATGTCTTTGGTGTACTCAGGGTGGCCTTGGATGCCCAGTATATGATCACCGTACCTAAACATCTCCACACCGGTCTTCTCCGACCATGCTATCACCTCCGCCTTCGGTGGCAATTCTCTAACCTCATCACGGTGGCATTCGATCACTGAAAGAGTGGTCGGGATTTTCAAAGAGGAGAAGAGCTTCGATGAAGATGAAGACAGATGAATGGCTGTGACCCCAATGTCCCACCCGGAGATGGCTCGCCCTGTTTTTCCTCCTAGTGCTCGACTAAGAATCTGAATCAAATAGCTACAAATTACCTTTTTGGCATATCCATAGGCACCCCATATGCAAAAGGATGCCGATTCCATGAACCGACACAAAAAGAACACAATGAAGTGGCAAACACGTTTTTTTTTTTTTTGCATGAGAAGAAACGTTTTATCTGACATGCATATTATTGCCTAGAGATAAAGCATATAAAATACAATGTTGCTGACTGGCTATACATTCTACACTAAGTAAGCAATCATGCATCTACTGGAAGGCATATCTCATTTCATCCAAATATTAAATCCCAAAACCCCACACCTTTTACATCAGCCATTGCCATACATCATTAAAGAAATAAAGAAAAGGCAAAGCATAATATTGAATTGGTAGGAACAAGTGGATGAGAAAGCTTAAGCAGCACCGAGTTGTCAGCATCATCAAAGAGTATTTTCAACTATATATCACTTTCAAATATGCTCGTTACTTACAAGACTCTAGAATCCAGAGTTCCTAGTAGGGGTGTAAACGAGTCGAGTCGAGCTCGAGTATCGTTAAGCTCGACTCGACTCAAAGACTTGAAATACAGCTCGACTCGACTCGAAAACTCGCGAGCTTAAAATTTTTAAGCTAGACTCTAACTTGAAATCCTTAATTGAAGCTCGTAAGCAGCTCGAAAAGACTCGAAATGAAAAAAAAAACTTCAACTTAACTAGATTGAAGCCTCAAACTCGAACATGAACCTTAAATACATTAAAGTCTTACTGTATTTAAAAAAAATCAACACATAAATGTTAATATTATTAATAATTTATTTTTTTAAAAATAAAATCTTAATATATTATATTTTCGAGCTGCTCACGAGTTTTTTGAATCGAGTATCAAGTAGCTCGTTTCGGCTTATTAAGAATTCGAGTCGAGCTCGAGCTCGAGTCGAGTTCATTTGATCCGAGTATTTATCGAGCCTTGACCGAATCGATCTCGAGTAGCTCGCGATCTATCTCGTCTCATTTACAACCCTAGTTCCTAGGGATACATAATATAATTTCCGAAAATTTAGATTGTCTTAAAGTTTAAAAACTAATTTAGATCGGGTCATAGTTTGAGGATTAATATAGAATATTTTGAAATTTATAAACAAATTTAAAATATAAGTCCTATTTTAGAGCAATCATGTACAATTATATCTCTAGACAACTTGTAAACAAGTATGTACTAGTGATTGGATAATTTAAATTTGATAATGAAAAAAAACCTAATGCGTTTTACTGAAGCCGAAGGTGTAGAGTATTTACAATAAAAATATTAAAAACATTTAGAACCAATTTAGAATACAATTTAACATTAACCTGCCATAACCTAATTATCTATACTATAGGTGTGTAGTATTTATAATTAAACATTTAAGGATCAATTTGGAATCAAAACAAAATTATGGGGATGCACAATTAAAGAATAAGGCTTTTGATGAAATTGGCCCTTACTCATCGCCCCGACCTTTCATATTCATTTGCAATGTGACAATTTATTATTGGTCCACAGGTCAAAACATGACACAAATTTATCCTATTTGCAATTATAGTTATCATATGACCCCTTGTGGAAATTAGAACCCAACTATATGGACAAGGAAGTTTTACACCCGATGTAATTGTCCACTTAACCAATGCTTACCTACAATTTCACATTTTTCAATATAAGAAATTTTAGAAATATTAATTTGTAAAATATTTATTTTTGTTCATACTTACATGGACGCTTAATTTAATTTTAATTATATTTAATTTCAGTTTAAAATATTAAAACTATTTATCTACTATTTTTTATTTTAAGTTATATATTATAGTTTGAATTTGAATTACAAATTTAGATTTAACAAATTACTAAAGTTTTATAGACCCATTCACTTAAGAATTTGAATGACATTGATAACCTAATATTTCAAGAGTGGTATAAATTAAGTGAAAGAACCCACAAACCAAAAAGGAAATAGAGAAATTCAAGTTCAATTATTCTTATTCGTAGCTATTAATAAAAATATTTTTAAATTTAAATTATTAATGAAATTATTTTTTCATGTATATGAAAACCTAATATTTAATATAGTAATATTTTTTATTTAGATTATTAAAAAATGGAAACAATACAAGACACATTGTTTATACAAAATTAGACGAGCGAGCGATGTTGTAAGACTCAGTTCAGAGAACTACGGTTGAAGAACCAGCCCACATAAACTGAGTTGAATCACGTTTTATCAAACACTTGGATAACCCGGAGATGTCCAATTCCATCTAACAATTTCAGCAAAAAAAAAAAACTATTTTGTTTGTACCCCTGATATTAATGTCGATTTCGATTCGCTACGATTTTCCAGAGAAAATCACGAATTTGAAGGATTACCTGATGGCCAAAGCAAATCCCAAGAACTTTTTTATTCAACGAATCCAATTTGTTCAAAAGAGCAATCAATTTGTAGATCCAAACATCATCCCCGTGCGCATCATTGCAACTCTCAGTTATAACAAAACCATCGAAATTATCGATCTCATTATCATCGGGGAACTCGCCATTGGCCACCTTGTAAACGTCCCACGTCTCGCCTTCCTCCGCCAGCATTTCGACGAAAACGCCGTAATAACCACTGTACCTCTTCTTGACGTAATCGGAATCCTCCGCACATAGAAGAACAGCAAATCTCTTCCCATCACCCATGATGATTTCAAAACTCCCTTAAAATAAAACAAAACAAAATCAGAATCAAATCAAAATCAAAATCAAAACAAACTCCCTCTCTTCCTCTTTATAAATAGATTTATATATTAAAGGCTTAGAGGTTGAGACTTTAGAGAGGGAAAGTGATCAACGTTTTCTCTCTCTATGATTTTCAGAGTGGTGGTGTTGAGAGAGATTCACTGTTCTTCTTGGTGTTGTTTTATAGGATAGGACGATGGGTGTAACAAGATTTTCAGCATTTTGGATTTTTTTTTAATTAAGGTGAGGTGTTTAGGTAATGCTAATTACAAATATGGACTTGGTAAAGCTGGATTGCTTAATTTAGCTTTATTGTTTCGTATTAAAAAATACTTATCATATAAATTAGTCTCTACTTGATTATTAAAATATCATATTAATATTAAATATCACATTTTTAAGATATATTTTGTTTTAAAGTTTTATCTAATTTAATAACTAGTTTATATAATAATTTTTTTTTTAATTTTTTTTAAATTTAAATAATTATAAAATAATATTTATTTAAAAATATTTTAATCATGAACAATCTATATATATCTCCTATAAATACAATTACACAAATTCACAAACTTTAGAAAGGTTAATTTTTTTATCGATTATTAAAAATTAGTGTTTATTCTTTTTTTATTTTGACAATGTGAACACATAATACAAGCGTACAGTTAGGGGTGTATTCGGTTCGGTTTTTTTACCAAAACTTGAACCGAACCGAAATAAACGGTTTTCCAAAATTTAAACCGAAACCGAATGGTTAAAAAACTGAAAAAAATTGAAACCGATTTGTTCAGTTCGGTTCGATTTTTTTAACGGTTTGGTTTTTCGGTTCGGATTATCGATTTTTCAATGAAAAAATCACTTGAAACTATAATTTTTTAAAAAAAAAATTGTTTATTCGGTTCAATATGAAACAAATGGGTTCCATATGGAAAACCCGAACCGAATCAAAAGAATGGAGACTTTAAATCGAACCGAAAAGCGAACCATATAATGCCAAACCGAACCGAACCGAACCATTTTACTCGGTTCGTGTCGGTTTTTCAGTTTTCTTGGTTTTGTTGCTCAGCCCTATGTACAGTTGTAGCAGCAGGATTTTAGTTAACTGTACGTGGGCTTTTTCCTCTTTAATTCCTGTTAAGCACCCTTCAGACTATTTTTCTCGATCTAACACCCTTTGCAGTAAGACGCGTCCTCTGTTCCGCGCTTTACGCTGATCTGGTGCCACGTGGGATAAGACGTCCCCTGAAGAGCGCCTTATCCTAACATGGACACACGTGTCTAAAGCGCGGCCCCTAGGGCGCGACTTACGCTACGTAGAGCTATAGAGCGAGGCAGGGGCCGCGCTTTTTAATTATCACATACTCAATTATCATACATGCATAATGCAAGGCGCGATGCAGGGACCGCGCCTTGCATAATTTACCCGGACCTCTCGGCTTTAAAGCATCCTCTCTCGGCTATAAATAGCCTTGTCCCTGTAAATTCTATCACAATTCCCTCTCAGCCTAGAAATTAATACAACAATCATTTCAACCAGTAAATAACATCCATCAATCCTCTTATATTTGATTCAGAAGTTCGTTCGTTCTTTCGTTATAAGGTAATTTTGTTAAAATATTTTTTATTATACTTATTGTTTATTATGATTATTTGAAAAAATATTATAGTAATTGTTTTCAATTAATTTATATGCTAGTTCAAGGGGAAAGTGAGAGCATGCGTCGAAATATTTTTGCGGTGCAGGTAATAATATAAAATTATATTATTTAAATTATTTACGTTTTATGTGTAAAAATTTTATTGTGTTATATTTTCGTTCATATATTATTTATTTAATCAGGTTTGTTTCAATTGTTTTTTTGCAGATATAATATTGTCGCACTTTTAAACTCTAAGAATGACGCGACTTTCAGCTATTGTTTTTTATGATGGAGAAATTCGAGAAGATAAAACCGGCGTTGTTTTCGTATCAAAGGAACGTGTTAAAATATCATTCAAGAGAAACATAACTCTTGAGGAGCCGAAAACGAAGATTTCGAGGAAGGTTTATGTTGAAAGTAGTAGAAGAATTTCGTCGTTGCAATACAAATTTCCAACGTCATTGTTGCCATTAACTTATACATCGTTCGAACTATCGAACAATGATGATGTTGAAATGATGGCTGATTCTCAAAGTAATTATTCAGATGGCGATATTGAGATGTATGCAAATTTTGTTTAAGTGCGTGCTATTCGGGGTCAGACATTAAGCTCCCACTATGGGTTGGCTGAACAAGTTGATCAAGTTGACAGCCTAACTACAGTAATGTGTAATGATTTTAACGCCATAATGGGAAATCCGCATCATGGTGTCGTCACATCAACTTCAATGGGGAGACATTCATCCGCAACTCCTTATAATATGTACCGAGGTGGGTTCATGAACAATCCGTATGTCAACTTCGCGTCCAGTTCAAGGGGAATGCATTCATATACAAATTTCTTTGACCTTAATATGGAGATGTCATCGACGCAACAATTTGTGCAGTTTCCATTTGACACGATGGCTTCAAGCTCCAGGGGGAGGCATTCCACTACGAGTTTTTTCAATTTTAATATCGATATGCCTTCTAGTTCAAGGGGAAGACGTACAAGTAGTAGGTTATTCGACCTAAATGTGGAGAGCATGGAGGAACCATCATATCCACCAGAAGAACCGCTTCGGGAGCCTGGTGCGGATGGTGCTGAGACTTAAGGTTGTTCATTCGATTAATTCGGTGGCCGAACCGACCGAACTACCATTTTTGAATTAACCGAACTTTTTTTTCTTTAACCGTTAACCAAACCGAACTTTTTTTCGAAAATATTAACCGAACCGAATAAATTTCGGTTAATTTTCGAATTAATCGAAATTTTTTAGAATTTTAGAATTTAATATTTTTTTAATTAAAAAAATAATTTACAATTAATTTAAATAATATCTAATTATAAATAATATCTAATTAATTTGATTCAAATATTTTGCATTTAGTTTTTATATTATTTTAATTAATTAATATTGATTTGGGTTTTAAATGGATTTTAAATAGATTGGCCTCTTAATATAATTATATTTAAAGGTTAATTCGGTTAATTTGGTTAATTAACTGATTTCGAACCGAATTAACCGTTAATTGAATTCCAAAAAAATCCTTAACCGTTCCCCGACCGAATTAATTCGGCGGCCGACCGAATTAATCGAACTAATTCGGTTCGGTCGGTTAATTATGTTAAAACCGAATTTTGAACACCCCTACTGAGACTGGACTATTCATTCACCCAGAATCACCGTAATTCAACTCCGATGATGATGATAATGTAGATGAAGTTCCATTAAATGTGACACAAACTGACCCTCCAGCACACATGTATGAAGCTGATTATGGTGCAATGTACGGGCTAGAATTTGCGGATATGCCTCATCTCGGTAACTATAGATATTACTCATCAATAAATAATGGTGAGTTATCTTTAGGCATGGAGTTTTCAAGCAAAGAAGAAGCGATGATGGCTATAAAAATTACAATATTCGTAATTATGTTCAATCGAGAGTTGACCGCTCCACGATAGAAAAATATGTATACTATTATGCCCGATGCGAAAACGGATGCAATTGGATGGTTCGCGTATCGAAGAGGAAGAGGAAAAACAACATATGACAACTAACAGTATACAACAGTCCTCACACATGTTGTGCTGGAGGGGTCAACCAAGATTATCCCAACTTGAACTCTGAAGTGATATGACAAGCCATGGTAAAAGCAAGCTCTCATATAGTTGTTGATGTGTGTTGATTTTAGCTATACAATCGAAGTATGGGTACATTGTCTCCTATAAAAAAGCTTGGTTGACAAAACAAAATGCCATTGTCAAACTTCATGGTGAATGGGATGTATCTTACAACGAACTTCCAGGCTGGTATAGGCTGGTGCGGAGGTTGAATCCTGGGATAATTGTGGACTTCGAAACCTCCTATAAATACCATAATGATCGAGTTCTTCGGGATCGATGCCAATTCTACCGAGTTTTTTTGACTTACCCACAATGTGTTAATGCTGTCAAATATTGCAAGCCTATGGTCCAGATCGACGAGACTTTCTTGTATGGAAAATAAAACAAGTTTTATTATTGGCAGTTGTCCAAGATGGCAATCGCAACATTCTTCCAGTTGCTTTTGCTCTTGTTGAAGGAGAATATATAAATTCTTGGGCTTTTTTCCTCTGAAACTTACGTGCACATGTTATTACTAGGGAAAAAATTTGTGTCATTTTAGATCGCGGAGCTGGGATCAGAGCAGCAATTAAGTCTTTGGGTCCAATGTGGTTGTAACACCCCTAACCCGTATCCGACCCGAATATGAGTCCGGGGTGTCACATTGACTTTTCAAACTTCTTCACATAAAGAAAAACAAGGAAATTTTAAACTTTCATTAAAACAAAATACGTTAATTTACATAAAAGAGATCACAAAATACAAAATCGACTAGAGCATTCGTAATTAACAACTTATTACATGCCAACGCTCTATACACAACCCAAAATACCTACTTTGCCAATTACTTTTGATCTGATCTTTTAGTAGTGATGTTATTCTTGCCACTTCTAGTACTGCTCTTCTTGTTTCCTGGTACCTACGTGTAAATCACTTACACGCTAAGTCATAGACTTAGTGAGGCAATAAATAAACATGTAGCTATAGATTCATGAATATGTATTCTTACCATTTGATCATAACATTTCAATATGCATATATATATTTCACTATAACCAATATAATCATGTCATGTACATATGAAACTTATTTTATTGTATCAATTTCACCTTACTTTATCTTTCAATTGCCTATGTACATTATTGAGAACAGAGGTATTTGAGTACATTGAGGTTGTGCACTAATGTTGTCACCACATCTCAATAAATTCCCTCATGGGGCATCAAACATTTGTTCAGTATTTGTCCCGAAGGACCACTGGATACGTCCCGAATGACCACTGGATACGTCCTGAAGGACCACTATGTCCCGAATGACTAATATACCCTCGACTCTTGGCATGCCAACTATACCTATAGCTCTCGTATCATATAACATGGGCTTTAATATGAATACGTTTCTCATTTCATATCTCATTCATCACTTTTCATGTAAACACATAATCTTTTCCAATATTTCACATACATGGATTATATTTTCTGGCAATGATATTTGTTCATTCAATGTCATATGAACATATAATAAATTATGTATGCAATCACTATTACAATAGTATATGTATGCATATACATGAGTATGCAATCACATACCTTGCTTGATTCGATTCTAATCCTTCGATTGTTCTGGAACAAGATTACGCTCTAAATCTACTTAGTAATATATTGATACTTATCAGCATACGAATTGATATATTTCAAACTATTAATCCTTAGGCTAAAAGAAAGCTATTTCCATCTCTTATGGAAGGTATGCATCGATGCACTACACCATGTATCGATGCATCCCTTGACGGGTGCATCGATGCACTACCCATACATCGATGCATAAATCCTATTCGATGTTTGTATTTTAAGCAGGTGCATCGATGCACTCCTTATGCATCGATGCACTAATGGCATTCGATGTTCATTTAATTTAAATGATTGCATCGATGCACTCCTTATGCATCGATGCTCCTTCAACAAATTCTGGGATTTTCTCTTGATGCATCGGTACACTTTGAATGTGCACCGATGCACTCTGCCCAGAATTCATTTCTTGAACCCAAATACTTATCCATTTCAGCTTAAATCTTTCATGTTTCATCCCCTTTTATATTCTTAACTCTAGTACACATACTTAAACCAATCTATACTCATTTATTTCATCTTAAACCTCAGAATCCTATCATCCTTGTGAAATCCAAGAATTATACCAACTTTGCAACATGATTTAATTCCACTTCTAACCCTTAATATGTCTTAAGTAGATTGATGACAAGTCAAATTTAACTTCCAATTCTATATATGAACTCTATTATAAAATTTCATTCAAGAACCTCTAATCTTTAATCTCTTCTAACTCCATCATCCTTTGATTTTAAGATAACCTAAGCTTTCCTTAAGCTTAGTTATCATCTAATAATCAAAACCCAATCTTAAATTTAACAAGAAACTCAATAATCAGAAAACTCACATTTGTTTTGCTTTACAAGTACAAGGAAGAAAGAAGAAGAAGAGAACTCTGAAGCCTTTGGTGTTCTCTCTTTTTCAACCCACGTGTACTCATATATATCCTTTCTTTAGCTAATTTTCCTTGCAAATGACTCTTTTACCCTTCCATTATTTTTTCTTTTCAATTCAATACTAAACAATCATTTACAAATAAATATTTATACTATTCAATCATTATATTTTAATCACCAAAATCTGAAACTTTCCAATTTAGTCACTAACCCGATATTGAGGATGTTACAACTCTCACCCTAAAAATATTCGTCCTTGAATTTTCATTACGTAAAGAGATAGGGGTACTTAATCCTCATGTCCTCTTCACGCTCCCATGTTGCTTCCTCTACTTTGTGATTCTTCCACAAGACTTTAACCAAAAGAATAGTCTTGTTTCTTAGTTGTTTAACCTCATGAGCTAGTATTTGAATAGGTTCCTCTTCATAAGTCAAATTTGGTTGAACCTCGATCTCAACTAATAGGTTCCTCTTAGTTGAGACATGAAAGACATTGTGTATCCTTTCCATTTTAGATGGCAGGGCTAGTTGATATGCTACTGTTCCTACCCTCTTAGTAATCTCATAAGGTCCAATGAACCGAGGACTCAACTTTCCTTTGCGTCCAAACCTCAATACTTTCTTCCACGGAGACACATTCAAAAACACTTTATCTCCGACTTGAAATTCAATCTCTTTTCTTTTAAAATCAACATACGATTTATGTCTATCAGCTGCAGCTTTCAGATTATTCTGAATTACTTGAACTTTTTCTTCCATTTCCTGAATTAACTCGGGACCAATAATTTCTTTATCATTAAGCTCAAACCAATTCAAGGACGTACGACATCTTCTTCCATAAAGAGCTTCATAGGGAGCCATTTTGATGCATGACTGATAACTATTATTATATGCAAATTCAGCAAGTGGCAAATACCTTTCCCATGATCCTTTGAATTCGATTACGCAAGCTCTAAGCATATCCTCCAGAATTTGTATAGTTCTTTCAGATTGTCCATCGGTCTGAGGATGAAACGTTGTACTGAAGTTCAATCGAGTTCCCAATGCTCCATGTAATGACTTCCAAAACCATGATGTGAATCTAGGATCCCGATCAGAAACTATGGAAATAGGTACCCCATGCAAACGTATAATCTCTCTGATATACATCTCAACTTACTTATCCATGGAGAAATCAGTTTGCACCGGAATAAAATGGGTTGACTTAGTCAATCTATCTACAATCACCCAAATTGAATCTCTTTTGTTCGGAGTTAAAGGTAACCCCGACACAAAATCCATTGTTACGTTCTCCCATTTCCATTGAGGAATCGAAATTGGTTGTAATAGTCCTAACGGAACCTGATGCTCAACTTTGACTTGTTGACAAGTCAAACACTTTGAAACAAACTCTGTAATGTCTTTATTCATTCCCGGCCACCAATATCGACTCTTGAGATCCATATACATTTTGTTCCCTCCCGGATGCATTGTTAATGGACTACAATGAGCTTCCATTACCAAATCATTCTTTAATTCATCATCATTCGGAATTACTAATCTCTCTCGATAATACAAGTTCTCATCAGACTTGATCTCAAAATCCGTACATTCTCCATTCTTTATCTGTTGCATCTTCTTTGAACACTTTTAATCTTTAGCTTGCAATTCTTTAATTCGATCTAGCCATGATGGTTTGATAGTCAGTTCTGCACATATTACAATATCTCCACTTAACGATAATCTAGCATCAAGAGCTCGTAAAGTTGCAAACGTCTTTCGACTTAAAGCATCAGCTACCACATTTGCCTTTCCGGGATGGAAATCAATCACAACATCATAATCCTTAAGAAATTCCACCCATCTTCTATGTCTTAAATTCAACTCTTTTTGAGTCATCAAATACTTTAAACTCTTGTGATCCGTATACAAGTAGCACTTTTCCCTATACAAGTAGTGACACCAGATCTTAAGAGCGAACACTACTGCAGCCATCTCCAGATCGTGTGTAGGATAATTCTTCTCATGCGGCTTTAATTATCTCGAAGCATAGGCCACCACCTTGCCTTCTTGCATCAACACGCATCGCAAGCCATTTTGAGACGCATCACTATACACTACAAAGTTCTTGTCAGACTCGGGTTGAACTAACACTGGAGCTTCTGTCAAAATCTTCTTTAACTTTTCAAAACTCTTCTGGCATTCCTGATTCCAAGCAAATTTTACTTCCTTTCTCAACAGTTTAGTTAGGGGTAATGCTATGATCGAAAAGTTTTTGACGAAACTTCGATAATAACCAGCTAACCCAGAAAACTTCTAACTTCCAATACATTCTTTGGAACCTTCCACTCCATGATAGCTTTAATCTTTTGGGGATCTACTCGAACTCCTTCTGCAGAAATTACATGTCCAAGGAATGTTACTTCACTCAACCAGAATTCACATTTAGAAAATTTTGCATAAAACTTCTTATCTCGTAAAATTTGCAAGACAATTTTCAAATATGAACTATGCTCCTCTTCTGAATTTGAATATATTAAAATATCATCAATAAACACCACCGCAAACTGATCCAAATAAGATTGAAATATTATATTCATTAGATCCATGAAAGCAGCTGGTGAATTCGTAACTCCAAACGGCATCACGATAAACTCATTATGACCATATCTTGTTCTAAACGCCGTTTTTGGAACATCTTTCTTTTGAATCTTCAATTGGTGATAACCCGAACGTAAATCAATTTTCGAGAATACTGAAACTCCCTTCAATTGATCAAATAAGTCGTCGATTCGAGGAAGTGGATATTTATTCCTGATAGTCACCTTATTGAGTTACCTGTAGTCAATGCAGATACGCATTGAATCATCTTTCTTCTTAACAAACAAAACTGGAGCTCCCCATGGTGAGACACTCGGTCTGATAAAACCTTTATCCAACAATTCTTGTAATTGAATCTTTATTTCTTGCAACTCTTTTGGAGCCATTCTGTGTGGTGTCATTGCAATATGTGAAGTTCCAGACATTATTTCAATATGGAATTCCACTTCTCTATCTGGAGGCAAACTCGGTAACTCTACCGAAAAACGTCCGAAAACTCTCTGACTATATGAATTTCTTCAATCCTTTTCTCATTGGTTCTAACATCCAATACATTAGCAATGAACCCTTGACATCCCTGTAACATTAACTTCTTCGCTGATATTACTGAAATTACATTTGCCAATGGATTCCATCCTTCACTAAATACCACCACATCTACCCCTTCTGGACTTCTCAGCGTTACTCTTTTCAATCTATAATCGACATTAGCGTAATAACGATATAACCAATCCATTCCCAGTATCACTTCAAATTCGTCGAAAGGTAATTCCATCAGATTAGCAGGGAATTCAATTCCCTGAATCCGTATGGGACACCCTCGGCTCACCAAATTTATCCGAGCACTGTTCCCTAATGGATTCATCACTATCACCTCATTGCTAGTAGTTTCTAACGGAATGTTTAATTCTTTCACTAACTTACTAGTAATGTATGAATATGTAGACCCCGTATCAATCAATACCATAACATGTTTATCAAACAATAGAAAGGTACCTATTACAATCTCCGGGTCATCCCGATCCTCATTGGTCTTGAGATTATACACTCGAGCCATGGAGTGTATCTCTTGTTGAGCAGAGGACTCTGACTGATTTCTTCCTCTGCCTCTACCTCTTCCCCTTTGGCCTACCGAAATAGACCTCTCTAGTTGTGCAGAATCATCGGCTACCCTGGGACAATCCCGAAAAAAATATCCGGTCTCCCCACATTTAAAACAAGCTCCAGAAATTCTCCTGCATATCCCTGAATGATTCTTTCCATAATATGGGCATTGTCTGACTTGACTCTGATTAGCTCTCTCAGCTCCAGATCCCACTGATTGAGTTTGTCTACCTCTCATCGGATTCGATCATCTAGCGGAGGATGCCACTGACTCTGATCTCTCTTGGGGTCGAGAACCAGCATCTTTGCCCCTTTTTGATGGTGCATAACTTGAAAAATCACCCGTTCTTTTGACTATCTGAACTCTTGAATTTTCAAATCTCTCATTCTGAGCTCTTTCCAAAGCTTTAGCACGATTGACTACCTCTTGAAACAAGGATAGATTCAATATAATTAGCATTTCCTTCAACCGATGATGTAACCCCTCTACGAACCATTCACAAGCATCCTTCTCTGTAGGAACAAGCTCGGCAGTAAAGCGGCTCAACTTATTGAATTCACACTCGTACTCATATACAGTGTGATTTCATTGCTTCAAATTCATGAACTCTTGTTTCATCTGTCGAACAAATTGGCTCTGATGTACTTATGCTTGAATTCTTCTAAAAACAATGACCAAGTTACTTGATTACTACACATCCTCAAGGTAACATTGGTCCACCAAATCCTTGCTTGCACTCTTAACAAGGAAATTACTCTATCCAGCTTCTCAGCATCTGAACAATGAAGTCCCTCTAGCATGACTTTCACGTCATTAAGCCAAAAGTCTGCAATAACAGGACCTTCCTCAGCTTCCCCTCTAAACTCTGGAGATCCTAAACCCTTTAACTCTTTCGCAACATTCATTTTCGGAGTTGAAGTAGTAGGTGGTTGGAAATGCATCAATACCGCGTCTAACATTCTAAATAATACATCTTGTTCATTTACAGACACTCCAGAGGGTGTCTGTTCTTCACTCTGCCTGGCCAGGGCAGGTGAATTGCTACTTTAAGCGGGTCTATCATCTCCCGCTTCATTTCTAAAACTACCATATCCGGACATCTATTAAGACACAATAATATCATTTTATTAGCAAAATAACATACTTACTATTTTATCAGATCAGAAGTTTTTATTAATTTGTTGGCATGTATACATCATAAGATACTCTAGACTTTAGTTTATGCCGAGAATCGACTAAACCGTAGCTCTGATACCATTAAATATAACACCCCTAACCCGTATCCGACCCGAATATGAGTCCGGGGTGTCACATTGACTTTTCAAGCTTTTCCACATAAAGAAAAACAAGGAAATTTTAAACTTTCATTAAAACAAAATACGTTAATTTACATAAAAGAGATCACAAAATATAAAATCGACCAGAGCATTCGTAATTAACAACTTATTACATGCCAACGCTATATACACAACCCAAAATACCTACTTTGCCAATTACTTCTGATCTGATATTTTAGTAGTGATGCTATTCTTGCCACTTCTAGTAATGCTCTTCTTGTTTCCTGGTACCTACGTGTAAATCACTTACACGCTAAGTCATAGACTTAGTGAGGCAATAAATAAACATGTAGCTATAGATTCATGAATATGCATTCTTACCATTTGATCATAACATTTCAATATGCATGTATATATTTCACTATAACCGATATAATCATGTCATGTATATATGAAACTTATTTTCTTGTATCACTTTTACCTTACTTTATCTTTCAATTGCCCATGTACATTATTGAGAACAGAGGTATTTGAGTACACTGAGTTTGTGCACTAATGCTGTCACCTCAGCTCAATAAATTCCCTCATGGGGCACCGAACATTTGTTCAGTATTTGTCCCGAAGGACCACTGGATACGTCCTGAATGACCACTATATCCTGAATAACTAATATACCCTCGACTCTTGGCATGCCAACTATACCTATAGCTATCGTATCATATAATATGGGCTTTAATATGAATACGTTTCTCATTTCATATCTCTTTCATCATTTTTCATGTAAACACATAATCTTTTCCAGTATTTCACATACCTGGATTATATTTTCTGGCAATGATATTCGTTCATTCAATGTCATATGAACATATAATGAATTATGCATGTAATCACTATTACAATAATATATGTATACATATACATGAGTATGGAATCATTAATTCAACTATCACAGATAGACTTATCACAAGTCTTGTCTCTATACACTTTAACTATAAAATGCACTCACCTTAGCCTTGCTTGATTCGATTATAATCCTTCAATTATTCTAGAACAAGATTACGCTCTAAATATACATAGTAATACATTGATACTTATCAGCATACGAATTGATATATTTCAAACTATTAATTCTTAGGCTAAAAGAAAGCTATTTCCATCTCTTATTGAAGGTATACATCGATGCACTACACCATGTATTGATGCATCCCTTGACGGGTGCATCGATGCAATACCCATGCATCGGTGCATAAATCCTATTCGATGTTTGTATTTTAAGCAGGTGCATCGATGCACTCCTTTTTGCATTGATGCACTAATGACATTCGATGTTCATTTAATTTAAATGAGTGCATCGATGCACTCCTTATGCATCGATGTACTCCTTATGCTTCGATGCACCTTCAACAAATTCTGGGATTTTCTCTTGATGCATCGGTACACTTTGAATGTGCACCGATGCACTCTGCCCAGAATTCATTTCTTGAACCCGAATACTTATCCATTTCAGCTTAAATCTTTCATGTTTCATCCCTTTTATATTCTTAACTCCAGTACACATACTTAAACCAATCTATACTCATTTATTTCATCTTAAACCTCAGAATCCTATCCTCCTTGTGAAATCCAAAAATTATACAAACTTTGCAACATGATTTAATTCCACTTCTAACCCTTAATATGTCTTAACTAGATTGATGACAAGTAAAATTTAACTTCCAATTCTATATATGAACTCTATTCCAAAATTTCATTCAAGAACCTCTAATCTTTAATCTCTTCTAACTCCATCATCCTTTGATTTTAAGATAACCTAAGCTTTCCTTAAGCTTAGTTATTATCTAATAATCAAAACCCCAACTCTTAAATTTAACAAGAAGCCATCTCTCATTTTCAACCCACGTGTACTCATATATATCATTTCTTTAGCTAATTTTCCTTGCAAATGACTCTTTTGCCCTTCCATTCCTTTTTCTTTTCAATTCAATCCTAAACAATCATTTACAAATAAATCTGTATACTATTAAATCATTCTATTTTAATCACCAAAATCTTAAACTTTCTAATTTAGTCAGTAACCCGGTGTTGAGGATGTTACAGTGGCAACCACCCTTTGTCCAACATAGGTATTATCTCCGACACATTGCGAACTACCATGAAAGGTACTAGAAGAATGATGAGCGTCAATTAATTGTGCGCATGGGTAAGTGAAACTGATGTAGTTTGTTTTCTTTCGATCATTTTAATTTTGCAAAAAAAGCAAGTTAGTAAGTAATACATTTTTTGATCACATTACGAACTACTTCCTCAAACGTTTGAATCAATGCTTCAAGATTTACGGGTGAAAAACAAGGAAGGATACGATTACATCATCCTCATCGATAAAGAAATGTGGACGAACATATATGATGATGGATATCGATATGGACACATGAAGACCAACTTGGCTGAGGCAATCAATTCAACCTTAAATGGTGCACGCCACTTACCTGTAGCTAAGGTTGTAAAAAACTAACCCGACCTGCAAAATTGACTGAAATCGACTCGAGTCAAAACTGTTTTTGACTTGCACTGTGGCGATTCGAAACCGACTCGAGTCGGAACTAGTGTTGATCTGAACCCGATTTGGACCTGGAAATTGTGGATCCAAACCCGACCTGAGAACGACCTGAACCCGACCTGAGAACGACTTGAACCCGAATTGAATTGAAAATATGATACCCGAACTGCATCCGACTGATATGAACCCGAACCCGAGATTGACATGGTAAATAACAGGTATTAACCGACCTGTTTTCAACCTGACCTGTTTTTAACCTAACATGTTTTTAACCTAACCTGTTTTTAACCTGACCTGTAAATGATCTGACTTGTTAATGACCTGATATGATATTATATATTACCATGGACGAAATTATAATATTTTAATAAAATTATGAGTTTTTTAGTTTATGATGTAATTAAAAAATTAATATGATTACTTTTTAAATGTTATAATAAAATATTTATTATGATAATTAAATTAATAAATAAACCTATTATATAAATTTTTTTAATAAAATTAATAAAATTATCTAGATGTAAATTATATAAAACATGATTAATAAGGAAAATTAATATAGTTTCATTTATATAAATTATATAGTTTAATTTATATAAAGAAAAAATAGTATTAATAATGAAAATATTTATTATGTAATATATATTAACGTTATACATTATTAATATAAATAATTTTGGCAATACATTAGTTTTCATATACCCAATACATAAGCTCACTCTTTTATTACAAATATATATGCATTAGTGCTAGTCCATTTATATTATGATTCATGGTTTAGTGTTTATGGTTTAAAATTTAGGGTTTAGGGTTTTTATAAACTATATACTTTATTACTTTATATAGTTTATGCACAGTGTTTCTATAAAATATATAAGTAATTTATTTTATATAGTTTATTATATATATATATATATACTATACATATATAGTATATATATACTATACATGGTTTATACATACATATTATATAAAATTATTTAAATATAAATTATATAAAACATGATTAATTAGGTGTTAAATAATTAGTATGTCACATTGCTTATTATATAGTTCATAAATAGTAGTATATGTCATATTAATTTCATTTGCATAATTAGTATTTTAGTTGCATGTTAGGTTAATTCATATTAATAGCCCATTTATTTTGTTGTTTTGAAATATAAGTAATATACTTTATATAGTTTATATATATATATATATATAGGTTATATATACTATACATGGTTTATACATACATATTATATAAAATTATTTAATAAATTAATAAGATTATTTAAATGTAAATTATATAAAACATGATTAATTAGGTATTAAATAATTAGTATGTCACATTGCATATTATATGGTTCATAAATAGTAATACATGTCATATTAATTTCATTTTCATAATTAGTATTTTAGTTGCATGTTAGGTTAATTTTCATTAATAGCCCATTTATTTTGTTGTTATGAATAAGTATTAATAAAACCCAAAAATAAGTCCATTTACATTAGCGATAGTCCATTTACATTAATTTACATAGGCCCAATACATAAGCTTACTCTTTTATTACTAATATATATGCATTAGTGCTAGTCCATTTACATTAGGGTTTATGGTTTAGTGTTTATGGTTTAAAATTTAGGGTTTTGGGTTTATAATTTAGGATTCAGGGTTCAAGGTTTCTATAAACATATATACTTTATTACTTTATATAGTTTATGCATAGTGTTTCTATAAACTATATAAGTAATTTATTTTATATAATTTATATATATAGGTTATATATTTTAGTTTATATATACTATACATGATTTATACATACATGTACTATAAGTTACATATATAGTTTAGGGGTTAGGGGTTAGGGTTTAGGGTTAATAGTTTAGGATTCACAATTTAGGGTTTAAGATTTAGGGTTTTATAAACTATATACTTTATTACTTTATATAGTTTATGCATAGTATTTCTATAATATATATATATAATCTATATATTAGTTATATTAGTTATACATACATATATATTATATTAATATAAATTATAATTTATAAACTATATATTTTATATAGTTTA